>NC_141016.1:4148842-5348842 GCF_052327205.1 Somniosus microcephalus | reverse complement strand
AAGTTTTCTCCCAAAGCATTAGAGTTCTGAATTACCACTCACATTATTCACATACTAAAGAGGCATCTACATCAGGCTGTGTTTATACAGGAACTGTCGAGAGTGGAAGCGCAGCCTGCAGCACCCTAATTATACTGTTGGCTGCAATTGGTTGCAAATTGCACTCTGGCCACCCAGAGAGGGTTCCGCACTTTCTCACAACATTGAAATGATGCGGCAGTAAGTTTAAAAAAAAACAGTTCATATGGTCCAAAGGATTCTGATCACTTTCTAAATCCCACTTCACACATGGGGTGAAGCCCAAGCTGTGTGAGGCGGTCTCCTGGAGGCTGTTTGATGGGCACTCGGAATTGCTGCCCCTCCGTGTAAAAAGTGACACGATAACTGCCGCCCAGACTGGTCATATATGTGTCACAGGCATTTGTAGGTGGAAGCTGTGGCTCAGTGGGTGGGCACTCGTGCCTTTGAGTCAGAGGGTTGTGCGGTTCCAGTCCCACTCCTAGAACTTGAGCACACAATCTTGACCGTGCAGCATCGAGGGAAATACTGTACTCTCTGGTGTACGTGAGAAGTTGTACTGGCTAACATGTTTTCCTCCACCTAACACCACTAAAAGAAACTATCTGGTTGTTTATCTCATTTTTGGGACATAGAAACATAGAAGATAGGAGCAGGAGTAGGCCATTCGGCCCCTCGAGCCTGCTCCGCCATTCAATGAGATCATGGCTGATCATCTAAATTCAGTACCCTGGCCCTGCCTTCTCCTCATATCCCTTGATCCCTTTAGCCTTAAGAAATATATCTAACTCCTTCTTGAATATATTTAATGAATTGGCCTCAACTGCCTTCTGTGGTAGAGAATTCCACAGGTTCACCACTCTCTGGGTGAAGAAATTCCTCCTCATCTCTGTCCTAAATGGCTTACCCCTTATCCTTAGACTGTGACCCCTGGTTCTGGACTCCCCCGCCATCGGGAACATCCTTCCTGCATCTAGTCTGTCTAGTCCTGTTAGAATTTTATAAGTTTGTGTGCAAATTAGCCGATGAGGCTCTCTACATTACAACAGTCGACACTTCAAAAGTAATTAATTGGCTGTGTAGCACTTTGGGATGTCCTGAGGTCATGAGAGGCGCTATTCTGAATGCAAGATTTTTCCTCTTTTGCAGCCATGCCAGTCTGAATTACAGTGCGAGTCCAGCCCTTTGCGTTCACGTTGAACGTGGAATCCAATGTGCTGACATAGGACGACAAGTTGATCGGTAGTCATATATCAGGACTCGCCCTCAGAGCCAACAGTATAACTAAGGTCAAAAGCAAAATACTGCGGATGCTGGAAATCTGGAATAAAAACAGAAAATGCTGGAAACACTCAGCAGGTCAGGCAGCGTCTGTGGAGAGAGAAACAGAGTTTAACGTTTCAGTTCTGACGAAGGGTCATCGACCTGAAACGTTGGGCGCGATCTTGCCAGCCCTGGGGAGGCAGGTTTGGAGGAGGGACTGCCGGGTAAATGGCAGAATTTGGGTGCGGGTGCCCAACCCATCGCCATCCCACCTCCATGCCATCTTGCCAGGAGGCGGGTAGCCGTCCCGCGCCGGGTCCCGTCTCCTTGGAGGCGGGAAGGGATTACAGCCACTTAACTGCCTGTTGACAGGTAGTTAACAGGCAGAAAATAGGATTATCACCATTTTGCCCTCACTAGTGCGGGCTTCCCGAAGGCTCCGAAACCTGCCAGGGTCAGCGAGGCGAGCAGTGGGTCTGCGGGGGTCGGAGGGGTTCAAAAGTGTGCTGTGGAGGTGAGTGATGGGTGCAAGTGTGGAGAAATGAGTATCTGAGGTAAGTGCAAAGTGTTGGAAAAAGTTTACTTACCTTTGTTTCTTCCTGCAGGCTTCAGTCGGTGGGTATGCGGAGAGTCTCGGGCCTCCACGGCAGAGATGACAGATGGCCGCTGCATTCTCCAATGCAGCAACCATCTAATTTCTACAAAAGAAAGAGGTTTGATGAGGTCTTGAATTCAAGAACTCATCAAACTACAGAGAACGTCAGTGTTTGACAGCTTCACAGAGCTGTCAAACGAGGACAATTCACCAGATGAAACGTCATACACTGACGTTCTCTGTAACCGGCTTTCTCTTAATTGGCCTGCTGAGCCCGCTGGGCGGGCTTAACAAGGTCAATCAAGGGAAAATAGCGTGGGTTGGCCAGAAATTGTTGGAGGCAGGACTGAAACCCGATCAGTGGGAGTCCCGCCTCCAAAAGCTCCCCATTGGCAAAATCCAGCCCGTTAACTCTGTTTCTCTCTCTCCACAGATGCTGCCTGACCTGCTGAGCATTTCCAGCATTTTCTGTTTTTATTTCAGTATAACTAGGGTGCTGCAGGCTGCACCTCCACTCTCGACAGTTCCTCTATAAACACAGCCTCATGTGGATGATTTGATGCAGCATTGGCAACGTCTCAGTTCAGCAGAAGAATGGGAGTCCTGTCCATTCCATTAAGCTCACTGAGCCATCAGCGGCAACAGCGGATGAATGCTTAACGCCTTCATGTGGCACCCCGCTGTCCGAGATATTAACCTGCTCATTTAAAATTTAATTTCCCTTTCTACTCTCTGCGTCTTAGTAACATTTTTCCCTCTACCGAAAAACGTCCGATTTTAAAAAAAAAAGAAATGTTTTAATTCATTCTTGGGATGTGAGCATCGCTGGCAAGGTCGGCATTTACAGGAAACTCTCGATTTACCGGCACCTCAATAACCGGAAATCTCTGTCAACCGGCAAAATTCAGGAGTAGGTTCAGGTAAGTTTTACTTCATATTAGTGGCCGTTCCTGGATCTGTGGCTGTGTAACCGGGTTTCCTGCACCTGTTGCTAAGCAACAGGGATGCCTGGATCTTGTGGCTGGAGTTCCTGCACCTGTTGCTAAGCAACAGGGAAGCCTGAATTTGTTGCTGTGTATGGAGCTCTGGTACCTTTTTACTATACCTCTCTGTAATCCGGACTTTTTGATAAACCGGCACCACACCGGTCCCGTCGGTGCCGGATAAAAGAGTTTCCTGTATTGCCCCTCCCTTAGTTGCCCCACTGAGTGTCTTGCTGGGCCATGTCAGAGTGCAGTTAAGAGTCAACCACGTCGGTGCGGGACTGGAGTCACCTATAGGCCCAGACCGGGTAAGGACGGCAGGTTTCCGTCCCTAAAGGGACATCAGTGAACCAATTGCGACAATCGCACAGCTTCGCGGTCACTGTTACTGACGGCAGCTTTTTTTATTTCTTGAAATCCAAATGCGAGCCCTGAGGAAACTAATTTAAAGAAAAATCATTCTTCAATTATTAGGGGGAAAAAAATGATTATTTCCTCAGCTCACTACGTGCAGTGAGATGTAAACACATTATTTACACTATGGTGTGCAGAGTAAGGCTTCCTCCCAAACCGGGAACGACTATAATTCTATCATTTCTAGCTTGTTTCATTTGTTTTCTTTTTCTTTTTGTAAGTAAAAGATGGTAGTCTTCAGAAAATATCTCAAGGCTTTAATACCATCTCGTTAGATCAGTCATGCAAACAACAGCACAGTTTAATGAGTCATTCATCCTACTACATATTGTCCTATATATACATTGCAAGCATTTCCCTGGTAAGATGCCCTTAATTTAATATTTACCAGATTCAGAGAACTTACCATGTTTTCACAAGATACAGTTTTTCTTCTATCCCCAAGCATTTCTACTTAACAACCGTCACTGCACTTCAAAGTAGGTTGCTGTACATGAAATTCTATTGGTTGTTGGAATATGAGCACAAACTAGCGAAAAATATATAAACGGATTGTAAAAGCTTCTATAGGTATGTGTAAAGGAAAAGACTGGCGAAGGTAAATGTAGATCCTTTACATTCAGAGACGGGAGAATTTATAATGGGGAATGAGGAAATGGCAGAGAAATCACATAATTACTTTGTTTCTGTCTTCACGGAGGAAGACACAAAAAAGCCTCCCAGAAATACGAGAAAACCAAGGGTGTGACGAGAATGAGGAACTTAAAGAAATTATTATTAGTAAAAAAAACAGTACTAGCAAAATTAATGGGACTAAAAGTCGATAAATCCCAAGGACCGGATGATCTACATCCTAGGGTTTTGAAAGAGGTGGCCATTGGGATAGTGGACGCATTGGTTGTCATCTTCCAAAATTCTATAGATTCTGGAACAGTTCCTGCAGATTGGGGGATAGCAAATGTAACCCCACTATTTAAGAAAGGAGGGAGAAAGAAAACGGGGAACTACAGACCTGTTAGCCTCACATCAGTAGTTGGGAAAATGCTGGAATCTGTTATAAAGGATGCAATAACTGGGCACTTAGGGCTAAAAATTCAGTTTGGGGCGCCAAGCTCGCCTGGGCGCCGGAATTACCGCTGCGTGCGGAGCCACTTGCGCCATCCGGATATTCAGTTTCTGCTCCCCAAATGGAAGCGGGCCGCTAAACGAGGCTTCCCGCGCCCCGCTTGGGGCGCTGAAACTGAATTTCGGCGCACTAAGGGCCGCAGCGCCACACGCTGCGGCACGGCATGCTGTGGTACTGCAGGCCTTCCTCCCACTGTTAAGGGGGAGGTGCCTGCAACAGCACGATCCCCGCTTGCGAGTGCCGGCAAATGAGCCCGGCACCAAGGAGAAGTGCCGGGCTCTCGGGAAACAGCCGGCAATGCCGCGGGGGGAGGGTGTAGGAGGCCGGGGACGGAGGTGCGGGCAGGCGGGCGCCGAAAAAGCGGCCGGCCGCACCTCCACCTTAACTAGCGCCACTACCGCCACAGGTAGGCCCCTGTGTACCGGTCGCTATTTGCAGCCGGCGCTGAGGAGGCGGGCGCGACCAAATATGGCCAGCGGGGCGATAGCGGGGCGATAGCGGGGCGCTGCGCACACCGATGACGTCATCGGTGGCGGCGCAGCGCTACAGGCTAACGCCGCCATTAGCGCCCCGCTAAATATCGCGGTAGGTGTGGCCAGTGGCGCAAAAGCCACTTAGTGCCCTCTTTGGGCGCAAACTGGTGGCGCAGGCCACTGAATTTCTAGGCCTTAGAAACTAATACAGTAGTAAGATTGGGCAGAGTCAACATGGATTTATGAAAGGGAAATCCTGTTTAACAAACCTATTGGAGTTCTTTGGGGATGTAACTAGTGGAGTAGACAAAGGGGAACCGGTAGATGTGGTGTATTTGGATTTTCATAAGGTCCCACACAAGAGGCTGGTGAACAAAATTAGGGCACATGGAATTGGAGGTAATATACTAGCATGGATTGAGAATTGGTTAACAGACAGAAAACAAAGAGTAGGGATAACCAGGTCTTTTTCAGGATGGCAGGCTGTGACTAGTGGGGTACCACAAGGATTGGTGCTTGGGCCCCAGCTATTCACAATCTATATCAATGATTTGGATGAGGTGACTAAATGTAACATTTCCAAATTTGCTGATGATACAAAGCTAGGTGTCAGTGTCAGTTGTGAAGAGGATGTGAAGAGGCTTCAAGAGGATCTTGACAGGCTCAGTGAATGGGCGAGAACATGGCAGATGAAATATAATGTGGATAAATGTGAAGTTATCCACTTTGGTAGAAAAAACAGAAAGGCAGAGTATTTCCTAAATGGTGAAAGATTGGGGAATGCAGATGCTCAAAGGGACCAGGGTGTCCTTGTACATGAGTCACTGAAAATGAATGTGCAGGTGCAGCAAGCCATTAGGAAGGCAAATGGTATGCTGGCCTTCATTACAAGCGGATTTCAGTACGGGAGTAAAGAAGTCTTACTCCAATTGTATAGGGCCTTGGTGAGACCACACCTGGAGTACTGTGTACAATGTTGGTCTCCTTACCTAAGGAAGGATATACTTGCCATAGAAGGGAGTGCAACGAAGGTTCATGAGATTGATTCCTGGGATGGCGGGACTGTCGTATGAGAAGAGATTGAGTAAACTAGGCCTGTATTCACTTGAATTCAGAAGAATGAGAGGGGATCTTATTGAAGCATACAAAATTATTACAGGGCTTGATAGGGTGGATGCTGGGAGAATGTTTCCCTTGGCTGGGAAGTCTAGAACCAGGGGCCACAGCCTCAGGATAAAGGGTAGGCCATTCAGGACTGAGATGAGAAAAAATTTCTTCACACAGAGGGTGGTGAATCTTTGGAATTCTCTACCCCAGAGGGCTGTGGAGGCTCAGTCATTGAGTATATTCAAAACAGAAGTCGATAGATTTCTGAGTAGTAAGGGCATCAAGGGATATGGCGATAGGGCTGGTGAATGGAGTTGAGGCAGATCAGCCATGATCTCATTGAATGGTGGAGCAGGCTCGAAGGGCCAGAATGGCCGACTCCTGCTCCTATTTCTTATGTTCTTGTGTTCTTAGAGGAACTGAGGAACAGGAGGAGGCCATTGAGCCCCCACCAGACTCCCCCCCCCGCCAACACCCCACACCAGAGGAAACAGCTTCTCTGTATCTACCCGATTGAATCCCCTTATCATTTTAAACAACTCGATTATATCACCCCTCAATCTTCTGTAGTCAGGGGATTACAAATCAAGGTTATGCAAACGGTCCTCATAATTTAACCCTAATCAACATATCAAAAACAGATTATCTGGTCATTATCACATTGCTGTTTGTGGGACCTTGCTGTTCGCAGACTGGCTGCCGCGTTTCCTACATTACAACAGTGACTCCACTTCAAAAAGTACTTCATTGGCTGGAAAGCGCTTTGAGACGTCCGGTGGTCATGAAAGGTGCTATAGAAATGTAAGTCTCTCTTTCCTTTCTATCATTTCTGGTGAATCTACATCTACGCTGTATTCCCTCCAAGGCCAATATTTTTCCTCAGGTGCGGTGCCCTAACCTGAACCCAGTGCTCCAGGTGGGGCCTGACCCAGGCTCTGTACAACTGAAGCATCACTTCCTCACTTTTCTATTCCAACTACCTTGTGATAAAGGCCAACATTTGAAAAAGTACTGTGAGAATGCAAATGATTGGTTTCTCCTGAAACACAGATTGTCCTGTTAGTTCACCTGTTTTACATATTTCTTCTTGGTATTTTGAATTTCTTCATTGGCATTACCTCACTGACTAGTCTGCCCATTGTTAAGGACGCACGCACAAGTAGGCAACAGGTAAGAATGGACATTAAGATTGCACACAACAGTACTGACGAGGTCAGTGCTACCTGCGGAAGGAGCTGAGCTGAAATTTGGTAACAATTGGGCGATGCCAACAAATTTTAGGACTTCCCTTCCAGCAGAATTATATGCTACACATGAATCATCTGCATTATTAATGATAATAAAGGTGTATTTAATGCAGTGTCACAATTGGTCGATGCTTTCTTGTGTTGTGCCATGGAGCGGTAGAATGGCGTCAGCTGTGGCTCAGTGGGTACCACACTTGCCTGAGTTAGAAGGTTGTGGGTTCATGTCCCACTCCAGAGACTTGAGCACCAAACTCCAGGCTGACACTCCAGTGCAGTGCTGAGGGAGTGCTGCACTGTCGGCGGTGCCGTCATGCAGATGAGGCGTTAAACCAAGGCCCCGTCTGCTCTCTCGGGTGGATGTAAAAGATCCCACAGCCACTATTGGAAGAAGAGCAGGGGGAGTTCTCCTGGTGACCTGGGCCAATATTTATCCCTCAACCAAGATCACTAAAATAAATTATCTGGTTATTGTCACGTTGCTGTTTGTGGGAGCTTGCTGTGTGCAAATTGGCTGTTGCATTTCCTAGATTTACAACAGTGACTACACTTCCAAAATAATTAATTGACTGTATAGCGCTTTGGGACGTCCTGAGGTCATGAAAGGCACTTAAAAAAAAATGAAGCCTTCTTTTTGTTTGTCCTTCAGGTTGACACTCGCAACATTGTCTGTTTTTACTATTTAAGCAGCAGACTGAAACACCTTGATGGTGCGTCCCACCCTCCAACTATCTTACCAGGTTACCGGAATTACCTGTTTTGGGAATGCACTCTGACCAGCTTTTGGCAGGACGCCAAACAGGATTACAGTCCAGGCATGCATGGCTGAAACTTGGCGTAAACTACAGTAGACGTTCAGCTAGCTGTGCCAACTGTCTATTTCTGCTTCAGTAAGTGGTAAAACCATCTCATGCCTGCCTGGAAATATTAAACCACTTGCAAATGCTTTGAAAAAGAGAAGGCTGAGCTCAGGGGTGACCTGATTAGGGCCTTTAAGACAATGAACGGGTTCGATAGGGTAGAGGTAGAGAAAATGTTTCCACCTGTGGGGAGACCAAAACTCGAGGCCAAAAAGATAAGATAGTCACTAATAAATCCAATATTAGGAGAATTCAGGAGCAACTTCGTTACCCAGAGAGTGGTGAGAATGTGGAACTCGCTACCACAGGGAGTGGTTGAGGCGAATAGTACAGATACATTTAAGGGGAAGCTGGATAAACACATGAGGGAGAAAGGAGATGCTGAGAGGGTGAGATGAAGAATGGTGGGAGGAGGCTCGTGTGGAGCATAAACACCGGCCAAATGGCCTGTTTCTGTGTTGTAGACATGATGTAACTCGATGTAAAAGGTGTCTTAAAAAATCAACAAAAACGTGCATTTATATACTGACTTTTCACAGCCTCTGGATGTCCCAAAGTGCTTTATAGTCAATTAAGTGCTCTTTGAAGTGTAGTCACTGTTTTAATGTGGCAGCAAATTAGCGCACGGCAAGCTCCCACATACTGCAATGAGATAAATGACCAGATAATATGCTTTTTAGTGATGTCAGTTGAGGGGTAAACGTTGGCCAGGACATCAGGGAGAACTCCCCTGCTCTTCTTCATAATAGTGCCATGGGACCTTGCACGTCCACCTGAGAGAGCGGAGAGGGTGTCAATTTAGCTTGTCTGAAAGGTGGCATCTCTGAGTGAGGTGGTCAGCTTAGATTTTGTGCTCAAGTCTCTTGGAGCAGGACTTGAATTCACAACCTTCTAACTTGAAGGCAAGAGTGCTGCTCCCTGAGCTAACAGCACTAATCCGGCAGTGCAAGGTATCCTACATCCCAATGAACTATCCCAACCTCGGAGTTACTCCGTTCCAGAGTACGGTCAGACTCCCACAACAGCAGTGAAAAAAAACACACTACTGTGGGAGACTACAGTCTCCCGCGTAAAGAAATAGGCAACACAGCGAGCTACAAGAAATAGGTCTTTACTCCAACTCTCACAATACAGTACTGAATTCATAAAGCCCGCGAACCTGTGATGACTCACGGATTGGTCACCTGCTGGAACCTGATTGGTTTTCCTTCTCTCAGCAGCAGGCAAGTCTGAACATGCCTTATTCCTCTCAGCTTGCAACTGTCTTGCGGGGGGAGGGGAATACAGCAGTTAAAAGGGGATTATACAGGTTTATCTACATACACACAGTGTTTCCTCAATGTGGCAATGCCACATACGCCCCCCCAGAATCCTCGTTAACTGTAAAAGTCAGTCTCTGCGGAGGTTTGACCAAACGGCCGTAGCGGCTGTAGTAGCCATCTGGCGTGTGAGGAGGGCTGTCTGGGAGGTCGGCAGGTTGGTTCGTCGGCTGGTCTGGTGGCTGGTTTGCCGGTGGGCTGGCTGGACGGGCTGCCGGCGAAGGTGGGGTGGCGGCCGGGAAGTAAGGTTCTGGCGTGTCTTGGTTCTCTTGTGGGGCCGCCACCAATGCGGGAGGTCTGCCCCGCCGTGGGGGAAGAGCCGGACGAAACGGGAAGCTGAGGTCCAGGTGCGCCGATTTGAGGCGGTCTACTGAAATAAGGTCCGGCTTCCCGCCGACATCGATAAGAAAAGCTTTGTCCCCCGTCTCCAATACTGAGAAGGGGCCGGTGTATGGTGCCTGCAGCGGGCCTCTGTGCGCGTCCCGGCGCACGAAGACGAACTCCGCATGTCGTAAGTCCCGAGGCACATAGGACGGCTGCGGGCCGTGTTGCGAAGTGGGCACTGGACGGAATTGCTGGGCCGCGTCCTGGTGCAGGGAAAGCTGTCTGGCGGCCGACCACGGCTCCGTTGTCAGGGGGAGGAAGTCGCCTGGTACTCTGAGCGGTTGGCCGTAGACCATCTCGGCCGTGGAGGCGCGGAGGTCCTCTTTGGACGCGGTGCGCAATCCCAGGAGGACCCAGGGTAGTTTGTCGATCCAGCTGGTGTCGGCCAGGCTGGCGCGGAGGGAGGCTTTCAAGGAACGATGAAAGCGCTCGCAGAGCCCGTTGGCCTGCGGGTGGTAAGCTGTTGTCCTGTGCAACTTGGTGCCGAGGCCGGCGGTGATGGCATTCCACAAGTGGGAGGTGAACTGGGGGCCTCTGTCCGAGGATATGTTGGTCGGCACGCCGAACCGGGCCACCCATGTGGAGACGAATGCTCGCGCGACGTCGGTCGTGGTGGTGGAGGCGAGGGGAACCACCTCGGGCCATCTGGTGGTGCGATCGACGATCGTGAGCAGGTGTGTGAAACCGTGCGACTGCGGCAAGGGGCCTACCAGATCGACGTGAACATGGTCGAAACGCCTCTCGGGCACCGGGAAGCACTCCAATGGCGCCTTGGTGTGCTGCTGGACCTTAGCGCGCTGACACGCCACGCATGTGTTGGTCCAGTCTCTCACATCCTTGTGGAGTCCAGGCCAGACGAACTTGGCGGACATGAGTTTCTGAGACGCACG
Organism: Somniosus microcephalus; assembly: GCF_052327205.1. NCBI lineage: Eukaryota > Metazoa > Chordata > Chondrichthyes > Squaliformes > Somniosidae > Somniosus > Somniosus microcephalus. The sequence goes on along the minus strand of NC_141016.1, from coordinate 5,338,166 downwards.
CATCCCTGGATGTGAGAGGCCGTGGATGATGTCGAAAACTCGCTTGCGCCAGGCGGATGGGATGACCGGCCTAGGCGAGGGGACTGAGACGTCGCACAGGAGGGTTGTGCCGGCTGCGTGGAAGTGGATGTCGGCCAGAGTGAGGCTGGTGGTTGACATCCTGAGGGCCTGGATCTCCGCGTCGGCGGCCTGGTCTCTCGCCATGCTGGCGTAGTCGACGCCCGGGTGCACTGCGTGGAGCGAGGGTCTTGAGAGGCAGTCAGCCACCAAATTGTCCTTGCCGGCGACGTGGCGGGTGTCCGTGGTGAACTCCGAGATGAAGTTGAGTTGGCGCTGTTGGCGCCCGGACCAGGGTTCGGTTACTTTGGCCATGGCGAAAGTGAGCGGCTTGTGGTCCACGAATGCGGTGAACGGCCGGCCTTCCAGGAGGAAACGGAAGTGCCGGATTGCCAGGAACAGGGCCAGGAGCTCTCTGTCGAACGTGCTGTAGGCCTGCTCGTTCTTGCGCAGCTGTCGGCTGAAAAATGCCAGTGGCTGCCACGCGCCTTCGACCCACTGTTGCTGGACAGCGCCGACAGCGTAATCCGAGGCGTCCGTGGTGAGGGCGGTCTTGGCGCCCGGGATGGGGTGGGCCAGTAGTGTGGTGTTGGCCAAGGCGCTTTTGGTCTGGTGGAAGGCTGTCGCCATCTCGCTGGACCAGGTGAGTTGCTCTTTGCCCGTTTTGCCCCTGGTGGCTTCGTAGAGAGGGCGCATGAGTGAGGCGGCCTTGGGCACGAAACGGTGATAGAAATTGACCATCCCCAAAAATTACTGCAGCGCCTTGACCGAGGTGGGCTGGGGAAAGTCCGCCACCGCCTGCACCTTGGAAGGTAGGGGAATGGCTCCCCTTGGCGAGATTCTTTGATCGAGAAAGTCAATTTGGGCTGCTCCGAACTGGCATTTGGCCGGGTTGACAATTAGCCCGTGTTGGCTGAGGCGCTGGAAAAGAGAGCGCAAATGCGCGATGTGCTCGGCCTTGCTGGTGCTGGCCACGAGGATATCGTCCAGATAGACGAACAGGAAGCTCAGGTCCCGTAGGACGGAGTCTATGAGCCGTTGGAAGGCCTGTGCGGCGTTCTTGAGCCCGAAGGGCATGCGCAGGAACTCGAACAGTCCGAAGGGGGTGATGACCGCCGTCTTCTGGACGTCTGCGTGGTGGACGGGGTCCTGATGGTAGCCGCGAATCAGGTCGACCTTGGAAAAGACGGACTTTCCTGCTAGGTGTGCCGAGAAGTCTTGGATGTGCGGAATGGGGTATCTATTGGGCGTGGTGGCGTCGTTGAGCCGTCTGTAGTCGCCGCAGGGGCGCCAGCCACTGCCCGGCTTGGGCACAATGTGGAGGGGGGACGACCAGGGGCTGTTCGAGCGGCGGATGATGCCCAGTTTCTGCATCGTGGCGAATTCTTCCTTGGCCACCGCCATCTTGGCTGGGTCCAGGCGTCTGGCTCGGGCGAACACTGGTGGTCCCGTAGTGGCGATGTGGTGCTCGACACCATGCTTGGCTGCCGCGGCTGAGAAGGTCGGTTGTGTGAGCCTCGGGAAATCTGCGAGTAGGCGGGCGTAGTCGTCATCCGCCGGGGCAGAGCAGGACCCGACGAGGGCCGGGCTGTTGCTCTGCTGGCAGGCCAGTGAAGCGAAAGTTGCTGCGTCGATCAGGCGCCTGTCGCGGATGTCGACCAGGAGTCCGTGGGCACAAAGAAAATTGGCGCCCAGCAAGGGATGTGCCACCGAGGCCGTCACGAAATCCCACGTAAATCGCTGGCCGTTGAAACAAACCTCGGCCCGTCGCTTTCCAAAAGTAGCGATGGCTGCGCCATTTGCCACCACGAGGGGTGGGCCGCTGCAGCCTGCCTGGATGTCGAGCTGGGAGGCAGGAATTATGCTGCATTGGGCTCCGGTGTCGCAAAGGAATCTGCGCCCTGAAAGGGTGTCGGTTATGTACAGCAGTTTACCTGCGGTGCCGATGGCCATTGTGGCAGCGGGGGTGCGGTCGAGCGGGCCTAGACGGCGGCACGGGGCTGGCGCGTTGGGCCGGGCAGCCATCTTGGTTTGATCGAAAGAGCAGGGTGCTCTGCAGCGTTGGGCCTCGTGGCCCAAACGCGCGTGGTAGTAGCATAGTTCTGCGGCCTGGCGTGGCGGTGCGCGCTCGGTGGTGTCGGGGAGCCTCGCGGCTGCACAGCCGAGTTGGGCGACGGCGAAGACTTTGTCCGCGGCGGCTGCCAGTTGTACGCAGTCCGTGATCGGGGACCCCGCGAGGGCAGTCTGTACCTGCTGAGGAAGCAGGCTGAGGAAAAGGGCCTGAAACAAGAAGCACTGCAGTTCAGAGCCCAGGAGCGCAAGCATCCAGCTCATCAACTGGGTCGGGGTAGAATCGCCGAGGCCTGGTAGTGAAAGAAGCCTACGGGCCCTCGCCTCCCCGGACAGGCCGTAAGCCTGCAGCAAGCGGCCCTTAATGGTTGAGTGCTTGCCGGTCTGTGGTGGGTTCCCCAGCAGGTCGAGAACTTCGGCGGCGGTGGAGCTTGCTAGTGCTGAGACTACGTGGAGGTACCTTTCTTCATCGTCTTGAACCCTGCGAAGGGTGAATTGGGCCTCCGTGTGCGCGAACCAAGCTGGTGCTTGGTGTTCCCAGAAGGTGGGGAGCTTCAAGGACGCGGCGCCGGCCGACATCGGGCTGCTGCTGGTTGCCGTCGGGTCGTTGCTGGCCTCTGTAGGGCTACGTGAGTCGGGGGCTTCGGCCGCCGACATTCGGGGTCACCAATGTGGGAGACTACGGTCTCCCGCGTAAAGAAATAGGCAACACAGCGAGCTACAAGAAATAGGTCTTTACTCCAACTCTCACAATACAGTACTGAATTCGTAAAGCCCGCGAACCTGTGATGACTCACGGATTGGTCACCTGCTGGAACCTGATTGGTTTTCCTTCTCTTAGCAGCAGGCAAGTCTGAACATGCCTTATTCCTCTCAGCTTGCAACTGTCTTGCGGGGGGAGGGGAATACAGCAGTTAAAAGGGGATTATACAGGTTTATCTACATACACACAGTGGCCTATAAATTTGGTGACGCCCCGCCAGCACGTTTGCGCCGGAAATTTAGCGCCCGCCGCCGAGCCAGTTGTGCCCGCCCCAAATTCACTTTCAGCGCCCCAAAGCGGAAGCGGGCGCTGGTACAGGGTGTGCCCGCCCCGCTTGGGGCGCTGAAAGTGAATTTCAGCGCTGCCGGTCCCGCTGCGCCACCCGATGCGGAGCGGCAGGCTGTTGTACTGCAGGCCTCCCCCTTCTCTTAAGGGGGAGGTGCCTGCAACGGCCGGAGCCCCGTTGAAAGTGCCGGCAAAAGAGCCCGGCACAACGGCGAAGTGCCGGGCTCCACGGAAACCAGCCGGCAATGCCGCGGGGGGGGGGTGGAGGAGGCCGGGGAAGGAGGTGCGGGCAGGCGGCCGCCGAAAAAGTGGCCGGCCGCACCTCCGCTTTAAATAGCGCCTCTAAGGCTGCAGTACGGCCAGGTTTTCAAAACGTTGTTAGCGGCCGCCAGGGAAGAGGCGGCCGCTACTGAAGATGGGGATCGGCGTGGTTTCGGGCGGTACCGGGGCGCTGCGCACACCGATGACGTCATCGGTGCTGGCGCAGCGCTACCGGCTTACGCCGATTTAAAGGCCCACCTAATTTCAGCGGCGACGCAACTTCCGGCGCAACCCACTCTTGCGCCCCTAAATGGGCGCAAACCCAAGGGAATTTCTAGGCCAGTGTTTCCCCAATGTGGCAACGCCACACTACCATTATTGAAACTCAACTTTTACAAAAGAGATGAAAGAAAGACTTGTATTTCTATAGCGCATCCTCGGGACAGCCCAAAGCACGGTACAGATAATGAAGTACTTTTGAAGTGTGGTCACTGTTGCAATGTGATCTCCAGGGAGAGGCGAAAAACAAGATTTAAAAAAATCAGGTCAAATTGGGGGGGTGGGGTAAATAATCTGAGAAATTCCTCTACCGACCCAGCTGGGCGACCGAGACTAGTCCAGGAGAGCACGCTGGCCCTGAATTCCCTACAGTTCCTACCTTCAGCTGTGGCTCAGTGGGTAGCACATTTATGTCTTAGTAAGAATGATTGTAGGTTCAAATCCCACTCCAGTAAAGCTGAGCACAAAAACCTAAGCTAACCACTCCAGTGCCAGTACTGAGGGAGGTGTTGCACTGTCGGTGATGCCGTCTTTCACATGAGACGTTAAACCCAGCCCCCGTCTGTCCTCGTGGGTGGATGTAAAAGATCCCATGGGCACTATTTTGAAGAAGAGCAGGGGAGTTCTCCCTGGTGTCCTGGCCAATATTTATCCCTCAACCAACATAACAAAAACAAACAGATTATCCGGTCATTTATCCCATTGCTATTTGTGGGAGCTTGCTGTGCACAAATTGGCTGCCGCGTTTCCCGCTTTCCATCAGTGACTACACTTCATTGGCGGTAAAGCGCTTTGAGACGTGAAAGACGCTATATAAATGCAAGTCTTTTTTTTTCTGTACGAGGTGATCTCCGCCCCAGCCAGAAACCAGTTCAGCTCTCGCTTGAAGGAATTCAGCGAGTCGGTGTCCGCCGCACGAGGCGGCTGCGAGTCCCAGAGGTCCGCGATTCTCTGGGAGAAGAAGCACCTCTTGACATCTAATGTAAATCTCTTTGCATATACCTCCACCTAATAGATACCTCGGGAGCCTACTGTCAACAAGGGCAGACATCGACGACGAAGTCTAACACCGCCTTCAGTGTGCCAGTGCAGCCTTCGGTCGCCTGAGGAAGAGAGTGTTTGAAGACCAGGACCTCAAACGCGGCACCAAGCTCATGGTCTACAGAGCAGCAGTGATACCCGCCCTGCTGTATGCCTCAGAGACATGGACCATGTACAGCAGTGGCACCTCAAAGCACTGGAGAGGTACCACCAACGCTGCCTCCACAAGATCCTGCAAATCCACTGGCAGGATAGGCGCACCAACGTCAGTGTTCTCGCTCAGGCCAACATCCCCGGCATCGAAGCTTTGACCACGCTCGATCAGCTCCGATGGATGGGTCACATTGTCCGCATGCCCGATACGAGACTCCCAAAACAAACGCTCTACTCGGAGCTCCAACACGGCAAGAGAGCCCCAGGTGGGCAGAGGAAACGCTTCACCCTCAAAGCCTCCTTAAAAAAGTGCAACATCCACACCGACACCTGGGAATCCCTGGCCCAAGACCGCACAAAGTGGAGAAGAAGCATCCAGGCTCTCTGGGAGTGTGTCAGTGGCCATGTCGGCTGACCAATGGCGGGAGCGTGGGGGTGGGGCTGTTGGAGGCGAGAGCTCATGTGATGAAACGTTCAGGAATACATCCAACCAGAGTTGGCAACCCTCGGGGCTTGTAATGTCACCAGGTTTCTGTGTATTTTATTGGCGAAAAGGTACGCTATTTCTGTTGCTGTATTTTAATAAAAATGTTTTTTTCTTGGCAAAGATTTCTTGGCAAAGATAGCACTGTTGTTCTTAGGGTAGCTTGGGCAGGTGGCCCGCAGGAGTGTGTCAGTATTTTCATCACACTCTGGGGGTGTGTCAGTGTTTGTGGGAGTCTCTGGGAGTGTGTCAGTGTTTGTGGGAATCTCTGGGAGTGTGTCAGTGTTTGTGGGAATCTCCGGGAGTGTGTCAGTGTTTGTGGGAATCTCCGGGTGTGTGTCAGTGTTTGTGGGAGTCTCTGGGAGTGTGTCAGTGTTTGCGGGAATCTCTGGGAGTGTGTCAGTGTTTGTGGGAGTCTCTGGGAGTGTGTCAGTGTTTGCGGGAATCTCTGGGAGTGTGTCAGTATTTGTGGGAATCTCTGGGAATGTGTCAGTATTTGTGGGAATCTCTGGGAGTGTGTCAGTATTTGTGGGAATCTCTGGGAGTGTGTCAGTATTTGTGGGAATCTCTGGGAGTGTGTCAGTGTTTGTGGGAATCTCCGGGAGTGTGTCAGTGTGTGGGAGAATTGTAATGTATATACCTTTAAGTGGGGAACTATCTTTTACAGCTCATGTATACTGCAGTACCGGCAGTGACCACATGTATATAGCCCTGAGTAGTAATCTGTACAGATCAGTTCCACTGTGAGCCACGTTGAGTAAACACCTGTTGTACCGTTCTCTGCAGTCTGTGTCTTATTATACACGGACACAACATTGGCGACGAGGATGGCACGAGGATGACGACCGAGCGGCACAGCAAAGGGCCAAGCAGCGTCGACGAGGGAGAGAGAGAGAGGGCAGAGCGCACAGGGCGCAGCCGGTGTTCAGGGGCCGAGCAGCGTCGGAGAGAGGGAGAGAGAGACGCGCAGAAACCCGCGAGGCGCCGCCATTGCCACGAGGACCGCCGAGAGCGGCGTTGGCAGTAGCGCAGGAGAAGCGCGTGAAACCTACAGGGCGCCGCCATTGCCACGAGAACCGCCGGGAGCAGCGTTGGCAGCAGCAGGGGAGGAAGGAAAGCGTGGGAGACGCCATTTTAAGCCATTGGGCGACGCCATTTTAAACCACACCCAAAATGCCGAAGAGTGGCAGTATCACCGCATTTGACAATGAAGTCGAAGATTGGACTACATATGTCGAACGAATAGAGGTGTACTGCAAGGCAAATGAGGTGTCAGATGACAAGAAAGCATCGGTATTGTTAAATTTAATGGGTGCAAAGACGTATGGTTTATTACGAAATCTAGTAACCCCAACGAAGCCAATGGAAAAGAGTTTTGAAGACATAGTAACGATACTAAAGGAACATTTAAACCCCACACCGCTGCTGATAGCAGAAAGATTCAAGTTTCACAAACGGAACCAGCATAAGGATGAAAGCAATGCTGATTATTTAACAGAACTGCGCAAACTATCGAAACACTGCCAGTTTGGAGCGGGACTGGCAGATACCTTAAGGGACAAGTTTGTGTGTGGGCTTCAAAGTGAAGAAACCCAGAAACGGCTTTTATCTGAAAAGGACCTTACGCTGGAAAAGGCTTTCAGCATTGCGGTATCATATGAAGCAGCAGCACAGGGCGCTGCAGAGATACAACAGAGACCGCAAGAATATGGCACAAGCAAAGTGCTATCGCTGCGGCAGAACAACACACGACCAGAATGATTGCTGGTTGAAAGACAAAGTGTGCAGACAGTGTGGAAAAGTAGGACACATAGCACGAGTCTGCAGGTCGGGAAAGAAAACCAGCAATAAGAAACCTATCAAAGAAAAGTACAAGAAGGTACATAAGATGACAGAGAATAGTTCAGATGAACAAAAGAGTGATAACGACGCCGAAAGCAGGGAACTGAGTTGTCTGAAACTACATAATGTGATCACAACGGAGGATCACCGAACCATTTGGGTCACTCTCAAGATAGCAGGAGTCCAGGTAAAGATGGAATTGGACACAGGATCAGCCCTAACAGTCATAAACCGACGGGACTATGAGCGGCTATTCTCACACATACCCTTGAGAGACACAAAAATTATTTTGAAGACGTACACGGGGCAAAAAGTCTACACCAAAGGAAAAATAAGGGTGACCGTTATATATAACGGTAAGGAAACACCAAAACTAGAACTGTATGTATTGCAAGATGGAGGACCACCATTACTGGGACGTGAATGGATCCGGAAAATACAACTGGATTGGCATTCCATACAGGCACTGACTGTGGCTGACAAAAAGGATGACGACGTCACACCTGGGCGACTGTCAAAGATCCTAACTGACGCGAAAGAAGTGTTCCAGCAAGGACTCTGAACAATAAAAGGCAGGACAGCGACGATTAAAATTGAAGAAAACGCAAGGCTAAAATTTTTTAAGGCCAGACCGGTACCTTATGCGATCCGCCCAGCCGTCGAAGCAGAGCTGGAGAGTCTGGAACGTTCAGGTGTATTGTCCAAGGTAGACTGGAGCGAGTAGGCTACACCCATCGTCCCTGTGATGAAAAAGTCGTTGAGCAGCACGCCTGGGGAACCAAGGTAGGTTCGCATCTGTGGGGACTTTAAGGTAACAGTGAACCCGGTCCTTCACACTGTACAATATCCACTTCCGCGGATTGAAGATATTTTCGCCTCGCTATCTGGAGGGAAACGCTTCACTAAGATTGATCTGGCTCAGGCATATCTGCAAATGGAGGTAGAAGAAGCATCAAAAAAATACCTCACAATCAACACCCATAAAGGTCTCTACTAATACAACCGGCTGGTATTCGGGGTAACATCAGCTCCGGCTATTTGGCAGAGGGCAATGGAACAAGTCCTGCAAGGGATCCCAGGGACCCAGTGTTATTTGGACGACATCCTGGTCACGGGCGAAAATGACAGTGATCACCTTGCCAACCTGGAGCAGGTGCTCACTAGATTGCAGGAATATGGGCTCCGAGCTAACCGCCCCAAATGCGAGTTTTTTAGGAAACAGATCTCGTATTGTGGCCACGTTATCGATAAAGAGGGGTTACATAAGTCCCCAGAGAAGATTGAGGCAGTAGTCAAGGCTCCAGCACCGGAAAATGTGTCGCAACTGAGGTCGTTCCTCGGGCTGGTAAACTACTACCATAAGTTCTTGCCAAATTTGTCTACAATACTACACCCACTGAACACCCTACTGCAAACTGGGGTGCCATGGAAGTGGAGTGACTGTAAAGTCTGTGGGTTGTTTAGTTAATTAATACACAGACTACCAGAGTAACTTAAAACAGAACTTTACTATTTGAAGGTCAGGGCGAATCTGCCCAATAAATCCTGACACAACACTTATATACTGGTGTGGTCACCGTCGGTATTACAGTATACAGAAGCCAAACAAAGTAGTGCCACACCTAAAATAGTTCTCTTAAAGGTGAACGGTTACATACAATAGTTCTCTTAAAGGTAGACGGGTACATACACTACAGTGATGAATGTAGACGAGCTTTCCAGAAGAGCAAAACACGAATCACATTGAAAGAGGTATTCGCCCATTACAACCCAGCATTACCGATTCGGTTGGCATGTGATGCGTCACCCTACGGCATTGGAGCGGTGCTGTCGCACAAATTCTCAGACGGCTCAGAGAGGCCAATAGCCTTTGCGTCACGATCACTAACCTCAGCCGAGCGTAACTACGCCCAGATTGACAGGGAGGCCCTCAGCCTAGTGTGAGGAGTGAAAAAGTTCAATCACTATCTGCACGGGCAGAAATTCACCTTGCTGACTGATCACCAGCCTCTTGTCTCCATTTTTAATCCGAAGAAGGGCGTTCCGGTGATGACTGCGCAACGACTACAAAGATGGTCACTTTTTCTTGGGGTGCACCACTATGAGATTGAATATAAGGGCACGAAACAGTATGGAAATGCTGATGGGCTATCACGCCTGCCACTGCCTACTGCGGAGGAAGCACCAGCAGTGGATCCTGTCGAAATATTCCATTCGACTATCGTTGAATACCTACCGGTAACTAACGCTGGTATCGAAAAGGAAACCCGAAATGACCTGACACTGTCTCGGGTATATGATTTGACGGTGAAGGGATGGCCAGCACATGGTGACTCACTGTTGCCAGCATTCTCGACAAGGAGAGAACAGCTGTCAGTGTGCCGGGGGACCTTGATGTGTGGATCCCGAGTGGTAATTCCACCCAAGTTAAGGGATAGAGTGCTCAATGAGCTTCATGAGGGTCATCTGGGAGGGGTAAAAATGAAAAGCCTAGCCAGGGCTTATGTGTGGTGGCCGGGAATCGATAAACAAATCGAGGACCTGACCAAGAGCTGCTCAGGATGCCAGAAAGTCCAAAATGCACCACCACAAGCCCCTCTACACCCATGGGAGTGGCCCTCATCTCCATGGCAACGGGTGCATATTGATTTTGCTGGTCCATTCATGGACTCAATGTTTTTAATAGCCGTGGATGTGCACTCGAAATGGCTTGAGGTCATCAAAATGTCCTCCACCACCACAGAGAAAACTATTGCAGTCCTACGGACCATTTTTGCCAGGAATGGCTTGCCAGAACAGATTTGCTCCGACAACAGACCACAGTTTGTGTCCGAAGAGTTCCGGAGGTTCTTGAAAAAGAATGGGGTAAGGCATTACACATCCGCCCCGTATCATCCAGCCACAAATGGATTGGCTGAGAGGTTCGTACAAACCTTTAAGAAGGCAATAAAGGCTATGTACAATGACAACATTCCGCTGCAGCACAAGGTGGACAATTTCCTGTTCGCCTACCGGAATGCGACACATGCAGTCACCAACCAGGCCCCAGCCATGATGTTCTTTAACCGAAGGTTAAGTTCTCGCCTGGATTTGCTCAGACCAAACGTACGAAGAGATGTTGAGAGTAAGCAATTCCAGCACATCCATGAGAAGCCAACAAGGAGCTTCAATGTAGGGCAACCAGTCTTGGCCCATGACTACCGAACAGAAAAATGGCAGCCAGGAACGATATGCACACGGCAGGGCCCACTAATGTACACAGTGGACGTTGGGGAGAGCATCGTGAGACGCCATGCTGACCAGATCCTAGAGTCCCAGGAACAAGTCAACCCCATGCCTCGCCCATACGTACCTGGTGATGAACCCGACGTACAGGTCGCATCTACCCCAGAAACAGTAGCATCGGAAGCTGATGAACCAACCGACGACAGGGGGCCAGAATCGCCTCCGCACCAAGAGCAAGACACTCGGGAAAGGCGCTATCCAGAAAGGATCAGGAAGCCTCCCCAAAGACTGAATATATAAATCAAATCAAATCAACTTTTATTGTCATTGTTAGTGCACAAGTGCAGTACAACGAAATGTAGGCTTGTGGCTCCCGAGAGTGTACATTTAGATTAAGACATTTAAACATTCAACATACATTTGGCTTGTAATACATTAACATAAACATAACCATAATAAAGTGCATTGGCAGATGTGCAGGCTTTAGAGTTTATTTGTGGAGTTCAGTAGGATGACAGCCCTGGGAAAGAAGCTGTTCCTAAATCTGGTCGTACAGGTGCGAATGCATCTGTAGCGTCTCCCAGATGGCAGGAGGGCGAACAGACTGTGGCTGGGGTGGGTGGGGTCTTTGATGATGGACCGTAACCTCCGTAAACAGCGTTTCTGGTATATGTGCTCTATGGTCGGTAGCCGGGTGCCGGTAATGCGTTGGGCAGTTTTGACTACCCGCTGCAGGGCTTTCCGGTCATAGCAGCTACAGCTGCCATACCATACTGTGATACAGTTCGTCAGGATGCTCTCTATTGTGCAGCGGTAAAAGTTAGAGAGGATCAGGGGTGACAGGTTACATCCCTTCAGCCTCCTTAGGAAAGATAGGCGCTGCTGGGCCTTCTTCACCAGAGAGGAGGTATTGAGGGACCAGGAGAGGTCATAGAGTTAGAGTTATACAGCACGGATAGAGGCCCTTCGGCCCATCGTGTCCGCGCCGGCCATCAAGCCCTGTCTAATCTAATCCCATATTCCAGCATTTGGTCCGTAGCCTTGTATGCTATGGCATTTCAAGTGCTCATCCAAATGCTTCTTAAATGTTGTGAGGGTTCCTGCCTCCACAACCCTTTCAGGCAGTGAGTCCCAGACTCCAACCACCCTCTGGGTGAAAAAGTTCTTTCTCAAATCTCCTCTAAACCTCCCGCCCTTTACCTTGAATCTATGCCCCCTAGTTATTGACCCCTCTACTGAGGGAAAAAGCTCCTCAGCATCCATCCTATCTATGCCCCTCATAATTTTGTACACCTCAATCATGTCCCCCCTCAGCCTCCTCTGCTCCAAGGAAAACAAACCCAATCTGCCCAGTCTCTCTTCATAGCTGAAGCGCTCCAGCCCTGGTAACATCCTGGTGAACCTCCCCTGCACCCTCTCTAACGCGATCACATCCTTCCTGTAGTGTGGCGACCAGAACTGCACACAGTATTCCAGCTGTGGCCTAACCAGTGTTTTATACAGCTCCATCATAACCTCCTTGCTCTTATATTCAATGCCTCGGCTAATGAAGGCAAGTATCCCATATGCCTTTTTTACCACCTTATCCACCTGTTCCGCCACCTTCAGGGATCTGTGTACTTGCACACCCAGATCCCTCTGACCCTCCGTCTTGCCTAGGGTCTTTCCATTCATTGTGTATTCCCTTGCCTTGTTAATCCCCCCAAAGTGCATCACCTCGCACTTTTCCGGGTTGAATTCCATTTGCCACTGTTCCGCCCATCTGACCAACCCATCTATATCGTCCTGCAGACTGAGGCTACCCTCCTCGCTATTTACCACCCTACCAATTTTTGTATCATCCGCGAACTTACTGATCATACCTTTTACATTCATATCCAAGTCATTAATGTAGACCACAAACATCTTCCGTGATGTGGACTCCGAGGAACTTAAAGCTATTTTCAGCTAATGTTGCATGTTAAAAGTGTTAATTGTAATTAGTTTGATATTTAATTGTTAAATGAGTGTTATGGTACTGTTAATCTAAAAGGGGAGGAATTGTAAAGTATGTACCTTTAAGTGGGGAACTATCTTTTCCAGCTCATGTATACTGCAGTACCGGCAGTGACCACATCTGTATATAGCCCTGAGTAGTGATCTGTACAGATCAGTTCCACTGTGAGCCACGGTGAGTAAACACCTGTTGTACCGTTCTCCGCAGTCTGTGTCTTATTATACACGGACACAACAAGAATCTCTGGGAGTGTGTCAGTATTTGTGGGAATCTCTGGGAGTGTGTCAGTGTGTGGGAGAATTTCTGGGAATGTGTCAGTTTTTGTGGGAATCTCTGGGAGTGTGTCAATGTTTGTGGGAATCTCTGGGAGTGTGTCTGTGTTTGTGGGAATCTCTGGGAGTGTGTCTGTGTTTGTGGGAATCTCTGGGAGTGTGTCTGTGTTTGTTGTGCTCCCCGGGAGGACATTGTTACATTTACAAATTCCTGTTTCACACGGTGTAACTTATTTTAAAACAAAGCAAATAAATTTTACGTTACCCAGTTGGATGAATCTTGGCTCTCAGTCAAACTGCTTTTATTCCCATCTCCAATATTTTTATACATAATGAACAAACGTGGGGAGAGAAAAAAAAAACCATTCACTTTAATGCCCTCTATGATTTTTCTCTTGGGTTTCTGCAGCGGTGTTTTGCAGATTATTTTTAATTAATGGAGACTCCGGTTGGCAACCCTCCTCATGCCATGGAAGATTTTCCTGTTGATTTCCCCAAGTACCATATTTGCTTGTTCTTTTGTTGCTGCAGGATAATAGAATCATAGAACGATGCAGCAGAGAAGGCGGCCATTCGGCCCATCGTGCCTGTGCCAGCTCTTTGAACGAGCTCTCCAATTAGTCCCACTCTCCCCCTGCTCTTTCCCCACAGGCCTGCACATTTTTTCCTTTTCAAGTACTTATCTGATTCCCTTTTGAAAGTTACTATTGAATCTGCTTCCACCGCCCTTTCAGGCAGCGCGTTCCAGATCAGAGCAACTCGCTGCGTAAAAAAAATGTTTTTCCTCATGTCAACGGGTTCATTTCTTTGCTGTTTAATATTTACTGTTGTTTACTTAGTGGGCAGCACTCTCGCCTCTGAGTCAGAAGGTTGTGGGTTTAAGTCCCCACTCCAGGGACTTGAGCACAAAAGCCAGGCTGACACTCCCAGTGCGGTGCTGAGGGAGTGCCGCACTGTCGGAGGAGCCGTCTTTCGTTGAGACATTAAAGCGAGGCCCTGTCTGCCCTTTCAGGTTGACGTAAAAGATCCCATGGCACTATTTCGAAGAAGAGCAAGAGTTCTCCCCAATATCCGGGCCAATATTTACCCCTTAGTGAACACCATTAGAAAACAGATTATCTGGTCATTATCACATTGGTGTTTGTGGGAGCTTGCTGTGCGCAAAATGGCTGCCGTGTTTCTTACATTACAACAGTGACTACACTTCAGCAAAAGTACTTCATTGGCTGTAAAGCGCTTTGGGATGTCCTGAGGTTGTGAAAGGCGCTGTAGAAATGTAAGTATTTCTTCTTTTACTATTAATCATTTAGGTTTAATTGTGTTTAAAGCTGTAGTAATGTCAGTGAAAGGGCTTGTGGGCTCTTGCTGTGCAGTGTGGGCTCTTGCTGTGCAGTGTGTGGGATCTTGCTGTGTGCAGTGTGTGGGATCTTGCTGTGTGCAGTGTGGGATCTTGCTGTGTGCAGGGTGCAGTGTGGGATCTTGCTCTGTGCAGTTCTGATCTGCAGCAACTTCCGGCTCCAGGGGTTGGATGACGTCATTACGCCGCTGACCCCCCCACCGCCGTGCGTGACCCTTTGACCCCTCTTCCCCGCGGCCGTGACCCCTGTCTCCAGGCGACGGGTTGTGAGGCGACGGGCGGAGAACTGGGAGGCCGCGGAAAGAAAGAAAGAGAGAAAAAAGGCGGCATGAGCTGGTGAGCAACCCGGGGATTGAGGAGTGAGGGCCGGGGCCGTGGATGAGGGCCGGCTTACAGGAACCGCGAGAGGCCGCGGTCGTGGAAATCGAGCGGCAGGCTTCTGAGTGAGAGTAGAGTAGGCCTGAAAATCGGGGAAGGGGAAAAAATTGCCTCAAACCCCCGGAGATTGGCCCCCAGTCCCCGGGGTGGGGGGAGAGTGGCCCCCAGTCCCCGGGGTGGGGGGGTGAAGAGTGGCCCCCAGTCCCCGGGGTGGGGGGGTGAAGAGTGGCCCCCAGTCCTCGGGGTGGGGGGGTGAAGAGTGGCCCCCAGTCCCCGGGGTGGGGAAGAGAGTGGCCCCCAGTCCCCGGGGGTGGGGGTGGGGACAGAGTGGCCCCCAGTCCCCGGGGTGGGGGGGCGGTGGGGACAGAGTGGCCCCCAGTCCCCGGGGTTGGGGTGGGGGTGGGTACAGAGTGGCCCCCAGTCCCCGGGGTGTGTGGGGGGGGGGGGGGACAGAGTGGCCCCCAGTCCCCGGGGTGGGACAGAGTGGCCCCCAGTCCCCGGGGTGGGGGTGAGGAGAGTGGCCCCCCAGTCCCCGGCCGGGGGGGGGGGGGGCGGGGAGGGTGGCCCCCAGTCGCCGGGGTGGGGGAGGAGATTGGCCCCCAGTCCCTGGGGGGGGGGCGGGAGAGATTGGCCCCCAGCCCCTGGGGTGGGGGGGGAAGAGATTGGCCCCCAGTCCCCGGGGTGGGGGGGGGGGAAAGAGAGAGATTGGTCCCCTGTCCCCAGAGGTGGGGGGGGGGGGGGGGGGAGAGAGAGATAGATTGGCCCCCCAGTCCCTGTGGGGAGAGGGGGCGGGGAGATTGGTCCCCAGTCCCTGGGAAGGGGGAGACTGGCCCCAGTCCCTTAGTCCTGGTACTGGAGATAGAGGGGGATGGAACGAGAGTTGGGAGGACGTCTGGGACAGATTGAGGTGGATTGGGCGAGGAGTGCGATTGGGATTGGATCCAGTATTGAGCTGTGGGCCGGAACGGGGAGCGGGGCTGGATCCGGGACTTGTGGTAGGCAGGCAGTAACTTTTAGAATGTTGCCCAGTGTGTGCGATTATTTCCAAAGTTCCCTCTTACCTTTTCGATGACACGTTTAACCTAGGCTCTGTCTACCCTCTCAGGTCGGCATAAAAGATCCCGTGGCACTATTTTGAATAACAGAGATTTCTCCCCGGTGTCCTGGGCCAATATTTATCTCTCAACCAACATCACTAAAAAAAACAGATGAGCTGGTCATTATCACATTGCTGTTTGTGGGAGCTTACTGTGTGCAAATTGGCTGCTGCATTTCCTACATTGCAACAGTGACTACAATTCAAAAAGTACTTCATTGGCTGTAAACACTTTGGGATGTCCGGTGGTCGTGAAATGTGCTATAGAAATGAAAGTCTTTCTTTCTTCTCTTCCTTGTTAATACAGCAGCAGAGTCGTTGTGGCTGTGTGCACTGGCTGCAGGTTGTCCTGGTTCAGGTTCAGTAGGGTTGCAAGGCTGTACGTGCGATGTCCGATTCTGGTTACAGTAGTTGTCTTTCTTTTGAAAATTGATTTGTTCTGAGTGTTCACAGAATAAACAAACATGTTGAACCCACATCACACACAAACCGATTCACACCCATCCTATCTCCACCTGCGCTGAAACCAAACCACACAGGATATACTGCACCACCAACTGTTTTTGTTAACTTATTTATCAGATTTATTTTTAACAAATGTTAGGAAAGAAAAAAATTGCATTTGTATCGGTTCTTTCATCACCTCTGGACGTCCCAACGCGCTTCACAGCCAATGAAATACTTTTCAAGTGTAGTCACTGTTGTAATGTAAGGAAATATTATAATGAGAAGAAAAGAAAGACTTGCATTTATATAGCGCCTTTCACGACCACCGGCCCTCCCAATGCGTTTTACAGCCAATGAAGTACTTTTTGAAGTGTAATCATTGTTGTGATGCAGGAAACGTGGCAGCCAATTAGCGCACAGCAAGCTCCCACAAAGAGCAAGAGATCCATGACCAGATGAGCTTTTTCCAGTGATACTAGTTGAGGGTTAAATATTGGCCAGACAGTGCCATTTGATCTTTTAAATCCATCTGACTGGTGGACTGGGCTTCATCTGAAAGACGGCACCTCCGACGTGTAGCACTGCATTGCAGTGTCAGCCCAGATCATGGACTCAAGTCTCTGGAGTGGGCCATGAACCCACAACCTTCTGACTTGGGTGACCGTGCTACCACTAGGTTAAAATAGTGTGTTGTGCAATATAGAGTCCTGTCACAAAGACACCTTCTGTATTGTCTGTACACTATATTGTATGGGGCGAGTCTGCATATGGCCCTTATAGAATGCTACAATGCCACAGAAGGTTTATAAGAACATACATAAGAAATAGGAGCAGGAGTAGGCCATTTGGCCCCTCGAGCCAGACGTAAGGCCTGCTTTTACCAGCTTAAGAGCTTAAAAAAAAATAGAAAAATGAAATTTGCTAACTCATTTATAAATTAAAAATACTCTTCAAAAAGGTAAGTTTAATTTTAGCTCCATAAAAACATTAAAATTTTTCCTTCAAAAAATTAAATTTTTGTTTAAAATATTTAATTAAATGGCATTTTAATAAATTTTAAATATGTAAGGTTTTAAAAATTTTTTTTAGGTGATCCCCATTCATCCTTTTGACAGTTCTGTACGTACACAGCTGTCAAAAGTATGAATGGGGATTCCCCCCCTTCCATTGGTTGGGCCGGCCCACGTGACCCCAGGAGCGCCGACGAACCGCATGCGCCTTTGGGATACGTGGCGCTCTGCCTGCGCGGACCCGGAGAGGCCCAGGAGCGCAAGCCGTCATTCTTCCCAGGCCACCGGGTAAATTCGGAGACATTTTGCCGGTCGGAGGCGTCCGCCCGCGGGAAGCCTCCGATCACAAATGTTGGCCCAGTGTTTAAGTGCACCTTGTGGATTCATTATCTATTTACTGCCCATGTAAATGCGACAAGAGTGGTTCAGTATTCTCGCCCCTGAACCAGAAGGTCATGGGTTCAAGCTCCACTCCAGAGAATTGAGCACAAAATCTAGATTTACAATCCAGTGCAGCACTGTCGGAGGTGCCGCCTTTCGGATGAGACGTTAAACCGAGGCCCCGTCTGCCCCCTCGGGTGGACGTAAAAGATCCCGCGGCCACTATTTTGTGAAAAGCAGGGGAGTCCTGGGCCAATATTTATCCCTCAGCCAATATCATTAAAAAAAAAAAGCCCCAGCTGACCTGGTCATTGTCACGTTGCTGTTTGTGGGAGCTTGCTGTGCGCAAATTGGCTGCCGCGTTTCCTGCATTACTATAGTGACTACACTTCAAAAGTACTTCATTGGTTGGAAAGCGCTTTGGGGCATCCTGAGGTCGTGAAAGACGCTATAAATGCAATTTCTTTACAAAACTGACTAATAAATTCAAGACATCCCTTGGATGCAAGTGCTTTCAGAAATAAAAGCAGCTCTTGGCTCTGGTGGGGGTGTCCAGAACAAGGGGGCATAACCTTAAAATTAGAGTTAGGCCGTTCAGAGGTCATGTCAGGAAGCAATTCTTCACACTAAGAGTAGTGGAAACATGGAACTCTCTCCCCCAAAAGCTGTTGTGGCTAGGGGTCGGTAGAACATTTCAAAACGGAGAGATTTTTGTGAGGCAAGGTTATTAAGGGTTATGGAACCAAGGTGAAGTTAATATATAAATTAACCATGATCTCACTGAATGGCGGAACAGGCTCGAGGAGCTGAATGGCCTCCTCCTGTTCCTATGAAGCACTTGATTGCAGAGGGATTTAAGCCAATAATAATACAACAAGTTGCCTTCTGTTGCCTGGGCCCTAAGCTCTGCAATTCCCTGCCTAAACCTCTCCGCCTCGCTACCTCTCTCTCCCCCTCTAAGACGCTCCTTAAAACCTACCTCTTTGACCGAGCTTTTGGGCACCTGCCCTAATTTCTCCTTGTGTGGCTTGGTGTCAAATTTTTTGTCTTATAATACTCCTGTGCAGCGCCTTGGGATGTTTTACTACGTTAAAGGCGCTATATAAATACAAGTTGTGGTGGTTGTTGTAGTTCAAATCAACAAATACCAAGCTGCTAAAGAGAAGTTCAAAATTCCCAAATCTGGAAGTTAACAATAAATGTACTGAATGTTTGTGCGCACAGATTGTGGAGATGATTTATAAACCCTTGTAAGAAGCTTTATACATTCATTGGTTCTGGAGTACGCTCACTTGTCAATTTACACAGTTCCGGAGACCAGATGTCAGGGAAGCTGCGATTGGAATAGAGGCACATCACACTAATGGCTTATGCCACTGGGCTGCTGCAGACCATCAAACTGAAAAGCAATGTTTTTTCTCCTCTGGTGTTTCATTACGACTTTAAGCTCCCTGAGAGGTTGTGATTTCTGTCTCTCAGATTTTAAGACAAGTCTTTTAAGGTATTCAACTTGTCGACCACTTGAATTTGTTTCTTTGGTTCAAGTGGTGGTGCCTGAGGTGCTTCAGGGTCCTGCCTTTCTCCCATTGCAAACAGCAGTGTTGACCGTGTCTTTCCCGTCCCATCCTACTCACGGGAGTGCTTCGATTGTCCTCAGTGGGGACAGTATTGTCTTATAGAGCCAGGCCGTTCAAGGGGTGATGTCAGGACGCACTTCTTCGCTCAAAGGGTAGCGGAAATCTGGAACACTCTTTCCCCTGTTGAGGCTGGGAGTCAATTAAAAATTTCAAAACCGAGATTGCTAGATTTTTGTTCAGCAGAGGTATTAAGGGTTACGGAATCAAGCCGGGTAGATGGAGTTAAGATCCAGATCAGCCATGATCTAATTGAATGACAGAACAGTCCTCGAGGGGCTGAATGGCCTCCTCCTGTTCCTTTGCCTGGTACCTCAGCCCCCAGGAAATTTGGCAGCTGTTAAATCCCGTCCTGCATTTCTCGTGGATCTGAGTATCAACAACTTGTGTCGTGATGCCCTTGACGCAGGAAATGTCCAAAAGTGCTTCCCAGACAGGCATGAGGAGAATGGCTGATGGGCCAAGCAAAGAGAATAGGAGGGATGACCAAAAGCTTGGCCAAAGAAGTGGCTTTTAAAGAGGTCCTCAAAGGAGACGAGGCAGAGGGATTTAGGGAGAGAGTCGCCGCTGGGGCCCAGGTGGCTGAAGCCCATGTTTGTTGGTTGACACATACACTAAGTCGAGTAACCATAATCAGTGAGCTGTGAGGTTAGTGCTTTACGCTTGAACAGAATTATCATTGTTACTTTTTTGCCCTGCTAAGAAAATATCATCAAAAGTGACGATCAGTCCAGCTTTAGAGCACTGGGAACTTTGTGTTGCATTATCAGCTTTTTGCAGAGCAAAGACAAGGTATCGGTGAAATGGCTAAATAGACGAGGTGACTGGCAGTGTTTGTCAATGCGAAAGCTAAGAATGAATAAAATCCAAAGTGCACACGCACACACACACGTGGCCCTTTATGCTGCTGCTGTAGAGCTCAAGTCACCAGCGGCCCCAAGTGATGGCGGTTTCAGTGCTCAGTGGCATTGTTAATTGGGAGAGAAAAGAAATCCGCTATTAATTCACTTTTTAAACTTTGAATGCCAAGGCCACGCCGAGCTATTTGGAATGTTTCCTGCACAGTTAATATTCTTTGACATTGATTTTCTTACTTTGTCAGCACTTGTGCAAATGCGACCTTATTTGCATCTGAACACGAGGCCTCTGGCATCGCAGGTTTGCCACTGCAAGCCTGTACAATTGCCCTTGATAAAACTCTGAATGGCTGGCAGGCTGTGCTCATTTTAATAGCAGCAAAGTGCATGCAAATACACAATGTCCAAAATGCTGCTTGTAATATCGTGAAAGAGCACTTTATTCAATATTAATCGGAATTTGAAGCATGCCGCAATTCATATGCTGCCCCGTGATCTCAAGTGTATAATCACTGCTCGGGTCAACATTTAAGACAATCTAGGCTGTAGTTTGAACTGGACTCTTGTCTGTCCTGCAAGCTGACAAAATAATAACACTCTTCTTCAGGACATCTTGGGTTTTATTGCAGTTCCATTGTCGAATGTTTTTGTCCAAGTTCCAGAAAGCCAGTGGAAAGATAATGGTGACATTTCTTTCTTCTGTTCCTGTGGGCTCAGCGTTGATGACAATGGGGATTGTTCATTGGTCTGAACTTGTTCTGAGAGTTTTCTTTGTGGACGTTGCTTTGTGATCGTTTGTTTAGTTTGAGCACGGTGATTTTCCCCATTGGTGAGGACCTTTGCTAATGCCGTAATTACATAGTCCAGCTTTATAGGCGAGTGCAACTGGGACTGTTGTCAAAGATTCATTTTCTTGTTCATGAAGGGCCGAGGTTTTCAGTCAACGAATTGCACTTCTCCTATGAGCAAGTCATTGAGTTCAAGTGCGTGGAATTCATTTGAAATGGCAATAAAAAAATGATTGGAAATGGAGTCCCACCCCTGGCCTGCGGGCAGGATGAGGGAACTGTGTCTGCAGTGCAGCTTCCTGCTACCAGATCTCATTCCCAGGCACCGTACTTGAGCTAGACGTGCCCTGGAAACCAGGGGTTGTACTGGCTTAAACGGTGCAGTGGGCACAGGTGTATAATGCACATGTTTTAAAGCCACCGTCTTGACCCCAGTGAAGTGGTGCGGGGCTTGGCACAGCTTACGAAAATGCAGTAAAAGCAGAAAATGTTGGAATTACTTAGCGGGTCAGGCAGCACCTGTGGAGAGAGAGAGAGCGAGAGAGACAGAGTTCACGTTTCAGGTCGATGACCTTTTATCAGAACTGAAACGTTAACTCTGTTTCTCTCTCCACAGATGCTGCCTGACCTGCTGAGTGTTTCCAGCAGTCTCTGTTTTTATTTCAGATTTCCAGTATCCGCAGTATTTTGCTTTTGTAAAGAATGCAGTCAGTGTTCAAGGGCTGAAAGTGGTGATGTGGTGGCCATTGTAGTTACCATTTTGCGGTGGTCACTTATTATGCAACTAGTTTTTGGTTGCCATTGTCAGAACACTCTTGTTTTATATTGGAGACCTGCAACAACGGACCTCCTCTGAGCCAATGGCAAAACACGTTGTATGTAAGCAAAGTTGCCTTGACAAATTTAAATAGAAGGTAAGTGGATAACACATGGTCCATGTGATCTCCTGAACTGATTTTGATCGCCTGAAGAAGTATTTTCTCCCCTATCGGCACCGGGTTTTTTGCTGTTCACCCTGTGGTGTGGCGGGGTTAGGAAGTGTTTAGTCGCAATTCTCGAGCCAACATAAGGTGTGGAGTCGGCTTGATGGGCCTTCTGCTCTTTCCATGTCCTTCATGTTTGCCTGTTTGTGAATTGGGGATTTGCGCTTGCCCAGTGTAATTACGGCGTGGCGTCGTTATAACGGTGAAGATGTCGTGCTCGCCTGGTTTCTGTTGACATCGTCAAGGGACATTCCCAAATGGTGCTGCGACTCCTTCAGTGGCCAGAGTCAGCCCACCAGCAGGCTCCAAGACCCCGTGGAACAACAGGCCTCCCTGGCTGCCAGTTTAACAGAAGCTGTTCGTTTTACCTTCGTCCGCCTGTTGCTGCGGGAGACCCAAGCTACTGGAGCCGCTGGCTGCAAATCAATACAAAAACAGTCACATCAAAACTGCAAATGCTGCAAGAGCAAGGCAGATCCACCTGCACTTGGAAGAGAAAGGACGGACTAATAACAGGTTGGATGTGGGGGGGGGAGACTCTGTCAGATTTGATGGTGGAGCCATCGCTGACTGACCCGCTGTGCCTTCTCAGGACTGTCAGCGTTTAAGCAGTCTGTAAATTCAGTGAGATTGCAGGTCTAGCTTTTTGTTTTCTGCCCATCGGCAAATAAAAAAAAAACCAGCTCTCATTTGAAGCAACATTAAAAAGAATAAAGGTTGATCCACTTTGTTAATGCACGATCCGCTATTGTTCCAGGTACCGATCAGCTACTTTTACTGGCCTGGAATTTTCTTGCCCCGAGTTCATGACACTGCACTGTCCACATTAAATGACATTTGCCACACAGCAGTCCATTCAGCGAACTGAAGTCGGCCCCAACGTATTGATTTGGTCAAATTGCAGAGGGCAATTAATATAAAGAGCACAGGGTTTCCTGTAATCTGAAGGAATTTTTTTTGTGCATTGTGGATTGTTTTATTCCACTTGGTTTCAAATGAATTCTGCAATTGTTTCTCCCGATGGTGCAGTGGGCACATGTGCCATATACTGTCGTACTAAGTTATGCAGAACAGAAGGTTTGTGCCTGGCTGTGATGCCTCATATAGCCAAATAACCTCCTGACACTTGGGTGTAGCTCACCAGCCGCGAGGTGAGGACTGCTGGCTGTGGAGCACCTGCGGGAAGCGAGAGAAAATTGGGAGTGTGAGGCAAAGCAAGAAGTCTGTTTCCAAACGTTCTGTTGCAGCAACCTCGGCTGTCCTATTGTGACAATGAACAGGGTGGCACCTTCCAGTGATGTTCCAGAAATGGTATTGCAAAACAATTCAAGTGAATGAGACATATCTTTTCTCAGTCTACAGAATGGAACATTTTTAATTGCCCTTAGACCACTGGCATCTGCAAGGAATTCTTTCCTTTGTGGGCCTGTCAGTTTATCTCACACACGACCAGGCTCACGAATCATGTAATATTGCAGCAATAATACAGTTGAGATATAAGGAGTGTCTTTCTCACTGTAATATTGATGCTGTAATGATAGAAATTTTTTCAGAACATGCTAGATAAAAATAATCATTTATAGAACCCTTCCTTTATCCAGCCGACTATTCATACCTTCTCTATTCACTCTGCTCTTTGCTATTGTTACCCATCTCTGTCCTTTTAATACTCATTCTGTGGTTTTCAGACAGTCAACTGATATTTTACTGATGCTGTTCTCAGAATGACGAGTATAACTGTTTGTGCAATTCCCTTTTTTTTTTACTTGATTGTAGATGATAGAAATCACTGGGTGAGGTCATTTGTCCGTGGCGTGTTAAACTGAGTTACCTTGGATGAAGTGCCGCTTGCATTTTGAGCGCTCTCTGACGTTTCTCCAATGGGTCTTATCAAACGTTGGCACTGAGAATACAAGGTGATTTCCTTGCCTCCAAAATTGTCAATAATAAGTTTCAAAAGATCAAACTTCACAAAGGATTGAGCAATTTGAAATTCTATAATTACAAACTTAAAGCATTATTTAAACTCTGGTAGTTGGAGTATTGAGGATCAGTTTGTATCGAAAAATATAAGAAACTGATGTGGCACAATTTTTTTAAAACTGCATTCATTAAATATATTCAAGAAGGAGTTAGATATATTTCTTAAGGCTAAAGGGATCAAGGGGTATGGAGAGAAGGCAGGGACAGGGTACTGAATTTGGATGATCAGCCAAGATCGCATTAAATGGTAGAGCAGACTCGAGGGGCCGAATGGCCTACTCCTGCTCCTATCTTCTGTGTATCGTGAGTACCCGTTGAAAACTTTAGGCCAACAATAATACCGTAACTGCAATAATTCTACCATTACTTTGTCAGACCTCTTGTACTGTCTCTCTTGTTCTGATGCCGGTTAGTTTTGGTTATAGATCACTGTGGCTTCTTGGGTTTCGAGCCATTTGTCTGTATTTTATCATCTGTTAATTCAGAAATGGTTATCCTTGAGTAGCAAGGTTGGGATGGGAAGGCTGTTTTACAAATATGCTGCGTGCAAAGGATGCCAACTCATCCCAGTGAGTTCCTCACATGGTCAGTAGAAACTGAGTGCTTGAAATAGCTGCAGGGGAGGAGCTGTTTTCAGAAAGAAAGACTGACTTGCATTTCTATAGCGCCTTTCACGACCTCAGGATGTCCCAACACGCTTTACAGCTAATGAAGTACTTTTGGAGTGTAGTCACTGTTGTAATGTAGGAAACGTGGCAGCCAATTTGCGCACAGCAAGATCCCACAAACAGCAACGTGATAATGACCAGATCATCTGCTTTTTGGTGATGTTGATTGAGGGATAAATATTGGTCAGGACACCGGGGAGAACTCTCCTGCTCCTCTTTGAAATAGTGCCATGGAATCTTTTATATTCCTCTGAGAGAGCAGACGGGACCTCGATTTAACGTCTCGGCTGAAAGACGGCACCTCCGACAGTGCAGCACTCCCTCAGTACTGCACTGGATTGTCAGCCTAGATTGTTGTGCTCAAGTCTCTGGAGTGGGACTTCTGACTCCGAGGCGAGAGTGCTGCCCACTGAGCCACAGCTGACACAGGTGATGCTGCAAAAAAGCTTTCAGCTTACTCAAGTGGTACTCTTGATGCAGCCTGGTGTCGTCTTCACAACAGGCCCGTGGCTTATGGTACATTCAGGCCTCCATTCACAGCCCCCTAGGCTGTGGGACGTTGAGAGTAGGATTCAGTCCTGTTCCTCCGCTTCGTCCTCTTGAAAGAAAGCAAGGAAATGCTGAGGGGAATTAAGGCTATCCCAGAATCCATAGAGCGACTGAACGATCTCTATTTAAACTCTAGGTTTTAGTAGGTGCTTTACTTTGCCTCTCGCCCTTCCCAAACTCTACAACTCCTCAAGCTGGCACAGTTGAAATCGGCAGGAGTTGGACCCTCTTACTCTTTGGCAGCCTGCGGACACAGACCAGTTAACAATGTTTCCACGGTACAGCATTCACGAGAGTGGCTGTTTGGGGTTACGTGAGAACATAAGAAATAGAAGCAGGAGTCAGCCATACGGCCCCTCGAGCCTGCTCCGCCATTCGATAAGATCATGGTTGATCTTCTATCTCAACTCCACTTTCCCGGCCTCTCCCCATATCCCTTGATTCCCTTAGTGCCCAAAAATCTATCTACCTCTGTCTTGAATATATTCAACGACTGAGCATTGTCGCTGAGCAAAGTTAGTGAAGAACACTCGCTTGCCCGCTGACTGTGTGATTTAAAGCGTTATACTCATAACTTCTATTTCATTCTTGTATTTCAAATCAATAAATAGTGGAGTCGCTGGCCAGTGCGCTCTTGAACAAGTTGGACTCTGCAGTATTGGACGTACTGCACCATAACACAAAAGTGTTTGTGTGTTCTGTTTCCATTAATTATCTTTTGACACAGTATGGGGAGACATCTAGCGTGTGCAAGAAGTACGTTAGAGTAGCAGGGTTTAATGTTCACTCAGCACTTTGTGACCATCACTGTAAAGTGGGGCTCTGAGCAAATACTGTACAGAGTTGAAATGGTAAAATTTGAATTTTGTTTTGCAGGATTCCTTTCAAGATTGGTCAGCCTAAGAAGCAGATTGTACCAAAGACTGTAAGTAGAAGACGTCAAACTTGGAGAATACTTTGTTTTCCCGATCGGCCCCTGCTGCTGGAGGATTCCTTATTAATTTGTTCAGTTTGGGTGTGTGTATTTTTGAAGTCACGGGTATTAGCATGGCATAATATGAAACTGAAATTTCACCATCTCTCCAAAATCTGATGTATACAAACAGATTGGGCCAGATTTTTCTGTAAAAATAACAGAGAGGCTAACAGCACTTTATGCGTTATTTACGCGACAATCAGACTCCCGGCGAGCGCACATGCCCAGTTAAACGGCCTGTTGTGTCCAATGTGCCGCCTTCTCGTTCCAGAGAAGTTAACCTGTCGTATAATTGCTGGGTGCTTCTGGCCTGAAGTCCTGAAACTTGCAGGCACTGTTCCTACACCAAAACATTATTAAACTCTGACCTGTTGCTGTGATTACTTAACCAATAGACTTTATGGCCTTAAGACACACAATCGTTCCTTAACAGCCGAATAGTAGATTGTGCATTACATGATACAGTATTCCTGTAATAATCCCCATAATAATGGATATGAAAATCAAAACATGCGTAATTGCCCCCTTAGCTCTTACTTGCAAACATTTGGTTTGCTTCTATATTTCCCATTTTGCCATACGTTATTATAAAGTAGAAACCCTCTACTTTGCCGGGCTGCCAATTTGGATTTGCACCAGGGCTGATTGGTCGAGGCTGCCTCCGCATCTTGATTTTGTTTCTGTGACATC
The DNA here is from genome assembly GCF_052327205.1 of Somniosus microcephalus. Classification (NCBI taxonomy): domain Eukaryota; kingdom Metazoa; phylum Chordata; class Chondrichthyes; order Squaliformes; family Somniosidae; genus Somniosus; species Somniosus microcephalus. The sequence continues at coordinate 5,311,641 of NC_141016.1, read as the reverse complement.
CCCTCGTAGTTTTTCACTGGTAATTTTCTAGCCGATTTTGTCGCTTTTCATTCATGTTCCCTACCGCTTCAGTTCTGAATTGTTGCTGCTCTACTTTGAACCAATCAGCAAAGCGTGACAGGAAGTAAGTATTATGTTTGCAGGAAGTGGATGTTGTTTGTTTTTAAGAAAAACATGCATTTATATTGCGCTTTTCACATCCTCAGGATATCCCAAAGCACTTCACAGCCAATGAATTACATTTGAAGGATAATCACTGTTGTAATGCAGATAAATGATCTGTATCGTTTCTATGATTCTATTGCTCTTCGAAAGAGCAGGCACAGACTCAATGGGCCGAATGGCCTCCTCCTGTGCTGTACTATCCTATGATTCGTCGTGTTAACTTTCTGACACTACCTCTGGAGCGTTCTGGGTCATCTCGGGTTCAGGGCAGTGTATCTTCAGTTCTTGAAATTTATTTTCTAAAAAAAAACTAAAACTAAGAGGAAAATCTTTCAGTTGTGTTTAATGTTATTTTTATTTTGAGGGCTGTCTGCTTGCTCAACGAATTATTACAGTAGCTCCGTCTTTGATTTGTTTGGCAATTCACTATTGACGTTACAACAAGTAGCAACGCAGGTTAACAAGGTCATCACAAATGCAAACAAAGCACTGGGGTTCATTTCGAGAGCAGTAGAATTGAAAAGCAGAGAAGTGGAGAACCTTGGTTAGATCACACGCCGAGCGCTGTGCACAGTTCTGGTCTCCATATTACAAAAAAGGATTTGGAAGCATTGGCGAAGGTGCAAAAAAGATTTACAAGGATGATACCAGAACAGAGGGGTTACAACTATCAGGAAAGACTGAACAGGCTGGGGCTCTCTTTACAAAAGAGAAGGCTGAGGGGCAACCTAATAGAAGTCTTTAAAATTATGAAGGGATTCGATAGGGTAGACGTAATGAAGGTGCTTCCATGTGGGGGAATCCAAAACTAGGGGCCACAGATATAAGATAGTCACTAATAAATCCAATCGGGAATTCAGGAGAAACTTCTTTACCCAGAGAGTGGTGAGAATGTGGAACTCGCTACCACAGGGAGTGGTTGAGGCGAACAGCATAGATTTAAGGGGAAGCTCAATAAACACACAAGGGAGAAAGGAATACAGGAAACTTTGTGCTATCTGGCACCGATGGGACCGAGCTGTTGCCGTCCCATCAAAACTGCCGCACAAACCAGCGCTAATGTTGAAACATACAGAGATTTTGAGCTCCGTATCTGGCAACAAACCCTGCTACTAAACAGTCGGCCGTACCTTGCAAGCGTCTCTGTAGCTTAGCAACAGCTTCAGCGAGACCTTGCAGAGCCTGACTGGTGAAAAAAAAGCAACGAAAAGAAAAAAAACCTAACGAAACGGCTCCTGATTTTTGCCGGTGGCTCGAGCATTCCGGACAGTTAACCTCCGGATAAACCAAAGTTTCCTGTAGAAGAATATGCTGTTGGGGGTGAGATGAAGTACGGTGGGGGGAGGCTTGTGTGGAGCACAAACATCGGCATAGACCAGTTAGGCTGAATGGCCTGTTTCTGTGCTGTACAACCTATGTAACAAAGAAATGAATTAAAATGTGGGTTTTATGGAAAGGTTTAAATATGATAGAATTTGTGGATACATACCTGAAGACTGTCTCCACATATGTCATTATAAAAGTATTTATAGTCATAGGGCTTCTTGTGTAATAATCTGTCATTTGCCTTCAACAAACAATGCGATGTGTGATGCAGAGCAAGGGGATTCCCTTGGAGAACCTGCGCTCTAACACTGATGTGCAAGGTCACCCTTGTGTTATTTGGGGTTTGCTTTGCTTTGTTTGAAAAACTACACTGGGGACTGAAAAGCTAAATCTTAGAAAATATTTGTGTGTGTTTTTTTTTAATGATTGGGTTTACAAAGCGGCCAGTTGAATTGGCATCAGTTTAGCCTATTTGTACCTGTGCACTAGCTTGTAATAATTTGTGTAACTGGACGCACATCTTTCCTCCTCAACAGTTCTTAGACATTGTTACCCCTGGCTGGAGAGTCTAGAACTAGGGGTCATAGTCTCAGAATAAGGAGTTGCCCACTTAGGACTGAGATGAGGAGGAATTTCTTCACTCGGAGGGTTGTGAATCTTTGGAATTCTCTACCCCTGTGGATGCTCAGTTGTTGAGTATATCCAAGGCTGAAATCAATAGATTTTTGGACACTAAGGTAATCAACGGATATGGAGATAGGGTGAGAAAGTGGAGTAGAAGATCAGCCATGATCTTACTGAATGGTGGAGCAGGCTCGATGGGCCGCATGGCCTACTCCTGCTCCGATTTCTTATGTTTCTTAAGGCACCTTAAATGTAGTAATAAATATTTAGTTTGGGCAAGAGTGGTGATAAAGCAGTGATCTTTAATAGCGTACAAAGCAGGGAAACGTGATGATTATTATACAACTTGTAACGTGCAAAGTTACGTGCGATACAACAGAGCACGAATTATAACCATTCGTTGCAGTGAGAGATAATTGTTGGTGCTAATGTATTGTATCAGCAGCTTTCTTGTAGAAATGAGGTTGCATAATCTTACCCTGCCACGTGACATAGCTCAGAAGACTGTCCTGGCAGATTGTGGAAGGCTGCACACCATAATCAATGGTTGGTGCACACACCTATATAATGAAGCAGTTGTGTCGAAGGGAGCTGCGGGAAGCTCCGGGGCTCAGAAGAGCTTTGCTGATGTTGATGATGTCACCACAAGCGCCACAGCCTTGTAACGTGCTCCAACGCAGCCCGTGGTGTATATCTTACAAACTGTAAAGTTGTGTAAGCAGTCTTGTCTGGTAGACAGCGCAACACCACAGTGTTATTAATGTATTATAATTTGCCCTGAGGCTTGAGTGGTTACTTTATTGAGTCACAATTTTGTTTAGCGTTCTACTGATTTCAGCAGTGCTGCTTTGGGTGGGGTTGGGGTTTTTTCATTTTTATCGATCGGTCGTTTAAATTTGGCAGCATGTGTTTTAACACGCTGGAGTTCAGTTGTGTTTCCCCACAAAGTTTTACAGATGTGCACAGGGGAACCTCGATTATTCTCGACGTCCCAGATTATCCAGGAGAATTTTCACGGGACAGAGCCTTACTCTAATGCTAATCTCCAAAAGGAAGCTCACAGCCTTAGAAAGATTTGTACTGTATTATATTTGTTTTCATTCTACCGCGCATGATGTTGCTGCACCATCCCTGTCTAACCAAAATGCACGCACTCTCAATTATTCACCGACTTCTGTTGTCCCCCCAGAAAGGCCCCTCCCGTTGCAGCAGATAATGCGGGCTGCGCTCTGATAATTAGAGTAAAACATTTGTGAAAATAATGCCTAGTTGAGTTGGAAGCGAATCTCGTTGACTCTTACTAAACAAGAGTCGGAAAACGTCCTGTTAGCTATTTCATGGAAACCGCAAAATATAAAAAAAAGTACCAACTGCAGGAAACGATCAATTGAGCAAATAGTAGCAGCTATTATCACTGTGTCCAAATATTGACAGGCCAGCACCTTGTCATTGATAAGCTTATGATTAAAGCCTTGAAACTGGGGTGTTACAGAGCTTTTATTTGTTTCACTATGTGGAAAAAGCTAACATTGCCCTCACAAAGTTTAATTGAATAGACATTAAATACAAGTTTCCTCAGCTTTCTGTTGGTTTATTCTTCCACAACTATTTGGGCTTAGATTTAAAGTAATTGGTAGAAGGATTAGAGGGGAGTTGAGGAACATCTTTTTTAACCCAGAGGGTGGTGGGGGTCTGGAACTCACTGCCTGAAAGGGTGGTAGAGGCAGAAACCTTCATTGCATTTAAAAAGTACTCGGATATGCACTTGAAGTGCCGTAACCTGCAGGGCTACGGAACGAGAGCGGGAAAGTGGGGTTAGGCTGGTAGGCTCTCTTTCGGCCGGCACAGACACGATGGGCCGAATGGCCACCTGTGCTGTAAATTTCTATGATTCTATTGCTTCCCCACCCAGAGCCCTTTTACTTTTACTTGACCTCCTCCAACTTCGTTGGTAGGGCGGTCTCGGCCAGAGACCCCATCATAAGTGGCACTGATGCAGGTTCATAAGCAGCTAACAGTAGATGTGGGAGAGCTGAAAGAAGGAACTAACGTCCCAAAGCACTTCATGGCCAGTGAGGTACATTTGAAGTGTGGTCTACATTACAACAGTGACGGCACTTTCAAAGTACTTCATTGGTTGTGAAGCACTTTGGGACTCGAAGGATATTAAAGTTCCTTCCTCTTTCTAGTCACTGTTGTAATGTAGGTAAATGCGACAGCCAATTTGCGCACAGTAAGGTCCCAACTAACCACCGTGAAATAATCGGTTTGGCACTGTTGGTTGAGAGATAAACGTTGGCCAGGACATCGGGAGAACTCTCCTGTTCGACTGTCGAGGGATCTCCTACATCCACCCGAGAGGGCAGACTGGGCTTCAGTTTAACGTCTCACTGGAAGTGCGGCATCTCTGACAGTGCAGCGCTCCCTCAGCAGTGCACTGGAATATCGTGCTGGGTTGTCTGCTCGAGTCTCTGGAGTGGGACAATGTTTTGCATTTTCTTCAACTCTCTCAAGTGTAACAAGCTTTTGTGCGAATTGAGTGCTGACAAAACATATCCTGAGTGTGACAAGCAAGCATGAGGCTTGATTGTACGAGTGTTTGGTTTGGTTGGGAAATCAGTGCTATAGTGTCGAACTGATTAGTACCAAAGAATTTCAATAAGCTGATGGACGTTTCAATAATGGATTGATACGATAATTGTGGAAATCACTTTGTGAGGCACACCCATGGCCAAATTCTTTTGGCAACTGCTATTGCCACCTGTGCAAGTCTTATCAGGTAGTTTATTAAGTACAGTCACCTTGTTGGCTCCAGTGTTATAATGTCTACATACCACAGAGGTGTTAAAAGACCGGTACATAGAGAGACAGGCACAGCAGTCAGCCTTCTTTGCAGTTTGACGGCTGTGTTCAGAACACTTTTTATTTTTCTGCAGGCATCAACAACTCGCGCGTCACCAATTTTCATCGCTCCACCATTGGCGGCCGTGCCTTCAGCTGCCTTGGTCCTGATCTCTGGAATTCCCTCCCTAAACTGCTCCGCCTCTCTTCGACTTTAAGACGCTCCTCAAAACCTCCCTCTTTGACTAGCTTTTGGTCACCTGCCCCAATCTCTTAATGCAGCTTGGCACCAGATATTGTTTGATAATGCTCCTGTGTACAATGTCAATATAAATAGTATTTATTTACACCGTGCCTTTAATGTAGTAAAAACGTCCCAAGGCATTTCACAGGAGCGTTAAAATCTGACACCGAGCCACAAAAAGATAATAAGACAGGTGACCAAAAGCTTGGTCAAAGAAGAAGCACGGTGGCATAGTGGTTAGCACTGTTGCCTCACAGCGCCAGGGACCCGGGTTCAAATCTGGCCTCGGGCGACTGTGTGGAGTTTGCACATTCTCCCCGTGTTTGCGTGGGTTTCCTCCGGGTGCTCCGGTTTCCTCCCACAGTCCAAAGATGTGCAGGTTAGGTTGATTTGGCTATGATAAATTGACCCTCAGTGTTAGGGGATTAAATACGTGGGGTTACGGGGGGTAGGGTGGGATATGTGTCGGTGCAGGCTCAATGGGCCGAAATGGCCTCTATCTGCACTGCTGTAGATTCTGTAGATTCTGTGAAGATAGGTTTTAATACAAACCAAGAAACACCGTTTTCTTTTGACAATTTCTCCTGCCCTCTCCTGCAGGAACTGACGGTTACTGGGGTCGGGCTCCGTGACCTCCAGTACCTCATCAACGTGACCATTCCTCACGTGTGAGTGTTGAGAGGCTATAGAGAGGCCCACAGCCGATCTTGACTCCGTCCTCCAGCATTCACACATCTATCCAGGCGTGGGTTATTGATGCTTCCTGGCGTACTCGCCTCCGAGGAGAGGAAACCCTACCTGGTTTCTTTTGTATGCTTGACATCAAAAGTGACGTGGACAACTTCAGTACCATTTATTCCAATAAACATAAAAAGCAGAGGGGAAAAAATCCCTAAACTGTGATGCTGTAACAGTGAGATTGATGCTGATTTCACTCTTTCCTTGGACCTGCTTCAACATTTTTCCCTGTCAACTTTGCAGTTTGTGATTATACCTCAATCTGCTATTTTTCTTTCTGCACTGTTGATTTTTCATCTGTATCAGTTGTCTGGAGCAAGATAGCAAGACGCGCTGTCTCTCGCGCGGTCTCTCGCGCGGTCTCTCGCGCGCTCTCTCTCGCGCGCGCTCTCTCTCTCTCGCGCGCGCTCTCTCTCGCGCGCGCTCTCGCTCTCTCTCTCTCTCTCTCTCTCTCGCGCGCGCTCTCTCTCGCTCTCTCGCGCGCGCTCTCTCGCGCGCGCTCTCTCGCGCGCGCTCTCTCTCGCGCGCTCTCTCTCGCGCTCTCTCTCTCGCGCTCTCTCTCTCGCGCTCTCTCTCTCGCGCTCTCTCTCTCGCGCTCTCTCTCTCGCGCTCTCTCGCTCGCGCTCTCTCTCTCTCGCGCTCTCTCTCGCGTTGTCTCTCTCTCGTTGTCTCTCTCTCTCTCGTTGTCTCTCTCTCTCTCTCTCTCTCTCTCTCGTTGTCTCTCTCTCTCTCTCGTTGTCTCTCTCTCTCTCTCTCGTTGTCTCTCTCTCTCTCTCGTTGTCTCTCTCTCTCTCTCGTTGTCTCTCTCTCTCTCGTTGTTGTTAAGTCTGTGAATTATTTAGTTAATTAAGACACAGACTAATGAGTAACAATAAAAACAGGTCTTTACTGGTTGGAGGTAGGGACTATACTGAATACAAGATTACTGCACAGTGCTTATATACCGGTGTGTTCACCCCCGGTATTACGTCTACAGCAGCCTGAGAAAGTAGTACATCTCTTAAGGTGGAACAGGCTTAAGCTCTCTTAAGGTGGAACAGGTTACATACACAACACTCCTCCCTTCTTAGCTTTATAGTCATCCCCCCATTTAACATAACGTAATAACATATATACATATATAACTTCATGTTTAACGTAACATATCACAGATTCAGTCTCTGCGGAAAACAGTTCACAGATTCAATCTCTGTGGTGTAGTCGGTTCACGTTACTCATTCAATAGTCCTTTCATGGATTTAACAGCTTGAACTTCCGAACTGATTTGGCTCCGTTCGGTGGGACCACGTGTGTGATCTGGTAGAGGTGATAATGGTTCAGATGGGTCATCTTCTGTTTTTACTTTTCCTTTTCTGCTTCTTGGAGACTCTCTGGGCTCCATTGTCAGCTGCCACAGCTGCCAGCTGCATGCGCAGTTCCTCCTTCTCTTCCTCCTGTTTCCGTCGTAGAGCCAGCTTCTCCCGATGTTCCGTAGACTTTTGGTGCTCCTCCATGATTTCTGCACTTTGGGAGTCGAAGTTACAAGCTGGGCAGGACAGGACATCGTAACATTCGGTGTCGTCCACCAGGTCATGGTAATATTCGGTGTCGTCCTGAGCTAGACCAGTGAGAGGGTCGTCTATTTCCTCCATACCCAGCTGGACGTTAGCCAGCTCTTGTTCCAAATCCAGACATCTTTCCTGAAGAGACTTCTTCATGTGTACCTCTGCATCCAGCTTTTTCTGGGCTTTCAGCAAGTCGTTTACTAGTGACCTCATTTGTGATTTTAATACTTCAACTTCCTTTGGAGATTGATTGATCGGACTATGCAATCCCTCTACCGGAGCAGCTGTTTCAGCGGTCTGTTGTTCTACATTGACGTGAGTCAGCGTACTTTTGGCATCCAATGGCTGCTCTGTTGCAGTCGTTTCAGTCTGTGTCGTCACATCAGCCATCTCAATGACTTTTGAGAGCTCCGAACCCTTTTCCTTTGAAGATCGCAGCTCGTGTTCAAGTTTTTCCCATTTCAGAGTCTTGTCCCTCAGCATATGAAGAAGTTGGCTGACCGTTAACTCTTCTGACACCAGATTATGGCACGCACCTTCAGAACCTGAATCAGCTTTGATTCGTTCGGCCTCCTTGCGCAGATGGTTGGTGTGCTCCTGCTCCATTTTCTCCATCAGTTGCTTCTGTTGCCTTTCCAGATTCTCCCACTCTGTAACAAAGAACTTTTTTATTTCATTCATCTCTTGCTCAAAACGGCGAATCATTTGTTCTAATTGCTGTTGTAGTTTGAAATGGAGTTGAGTTCGAGCCCAGTGTCCCTCAAAAATGTGCATATCAGTCGACTTGACAGACTCAGAATTCTCTGTTAAACTATGTTGTTGTTGCTCAGTGGAATTCTGTGCTGAAACTTTGTCTTTTGCACATGGGTTGGTCTGACCATCATCAGTTCTAGAGTCTGGGCTGATTATCTGCACCGAGTTCTCACTCTTTATGGCTTTTAGCGAATGCCAGTCCATATTTATGTTTCTAAACCACTCCCGGCCTAGTAGTGGTGGACCTCCCTCCGGTAGCACATATAAGTCCATTATTTGACTTCCTTCGCCCTTGTTGGCCACTGCAACCTTTTATTGTCCCGATGGGGTACACTCTCTGCCCTGTGTAGGTTGTCAATATAATCTCCGTATCCTGTAGGGGAATATGTTGGAATAACCTTCTGTAATCTTTCTTATTCATGACCGACAATGCCGATCCAGTGTCCAATTCCATTTTTACTTGGACTCCTTCTATCTGAAGAGTAACCCAAATTGTCTGGAGGTCTGCACCCTTACCAACGTTGAGTACCCTTAAGCTAGCCAGTTCAATACTGCTTAAGCCAGCCAGTTCATTACTGCTAGCGTCTGAATCGGACTCCTGTTCGGCCACCTTGTGTACTTTTGCGTATTTTCCTTGCGGTGACTTCTTGTTGCTGGTCTTCTTCCCTGACCTGCATACTCTAGCTATATGTCCAAGCCTACCACAAGTTCTACATTCTTGGTTTTTAAACCAACACTGGTTCTGATCATGCGTTGTCTTTCCACAACGATAACATCTGCCAGAACTCTCACCCAATTTGTGTGCACTGAGCTCCGGTGACCGTAGCTGCATTACTGCCGTGCCTCTCGCTGCGGCTTCGTGTGCTGCTGCCATAGTGACCGCCTTCTCAAGCGTCAGCTCATTCTCCTCGAGCAGTCGCTTTTGTGTATCCTGTTTAAATAAACCACACACAAATTTGTCTCGTAGTGCATCTGTCAGTCCCGTTCCAAACTGGCAATATTTTGCTAATTTACGCAATTCCAGCAAATATTCAGCATTGCTTTCATGCTGTAGCTGCCTTCTGTCGTAAAATTTAAATCGTTCCGCTAGCATCAGCGGCGTGGGGTTTAGATGATCTTTCAGGACAGTAACAATCTCATCGAACGTCTTATCCGCCGGTTCATCTGGTGATAACAGGTGTTTCAATTGCCCGTATGTCTTCGCACCCATTAAATTTAATAATGTTAGAGCTTTGTCTTGGTCACGAATTTTATTGGCCTTACAATAATTTTTTACTCTTTCAACATATATGGCCCAATCTTCGAGGTCACTATCAAAGGTGCTAATATTCCCGTGTTTAGGCATTGTAGATTTGCAATTTCTCAGATTTTCTTTTCTTTACTTGTTATCAAAGATGGCGGCTTCCCGCTCTTGCCGTCGTCCTCCGCCCACAAAATGGCGGTTTTCCCGCGCTTGACGGTCTTCACCCGTCCCCCGACGCCGTCTCCCTTCAGCCCCCGAGTGCGGCCCTTATCTTCGCCGCGATCGCCCGAGTGCGGCCCTTATCAGTGGATGCGATCGATGGCCCGGCTGCACCTCGCACTTGAAAGCGACCCGGCCCTTATCAGTGCTTGCGATCGATGGCCCGGCTGCGCCTCGCACTCCAAAGCCCTTATCTCCCGATCGCGATCGATGGCCCGCGCTGTGCACCGCGGCTCTCGCGCCTTCAATTTCTGCAGCCGCTGCCCTTTCAGCCCGAGTGCGGCCCTTATCGGTGGTTGCGATCGATGGCCCGGCTGCGCCCCTCACTTCAAAGCGGCCCGGCCCTTATCTGCCGATCGCTATCGCCCTGTACCTCTGTCTTCCCCAGCCCTGTCTTCTACTCCGGTTCACAAGCTGATGGAGGCTTCAGGGTCCTAATGCCTGTCGCTTCCAGTGGGGTGGTGTGGTTTGAAACCTCTCTTCAACCGCCGTGGAATAACTGCCGCAGGGTAAGAACCTGACTCGTCGCCAGTGTTAAGTCTGTGAATTATTTAGTTAAATAAGACACAGACTAATAAGTAACAATAAAAACAGGTCTTTACTGGTTGGAGGTAGGGACTATACTGAATACAAGATTACTGCACAGTGCTTATATACCGGTGTGTTCACCCCCGGTATTACGTCTACAGCAGCCTGAGAAAGTAGTACATCTCTTAAGGTGGAACAGGCTTAAGCTCTCTTAAGGTGGAACAGGTTACATACACAACAGTTGTCTCTCTCTCTCTCGTTGTCTCTCTCTCTCTCGTTGTCTCTCTCTCTCTCTCGTTGTCTCTCTCTCTCTCGTTGTCTCTCTCTCTCTCGTTGTCTCTCTCTCTCTCGTTGTCTCTCTCTCTCTCGTTGTCTCTCTCTCTCTCGTCTCTCTCTCGTTGTCTCTCTCTCTCTCTCGTTGTCTCTCTCTCGTTGTCTCTCTCTCTCTCGTTGTCTCTCTCTCTCGTTGTCTCTCTCTCGTTGTCTCTCTCTCTCTCGTTGTCTCTCTCTCTCTCGTTGTCTCTCTCTCTCGTTGTCTCTCTCTCGTTGTCTCTCTCTCTCTCGTTGTCTCTCTCTCTCTCGTTGTCTCTCTCTCTCGTTGTCTCTCTCTCTCGTCTCTCTCTCGTTGTCTCTCCCTCTCTCGTTGTCTCCCTCTCTCGTTGTCTCTCTCGTTGTCTCTCTCGTCTCTCTCGTTGTCTCTCTCGTTGCCTCTCTCGTTGTCTCTCTCGTTGTCTCTCTCTCGTTGTCTCTCTCTCGTTGTCTCTCTCTCGTCTCTCGTTGTCTCTCTCTCTCGTTGTCTCTCTCTCTCGTTGTCTCTCTCTCGTTGTCTCTCTCTCTCTCTCGTCTCTCTCTCTCGTTGTCTCTCTCTCTCGTTGTCTCTCTCTCGTCTCTCTCTCTCTCGTTGTCTCTCTCTCTCTCGTCTCTCTCGTTGTCTCTCTCTCGTTGTCTCTCTCTCTCTCGTTGTCTCTCGTCTCTCTCGTCTCTCTCGTCTCTCTCGTCTCTCGTTGTCTCTCTCGTTGTCTCTCTCTCGTCTCTCTCGTCTCTCTCGTTCTCTCTCTCTCGTCTCTCTCTCGTCTCTCTCTCGTCTCTCTCGTTGTCTCTCTCGTCTCTCTCGTTGTCTCTCTCTCTCGTCTCTCTCTCTCTCTCGTTGTCTCTCTCTCGTCTCTCTCTCTCTCGTCTCTCTCTCGTTGTCTCTCTCTCTCGTCTCTCTCTCTCCTCTCTCCTCTCTCGTCTCTCTCTCTCTCGTTGTCTCTCTCTCTCGTCTCTCTCTCTCTCGTTGTCTCTCTCTCTCGTTGTCTCTCTCTCTCGTTGTCTCTCTCTCTCGTTGTCTCTCTCTCTCGTTGTCTCTCTCTCTCTCGTTGTCTCTCTCTCTCGTTGTCTCTCTCGTTGTCTCTCTCGTTGTCTCTCTCTCTCGTTGTCTCTCTCTCTCTCGTTGTCTCTCTCTCTCTCTCGTCTCTCTCTCGTTGTCTCTCTCTCGTCTCTCTCTCTCGTTGTCTCTCTCTCTCTCGTTGTCTCTCTCTCTCTCTCGTTGTCTCTCTCTCTCTCTCGTTGTCTCTCTCTCTCTCGTTGTCTCTCTCTCGTTGTCTCTCTCGTTGTCTCTCTCTCGTTGTCTCTCTCTCGTTGTCTCTCTCTCGTTGTCTCTCTCTCGTTGTCTCTCTCGTTGTCTCTCTCTCGTTGTCTCTCTCTCGTTGTCTCTCTCTCGTTGTCTCTCTCTCGTTGTCTCTCTCTCTCGTCTCTCTCTCTCTCTCGTTGTCTCTCTCTCTCGTTGTCTCTCTCGTTGTCTCTCTCGTTGTCTCTCTCGTCTCTCTCTCGTTGTCTCTCTCTCGTTGTCTCTCTCGTCTCTCTCGTCTCTCTCTCGTTGTCTCTCTCGTTGTGTCTCGTTGTCTCTCGTTGTCTCTCTCTCGTTGTCTCTCCCTCGTTGTCTCTCTCTCGTTGTCTCTCTCTCGTTGTCTCTCTCTCGTTGTCTCTCTCTCGTTGTCTCTCTCTCGTTGTCTCTCTCTCGTTGTCTCTCTCTCGTTGTCTCTCTCTCGTTGTCTCTCTCTCGTTGTCTCTCTCGTTGTCTCTCTCTCGTTGTCTCTCTCTCGTTGTCTCTCTCTCGTTGTCTCTCTCTCGTTGTCTCTCTCTCTCGTTGTCTCTCTCTCTCGTTGTCTCTCTCTCTCGTTGTCTCTCTCTCTCGTTGTCTCTCTCTCTCGTTGTCTCTCTCGTTGTCCAATTTCCAATTCCAATTCCAATTAAAATGCTTTATTGGCATGAAAGTTTACAGAGAACCATATTGCCAAAGCTTACATAGCAAAAAGGTACAGTTTTCCAACATTCTGTAGGTGTCAATCGATTTGACATTTGTTGGGTACATACAATATTACTTTTAAACAATATTAATTTTAAACAGTCTTTGTACTTCATTTGGTACGTTCAATATTAATTTTAAACAGTCTTAATTTTAAACAGTCCTCAGGTTGTGACATGTTGTTACATATTTGGCCCCAAGGTATGGTCTGTCTCCTTCTCCTAGGACTAATCTCAATTTTGACAGATCATCCAATTCCTTGAAATCTGGGGTTGTTTGGCTTAGCTTGTTGAATAATATGTTTCTTGATGTGTTGAATTTTTCGCATTTTAGGAGGAAATGCATTTCTGTCTCTCTCTCTCGTTGTCTCTCTCTCTCGTTGTCTCTCTCTCTCGTTGTCTCTCTCTCTCGTTGTCTCTCTCTCTCGTTGTCTCTCTCGTTGTCTCTCTCTCTCGTTGTCTCTCTCTCTCGTTGTCTCTCTCTCTCGTTGTCTCTCTCTCTCGTTGTCTCTCTCTCTCGTTGTCTCTCTCTCTCGTTGTCTCTCTCTCTCGTTGTCTCTCTCTCTCGTTGTCTCTCTCTCTCGTTGTCTCTCTCTCTCGTTGTCTCTCTCTCTCGTTGTCTCTCTCTCGTCTCTCTCTCTCGTCTCTCTCTCTCGTTGTCTCTCTCTCTCGTTGTCTCTCTCTCTCGTCTCTCTCTCTCGTTGTCTCTCTCTCTCGTTGTCTCTCTCTCTCGTTGTGTCTCTCTCTCGTTGTCTCTCTCGTTGTCTCTCTCTCGTTGTCTCTCTCGTTGTCTCTCTCGTTGTCTCTCTCGTTGTCTCTCTCTCGTTGTCTCTCTCTCGTTGTCTCTCTCTCTCTCTCTCTCGTTGTCTCTCTCTCTCTCTCTCTCGTTGTCTCTCTCCTTCGTTGTCTCTCTCTCTCGTTGTCTCTCTCTCTCGTCTCTCTCGTTGTCTCTCTCTCTCGTTGTCTCTCTCTCTCGTTGTCTCTCTCTCGTCTCTCTCTCTCGTTGTCTCTCTCTCTCGTTGTCTCTCTCTCTCGTTGTCTCTCTCTCTCGTTGTCTCTCTCTCTCGTTGTCTCTCTCTCTCGTTGTCTCTCTCTCTCGTTGTCTCTCTCTCGTCTCTCTCTCGTCTCTCTCTCGTCTCTCTCTCGTCTCTCTCTCGTCTCTCTCTCTCGTTGTCTCTCTCTCGTTGTCTCTCGTCTCTCTCTCTCGTTGTCTCTCTCGTCTCTCTCTCTCGTTGTCTCTCTCTCTCGTCTCTCTCGTTGTCTCTCGTCTCTCTCGTTGTCTCTCTCTCGTTGTCTCTCTCTCGTTGTCTCTCTCTCGTTGTCTCTCTCTCTCGTCTCTCTCGTTGTCTCTCTCGTTGTCTCTCGTTGTCTCTCTCTCGTTGTCTCTCTCTCGTTGTCTCTCTCTCGTTGTCTCTCTCTCGTTGTCTCTCTCTCGTTGTCTCTCTCTCGTCTCTCTCTCGTTGTCTCTCTCGTTGTCTCTCTCGTCTCTCTCTCGTCTCTCTCTCTCGTTGTCTCTCTCTCTCGTTGTCTCTCTCTCTCGTTGTCTCTCTCTCTCGTTGTCTCTCTCTCTCGTCTCTCTCTCGTCTCTCTCGTTGTCTCTCTCTCGTTGTCTCTCTCTCGTTGTCTCTCTCTCGTTGTCTCTCTCTCGTTCTCTCTCTCGTTCTCTCTCTCGTTGTCTCTCTCGTCTCTCGTTGTCTCTCTCTCGTTGTCTCTCGTTGTCTCTCTCTCGTTGTCTCTCGTCTCTCGTCTCTCTCGTCTCTCTCTCTCGTTGTCTCTCTCTCGTCTCTCTCTCGTTGTCTCTCTCTCGTCTCTCTCGTTGTCTCTCTCTCGTTGTCTCTCTCTCGTTGTCTCTCTCTCGTTGTCTCTCTCGTTGTCTCTCTCTCGTTGTCTCTCTCTCGTCGTCTCTCTCTCGTCTCTCTGTCTCTCTCTCTCTCGTTGTCTCTCTCGTCTCTCTCTCGTCTGTCTCTCTCGTCTCTCTCTCGTTGTCTCTCTCTCGTTGTCTCTCTCTCTCGTGTCTCTCTCTCGTTGTCTCTCTCTCTCTCGTCTCTCTCTCGTTGTCTCTCTCGTTGTCTCTCTCTCGTCTCTCTCTCGTTGTCTCTCTCTCGTTGTCTCTCTCTCGTTGTCTCTCTCTCGTTGTCTCTCTCTCGTTGTCTCTCTCTCGTTGTCTCTCTCTCGTTGTCTCTCTCTCTGTCTCTCGTTGTCTCTCGTTGTCTCTCGTTGTCTCTCTCTCGTTGTCTCTCTCTCGTTGTCTCTCTCGTTGTCTCTCGTTGTCTCTCTCTCGTTGTCTCTCTCTCGTTGTCTCTCTCGTCTCTCTCTCGTCTGTCTCTCGTCTCTCTCTCGTTGTCTCTCTCTCGTTGTCTCTCTCTCTCGTGTCTCTCTCTCGTTGTCTCTCTCTCGTTGTCTCTCTCTCTCTCTCGTCTCTCTCTCGTTGTCTCTCTCGTTGTCTCTCTCTCGTCTCTCTCTCGTTGTCTCTCTCTCGTTGTCTCTCTCTCGTCTCTCGTTGTCTCTCTCTCGTTGTCTCTCGTTGTCTCTCTCTCGTTGTCTCTCTCTCGTTGTCTCTCTCTCGTTGTCTCTCTCTCTGTCTCTCTCTCTGTCTCTCGTTGTCTCTCTCTCGTCTCTCGTTGTCTCTCTCTCGTTGTCTCTCGTTGTCTCTCTCTCGTCTCTCTCGTTGTCTCTCTCTCGTTGTCTCTCTCGTTGTCTCTCTCTCGTTGTCTCTCTCTCGTTGTCTCTCTCTCGTTGTCTCTCTCTCGTTGTCTCTCTCTCGTTGTCTCTCTCTCGTTGTCTCTCTCGTCTCTCTCTCGTTGTCTCTCTCTCGTTGTCTCTCTCTCGTTGTCTCTCTCTCGTTGTCTCTCTCTTGTTGTCTCTCGTTGTCTCTCTCTGTCTCTCTCTCGTTGTCTCTCTCTCGTTGTCTCTCTCGTCTCTCTCGTCTCTCTCGTCTCTCTCGTCTCTCTCTCGTCTCTCTCGTTGTCTCTCTCGTCTCTCTCGTCTCTCTCTCGTTGTCTCTCTCTCTCTCGTTGTCTCTCTCTCTCGTTGTCTCTCTCTCTCTCGTCTCTCTCGTTGTCTCTCTCTCTCGTTGTCTCTCTCTCTCGTTGTCTCTCTCTCTCGTTGTCTCTCTCTCTCGTTGTCTCTCTCTCTCGTTGTCTCTCTCTCTCGTCTCTCTCTCTCGTTGTCTCTCTCTCTCGTCTCTCTCTCTCGTTGTCTCTCTCTCTCGTTGTCTCTCTCTCTCGTTGTCTCTCTCGTCTCTCTCTCTCGTTGTCTCTCTCTCTCGTTGTCTCTCTCTCTCGTTGTCTCTCTCTCTCGTTGTCTCTCTCTCTCGTTGTCTCTCTCTCTCGTCTCTCTCTCTCGTTGTCTCTCTCTCTCGTTGTCTCTCTCTCTCTCTCTCGTCTCTCTCTCTCTCGTCTCTCTCTCTCGTCTCTCTCGTTGTCTCTCTCTCTCGTTGTCTCTCTCTCTCGTTGTCTCTCTCTCTCGTTGTCTCTCTCTCTCGTTGTCTCTCTCTCTCGTTGTCTCTCTCTCTCGTTGTCTCTCTCTCTCGTTGTCTCTCTCTCTCGTTGTCTCTCTCTCTCGTTGTCTCTCTCTCGTCTATCTCTCTCGTCTCTCTCTCTCGTTGTCTCTCTCTCTCGTTGTCTCTCTCTCTCGTTGTCTCTCTCTCTCGTTGTCTCTCTCTCTCGTTGTCTCTCTCTCTCGTTGTCTCTCTCTCTCGTTGTCTCTCTCTCGTTGTCTCTCTCTCTCGTTGTCTCTCTCTCTCGTTGTCTCTCTCTCTCGTTGTCTCTCTCTCTCGTTGTCTCTCTCTCGTTGTCTCTCTCGTTGTCTCTCTCTCGTTGTCTCTCTCTCTCTCTCTCTCGTTGTCTCTCTCTCTCGTTGTCTCTCTCTCTCGTTGTCTCTCTCTCTCGTTGTCTCTCTCTCTCGTTGTCTCTCTCTCTCGTTGTCTCTCTCTCTCGTCTCTCTCTCTCGTTGTCTCTCTCTCTCGTTGTCTCTCCAATTCCAATTTCCAATTAAAATGCTTTATTGGCATGAAAGTTTACAGAGAACCATATTGCCAAAGCTTACATAGCAAAAAGGTACAGTTTTCCAACATTCTGTAGGTGTCAATCGATTTGACATTTGTTGGGTACATACAATATTACTTTTAAACAATATTAATTTTAAACAGTCTTTGTACTTCATTTGGTACGTTCAATATTAATTTTAAACAGTCTTAATTTTAAACAGTCCTCAGGTTGTGACATGTTGTTACATATTTGGCCCCAAGGTATGGTCTGTCTCCTTCTAGGACTAATCTCAATTTTGACAGATCATCCAATTCCTTGAAATCTGGGGTTGTTTGGCTTAGCTTGTTGAATAATATGTTTCTTGATGTGTTGAATTTTTCGCATTTTAGGAGGAAATGCATTTCTGTTTCAACCTCGCCAGCCAGACATTGATCGCATATTCTATTCTCTCTAGGCTGCCAGGATTTCTTGTATCTGCCTTTTTCAATTTCCAGTTGGTGGTCGCTTAGTCTGTACCTGGTGAGGGTCTGTCTCTGTTTTGTGTCTCTGATGGTCGTGAGGTAGTCTGCCAGTTTATATTCTCTTTTTAGGGCCCGGTAACATTCTAATCTGCTTTGGCTTTCGGTTATTTTGTTCCAATGTTCCAGGTAGGTTTCTTTGCATTTTTTAATGATTTGGTTCACTTGGATTGGTGTTTGGACGGCTGTGTTGGTCTGGGGCTGGTCAGGGTCCGGCTGAGTACTTAGTTTCCGTAGCAGCTGACTCAGGGGACTCTTTTCTGGGTTTAGCTCTTGGGTCTGAAAGGCTTTGAAATGAAGGGTGTCTGGGGAGCTAGATTTGAGGTGATTTAGGAAGTTTAGTGCTCGTTTTTGGATGTTTATTATCAGTGGGTATCTGCCTAGTTCGGCTCTGCATGCATTTGTTGGCGTTTTTCTTTGGGTGCGAAGGATGCTTCGGCAGAATTCTGCATGTAGGGCTTCTATTGTATGTTTTTCCCATTTAGTGTAGCTTTGGTGATTTAGCGGGCCCCATACTTCACTACCGTACAGTGCAATGGGCAGGATTATGTCTCTCTCTCGTTGTCTCTCTCTCTCGTTGTCTCTCTCTCTCGTTGTCTCTCTCTCTCGTTGTCTCTCTCTCTCGTTGTCTCTCTCTCGTTGTCTCTCTCTCTCGTTGTCTCTCTCTCGTTGTCTCTCTCTCGTTGTCTCTCTCTCTCGTTGTCTCTCTCTCTCGTTGTCTCTCTCTCTCGTTGTCTCTCTCTCTCGTTGTCTCTCTCTCTCGTTGTCTCTCTCTCGTCTCTCTCGTTGTCTCTCGTCTCTCTCTCTCGTTGTCTCTCTCGTCTCTCTCTCTCGTCTCTCTCTCTCGTTGTCTCTCTCGTTGTCTCTCTCTCTCGTTGTCTCTCGTCTCTCTCTCGTTGTCTCTCTCTCGTTGTCTCTCTCTCGTCTCTCTCTCGTTGTCTCTCTCTCGTTGTCTCTCTCTCGTTGTCTCTCTCTCGTTGTCTCTCTCTCGTTGTCTCTCTCTCGTTGTCTCTCTCTCTCTCGTCTCTCTCGTTGTCTCTCTCTCGTTGTCTCTCGTTGTCTCTCTCTCGTTGTCTCTCTCTCGTTGTCTCTCTCTCGTTGTCTCTCTCTCGTTCTCTCTCTCGTTCTCTCTCTCGTTCTCTCTCTCGTTGTCTCTCTCGTTGTCTCTCTCTCTCTCGTTGTCTCTCGTTGTCTCTCTCTCGTCTCTCTCTCTCGTCTCTCTCTCTCTCTCGTTGTCTCTCTCTCGTCTCTCTCTCTCGTTGTCTCTCTCTCTCGTCTCTCTCTCTCGTCTCTCTCTCTCGTCTCTCTCTCTCGTCTCTCTCTCGTTGTCTCTCTCTCGTTGTCTCTCTCTCTCGTGTCTCTCTCTCGTCTCTCTCTCGTTGTCTCTCTCTCGTTGTCTCTCTCTCGTCTCTCGTTGTCTCTCTCTCGTTGTCTCTCTCTCGTTGTCTCTCTCTCGTTGTCTCTCTCTCGTTGTCTCTCTCTCGTTGTCTCTCTCGTCTCTCACTCTCTCTCTCTCTCTCGTCTCTCTCGTCTCTCTCGTCTCTCTCTCGTTGTCTCTCTCTCTCGTCTCTCTCTCGTCTCTCTCTCTCGTCTCTCTCTCGTTGTCTCTCTCTCGTCTCTCTCTCGTTGTCTCTCTCTCGTTGTCTCTCTCTCGTCTCTCTCTCGTTGTCTCTCTCTCTCTCGTCTCTCTCTCTCTCGTCTCTCTCGTTGTCTCTCTCTCGTTGTCTCTCTCTCTCTCGTTGTCTCTCTCTCTCGTCTCTCTCTCGTCGTCTCTCTCTCGTCGTCTCTCTCTCGTCGTCTCTCTCTCGTCGTCTCTCTCTCGTCGTCTCTCTCTCGTCGTCTCTCTCTCGTCGTCTCTCTCATGGTCTCTCATCTCTCTCTCGTTGTCTCTCTCGTTGTCTCTCTCTCGTTGTCTCTCTCGTTGTCTCTCTCGTTGTCTCTCTCGTTGTCTCTCTCTCGTTGTCTCTCTCTCGTTGTCTCTCTCTCGTTGTCTCTCTCTCGTTGTCTCTCTCTCGTTGTCTCTCTCTCGTTGTCTCTCTCTCGTTGTCTCTCTCTCGTTGTCTCTCTCTCGTTGTCTCTCTCTCGTTGTCTCTCTCTCGTTGTCTCTCTCTCGTTGTCTCTCTCTCGTTGTCTCTCTCTCGTTGTCTCTCTCTCGTTGTCTCTCTCTCGTTGTCTCTCTCTCGTTGTCTCTCTCTCGTTGTCTCTCTCTCGTTGTCTCTCTCTCGTTGTCTCTCTCTCGTTGTCTCTCTCTCGTTGTCTCTCTCTCGTTGTCTCTCTCTCGTTGTCTCTCTCTCGTTGTCTCTCTCTCGTTGTCTCTCTCGTTGTCTCTCTCTCGTTGTCTCTCTCTCGTTGTCTCTCTCTCGTTGTCTCTCTCTCGTTGTCTCTCTCTCGTTGTCTCTCTCTCGTTGTCTCTCTCTCGTCTCTCTCTCGTTGTCTCTCGTCTCTCTCTCTCGTTGTCTCTCTCTCTCGTTGTCTCTCTCTCTCTCGTCTCTCTCGTTGTCTCTCTCTCTCGTTGTCTCTCTCTCTCGTTGTCTCTCTCTCTCGTTGTCTCTCTCTCTCGTTGTCTCTCTCTCTCGTTGTCTCTCTCTCTCTCGTTGTCTCTCTCTCTCTCGTTGTCTCTCTCTCTCTCGTTGTCTCTCTCTCTCTCGTTGTCTCTCTCTCTCTCGTTGTCTCTCTCTCTCGTTGTCTCTCTCTCTCTCGTTGTCTCTCTCTCTCGTTGTCTCTCTCTCTCTCGTTGTCCCTCTCTCTCGTTGTCTCTCTCGTTGTCTCTCTCTCTCGTTGTCTCTCTCTCTCGTTGTCTCTCTCTCTCTGTCTCTCTCTCTGTCTCTCTCTCTCCTATAGGCAGGCCTGGGCTGTGGGAGTGGGGAGAAAGTAGGACAACATGGAACGGGCAAATCGAGCAGCTGAGCGCGGGGAGCGGTTTAGTCAGCAGCACGGGCTTGTCTCCTGTGCTTAGGCAGTTCACTTTCGGGCCCCTGAACTGGGCTGGCCCTGGGTATAGGAGTGTGGCCGGCTGCTCGCGGGGTAAGTTGCACTCCGAGTTGAGCCTGTTGATTTTTTTCCCCCAGTGTTACCGAGGTAATAAAGTTTATCTCCAGGAGTATATAGTGGGGTGGGTAAGGATCTTGTGTCATGGCTGTACTTTGCATGAAATCCTGCTTTGGAGCAGAACATAACAAGTTTTTAATGATTGAACCAATCAGAACTTGCACCACAGAGATGGTTCTGGGATCTGATTGTTGCCGAGATATGATTGATTGAATGGGCAAGTTGACAAGATGGTCATCTGTGGGATCTGGAATTTGAGAACATGTTTGGTTGAAGGCATAGTGGCCTTTGGTCGCGAGATCCAATTGGTGAAAGGAAAGTGAAGCGACTCTGCCACACGACACTGTGCTGACACAGACACAGGACACTTAACAGTACTAGCCAACCGCCCAAGGCATTCCGCAAGGGGAGTCCAGACCGAGTGCAGTGTTCAGGTCGAGCAGACTAGTGGGTGAGGAATCATTGGACCTAGTTGAGGGTGTGGGAGGAGTAGGCCATACAGCTTGCTCCGCCATTCAAAAAGATCATAGCTGATCTTCCACCTTAACTCCACTTTCTCCCCCCATTCCCATATCCCTTGATTCCCTTAATGTCCAAAAATCTATCGATCTCTGTCTTGAATATACTCAATGACTGAGCCTCCACAGCCCTCTGGGGTAGAGAATTCCAAAGATTCACCACCCTCTGAGTGAAGAAATTCCTCCTCATCTCAGTCCTAAATGGCCGACCCCTTTTCCCGAGACTATGCCCCCTGGTTCTAGACACTCCAGCCAGGCGAAGTAGCTGTTTCTCTACATAACTTTAGTGACTGTCGATGTTCTGCAAGTGTAGAAACTTGCTGAGAGTCACTTGATTTGGTATATAGTGCACAGCGGTTACATATTATTGCCCCTTGCACCAATGCTGGGCAGAATGATAACGACCAGGAGTGTGCTGATTTGTTATGACATATATGGAAGCATCCTAACTCGGCAAAGCAGGACAATTTCTTGATATATAAAAAAAATCTTTTGCTTGAGGCAAGTACAGTAACCGATAAACAGTAGCTTTGTTAAACCACAGACCAATTACGCTTTGCCTCTCTTAATGCACAGTATTGCTAAGTCTTTAATTAAATGGGCACAATGCAGTTGCTTCTTCAGTTTGGAAATCCAGGGCAAATAACAGTGTCACTGTTAACTGAACCGATCTAACACCCAGGCTATTTATTTTGAATTCCTGTGCAACCAGCCCCAATGCAACTCTAGCTGGCGTGGCACGTGATAGAATGGCATGCGGCGGAACGCTTGCGCATGTTGCCACTTGCAGAGGCCTCAGAGGCTTCAATGCTGTTGGAAAATGGCAGCTCTGATTGAATTTGAAGAAGTAATTCTTCCTGCATTGTAAGTGCAGCAAAAGCCTGCAGCACAGAACAGGTAAAATTACGTATTTTTCTTGTGTTATACTGACAAGTGACTCGTTGGGTCCAGTCCGGGAATATTCCTCAGTTCGATTGCCGTTCAGGGCAGATTGTGCTGCCAGTGGAGATCGGGCTCACCAGTGCAAGGGTGTAAGAGATTGGGCGAGGCTCCCATTTCACTGAATCCGTCCTCAAATCACTGGTCTCTGACCAGTCCACAGTGCTGCCACACCATATGTGCAAGTGCTTCATTTCAATCGTGAATTTAGTGTTAATAGGGACATGGGAATTGCTCGATTGAAAAAAAGATCAAGGTCCATCTAGTTTGCCTTTTACCATGATACAGGGACCATGGAGTTGTAGACTAATCACAGCGATCAATCTCTATGGGCTGGATTTTCTCAGCCCCATGGAGGCGGGACTGCTGGGAAAGTTGCAGAATTTGGGGGCGGATGGCAAACCCGCCTCCGTGCCCTCTTGCCAGGAGGCGGGAAGCCGCCCAGCCCCGGGTCCCGTCTCCTTGGAGGCGGGAAGGGATTAACGCCTATTAACAGGTAGTTAACAGGCAGAAAATAGGATTATCCCAATTTTTGGTGAAGTGCGGCCTTCCCGACCAGGGGGAACCGCACCAGGGTGTAGGAGGTGAAGATGAGGTCTGCGGGGATCGGAGGGGTCTGAAAGTGAGATGTAGAGGTGAGTGATGGGTGCAAGTGTGGCGTGGTAAGTATGTGAGGTGAGTGTAAAGTGTTAGAAAATGTTAACTTACTTTTGTTTCTCCTTACAGCCTTCAGCCGTTGTGGAGCCAGAGTCCTGACATCTTCATTGTAGATTTTGCAGATTGGCTGTTGGATCCTCCGACCCAACAGCCAGGTGATTTCTGCAAAGTTGAAAGGTTTGATGAGTCCTGATCACAAGGACTCATCAAACTACACAGAATGTCAGTGTTTGAGAGCTTCATAGAGCTGTCAAACGATGACATTTCTTCTTTCAAAAGCTCTTGACAGATGACACGTCATACGTTGATGTGCTCGGTCACTGACTTCCCCCTAATTGGCTTGCTGAGTCCGCTGGGCGGGCTTAACAAGGTCAGTCAGGGGGAAATCCCGCTGGTTGGCCAGAAGCTGATGGAGGCGGGATTGAAAGCCGGCAAGCAGCAGTCCCGCCTCCAAAAACTTCCCATTTGAGAAAATCCAGCCCTTTCAATCGGTCTAGAACAGACCCAGACATGAGGTGAGGAAAACCCCCAGTGGTGGAGAGCTTTGGGAACCATAGGTCCAACGTAAACTCGAGGAACAGCACCTCATCTTCCGATTAGGCACTCTGCAGCCTTCCGGACTCAATATCGAGTTCAACAATTTCAGATCATAACCTCGGCTCCTATTACATTTTTCTTGTAATTTTTCCACTCCTTTCCCCCCCCCCCCCTTTTGTTTCTCTGTCACACCTGGCAGCTATCTCTTGCCCTGCCAGTACACTTCACACCTAATCTCAGCCTATTACCATCTCGTCTAGCTTCGAACACCTTTTATTGTCTCTTTCTCTGCTTTTGTTTCTTTTACTTCTTTTGTCAGATCGCAGATTTTCTTTCCAGTTTTGAAGAAGGGTTCGACCCAAAACGTCAACTCAAATTTCTCTCCACGGATGTTGCCTGACCTGCTGAGTTTTTCCAGCATTTTCTGCTGTTAGTCCAAATTCACATGTTCCTTCCGAGACGTACCACATGTCATGTCTCAAATTACTCATATACTGTAAAATCTGTCAATTACGGACACCTTGGGGGCTGGCATCAGCTGACTTTTTTTGCATGTGTCCCTATTTTCAAAATGGTCAATGTATGCACTGTTGGAGGAAATTTTAAAATGGCACCGTAGTGCCTGCTGAAATACTTGACATTCATTGACATTTTGCAGACACTGGCATAACAGACAGCTGACTTGATCTGCTTACACCAAACGTGTGATGTCACTTGTACAGAACAGTAATATAATTAAGTTGTTTGCTAACGGTATAATAATATAATCAACTTTTTTTTGACAGAATGTGATTAAGGGTTGCTGAGGTATCGGATTGGCCAAAGTTAAAGGATGCTAAAGTACCAGATTGGCCAAGGAATTAATGTAATATGGTATCTTTCCTGTTTTTAAATTGTATAAAAGGAGCGCGGCTGCTATTGTAAAGCTGAGAAGCTGGCTGTTGCACCAAGGGGGTGTATAGCACTTCTCCCAGAGCGCTCTGTAAATAAAAGTGTACTCGCACATTCCAGCAAGGTCCGCAGTAGTCTGAGTTTATTGCTCTATAAGTCGAAGTTGGGTATACGTCGACCCTGTATATCACTGGGTCCGTTCAGGCTCCAATTCGGCGGTAACAGCACTGTAAACATTTTCAATACAATGGGTGGTTCTTTACCCAGCAACCATAGTGGCAGGGAAACTATCGATCTTAGTCTGGGAAACACTCAACGACTGAGCCTCCACAGCCCTCTGGGGTCGAGAATTCCAAAGATTGACCACCCTCTGAGTGAAGAAATTTCTCCTCCTCTCCGTCCTTAATGGCTGACCCCTTATACCGAGACTGTGACCCCCCTAGTTGTAGACTCCACAGCCAGAGAAACTGCCTGTCAGCATCTACCCTGTCAAGCTCTGTTAGGGAATATATATATATATATTTTAATAACATAGATTTTAATATGATTAAAATCTAATGATTTAAAGAAATCAGATTATGCTTAAGCTGACCACATGCCAAAGGATGGTGTGATGTATCAGATGCAATCACAGCTGGTAACGCCACATCGGCTGACTTAAAAACTGAGAACAATGAAAATGCTGATTTAGCTTAAACTGTGAAAGTGCTGATCTTAGCTTAAAACTGGAAGTGATGATTCTGCTTAACTAGAGAACAAAGGAATGATTGATGTATCAGAGATCCAATCAGTGTGATGTAGTTGAACCAACCATAGCTCTGCATGCATGCTGCTGAGCCAATGGTAATAAAGGGGGTGGGTACATCTGCTGCTGTATAAAAACCAGCCATTTTGAATATGATGTTAGTTGCTGAAGGAAGTCAAACAGTGTAAATCAAGTGATGCAATAAATCGACTATTTAAAACTTACCACCGGACTCGCAAACTTTTATTTCAGTGTGTTGACCTCAAATCAGTGTGGTCCACTGAAATTACCTCGATCTAACAAGCTCTCTAAGAATTTTAAATGTTTCAGTGCGATCACCTCTCATTCTCCAGAGAGTATTGGCCTAATCTACTCAATCTGTCCCCATTGGAAAACCCTCTCATCCCAGGAATCAATCTAGTGAACCTTCGTTACACCCTCTCGAAGGCAAGTATATCCTTCCTTAGATAAGTAGACCAAAACTGTGCACAGTACTCCAGGTGTAGAAACATAGAAACATAGAAGATAGGAGCAGGAGTAGGCCATTCGGCCCCTTGAGCCTGCTCCGCCATTCAATGCGATCATGGCTGATCATCCAATTTCAGTACCCGGTCCCTGCTTTCTCCCCATACCCCTTGATCCCTATAGTCTAAAGAAATATATCCAACTCCTTCTTGAATATATTTAATGAATTGGCCTCTACTGCCTTCTGTGGTAGAGAATTCCACAGGTTCACCACTCTCTGGGTGAAGAAATTCCTCCTCATTTCTGTCCTAAATGGCCTACCCCTTATCCTTAGACTGTGACCCCTGGTTCTGGACTCCCCGACCATCGGGAACATCTTTCCTGCAGCTAATCTGTCCAGTCCTGTCAGAATTTTATAAGTTTCAATAAGATCCCCTCTCATTCTTCTGAACTCCAGCGAGTACAAGCCCAACCGTCCCAAAATCTCCTCGTACGTCATTCCTGCCATCCCAGGTATCAGCCTGGTGAATCTTCGCTGAACTCCTTCCATGGCAAGAACATCCTTCCTCAGATAAGGCGACCAAAACTGCACACAATACTCAAGGTGTGGTCTCACCAAGGCCCTGTACAACTGCAGCAAGACATCCTTGTTCCTGTACTCAAACCCTCTCGCTATGAAGGCCAACATACCATTTGCCTTCTTAACCGCCTGCTGCACTTGCATGCTTACCTTCAGCGACTGGTGCAAAAGGACACCCAGGTCTCGTTGCACTTCCCCTTCTCCCAATCTATTGCTATTCAGATAATCTGCTTTCCTGTTTTTGCCACCAAAGTGGATAACCTCACATTTATCCACGTTATATTGCATCTGCCATGCTTTTGCTCAATCACCCAACCTATCCAAATCATCCTGGAGTTTCTCGGCATCCTCCTCACAGCACACACGCCCACCCAGCTTTGTGTCACCTGCAAATTTGGAGATATTACATCTAGTTCCCTTGTCTAGATCATTAATATATATTGTGAATAACTGGGGTCCAAGGAGCGATCTCTACTCGTCACTGCCTGCCACGCGGAAAAAGACCCGTTTATTCCAACTCTTTGCTTTCTGTCTGCCAACCAGTTCTCGATCCAAGTCAATACCTTGCCCCCAATCCCATGTGCCTTAACTTTACACTCTAACCTCTTATGCGGGACCTTATCAAAAGGTGTGGTCTCACCAAAGCCCTATGTAATTGCAGCAAGACTTTCTTACTCTTGTCACATTGCTGTTTGTGGTAGCTTGCTGTGCGCAAATTGGCTGCCGAGTTTCCCACATTACAACAGTGACTACACTTCAAAAGTACTTAATTGGCTGTAAAGCGCTTTGAGATGTTCGGTGGCCATGAAAAGCGCTATAGAAACACAAGTCTTTCTTGCTTTCTTTTGTACTCCAAATCTCTTGCAATAAAGGCTAGCATACAATTTGCCTTAATTGCTTGCTGTACCTACATGTAAACTTTCTGTGATTTGTGTACGAGATCACCCAAATTCCTCTGCACACCAACATTTACAGGAAACTTTGTGATACCCGGCACCGACGGGATCGGCGTGTTGCCGATCTATCAAAACTGCCGGACATACAAAGTTAATGTGGAAGCATACGGAGGTTTTCATCTCCGTATCTGACAACAAACACTGTTGCTTAGCAACAGCTTGTAAAGAGTCGGCTGCAGCTGCAAGCGTCTCTAGCTGAAGCTGTTGCTATAGCTACAGACCGGGAAAAAAAAAAGAACGAGAACTAAAAAAACTTATAGAAAACGGCTCCTGATTTTTGCCGTTAGATCGAGCATTCCGGACATACAACCTCCGGATAAATCAAAGTTTCCTGTACCAGTCTCTCACTTAAAAAAAAAAAATATTCTGCTCATCCGTTCTT
Organism: Somniosus microcephalus; assembly: GCF_052327205.1. NCBI lineage: Eukaryota > Metazoa > Chordata > Chondrichthyes > Squaliformes > Somniosidae > Somniosus > Somniosus microcephalus. The sequence goes on along the minus strand of NC_141016.1, from coordinate 5,284,905 downwards.
CCAACCAAAGTGGATAATTTCATACTTCCCCACATTATGCTCCATTTGCCACCTCCTTGCCCACTCACTTAACCTGTCTATATATCTCTTTGTGTCCTCCTCACAACTCACTTTCCCACCTAGTAGTCACTGTTGTAATGTCGGAAAGCCAAATGAACACAGATGTGACAAAGCTCGTGCAGCCACTAAGATAGTATTGAGTATCCGATGGGCATCTTGTAGAAGTGCTGGGCCATCCTTCACAGTGGACTTGTTCCATCCTATTTTTTGTGCCACCTTCTCCAGCAAGCCGAAAAGTCACGTTGAAATGTTGGAGGTTTGAAGCGCGCATACAGTGACACCCAAGTGCACCTATCCTGCGTGATGGACCGTTCACCTAGTTATTCTTGGAATATTGCTTTCTGGGAATGTCTTTACAGATGGAAGGGCAACACTAATTCCAATTTTAGGTTGCAGCTAGAAAATGGATCCTGCAGCGTTTTAAGCTGTGAGAGAGCTGTAAATTTCTACAGTACTACACTTCAGAAGTACTTCATTGGCTGTAAAGCACTTTGGGACATCCTGAGGTTATGAAAGGCGCAGGTCTTTCTTCAAATTTGTCTGAGCCCTTTGCATGCAGCTCCAGCCAAGGGTATCACAAGTTAAGAGGAGAATCGTTGTGGCATGTCTACTTTGCTCATTTATAGGGTATAGTTCGGTTGCAGTACCGTGGTAGGTTTTCTCAAGACAAGCATGTTTCTTTCTTCTCTGTACCGTTAAACGTGGGCCTGCACGGGATCATTAAAGATCTGCATCTGTAGGTAAGTTTAATTTTTGGCCTGGGTAAGTGGCAGGATCCTGGCAAAGGCTCACAAAATAAAATTAAAATCATGGCTAAAAATTGAGTACTGCCCCCTTTTGGGGCGCTAAAAGTAGCACCCCGGAAAAATTAGCTCCCCTGCAACGGAAATTGAGTGGTAGCGCCCCAAGAGGGATGCGGGGCGCTACTGGAAGCACCCCGCATCCCCCTTGGGGTGCTGTGAATGAATATCGCGGCGCTACGCATGGCGCTGTGGCAAATTGTGCTGCACGCGGTATTGCAGGCCTTCCTCCCCTGCTTAAAGGGGAGGGGCCTTGTGCAACGTGACCTGGGGCCCAGCTGGGCCCCCGGGGATCTGGAGTGCTGGCAAAAGAGCCCGGCACTGAAGAGAAGTGCCGGGCTCTTGGAACGCAGCCGGCACTCCGCGGGGTGCGGGGGGGGGTTCAGGAGGCCAGGGACGGGAGCGCAGGCAGGTGCTGGCAGGCGGCCAGCAACAAAAATGTCCGCCCCACGCCTCGCCTTTAAATAGCGCCTCCCTGGCTGTAGGTAGGCCCCCCTGACCCCGTTGGACATGGCGTCCGGCGGTATGTAAGGGGGCGCTCCCGAAGATCGCGGCTGGGACGCTGCGCATGGCAATGATGCCATCGCCGGCGGCACAGCGCCATGGGGCGCTACTGGTCATCGCCGCCGCTAACTTCTCGCTGAATTTCGCAGGAGGCGCCGTGCCCGGGCACTAGTTGCTTTGCGCCCTCTTAGGACGCTAACGGGAAGCGCAAAGCAACCGTATTTTTCCCCCATAGAATCTTACAGCTCAGAAGAAGGCCATTCAGCTCATCGTCCCTGTGCCGGCTCTTTGAAAGAGCTATCCAATTAGTCCCACTCCCCTGCTCTTACCCCATAGCTCTTCAAGTATACATCGAATTCCCCTTTGAAAGTTACTATTGAATCTGCTTCCACCGCCCTTTCAGGCAGTGCATTTCAGATCATAACGGCTCGCTGCGTTAAAAAAAATTCTCATCTCACCCCTGGCTCTTTTACCAATTATCTTAAAACTGTGTCCTCTGGTTACCGACCCTCCTGCCACTGGAAACAGTTTCTCCCTATCTACTCTATCAAAACCCTTCATGATTTTGCAACAATTTCCTGAAGTATTCTTTCACTGTAATTATGCAATGCCAGGGCTATCTATACATCCCACTTTGTTCCCCAAATGTTGTCACCAGTGATTTTTTTTGTGACATTTGTAAATGTCGCAATAGATTGAGTTGCTGATTATTGTTATTGCCACGCTAATCACTGTGAATGGCCAGTCCTTAATACTGTGAATGATTCATCGATCTGAGTGTTCGGCGGGTCAAATGGTGTCACCGAAATTATCTAGGCTGCAATGAAAATCGTTCTTTTTAGTGCCAGCGCTGGTGCTGACTGGGCCACAGTAAAGTTGCTTCTGTATCACTTCATTGAAAAGAGGCATTAATACCAAGAAGGTGCACCTTCGCTGTAGGCTGCAGAGATCCAGCATGACATAAATTGAAAACATTGTACGTGATTCCTCCCAATTTTATGCATTGGTTTATTTGAAGGACTAAGGGCCATTATCCGGGGTCCCAACAAGAATGAAAAGGTTTATTAAAATAGCTAGGTAAATTAGGAAGTGTGATTCGGGCACACAGAGTGGACCTTTCGGATGCAACTTGAGCATTTCTGTGAACAGCAGCAGTATAACTCCAGAGTTAGGGCATCAGAGAAACGGCCGGAAGATCACTTGGAGGATGGATTTGACACCGATAACTCACTGTGGTACCAAAACTGCTTTAAAAAAAAAATAAAAAAAAGTACTCTTGGTAGTGGCGAGGTGCTGGGACCTCCTTGCAAAATTTAGCACTTACTCGGAGTTGGTTAAAGAGGGCAGGTTCTCCCGCTAACCTCGTCTGAAGCTGAAATTGTAACTGCTGGGAGAGGAGGTCTGTGTACGTGTCTGTGAAAACGTCGGCAGAGCTTCTTCTGGGCTGGAGAATTGCAGTTGGAGCCAGACACTATATTTATGCATATATATGAGGCGTTCTGACAAAGGGTCATCGACCTGAAACGTTAACTCTGTTCCTCTTTCCATGATGCTGCCTGACCTGTTGAGTGTTTCCAGCATTTTCTGTTGTTGGGCTTATCTATATCTATCTATCTATCTATCTATCTCTCTTTCTCTCTCTCTCTCCCTCTCTCTCTCTCTACTTCTGTCTGTCTGTATTGAATAAACTCGAAAGTTATAGAGTGTACCTACACGTGTGTTACATCAAAAGAAAGCTGACGATTCCAGAACCGTCCTAAGCGTATTTACGTTTCGGCCGGACAAAAATTGTGCCCGCGGTATCCAAAAAACTTTCAACATTCCGCTCATTAGCGTCGAGGTCGACCAATCGTACGGCGGGTTCCTGGCGCGTGCGGGCGGGCCCTCCGACGGTCGAGTGACGGGACGATTGACCAATCCTATGCCTCGGTGACCTGATGGTCCACCAATCGGTGCGTGTGGGGGCGGGCCTTTTCGTTCTGAACCGAGGTGAGTCGCCGCCATCTTGATTCCAAACTTTTCATTTCTTTTTTTCCGCTTTCTGCGTGTTTCTTTTCAAATCTACATTTCCAGCAAAAAAAAAGTTGCTTTTAAAAGACGACATTGTTTTTTAAAAAAGTTAATTCATTTGTAAATCTTTTGTCTAACCTCTATAATTTTCCTACCTTTCACCGTTTTTCCAGGCCTCAAAGCCTGGGCGTCTGTTGACCAGACACGCCCGAGCTAGGCGCCTCCCGTCGCTATCAACAAAAGGCCAGCGATCGCCGCCATCTTTGTGAAGGCTGGAGGGGGCGGGCCTGAGCCGAGCATCGCCACCGCCGCCATCTTAGTAAAGGCGGGCGGGGCGGGAGTCAGCGTCTGCGTCATCTTCCGCCCGGAGCGCGACTTGAGTCCGGCCGGGACTCACGCGGTAGGTTGCGCGGCGGTGTCTCTCTGGTCTTGAAGCCAGCTCGGGCGGGGCTCGGGAAGGCGTAGCTCGGGAGGGCGCGCGCGCGGGGGTCGGGAGAGCGCAGCGGGAGGGCGGGGCTCCGGAGAGCGGGAGGGCGGGGCTCCGGAGGCCGGTGCTCAGGACGGCGGAGCTCGGGAGGGCGCGCGCGCAGGGCTTGGGAGAGCGCATCGGGAGGGCGGGGCTCCGGAGATCATGGGGGCGGGGGGCGAGCCTCGGGAGATCGGGGGGGGCGGAGATCGGCGCTTGGGAGGGCGGGGCTCGGGACATCGGGGGGCGGGGCTCGGGCCTCGGGAGATCGGCGCTCGGGAGGGCAGGGCTCCGGAGATCATGGGGGCGGGGGGCGAGCCTCGGGAGATTGGGGGGGGCGGAGATCGGGCCTCGGGAGATCGGCGCTCGGGACATTGGGGGCGGGGCTCGGGACATTGGGGGCGGGGCTCGGGACATTGGGGGCGGGGCTTGGGACATCGGGGAGTGGGGCTCGGGGACTCCCCTCCCGCCTCCCGCCTCCCCTCTCCCGCCTCCCCCCCCAGTCGCGCGCGCTCTCTCTCTTCCAATAACAACATGCCCTCGAAAAAGCCTCGGCACCGCCGGGCACTCCAGCTTATATATATATATGAGGTGTTGCCTGGCTAGAACCCATACTGCAGCTACTAGTCACGAAATAAATAAAAACCTACAGGGCATAGGAGGTACTGAAGGCTGAGGCAGGATAAGTAGTTGAAAAGTTTCCCCTCGTGGGGTATCTAGAACCAGGGGGCATAATTTCAGAATATGGAGGCACCCATTTAAATCGGAAATGAGGAGGAATTTCTTCTCTGAGGGTCGTGAATCTTTGGAATTATCTTCCCTAGAGAGCAGTGGAGGCTGGGTCATTGAATATATTTAAGGTGGAGATAGACAGATTTTTGAAAGGTAAGGGAGTCGAGGGTTATGGGGAGCGGGCGGGGAAGTGAAGTGGAGTTGAGGCCAAGATCAGATCAGCCATGATCTTATTAAATGGCGGAGCAGGCTTGAGGGGCCAAATGACCTACTCCTGCTCCGACGTCTTATGATCTTATGTAAAAGTTTCGAGGCTCTGGGAAGGAATGAGTTGGATTAGGAGTCTGTGCCCTGAGTCTTGATTGCAAGTAGAGGATGCATTGAGGTACATACAAACAGGCAGGAAAAGACCAGCTGGTCCATCACCCTGCCCCACACCACAAAAACCGGAAAAAAACCAGGCCAATACTCTGTAAATTTCCTCTCCCGTCTTTCTCGAAACTAGACCAGGAGATCACATGGACAAAGTATTATTTCGAAAAACACTTGCCTTCTATCTGATGTGACCCCTGTCCCAGTCAGGCACCAGTCCAGAGAGTTCGCACCCACTGCACCAGCTCGCAACGCATTCCAGAATCTCTGGAAAGGAAGAACCGCACAGCATCTGGTCTATTCCTACTCTTAAATAGTTTAAACATGCCCCCTGGGTCTCCACAATCTGTTAAACTGGAATAATCTATCAATAGGGATGCTATGCAGCCCTTTCATTATTTTATACCCCTCTATCAGGTTACCTCTAAGTCGATGCTGCTCTGAAGTAAATAGACTGGGGTAGAGCGAATAGGACTGTGGGTTTGTAGCTTAGGAGAAGGCAGGCAGGGAAGGTATTTTGCAGGAGCACTCATCAAAGTAGTGTCAACAAGCAGAGAGAGAGAGAGAGAGACGCGAAAACTTCTGAAAGGGGTGGGTTCTAGAGGCAAGAGAGGGATTGTCACGTGATAAGCTGGAGGAATTTGGAATGTTATCCCACCCAGGAAAAGAGGTCTTCCGCTTCAGGGGGGCTGAAGTAATCCAACTAAAAGATCTGGTTAATATTGTAAAGAAACCCAAGTACAGGTAGACTATCCTTTATCCGAAAACCTCGGGACCAGCCGTGTTTCGGTTTTCGGAAAATTTCGGATTTCAGAAGGTATTTTATAAGACTGGGAAATTTGTCGGGGGGTCGGCGGGGGGGTCGTCGCGGGGGGGGGGGCGGGGTCGTCGGGGGTGGGGGTCGGCGAGGGTCGGGGTTGGCACGGGCGTCGGCGGGGGGGGGGTCGGCGGGGGTCGGGGTCGTGCGCACGACTTACGCTGAACGAAAAAACTTTTGGTTTTTTAGAGGTTTTCGGTTTTCGGAAGTTCGGATAAAGGATAGTCTACCTGTACGTTAAACAGAAGTAACTCGGCCAAGTCTGCAGCTGCACTTGCATTATATATGATGTGTACATGTTGTTGTCAATGGTTGTGGACTGGTGAGCACATGAAAGATTTAGCATTATGAGTGCCAAACTGTACACAGTCTTCCAGAAATTAGTTCAAAGCTTCTTGCACAGAACCAGATGCAAATAGAGTGTGTGCAGGGAGAATGATACCAAGAAGAGGCTAAAACTAGGGACCATAAATATAAGATGGTCACTAATAATTCCAATAAGGAATTCAGGAGAAACTTCTTCACTCAAAGTCAATGCCGCCAATGGATTCTGTCCGGACTGCCAAAGCCTGGCTTTGAGGCTGAACAGCCGCTCCACCTGATCCCTAGCCTGATCCCGTCCCATGTACGTCAGGAGGTGGGTCATTGTCTCCGAGGCAGCTGGTGAGTTTAGCAATGGGCTTTGGAGACGGGAGACGAAGATACGGAGACTGGCGGCTGAGGTGGACAGAAGGCGGCCGGAAGTCGCGGATTGGGCCATAGCCCTCCGGGTGAAGGCCTTTTACCGATGGCAGCGTGGCTCCTAAACCAGTGGAGAGCGGTGAGTGCAGCAGCGGGAACCGGCTACCACATGGAGTAGTTGAGGCGAATAGCATAGATGCATTTAAGGGAAAGCAAAATAAATACAAGAGGGAGAAAGGAATAGAAGGATGAGATGAAGAGGGGTGGGAGGAGGCTCGTGTGGAGCATAAACACCGGCACGGACCTGTTGGGCCGAATGGCCTGCTTCTGTGCTGTAAAATTCTATGAAAGTGCCTATCGGGGAATTTATTTTTATTTGGGCAACAAAATGGTGGAATATTTTCTTCAGCTGCTAGCACTTTCTGCCCAGCAGCATTTCTTCAAGAAGTATTGAAGAACAAACAAGGGGACAATTTTCAAGAGCGTAACAGGAAAAACTTTTTTTTTGACGTGTCTGTGCGAGAGAAAAAGGACAGCATGCTAATTATACAGCTGTTGTAGCTTTTGTTTTGTGTTCTATAAATTTCAGAAAATGTATTAAGCAGAGGGAGGGAGGGGATGAGGGTGTCTTTGTTCAGGTTCATGTTCAATTTTTAAAAAGAACTTGAATTTTGAAGCCAGCTACTCATCGCTACACGCTTTTGTTGACAATTCAAAATGGTCAGTGCTGATCACATACACCTGTGAGACTGGTTCTAATTTCTAAGACCTGTGAGATACATTTTCTAAAGTTTATAGAAGGAGAGGCACACAGTTTCCTTCCTTTGTTATTGTAAAAGTTTAATCTTGAAAGCAAGCAAAGCTTCTTGAGGGAAACAAGAAGGTAGGGAGGGAGGAGAAGGAGTGGCTTGAGTTCAAAGAAGTTTGCAAGAGAAAGAGGGGTTGGGTTAAGAGAGAAAATGGCAGAGAAAGACAGACGGGTTCTTTCCACATTCTAATTTGATTTGATAGGAAGGGAGGACCTGGGGAAGAATGTAAGTTTGAGGGCGAGGGGCTGCAGGTGGAAGTGAGAGGTGGATGGAGGGTTAAGTGTGAAATGAGTGACAATAGAGCAAGGGGGAGTTCAGGATACAGGGTTCAGTGAGTAGTTCAAACAGAAAGAGGCAGGGGTAATGATGGGAGTAGGGGAGTGGACGGAACATAGGAACAGGAGAAGGCCATTCAGCCCCTCGAGCCTGTTCTGGTAAGGAACGTGAAGAGGTGAGGGACATGACCGGGTTAAGGGATGGGAAGGGAGTCACTGAGTGCCAAATTTTCTCCTACCCCAAATGCAGCCTTCAGCTGTTGGTGCCTTTATTCCCCACCATGCCTGTCACCATAACTGTAAGAAGAGAAGGATTAAAAGCAGAAAAGTACAAAGAGAGAAGCAGAAAAGAAGAGTTATGTGGAGAAAAATGGAAAAGAAAAGTGGAAGAGAAGTGTGAGAAATGACGCATTTAACGTAGTAAAACGTCCCAAGGTGCTTCATGGGAGCGATTATCAAACAAAATTTGACACCGAGCCACATAAGGAGTTATTAGGACAGGTGGGTTTTAAGGAGCGTCTTAAAGGAGGAGAGAGTTAGAGAGGCAAAGAGGTTCAGGGAGGGAATTCTAGAGGCAGAAGAGGAGGGACAGAAAAACAGCATCAAAGACAACAGAGATAATATGTAAGGCAGTTAAATTAGGCTTCAGTGTACTCACCTGTCTGGTGGTTATTTATAGGCGTTGTTCAGTGTCCTTAGTTTATTCTTTGGAGCAGCAGTTGAATGGGATCTTTCCCGTGATTGCACACCGCAGCTGCAGTATAAACGTCTCAAAGGCGGCATCGGACTGGAGTTAGCCCACTGCCCAACACAGCTGGGGATTTCGATAGTAAACATTCCCCAAGTGTGAAAAGCATGCTGCGTACTTGTTAACCTTTTTGTGCGATACTGTTTGGTTTAGTGATGAGGTATTTTTTTTCCACCTTCCTTGTCCGCTCCATTTTACGCTCCATTCCTGGCCAAGAGAGCAGAATGTTCGATAACCCCCACCCCTTCTGAATGATGCTTCACCAGGCCCCAGGGAGTTCAGCCCAAGGTCATTCTCCCTCCCAATTTTACGTGTCTCCTCTCTAGTAGTAAGGGAAGAGGGTGAAACACCTGACCTTTCCTGAACCGCGGTTTTCAGTCTAGAAAGTGTCAACCTATCACATGTAGCGAAGATCTAAAATTGCATTCCGCATACACATCACTTACAAAGGCCCGGTTTAGACCATCCCCTGATTTCATTTATGGTATTAATAAGGCAGTCACAGATTTCATAACTGTTCACCTGAGTATGACGACTGTTTTAACAAGTTGATACTGTATACAGATATGTTCCTACATGTGCTCTACACTAATTTTTCTGCTTTAAAGAAAATGATCAGATAATTTCAATAAAGAGGACTACTGTATCTCGGGCAAAAGAAAAATTAATGTGTGTTTTGAGTAAGAAAAGACTGAAGGGAAATACGACCCTCGTGCCCTTGGTTGTATGTGGGAAGAGTACAGTATTGGTGAAATTTTCTACCAATTGCTCCCACTTAGCCCCGGTAATGCATGGCATTCCTTGCCAATGCCATACTGTAATAAACTATGAAGAGATTTTTATGGAGCCACTGTTTCCATTGGCTGAAGGGTCGATAACTAGAGGGCACAGATTTAAGGTGATTGGCAAACGAACCAGAGGTGACATGAAGAAAAACATTTTTACACAATGAGTGGTTAGCATTTGGAATGCACTACCTAATAAGGTGGTGGAAACAGATTCAATAGTAGCTTTCAAAAGGGAATTGGATAAATCCTTGAAGGAAAAAAATTGCAGGGATCTGGGGCAAGAGCGGGGGAGTGGGACTGACTGAAAGAGCTGGCGTAGACTTGATGGGCCGAATGGCAGCCTCCTGTACTGTGCTATTCTATGATTCTACGAACAATCGCCCAATCGTAAATTGACCAGCTTGTTGATAATTTTATCGCTTCTGCTAACTTAGAGTTACGAATGCTTACCATGCTGATTTTGAAATGTGGATTTTGTACAGAAGCTGTCACAGTCCAACCGTCACGTCGAGTCCTTTATATCTTTCATCATTTTGCTGATTGATTTTTTTTCTCCTATTTTAAATTTGCAGGTGGAGAGAGATTTTGAGCGAGAATATGGCAAGCTCCAACAGTAAGTATAAGACTTAAAATCAGGCACAAATTGAAGAAATACGACGCTGCCTTTTTAAAGCTACTTGTTCTTTAATTTTGTGTTTTCTAAGCACAATGTTTGATTGGTTGATGGCATTGAGTTGAAACATTTAATTCAGACAGAAAATGTAAATCCTTTGTGGCAATAAAAATAGTCCCATTTTTCCAGCGTGAGATGTTCACCAACTTTGAGAATGTTTATTTAATTCCTGTTGTGTCTTTAGGCTGGAAGATCAGATTAAGAAACTTCACAAAGACATGAAGAAAAGTACTGAAGCAGATGTAGGTAGGTACATGTGCTGCACTAAGATGAACTGGGAGGAGTGTGGGTAATCTGGAAAGCCAACTGCCTGGAGACAGGGAGGCAAAGCAGTCTTTTCACCACATTCACAAACATGTTTGTGTCTGAATGGCCATAGAAGAGCTTGAGGATAGAGGGGTAAGAGGGATACAGATTCTGTGCTCGAGGATAGAGGGGTAAGAGGGATACGGATTCTGTGCTCGAGGATAGAGGGGTAACAGGGATTCCGATTCTGTGCTCGAGGATAGAGGGGTAACAGGGATACGGAGTCTGTGCTCGAGGATAGAGGGGTAACAGGGATACGGATTCTGTGCTCGAGGATAGAAGGGTAACAGGGATACGGATTCTGTGCTCGAGGATAGAGGGGTAACAGGGATATGAATCTATATGAACGATTTGGAGGAGGGGACCGAGTGTAACATATCAAAGTTTGCAGATGATACTAAGATGGGAGGGAAAGTAGTGAGTGAGGAGGACATAAAAAACCTGCAAGGGGACATAGACAGGCTAAGTAAATGGGCAGAGATTTGGCAGATGGAATACAATACTGGAAAGTGTGAGGTTATGCACTTTGGCAGGAAAAATCGTAGAGCAAGCTATTATCTTAATGGAAAGTACTGAAGTGCAAAGGGATCTGGGGGTCCTGGTGCACGAAACTCAAAAGGTTAGTATGCAGGTGCAGCAAGTGATTAAGAAGGCCAATGGAATGTTGGCTTTCATTGCTAGGGGGATAGAATATAAAAATAGGGAGGTATTGCTTCAGTTGTACAAGGTATTGGTGAGACCGCACCTGGAATACTGCATACAGTTTTGGTGTCCATACTTAAGAAAAGACATACTTGCTCTCGAGTCAGTACAAAGAAGGTTCACTCGGTTAATCCCGGGGATGAGGGGATGGACATATGAGGAGAGGTTGAGTAGATTGGGACTCTACTCATTGGAGTTCAGAAGAATGAGACGCGATCTTATTGAAACATATAAGATTGTGAAGGGGTTGGATTGGGTGGATGCGGGGAGGATGTTCCCGATGATGGGTGAAACTAGAACTAGGGGGCATAGTCTTAGAATAAGGGGCTGCTCTTTCAAAACTGAGATGAGGAGGAACTACTTCACTCAGAGGGTGGTAGGTCCATGGAATATGCTGCCCCAAAAAGCTGTAGAAGCTACATCATTACATAAATTTGAAACAGAAATAGACATTTTCCTAGAAGTAAAGGGAATTAAGGGTTACGGGGAGCGGGCAGGAATTTGGACATGAGTCTAGGTTCGGATCGGTCATGGCCCTGTGGGTAGCGGAGCGGGCCCAGGGGCCGTGTAGCCTGATCCTGCTCCTATTTCCTGTGTCTAATTCTGTTAGATTCAGGAGATAGTTCTGTGATAGTAGATTGGCGGTTAGGATCAGATCAGCCATGATCTTATTGAATGGCGGAGCAGGCTCGAGGGGCCGATTGGCCTACTCCTGCTCCTATTTCTTATGTTCTTATGTAACAGGGATACGGATTCTGTGCTCGAGGATAGAGGGGTAACAGGGATACGGATTCTGTGCTCGAGGATAGAGGGGTAACAGGGATACGGATTCTGTGCTCGAGGATAGAGGGGTAACAGGGATACGGATTCTGTGCTCGAGGATAGAGGGGTAACAGGGATTCCGATTCTGTGCTCGAGGATAGAGGGGTAACAGGGATATTGATTCTGTGCTCAAGGATAGAGGGGTAAGAGGGATACGGATTCTGTGCTCGAGGATAGAGGGGTAACAGGGATATGGATTCTGTGCTTGAGGATAGAGGGGTAAGAGGGATTCGGATTCTGTGCTCGAGGATAGAGGGATAATAGGGATTCCGATTCTGTGCACTCCCTGAGTACTGCCCTGGAGTGTCAACCTAGATTTTTGTGCTCAAGTCTCTGAAAACTCTCTTAACTCCCATCCAAAAAAAACAATTGAGTCAGCATGATGCTTCCTACCCAGTGACCTTTATGTCTATTCACCCGATGCACCACTGCTGAATCATTGAGAGCTCACTGTTTCTTAGCAAATGAAGGAGAAAGATTTCCTGTGAAACATACTCATAGGGGAACATCTAATGAATGTAAATTCCTCTTCATTCTACATTCGTGATCATTGATTACAAAGGTTATTTACTTGGCAGGAACCAATTAAGATTTAATATTAGGCAGCAGATACCAAAGAGTAAACAGGAGCGTATCGGGGAGATTGGCCATGGCTGCAAGAGTTAGCTGCAGCAGGGCACTTCACTGTCGATACGACAGACTAGAAGAAATCCTTGGGGGCATCCGCAAGGCTCACTCCATGTCCCTCTGTGCTATGGACACAGAGCCATGAACTAAGTACAGTGACAACAAAGTATGAGTATATGATTACATATTCGAACCGAAGGATAATTGCGGCACATTAGAACCTCAAGATGTGCTTTTGCTTTGCACAAGCTCTTGCACCCATTATACTTTTAAAATAACATGAGAGATGTGGATGCATGTTATATAATGGAGCTAAATGGTCACTGACAAAAAGAAATAGTGAATGTTGCATGACTCACACTAAAGTGATAATTGACACTGCAACTCAAGCTGGATGTTGAGTTTTTTTTTTAAATGTTGAATGCTGGAAATAAAACACCTTTAATGTATTACTTGTCTTCAGCTTGACAGGGAATATGTAGCTGCCTTTAGAGAAATCAGCATTTTAGTGAAAAGCAACTTGAAACATTCTGGATTGCACTCCCTAAATTTGTACATTTTTAACCTTCCTCTTGGTATCCGCTAGATCTAGTAAAAAATAAAGACTTGCATTTAAAAAGTGCCTTTTATGAGCTCAGGAAATCCCGAAGCACTTTACAGCCAATGAAGTACTTTTATATAAAAAAAAAAAAATTTTTTTTTTTTAAAGTGTTGTCTCTGTTGTAATATAGGAAATGTGGCAACCGATTTGCGCACAGCAAACAAACAGCAATGTGATAATGACCAGATAATCTATTTTAGTGATGTTGGTTGAGGGATAAATATTGGCCCCAGGACACTGGGGAGAACTCCTCTGCTCTTCTTTGAAATAGTGACATGGGATCTTTTACGCAATTCCATGTTTCAATCCCTCCAATCAGGTTTCCGCCCTTACTACAGCACCAAACGGCTCTCATCAAAGTCACAAATGACATCCTTTGTGACTGTGACAAAGGTAAACTATCCCTCCTCGTCCTTCTTGACTTGTCTGCGACCTTTGACACGGCTGACCACTCCATCCTTCTCCAACGCCTCTCCACCGTCGTCCAGCTGGGTGGGACTGCACTCGCCTGGTTCCATTCTTATTTATCTGATCGTAACTAGATAGTCATCTGCAACGGCTTCTCTTCCCGCTCCTGCACCTCTGGTGTCCCCCAAGGATCTATCCTTGGCCCCCCTCCTATTTCTCATCTACATGTTGCCCCTTGGCGACATCATCCGAAAACACAGCGTCAGTTTCCACATGTACGCTGACGACACCCAGCTCTACCTCACCACCACTTCTCTCGACCCCTCCACGGTGTCTAAATTGTCAGACTGCTTGTCCGACATCCAGTTCTGGACGAGCAAAAATTTTCTCCAATTAAATATTGGGAAGACCGAAGCCATTGTTTTCGGTCCCCGCCACAAACTCCGTTCCCTCGCCACCGACTCCATCCCTCTCCCTAACATCTGTCTGAGGCTGAACCACACTGTTCGCAACCTTGGTGTCGTATTTGACCCTGAAATTAGCTTCTGACCACATATCCGCAGCATAACAAAGACCACCTACTTCCACCTCCGTAACATCGCCCGTCTCCGCCCTTGCCTCAGCTCATCCGCTGCTGAAACCCTCATCCATGCCTTTGTTACTGCTAGACTTGACTATTCCAATGCACTCCTGGCTGGCCTCCCACATTCCACCCTACATAAACTTGAGGTCATCCAAAATTCGGCTGCCCGTGTCCTAAATCGCACCAAGTCCCGTTTGCCCACCCCCCTGTGCTCACTGACCTACATTGGCTCCCGGTTGAGCAGCGCCTCGATTTCAAAATTCTCATCCTTGTTTTCAAATCCTTCCATGGCCCTGCCCCTTCCTATCTCTGTAATCTCCTTCAGCCCCACAACCCCCCCCGCCCCCCACCCCGAGATATCTGCGCTCCTCTAATTCTGCCCTCTTGAACATCCCTGATTATAATCGCTCAACCATTGGTGGCCGTGCCTTCTGTTGCCTGGGCCCTAAGCTCTTGAATTCCCTGCCTAAACCTGTCCGCCTCGCTACCTCTCTTTCCTACTTTAAGACGCTCCTTAAAACCTACCTCTTTGACCAAGCTTTTGGTCACCTGCCCCCAGTTTATTTTTGTGTGGATCGGTGTCAAATTTTTTGTCTTGAAATACTCTTGTGCCGAGCCTTGGGATGTTTTGCTACGTTAAAGGCGCTATATAAATACAAGTTGTTGTTGCCCATCTGAGAGGGTAGGCGAGATTTGGTTTAATCTCAGTACTGCACTGCAGTGTCAGGCTAGATTACGTGCTCAAGTCTCTGGAGTGGGGACTTGAACCCACAACCTTCTGACTCAGAGGCGAGAGTGCTACCCACTGAGCCACGGGCTGACATCACCAGAGCACCAGAATCGAACTCTGAAAGGGTGGGGCACGGCATGCTGGGTTTTGTCCTGTTATTTGATGCCGATGGGATCAGATCAAGAAGAGTTAACATCAAACCTGTCAATGACTCAGAGAAATGGGCTATGATTGCAATTTACTGGGTGAATTGTGAGAATAACGAAACAGCAAACCTAGAGATTTGAAATGCACTGTCAGGTGCACAACTTCCATTAATGTACAAGTCCCATTTTCCACTAACTGCTGGTAATTATTAAAATACCACTAACTTATACATAACACGAAGCCTGATGCATTCTGCTTCATTTGTTTGAGTAATGTGAATCGAGCTTTTTCTCTTTCCTTTCCCTGCCCCGCCCCCCCCCCCCCCCCCCCCCCGCCCCAAACTTGGTAACAAAATAAGGGCCCAGTAATTCCGGTCCCAACACGTGAGTACGGACGGGGTACTCGCGCGTGGGCCCGTTGGAAGTGCCGGATTTCAGCATGCACAGCGCATGCGCGGGAAACCGGCATTTCCTCCTAGGGGTTCAGAGGTCCAACGCGTGCGCGCAGGACTCTGCGCGCACACGTTGAACTTCCTTTTTTACAGGTTTGCCCGTGTGTAAGGGCCTCAACTTTTTAGAAATGTAAAAAGGAAACGTAAGGACTTGATTCTTTAAGGTAAGTGGTCTATTATTTAAAATTATAACATTTTTTCCACAGCTTTATTGTTTTTAAGGACTTTACAGTAAGGCAAGTACTTTTAGACCTGATTTCTTAAAAAATTATTTTTTTTAAAAATTTGAATAATTGTTTAAAATAGTTTTTTAAAGTTATTTATAGTTCATTTAATTAGTAGGATGTTTTTAAAAATTTTATTTAAAGTTTAAGTAGTGTTTTGGGCGCCCATACTTTTCATGAGTTTGACAGTTCTTACTATCAAACTCATGAATGAAGTTTTCCCTCCCCTGATTGGCTGCCCAGTGCTCACCTGATCCCAGCCGGCACACCGAACTAACTACGCCGCTGGATCAGGCAAGCACAGCGCGCCGACAGCTGAACCGGGCCAGTGACAGGAATTCCAAGCAGGCCCAGGCTTCAGCTGTCGGCGCGCCGGGTAAGTGCACATCGGGGGCTTGCACGCGCGGCAAGCCCCCGAACCTAATTTCTGGGCCAATATGTAGTATAAAAACAGAAAATGCTCAGCAGGTCAGGCAGCATCTGTGGAGAGAGAGAAACAGAGTAAATGATTCAGGTCAGAACTGGGAAAAGCCAGAGATGCAACAGGTCTGAAGCAAGTACAGAGGCAGGGAAGGGGAGGAAAGAACAAAAGGGAAGGTCTGTGATTAGGGTGGAAGGCAGGAGAGATTAAATGTCAAAAGGGATGATGGTGCAAGGCAAAAAGGGGGCGGCAGTGCGACAGAAGATGGGTCTAAAGGAGGTGCAAATGGGAATAATATCAGATTTCCAGCATCCGCAGTATTTTGCTATTGTAATATGTGCTTGTTGTTTCCCAATCCTCCAAATGTTACATTCCGTACATTTCTTCCCTCTCTTTTATCCTGGGAGCGAGGATACTGGCAAAGCACCTTTTCAGAACTAGACAAGTGTTGCAAGATAGGGGAATGTCGATACGCAGCTCGGGCCATTGTTGGCTGGCTCAATACATAGAAACATAGAAGGCAGGAGTAGGCCATTCGGCCCTTCGAGCCTGCTCCGCCACTCAATGAGATCATGGCTGATCATCCAAATTCAGTTCCCTGTCCCTGCCTTCTCCCCATATCCCTTGATCCCTTTAGCCTTAAGAAATATATCCAACTCCTTTTTGAATATATTTAATGAACTGGCCTCCACTGCCCTCTGTGGCAGAGAATTCCACAGGTTCACCACTCTCTGGGTGAAGAAATTCCTCCTCATTTCAGTCCTCAATGGCTTACCCCTTATTCTTAGACTATGACCCCTGGTTCTGGACTCCCCGGCCATCATAAACATCCTTCCTGCATCTAGTCTGTCCAGGCCTGACAGAATTTTATAGGTTTCGATGAGATCCCCTCTCAATCTTCTAAACTCCAGTGAGTATAAGCCCAATCGACACAATCTCTCCTCATACGTCATTCCTGCCATCCCAGGTATTAGCCTGGTGAATCTTCGCTGCACTCCTTCCATGGCAAGAACGTCCTTCCTCAGGTAAGGCGACCAAAACTGCACACAATACTCAAGGCCCTGTACAACTGTAGCAAGACATCCTTGTTCCTGTACTCGAACCCTCTTGCTACGAAGGCCAACATACCATTTGCCTTCTTAACCGCCTGCTGCACCTGCATGTTTACCTTCAGCGACTGGTGCACAAGAACACCCAGGTCTCTCTGCACTTCCCCTTCTCCCAATCTATTGCCATTCAAATAATAATCTGCCTTCCTGTTTTTGCCACCAAAGTGGATAACCTCACATTTATCCACATTATAGTGCATTTGCCATGTTTCTGCCCAATCACCCAATCTGTCCAAATCGTACTGGAGTTTCTTGACATCCTCCTCACAGCTTACCCTCCCACCCAGCTTTGTGTCGTCTGCAAATTTGGAGATATTACATCCAATTCCCTCGTCCAGATCATTAATATATATTGTGAACAGCTGGGGTCCTAGGACCGATCCTTGCGGTACCCCACTAGTCACTGCCTGCCACTCGGAAAATGACCCGTTTATTCCAACTCTTTGCTTTCTGTCCGCCAACCAGTTCTCTATCCAAGTCAATACCTTGCCCCCAATCCCATGTGCCTTAATTTTGCACGCTAATCTCTTATGTGGGACCTTATCGAAAGCCTTCTGAAAGTCCAAATACACCACATCCACTGGTTCTCCCTTATCTATTTTACCAGTTACATCCTCCAAAAATTCCAGTAGATTAGTCAAGCATGATTTACCTTTTGTAAATCCATGTTGACTTTGTCCAATCCTGTCACTGCTTACCAAGTGCTCTGCTATTACATCTTTTATAATAGATTCTAGCATTTTCCCCACTACCGATGTCAGGGTTACCGTTCTATAATTCCCCGCTTTTTCTCTACCACCTTTTTTGAATAGTGGGTTAACATTAGCTACCCTCCAATCCATGGGTACTGTTCCAGAGTCTATCGAGTTCTGGAACATGACCAGCAATGCATCTACTATTTTTAGGGCCACTTCCTTAAGTACCCTGGGATGTAGATTATCAGGCCCTGGGGATTTATCGGCCTTCAGTCCCATCAATTTTCCTAACACCATTTCCCTACAAATACTGATTTCTTTCAGCTTCACCCTTTCGTCAGGCCCTATGTTCCCCGGCAACTCTGGGAGGTTATTTGTGTCCTCCTTTGTGAAGACAGAACCAAAGTATGTATTTAGTTGGTCTGCCATTTCTTTGTTTCCCATTATAAATTCCCCTGATTCTGACTGCAAGGGACCTACGCTTGACTTCACCAATCTTTTTCTCTTCACATATCTATAAAAGCTTTTACAGTCAGTTTTTATGTTCCCTGATAGCTTACTCTCATATTCTATTTTCCCTTTCTTAATTAATCCCTTTGTCCTCCTTTGTTGAATCCTAAACTGCTCCCAATCCTCAGGATTATTGCTTTTTCTGGCCAATTTATATGTCATTTCCTTGGATCTTATGCTATCCCTAATTTCCCTTGTTAGCCACGGTTGAGTCACCTTTTTTGTTTTATTTTTATGCCAAACTGGGATGAACAAATTCTGTAGCTCATCCATTCGGTCTTTGAATGTTTGCCATTGCCTATCCACCGTCAACCCTTTGAGTGCCATTCCCCAATCAATCCTACCCAACTCGCTCCTCAGACCATCGTAGTTTCCTTTATTTAAATTGAGGACCCTGGTCTCTGAGTCAACTACTTCATTCTCCATCTTAATGAAGAATTCGATCATATTATGATCGCTCAGACCCAAGGGGCCTCGTACAACAAGATTGCTAATTAATCCTTTCTCGTTACATAATACCCAGTCTAAGATGGCCTGATCTCTGGTTGGTTCCTCGACATATTGGTCCAGGAAACCATCCCGTAAACACTCCAGGAATTCCTCCTCCACAGTATTGTTACTAATTTGGTTGGCCCAATCTATATGTAGATTAAAGTCACCCATAATGACTGCTGTGCCCTTATTGCACGCTTCTTTAATTTCCCTTTTCATGCCATCCCCAACCTCCGCCTTACTGTTGGGAGGTCTATATACCACTCCCACTAATGTTTTTTTCCCCTTAGTATTTCTCAATTCTACCCATACAGATTCCACATCATCAGAGCTAATATCCTTCATTACAATTGTATTAATCCCTTCTTTAACCAGTAATGCTACCCCACCTCCCTTTCCTTTTTGCCTATCTTTCCTGAATATCGAATACCCCTGGATGTTGAGTTCCCAGTCTTGGCCATCCTTGAGCCACGTTTCCGTAATCCCAACCAAATCATATTCGTTTACCTCTATTTGCGCAGCCAATTCATCCACATCATCATCATAATCATAATCAACTTTATTGTTTATTATTAAATGCTCCTCGCATTAAGACGCAAAGCCTTCAGGCTTGTTTTTTTAACGCTCTTAGACCTATTAGAATTATTATTTACTGTGGCCACGTTTGATTTAAACCGTTGATTTCTCTGACTGCCACTTTTGTTTTTCTCCTTCCTATCTTTTGCTTTTATCCCTGTTTCCCTTTCCTCTGTCTCCCTGCTCAGGTTCCCAACCCCCTGCCATTTTAGTTTAAACCCCCCCGAACAGTGCTAGCAAACCTCCCTGCAAGGATATTTGTCCCGCTCTGGTTCAGGTGCAACCCGTCCGACTTGTACAAGTCCCACCTTCCCCAGAAGCAGGCCCAGTGATCCAGGAAACTAAAGCCCTCCCTCCTGCACCAACTCTTTAGCCACGCATTCATCTGCTCTATCCTCCTATTCCTATACTCACTAGCACGTGGCACCGGGAGTAATCCAGAGATTACAACCTTTGAGGTCCTGCTCTTTAATCTGCTACCTAGCTCCCTAAATTCTTGTTGCAGGACCTCATCCCTCTTCCTACCTATGTCGTTGGTCCCAATGTGAACCATGACCTCTGCCTGTTCCCCCTCCCCCTTCAGAATGCCTTGCAGCCGTTCAGTGACACCCTTGACCCTGGCACCAGGGAGGCAACAAACCATCCTGGAGTCACGTCTACGGCCACAGAAACGCCTATCTGTTCCCCTTACGATAGAATCCCCTACCATTATTGCTCTCCCACTCTTTTTCCTCCCTTCCTGAGCAGCAGAAGCACCCCTGGTGCCGGGAAGTTGGCTGCTGCTGCCTTCCTCTGGTAAGTCATCCCCCTCAACAGTATCCAAATCGGTATACCTGTTTGAGAGGGGGATGGCCACAGGGGTCCCCTGCACTACCTGCCTGCCTCTACTGCTGTGCCTGATGGTCACCCATTTCCCTTCTGCCTGTGCAGCCCTTACCTGCGGTGTGACCACCTCATCAAATGTGTTATCCACGACTCTCTCAGCATCGTGAATACAAAAGCCATTCAGGAATCGATGTCCGATCGGAACGTACATCACTCCCATTAAACTGATAATATGGGAACCACGCGCCAAGGCGCAGTTTTATACTCCTGGATTTTAAGTTAATAGATTAAAAGTTGGCTAAATCTGTAATGTTGTATTCTGTTGAAGAGAGCAGGATTGGGCATGGATACTCTGCACAACACTGAAGAAGTTGTGTTACTAGTGGATGAATGTTAACGCATTTTTATCACAGTTCTCTGCTATTTTAGTGGAGACATTAACCCATTTATATTAGCGGATAGGGGAATGTCATATGAAAGTATTAAATGTTCCAACAATTATTTTTCTCTCCAGTCTCCAGAATAATGACATTTGACTGGACGGCATGTATGAAGATCGGCTTCTTCCCATCATTGGTGACTTTTTTTTAAACAAGGATTGTAATATTCTTCTTTTTAGCAATGTCAAAATCCGCAGTGAAAATTTCTTCTGATCTGCTGACCAACCCTTTGTGTGACCAAGATCAGATGTTCATGGAGACGGTGACTGCTCTGGACACTGCAATGCGTCGAATGGATGCCTTCAATCAGGAAAAGGTTTGTACTTTATTTGCACACGAGTAGGGCATGTTATAAATGGCATCGGACAGAAGATTGCAACAGTAGGGTAGTGTAGTGGTAACGGTGCTAGATTAGTAACCCAGAGGTTGTCAATCCCACTGCAGCAAATTGTGAAATCCAAATTCTGATGATTCATGGGTTGGTACAACTGAAAACTGACTATAAAAGATGCTGTACTTTGGTAAAACTCTACCTGGTTCACGAATGCCCTGGGAAATTGCCTTCATGGACAAGCCACCCAGTTGTAAAAATGATTGCCGCAAGGTTTGAAAGGCCCACCATCCCATTCACAGAAGGTTGCAGGTTCAAGTCCCACTCCAGAGACTTGAGCTCATAATCTAGGCTGACACTCCCAATGAATTACTGAAGGAGTGATGTCTTTTGGACGAGATGTTAAACCGAGGCCCCGCCTGCCCTCTCAGATGGACGTAAAAACTAATCGCAATAAATATGGCCTTGCCGGGACCGTGAGAACAAATTTTTAGAAGTGTGATGTGGCATAAGCCGTAGCCCTGGTAATGAATGGTGAATTGTTTCCTGGACACTCTGTCTCTGACTCTAATGGCTGCAATTCTACTGTACTGACGGTTCTTGTAGCTATGTTATCCATTCATAGCCAGCATTTATATTGACAGCTGCGAGTCAGATTCTCGGGCCGAGGACATGTATAGGCTTAGACGTACGCACAGCGCTCTCTCTGAATTGGTGAACGGTTGGGAGACGGTGGCCTACTGGTTATGGAACTGAACTAGTAATCCGGGTGAATGAGTTGCAATCCCACCATGGCAAGTTGTGAAACTAAACTCATTAAAAACTAGTAATCTGTGGGCTGGCACCAGAAAATAACCATGGAAGATGCCAGATTGTCGTACACACGACCAAATGGTTCACCACTATCCTTCGAGGAAGGGAAGTTGCCACTCTACCTGCTCTGGCCTACATGAGACTTCAGTCGCACGCTATGTTTTTGACTCCGTGCCTTCAGAGCAACTGGGGACAGTCAATAAATACTGCCTTGAACGGGGGGGGGGGAAAAATGCATTGAATTGTATCGAAATTACAACACGGAAACAGGCCATTTGACCCAATCAGTTCATGCTGGTGCTTGTCCTACACACAAGCAGTATTCCTAACTAACGTTCCCTTTAAGCTGCGTGGCTGCTCCAGGGATCCCACGCAGCCGGTTTGCCGACTTTTCAATGCAAAACCGCACATGCGTGGTATTTTGAATGGCGCCATAGAAATTAGAGGGAACGTTGATTCTAACTATATCTCTTCATTCTCGTTTCCTTCAACCACCGATCTATTCTTAAATGTTGCCCCGGTCTCTGCTTCAATCACTAACTTAGGTAATGCATTCCAAAGTCTCACAACCCTCTGTGTTTAGAAAAAAAAAAGTTTCTCCTGTTCTCAGTCCTAAATCTTGTATTTAATCTGATATAAATGTCCCCTTGTTCTAGACCCTTCAATCATTGGAAACAGTCTGTCCCATCCCTTCATAATTTTAAACAGCTCTATTAAATCACCCCATAATATCCTCTGTTCTTGCGATTTCTAAGTCTTTCTTTGTATTTGTATTTCCTTATACCAGGCAGTGTCCCAGTGACTGCGCTGTACCCTCTCTGTTGCCCAAACATTCTTTCTATAGTGTGGAAGCCAAAACTGCACGCATTACTCCAACTGTGGACGTACTGTGGTTTTATATAGTTTCACCATTACATCTCAACTTTTATATTCTATATCTCTTGCTGTAAAACCCAGTATTTCATGACGACACCAGTTTGCATTCATATAAGCATCTTCAATGTAGAAAAATGCCCCGAATCACTTCAGAAAATGGACTGGGCATGGGAATAAGATATTAGGAGGGGTGACCAAAGGCTTGGTCACAGGGGTGGGTTTTAAGTATAGTTTGAAAGTGGGGGGAAGAGGTGGAGGATTTTAGGGAGGGAATTCCTGAGGGAGGGTCTTAGACAGCTGAAGGCATGGTCGCCAGTGGTGGGGCGAAGTGAGGGAAGGAGGGCTGCACAAGAGGACAAAGTTTGTGGTCTGGGGTTGTCGGGCTTGAGGAGGTACAGAGATGAGGAAGGGCGAGGCCATGAAGGGATTTAAATACAGAGATGAGATTTTAAGGTATGAGGTGTTGGTTACTTCGCACCCTTATCCGTTAAGGCAAGTATTTGAGACTTGAGAGACAGGACGATGGCTAAGTTGGAAAGGGCTACTTTTTACTTTCTTGTCGAGTCATGGGCCAAATCTTCTCCCCACGCCTCTTCACAAATGTAAGCAATAGTACTTGGTGTCGCGAGGGCTCTATCAATTAAATACTTTCATTTGTGCTTAAATGATTTTAGAGATCATTCCCAGAACGTGATGTAATGGGAGGTAGTCACGTGTAAAAGTTGTTTAAATTGTCCCCTGCATCATGTATAAAAATTATTTACACTGCAGACCAGTGGAACTACCCAGTTTATTTCTGTCCTTACTCATTCATAGTGTCCCCTGTGCATCATTTATTATGTACAAGTTATACTTCATATCACAGTTCATAATGCTAAATTTATGCAAAATATCCTACCTTTCTTCATCAGGTCAATCAGATTCAGAAAACAGCCATTGAACCCTTAAAAAAGTAAGTACAACAATTTGACAGCTAAATGTTAATTCTTGCTGAAGTATTGAACCTACGTATCGATTACTTGTTTGAAAGAAGTGAATGAACAGTTTGTGCAGCAGCTGCAGTGAAAGCTTTGCCGGTTTCTCCTATTTTGTTGGGATGCTGTTGGGGTCAGAAGAATTTGAGGAGTGTTTTGAGTGTTGGAATCAGCTCGAGGAACTTTCAGACACAAACAATACCACAACATAGTTCCCATGGCTCGTAGCCATTTGTTGAACACTTGGGTGGGGGTGGAGAGGGGGAGAGTTGAGTGGGTGGGTTGGGAGTTTCTAGGAGATGATTCAACCAATGAGTTAGAGTCACAGGCCGAGCAAATCTGAGTCACAAAGATCGTTGTCTATTTCCACTGAATAGCAAAATTAAAAACTATGTTCAGCTTCACAGCTGTTGAGGCAAATATTCCTCAGCTGGCAAGCCAGCAGGGGTTACTTTAAATTACAGCTATTGCCCCCCCCACCTCCCCAATCTTACTCCACAGCCAGTTTGATTCTGTCAGACGTAACAGATTGGTCAAGAGCATCAAACAAGCTCCGTCGGGGAAGCGGAGATGGATTGCCCAGTTGAGTGCAATTCGAATTGAAATTTCCATTCTTGCACATAATGGTTTATTGTTCAGCCCCCCAATTGATTATTATGCACCACGGCGCACCATGTCTGCAGTGTGTACCATCTACAAGATCCACTGCAGCAACTCACCAAGGCTTCTTCGACAGCACCTCCCAAACCCGCGACCTCTTCCACCTAGAAGAACAAGGGCAGCAGGCGCATGGGAGCACCACCACCTGCAAGTTCCACTGCAAGTCACATACCATCCTGACTTGGAAATATATTGACCGTTCCTTCATCGTCGCTGGGTCAAAATCCTTGAACTCCCTCCCTAACAGCACTGTGGGAGTACCTTCACCACACGGACTGCAGCGGTTCAAGAAGGCGGCTCACCACCACCTTCTCCAGGGTAATTAGGGATGGGCAATAAATGCTGGCCTTGCCAGTGACGCTCACTGATTTGGTTCATGGAATTTTCAGCAAACCGGCCCCACTGCTGGAGGTCACTTTCAAACATGGGCGTCGAGTAAAAATGCAAAGCTAACCCTTTTCAATCTTCAAGCCTGCTTCATGCTAAAGGTAGCCATTTGACAGGAATTAGGATTTCATCAGTGATGACATCACTGAACTAAGCTAAACAAGAGTCTGCCTCCCACACACCCACACACACACAATGCTGTTTCGCAAAACCAACAATTATTTTGTCTCTGTCGCTTCCTCACGCACAAAATAAAAATTTCAGGCCAGCTCATTCATGCCATCAACCTGCCAAGCATGGGAAGTGAAAATAACTTCAAAGGAAAGTCTCATGAGTTTTCAGTGTCGGACTATTCCAATGGGAGGCATACTATTGGTTCGTGAGTGGCACTTAATCAGATAACATTTTTATAAGATGAGTTACTACAGTTGTCCTTTGTATCAACACACGCATATATATATATTGTTGATGATGATGTACATGTCGTTTACTGTACAATACACAAAGCTCAAACAATTGGGAGTGTCTTAAAAATCAACTTATGAACATTCCAGAAGCTAGTTGTGGTGATTTATCATTGTGACTGCCTGTTGTAGCAACGTCTATGACTTGGATCTAAAAACCGATTATCTGGTCATTATCACGTTGCTGTTTGTGGGAGCTTGCTGTGTGCGTATTGGCTGCTGCATTTCCTACATTACAGCAGTGACTATATTTCAAAAGTACTTCATTGGCTGTAAAGCGCTTTGGGACTATACTGTCCCCTATCACTACAACATTTCTTTTTACTCTCCCTACTTGAATGGCTCCCTGTACCACGGTGCTGTGGTCAGATTGCTCATCCTCCCTGCAGTCTCTGCCCTCGTCCACACACGGAGCAAGAATCTCGTACCTGTTAGACAAGGCCAAGGGCTGAGGCTCCTCAATCACTACCTCCTGGATCCCAATACCTGCCTCGCTTGTAGTCACACCCTCCTGTCCCTGACCATGGGCCAAATTGGAAGTAATTACTCTAGTGGGTGTGACTACCTCCTGGAACTCGGTGTCCAGGTAACGCTCCCCCTCCCTAATGTGTCACAGTGTCCGAAGCTCGGACTCCAGCTCATCAACTCTGAGCCGAAGTTCCTCGAGCTGCCAACATTTGCTGCAGATGTGGTCGCCCTGGACCTCAATGGTGTCCACCAGCTCCTACTTCAACAACAACAATACATTGCCTGGTCTCCCATCTCAATTAATTAATTAATTTGTTTTTAAAATTTGGGACACACATCTTTTGATCTACACCAAAGGGCTTAAATTTAGACGCCCAAGTTTGGAAAAACGCGAGAGATAGAGAAAAACTCACCAACCAATCACTTACCTGCTTTCTGGTGACGTCACGCTTTGCTTACTTTTCAATTCTTTACTCTCACCGGTCCGCGCTGCCCGGTCTCCCGCTGTTTCAAGTACCGCCGCCGCTGATACCGCCTCCAATTGGGTCCGCACTGCCCGGTCTCCTGCTGTTTCAACACTGCCGCCGCTGATACCGCCTCCAATTAGGTCCGCACTGCCCGGTCTCCCGCTGTTTCAAGTACCGCCGCCGCTGATATCGCCTCCAATTAGGTCCGCACTGCCCGGTCTCCCGCTGTTTCAACACTGCCGCCGCTGATACCGCCTCCAATTAGGTCCGCACTGCCTGGTCTCACGCTGTTTCAATACTGCCGCCGCTGATAGCGCCTCCAATTCGGTCCGCACTGCCCGGTCTACCGCTGTTTCAATACTGCCGCCGCTGATACCGCCTCCAATTGGGTCCGCACTGCCTGGTCTCCCGCTGTTTCAAGGCTGCCGCCGCTGATACCGCCTCCAATTAGGTCCGCGCTGCCCGGTCTCCCGCTGTTTCAACACTGCCGCCGCTGATAGCGCCTCCAGTTAGGTCCACGCTGCCTGGTAAAATAAAACCAACTACACATATTTGTGAAGAGGTAACATGAGAAAAATAATGATTGCTGAAACAGCCCAAAATTAAAATAAACGCCGATTTACTGGTAAGATAATCCACAGCGACTATTTAAATTTTGTGCGCTCTCTCTCTCCAAACTCAACTTGTGTTTGCAGCAAAATTCAGTCTCCATTGGCAGACCTGCAGTGCCTATTACCAGAAACGTACAGCCTCATGCATGCTGTGAACAGTGGTAACTTGCAACAGGATTAAAATTTAGCCTTTTACTGAGTTATTACGCACCGGGGGTTGCACCAGCTGCCTCCCTGATCACTGTGATAGGTGGAAAAGTACCACCCTGTCACAATGCATCATTCAGGCTAAAATTACAGATCAAATTTATTTACAAGAAGTAAGATTATACAGAACACAGCAGAACACTGTGCAAATACCTATAAAACAAATACTTAATCAGTCTACAAGATTTTTAAAATGCCTTCATTAGGACCATTTCGTTCACAAAGTTCAATAAACAGCAAGTCTTTCGGAGGACGCTGCCTTTTATTAGCTTACTGTTGTGTTTGTATATGGATGAGGTAACATGCTTGCCGTCGACGTGGAGCTCCGATGTTGCCTTAGAAACAAATAAAAGTGTACTAGACTAGAATAATAGCTGTTTTATATTGGAAACCAGCATTTGACCTCTTGATAAGAAGCTGTTGATCAAGCCAGATCAAAGAGACAATGGTGCGTCAAACAACATAAAGAATTGTCAGCTACACCTGACCTAGGCATTGTATGTCTAATTAATGCCTTGATGAAGCATAATCTAATTAACCCTCGTACAAGGTCTCCACACCGATCTGATCTGCAAATCAGAGACCCAAACTCCTACACATTACCAAAATCATAAAGGAAAAGGAAATTATAATTTGTATCAAGACAGACTTGATCGATTTGTTCATATGTAGGCTGGCTCTGGAAAGGTTTTGGTATATTTTTATATTATCCAGTGATGTTTTGAAGTTCTCCACCTTGTGCTCAAATCCCTCCATGGCTTCACCTCTCCCGACCTCTGTAACCTCCTCCAGCTTTACAACCCTCTGAGATCTCTGCGCTCCTCCAATTCTGGCCTCTTATGCATCCCCGATTTTGATCGCTCTATTGGTGGCTGTGCCTTCAGCTGCCGAGGCCCTAAGCTCTGGAATTCCCTCCCTAAACCTCTCTGTCTCTCTTCCTATCTTACTTCCTTTAAGACACTCTTTAAGACCGATGTCTTTGACCAAGTTTTTGGGTCACCTCTTAATGGGCAAAAGTTTGCTGTCAGAATAACAGTGAGGCTAATGGCGCTCGCTATTATTCATGCTCAAGTTGTACAGCAACTTCAGGCAAGGGCCAGATATGTGAATATCCAAAAGTTGCTGTCTGAGTTGCATCACTTCGCTGTTAGTTTTGAGAAAATGGCATCTTGCTGTCTGTTTCACCATTGAAATATGTATTGAATGGCTTGAAGTTGCTATATTTGCATGGTAGATATGAACTAAACTCACCACTGAAAGTTGCCTTGTCCATTTCAGTCCAAGTACCCTTTTAGCGAGGTGATGTGTTAATTACTGCCAGTCAACCTCTCTGGCACTGAAAATTAACTATTACAAGTGTGGGGTCTCATTTCTTGAGGTTTTATTTATTGGAGATTATAAAAATGTAAATTTTAAAATTTGCATTTTTAAAAACTTTTCCTTCCTGTCTCTCTTTCCCTCTCTTAATCTAATATTTCTTTCCCACTCTTTATTTATCTTTCTTTACCTGATTTAACACTGAATTCACCCACTATTTTACACTTCCTTCTCAGTCCACACGCTGTTAAGTTCACAGTCCTTCAGTCTGATTGGTTAAGGAGACACCCTGTTGCTTTCCCTGTTCACCTGGGTCCCAGATGCCCGGTTTCCCTCGCTGCGATGTTATCAGTTTGGACTTTCACCAGCTTGCCACAGAATTTTTTTTTAAAACCTAAACGTGCAAGGGCAAGTCTGACTAACAGCAGACGTCGTTCGATGCCCTGCCTTTGCAAATTATGGCCCGTAATTTCCTTTTGTGGCTCGGTGTCAAAGTTTGTTTAATAATGCTCCACTCCTGTGAAGCACCTTGGCACGGTTTACTAGGTTAAATGCATTACATAAATGCTAGTTGTTGTCGATGTCCCACAGTATTGTTTCTGTATTTTTTTGTTAAATGGTTAAATATTCCGAGTTGCAGCATATTCTCCTGTGCCCTGATATCTCTATCTCTCTCTCACATTGATGGAGCTCGGACCAAGACTTATTTTTGAGGGCTACGCTGTATTCAGACTCAGAAATACTCTGCAGCAGTGCACTCCAAGGTCCAGCATTCAGAAAGAATGCAAGTTCCTGTCTCCCAGCAACGTCCGTGAGCATGCATCCTGAAAAAACATGCATTTATATAGAGCCTTTCACATCCCAAGTGCTTCACAGCCAATGAACGACTTGTATTTAGTTATAATTGCAAATCTTTACTGATTTGCACATCCTTCTGAGAAGTAGAAACAAAAGCAGTTGATTTTTTTTACAACAGAAACCGCTCGGATCCACTCTACACACCCCAACCAAGCAAGACTTGATTAAAATAACTGGAATGGGTTTGTGTCCGGAAACATTTTCAGCTCTGTGAAAGAGAAATAGAGGTGGAGCTCCCAATCAGAGTGTGAGACTGGGACTTGTTCTCCATTTACACTCTAAAACAAAAGCAAAATACTGCGGATGCTGGAAACCTGGCAGCAAATTCTTTACCCAGAGAGTGGCGAGAATGTGGAACTCGCTGCCACGGAGTATTTGAGGCAAATAGTATAGATGCATTTAAGGGGAAGCTAGATAAACACACGAGGAAGCAAGGATTTGAGGGTTATGCTGATAGATTTAGATGAGGAAAGACGGGAGGAGGCTCGAGTGGAGCATAAACGCCGGCATGGACTGGTTGGGCCGAATGGCCTGTTTCTGTGCTGTGTATCCTGTGTAATAAATTCCCCACTCTTTCTTTCTTTGTGAATCTTTCCTGCCTTCTGCGTGCACTTCCTTTGCTCGTTCATTGACTGTTCAGTAGATCATGCCTGAAGTTCAATGAATGAATTCACATTTCCCTTTCATTCAGCCTTTTTTTTTAAATACTGCTAGCAGCGCCTCACATTTTAAACCACTTGGCCGGAACAGACTGGTTTCAATTTCCACTTCCTGGTGGGTGGACGGACGGACGTGTAGGATCACTTTGGGGACAGCAGGCATTCCTGAAGGCTGTTTAAATATCCGATGCCTCCTCTTTCTCGGTTGCTTTTACTTGATTTACAGCTTAAGATTGCACATCTGCTGCAGTGGGGAAGAAGCTGCCGCGTGACGTAGGCTGCGGAATGCATGATGTAATCACGAATTCTCGCCGTCAGTCTGTATATATTAGCATAATGGCTGTGGAAAAGTTCTGTGCATTCCTTTAACTTGAATAACTGTGCATAATGGTTTACACTGTTTGCCGATTTATTTCCCATCTCGGTGATCAGCTCGATTCTTTTGTAAATACTGTACCGTCAAACCTTTTAACACTTCGATGACTGCCGAAGCATTTCCACTCCCAAAAATCAAAGCCATATATATTTTTTTTAAACTTTCCATTCTGAGATTGTGGACCCAGCAATATTCTGCGGTTTCATACGTTTTCACAGCTGGGGAATAGTGTGTACTCAGGGCGGGACCTAAATGACAGCAGAAATGGGTGTTGAAATATTTTGAATTGACCCAAAAAAAAAACCCAGAAGGCAGTATCAATGCAATGATTGTCACAGGAACCCACATGTCTCGATGAGAAATATTTATTTCACTTCTCACATTTGTGCTATTTTATTTAAAAAAAATATTTTTCCCCTCTTAAGGCGTTCCCAATCAATGCAGTGGGTTAGAGGGTGGGCAGATGTTCTGTTCAGAGGCCTGTGCTGCCTTAAAATTAATCGGTGTGAGTCAGTGAAGCTGTTCCAAGTGAAGGTTATGGCCAGGGCTTAATGGGTAGAGAAATAGCCAAGGAAAATAGCACGGTACTAACCTGAGAACATGATCTAGAGAACATGAATACAAGCTCCACCACAGAAGTTTGAAAATTTGAATTCATTTTTTTAAAATCTGGAAATAAAAAACTGGCAAAAGTGACCACGAAAGTGTGATTTTTGTCATTAAAAACCAATCTGGCTCACTAACGTCCTTTAGAGAAGGAAACCTGCTGACCATCCCCAGTCTGGCCTATATGGTTGAGTCTCGACTGCCGTCTGAAGTGATCTAACAAAGTACTTGGTTGTATCGAACTGTTGCAAAGAATAGCATTGTGGGAGCACCTGCGCCTCACGGACTGCAGCGGGCGGCTCAAGAAGAGGTCTCGGCAGCACCTTCTCGGGGCAACAAGGGATGGGCAATAAATCGTGGTCTTGCCAGCGACGCCCACATGGCAGAGAATGTATGACTAGAAAGTGCACAGAACAGGTCGTCACAGCTTCGATTCCTCTGTCTGTGCTGAGTTAGCTAACCTCAGGTCGGACACCACGGTTGCCCCATGGCCAGGGAAGAGAAAGTCAAGCTTGGCTTACCACTCCTTGTCGGTAGGTGTTCATTGACCCTCCCCCCCCCCCACCCACCCCATGTGCTGGAAAGTACCCGTGTGCAGACTTTGGAGCGGACAAGATTGGGTTCAGGAGGTCTGCTATCAGGATAGATCACCAATAGTCACTATCTCGGCTGATACATGGAGAACAGTCACTTGCTGGAGAGGTGCAAGTGCCTCTGAAACCGCAGGAAAGAATGGGAGAAAAATTAACAATGGTCGGGGTTAGGGGCAGGGAAAGGAGGTGTGTTTGAGTTAAACGGATGCCTCGACCTCTGATTTCCCTTCATTCTATTTAGCAGTTTTGCGTGATACCGGGAGCTTGCTGTGCGGGGAACTGACATCCATTGCACAAGTGTGCTGCTATACCAATGTTCGGTGCAACTGGTTTGTTCAGGATTTTAAAAAAATTCTGCTGTAGCTTGCTGCCTCAATCCCTGCCTGAGCTTCTCGGTGACAGCTTCTGACTCCTTTCCCCACTCGCTCGCTATTATCCGAGTCAGCGCCGGCAAAACTGTCAGAAGGAAACATTCAGGCTTTGATCAGTGACTCTGAAAGCCAGCAGTCCCTTCATTTTGATATTCAGTGCTGCCTGAAATATTGAAATGAGTTCAGTTCTGTTGCTACTTCGGATGCTATGTCACTAAGCAACAAGTTATCAGCTAATTGGCAGCTATTCGCTCTGTCTATGGATTTTAGTACCAGAGAGAGTTTTTTTTTAACCTTCTGTGGAAACAAATAAGAATGTCGGTCAACTAAACACCAATCACAGCTTATTCATTGAAATGAGTTAGAGAGCACGGAACAGTTTTTGCGATATGGTGGTTCCTGATTTATTTATTGCGTTGAAGGTAGCTAGTGGTGCCTTCTGCTAGCGGACAGGGATTGTTTTCATTCTTCTTGAATACTTGAAGGAGAAAAAATTGGGGAAAGAGCCAGGGAGTGGGACTAACTGCATTGCTCTTCGAAAGAGCCGGCGCAGACTCGATGGGCTGAATGGCCTCCTTCTGTGCTGTACTCTTCTATGATTCTGAACTGATATTGATCAGTCAGCTATCTCCATTTTTGTGGTCAAACCAGCTTATTGTCTTTTAAAGGCTGCAATATGGAAATGTTGTCTGGCAGAGCAAGAAGCTAAATTAAAACCATACCAAGTCCACTTCCGTGCTAGTACCCACACAAGACTGCTGACAGGCTGATTTAACACACGAGATGGCTGAGACTGGCGATAACCCTTTAAACATTCATTCCTGTAATACTTAATTGGCTGTAAAGCGCTTTGGGATGTCCTGAGGTTGTGAAAGGCGCTATATAAATGCAATTTCTCTTTCTTACTTGATTATTCCCTCAAACCTTGGAATCCTTAATCTACAGTAGTGGCTCCGCAACAGAATTAAAGCCGTTATCAAAGCAAAGGACCAATTCGGTAGACATAGTTCACTCTGTTGGGACTCACATAAAAGCTGGAATTACTTAACTTTGACTGGACTGATAGTAACTACTATCACAACAGCATGGAAATGGCAAACTCTGCCCATTCATGTACTGTGAAAGCAAAAGTTATTTCTAAATTAATATTTTGTCACCAGGAGCAGAAATATTTAAGAACATAAGAAATAGGAACAGGAGTCGGCCATTTGGCTCCTCGAGCCTGCTCCGCCATTCAATAAGATCATGGTTGATCTTCTACCTCATCTCCACTTTCCTGCACTATCCCCATATCCCTTGATTCCCTTAATATTCAAAAATCTATCGATCTCTGTCTTGAATATTCTCAATGACTGAGCCTCCACAGCCCTCTGGGGTAGAGAATTCCAAAGATTCACCACCCTCTGAGTGAAGAAATTCCTCCTCATCTCAGTCCTAAATGGTCAACCCCTTATTCTGAGACTGTGACCCCTGGTTCTAGACTCCCCAGCCAGGGGAAACATCTTCCCTGCATCTACCCTGTCAAGCCCTGTAAGAATTTTGTATGTTTCAATGAGATCACCTCTCATTTTTCTAAACTCTAGAGAATATAGACCTAGTCTACTCAGTCTCAACTTCCTTGTGTGCCTCGCCACTGTTGGTTGAGAATAACGTGCCACTTTAATAACACGTAAATGCTCCACCAGTGTGTTCTCAATATCAGATACTGGCTTCATTTAAAGGGGGTCACTCCTCGTGTGCTCCACACATGCATTTTGTTTTGAAAAGCTTGAAGTCTCGTCTCCAATTCCTTGTCCTCATGTTATTAACCAAAATCAGGGGTCATGGGATTGAGGGCAATATACTAGCACGGATTGAGGATGGGTTAACGGACAGAAAACAGAAAGTAGAAATAAAGGGGTCATTATTGGGTTGGCAGGTTGTAACAAGTGGGATACCACAAGGATCAGTGCTTGGGCCTCAACTATTCACAATCTATATCAGTGATTTGGATGAGGGGACCAAATGTAATATATCCAAGTTTGCTGATGATACAAAGCTAGGTGGGAATGTAAGTTGTGAGGAGGATGCAAGTAGGCTTCAGGGAGATATAGAAAAGCTAAGTGAGTGGGCAAGAACATGGCAAATGGAATATAATGTGGAGAAATGTGAAGTTATCCACTTTGGTTGGAAAAATAGAAAAGCAGAGTATTTTTTAAATGGTGAGAGATTGGGAAATGTTGGTGTTCAGAGGGACCTGGGTGTCCTTGTACACGGATCACTGAAAGTTAACATGCAGGTACAGCAAGCAGTTAGGAAAGCAAATGTTATGTTGGCCTTTATTACAAGAGGATTTGAGTATCAGAGTAAAGACGTCTTACTGCAATTATATAGGGCCCTGGTGCGACCACACCTGGAGTATTGTGTACAGTTTTGGTCTCCTTACCTAAGGAAGGATATAGAGAGAGTGCAACGAAGGTTCACCAGACTGGTTCCTGGGATGGGGGGATTGTCCTATGAGGAGAGATTGAGTAGACTAGGCCTATATTCTCTAGAGTTTAGAAGAATGAGAGGTGATCTCATTGAAACATAAAAAATTCTTACAGGGCTTGACAGGTTAGATGCAGGGCGGATGTTTCCCCTGGCTGGGGAGTCTAGAACCAGGGGTCTCAGTCTCAGAATAAGGGGTCGGCAATTGTTGTCTTGCAAGTCAGAAGGTGACAATAGAAACACGCCTCGAACCATTTTCACGTTGGACTTAAGTCGCTCTTTGCCAATAGAACTTTGAGGTTAGAATTCTATTCAAGGGAACAAATCCAGGTGGATCACAATATTTGTAACAAGACAAAAAGACAATACTGTGGATGCCAGAAATCTGAATTAAAAACAGAAAATGCTGCTCCTCAAAACCGGCAGCAGCCGTGGATAGAGAAGCACAGTTAACATTTCATGTTCATGACCTTTCATCAGAACTGGAAGATTAGTGACGGATAGGTTTTAAGCAAGTACAGAGCCAGGGAAAAATTGTGGGTTGGGGGGCAGGAAAGAACAAAGGGGAAGGTCTGATGGCGTGGAGGGTAGGAGTGATTAAATGTCAAAAGGGATGATGGTGCAAGGAAAAGGGGAGTAATAATTGGACCTGGATCTTAACAGGGATGAGTGAGCATTGACTTGGTCAGGGACAGATTGGGATGTGGTAAATCCCTAACTTAAACAGCGATGTGATTTTTGGACTCTAAGGGAATCAAGGGATATGGGGATCAGGTGGGAAAGAGGAGTTGATGTAGAAGATCAACCATGACCTTATTGAATGGCAGAGTAGACTTGAGGGGCCTGCTCCTATTTCTTAGGTTCTTATGAGTGTTGGCTGCATTTACTCGCTTTCCCTTTCACCAAAGAGCCCACCGTCTCCCCTTTGTGGAATTTGAGTTCCATGTACTCGAGTGTGGGAGGACCAGGCTTGAGCTCATGCAGCTGGAGACAGTGAATGGATATTCCTGAGAGAGTCCTCCCACTTACAATTGATGGAGCACATTGCAAGTGTGTCTGGCAGATTAGTCTCTCTCTACTTGAACCTACAACAGAGTTCCATGGGGCCTTTTCACTGCTATGAATTAACAGTGTTATCAGTATACTGTGATGTGGTAGTTTATAAATTGTCAAATTATAAGAGGTGGACGCGGTCTCTAATTACAGGGCCAGTATTAAATCCACACCCTTAGAGAGTGAGAAACCGCTCCCATTCCAGTGGTTTAGCATTGTGTTGTGTAGTAATCAGCCGCCACTCTCTCAACACTCGATGATTCAAAAATGGGTGTTGCAGGAGTAACCTTAAATAAAAGAAAGAAAACAGAGTCTTAGTATAAATTCCTAGAAAGGTTCCTTTTATTAAGCAGGGATAAGTGGCTCATTAGACCTCTTGTTCCATGCGAATAAGCTTGTGAAACCGCTCATCATCCAGTTCAGGCTCAAAGGTGGCTACGATCCAGGAGTACTCTCCCAAGGGGCCAAGGGGTAAAGTCAATTCGGCAGAGACCAGCCTTTTTAGAAAAAACAAACATATTTACTCTATCTTCTCCCAGAGAGCAGAAGGTCTCTCTTGCATCCATCAAAATACAGCCTGCTGGACACCTGCCCGTTTTGGTGTCTCCTGACTGAAAAAGACACGTCTGGATGATGTATCCAGCTGTAGGGTCTTTGACTGCAATTCCAGCAATTGAGGTTTGGCATTGACTCCAAATCTGATCTTTATTGTAACCCTTAATCTTTATTAAGGAGCATCCTGGCTCGGCTCCTTGCTGGTACAGAACTTTATAATACCACTGTTGTGCTGGAATGATTATTGGGAGGCTGCTGATTTCTGTTGACTAATAGCAACTGGCTGAAGACAGGTCAGTGGGATATTCTCACTGAACTGGGCCTTGTCTGGCTTGTTGTGGTAAGCTTTTGGATAGGCTTAAATGGGAATATTTTTGCTTGGAGGTTTTCCAACTTTTCTTTTCATGGTCTTTGTAGGGGGAAGTATTTTTGACTAACCGTACCGTCCCCTTCCAGACCAATATTCCACTTCAAACATTAAATATATTAACTTGGTTGCCTCCAGGTAACCAACTGTTGGTTCTGATTGCTCGCTAAACCTACAGTGGTTATATCACAATTGTCTTTCACTGTAGCCATATTCAAGTACCAACTACACACAGGTTGTCATTGTCTGTTGTTAATTGTAACCCAACATCTTCATAACGGCTCCTACTGGTGAGAAAAGGGACCTAAAATGGAATAAAACCATGCTGAAACACGTAAAAAAAATCAACAAAACATTGAACTGACTTGAAATGTTTAATAATCTCTGAGTTCATTCCAATAAAAGACTTTTCTATTCAATTTATATAGCACCTTTCATGACATCCCAAAGCGCTTTACAGCCAATGAAGTACTTTTGAAGTGTAGTCACTGTTGTAATGTAGGAAACGCGGCAGCCAATTTGCGCACAGCAAGCTCCCACAAACAGCAATGTGATGATAGCAGTTAATCTGTGTTTTAGTGATGTTGGTTGAGGGATAAATATTGACCAGGACACCGGGGATATCTCCCCTGCTCTTCTTTGAATTAGTGGCCATGGGATCTTTTACATCTACCTGAGAAGGCAGACGGGACCTCGGTTTAATGTCTCATCCAAAAGATGACACCTTCCTCAGTACTGCACTGGAGAGTTGGCCTGGATTTTGTGCTCAAAGCTCTGGAGTGGGACTTGAACCCACAACCTTCTGACTCCGAGGCGAGAGTGCTGCCAACTGAGCATGGCTGACACTTGGGTTTCATTTTCATGGTTTATGAGATGGTTTCTGATCCTCAAGGAAATAATTGCCATATAATCATTGTCAGCTCCTCATTTTTCTCCATCAAATCCAGTACAGATTCACTTTCCGTTCTCTGGGAGAAAACAAGAAAATGGAGAACTTTAGAAAAATTTGGTTCAACACAATTTCAATATTCTCCACTAATAATTTGGATCCGCCATTTCTGAGGTGGTCTCATCTGTACTGTTGACTCCTTGTTCGGTAGCACTGGATATTTTTCACAGCGGGAACACGCGCACTTTTTAGAAATTGAATTACAGACTTGTATAGGTTCTTAGTATGGTTTTTGTCCTTTTGAGTCCACATACCACCATAAAAGCCATGAGGACTCTCTCGCAGCCATACTGAATCTTTAGCCTTTGCAGGACACATAGGTGTATACCATGGAGCCTTGGGGATGGCGGATAAAGTTCAAATCCAAGTCCCTGCTAATTTGCGTAGATCTCCAGTTGCGTAGATCTCAACATGAGGCAACAGCATTAAAAGCAACACTTTCCAATCCTCCAGGCCCACAATGTTCAAACAAGACAAAGAAGAATATACGTACAAATAGGACCGAGTTGCCTGGGCTTTGAGGTAATGATAATAAAGCATTGGTTAGGCCACTGTTTAGACTATTGTGTACAGTTTTGGGTACCCGATTATAGAAACGACATTAAAACTATAGCAAGTGGACAGTAGAGATTCACCAGGATGATGCCAGGGAGACTTGAGAAACTGGAACTATTTCCACTGGAGCAGAGAGGGAGATTTAATAGAGGTTTTTTTTTAATTATGAAGGGTTTTGATGGAATGTACCGGGAAGGACCATTTCCTCTGGTTGTCCTCTGGAAGTCAGTGATGAGGAGTCACAAATTCAAAATTGTCACTGAGAGTGAGGAGACCAATTATAACAAATTTCTTTACACAGCGGATTGTTGGAGCATGGAATACTTGGCCACAGGGAGTGATTGAGGCAGAGACCATTGCACCTTTTAAGAGAAAATTGGATAAAATATTTGAAGCGGAGGAAGATACAGGGTTATGGAGAGAGTGTTGGGCAGTGGGATTAGTTTTGGATTGTTCTAGCAAGGACGTGACGGACAGGATGGGCTGACAGGTCCCGTCCAGTGCTGCAGTCTTCTATAGTCTGAGTTGTCAGGGCTTTGAGAGCCAGACTGCAATGGCTTGCGAGCCACTCGTGGTTCAGGGGCCACAATTTGGACATCCCTTCCCACAAGGGTTTGTATTTTATCTGAGGTCACTTCTCCTGATTACGTTTACTTGTGTCACAGTATTTCACATTGATTGAACTCCCAACTGTTAGAAACCTTTGTTTTGAAGAACCTTTTTCAGTTTGGTGGATAGGCTTTTGGAAATTGTTAATAATGAATTTGAAAAGACTGTAATATATATATATATATATGTATATATTTTAAAAGTAGTGTAGAAGTGAGCTGCAGGAAAGTTGGCAAAAATTCAGGGTGATTATGAAATGTTTAAGTTTGATTCTCGTGGTTTAGGAAGTCTTTTGAATCCATTTGTTGTATAACTTCCTTGTAATTTATCCCAACATTGTCGCTCATTAGTTCACATTGTGACCTTCACACTTCCATTACGGTATACAGTATTAGCAATTTTCAAATTCTTTTACTAACCAGTTTTGTTTCAACGAAAGAATTTATCACAGTGCTAATGTCTCATTTCCCAGAAATTCTTTCCCCCTGTTTCATTTAAATTCAGTTATTTTATCCCCACCAAAGTATTGTTTATTGAAGTTAATCATTAATTTTCTGCAACTTGAGACCTGATTATGGAACACTAATCTTTACCTATTTAGCTAACCGGCGTCAGATTGTACTTAACAACAATATTGGATCTGATGTAATTACTACCTTTCCTTTTCATGAAAGTAACCTGTACTGTGTACAAGCAGCAGGTCTGTCTGAAACAATAGCTTTGGTTTACTTGTTTACGCAGATCGGGTGACACTTGAAAGCAAGTGGTTACAAGTGGAATCTATGTAAATGCAAAGGGCTGGATGGGCAAGTGGAGGCAAATGCATTATAGCTTGGCTGAGTGACATTTTACTGGAGGCTGTGTTTGCAACTGCGATGAGCTGTTTTTTTTGAAAAGATGCGTGTGTGTGTATATTATATATATATATAATATATAGATATAGTGTATGTACTGTGAAAGGCAATTTGCATGACTTCTGTTTCCCTGTTCCTTCAGGCTGCAGCAATCTGAATAAAACGTCAGAGTAGATCATATTACACAAAAGGTCTGACATTTTCTCATTAGAAAAGGTGTGCAGCATCCCTTAGTCATAATTAGAATAATTCTACTATAACCTCCTGAAGGGTCCAAACGCACAACCTCCACAATGCCTGTTTTTGTCTGAGTCGTCTTGCCTGCACAAGTAAGTGCTTGTGCTGCTTATGACGAAAGGTCAGATTAAGCCTCTGTAAATGGGCTTGCGTGATGAAAGCATTGTTAGATTTAAATACGATACTCATTGACTCATTTCGCTCTGGCACCAGTGTGTGTTGCAACTGAAAGTGACGACGTGAGTCTGCCATTGCAGCTAACGTCTGTCTTAGTCCGCAGGCGAGGATTTGCCACTGCTGCAAGGCGCGAGTCCAGCCACAGTTTTGCTGCAGATCCTGACCCACCATCTGCTGTCTGTTTGATCCCTTTCAGCAAAATGAATAGAAAGTCCTTCCTAGGGACCATTGGGAAAATATTTTTCGGCCAACTCAACTTTTCTGTTTCGTTGACAACCTGGTGGATGTCGCCGCAAGTGTCGTTTCCCTTGTTGGTGACATCTCCTTGTGATTTATACAGCACGCAAGTCGTGAAGTTGGCTGGGAAAGCTGGTGGAGGAATGAAAAGAATGTTTAGTCCTATTTATCATCGCCTGTATCCTACAAATACGATCACACTGTTTGACAGTCAGGCGGGGGGAAGAAAAAGTACATATCTTGGTCCAGGACTCCGTACAGTCCATAGCCAGGTAAAACCAGCAGACTTGAGAATAACCTATCCAATGTCAGGATCAACTGAAAGGATGTGGTCAGGTTTCAGTCCTCCTCCATGACCAGAGCAGCACCAAAGCCTCGCATTCAAATCAGACCTCCATGCTTTCCCGACGAGCACAGGAGCTGCTCAACTCAACATTCTACGTCAACCCAAGAACAGCGGTGAGGCTGCACACCGATTCTCTCAGGCAATGCCATCACTGGCAACTCTCATGCAAGAAGAATCTCAAAGGCACGGTTTACCATCACTTGTTCCGCCATTATTTTGGATGTCTTACTGGGCTGCGGTCAGTAAAAATTCCAGAATACCATTCAGTAGAAATACAATTTTTATTATTCAGTCCTAGAAATCCATGTCCCTGACATTACCCCGACGTGGCATAAACAGCCCTATAATAAAACAGTGAATCCTCTGACTCACCATGAGTGGCGTCATGGGAAATTTACGAACAAAGTAATATACTTGTAAAGATATCCTACTTATTAGATAGTGTTTTTTTAATTAATGTACAATTATAGAAAGCAAGACTTGTATTTCCATAGTGCCTTTCATGATCTCAGGATGTCCCAAAATGCTTTACAACCAATGAAGTATTGTTTGAAGTATAGTCACTGTTGTAATGTAGGAAACGAGGCAGCCAATTTGCGCACAGCAAGCTCCCAATGTGATAATGACTAGATAATCTGTTTTCAGGTGTTGTATGAGGAACAAATGTTGGCCAAGAACTCCCCCGCTCTTCTTTGAAATAGTGCCATTGGATCTTTTGCGTCCACCTGAGGGGGCAGACGGGCCTCAGTTTAACGTCTCATCCGAAAGACGGCCCCTCCGACAGTGCGGCGCTCCCACAGCACTACACTAGAGTGTCAGCCTAGATTAAGTGCTCAAGTCTCTGGAATGGGACTCGAACCCACAACCTTCTGCCCCGGAGGCGAGAGTGCTACCCACTGAGCCACGGCTGTACCCCCAGTACTTCCCGCTGGTCTCCCCGTGTCATGCACCAGTTGCTGGTGGGCTGCTTTCAGACTCCTTCTGAGAGCTAGTTAGCCCTCCGAAAAGTGTCTGCTCTTCTCGCAGTGGAACAGTTGAGGTTGTAATTCTATGTGGGTGTCGACTCATCTGGCACTCGCGGCACAGCATGTTAGGGGCTCGTGGTGCTGTGAGGGTAGCATATTGTCAAACTATGGCTTTCTATTTGCTTTAATCGCTCCGCCCTGAGCTCTGAAGTTCCCTCCCTAAACCTCTCTACCTCTCCTTCCTCCTTTAAGACACTCCTTAAAACCTACCTCTTTGACCAAGCTTTTGGTCGTCCGCCCATATATCTCCTTATGTGGCTCGGTTTGATAACACTCCTGTGAAGTGCCGTAGGACATTTTACTGTGTTAAAGGCGCTGTATAAATACAAGTTATATATCCATGAGCAGGAACTTGGCATTCAGTGATCCCACTCAGCCTGTTATTTTTGAGCACCGTAGCACAGGAATACACAAGATAGTGGGATCGCTGTTGCTCCAAAGTTTCCACTCCTTTCTGTGTTACGAACCTATGGTTACTCGGCACAGACTAGCAGCACATTCTTTGTGAGCCTGCCCTGGAGTATTCGGTTCATTCAGGGAAGGGAAACAAAATGAGACAGTCATCATAGCTTGGCAGCAGACCAGCTTATTTCATCACCCTTTTACTTCAAACTCCAGCTCCACTCCAAGAATTGTGACATACTCGCCTCCTGTCCCACTTGGTATGGTTGAAAACATGTGCGGTTCCTCCAGAAGTGAGTCATGTTTGGCCTTTTAAAAACACTTGAAAATCACTTTCTCAACAACAAAAAAACTAGTTATAATGGTTCATAGCTAAACAAATCTTGGGCCGGAAAGCCAATTGCTGAGTAACTTTCAAGGAGCCACTTTGAGAAAACTTTCCCCAAATCTCTCAGCTCCACCAAAGGAGGACAGAGCAACTAAGCTTGTGCAAAGGTAATCCAAAATAATATCTCCTCTGCTCATTAGAATTATCATCAGTTTGCTGGGAATTGACTTATTTTTACAGAAAGAACTACATAATCCACCCCTGTAAATACATCATTACTATTGGATGGACGCTTTATTGCCTGACTGCAGGCAACAAAGCGCTGATGAATTATCCTGTGTTGTTTAAAACAAATTCCACACGGAAGTGGTCTGGGAGTGGCCTCAGGTGTTTGCTCTCTTGAATATTTAACAGCCACGCTTTTTCCTTGTTAGTCAATGAAGGCAGGGTTGCAAATTCTTCTGAATAATTTGGTTGCATTTCTCAATACTTTCCTGGGAATTTTCTTTGAAAGAATTTCAAAATGCTAAGTATTGGTGAATTAGTGGATTGAACCCAGTGAAGTTTGATGTGTTGCCGATTTCAGCTAAAATTGGTGTGTGATCAGCTACTGAGAATTTCAGAAAAGCTATGTAGTGTTGATAAAACTGTTCTTCTGAGTTCTTGCCAAGATTTAGTACTACGAACAGTTCTGACCCTACAGCATTTGCTTGCTGTTTTTACATCACTTAAATAGCTTTTTAAGGTTTGAACGTGAACCATTAGTTCTGATTTTCGACCCTGAAGTTTGGCGAGCGCAAGTTAAAATACAAAACCCAGAAAGACAGAACAAAAAGAAAGACTTGCATTTATATAGTGCCTTTCATGACCTCAGGGCGTCCCAAAGCGCTTTACAGCCAAACTTTTTGAAGTGTAGTCACTGTTGTATTGTGGGAAACGCGGCAGCAAATTTTGTGCACAGCAAGCTCCCACAAACAGCAATGTGATAATGAGAAGATAATCTGTTTTAGTGATGTTAATTGAGGGATAAATATTGGCCAGGACAGTGGGCATAACTCCTCTGCTTTTCAAAATAGTGCCAGGGGATCTTTTACGTCTACCTGAGAGAAGACGGGCCTCTGTTTAACATGACATCCGAAAGACTGCACCTCCGACAGTTTACACTCCCTCAGCCGAGATTTTTGTGCTCACGTCTCTGGAGTGGGACTGAGAGCCCACAACCTTCTGACTCAGAGGAAAAAATGCATAATGTAATGGCAGCATGAACTTGAATGTTGTGCCTTCGATTGCATTGCAACAGGATTTATTTCACCTTTCCACTTGGGTCTTGTCCCAGAATGAACACTGCCATCCTGTAACCCATTACTGATGGATCCCAAGTTGTCACCTCTGGCATACGCCTGTCCTGGTCAATCGTTTTTGGTAGCTCTGTTAAAAGGCTAAGGGGGGCAGATTTGCTCGCACCCCCTTTGGGGCGATAACTTCACCGGGGAAAAGGTTAGCGCCCCCGTGCCCGAAATTGAATGGTTACGCCCCAAGCAGGAGGCGGGGCGCTACTGGAAGCACTACCCCTCCCTCTTGGGGCGCTCCCATTGAATATCACA
Organism: Somniosus microcephalus; assembly: GCF_052327205.1. Classification (NCBI taxonomy): domain Eukaryota; kingdom Metazoa; phylum Chordata; class Chondrichthyes; order Squaliformes; family Somniosidae; genus Somniosus; species Somniosus microcephalus. Next base: position 5,241,696 of record NC_141016.1, on the reverse strand, counting down.
GCGCTACGTGCAGCAGCGCCGCGCGCGTTGGCACATTGCGCCGCGGTACTGCAGACCTCCCTCCCCTGATTAAAGGGGAGGGCACCGGGGCTCTGCTGAACCACAGGGGAGCGGGTTGCTGGCAAAAGAACCTGGCACTCGGAGTGCTGGACTGACCGATCACGGCCAGCACCCCGCAAGAGGAGGCAGGTGCTGGCAGGCGGCCCAATAAAAAATGTCCGCCCGGCACCTGCCCTTTAATTAGTGCTGCCCCAGCTGCAAAAAAGTCACCCTAACCCTGTTGGACATAGCATAGCGCCGGCTGTAGGTCAGGGGGCGCAAGCCAAGTTTGCAGCCGGGGCGCGAGCTGGGCCCTGCGCACGGTGATGATGTCATTGCCGGAGGTGCTGTGCCGCGGGGCGCTACCAGCTACCGCTAACCTCCCGCTGAATTTCGCGGGCGGCTTTAGCGGCGCCGCGCCCAGGCGCTAGGTGCTTTGTGCCCCGTTAGTGCCCTCCCAGGGCGCAAAGCAACCAAATTTTTCCCCCTAATAGTTCTTTCAATTTCTTTTTCCTGCATGCACAGATATTTGATGAGTACTTTGTATTTCATGACTCTTGAATTTTTTTGTGCTAATGTTTTATCAACTCCCTTCGCCTTTTCAATCTTTGTCTTGTTTATGGCTTTCTTAACTGGAAGTTTGACCCACTGTTTGATCCTGCTCTCATTCTTGCCTTTCATAGAAGGTGGATGTAAAAGATCCCACTGCAATCTTCTGAAGAAAAGCAGGGGAGTTCTGGCCAATATTTATCCCTCAACCAACATCATTAAAAAAACAGATTATCTGGCCATTTATCTCATTGCTGTTTGTGGGAGATTGTTGTGCACAAAATGGCTGCTGCGATTCCTACATTACAACAGTGACTACACTTCAAAAGTAGTTCATTAGCTGAAAAGCGCTTTGGAACATCCTGAGGTTGTGAAAGGAGCTGTAAAAATGCAAGTTCTTTCTTTACTTGGCACTATTTTGCCTCACTTTAGTTGTTTCGACTTCTAAGGCATTAGTCTTGCGTAGCTTTATCCTTAAAAACTGATTATGTTGAAGTTACAATTTGTTTTTATTCACTTTTAGATTTGTTTCATCTCTCTCTCCTCTGTCAGGTTCCCCCCCCCCCCCCCCCCCCCCCCAAGTGAGGCACAAGTTCCTCTCTGTGGGTTCAGGCTAGTGGGGCTAGCAACCTGCTGCTTAGATTAATGTAGTGGACACAGTTTCTGGATGAAGCCAGTCAGAAACTTCAGCACCAAATTCGACTCCTGTTAAATGTTAATCGCAGAATTAAAAGAAAAGACAGTGTGATGAACCCCTTTAACCCATTTTACTCTGAAATTCAGTCCCACACTTTATTGTAGACAATATAGCGAATATCAACTAAATTGTATTCTGACTTATTAAATAGTGAATAGAGATAGCTTGTTGGGGTTTAATCTTTAAGCCAGAAACCATTTACTACTTTCCAACCTACACTGGCTGTGCTGATGTTAAACAGGGGATGGACAAGAAAAGCTAATGAGAGTAAAATATCAAGACTGATTGCTTCACGGTGCAAAGGTGGATCATTAACTGTTACAGCAGCTGAAATCACAGTACAGTCTGTTCCTCTTAATTCCAAGACCCTTATTTTGAATTATCTGGGAAGTTGAATTTTCCTGGGCACTAAATTCTTCCCTAGCCTTATAATTTATGTTGCTTAATTCTGATTATTGAATAATTTTGACATTTTTAGCACAAAAATGAATTTGAACAGTTAGTGGATCAGAACATTGTGATTGTGATGGCCTCTAGTTTTGCTCTTCCCCACAAGTGGAACATTCTCTCTGTATCTACTCTATCGAAACCTTTCATCATTTTAAAGACCTCTATTAGGTCACCCCTCCGCCTTCTCTTTTCAAGAGAAAAAGAGACCCAGCCTGTTCATCCTTTCCTGATAGGGAAAACCTCACATTTCTGGTATCATCCTTATAAATCTTTTTTGCAACCTCTCCAGTGCCTCTATATCCTTTTTATAATATGGCGACCAGAACTTCACAGTACTCCCAAGTGTGGTCTAACCAAGGTTCGATACAAGTTTAGCATAATTTCTCTACTTTTCAATTCTATCCCTCGAGAAATAAACCCTGGTGCTTTGTTTGCTTTTTATGGCCTTATTAACTAACCTGTGTCGCTACTTTTAGTGATTTGTGTATTTGCACTCCCAGATCCCTTTGCTCCTCTACCCCATTTAGATTCTTAATTTCCAAGTAATTTGTGACCTCCTTATTTTTCTTGCCAAGATATACCTCACACTTAACTATGTTGAAATTCATTTGCCAATTATATGCCTATTCTGCAAGTTTATTAATGTCCTCTTGTAATTTGTTGCAGTCCTCCTCAGTATTGACTATCCCCCATAATTTTTTTTTTGCTGTGAGTTGCAATTTTATTTGTTTTTCACACACACGTGTAATATTTCTCTAACCACACACACATACCTGTCATACAGCTCTCTCATCTTCTGTTTATACGTGTAAAACGTAGCATTTGTTTGTGATTGGTTTAAAATGTAAAGATGATGTTTAAGTCAAGTTGCTTGGAAACCTTGGTTACACAGGCAGTCATGAACTCCCGAGGGTGTGGGATGGTTTTAGGTTTGGGAGCCAGTAGTGCTGGACACAAACCACTTTTTTGATTTATGCTGGTCCTGGACCAGGAACCTTAATGAATAAAAGCCTTCTTTTGAATGCTGTAAAATTTCTGCAAACATTAAAAAAAAATGGTTCTTGTAATGACCCAGCCATCTATAGGCCCTTCAGTGCACTGGGTACACACACCCAATGCTGGCCTTTCCCACTCCGCTCTGCTTTTGGAACCAAGGCGGGTAAATGGAGTTGAGATACAGATGAGCCATGGTCTAACTGAATGGCGGAACAGGCTCGAGGGGCTGAACGGCCTACTCCTGTTGCCACATTCCTGTGTTTTGACTAGTTATCGCGCATGTTGCCAGCTTCTGGAAGGCCCTTTTCTACATGGCTTTGCTGGGTCTTTGTTCTTCCACGTTTCCTTTTTCCATTCAGCTGCCAATTTTGATGTTTGGCACAATATTCCGGAGTCTTGCATTCTGAGCACGACTGAGCCACCTGAAGTGCTTTTGTCCACACGTGGGCTTACTAGCTGTTGCAGGGTTTCTTTTCTGGCTATCTTTTTCTTCACCTTATCTGTCCCGCTGATCTCAAGTATCTTTGATGTTGATGGAGTCAAGTTTCTTCTCTGGCCTTTGTCGGCAGACAAGTTTCAGTGATCAGAGTAGATAAACAGTCTGAGAGTTGTCACTTTTTGGTAGCTCTGTTCAAAGACTAATTGTCCTTCATTTTCTTTTTCCTGCATCCATAGATATTTGATGAGTGCGTTGTATTTTATCTCCACGATTCTTGATTTTTTTTTGTGCTACTGTTTTGCCAACTCCCTGCGCCTTTTCAGCCTTTGGCTTGTTTCTGGCTTCTTCATCAGGAAGTTTGACCCACTGTTTGCTCCTGCTCTCATTCTGTGGTTGAAGGTAAATCCATTCTTGACTTTGTTAGAAAGTGACCTTTTGCCCATCTCTGACTGAGAGAAATGTTATTGCATTGAAATCCACCCAACCTGCTGCTTGCTCTCCTTCCCTGGCTTCTCTGTTTCCATACACTTCAGTCTTGCTTTTGAGTTTGGAGGTTAGTAAATATTGGTAACTTCCTAAATATGCATCTCTGTACAGTCTGATATTTATTGTACTTTCCCATTCCCTGTTGATTGCAGTGTAATCAAACTGCTTCTTCGTACTGTCATCTGTGGATCTCCCTGACTCCTTTACGGATATCCTTGCGTGCATGAAGTGTACCTTCCACCACAAGGTTGTACACTGAGCAGAACTGCACAACAATCCCACGTTCATTTATTGTGCCTGAGCCATTTCTCCCACTGCTGTCCTTCCAGCAATCATTTTTTTATCCCCAGCCTTGGCATTCTGTAGATACACATGCTGTCATCTTTGTAGGGCAAGTCTTGAATGTTTCCATATCTTTCTGACTGGGCCTCATCCTATCGTTTTTTCTTCCGCTGGTGACAATGAATATTCACAATTTCTGCCACAACACAACATTGTTCCCTCAATTTTAATCTCACTTACTCTTTATCTCTCACTTACATGAAGGATGCTACTTGTATTCTCTCACTTTTTTTTACTGTCTGGTTCACTTTCCCCAAAGAATGCGCATAAAATTATAAAATTAGAGCAAGGCCGAACAAGGGTGATGTCGTTGAGGCTGGGGGTCAATCATAAATTTAAAAACTGAGATTGATCATTTTTGCTAGGTAAGGATATGGAACCAAGGCGGGAAAATGGAGTTGAGATATACATCAGCCATGATCTAATTGAATGGTGGAGTAGGCTTGAGGGGCTGAATGGCCTCCTGTTCCGATGTTATGCTGATTGGGTGAGATGAAGTAGGGTGGGAGGGGGCTCGTGTGGAGAATAAACACTGGCATGGACCATTGCGCATAAAATTATAAAATTAGAGCAAGGCCGAACAAGGGTGATGTCGTTGAGGCTGGGGGTCAATCATAAATTTAAAAACTGAGATTGATCATTTTTGCTAGGTAAGGATATGGAACCAAGGCGGGAAAATGGAGTTGAGATATACATCAGCCATGATCTAATTGAATGGTGGAGTAGGCTTGAGGGGCTGAATGGCCTCCTGTTCCGATGTTATGCTGATTGGGTGAGATGAAGTAGGGTGGGAGGGGGCTCGTGTGGAGAATAAACACTGGCATGGACCAGTTAGGCCCAATGGCCTTGTTCTGTGCTGTAACTTCTACGTCATTCTGTATAATTCCGATTTTTGAGATTTTCTTTGGCAAGGAAAGTCTTTTGAACTGACAGTACGACACCTACTGGTGGAAACGAATGTCCAATCCCAGCACTTCAACAAAATGAGATTCCCTATCCTGCTAGGAATATCACCGTATAACGTGCAGATGAAGAGATCTCATTGGGAGTTGCTCACCACATACCTTTGTTGAAAGAATTGCCCTAATTAAGAGCCGGGTCCACCAGTGCTTGTTTGGGACGTGTTCTTTACAGTTGGGCATTGCTCGCCTTTTAAATGAGATGCGAATAGACCCACACCAAGCTGGTGAATTGGTCCACTTTTTTTTTGATAGTTCCACTAACTGTGGTATGCAGGTGAGAAAAGACGGGTATAAACTCCAAAAAGAAACTGCTTGCAGCAGCAGCCACTGTACATTTCAGCAGGCTACCGACTATTCCCACAGGTGCCCAGCAGCCAACAAGCTCTGGTGTAGAGAGACCAGCAATAGAATGATTACAGCACAGAAGGAGGCCATTTGGCCCATCATGTCTGTGCCAGCTGTTTGCCAGAGCAATGCAAAATGAACCCCACTGTCCCAGTCTCTTCCCTGTAGCCCAGGATCTTCCACTGATTCAAATATTTATCCATTTTTCCTTCATAAGATGCAATGGTCTTTGCTTGAACTGCTCCTTGTGGCAAAGCAATACGTGTTCCAACAACCCTCTGTATAAAGGAATATCTCCTCACACCTCTCCTCACTCTCCCTTGTTACAATCATAAATTACTGACCCCTCATCATTGACTCTCCAGTCAGAGGAAGTAGTATTTCCTTAGTGATCTTATCCAAACCCTTCTAACTTTAAAAAAAAAAGCTTGACTAAGTCTCCCCTCTCGGCCTTCTCCGCACCAGTGGAAAGAGTTCCAGTGTGGTTAGTCACTCCTCGCTATCTTATATTTTCTCGTCATGGTTCAGCTTCCAGGCTCCATCCCAGTAGTCCCTACATGCTTCAAGACCGCTACCATTATTCCTGTGCCAAAACAAACGGCTGTGACGTGCCTGAACGACTATCGACCTGTCGCACTCACACCCATCATAATGAAGTGTTGAGAGAGACTGGTCCTGGCTCACATCAAAGCCAGTGTTCCCGCCTCTCTTGACCAACACCAGTTTGCCGATCGTGCAAACAGATCAACGGAGGATGCAATCACAACTGCTCTACACTCGGCACTGAATCACCTAGATGGCAAAGAGACCTACATCAGAATGCTGTTCATAGACTACAGCTCAGCATTCAACACTATCGTCCCCAACAAGCTGGCTTCCAAACTCTTGGCCTGAACACTTCCCTCTGCAACTGGACCCTGGACTTCCTAACAAACAGACCCCAGTCTGTCAAATTAGGTAACCACACCTCTCCCCCCCCCTCCCCCCCCCCCCCCCCCTCCCGACCCTGAACACGGGGGCCCCACAAGGATGTGTGCTGAGCCCCCTCTTCACCCACGACTGTGTGGCTGTTCATGGTTCCAACACCATCATCAAGTTTGCGGATGATGCCACGGTAGTAGGCCAGATCACCAACAACGATGAGTCAGCCTACAGGGAGGAGGTCCAGCATCTCGTGAAGTGGTGCGCCGATAACAACCTGGCCCTCAACATCAAGAAAACCAAAGAAATCATTGTGGACTTCAGGAAGTCTAAAGGCGAAGTCACCCCCCCCATCCACATCAATGGGGCTGTGGTGGAAAGGGTGGACAGCTTTAAGTTCCTCGGAGTCCACATCACGGAAGACCCCTCCTGGTCCCTCAATACCTCCTCTCTGGTGAAGAAGGCCCAGCAGTGCCTATATTTCCTAAGAACATAAGAACATAAGAAATAGGAGCAGGAGTAGGCCAATCGGCCCCTCGAGCCTGCTCCGCCATTCAATAAGATCATGGCTGATCTGATCCTAACCGCCAATCTACTATCACAGAACCATCTCCTGAATCTAACAGAATTAGACACACGAAATAGCAGCAGGATCAGGCTACACGGCCCCTGGGCCCGCTCCGCTACCCACAGGGCCATGTCCGATCCGAACCTAGACTCATGTCCAAATTCCTGCCCGCTCCCCGTAACCCTTAATTCCCTTTACTTCTAGGAAACTGTCTATTTCTGTTTTAAATTTATGTAATGATGTAGCTTCTACAGCTTTTTGGGGCAGCATATTCCATGGACCTACCACCCTCTGAGTGAAGTAGTTCCTCCTCATCTCAGTTTTGAAAGAGCAGCCCCTTATTCTAAGACTATGCCCCCTAGTTCTAGTTTCACCCATCATCGGGAACATCCTCCCCGCATCCACCCGATCCAACCCCTTCACAATCTTATATGTTTCAATAAGATCGCCTCTCATTCTTCTGAACTCCAATGAGTAGAGTCCCAATCTACTCAACCTCTCCTCATATGTCCATCCCCGGGATTAACCGAGTGAACCTTCTTTGTACTGACTCGAGAGCAAGTATGTCCATTCTTAAGTATGGACACCAAAACTGTACGCAGTATTCCAGGTGCGGTCTCACCAATACCTTGTACAACTGAAGCAATACCTCCCTATTTTTATATTCTATCCCCCTAGCAATGAAAGCCAACATTCCATTGGCCTTCTTAATCACTTGCTGCACTTGCATACTAACCTTTTGAGTTTCGTGCACCAGGACCCCCAGATCCCTTTGTACTTCAGTACTTTCCAGTTTCTTGCCATTAAGATAATAACTTGCTCTACGATTTTTCCTGCCAAAGTGCATAACCTCACACTTTCCAGTATTGTATTCCATCTGCCAAATCCCTGCCCACTTACTTAGCCTGTCTATGTCCTCTTGCAGGTTTTTTATGTCCTCCTCACTCACTACTTTCCCTCCCATCTTAGTATCATCTGCAAACTTTGATATGTTACACTCGGTCCCCTCCTCCAAATCATTAATACAGATTGTAAAGAGTTGGGGACCCAGCACTGACCCCTGCGGAACACCACTAGTTACTGATTGCCAGTCTGAGAATGAACCATTTATCCCAACTCTCTGCCTTCTGTTAGATAGCCAATCCTCTATCCATGCCAGAATATTACCCCCAATCCCGTGATTTTTTATCTTAAGCAATAATCTTTTGTGTGGCACCTTGTCAAATGCCTTTTGGAAGTCTAAATACACTACGTCCACTGGTTCCCCTTTATTCACCCTATATGTTACTTCCTCAAAGAACTCCAGCAAATTTGTCAAACATGACTTCCCCTTCATAAAACCATGCTGACTTTGTCCTATTAAATTATGATTATCCAAATGTCCTGTTACTGTCTCCTTAATAATGGACTCCAAAATTTTACCTACCACAGATGTTAGGCTAACCGGTCTATAGTTTCCAGCCTTCTGTCTACTGCCCTTTTTAAATAAGGGTATTACATTAGCAGTTTTCCAGTCTGCCGGGACCTTTGCCAAGTCCAGGGAGTTTTGGAAAAATATTACCAATGCATCCACAATCCCTACCGCCACTTCCCTCAAGACCCTAGGATGTAAGCCATCAGGTCCAGGTGATTTATCCGCCTTGAGTCCCATTATTTTACCGAGTACCACTTCCTTTGTGATTTTGATCGTGTTTAGCTCCCCCCCCCCCCCCCCATAGCCCCCTGTTTGTCCAGTGTTGGGATATTCTTAGTGTCTTCTACTGTAAAAACTGATACAAAATATTCATTCAGTGTTCTTGCCATCTCCATATTTCCCACCATTAATTTCCCGGTCTCATCCTCTAAGGGACCAACATTTACTTTAGCCACCCTTTTTCTTTTTATATAACTATAAAAACTCTTACTATCTGTTTTTATATTTTTTGCTAATTTACTTTCATAATCTATCTTCCCTTAATCAATCTTTTTGTTATTTTTTTCTGTCTTTTAAAGTTTTCCCAATCCTCTATCCTCCCACTAGATTTGGCTACCTTATATGCCCTTGTTTTTAGTCGAATACTATCCTTAATTTCTTTACTTAGCCACGGATGGCTGTCTTTTCTTTGACACCCTTTTCTTCTCAGTGGAATATATATTTTTTGGAAGTTGTAAAATAACTCCTTAAATGTACACCACTGATCATGTATCGTCTTACCCTTTAATCTATTTTCCCAATCCACTCTACTCAATTCCGCTCTCATACCTTCATAGTCTCCTTTATTCAAGCTTAGCGCACTTGTTTGAGATCCAACCTTCTCACCCTCTAATTGAATATGGAATTCAACCATGTTATGGTCACTCAAGGAGGCTGAAGGGATGTAACCTGTCACCCCTGATCCTCTCTAACTTTTACCGCTGCACAATAGAGAGCATCCTGACGAACTGTATCACAATATGGTATGGCAGCTGTAGCTACTATGACCGGAAAGCCCTGCAGCGGGTAGTCAAAACTGCCCAACGCATTACCGGCACCCAGCTACCGACCATAGAGCACATATACCAGAAACGCTGTTTACGGAGGTCACGGTCCATCATCAAAGACCCTACCCACCCCAGCCACAGTTTATTCACCCTCCTGCCATGTGGGAGACGCTACAGATGCATTCGCACCCGTACGACCAGATTTAGGAACAGCTTCTTTCCCAGGGCTGTCATCCTACTGAACTCCACAAATAAACTCTAAAGCCTGCACATCTGCCAATGCACTTTATTATGGTTATGTTAATGTATTACAAGCCAAATGTATGTTGAATGTTTAAATGTCTTAATCTAAATGTACACTCTCGGGAGCCGCAAGCCTACATTTCGTTGTACTGCACTTGTGCACTAACAATGACAATAAAAGTTGATTTGATTTGATTGACATTCATCCTTATTATGTAGAATGTACAGCACAGAAACCAGCCATTCGGCCCAACCAGTCCATGCCAGTGTTTATGCCCCACTCGAGCCTTTCTCCATCCTTTCTCATCTAACTCCATCAGAATAACCCTCGACTCCCTTCTTCCTCATGTGCTTAACTAGCCTCCCCTTAAATGGATCGATGCTATTCACCTCAATCACTCCCCGTGATAGCAAGTTCCACACTCTCACCACTCTCTGGGTAAAGAAGTTTCTTCTGAATTCCCTATTGGATTTCTTGGTGACTAGCTTGTATTGATGGCCTCTAGTTTTGCTCTTCCCCACAAGTGGAAACATTCTCTCTGTTTCGATTCCATCAAAACCTTTCATAATTTTAAAGACCTCTCTTTGGTCACCCCTCAGCCTTCTCTTTTCAAGAGGAAAGAGACCCAGCCTGGGTAAGTTTTGCCTGGCACTTGAAGCTTTGTGCTGCAGTGGGAAACGCTCCATTTCCAGTGGGAGGGCAAATTAGCAGCCCCTGTCCTGCCCCGACAAAAGGACACGTCCTCTGAGCTGCTGCTGCTCATAGCGAGGCAGAAGCCAGCATCCCAAACTGTCCTGTCCCTCCCAATTGAGGGCTACAGCATGGAATGAGGAAGCAGCGAAAGGGCACCCTGCCAAATGGCAAAATAAAACGAATCTGGGTTCCAGTTTCAGAACAAGCACTTTAGCCCCGCACAAAAATAGTTAGTTTGCTTAATTTAAGTTTCTAACTAAAAGAGAAAATCTCAAAATGAGTACTTGAATGATGGCAGTTGGTGTAGGCCAAAAGCATAGCAGTAAAAGGGACTTTGTTCCTGTTCATAGAAGATTGGAGTCTGGCACTGAAAGATTTGCTATTGGTCACTGAAACAGTTAGCTCTGCCCAGTTTGTGTTGTATGATGTGCTTTTATACATCTGCAGTGAAACTGTTGAGCGTTAAGCTCCTCCGAATTTGAACAAGTTTTGTATTGATTTGTGGAGGCCCTTGTGATCTCTGATCGTGTACGAAAGCAGTGTGTCGCACTGTTGCTGAAAGCGGGACCTCGCATAGGTTCAACATTGAGGTGCATTTTTTGTGGTAACATTGTGCCGCTCGTGCCATTGACCTGGGAATGCTCGAGGAAGACGCTACGCAGGTCCTGGAAATCTGAAGTGAAAATAGAAAATGCAGCAAGCCAGTCAGCATCTAAAAAAGAACGGGTTAACATGTGCGGTGTGGAACCTTCTTAGAACAGACACGTGTATGAAGGAGAGTTGCAGCAGTTTTTAAAGAAGTGCCAATACATCCATTTCCAGTGGTCATTATTCACAGATCCTCTCTTAAACATCGGCACCGCTTGTGCTTCAAAACCATCCTCTATAGATGATGTGCAAAACTATTTTGTAGAACCAATTTGCCTCGCATCATCCTCGATCTCTGAGAGGGGGAGATGGTATCTGGCAGAACACGTTGGAGCACCAACTTGTCATCGATGGCCATTCAGCCCCTCGAGCCCGTTTCGCAATTCAACTTCATCTTGGCTGACCTGTACCTCAAATCCATTTACCCGCCTTTGATCCTTATGTCATGTTAAGTAGCAGTGGAATATTGGTTCGGACTTAGTCACCAAGTAATTGATCTGAATGTCCCAAAAGTGCTTCCTATCCAATGAAGTACTTTAAAAGTGCAAATCACTGTTGGTACATAGGCAACTGCAACAGACTATTCACACACAGCCACAAACAATAAGTGAGATGAGTGATCCATCAGTTTGGGGCTTTTTTGGTGGTTGTTTGAGGAAGTATGGTGGTGAGAATTTGAGAAGAACTACTTGCTCTTCTTTGGATGGTGCCTTGGGATCTTTTGTATGAGAATGATTGGCAGCTAACATAAAAGGGAAACCAAAAGTCGTCTTTAGGCATATGAATAGTACAGGAGACTTTGGTTTATCCGGAGGTTGTATGTCCGGGAACCTTGATCTACCGGCAGAAATCGGGAGCCGTTCTGTTAGGTTGTTTTTCTTCTTGTGGCTTTTTTTCCCCCAACAGTCAGGCTTTGGAAGGTCTCCCTGAAGCTGTTGCTAAGCTACAGAGATGCTTCCAAGGTACAGGCCGACTGTTTGAAGCTGTTGCTAAGCAACAGTGTTTGTTGTCAGATAATCTCCGTATGCTTCAACATTAACTTTGTCTGTCCGGCAGTTTTGATAGATCGGCAACAGCTCGGTCCTGTCGGTGCCGGATATAACAAAGTTTCCTGTAAACGGGTAGTAAGAGGAGGGGTGGGGCCAATTAGGGACCAAAATGGAGACCTATGCATGGAGGTAGAGGGCATGGCTGAGGTACTAAATGAGTACGTTGTATCTGTCTTTACTAAGGAAAAAGATGCTGCCAAAGTCACAGTCAAAGAGGAGGTAGTTGAGATACTGGATGGGATAAAAATTGATATGGAGGAGGTACCAGAAAGGCTGGCTGTAATTAAAATAGATAAGTCACCAGGACCAGATGGGGTGCTTCCTAGGATGCTGAGGGAAGTGAAGGAAGAAATCGCGGAGTTACTGGCCATAATCTTCCAATCCTCCTTAGAAACAGGGGTGGTGCCAGAGGACTGGAGAATTGCAAATGTTACACCCTTGTTCAAAAAAGGGTGTAAAGATAAACCAAGCAACTATAGGCCAGTCAGTTTAACCTCGGCAGTGGGGAAGCTTTTAGAAACAATAATTGAGAAAGCAGTTAAAAAAGCATACAGGATCCTGGGCTTCATGGATAGAGCTATAGAGTACAAAAGCGTTGAAATTATGATGAACCTGTATAAAACACTGGTTCGGCCTCAACTGGAGTATTGTGACCAATTCTGGGCACCGCACTTTAGGAAGGATGTGAAGGCCTTAGAGAGGGTGCAGAAAAGATTTATGAGAATGATTCCAGGGACGAGGGACTTCAGTTACGTGAATAGACTGGAGAAGCTGGGGTTGTTCTCCTTAGAGCAGAGAAGGTTGAGAGGAGATTTGATAGAAGTGTTCAAAATCAAGAGGGGTCTGGACAGAGTAGATAGAGAGAAACTGTTTCCATTGGCAGAAGGGTCGAGAACCAGAGGACACAGATTTAAGGTGATTGGCAGAAGAACCAAAGGCGACATGAAGAAAAACTTTTTTATGCAGTGAGTGGTTAGGATCTGGAATGCACTGCCTGAAAGGGTGGTGGAGGCAGATTCAGTGGTAGCTTTCAAAAGGGAATTGGACAAGTAACTGAAGGAAAAACATTTGCAGGGGAGTGGGACGAGCTAAAGTGCTTTTGCAGAGAGCCGGCACGGGCTTGATGGGCCGATTGGCCTCCTACTGTGCTGTAACCATTCTATGATTCTATTTTTACATCCACCTAAACAGGCAGACGGGGCCTTGGTTTCGTATCTCTTGTGAGAAATGACACCCCTGGCAGTGTAGCATTACATTGGTGCTGCACGTAGATAGCTCCTGTCTTGGGAGTTGGATTTTGCCCCACAACTTTCTGACTCAGAGTGCAAGTGCCTGGTGGGCTTTATAACTGACTGTACCACGCTCGAGTCCATAACTCTGACATTTTAGCAGCTTTTCCTCATTTGTTTTCTGTTGTTATCAAGGTTCAGTAACGTTTTCCCAAGTCTGAACATGGCGGTGAAGAGACGCGAACAGGCGTTGCAGGACTATAAAAGATTGCAGTCCAAGGTGGAAAAATATGAAGAGAAGGAGAAATCTGGTCCTGTGCTTGTGAAGCTTCACCAGGTAAGGTGGGAACAAGACTCTCCTTGGCATTTTTTGTAAGGAATGTGGAAGGGTTGACGAGATTTCAAATACACACTTTGGACCCTATTCTCCAATGCAAAGTGAGCCAGAAAGAGTGATTGTAGAATAGGAAGCGCTCCAACCAATTGTGGTCTACAGGAGAGAGGGGAGAAAAAGCAGCAACAGATTTTTTTTTCCCCATTGATTTTCCTCCCTCCTCTCGCTCACTCAACCTTCCTCTCCAAGCATGGATCAGATAAAGGGAAAAGCAGCTTTGACTGACAACGTTGACAGGACATTTGGCCAACCACACGGCTGAGCCCAATCCTGACGTCCACGCATCACGGGTTGCTGGATAGTGATCAGGAACTGGAGCCAGTGTATTCCTCGCCCTAACCCACGGCGCTGAATCCACTGCACTGCTGCCCCAGCCAAGATCAGCAAACTCTGCACAGAGCAGGTATTGAACCAGACACCTTCCTGGCATATCTGATCATTGGATAAGCTTGCGGAGTCATTGGAGGAGCCGAAAGGGTTGGTCAAATGGAAACAGGAAGAGGACAAAATATTTGAAGCGGGAAAGGGGAGAGAGTAACAAAAAAGTGAATCAAAAAAACCTTATTGAGTGGTGGAGCAGGCTCGAGGGGCCAAATGGTCGACTCCTGCTCCTATTTCTTATGTTCTTATGTAAAAAGAACCATAGTCTGCCATTTGCCCCACTAACTATCGTGGCAATTTCAGTTTAAAAAGACATATCCCTCTTTCATGTAACATGAGACACTCAATGTTTTCAAGGGGAGACTGGATAGGCACTTGAGGGAAATAAACTTGCAGGGCTACGGGGATAGAGCGGGGGAATGGGACTGACTGGATTGCTCTACAGAGAGCCGGCACCGACTCGATGGGCTGAATGGCTTCCTTCTGTGCAGTTTTGACTCTATGGCTATGTAAAACACTAAAATTTGACCTACTGCAGTTCAATAATAATGTAAAATAATATTTTTAACATGGTATTCTTGAAGCAAAAAAATTAATCTTAGTTTTCTTCCTCACTGCACATGAGGCTACTTATCCAGGTTAATTGCAGCTAAGCAAAGATCTCTCGTGCTGATTCAGAGCAAGTTAATTCTGCAGTTTACTTGGGCAGAGTTCACACAACCGACAGCAGCACTCAATCTGAAATGCTGTTGAGGTCCTCAAAAGGTTAAATCATTTGGACTGATTATTTTTGGCTGGTTGAATCCTTCTTGCAGTGTACATAAGTATCTTTCTTCGCATATTTCGGTCTTTGCTTACGGCTGATTCTCTCTTTTTGTCGTTCTATAAAAATATAATTTGTGTGCAGGTTGTTAATTGATTAAAATATAGTTCCACGACCAGATTGAATATCTTCCCAATTGTGTTAGCAATAAATGTTGAGAATTAGTCTCAAACTTCAGTCAGGATCAGCTGAACTCGGCAATGGCCAATCCATTGTTTCCCCTCTTAACAGCTGTTTCCAGCTCTAGTTCCTCATTGCCTGTCTAAAATATGGTACAAAACCCTAAGATCACATTTCTTCGCTTGTTTCTATTTTCTAGGCAAGAGAGGAGCTAAGGCCAGTCCGCGAAGATTTTGAAGCCAAAAACAAGCAGCTACTTGAAGAGATGCCAAAGTTTTACAATAGTCGCATTGATTACTTTCAACCAAGCTTTGAAGCTCTGATTCGTGCACAGGTAGGCACGCTGGTTTGACTTTTCCTAACTCTCGTGCTGTCTATTTCCTCGGACTCGGTTACCAGTTGCTCAGTATAAGCCAGTTATCTCTCCAGCACTGGAGCAGAATGGGTTCTGTAGGTAGCCATTCAGATCCATTGATAGCGATGGGCTGCTGTTCCATGGGATATGTGCTTTTGAGTTTGCTTCAAGTGATTAGAGTGCTTTGCATGATGTTTCACAGTTTGCTGTGTTTCGCGAGTAGGATTGGTGCACTCGTCTGCAACCCGTAGATTTCACTTCACACTAAAGTACGTGTGTAGGACGAGCGTTTGAGCAGAACGCAGCGTTTCTGAGCGAGAAAATGGGAAACTACTGTTTAAATCTTGGATATTTTATGGACACCTTATACTCTTTCACTTTAATTGCCATACAGCTTTATGATTGCACAATTTTGTTTTCTAAAATCACTATTTGGGATTGAAGCAATACGTCGCTGAAGGTCAGGTGTTGAAATGTTTCCAAAGGCCGAGATGAGACAGTAATGGTTGCCAGATACAGCAGCTTATTCCTTCCCACTTTACTCCTCTCTTCTGAAGGCACTAACCCTCGATGGGGTATGACTCTGCGAGTGCTGACTAAACTCTAGTACCTTGTTCAAGTGGCTATTCTTCATGTAAAATCTTCTTGGGTATTGGGACGCTAATCCACTTTGGATTGCAGTGGAGCCTTGTCCTGTTCCTGACCAAGGTCCCCATCCATTCTTGCACGTACGTACACTTATATACACACAGGTATACATGCACACGCACCAGCGGGAGTCACTATATACTGATTAGAAGTGACTGATTTTCTACTTCAAGGTTTCTGAGGCCAGTTGTACCAAATGTTGCCCTGCCTGAGATTTGCTAATGCAGCACAGACTGGGAATCAAACCAGTGACTTGTGGTCTGTTTGGACGCTGCAGGGATATTTTGTCAATAAGATAATCTAGTTCCAAGTCATCGGTTTCAGAGCAGGAGACAGACGGAGTGACACCGGACAGGGGGAATCTCTTTGCAGCACATGAATTCCTTAACACGGGAATCACTGTGATTGCTTAGATTACAGACTGATTGTGCACCCGGTGATTGCTTTTTGAAGGCACGTACAAGCTACAGTATGAATCCGCCTGGTGTGTCAGCCTGGATTTTTGTGCTGGAGTGGGACTTGAACCCACAAACTTCTGACTCACAGGTGAGGATGCTGCCCACTGAGCCACGGCTGACACTAAGAACTTAAAGCAGAAAATGGGTGTTCTTTTCTTGTCTGATTTGTTTACCAGAAACTCTCTTTGATGAGGTACATTCCCTTTGGTGCAATCTGTTGTATTGTGTGGTTTTGCATTAAATTTGAAAAACTTCCTAATAGCTTCTAGTGTATCTGGGATTTTCCAGGGACCATACCTGCCTGTGGTTGCAAACGAAACAAAAAAGGAAAAATTATTTCACTCATCTCTGGAAAAATGTATTTCCTGGTTTTCTGTGTGCAGTGAGTCAGGACTGTGTTCCTAGTATAGTCTGTTGTAACATGCACTGCATTTTCTTTAGGCATCATTGGTCTATCAAGAGAAGACTAGAACTGGAGGGCATTGTCTCAGGATAAGGGGTCGGCCATTTAGGACTGAGATGAGGAGAAATTTCTTCACTCAGAGGGTGGTGAATCTTTGGAATTCTCTCCCCCAGAGGGCTGTGGAGGCTCAGTCGTTGAGTATATTCAAGACAGAGATCGATAGATTTTTGAATATTAAGGGAATCGAGGGATACGGGGGATAGTTCAGGAAAGTGGAGATGAGGTAGAAGATCAGCCATGAAGGGCCAAGTGGCTTACTCCAGCTCCTATTTCTTATGTTCTTAAAGGAGGTGGTGCAACAAAGGTTCACTAGATTGATTCCTGGGATGAGGGGGCTGTCCTATGAGAGATTGTGTAGAATGGGCCTATACTCTCTAGAGTTTAGAAGAATGAGAGGTGATCTCATTGAAACATACAAGATTTTGAAGGGCATTGACAGGGTAGATGCTGAGAGGTTGTTTCCCCTGGCTGGAGTGTCTAAAACTAGGAGGCATAGTCTCAGGATAAGGGGTCGGCCATTTAAGACAGAGATGAGGAGGAATTTCTTCACTCAGAGGGTTGTGAATCTCTGGAATTTTCTACCCCAGAGGACTGTGGATGCTGAATTGTTGAGTACATTCAAGGCTGAGATAGATAGATTTTTGGACTCTAGGGGAATCAAGGGATATGGAAAAAGGGCAGGGAAGTGGAGTGGCTGCAGAAGACCAGCCATGTTCTTATTGAATGGCGGAGCAGGCTCGAGGGGCCGTGTGGCCTACTCCTGCTCCTAATTCTTATGTTCTTCTGTGTTCTTAAGAATCTGAGTGGCGCTGGCAGGAGTGTTCAGCAAGTGTTCTGGTAGTTCAGTACCACAAGAGTGAAATGTTGCACAGTAAATTATATAATAATCAGCTCACTTTTATAATGAGCGTGTGAGCAGATTTACCTGTTGGTAATGGTGCAGAATTAGTCAGCTGACCCAAGGTGATCGCAGTTGACAAATTGTTAGATCCACAGGATCGCAGAGAAATTTAGCGGCGAACAGTGAAGATTAAATAAAATCTATGCTCTACCTTACACTAGTGGTGTGCGGGGCTATAGGTGAAGCGTGAACACCTTTTGCAGCAGGGTATAGATGGCAGATGGAGCATAAAACACATTGGCCCAGAAATTCGGGTCGGAGGCTTCCTGCGGGTGCAAGCCCCCGACCTGCACTTACCTAGCGCGCCGGCCGTTGAGCTGTGGGCCCGTGTGGGATTCCGATTCTGGGCCTCCTCCAACTGCCGGCGCGCAGTGCTTGCGTATCCCAGGGGCGCAGTTAGTTCGAAGCGTCCCCTGGGATCACGTGGGCCATGGAGAGCCAATGGTAGCAGGGAATGCTTCATTCATAAGTTTGACAGAAATGCTGTCTAACCTATAAATACTATAAGCCCCAAAACGTCACTAAAACTTCAAATAAATTTTTAAAAATCACTTTTTAAAAATAACTATAAATTACATGAAATACCTATTTTAAACAATAATTTAAACTTTTGAAAAAATAATTACATTTTCTAACGGGGCTAAAAATAAACTTACCTTTCTTTAAAGTATTTAAAAATAATAAACCTGTGGAAAAAATGTTTTAATTTTAATTAATTCACCACTTACCTTGTTAAAAGCCGGCCTTGCGACTGCTTTTTACATGTGTAATTGCTGGAGACTTACCCTCCCGGAGAAACCTGCAAAAAACCGTAAGTTCCATGCGCACGCGCTGCCTCCCCGGCGCACGCGTTCGACCTCTGAACCCCTTCTTTCAGGGGAACGGAAGTGCCGGTTTCCCACGCATGCGCAGTGCATGCAGGAACCCGGCACTTTGGTTGGGTCGACGCGTGTGTACCCCGTGCGTACTCGCGCGTTGGGACCCGAATTTCTGGGCCATTGATTTGCGCTATGGTCTATGGGCAATAAATGGCAGACACTCATTGACTACAGCTTGGTCTTACAGCAGGATCTATGGGCTAAAGATGGAGCACTGACTCACAAAATTCACTACAGCTTGCTGGTCAGGTAGTCATTGTGCAGAATTTGAGAGTTATAAGCTGTTTGACCTACCAGTTTAATTACATTCCTCTAATTTCAGTTCTCTCCCATGAAAACTTTTAACCGTGGCTATTTAGCATATTGTTTGAAATTCCAATTAATTATTGGTCAGTTCTCAGTTCGATTAGTTCTTTCCGTATTGACTTTTGACT
Source organism: Somniosus microcephalus (assembly GCF_052327205.1). Taxonomy (NCBI): domain Eukaryota; kingdom Metazoa; phylum Chordata; class Chondrichthyes; order Squaliformes; family Somniosidae; genus Somniosus; species Somniosus microcephalus. The sequence goes on along the minus strand of NC_141016.1, from coordinate 5,222,724 downwards.
TGCAAAATACAGCAGCCATACCAACAAAAGTTTCAAGGACTACAGTGCCAGGGGGAACAGTCACAACTGATCTTAAGCTTTAAAAAAAATTTAAGTTTGTATTTTCCCCAAAATGCCGTATATATTCTGAAAACAAATCTGATAAACAACCTGTAATCTCAGTGTAACATTAACCTGCCAGATTCTACTTGCTGATTTCTCAAGTATAAATGAAATAATCTCCCTCAAATGAGAAGAATTAGAATCTTGTAGCTTGTTGGCACAACCTTCAGCGGCTTTGGGGGGAAAAAAGCTCACTTTCTGCCTGTTTATCCTTTAGCCAGATGGGCTGGGCTTTCTTGGATGAAAACTAATTTCTGGCTGTTGACACCCTCACTTCGCAACCAACTGATGAAAGAGCTGCTTCTGCGGGGTAGGACTGGCCTTTGCCAACATGTCCTCCCTTTTCTGAGGTGCGGTGGCTTGATAATGTGCGGCGTTCCTTCCACTAGCTCGGCCAAGAGCTGGCAAACTCTTGCCAAAGGAAGTCAGCCAAGTTCAAATGATTGAGGCTGGGATTCAAAACCCCTGATCCTCGGGGTTGGAAAACCAACGCTCTGCCTCGAGAGCTGTGGATGCACTACTTGTTTGATCTTAAAGTTTCCTCCAAACAGACTTGGATTGAGAAATGTATAAGGAGGATCAAACAGAGCAACAAAATGCCCACCATGGGTCAGTTGGAAACTGCATTGAAATGTTGATTGCGTTAAACCACATTCTAGTTCCAATTTTAGCAAACGTGAAGCCTGTGACAAAATAGTAAAAGCAGATTCAAGGTCTTGCTCCTCCTGAACGTAAAAGAAAAGAAAACTTGCATTTATATATCGCCTTTCATAACCTCAGGACATCCAAAGCGCTTTTTCAAGTGGTGTCGCTTTTATAATGTAGGAAATGTGGCCGTCAATTTGCGCACAGCAGCAATGCGATAATGATCAGATAATCTGTTTCAGTAATGTTAGTTGAGGGATAAATATTTGCCAGGACACCGGGGAAAGCCCCCCTGCTGTTGTACGAAATAATGCCGTGGATCTTTTACATCCACCTCAGAGGGCAGAACGGGCCTCGGTTTAACGCCTCACCCAAAAGACACTCCCTCAGTACTGCACTGGGAGTGTCAGCCGAGATTATGGGCTCAAGTCTCTGAAGTGGAACTCAAAACCACAACCTTCTGGCTCAACAGGCGAGAATGCAACCCACTGAGCAACTTTATTACAAAGTGGACAAACGGCAAATGCTAGAAATAAACAAACCGAGAAAAGACAGGTTATGATGTTACAGGTGTGTAGGCTGCACCAGAAAGGAAGCTGGGTCATTTATTTGTTTTGTTGTAAATTTAAGTGAAAAACCATATCCATTAACCGACCCTCCTGTACTCATAAGCAAGCTGTAGTGCCTCAGCTGTTGCCCATGTGAGAGCATGTTCAACAAAGAACAGATACCAAAATATTTTCTATTGCTGTGTAAAGCAAATACCTCAGAATTTCCTCTTAGCTTGTTTTAAATAAAACCTTTGGAGATCTGAATGAATGTGATTGAAGATCTGGACTTGGATCCTGTTCATTCAGTGTTGTAACCCTGCAAGGAATGTGTAAAGTCGTATTTGCCAATCTAGGCAGCTCACCTTTCGTTCAGAGTTTAGTGATCAGGTGTGTTCCTTTTTGCAAATCAATGAAAATGTTCTACCTTTACATAATCATTATATTATGAGTGGATTCTGCAGCAAGTTGCTGTTTGGCTGCAGTGAAAATATATTTGTAGTTGTGGTTTTTAATGTCAGAAAAGTCCCATGTATAGTGTTTTGATAATTCCTGTTTTTTTTATCTTTATGCAAAAGTTGGTCTCAGTTTGGTTGGAAAGTTTGGGTTACTTTCAAAGGTTATTTGCTACGTGTGTGGAATTCTTCTTTACCTTTGTGCGAGTGGGAGTGAACTATTGACGTTTGTAAAAGTCAAACTTTTAGGAAACCAAAATCGTCATGTTGACCACTCGAGGCTTATTTTTGCAGAACTCTGAGCTTACGGGGTCAGTCCATGCTTCTCTTTACTGTTGTTTGGTAGAAATAGTTTTAATGTGATTAAAAATGCCTGTCATTGAGAAACGATTGTTTGGCAGCGTGTTATGTGGACATGCAAGACTGCATATTGATGATAATTGGCAAAAGAGCCACAGGAGAGATGAGATGAGAAAGTTCATTTCGCGGCGAGTTGTTGTGATCTGGAATGCGCTGCCTGAAAGGGCGGTGGGAGCAGATTCAGTAGTAACTTTCAAAAGGGATTTGGATGTATACCTGAAAAGCAAATTTTCAAGGCTATGGGGAAAGACCAGGGAGTGGACCTAATTGGATAGCTCTCTCAAAGAGCCAGCCCAGGCACGATGGGCTGAATGGCCTCCTTCTGTACTGTATCATTCTAGATATTCACACAACACCAAGTTATAGTCCAACAGCTTTATTTGAAATCACAAGCTTTCGGAGTGCTGCTCCTTCGTCAGGCAAAGGAGCAGCGCTCCGAAAGCTTGTGATTTCAAATAAAGCTGTTGGACTATAACCTGGTGTTGTGTGACTTCCTACATTTGTCCACCCCAGTCCAACACCGGCATCTCCACATCATTCTAGCTATTGCCACTTGAATTGCTTTTCCCCATGGGGGAGGCTGATTGCATTCATTATTTCTCCTCATCTCACCTCTAGCTCTTTTGCCAATTACCTTAAATCTGGTTACCAACCCTCCTGACAGTGGAAACAGTTTCTTATTTACTCTATCAAAACCCTTCATGATTTTGAAGGTCTCTTTCAAATCTCCTCTTAATCTTCTCTTCTCTGCTCTGCTCTAAGGAGAAATGACCCCAGCTTCTCTAGTCTCTCCATCTAACTGAAATCCTTCATCCCTGGTACCATTCTAGTAAATCTCTTCTGCACCCTCTCCAAGGCCTTCACGCCCTTCCTGAAGTTTGATGCCCAGAATTGGACACAATACGCCAGGTGAGGTTTAACCAGTGATTTATAAAGGTTTAGCGTAACTTCCTTGCTATTGTACTTAATAAGGGGAAAAAAACACTAGTGGGCGTAGTCTATAGGCCTCCGGACAGTTGCAACTCTGTTGGACGGAGTATCAATCAGGAAATAGTTGAGGCTTGTAATAAGGGAGCATCTATAATTATGGGGGATTTTAACTATCATATTAATTGGACAAATCAAATTGGGCAGGGCTGCCTTGAGGATGAGTTCATTGAGTGTATTAGGGATGGGTTTCTTGAGCAGTATGTAACTGTGGCTGGGGTGGGTAGGGTCTTTGATGATGGACCGTGACCTCCGTAAACAGCGTTTCTGGTATATGTGCTCTATGGTCGGTAGCCGGGTGCCGGTAATGCGTTGGGCAGTTTTGACTACCCGCTGCAGGGCTTTCCGGTCATAGTAGCTACAGCTGCCATACCATATTGTGATACAGTTCGTCAGGATGCTCTCTATTGTGCAGCGGTAAAAGTTAGAGAGGATCAGGGGTGACAGGTTACATCCCTTCAGCCTCCTTGAGTGACCATAACATGGTTGAATTCCATATTCAATTAGAGGGTGAGAAGGTTGGATCTCAAACAAGTGCGCTAAGCTTGAATAAAGGAGACTATGAAGGTATGAGAGCGGAATTGAGTAGAGTGGATTGGGAAAATAGATTAAAGGGTAAGACGATATATGATCAGTAGTGTACATTTAAGGAATTATTTTACAACTTCCAAAAAATATATATTCCACTGAGAAGAAAAGGGTGTAAAAGAAAAGACAGCCATCCGTGGCTAAGTAAAGAAATTAAGGATAGTATTTGACTAAAAACAAGGGCATATAAGGTAGCCAAATCTAGTGGGAGGATAGAGGATTGGGAAAACTTTAAAAGACAGCAAAAAATAACAAAAAGATTGATTAAGAAAGGGAAGATAGATTATGAAAGTAAATTAGCAAAAAATATAAAAACAGAAAGTAAGAGTTTTTATAGCTATATAAAAAGAAAAAGGGTGGCTAAAGTAAATGTTGGTCCCTTAGAGGATGAGACCGGGAAATTAATGGTGGGAAATATGGAGATGGCAAAAACACAATGAATATTTTGTATCAGTCTTTACAGTATAAGACACTAAGAATATCCCAATACTGGACAAACAGGGGGCTATAGGGGGGGAGGAGCTAAACACGATCAAAATCACTAAGGACGTGGTAATCGGTAAAATAATGGGACTCAAGGCGGATAAATCACCTGGACCTGATGGCTTACATCCTAGTGTCTTGAGGGAAGTGGCGGTAGGGATTGTGGATGCATTGGTAATAATTTTCCAAAACTCCCTGGACTCGGCAAAGGTCCCGGCAGACTGGAAAACTGCTAATGTAACGCCCTTATTTAAAAAGGGCAGTAGACAGAAGGCTGGAAACTATAGACCGGTTAGCCTAACATCTGTGGTAGGTAAAATTTTGGAGTTTATTATTAAGGAGACAGTAACAGGACATTTGGATAATCATAATTTAATAGGACAAAGTCAGCATGGTTTTATGAAGGGGAAGTCATGTTTGACAAATTTGCTGGAGTTCTTTGAGGAAGTAACATATAGGGTGGATAAAGGGGAACCAGTGGACGTAGTGTATTTAGACTTCCAAAAGGCATTTGACAAGGTGCCACACAAAAGATTATTGCTTAAGATAAAAAAATCACAGGATTGGGGGTAATATTCTGGCATGGATAGAGGATTGGCTATCTAACAGAAGGCAGAGAGTTGGGATAAATGGTTCATTCTCAGACTGGCAATCAGTAACTAGTGGTGTTCCACAGGGGTCAGTGCTGGGTCCCCAACTCTTTACAATCTATATTAACGATTTGGAGGAGGTGACCGAGTGTAACATATCAAAGTTTGCAGATGATACTAAGATGGGAGGGAAAGTAGTGAGTGAGGAGGACATAAAAAACCTGCAAGGGGACATAGACAGGCTAAGTAAGTGGGCAGAGATTTGGCAGATGGAATACAATACTGGAAAGTGTGAGGTTATGCACTTTGGCAGGAAAAATCGTAGAGCAAGTTATTATCTTAATGGCAAGAAACTGGAAAGTACTGAAGTACAAAGGGATCTGGGGGTCCTGGTGCACGAAACTCAAAAGGTTAGTATGCAGGTGCAGCAAGTGATTAAGAAGGCCAATGGAATGTTGGCTTTCATTGCTAGGGGGATAGAATATAAAAATAGGGAGGTATTGCTTCAGTTGTACAAGGTATTGGTGAGACCGCACCTGGAATACTGCATACAGTTTTGGTGTCCATACTTAAGAAAGGACATACTTGCTCTCGAGTCAGTACAAAGAAGGTTCACTCGGTTAATCCCGGGGATGAGGGGATGGACATATGAGGAGAGGTTGAGTAGATTGGGACTCTACTCATTGGAGTTCAGAAGAATGAGAGGCGATCTTATTGAAACATATAAGATTGTGAAGGGGTTGGATCGGGTGGATGCGGGGAGGATGTTCCCGATGATGGGTGAAACTAGAACTAGGGGGCATAGTCTTAGAATAAGGGGCTGCTCTTTCAAAACTGAGATGACGAGGAACTACTTCACTCAGAGGGTGGTAGGTCCATGGAATATGCTGCCCCAAAAAGCTGTAGAAGCTACATCATTACATAAATTTAAAACAGAAATAGACAGTTTCCTAGAAGTAAAGGGTTATGGGGAGCGGGCAGGAATTTGGACATGAGTCTAGGTTCGGATCGGTCATGGCCCTGTGGGTAGCGGAGCGGGCCCAGGGGCCGTTTAGCCTGATCCTGCTCCTATTTCGTGTGTCTAATTCTGTTAGATTCAGGAGATGGTTCTGTGATAGTAGATTGGCAGTTAGGATCAGATCAGCCATGATCTTATTGAATGGCGGAGCAGGCTCGAGGGTTCGATTGGCCTACTCCTGCTGCTATTTCTTATGTTCTTATGACTCTATTTATAAAGCCCAGAATCCATATGCTTTTTTAACAGCCTTATTAACTTGTCCTGCCACTTTTAAAGATTTCTGTACATAAACCCCCAGGTGTCCCTGTTCCTGCACCCCCTTTAACATTAGTTTATAATGCCTCTCCTCATTCTTCCTTACAAAATGCAGCACTTCACACTTCTCAGCATCAAATTTCATCTGCCACGTGTCTGCCCATTTCACTAGTCTGTCTATGTCCTCTTGAAGCCTGCTACTATCCTCCTCACTGCTTACTCCATTTGCGAGTTTCGTGTCATCTGCAAACTTTGAAACTTTAATATATATCAGAACACCTGGAGGGGACTGCACTTCAAAGACATCCCACTCCAAATCTGGCCACGAATATTTGTGAACTTTGCTGTGATTGCGAAGCCCTGGAATACATCCTTTTTTTTGATATGCAAAAAAAGCAGCAGCCTGTTCAGTGCTTGACTGCAGCCACTAGATGTCACGGATTTGAAACGTGAACGTGGGAGACAGCTGGTTGTACTAGATGTGTTGTGCATTCCCCTTGTGGGGGATGTAGTGTCGTGCATTGAGGCTTTTTTTTTGTGGCAACTTCCACATTCGTGCCCTGTCCACGCCAATCAGCTATTCAAAAGTATGGAGGGATGCTTAATTGTGGATTAGATTCAGCACAAGATCTGGATCACTCAATTTCAGCTCGTGTTTTGTCAGGTAAACAAGTTAGCATTGAAAACTGGGCTGGGATTCAAAACAATCAGTTATGTTTTTTGGGGGGGGGGGGGGGGGGAAACACCCATCATTTTCAAGTTAATATTCCAGATTACCTAATCTTGTTAATGCTTCCTCTTTACTTAATTTGCATCCTCCCGAGTTTCTTAGAAAGCATCACATTTCTGAGGGATGTGAAAAGACAAGCAAGTTCTCAGCAAAAACGTACAGGGGTTCCCCCCAGAAACTGGAGAATGCCTCTGTTGAATGATGTGTTCCATCTTTTACTTGGGCAATAGGCGGTGACTCTATGCTTCTGTTGTTCAGTGGCCAGTCTTTCACGTTCATGAAAGAAACATTCTAACACACAGCCATGAGTGCGATGTTGGTGATTCTCCTGCTTGTGCTGCAGCCTACGCTCCACTGAACCAGCACAACTCGCTGAGGAAAGTGGTATACATTGGGCAAATTAGTTTGGCAGACAAGACAAGTTTTGTGTTCTGATTATCATTTAGTTTCAATTGAAGTCACCCAGCGCTTACTTGGGAGCAATTAGGCTCTGTAGTTTTAAAAAGACAGACCCCTGCAATTCATATATGCGCACACTCCGCAGATATGCTAACTTGATCATCTTTCTGTTAAGTGAGTGTCTTGCCATGGCATCTTTCTAAAGGTATTCCACCTTAGTTATGCAAAACTTGTATCGAACCTTGGTTAGACCATACTTGGAGTGATGTGTACAATTCTGGTCGCCATATTATAAAAAGGTTATAGAGGCACTGGAGAGGGTGCAAAAAGGATTTACAAGGATGATACCAGAAATGCAAGGTTATACCAATCAGGAAAGGATGAACAGGCTGGGTCTCTTTTCTCCTGAAAAGAGAAGGCTGAGGGGTGACCTAATAGAGGTCTTTAAAATGATGAAAGGTTTTGATAGAGTGGATACAGAGAGAGTGTTTCCACTTGTGGGGAAGAGCATAACTAGAGGCCATCAATATAAGATGGTCACCAAGAAATCAAATGGGGATTCAGAAAAAACTTCTTTACCCAGAGAGTGGTAAGAATGTGGAACTCGCTACCACAGGGAGTGGTTGAGGCGAATAGTATAGATGCATTTATGGGGAGGCTAGACAAGCATATGAGGGAGAAGGGAATCGAGGGTTATACTGATAGTTAGATGAGGAAAGATGGGAGGAGGCTCGAGTGGAGCATAAACGCCGGCATGGACTGGTTGGGCTGAATGGCCTGTTTCTGTGCCGTATATTCTATGTAATCCTATTCTACATGTGTTCCCATGTACTGTACACACCATTGAGCCTGGGTGCTAACTGCTGCCAGGCATGCGGCACTGCTGTCCCATGGGGAGAGTGACCTTGGATGGCAACCCCTCCTCGTACCTGCTTCATGCGCCAGCATCTCCCACCTCACCCAGATACCATACAGGGAGTGCTGCTCTCTTGGCCACATCTTGCCTCCACATTTATTTTGCCATTCGTTGAATTTTTCTGGCCACTTTTGCCTCATTGGAAAAGCTGGAAAATGGTTGTAAAATATTTGCAGCCTTCGGAAAGGCTGGAACAGCTTCTCTCCTCCCCCACTCTCTTTCCTCCCTCCTCTTCTCTTTCCCCCCCCCCCCCCCCCACCCCACCCCAATCTGACCACAAAAGTGGCTGCATCCCTTTAAATTTTGGCTGCAGCCCTTGAGTGTTGCTTACCAGGGAGGGGTGTCACAACGGTGGTTTTGAAAGGGAGGGGACAGTACCTGAGGAGAGGGAACTATTTACAATGTCAGCCAGTGTAGAGACCAAGAAGAGAAGTTGAGTGGTCAGTTGTTTAGATGGAATGGAGTCAACGGGCTGGGACTCATGGATGAGATGAGTTCAGAGAGGGCATGAGTGAAGATGGGAGAGAAAGTATAGAGAGGCAGATTTATGGGTGTGATGGTGGGGAGGTTTGGGTTGGTGGGCAAAAGGAAGAAGAAGCTGAATGGGTGGAAGAGGCTGGGAGAACGGTTTAAAGAGATGGTTGGTATTGGGGGCGGGGGGGAATAGGAGCCCAGGGTCATCTTTGCTCTTCAGGATGATTCTGGTGCAAGCGGGACAGGAAGGAGGTTAGCCCCCAGTGGGCACACTAGGCAGGAGGATGGGGCAGCCGAGGTTGCTGCTTGTAAGGAGGCAGTGATGGGTGTCTGGATGGGTTCTTTGGGTGAATGTCAGTCGAGGCACAAAGTGTCACTGATGCTTTATTCACCAGGGCAAAACATATTCTTCACGTTTTCCAGGAAAACGCAGCAATGACTGGGCACTGCAATTCTTCTATATTGTGCAATTTCCCAAAATTTGTGTTGACGATATGCGCAGCCTTCCGAGACCCCAAATGCAATACTGTGAACCACAAGGACTTCCACTCCATCCTGGTCATCACACAATCACGCACACTTCCCTGGTACCAATCATGATTCTTTTACTTTAAGTCAATCCTCTGTGCCAAGGTTGTCTTCTTGGAGATAGTTGACCTTTGACAGCTGGAGAGACAAGGTAGGGAATTTTGGTCTAGTTTTTTGGAATTTTTTAATTTGAAGTAGGAAAATAGGTTTTCAAAGTAACATCAGCCAGCTGTGCGTTTGGAATGTCTATGAAATTTCCTTTGTTCCGTGGTGGTTAGTCTAGGCCTGGTCAATACACACGTCTGCAACGCAAATAGCCCTCATTAATTTGTTCAGTGTGGCTGCCTGTCCTAAATCTACTTTTATTGTTGCGTATCCACTGGCTGCCCAAAACAAAACTCATTCTTTATTCCCACGGGATTCTCTGCAACTTTATGATTTTGTCTTGGTAATAGCAATCTAAAAACTGTTGGCAGATTGGAACGGTGTGAGCACTGAGTGGAACCATGATAATAGGACATTAACCCATTGCTTTATGTATTCTTGGTATGCTCGGGTCCACCTTATTGAATCCAATCTGCATAGGACTGCTTCTACATGGAAGGGACCCAATGTATAAAAAAGCAGGCTAGGTGGCCATCCTTCAGTTTCCAATTGACTGTGGTTCTATGGAGAGAAAGGGAGGGAGGAAGGTAGAGCTCCTTAAGTAAGAACAAGCTCGTGTGCATCACCAAAGACTTTGTCCTTCTCGAATAACTGCAGGATGTTAGTGTGTAGTGTAAGTTTGATTCTTGTATTTTGCTTCTGCCTTTTCCTGCTGCCTATGATGTTATCTGTAATTAAAGCAGTCAGCGGTCTACCACAGTTCAGAGTTCGTTGTTGTACCCACACAGCTATGGTGCTCCCTTGACCTACACTGGCTCCCGGTTAAGCAGCGCCCCGATTTCAAAATTCTCATCCTTGTTTCCAAATCCTTCCATGGCCTCGCCCCTCCCTATCTCTGTAATCTCCTTTAGCCCCACAAACCCCCCCGAGATATCTGCACTCCTCTAATTCTGCCCTCCTGAGCATCCCTGATAAAAATCGCTCAACCATTGGCGGCCGTGCCTTCTGTTGCCTCGGCCCTAAGCTCTGCAATTCCCTGCCTAAACCTCTCCGCCTCGCTACCTCTCTTTCCTCCTTTTAAGATGCTCCTTAAAACCTACCTCTTTGACCAAGCTTTTGGTCACCTGCCCTAATTTCTCCTTATGTGGCTCGGTGTCAAATTTTTTGGCTTATAATACTCCTGTGCAGCACCATGGGACATTAAAGACGCTATATAAATAATTGTTGTTGTTGTTCCATCCTGTTGATGTACGTAATGGGAAAGGATTCCATTTTCTCACTACCCTGCTCTGTTGTGACCACCAACTGTTTCATACAATGCTGGTTTCTCTCACACGATACTTTGGGAAGATTAAGGCTAGCCTTTACAGCGAGACCTGTGGCACTCTGAGGTCACCAGCTGAGCACTGGTGGAACGAGGTACACTCTTGCCCCAGCCATAAAACACATGAGATTTTGAGGGCTTTTTAGGCGCCTGGATCGATCTGCGGGGTGTTCTGCTCTATCATCCACCTAGAATCTGAAAGATGGTAGTAGTGTGCTGCACGGTGTATCGAAGAGCCCCAGAGGATGAAGGTCGCTAAGAGAAGTAGGGTGGGATCTGCCAGAGAAGTGCCATCTATCTGGAGGATGACACTGTTGTGGGGTGCAAGAGCCATTTGTCCCATATGATACAGGAGACCTTCTTTTGATGGCCACTGTATGAACAGTCCTGTCTGCATCTTTCCCCTTCCCACCACAAATATGCCATCCTGCACAGACCTTCTCTGTGCGCATCAACTCACACAGCTCCCATTCATACTACCTCAGCAAAACCACTTCCAAACCTTGCCAAAAACAATGTCTGTGCACACAACTACTTCAGCACGGCCATCATTTTACTTACAACCAGTACCGTCAGCACGTGCCTCTGTCTTCTTATCGCTGTGCGTCCCCTTGTTGCCAGTGTGTGCCATTTGAACTCGTAAACCTAATCTAGTGCTGCACCTTGGAGTAGGGCGTGAGGTGGCTGAGTGCTGTGTCTCTCTGGACATGAGATGGCCCCATCTCCAGATGTATCTCTTATGCTGCTGCAGCATCCTTTCTGTCATATTCAGGCTTCTGAAAGAGCTGGTGGGAGGACAGCAGTATCCTATGAGCACATTCCTGTCATACCTTTGGCACCGTGCATTGGCTGTGCGAGAAAGCAGTCCTATTTGTTCCAATGATATCAGTGGATGTACCTGCCTGTATCGCAGCCCCAATCGTTTGGAGAATAGAAAGGACCACACGCTCCAATCTGGCGCCCAGACCTCTAGCAGCAGTCTGAACAACCACGGCAGTAACACAGACTGCCCTCATAGCCTCTGTCGTTGGGACCTTCTCTGCAGATCGGCCTGGGCATTCTGTGCTGTGAAGTAATCCATTGGGGTGGCTGCACAGCCCTTTCAACTGACCCGCCATCTGCTGCACATTGAGACCATCGCCAGTGGCTGCACATACGTTTTCTGCTCTGCCAGCAACCTCATCTGGGTCCCCAGGCTCTTCAACTGAGGGGCAGCATTGCTGAAACGTATGCCAGTGACTCTTCCCTCTTGTTCCACCCTGGACTCCTCCTCCTCTGTGTGTCACTTGTACACACCCCACTGACTCGGAGTCTAATGCCCTTCTGGGTAGAGGTCTTTGGGCTGGAGCTCATAAGAACATAAGCTGTAAGAGCAGGAGTAGGTAATTTGGCCCCTCGAGCCTGCTCCACCATTCAATAAGATCATGGCTGATCTGATCTTGGCCTCAACTCCACTTCCCTGCCCGCTCCCCATAACCCTCGACTCCCTTATCGTTCAAAAATCTGTCTATCTCCACCTTAAATATATTCAATGACCCAGCCTCCACGGCTCTCTCGGGAAGAGAATTCCAAAGATTCACAACCCTCTGAGAGAAGAAATTCCTCCTCATTTCCGTTTTAAATGGGTGCCCCCTTATTCTGAAATTATGCCCCCTAGTTCTAGATTCCCCCACGAGGGGAAACATCCTCTCTGCATCCACCCTGTCAAGCCCCTTCAGAATCTTTTATGTTTCAATAAGATCCCCTCTCATTCTTCTAAACTCCAATGAGTATAGGCCCAACCTGCTCAACCTTTCTTCATAAGACAACCCCTTCATCCCAGGAATCAACCTCGTCAACCTTCTCTGAACTGCCTCCAATGCAAGTATATCCTTCCTTAAATAAGGAGACCAAAACTGTGCAGTACTCCAGGTGTGGTCTCACCAATACCCTGTACAGTTGTAACAGGACTTCCCTACTTTTATACTCCGTTCCCTTTGCAATAAAGGCCAACACTCCATTTGCCTTCCTAATTACTTGCTGTACCTGCATGCTAACTTTTTGTGATTCATGTACAAGGACCCCCAGATCCCTCTGTACCTCAGCATTTTGCTTTTTAATTTTCCTACCTCAGCAGGGAGAAAGTGATTGATGGCACATGCAATGAAGTGCCGGCAGGGTGGAAGCAGAGAGCCCTTCTTTCAGCCACATCTCGAGGGAAAACAAGATGGAGAGAGAGATTAGAATGGGTTGCTGATGAACACACTGAGTATAACAACAACAACAACTTGTATTTATATAGTGCCTTTAATGTAGTAAAACATCCCAAGGTGCTTCATGTGAGTGTCATAAAGCAAAATTTTACACCGAACCACATAAGGAGAAATTAGGGCAGATGACCAAAGCTGGCGGGGGTTGTGGGGCTGGAGGAGGTTACAGAGATAGGGAGGGGCGAGGCCATGGAGGAATTTGAAAACCTGGATGAGAATTTTAAAATCGAGATGTTGCTTAACCAGGAGCCAGTGTAGGTCAGCGAGCACGTGGGTGAATGAGACTCGGTGCGAGTTAGTACAAGGGTAGCCGAGTTTTGGATGATTTCAGGTTGACGTGAGGTTTTCAGTATATGGGTTGCTGGCCAGCAATACGGTGGACAACGGGATGACAGAAGAAGCGAAGCAGAATGAACGCACCTGCCCTCCTATTTCCTCATCGCCCCCTCCCACTGTTGCCTGCCTTCCGTTGTGCTCCATGGCTTCCTTCTCGCACGGGATCAGAGGGCAGAGGCCGGAGGCTTTGCTACACATTACCATTTTCTCCTCTGCTACCTTCTCCTTTTAAAACAAATTCAAAAAGAAATGGCCACTTAAGTGAGGCAGTGGAGGGCAACTGGTGCCTGTGAAACCTTTGCCCCAGTAAGGAGGTCTTCAGGAGAGAAGGTAGGGAGTAAATTGGGTGGGGAGAGGAATTTAAAAACAAGTCTGTCTGTACAGGTTTTTTTTTCTAACCAAGAAATGGTACTAATTAGTGTAAGTAGCATTTCGCTACTGACGTAACTGATGTGAATTGCCCTGAAACTGTGACCCAGTGTTTAGGCGGTTGATGAATACTGCATCATTGATTGCTTGGATCTTTGTAAGAATGGAACGCAGCGTCCTATTGCTCCTGCTTGTCAGTTCAGAGAAAATGCCACGCAAGAGATAGATAGCTCTGAGTGCATTAAACAACTGCAGAACTCCAGATGAGAAATCGTCAAACTTTTGACCTTAAGTTGCCTAAAGTTGAGGGGTGTATAAAATTGCTATAATGAGCTCCCACGGTCGAAATAAATGTCAAGAAGGGCCTCGACGTCTTAATTTGATTAGCAACTCATTTTAAGATAGACTGGAATTGGAACAGATATAATTGCCTGTGATTAATTCCAATGGCCTGTTTCTCCGCTCCCTCTGCATGTGTCACTAATATGGTTCCTCATGCTGTCATGGTACCGATGAGTTCTCTTTAATCCTTTGCTGTACTGCCACCAGCTGTAATGCTGCCAGCTCCAGTACTTCATCTAAACTAGATTGGATTGATGGCACATTTCTCTTCAAAAAGTGTTTCTTGGCTCATTTAATCCATGATGCATCCATGATGCGTAGCATGTTAGTACATCAACTCGCAGTGTGACAGAATGCTCGGGTATGGGCTCCCAACTGCAACTGTTAAGCTAACTGCTCAGGTGTAGCTGCTATCAGAATGTCATTATTTTAGCGAGATCTAATAGCAATTAATCTTTTTATAGGGTGACCATGAGTTATCGATGTGTGCATAATAATAATACATTTGTGCCACTTGAATTTGTATTTTTGTGTCAGTTTTTTCCCCATTCTAATTTTCTACCTCCACATTTTGCCGATGTTGACTTGTCACACTGTGCGATCGGCGACTGAAGCAGCCTTTCTGCTGTCTGCGCCCTCTTGCCTTCCCCCCCCCCCCCTTCGAGTTTCCAGAGGTAGTTATTTATTTGTTCAATAAAACTTTTATATTGTTGTATTTTTAACCAAATGTTTTTGTTCTAAGTTTTTAGTGTCCTGATGTCTTGGCTACTGAAAAAAAATAATTACGGTCTAAGCGGAGTTCAGACTGTCCCGTTGCTCCGTCCGTCGACCTTGTCTCCTCTACAGCCAACCCCGATTCACCAGCAATAAGTTGAATATTCTCTCTGGTTATTTTGAATAGGAACATGAAAGTGAGCAGAGTCCTTTCCTTTCATGCCCTGGATTCCCTGTGCCACGATCGCAGGCCTGTTTTTTTCCCCCAGAGTGCTTTCATCTTTCTGCATTGTCTCGTCCTCGGATCCAGCTTTGCCCCCCCTGCATCCAGTATGGCCAAATGCAACATTCCCACCTCACCAAGTCGAACATTTCTTCCCAGATTTGGCCCTGCTCCGCCCCCACCCCATCCGCCACGAATGACCAAAGTTGGAAGTTGGCTAGGCTGGGCTTGGTTTCTTTGGAACAGAGGAGGCTGAGGGGAGATTTAATTGAGGTGTATAAAATGTTGAGGGGTCAAGATAGAGTGGATCCACTCTATTTCCCTTAGCAGAGAGGTCAATAACCAGGGGGCATAGCTTTAAAGTAATTGATAGGATTAGAGGGGAGTTGAGGAGAAATGTCTTCACCCAGAGGACGGTGGGGGTCTGGAACTCACTGCCTGAAAGGGTGGTAGAGGCAGAAACCCTCATCACATTTAAAAAGTACTTGGATATACACTTGAAGTGCCGTGACCTACAGGGCTATGGACCGAGAGCTGGAAAGTGGGATTAGGCTGGATCGCTCTTTTACGGCCGGCACGGACACGACGGGCCGAATTACCACCTCCTGTGCTGTAAATTTCTATGATTCTATTCTATGAGTAGCCAATGTCACCTCCACTTAGAAACCTTTTCACACGCCTCCCCCGTGCCCTCTGACAAACGACTTCCTCAGCAACATTTCCTCACTGCCCTGGCCCTCCCTCCCTTCCCCCCCCCCCCCCCCCCAACTGAGCAACATTTCCACCATCACCCGACTCCCCACCCCCAATATTTCCACACGGAACGATCCTCCTCTTCCTCCCTCCCTCCCTCTCCTCCCTCATAGAATGATACAGCACAGAAGGAGGCCATTTGGCCCATTGTGCCTCTCCCTCCCCTTCTCCCCTGATTTGAACCTGGAGAAGATACCTGGTTTAAATTACAACAGGCAAACACAACCTGTCTTGAGTGGTGTTTACCAACCGCAAGAGCAGTAACTTTATCCCTCTTTCGTTTAACCACTCGTCTGACCTATTCTCCAATGTTGACTTGATCTCTGCTTCAATCACTAACTTGGGTAGTGCATTCTACAGCCTCACAACTGTCTGTATAAAAGAGTTTCTCCTGCTCGCTATCCTTCGACTGTAGTAGAGTGACGGTCGGTGTCATTATGCACACTTCACAGCATGTGGTGGCCCGACCAAGATCTAAACAAAAAGAAAAGTCACAAGTGAGGCTGGTAGATTAGATTGCCGGCCAGCCTGGGCTCCAGGTTGGATAGTTGGTGCTTTTATTTCTCTGAAGAGTGGTAACAATACTTCAGTTAATGTGCACCTCACAGGCAGCGACATTGTTCCTTTTACAGATTATGATCCAAACTCCCCCCCGTCTCTACACAGTATCTCCTGTTCATGCTCTGACAGTTATACTTATTTACAAAAAAAAACCCCAGACATGTGTGTTCCCTTTTTGTGATTCGACAAATGCAACTATCTGTTTTGCACCTGGTCACCACTGTGGGAGCTTGCTGTGCGAATGTTGGCTACCGCGTTTCTTACATTACAACAGTGACTACACTTCAAAAGTACTTCACTGACTTTAAAGCGCTTTGCAAAAGGTGTTCTAGAAATGCAAGTCTTTCTATCTGGTAATTACCTCTGCTTCAAATGTTTATCTATAAAGATCCAATAGCCTCTGCTTCAGCCACTCCCTGCAGCAAAGCGTTCCGTGCTCCAAGTGACGTGTTTGATCAGTTCAGTCGTCTTGGTTCCATGTAGGCGTAAACCCACCGCACAAAGCCATGACTGACTGAACAATGTCCTGTAAATAGAAAGAACAGGACCTATTTTCCAGACCTATTTTGCAATTTAGTATACTGTATTCGCTGCTCACGATGCGGTCTCCTCTACATTGGGGAGACCAAACGCAGATTGGGCGACCGCTTTGCGGAACACCTCCGTTCAGTCCGTAAGGGTGACCCTGAGCTTCCGGTCGCCTGTCACTTTAATTCTCCACTTCACTCCCACTCTGATCTCTCTGTCCTCGGCCTATTACATTGTTCCAATGAAGCTCAACGTAAGCTCGAGGAACAGCACCTCATCTTTCGATTAGGCACTTTACAGTCTGCCGGACTCAACATTGAGTTCAACAATTTCAGATAATTACCCCTGCCCCCATTTTTCATGCAGTATGATTTTTGCCATTCCCATTTGCAACATTTTATCTTTCCTGCCTCTTACAAAAGTACAGGATGTTCTTTCAATTCCTTCCTCCCCTCCTAAACCCCCCACCCCCCGGTCTCTGTACCTGCTTAATATCTGTTCCATCTCCAGCTTTTTCCAGTTTTGATGAAGGGTCCCAGACCTGAAACGTTAACTCTGTTTCTCTCTCCACGGATGCTGCCTGGCCTGCTGAGTATTTCCAGCATTTTCTGTTGTTATTTCAGATTTCCAGCATCCGCAGTATTTTGCTATTCTATTTTCCAGAGGGTTCGGTATCGAGCCTTGTACTGCCTGCAGAAATAACGAGAGGTCGCAGCAGCAGTTTTTTTCTGATCCAAGTTGCATTTAATTTGCTGCTCAAATACTCAGGCATTTGGTGGCTCAAAGTATGAATGCGGCTGCGGCGCCCTTGGAGGATGTTTGGACTGTGATAAAATATGGGCCAGAAGTATTCTCTCCCCCATCCCCCAAACAAAAATAAGACGCTTACACCCTCTCCCTGTGTTGCTGCTGCAATCATAGGATTTTACAGTATAGCAAGAGGCCATTCGGCCCATCGTGCCTGTGCTGACTCGCTGAAAGAGCTACACGCGTAGTCCCATTCTACCTGCTCTTGCCCCATAGCCTTTAAAAATATATATATATTTTCAAATATATTCAGATAATTAGAGGCCATCAATATAAACTAGTCACCAAGAAATCAAATAGGGAATTTAGAAGAAACTTTTTTACCCAGAGAGTGGTGAGAATGTGGAACTCGCTACCACAGGGAGTGGTTGAGGCGAATAGTATCGATGCATTTCAGGCAAGCGAGAAGAATTGCTCTTGACACTAGCCAGGTGGATTGGGGTTGTCCAGATGAACTACAGAGCTTGCTCTAGCCCTGTACATACTCTCCTATGTTTCTCCCAATAACATTCTTGTCTACTTCTTGCATTGCTTAAAAATGTATTTGAATCTCTCTCAGCTATTTATAATCCACCTCTCTTGTTACTTAGTCTGTAGTGTTTGGGGATTTGATAAACCCATGGGG
Organism: Somniosus microcephalus; assembly: GCF_052327205.1. Taxonomy (NCBI): domain Eukaryota; kingdom Metazoa; phylum Chordata; class Chondrichthyes; order Squaliformes; family Somniosidae; genus Somniosus; species Somniosus microcephalus. The sequence continues at coordinate 5,204,710 of NC_141016.1, read as the reverse complement.
GAGAAGGGAATAGAGGTAGACGAGGAAAGCCTGGAGGAGGCTCGAGTGGAGCAGAAACACCGGCACGGACTGGTTGGGCCGTGTCTCCTGTTTCTGTGCCGTATATCCTATTCAATCTTGTGTAATATTTACACACTTTCCTTTTTTAAAAGCTATCATGGATTCTGCTTCTGCTAGGGTATTCCCTCTGCCTAAACAATTCTCCTCATCTCTCTCAATTCTTCTGGTGACGATCTTAAATTTAAGCCCTCTAGTTACCAACTCTCCAATCTGGAAATAGTTTTTCCCCATTTACCTTTATCAAAAACCCTCATCATTTTTGAATGCTTGAGCATTTCTTTGCACTCTGTGGGTTAAAATTCTACGGTTGAAGCAGTCCCCAATTTTTGATGTACTGTTTAATTGATGCAACATTGGGGTTTATTTCACCATCACCAAAAAACCTGTTGGCCGAAGGATACGAAGGTTCTCTGGAGCTACTGCCCGGTCAGTCCAATGGAGTTCACGATGAGGCCAGTCTTAAGTTTAATCACGGATGGTTTTATTTTTAAATTTAGGTACGACACTTCTACCATTAGTCAGAGCAGGTTAAATTTGCTTATGCTCTGCCCAGGGTTACAGGATATTATATTGGAAGATAACACTGCCTCCCGCATCATCGCATCCAGTTGTTTCTTCAATTATTCCAGCTTTTTCCACATTCACCTGAAATCCATTCCATGTATTGATCGCTCAGTGAAGAAGAAATTCCTGATGCCATTCTTAAATTTGCCCGTCACTAGTTTTTACCTGTGCTCTCTCGGCAAAACTGTGGCAGATGGAGTTCACCGTGGGTCAACCACTTCGGACCCAAGAAAGCAGGATGTTGAGAAGCTCGGAACTGTGGAGGGAACCAAGAGATTGAGGGGTCCGAGCACAGAAATCACTAAAAGCTGGTGGACGGGTACAAAAAATAATTTAAGAGGCGAATGGAATGCTGGCCTTTATCTGAAGGGGGCTGGAATAACGAGGGGTGGAAGTGCTATTGCAGTTTATATAAAGCCGGATCCGGTCAGACCCCATCTGGAGCACTGCGTTCAGTTGTTGGCACCGCTCCTCAGGAAGGCTGTATTGGCCTTGGAGGGGGAGCTGTGCAGATTCACCAGAATGATACCAGGGCTCAAAGGGTTAAATTATGAGGACAGGCTACATGGACTAGGCTAGTATTCCCTTGAGTATAATAGATTAAGGGGTGATCTATCTGAGGTTTAAGATGATTAAAGGAGCTGATAGGCTAGATCGAGAGAAACTATTTCCTCTGGTGGGGGGAGTCCAGAACAAGGGGGCAGAACCTTAAAATTAGAGCCAGGCCGTTCAGGGGTGATGTCAGGAAGCACTTCTTCACACAAAGGGGAGTGGAAATCTGGAACTCTCTTTCCCCCCCCCCCCCCAAAAAGCTGTTGAGGCTGGGGGTCAATTGAAATGATGAAAACTGATGGATTTTTGTTCGGTAAGGGTATTGAGGGTTGCCAAGGCGGGTAAATGGTGTTAAGATACAGATCAGCCATGATCTAATTGAATGGCGGAATAGGCTCGAGGGGCTGAATGGTTTACTCCTGTTCCAATGTTCCTGATCTTACTGTCATGGTTTAGTTTGAGAGTCATTTTTGAGAACGTCTTCTGCTTTATCAGATTTTATATCTGGTTCTGGTTCGGTCACTTCCTTTCAAGGCAAAAAAGCCCGAATTCCTCCAGTCTTTCCCCGTAACTTTGATGCTTGAAATCAGGATTGTGGTGCTTCTTTGAACTGCCTCTGGGACTTGAATGTCCCTTTTGTGTGGCCCATAACCCATTTCAAAGCAGTATATAAGCCACCCACCTGAAAATCTCCCCACCCACTCCTGGTCAAATGTAGGGAAATGGAAAAGCCACGTGACCTCACGAGGGCTTGCTCTGACGGTGAACTACCAGAGTCCAGCAGTGTTTGGTAGAGCTTGCTGTTTGTTCCGTGTGATCTGTGTTCTTTCTGATCTCCCAGGAGCTTGATTATAAAAATGCCCTCTGTCCCCAGTACCGCCATCTCTCACCACGAACACAAGGAAACCGCAACAAAAATCTCTCTGTAACCAGCTAGAAATATAAGTGGCAGACAATTAATTTTTTAGTAATTTCACCCTATTGAGATTTAATCCAGATAATTTTTATGATAGGGCAGCAGTGTTCAACATCTGTTGACTGCACAGATTTTTCTATAAATCTTATTAAAACTGTTTTTAAAAAAACGAAGCCAGTCGGGACTATTGACTTTTTAAAAAAAATGACGAGCAACAGGGCATTTCTTGAAGATGTGATTAGGATGCTCGATGCCTCCCTGGCTGTGGGGGCTGCGTTTTGGGTGCAGTTCACAAGCCAGTCATAGCCGTATTACTCACTGCAGCCCACACTGCCATTAGCAAGTAGCTGGGGACGAGCTGAGCAGTGCAACTGTGTGGGATGAAGGTGTTTGACCCAAATTTACAAGAGGTAAGCTCAGTTGACACCGAAGAGATTTGGCTGCCTGGAATGAAATACATGGTGTGAGAAATATTGCTGCAGAATTTTTAGAATGTTTCTCAACAGCTATTATTGATCCTGCTAAGCTGAAGTCCTTCCGTTGATTCACAACTGCTGCTGACTGAAAAGATACTTGCTGTACACACACACTGTTCAAATGGCAATGCAATAAGCATTTAAAAGGCAGCCAGTCGACACAGCTTACTAGTTTTATACAGTCTCCACATACAAGGGCTTTCAAAAGGCAAAAAAAAAGAAAGCCATCGCGAGATAGATCTAGCACCTCGTCTCTGTTGGCGTGTAAACAGCCTGTGTGTGGGGCTTGAGGAGGTGCCTGGCTGACGAGCATGTTTTTCTTTCTACCAAACCTGACCAATGTGTGGAGCAGCTCACGACTTTAAGCAACGCACTGGGCTGGTGGGAGTCTGGGAATTATTATAGGAACCTTCCCATACCTGTCCGTTTCTGTTAGTGTCCACAGAGATGAATGTGTTGTAGAAGAATGGTGCTTTATATGGATTGTACGTTACCGGTAGATTCGGGGCAACTCGATAACTTTGAACACAAATTGCCAATTCATTGCCTCGATTCTCAGTTTACATGAAAACAGTGCCGTTGGTTTAATGTTTGCAATTATAGGGTAAACTGAGGTGAAAAGTGTAATATCAATGTTTTTAGAGCTTTTGCAGACAGAAGAAAATGGAACATCAACTCTGCATTTCTCACTTCAGTAATTTGAAATTTAAAAAAATACAATAAATGTCTACATTAGTGCTATTTCTGCAAATATAGTGAACAGGAGTCAATATAAAGGCAAGTTTAATAACATTATAGGGTTTTGGTGTTGGGCCACAGTCTCAGGATACGGGGTTGGACATTTAGGACTGAGATGAGGAGAAATGTCTTCACTCAGAGGGTGGTGAACCTGTGGAATTCTCTACCACAGAAGGCTGTGGAGGCCAAGTCACTGAATATATTTAAGCAGGCGATAGATAGATTTCTAGACACACAAGGCATCAAGGGATATGGGGAGAGAGCGGGAATATGGTATTGAGATAGAGGATCAGCCATGATCATATTGAATGGCGGAGCAGGCTCGAAGGGCCGAATGGCTGACTCCTGCTCCTATTTTTCTATGTTGCACTCTTCTGAATACTTCTCTCCATACTTTTCATTGGTGCTAATAACAGATGAGAAATGAATGAGTTCAGAATCAAAATTGAAATATTGAGTGCCATGCTACATGTAAAAGATTTACCTGCACTTCAAGATTTTATCACACAGGGCTAGCATATAAATCATGAAGAGGGGGAGCCCTGACTTACACCAGAGGTGACTGTGCAGGTGCAGTGGGCTAAGTCATTGGAAGTGTTACTGCATTGTAGATATTTGAAGGAGGCGTGGAACCTGGATACAGATGGACCACGGAACAGATGTTCAGGCAGTACTGGGGTGGTCCGTCGTGTTGAGGGGCAGTGAGTGAGTCTTGGTGGTGGTCACGCAGGATGCTGTTTATAGTCTCAGTGCCATGGGCATGGCAGAAACCTGTTTGGATAGTCTTAAACCAGAAGAGATGGGGGCATAATTGCGAGACAATGATGCATTCAGGCACTTGAGAAAGAAAGTTGAGTGTTGTAGATAATATGAATGTCAAATGTGTTGGAAAGTCCTTTCTGCTAATTTAGGGAAACTATCATTTCAAGCCTCAAGATTTTAAATTCTAAGTATTTGAAAGAGAAGGAAAAGTGTATTGTGAGCACGCATCACCATCAAAGCCATAATCTGGAGGCAGCTGGCACACTGGACTGGAGCTGATTGTTTTTATGGGTTGATTCGAAACTACTAAGTGTCAATTTTACAAAAATAATATGCATAATTTTGCTGATGAAGACTGCATCGCAATGTAACTGCGGCTATTTAAAGAAAGTCTTCAACCACGATGTCCAGATTAAATAATTACTCGGTCTGACATATGAAGATTTAAATATAAGATTTTTTTAAAACCAGGAAAAGGAGATTGAGCCCCCTCGTTCCTTCACTGAGTCAGTCACAGAAGTGATGCCTGTTCCTGCCTGCAATTTCCTGTTGGCTAGAATCGGAGTGTGAATAAAAGTTTGAAAAACAAACAGAAAACAGCAGCTCTTTTGACATTTCTGGAGCCCTCTACAAACCACTGACTTTCTGTCCTCCTTACCCCAGCTAGTATGTATTCAGACCCTCTTCTAACCGATGGCAACTCCCACAAACCGATATTTAGGAGCTTTCTAAGTGCAATCAAGTGTAGGGCTTGTTACAAAATTTACCCTTAACCCAGGGTAGCTTTCAGTTAAAGCCATGAATCACTGTGGTATCCTTTTGAAAGGTATTTGCTTTGGAAAGCGGGATGTTTTTCTAATTGTTCAGCATAAAAATATGAAGAAAACCTTATCCATAAACAATCTGAAAGACAAATGTATCGGGAAACTTTCTAAATAACTAGTGAAATTGTACTAAAAGCAGAAAATGCTGGGAACACTCAGCAGGTCAGGCAGCATCTGCGGAGCGAGAAACAGAGTTAACGTTTCAGGTCGATGACCTTTCATCAGAACTGGAAACAGTTGGAGATGTAACAGGTTTTAAGCAAGTTCAGAGGCAGTGAAAGGGGGGAGGAAAGAACAAAAGGGAAGGTTCTGTGATAGGGTGGAAGGCAGGAGAGATTAAATGACAAAAGGGGTGACGGTACAAGGCAAATGGGTAATGGGGCAAGTAAAGAAACAAAAGATGGGTCTAGAGGAGGTGTAAATGGCAACAGCAGAACCATTAGCAGCACCAGCTGGCTGAAAAAATGGGAGGAGTGGTTATGGTCTGAAATTGTTGAACTCGATGTTGAGTCCGGATGGCTGTAAAGTGCCTAATCGAAAGATGAGGTGCTGTTCCTAGAGTTTCCGTTGAGCTTCATTAGAACAGTGTAGGAGGCTGAGGATAGAGAGATTGTCGTGGGAGTGCGGCGGAGAATTAAAATCTCAAGCGACTGGAGGTTCAGGTTAACGCTTGCGGACTGAATGGAGGTGTTCAGCAAAGCGATCACCTAATCTGGTCTCACCAATGCAGAGGAGACCACATCGTGAGCAGCGAATACAGTTAAATGTTTAAGAGGATGAGCAAAGCAGGGGTTAACAGTGTGGAGAGGCTTTGGGCTCCTTCATCTATTGGAACTGCCCCGGAGTGGTCTTGTTCTGGACTTGGATCCACAACTTTCCATCTCTATTGTCCCTACAGTTTTCGGAAACACTTCCCCCTCAAATATTCCCACCTCCTCAGTTCTGGTACTGCCAGCAGCCCACCTCAAGGGCAGTTGGAGCTGCTACTTCTTAGAATGACCTTGTCTGGAGGACAGGTGAGAGATGAGAACTGGCCTCTAATATCTTAATTGCAGACATTTCTCCTCCCAAGTGCGACTTATGAGGGTTGTAAACTGCAAGCTGTCGAGTAGCCATACTTTCCACTCCTGCCTTTGTATCTCTGTTGATCCCTTTATGCCCGTTAGCCAGAATGACTGATTTAGCCTGGACGCGTGAGGTCACACTTAAAACAGTACTTGTCATTTTTTTAAAAAAAACCATTTTGGCATTTTTATTAACTTACTGAATGTCCTGCTGAAAATTCAGTTTAAGAAAATGTTAAAGTATTAATATGGCGGAAGCATCACTTCAATTGCCATTTCAAAATATAATTCTTGTGCTTGACCCACATTTGTTGTTTGTGTATACACCCATCTCTGAACATAAATAAATGATGTTTGCTTCTTTTTGTTGTGCTATTATTAATATTCAAAATAGCTGAGGCATATTATGGGGCTGGCTTTTATGTGTCGGCTGTGGCTGAGTGGGCCGCACTCTCGCCTCTGAGTCAGAAGATTGTGGGTTCAAGTCCCACTCCAGAGACTCGAGCAAATAATCTAGGCTGACGCTCCCAGTGCAGTGCTGAGCATCAGACGTTAAACCGAGGCCCTGTCTGTCCTCAGGTGGACGTAAAATATTCCGCGGCACTATTTCGACGAAGAGATAGGGAGTTCATCCTGGCCAATATTTATCCCTCAACCAACATCGCTAAAAAAAAAACCCCACAGATTATCCAGTCATTATCACATTGCTGTTTGCTGTGCGCAAATTGGCTGCGGCGTTCCCTACATTACAACAGTGCCTACACTTCAAAAGTACTTCACTGGCTGGAAAATGCTTTGGGGCGTCCTGAGGTTGTGATAAATGCGAGTCCTTTTTTTTTCTCTCGTCTACTAAAGTGTGGGAGGGGTACCGCTGAGTTAATCGAGTTTTTCTTTGATATCTGCACGAGATAAAAGCATTTAACCTTTAGCAGCAAAATAACCTTCACTGTTATCATGAAAACTGAATCTTCTCTCTGGTTGTGAGGCCTTTTGTTACATCACTGCTTGCAGTCTTTTCGGGGGGAAGCAGTGATCATTTCAGGGCACTTAGTCCACTTTATATCCATTGACACCAAGTATCCGAAGATCTGTTTTGCAATATTGGTGAGGTACCTCACCTCTAAATCTGTATCTTCCAAAAATGATACAGGAAACTTTCGATTTACTGGCACCTAAATAACCGGATATCTCGGTTAACCAGCAAAATTCAGGAGTAGGTTCAGGTAAGTTTTACTTCATATTCTACTTGCCTTCCTTGATCTGTTGCTGTGCAAGGGTGTGGCTGCAGCTGTTGCTAAGCAACAGAGAGGCTTGGAACTTGTGGCCATTGTTCTGCACTTGTTGCTAAGCAACAGGGTCTGTTGCTTTATACGAAGCTGCCAGCTCTCCGTATCTTTTACTATAGCTTTCGGTTATCCGGAATTTTTGATGAACCGGCACCACATCGGTCCCGTCGGTGCCGGATAAAAAAAAGTTTCCGGTACGTGGAAACAGCGGTGCTTAATGTATTAAGTTGATGAAATATTGTAATGAAAGAACTCAAAACATACTGAAGATACAATCCTCCTATTGCTTGGCCGCTTCAACTTTTGTAGTATTTGCTTTAGACTTCTTCCCAGTCTTTATTAGGTTCAGAAAGCAGCAAACGTGTCGTGCAAAGTATTGTCTTCTCCCACTCCAACCCAGAAATGCAGCATTACCCTCCAACAACATTCATCATTCAATCCAGCCAAAAACTGACCACTCCTCTGCAGAGGGCCGTTGAAAGGCTGGTCAGAGCTTTGATATAAACTGAGGTCTCCTTAATCCAGCTGTTGCCATTGGATGCAAAGTGATGATGTATTTCACACTTGACCTCAAGTGTGGTTTCAACAAAAAATAAACTGCAGCTATCTCCCTAACTTTCAAAATTGCGCTGAATAAAATCTGACAAAATTAGATTATGGTGATGTTGGCTGAGAATATGTTGTGTTTTGAGCTATCTTGTTAAGTTGGAAAATCTTGAACTGGCTTCTACATGCCTGAAGCTATTTTTCTTCATATAATTAAGAAGGTCAAATCACAATATTCTGATGCTAACTGTGCAGAATCCATATTTGTTCTTTGGGGTCAGACATGAAACAAAGGCTCTTTTCTTTTGAGTGTCTGTCTGGACCAACCCATTTCTCAACCGGATTTGTTTGTCAATACAGTCAGCTATTGATTTATCAGAGCTGTTTCTCCAGCAAATGTCAAGTGTCTATTAGTTTTGAGAAACCTGCTGGTGAACATATCTCTATCTCAAAATGAAAAGAATAATGTTTTCTGCACAGTTTCAATTTGATTCATTATTTGCTCAGTCATTAGCTGCACTAATATTAATTACTGCCTCTGAAAAATCATAAAAGTTTAGGCACCAAATTTCTGGATCTACTCTCATAGTGCAGACTCTTCTTCATTTGTTTATCTCCCAAATATCAATGGAGGGACTAATTGCCCAGTGGAGAGAGCCCGGGGGAATGTCATGCCTTTTGGACTTTGATCATGGTATACTTGTTCATGCTAAATGGGCTTTTCTGCTATCTCGATGTGCAAGTACTGCATTCCATATAATGTTTGGTTCTTTACTTTCATCTTCTGGTCGTGTTTCGCTGGCTGTTTTGGGGTATAAGTGAGTTGAGTTTTTCCTCAAGCTTTTTCAGTCCCTATTTTCTTCAGTTTTCCTAACGTTTTAAAATCTGTTCTCTTGATTCCTCCTCTTGTTCAAGCTCCCCCAAAGAGTCAGGAAATGGTCACCACACTTTGGGGACAAGCCACCAGGGACACTTAACATTTGAGGACGACCTCCAATTGGGCCTCCGCTGATCCACTCCCAACCCGCGATACGCAGCCTCATTTGGAAGCGGGCTCTTAGTTATCTTTCTCCTATCTTACGCAGAAGATGTTTCTTGATGGTTTCTCCCACACCAGGGGAAGTTTACTCTGCTGATCAGTGCTGTTACATCGTAGACATCCCAAAGTGCTTTGCGGACAACAAATTACTTTGAAGTGTAGTGACTTATCTAGTTGAACCTGCTGATATATTGTTTGTCATCACCCTGAAAAGTATTATAAGTCAAAGTGCTCAACACGTTCTAGGGTTGGATCCAGAATAGCAACATTTCACCCTCAGTAGTAGCTAGATTTATTGATGCCTCCTTCACCAGATGGTGATCCCACGTAAGAGGTGCTGGGGGTTCAAAGGGGTGTGATTTCTTCCATATGACTCATTTCAGATCAACTACCTTGAATTTAGAGCAATCTAGAGCTCTGCCTCATGTTGGGCGAGACCAGTGTGTTCCTGAAACAGAAAAGATTCACCTTTGTTTTGATTCCCCTCGTAGCACAGATCATTTTCAAGATGTTTGTTGCAGCTCTAGCTAGCTGGTACCTGCTGAAGGGAAACTTATCAGCTTATGGCTTATCTTGATGACTTTTTTGAGTGCATGGGAAGATTGTCACTATCTACTCTAGTAAAGGTCATTCCACATCCTGTCGGGCAACGTTTAGATTGAGTGTTATATACAATCTTGGAAAGTCTAGACTTAAAAAAAAGAAAGACTTGCATTTCTATAGTGCCTTTCATGACCACCGGACGTCTCAAATCGCTTTACAGCCAATGAAGTACTTTTTGAAGTGCAGTCACTGTTGTAAGGTGGGAAATGCAGCAGCCAATTTGTGCACAGCAAGCTCCCACAAATAGCAATGTGATAATGACCAGATAATCTGTTTTTAGTGATGTTGGTTGAGGGATAAATATTAGCCAGGACACTGGGGAGAACCGCCCCCCCCTGCTCTTCTTCGCAATAGTGCCATGGGATCTTTTACATCCACCTGAGAGAGCAGACAGGGCCTCGGTTTAATGTCTCATCCGAAAGACACCACTTCCGACGGTGCAGCGCTCCCTCAGCACTACACTGGTGTCAGCCTAGCTTTATGTGCTCAAGTCCCTGGAGTGGGACTGGAACCCACAACCTTCGGACTCCGAGGCGAGTGTGCTACCAACTGGGCCACAGCTGACAAGAGGCGCAGAAGTGCCAGTTGCTATGAATAACCCAGATTAGCTTGGATAAGCACAGAGTTTTGCACAATGGCCCATATTTTCCGGTGCCTACGGATGCATATGCGCCCATAAGGGCCCCCGTGTGAAAACCCAGAACTTGCAATCTGCCAAAAATCTAATTGACAGATCCTAGCCATCCCCAGGAAATGGACACCCGTGGGTGGAGTTGGGCTATTTGCCCAACGACTGTCCAGTGAATGCCCGCGACATTCTTACGGCTGGTAAAAGCAGTAAGGCCTGCTTTTACCAGCGTAAGAGATTAAATGAATATTAAAAAAAAAAAATTCAATTATTTAAGCATTAAAACACTTGTAAAATAAGTTAAGGTTATTTTTAGCCCCTTTAAAGCATTTAAATTTATTTTCCAGAAAATTTAATTTTTGTTTTAAATGTTTAATTAAATTGTATTTTAATACATTTTAAATATGTAATTTTTAAATTGTATTTGGTATGTAAATGTTTTTTATGTGATCCCCATTCATGCCCATGGGGTTTCCGTATGTATGGATGAATGGGGACCCCCCTTCTTTCATTAGTTGGGCCGGTCCACGTGATCCCAGGGGCATTTGCAAACTGCCTGCGCCCCGGGATACGTGGGCCTCTCCACATGTATACGCCTAGAGGCCCAGGAGCGAGAGTCTCCCTGGATCCAGGACCATCAGGCAGGTGCGTAGACTTTTTGCCATTTGGAGGCAGCAGCCTGCGGGAAGCCTCCAACCACAAATTCAGGCCCAGTCTGTCTAAGGTTTTCAGTGGACTGATGATGTACTTCAGTTTTGATGCTGTCAATTTAAAAATTTTGTTGAGTGGGGAGCAAGGTTCTTTGATGGCATTTCCCAAACTTGCGACCTCTACCACCTCAAAGGACAGCAACGACCACATCCCAGGAACACATTTTTAAAAAAGGTTTTCAAAGACCCAAAAGTAACCATCAAACTAAATGGAAAACCCTTTCTCTGATCCTGTTGGATTTGTTTCCCCAATATTGCAAACATTGGCCCGTATTTTGTGGTAATAATAATGGCGAGGCTAACGGCGCTCACCGTAATGATGGAGTAAATCAGACAGCAACTTCCGGCGTCCGTGCATTCGCAGTTATCTGGAAATCCGGAGGTTGCTGTCCATTTTGCCCTGGAGTGTCATTCCATCAGATTTGAGTTACTGGAGATTTTATTAAAATTAAAATGATTTCTTTTTACTTTTTCTTTCTCTGTCTCTTTTTCTCTCTCTCTCTCTCTCAATCCCATCTTTCTTTCCCACTCTTCATTTTGCCTTCTGTACATGATTTTACATTAAATTAAATATTCTAGCTCAGACTTCCTGGTTTAGACCATGCGTGGCTTAGTGAGGATTCTTCAAGCTGATTGGTTAAGGAGACACACTGTTGCTTTTCCTGCTCTCACAGGTCCCAGATCCCCTGTAGAAGGAGCCGTGCTGTATCAGACACGCAAAAAGCCCGTGATAAGACTAAGTGCAATGAATTGCCCTTGAGTGGCTTGCTAAGCCATTTCAGAGGGCAGTCAACCACATTGCTGTGGGTCTGGAGTCACATAGGCCAGGCACAAGTAAGGAGTGTGATGGAATACTCTCCACTTGCCTGGATGAGTGCAGCTCCAATAACACTCGAGAAGCAGCCCGCTTAATTGGCACCCCATCCACCGCCTTAAACATTCACTCCCTCCACCACCGGCGTACCGTGGCTGCAGTGTGTACCATCTACAAGATGCACTGCAGCAACTTGTCAAGGCTTCTTCGGAAGCACCTCCCAAACCCGCGACTTCTTCCACCTGGAAGGACAAGGGCAGCAGGCGCATGGGAACTCCACCACCTGCAAGTTCCCCTCCAAGTCGCACACCATCCTGACTTGGAAGTATGTCGCCGATCCTTCATCGTCGCTGGGTCAAAATCCTGGAACTCCCTCCTTAACAGCACTGAGAGTACCATCACCAAACAGACTGCAGCGGTACAAGAAGGCGGCTCACCACCTCCTTCTCAAGGGGCAATCAGGGATGGGCAATAAATGCTGGCCTTGCCAGCGACGCCCTGATCCCATAAACGAATAAAAAAAAATCACAACAAAATTATCTGGTCGTTATCATATTGCAGTTTGTGGGAGCTTGCTGTGTGCAAATTGGCTGCCACGTTTCCTACATTACAACAGTGACTACACTTCAGAAGTACTTCATTGGCTGTAAAGCGTTTTGGGACGTCCTGAAAGGCGCTACATAAATACAATTTTTTTCCCAATCTGTCGGGCTGCACTCACTGCAGTCAACAAGCCCCAAGCAATATGATCTGTGCACAGTGATGCGAGTGCACAATGTATATAGAGGTCCCCCACTCGTCCCACTGCTCAAATGCCAGCCAGCACAGTGCAACAATGGCACAACGGAGGTGGCAACCCGAATTGAATGTGCCTGGCCAGAATGGCAGATTGACCACGTGGTCACTGTAAAGTTGTAATTTGTAGCAGAGTCTGAGGCATGTATTCGGAACATCAGCTTCACCTCCTGTTTCTGTTGCAGGTTGTGTACTATACAGAAATGTCCAAGATATTTGGAGACCTCACTGGCCAGATTGACCAGCAGGGAATCACTGACGAACAACGGGAGAAGGAAAACGAAGCGAAACTCAATGATCTGCGGGCCCTCTCTATAGTGGCAGATGACTGAATCACGTAAACTGCACACTTATTCAATGCTGGGCTCTGTCTAGTGTTCAGAGTAAGCCACATTTGTGTGTAAATGGGGAATCACTTGCGGGTACACTTTTTGTTAGGGTTGGGGAAAAGCAGCAATGTCGATGGATTATGATTGAGATCTTCCATTTTTAACCCCTTTCCCTTTTCTACATTCCGCGGCCAAAGTTGGTGGGCAGCGAGTGACCTATTCTCCGGCTTCTGCCGATCCTGGAGTTTGACCGGTCGGTAGGAAATTGCAGAGAATGGCTCACTTCTCATACTCACTCCCTCCTTGTTTATGAAGTGCCCAATGGCCCAACAGCACGGTGGCATAGTGGTTAGCACTGTTGCCTCACAGCACCAGGGACCCGGGTTTGAATCCGGCCTCGGGCGACTGTCTGTGTGGAGTTTGCACATTCTCCCCGTGTTTGCGTGGGTTTCCTCCGGGTGCTCCGGTTTCCTCCCACAGTCCAAAGATGTGCGGGTTAGGTTGATTGGCTATGATAAATTGACCCTTAGTGTTAGGGGGATTAAATACGTGGGGTTACGGGGATAGGGTGGGATATGTGTCGGTGCAGGCTCGATGGGCCGAAATGGCCTCTGTCTGCACTGTGGGGTTTCTGTGATTTCTGTGACTACCTATCCCGGGAAGCATTGTTTGGAATCGGGGAGGAGTGGGCCATGAACCTCTGTCCTGCCCCTAAAGTGTTGCAGTTACAATGAATCCATCACATCCAGTTTGTTAGAGTCTCTGTCCAATGTGGGAATCCAGCAGGCAGAGTTTCATTAAGATCCATGAGTTCCTGTTCGTTGGGGAGGGGTGTTTCAGTGGGCCATCTCATCCTTGGGAGGGGAATCTAGTCAGTTTAACACAAAGATAAGAAAGTTGTATTTAAATTCTTGCACCGGGCAAAAATAGTTAATTTAAAGGGAGTGTTTAACTCGTTATTAGGGTGATATAAATTACTGGTGATGGGTCAGAGTGCCTGACTCTGATAAACTTGGTGTTGTACCAGACACTACACACATTTTTAATATATCTTTATAGACTTTATGGAGAGAAAATTGTTACTTGATCCCAGGGATGTCCAAACTGGAGCCCACGGGCCACATGCTACTCCCAACTTCCGACAATCAGACCCTCGAAGCCCAGGCGACTTGGTGTTGTCTGCCCCTTCTCTTATTTAGTGGTTGATCGTTTGTTTGAATTCAGTGAGGTTGGGAAAGGGCTGTTGGTGCAGTTGCCGCATTGGTGAATAAACCCCAAGTCAGAACACCGCAATCTTTTGGTGTCTGCGCTTTGAGATGCATTTAAATTACTGGATTTAAATTGGGGCCCAAGGAGACAATAAACTTTGACACACCCCCATTATTTTTTTTTAGTACTGAATGTGTTTCACGTTTTTAAATTAAGCGCACATTTTGTCACGTGTTACCCAGTTACCCTGTACCAAATTGCTGTATTGTATATTTGCTTCGTGGTGCGTGTAGTGTTCATGTTCGCTGATGGAGTCGTGTCCTAACACTGCTGACTTATAGAGCTCTGAGCACCAACACTAAACCATCGGGGTGGAGAAGCGAGATATGAAGAAAATGTGGGACTATTCTTTGCGCGTTGAAGGGTGATGGGAAATGTAGCTGTTTGATTGACTATTTCTCTTGGTTTCTGATACAAGAAAAATGCACTAGCACATAAAAGGTGCTTCACTTTGCACTCAATTAGCTTTAAAAAGATGTAATTTTGTAATGTTTGTAAATAATGTTGGATGTCCGTATATAATGTTCTGCGGGTTAATAAGCATTGTCTCGAGTCTCCTTCAGAGCTGTGGAATCCTCAGTCCCTGTGCAGGACGAATCAAGTTGTCTTGTCTCCTGAACTCCATTAAAAGCTCACTAGACCAGCACGATACCGACTCTTGTCGCTGTGATGGGGTCACCTGTTTTGCAGGCCCACAGTAGTTGGCACTGGGAAGCGCACAAGTTTTTAAAACCGTTTCCCCCGGGGCAACGTGGAGTGATGGGATGTGGAGATTTCCCCTCTCAGCTGAATGCCAGATCTTGGGTTGCTGTTGCCGTCGAGGCTGACGAGTGGGAGGGAGAGAGAAGAGCAAGTCAGAGCGAGTCATCGCCGCCTACCAACAGTGGCTGGTTCATAAAGACACTGCTGCACGACTGGAAGCAAATCACTCTCTGCCACAAAAGGTGCGAGGCTGGAGCCACCAGGCAACAGTGGAAAGTCGAGGAAGCCGTATCGATCAGACCACCTTCTAGCATTTGAGGTCCTGGCCTCCATTTTGCCCATCAGTATAGTTCCTTGTGAATGGACTGAAGGAAGACAGTACTTGAGATACTTGATGGGCCCAATGGCCTCATAAGAACATGAGAAATAGGAGCAGGAGTCGGCCATTTGGCCCCTTGAGCCTGCTCCACCATTCAATAAGATCATGGCTGATCTTCTACCTCATCTCCACTTTCCCACCCTATCCCCATATCCTTTGATTTTCTCAGTGCCCAAAAATCTCTCTCTCAGTCTTGAAAATACTCAATGACTGAGCCTCCACAGCCCTCTGGGGCAAAGAATTCCAAAGATTCACCGCCCTCTGTGAAGAAATTTCTCCTCATCTCGGTCCTAAATGGCCAACCCCTTATCCTGAGACTATGCCCCTAGTTCTAGACCTTGCAGCCAGGGGAAACAGCCTCTCGGCATCTACCCTGTCAAGCCCTGTAAGAATTTTATACGTTTCAATTTTCCATCAGTGCTGTAAACGTCAAGGGTTCTAATTCACAATGGCCAGTTTCAAACTCATTCCTCTCACTGAGTACTACTGGGTCTTGTGTTGAAGACAGTTTTCAGAGAAACGTCTTTTGTCTTTAAGTGTTATATTTAATACTAAAAGTCAATGTGATTTAAAAATGATGGAAGCCAAGGCATTATTTAGTCTCTTTAACTCGGACTGATTTATCATCATGGGTCATTTTATTAGATTAATGGGCTGTTGGCACTCCTGCAGGACAAGGGACGACCTTTCTGCTTTCAAGGAATCTACTGTGAAGAATTTAAGGTGTTACATAATCAACAACTGCTATTGGACTGTACCTGAAAGTACGAGAAGGTTACTGTAAAATCCTGTATAAGATTTCCACCCATTTTATTGTTTTCTTGGGAGGAAATACTTCAGTTACTGCCCATGGCCTCCTACATTTGCAGTAATACGAGATGTTCAGCTCTGATGTCTTAACACTTTAAACACTGCGGAGGCAAGATATTTAATGCTTCTGTTTTTATTTCCTTTTTGCAGCAGTCTCTGAGTCCCTTCCCTTCTTCGCTCTTCTCCTCTCCCTCAATCCGCCATCCTCGCACACACTGGGTAGGCCAGACATATGAGAGGACCCACCCCCACAATTCTAGAACGAGGGGTTACAGTCTCAGGGTACGGGGTAGGACATTTAGGACTGAGATGAGGAGAAATGTCTTCACTCAGAGGGTGGTGAACCTGTGGAATTCTCTACCACAGAAGGCTGTGGAAGCCAAGTCACTGAATATATTGAAGAAGGAGATCGATAGATTTCTAGACTAGACTCATTTGGCAACACTCAAACATCTCAGCAGGCCCCTGTGTTTCCACTTTGGGACAAGTCACTCCCCTAAACTTGGCCTGGGAGAGTGAATGTAAAGGTGTGATTCAGACTCTAGTTTCTGTTAGGAGCATCTTTAAATGATATTGCTAAACACTAACGTCCATGAGGGATTGAAAGAGGAAACGATGAGGCGGAAGGCTTTTTTACAGTTTTCTTTTCCTGTCTGTGTATCTCTCTCTCCCTCTCTATCTCTCACTTGTGCCATCTCTCTCATTTTTTAGTGGTTGATTTTTACACACCAGTTGCTCACTTCTTTGGGTCTTGGGTGCCTCCCTGAGCCACTCCAGGGCTGGAGATTATGGAAAAGGCCTTGCGTGCTCCTGGACTCGATCCAGACGTTTTCACGGAAGCCTGGATCCATCCAGCCCGCAGAAAGTCATTAGTGGGGAGCCGGCCTGAGTCAATATTAGCTTTCCCCTGCTCTGGATAACTTTCTTCAAAGTTGTGGTAATTCTTTAATTTAAAGGGACAGGGGTTATTTTGCATGTGGATTGTGCAGTGGGAGACAGTGACCCCCACTGGAAGTTTGGATTTACTGCAACTATTTATGACCTGATGAATCAGAATCTCATTTTTAAAAACGTGTATCTGCAAAATACAGCAACTGCGGATCCACATTTTAATTTCTAAATACGATGGTGAGCAAATGGGGTCTGACCCAACCACTTCACGTCACTGTATTGTAAAACCAAACAATCGCACAGCTCTATTGACCAGTGTTTTTAAATTGTTAAATAGATGAGTGTCCCTTTTGTCATCCTGAGTTATAAAGCAACATGCTGTACCTCATCGAAGGACTGTTAAAATAAATTGTACTCTACCCTATAGAAGATAGGAGCAGGACTCGGCCATTCGGCCCCTCGAGCCTGCTCCGCCATTTAATGAGATCATGGCTGATCATCCAAATTCAGTACCCTGTCCCTGCTTTCTCCCCTGATCCCTTGATCCCTTTAGCCTCAAGAAATATATCCAACTCCTTCTTGAATATATTTAATGAATTGGCCTCAACTGCCTTCGGTGGTAGAGAATTCCACAGGTTCAACATTCTCTGGGTGAAGAAATTCCTCATCTCTGTCCTAAATGGCTTACCCCTTATCCTTATTCTGTGACCCCTGGTTCTAGACTCCCCGCCATCGGGAACATCCTTCCTGCATCTAGTCTGTCTAGTCCTGTTAGAATTTTATAAGTTTCAATGAGATCCCCTCTCATTCTTCTAAACTCCAGCGAATATAAGCCTAATCGACCCAATCTCTCCTCATACGTCATTCCTGCCATCCCAGGTATCAGCCTGGTGAATCTTTGCTGCACTCTCTCAATGGCAAGAACATCCTTCCTATCCTATAGGTGCAAGAGGATTACTGTAAAATCCTCCCTAAATTTTTAGTAACACAAGATGTTCTACTCTCATATCTTAACATAGTGGAGGCAAAAATTGCACCTCAATGCATCAGATAGCCTGGTGGGATCTGTATCCATGCAAATCATTCACTTTCATGCATCGGATCCTTAAATTGTGACCTGCCATTTCCCCACAGCAAGTTAGGAACTTCTGACGTGAGTGCTGCACAAGTCTGTGCTGAGTGAACATTGCCAGAACAAAGTCCCCAGTTGTGGAATAATATCATCCGTTCACTATTCCTGAGTGAACTTGCAAGTAACCGGAGACCTGCAGCCCTGATAATATCTTCAAACTATTTTAAGCTATCTTTATCCGAGATCTGTGGAAGTTTGAGAAGGTACACGTAGATGACCAAAGTGAGGTAAACTTCTAGTTTTGTTCTGGAGATGTGTCATGTTGGGGGAAACTTTTTCCTGTGAGGAATGTCTGGGATTGTTGCGATTATAATGGGGATAACTGATATGAGTAAGAAATCAGAAACTGGAACAAAGACACTCATCACTTTGATGCACAGCGCATTTCGTGAAAGAAAAAAATCTAGGATTATTGTTTTTCTCAAAGCACAATTATGTCGAGATGTTTATCATAAAACAAACATGGCAGATGTTCTCTCATTCCTGGATGATATTTGTGTGATCAGATGCAGGCTGCAGCTGGCACCTCAGGCATGCAACACCTCCATTTTTGCCCACTTTCCATGAGGACCTATTGCCTCTCTGAGGGGACTGGACACAATAAAACTTAATAAAAACATTTCTTTGAAGAAAAATGACACAGACTTTCTGCAAAAAAATAATCTGATTTGTCTTCTACAACTGCACACAACAACAGTGCGTGTTACTCCTCGGTGAGGTTCCTCTGTAATGGTCCCCCGGCCTTGTGAACAGCAGCATTTATAGCGTGCCTTTAACGTCATCCCATGGCGCTGAGGGCAGTGGAGCCAAAGAAGGTTAGGAGGGGTGGGCAATAACTTGGTCAAAGAGGTGGGTTTTAACGAGGGTATAAGCGGTCCAGGGGGAGGAGGGGCGTTGAGGCGGGGTGCGGAGGGAAGAATCGAGCCAGAGTGGGGGGAAGAGGAGAGGTAGGGAGGGGGAGGGAGGTGGAGCGGCAGAGTGGGGAAGGTGGGGGGTGTGGAGGGAGGAAGAGAGGCAGAGTGGGGAAGAGGAGAGGTAGGGAGGGAGTTGGAGAGGCAGAAGAGTTGGGGAGGAGGGGCGTCGAGACGGGGGTGTGCAGAGGGAGGAAGAGGCAGTGGGGGAAGAGGAGAGGGAGATGGAGAGGTAGGGAGGTGGAGAGGCAGAAGGGTTTTTGGTGGGGTGGGTGGTGGTATAAGGTCAGTCTGTCCTCCAGTCTAGTCAACAGTTCCTGGCTAAAATGATTTATTTGGATCTTGGTATGTGAGAGTTATCTGTTTTAGCAAGGAAGGATTCATTCCAGGTAACAAATACTGGTATTCCATTCTGAGTTCCCAAAACAAATCATGGCCAACAGCTGCGATGGCCTTGGATTGTGGCCCATTGACATTGTACCTTTTGGGGAGCGGTTAAGCATTGAAATGTTTAATCTCCTTGGAGGCCCTGGAACTGGTTTGATTTAATTCATTCTGAGGAATCTCCCCAAGTTGTTTTGTATGTTGTTCACACCAACCTAACCGTGGGACCCCTTTTTGGAAGAGAAGAATGACCTTTGTGGCTGAGCACACAGCGTTTTGCAGTTGTCAGTTCTTGGCAATTACTCTTGTTTTGTGTTGCCTCGGTCGTGGTTGCTGCGACTTGAGATATACAGCGACAGGACTCAGAGAGGTGCAATCATTCTCGCCTCATGTCTGCTTTTCACATTCTCCCCTGCCCTGCAATGCTCCTGAAGATGTACAGTCCCACTGATGGGACTTTCCCAAGGCTACCTTGCCTAAGTGGCTATTCTTCCTGTGCGAGTCCAGACTATTTGGTCATGTGGGGAAGCAGGCCTGTACCTGAATCTATCTCACCTGGTGCTTTCGCTTTCCTGCAGGGCCAGTGAATACAATTGGGAACGGTAACCAAGGCTGATTTTTGCATTCCTTGGCACAGGGACCACTTGTAGTGTTCCTCCTGCACTTGCCGAGAGTAACTAACTCCGCACAGAAAGGACATTGCAGCTGGGACCTTCCGATTTGTGTTGTTTGGCTACATTTTGTCATCAGCAACTTGAGCCATAGGACAGCTCTCATTTCCATTTTCAAAGGTAGCTAGACAGTTGCCTTCCATGGACAACTTGTAACTTTCCCGCAAAAGTCATACTGCTAAAATTTGTGTTCACCAATTGAAAGGGGATGGGCAATACTTGTCACAGCTTGGGGAGAGAGGGGAGCAGGAAGTGTTGTTGGAGATGGATAAGAGGGAGAAAGCTTAACTTGCCAAACGTAAAAAGCTTTCTCCCGCCTCCTAAATTTCACTCTTTTTCCAAAGAGATCTTGTCATCGGACTGATGATGAAATAACTTGGGGAGATTCCTGAGAAGAAATTCAATCCTTCTTAAATGATCGATAAACTGTCCTCGTTTGAGGGCTTCCAAGGAGATGGAAGGTCTCAACACTTCCCATTCAATGGTCACAACGCCATCCTTTTAAAAATAGGCCCAGCCTTAAAAAAAAGATGGCAAATTGTTTCAGGAAGTAACATGTCATTGAAACATTACCACAGCTCACAATAACTGACTGAAATGTGTAAGTATTTCACTTTTCGATGGGTCAATGCCATAAATAGGACAATACTGTAATGCAAAAAATAATGCTTCACTCATTGAAATATTATTTTAGCTTCCCTTTCATGCATCAGGGAGGTACTGCTGACCCACACCATGGGTCCCGAGGCTGTCCCACATTTCGTTGACCTGCACATCACCTTTATTTTTGGGTGATGAATCACCTCGACCTGCCTGACTTAAACAGGCTGCCCAGCGGTTGATGGCAGGATGGCTCCGATCGTGTACTAATTTTGTGCCGTTTGCATTTCATGAAACTTAAGATAGGTGCAGAATTGAGAATTGCAAAAAAAAACTGGTTAAAATGTGGTAAAGGTTAAATGGATGTTGGCTTCTAAGTCATATGAGTTCAGTAACCTCGTGATTTGGGTATTGGATGAGCAACCCAGAGGTAGAGGGTTCAAAACACACTGTGGCAAGTTGTAAAACTGAATTTAATAAATTTGGAAAATTTGTGGGCTGGTTTAGGAATAAGATGACTGTGAAAGGGATCCTGCTACCCCTACCTGGTCTGGCTTACATATAATTCCAGACTCTCAATACATGGTTGACTCTTAGCTGAAGTGGCTTCTGCCATCTTCTCTCGCCAGTGTCGCTCACATCCGAGAACCAAAAATATAAAGACAATCCAACATGTTAGTAACATGGTGCATTGGGTTCTGTTCGGCGGGATCCTGTCATCTGCCAAGTTGGTGTGAACTGCTATCAATTTCTTTTGGTGGTTAAGAAGGCATACGGGATACTTTCCTTTATGAGCCAAGGCACAGAATATAAGGTTATGCTTGAACTGTATAAAACACTGGTTATGCCACAACTAGAATACTGCGCACAGTTCTAGTTGCCACATCACGGGAAGGATGTGATCGCACTAGAGAGGGTACAGAGGAGATTTATGAGAATGTTGCCTGGAGTGGAGAATTTTAGCTATGAGGAAAGATTGGATAGACTGGGGTTGATTTCTTTGGCACAGAGGTGGCATTTAATTGAGGTGTATAAAATTATGAGGGGTCCAAATAGAGTGAAAAGAATTAGCAGAGAGGTCAATAACCAGGGGCATAGATTTAAAGTAATTGGTAGGAGGATTAGAGGGGTGTTGAGGAGATCTTTCTTCACCCAGAGGGTGGTGGGGGTCTGGAACCCACTGCCTGAAAGGGTGGTAGAGGCAGAAACCCTCATCACATTTAAAAAGTACTTGGATATGCACTTGAAGTGCCGTAACCTACAGGGCTACGGACCGAGAGCTGGAAAGTGGGATTAGGCTGGACAGCTCCTTTTCAGCCGGCACAGACACGATGGGTCAAATGGCTTCCTTCTGTGCCGTAAATTTCTATGATAAGGTAGCCTTTAATAGTCAACCTGGAAAGATTCACTGAAAATTGCTTCCCAACTTGAACCTGGTGGATAGAGGGACAACATCCGCCCAGGAGATATATCCCCAAGCCACCTGTCGCAGGTCAGGAGTGACACAACCAAATTGATCCAGCAGCCAATTCTATTAGCATCGGAGGCAGCCATATATCTAAAAACCATTGCACCACTATCTATCTATCTGACAACCATGCAGAATTATGCAATGTAACAGGAATTGCAGCAATAAAAGATACTTATTTCACTCTTGTAATTATCTTTCAGAACTCTACCTCACCTTTAGCTGTCTTGCGGCTCACTGGCCCCTGGTAACATGTCAGAATTGGCTTTGTGGTAGGTAGCACTCTCACCACTGATGTCAGAAGGTTGTGGCTTCAAGGCCCAGCCCAGAGACTTGAGCCCATAATCCAGGCTGACACTCCAGTGCAGTACTGAGGGAGCGTTGCATTGTCGGAGGTGCCGTCTTTCGGATTAAACTGGCCCCGTCTGCCCTCTCCGGTGGATGTCAAAGAGCCTGTGAGACTTTGTGTTGGGGAGTTGTCCTGGTCAATATTTATTCCTCAGTCAACATTACCAAAAAACATTATCTGGTCATTATCCCATTGTGGGAGCTTGCTGTGCACAAATTGGCTGCCATGTTTCCTTATATTGCAACAGTGACTACGCTTCAAAAGTACTTCATTGGCTGTAAAGCGCTTTGGGACATCCTGAGGTCATGAAAGGCGCTGGAGAAATGCAAGTCTTTCTTTAACTCAGTCCTAATGCTTTGCCACTACTTCTCCATAATCGAACAAGGGCAGAATGTGGGGCGCGACTCATATCCCATTACTCTGTGACCCTCCCCCCAGCTTGTGACACAAATGTGCCACGTGGTTCCACAATGCACATCTCGTGAAATTTTGTCATTCGCAATTTCTGTAAAATTATGCAGCTTTGAGATTTGGGGATTTTTTAAAAGATTTTTGCACTGCTATCGAAGATTGTTTCAATCACATCTAAATGGTGCATTTGATCTCGGTTTCAGCCAGAGATTCCACTTGGGTTTCACAATGTTGTGACCAAACTGTTAAGTTGAAAAATGTCACAAAAGACCTTCTTTGATTTGAACAGACTAGACTGGCCACTTCCTTCCTCACAGGTTTGGTGCCAGTCTGCCCTCGTGTGGCCAGCAGCATAACTGCAGGTCAGTGAAAATTAATCACAACACACCAGCAAATTACAGCGAGTTAATTAGAGTCAGCGTGGCTCCCAAACAACACCGCAGTGAGCGATGGTTAGAAGAAGAGAGGCACAACCTGGGCAATGTGTGCATGCTCGATATACAGTGTTGTGCAGACACCTGCCCTCTGCATTTGGTGAGATGGGAAGCTCTCACCTGGTCTAGCTGCAAGTTCACCAGGCAGAGCTCCATCACTACTTTGTATTGCTATGATCTGAAGCCTGTTGGAGCTGTGAGTGCGAGTGTCCTGCTTACAAGGAATGCCCGCGTTTCACTGAGTGGTGACATCAATCGCAAGAGACTTGCACAAATGGCAAGGTCACTGGAGAGTTGAATTTACAAACATGTATCTCTCTATTGAAATAATTTGAGATACTTAACTATCAATTTAATTGGAACAATTTATAATTGTAATTAATTAAAATGTGCATAAAGTTAATTGCTATACGTTCAGCAAAGATTTGAACCACAATACTGAGAGTATTGTTCTCGGAGCATGTTTCAAGTGCTCTACCCATTAGACCACTTGCTATGACAAGGTTGTACTTTTCTCCTAATGTATTTATCTTATGGTTAAACAACTGTGGTACTCAAATGTTAAGTTTAAGTTCCAAAATGTTCTTAGTGTGAAAGCTTTGGTGGCAGAGCAGCAGAGCAATGCCTCTAAAAGAGTAAATTGGCCTGGGTTCAAATCCTATCATTGACACTGGATGAGGTTTTAGTGATTTATTTTGGAAATTTTTAGTTGTAGAGAGTAGTAAAACCAGCAGTCTCTGGTGGCACACCCTACGATTATCACTGAGTTTGCATCAGATCTTACTCCGCATTGAGCTCACCATTAAATTAACTAATCTAGCCTTTTCTATCTTCGCTCATAACTAAGGCCCTAGCTGGGACTTGAACTCAATACTTTTCGGATCATCAGCCATACCCTCTAACCGCACAGCCACCAGACACCATGCCTGAAAGTGATCCTTTTGGGAGGTATTTCTACTTCAGAATTCGAATAGGATAACCCAAACTCCAACCTATCACCATTGGGAGTCAAAGGCAGTTCTCTGCACAGTGATCATCCTTTTGTGCTCGCACCATTTAGAATTCTACCTTCAAGACAAAAACACCACTTCTGTCTCCCAACGAGAGTAAGACTTGTAGCCAGGTGCTTTGTAGCTAGGCCAGGTACTCCAACCACCAGTTAGCACAGATATAAACCTTAGTTTTATAGGTTTGTATTTCTGCACCTTAAGTCTCTGTTCCTTTTAAAGTTTTCCTATTCAGTGCACATACCCTCCTTAGTCATCCTCCTGACACATATCACCTCACATTTCTTTATATTAACCTTCATCTGACATCCATCTGCTCAGTCAACGAACCTACTATGTCCTCCTAAAGACACGGATAATCATCTTCGCAGTTGATGCAAGGCTTTTGCAGGCAAGGGCAGCGAAATGGCAGAGTTTTGGGAAGGAAATTCTAGCAAAGAAGCAGCGTTGAACAGAATCCAAAATTTCCCTCAAATCATGGAACGATGGCACAGCCACCTGATGCACTCTAGCCCATCGCGTTGGGCTCCCTCCTAAGTTCTTGCTTGCTGAAGGAAGATGTACAAGTGCTCGGCTCGTCACTCAAACTAGATAGTGCTTCGGAGGCAGGAAGCTGCCCGACTCCTTTTGTGTAGCCAGCGACAGGAGAAAGCCTTCTTTACACCGTGCCATGCCCGGGTGTTCATTCCGGTGCGAATTTGAAAGAAAGTCATAGCTCGCCTGGATTGGAGCAGTGAACAGCTGGCATGGTGCCTTTTGACCAATCAGACCAGCTGCATGGGCGGGCACTTGATAGCAAAGATACAGAGATGGGGCAACGGTTTGGTGACAAACCAAAGTCTTCAAATTGAAATTGGGCTGCCCCAGGCAATCCAGGTCACTTAGACAGATTGAGGGAACATAAGAAATAGGAGCAGGAGTCGGCCATTCGGCCCCTCCCGCCATTCAATAAGATCATCTACTTTCCTGCACTATCCCCATATCCCTTGATATTCAAAAATCTATCGCTCTCTGCCTTGAATATACTCAATGACTGAGCCTCCACAGCCCTCTGGGGTAGAGAATTCCAAAGATTCACTGCCCTCTGAGTGAAGGAATTTCTCCTCATCTCAGTCCTAAATGGCCGACTCCTTATTCTGAGACTGTGACCCTGGTTCTAGACTCTCCAGCCAGGGGAAAAATCCTCCCTGCATCTACCCTGTCAAGCCTTGTAAGAATTTTGTATGTTTCAATGAGATCACCTCTCATTCTTCTAAACTCTGGAGAATATAGACCTAGTCTACTCAATGAGAGTTGAGCAAAGGACATGACATGAAGATATGAGAGGAGAGGGGTTTGGAGAAACCTCCTTCTGCAGAAGGAGGTTGCAATGTCTTTGCCACAGAGAGTGGTTGAAGCAGAGATCATTACACCTTTCAAGGGAAAAATGGACAAATATTTGAAGTAGAGGAAGATATGGGGCTATGGGGAGAGAGCGGGGCAGTGGGATTAGTTTTGGATTATTCTAGCAGAGGCAGCATAGGCACCATGGCCTCTTCCTCTGCTAGAAACCTCTATGATTAAACTTCTGTGGTCTACAGAAGTGTCAAAGAAAGGTTGGGCCTCTTTAGATCAAATCAGCCAGAAAGCATACACCAATGGGATCAAACCCCTTCAATGTCAATCTGTCCCTTGTAAAGCACCTCCTCGACATCCTTTTACTTAAGGAACAAAAACAACTTGTATTTATATAGCGCCTTTAATGTAGTGAAACATCCCAAGGCGCTCCACAAGAGGGTTAGTAGGCAAACCACTGAGCCACATAAGGAGATATTAAGACAGGTGACAAAAGGCTTGGTCAAAGAGGTAGGATTTAAGGAGCGATTTAAAGGAGGAGAGTAGTGAAGAGGAGAGGTTTAGGGAGGGAATTCCAGAGCTTAGGGCCCAGGCAGCTGAAGGCACGGCCGCCAATGGTGCAGTGAAGGACATCAGGGGGATGCTCAAGGGGCCAGAATTAGAGGAGCGCAGAGATCTCGGGGGGTTGTGGGGCTGGGAGAAGTTACAGAGATGGGGGGGGCGAGGTCATGAAGGCATTTGAATATAAGGATGAGAAAATTAAAACTGAAGTGTTGCTGGACCAGGAGCCAATGTAGGTCAGCGAGCACAGGGGGTGATGGGTGAACGGGACTGGGTGTGAGTTAGGACACGGGGCAGTGAGCACAGGGGGTGATGGGTGAACGGGACTTGGTGCGAGTTAGGACACGGGCAGTGAGCACAGGGGGTGATGGGTGAACGGGACTTGGTGCGAGTTAGGACACGGGACAGTGAGCACAGGGGGTGATGGGTGAACGGGACTTGGTGCGAGTTAGGACACGGGGCAGTGAGCACAGCAGGTGATGGGTGAACGGGACTTGGTGCGAGTTAGGACACGGGGCAGTGAGCACAGGGGGTGATGGGTGAACGGGACTTGGTGCGAGTTAGGACACGGGGCAGTGAGCACAGGGGGTGATGGGTGAACAGGACTTGGTGCGAGTTAGGACACGGGCAGCAGAGGACAGGGGTGATGGGTGAACGGAACTTGGTGCGAGATAGGACACGGGACAGTGAGCATGGGGTGATGGGTGAACGGGACTTGGTGCGAGTTAGGACACGGGGCAGCGAGCACAGCGGGTGATGGGTGAACGGGACTTGGTGCGAGTTAGGACACGGGGCAGTGAGCACAGCGGGTGATGGGTGAACGGGACTTGGTGCGAGTTAGGACACGGGCAGCAGAGGACAGGGGTGATGGGTGAACGGGACTTGGTGCGAGTTAGGACACGGGACAGTGAGCACAGGGGGTGATGGGTGAACGGGACTTGGTGCGAGTTAGGACACGGGGCAGTGAGCACAGCGGGTGATGGGTGAACGGGACTTGGTGCGAGTTAGGACACGGGGCAGTGAGCACAGGGGGTGATGGGTGAACGGGACTTGGTGCGAGTTAGGACACGGGGCAGTGAGCACAGGGGGTGATGGGCGAACGGGACTGGGTGTGAGTTAGGACACGGGGCAGTGAGCACGGGGTGATGGGTGAACGGGACTGGGTGTGAGTTATGGGTGAACGGGACTGGGTGTGAGTTAGGACACGGGGCAGTGAGCACGGGGTGATGGGTGAACGGGACTGGATGCGAGTTAGGACACGGGGCAGTGAGCACAGGGGGTGATGGGTGAACGGGACTGGGTGTGAGTTAGGACACGGGCAGCAGAGGACAGGGGTGATGGGTGAACGGGACTTGGTGCGAGTTAGGACACGGGACAGTGAGCACAGTGGGTGATGGGTGAACGGGACTTGGTGCGAGTTAGGACACGGGGCAGTGAGCACAGCGGGTGATGGGTGAACGGGACTTGGTGCGAGTTAGGACACAGGGCAGTGAGCACAGCGGGTGATGGGTGAACGGGACTTGGCGTGAGTTAGGACACGGGACAGTGAGCACAGTGGGTGATGGGTGAACGGGACTTGGTGCGAGTTAGGACACGGGGCAGTGAGCACAGGGGGTGATGGGTGAACGGGACTTGGTGCGAGTTAGGACACGGGGCAGTGAGCACAGGGGGTGATGGGTGAACGGGACTTGGTGCGAGTTAGGACACGGGGCAGTGAGTGATGGGTGAACGGGACTGGGTGTGAGTTAGGACACGGGGCAGTGAGCACAGGGGATGATGGGTGAACGGGACTTGGTGCGAGTTAGGACACGGGGCAGTGAGCACGGGGTGATGGGTGAACGGGACTGGGTGTGAGTTAGGACACGGGGCAGTGAGCACAGGGGGTGATGGGTGAACGGGACTTGGTGCGAGTTAGGACACGGGGCAGTGAGCACAGGGGGTGATGGGTGAACGGGACTTGTTGCGAGTTAGGACACGGGGCAGTGAGCACAGGGGGTGATGGGTGAACGGGACTTGGTGCGAGTTAGGACACGGGGCAGTGAGCACAGGGGGTGATGGGCGAACGGGACTGGGTGTGAGTTAGGACACGGGGCAGTGAGCACGGGGTGATGGGTGAACGGGACTGGGTGTGAGTTATGGGTGAACGGGACTGGGTGCGAGTTAGGACACGGGGCAGTGAGCACGGGGTGATGGGTGAACGGGACTGGGTGCGAGTTAGGACACGGGGCAGTGAGCACAGGGGGTGATGGGTGAACGGGACTGGGTGTGAGTTAGGACACGGGGCAGTGAGCACAGGGGGTGAACGGGACTGGGTGCGAGTTAGGACACGGGGCAGTGAGCACAGGGGGTGATGGGTGAACGGGACTGGGTGTGAGTTGGGACACGGGGCAGTGAGCACAGGGGGTGATGGGTGAACGGGACTGGGTGTGAGTTGGGACACGGGGCAGTGAGCACCGGGGGTGATGGGCGAACGGGACTGGGTGTGAGTTAGGACACGGGGCAGTGAGCACAGGGGGTGATGGGTGAACGGGACTGGGTGTGAGTTGGGACACGGGGCAGTGAGCACAGGGGGTGATGGGTGAACGGGACTGGGTGTGAGTTGGGACACGGGGCAGTGAGCACCGGGGGTGATGGGCGAACGGGACTGGGTGTGAGTTAGGACACAGGGCAGTGAGCACAGGGGGTGATGGGTGAACGGGACTGGGTGTGAGTTATGGGTGAACGGGACTGGGTGTGAGTTATGGGTGAACGGGACTGGGTGCGAGTTAGGACACGGGGCAGTGAGCACAGGGGGTGATGGGTAAACGGGACTTGGTGCGAGTTAGGACACGGGGCAGTGAGCACAGGGGGTGATGGGTGAACGGGACTGGGTGTGAGTTAGGACACGGGGCAGTGAGCACAGGGGGTGATGGGTGAATGGGACTTGGTGCGAGTTAGGACACGGGGAGCAGAGTTTTGGATGAGCTCAAGTTTACAGAAGGTGCAAGCTGTTGTAAATTTGAGTGATTTATTTTAAAATACGCAGCGCAGTGTACGTTCGACACGGAGAGTCGGGTCCTGGGACACTGCTCCCCTCTTGGCCAAGTGCCTACTCAAAAAAATCTGTACAAAAGTTTGTGCCATTCTCAAATAATCAAAGGACTTGGAATAAAATTCAGCGAATATATTTGCCCACAAGTTTATTCCTGTAACATGGCATCAGTATATGATAGTGAGACGAGGCTTAATTTTTTTAAAATTCGTTTATGGGCGTCACTGTGGGCCGCATTTATTGCCCATCCCTAATTGTCCTTGAGAAGGTGGTGAGCTGCCTTCATGAACCGCTGCAGTCCGTTTGGTGAAGGTCCTCCCACAGTGCTGTCAGGGAGAGAGTTCTGGTGCTGAGGTGATCCGTCCGGTTTTATTATCATTCTTGTTTTTCGTAGCGATTTGTTACAACTGAGTGACTTGCTGGGCCATTGCAGAGGGCAGTTAAGAATCAACCACAGTCTGGAATTACATATCGGCCAGACCGGGACATTAGTGAACCAAATGGGATTTTTAACCACAATCCGATAGTTACTGTTACTAGCTTTTTATTCCAGATTTATGTACTGAATTTAAATTCCCCATCTGCAGTGGTGGGATTCGAACTCACGTCTCTGGATCATTAGTCCAGGCCTCTGGATTAGTGGCCCACTGACATTACCACTGCACTACTGTTCCCTGCTTGTGAGAATAGGTGCACAGAGTGGTGGTTTCTGAGGAGGGTACACATTTGAATTGTTATTTAGTGCTGAGGAGCTCTGGGGCAAGCACTGACTGGTCGCCACCAGAGTTCAGTCCTTCCCCACCTGGGATTAAAACGCCACAACCTTTCGAGTTGCTTCATAAATTTAGCAGAGTTTTCCCTGGAGCCGAAAAGTGTTTCCTCAGTAAATACCCCACTTATTCTCATGTCAGCGCACATTAATTGTTGGAGTGGACGTTTGCTGACCAGTGTGAACAGATTACGCTTTACAGGTCACTGGACACAACCTGCATTATCGTTTCGACAGGAGATTAAAAAACACATCATTGGGAAAGCAAAATCCTTGGGACAAGTAATCTCTGTCGAGAGAGATCCCTTGCAGAAATACTTCTGCGAGGTGCAGCACATGCAAGGTGTCGCCACCAGAGGTCAGTCCAACATGGCTTGAAAACCAGGGTTCCTGGAGTAACCGCGGTGAAAAGTGCAACAAACTCTTAGGTTATTGAATAAAAACAGCCACGTTTCCTCTGGAGCCAAAGCTCCTCAGTTAAAGAATAAAAATTAACATCACATCTTGTTCAGCACGTTAATCTCCACCAATTTATAGAATCATAGAAACATAGAAGATAGGAGCAGGAGTAGGCCATTCGGCCCCTCGAGCCTGCTCCGCCATTTAATGAGATCATGGCTGATCATCCAAATTCAGTACCCTGTCCCTGCTTTCTCCCCATATCCCTTGATCCCTTTAGCCGTAAGAAATATATCTAACTCCTTCTTGAATATATTTAATGAATTGGCCTCAACCGCCTTCTGTGGTAGAGAATTCCACAGGTTCACCACTCTCTGGGTGAAGAAATTCTTCCTCATCTCTGTCCTAAATGGCTTACCCCTTATCCTTAGACTGTGACCCCTGGTTCTGGACTCCCCCGCCATCAGGAACATTCTTTCGGCATAGAAGGAGGCCATTCGGCCCATTGTGTCTGTGCCGGCCGAAAAGGAGCTACCCAGCCTCGTCCCACTTTCCAGCTCTGGGTCCGTAGCCCTGCAGGTTACGGCACTTCAAGTGCATATCCAAGTAGTTTTTAAATGTGATGAGGGTTTCTGCCTCGACCACCCTTTCAGGCAGTGAGTTCCAGACCCCCACCACCCTCTGGGTGAAAAAGTTCTCCTCAACTCCCCTCTAATCCTTCTACCAATTACTTTAAATCTACGCCCCCTGGTTATTGACCTCAGTGCTAAGGGAAATCGGTCCTTCCCATCCACTCTATCTAGCTAATAACGGTAATAACCCCATGGAGTTCTAACTATATTGATATTAATATTGTTCACCTGCACCACAGAAAACCCATTTCACTTTGGCATCTCAGAACTTCTTTTGTGAATTTTGTTGTTGAAGAGAAAGAGAAGGAATAAGAATTCCCAGGACTGATAGTGGGGAGAAATCGTAGGGACAAAATGACAGAAAGAATGAACTTGCATTTATATAGCGCCTTTCACATCCTCAGGAAATTCCAAAGTGTTTCACAGCCAGTGAAATACTTTGAGGTGCGGTGTTATACAGGCAAACACAGCAGCCAATTTACACACAGCAAGATCCCACAAACAGCAGCTGAACGAGCAGATTAATCTGGCGCTGTTGGTTGAGGGAGGAATGTTGACCAAGGTACCAGGGGAAGTCCCTGATGTTCTTTAAGTGGGATCGCTTACGGCCACCAGGGGGCAGGTTCACAGAGTCTCGTTTCATCCAAAGGACGGCACCTCCAACATCGCAGAATTCCCCAATATCGCAACCAAATCTTGCAGCTGGGCGCAAATCCACAGAACTTTGTGCTCGTTGGTACCAACTGACCCAGTGAAACAGCCAACGAGTGCAGTGAAAACCCAGAAAGACACTCAACCTGGACAAACAATAAGGAACACATTAGCAAACGGCCAGAGCCCCACACAGAATGGATGGCCTGGGACTGATCTGTAAACAGACCCAACGGCATTAACAGCAGGGCAAAAGAGGACCCATCTTATCCAGTCTGCTGCACTGCATTCTATTACAGAGGTTGTAACTTCAGTGGCAAATATAACCCGATTACCTCAGACTTTGCGGGTGATAAATACCAAAGTTCTATTTAAGTTAGGTTAAAATAATTAATTTGTCTTTTACATAATGGAAGTTACACGTGGCGGGAATCATATTTCAAGAGGACAGTCAGCACCTTCGCTGAGATAAAGTACTGCAGGAATCAGGATTCCACACTTCAGCTCATCAGCTTGACGTCAAACTTGGACTCCGAGCTGTTTCTATTCTGCGATTTTTAATTGCTGATTACCTCAGCTTATCCAAACCCAAGTACCTCGCCTTTGCCTCAGCCGTAAACAACAACAACAACTTGCATTTATATAGCGCCTTTAGCATAGTGAAACGTTCCAAGGCGCTGCACAGGAGCGATTATCGAACAGAAGTTGACACCGAGCCACATAAGGATATATTAGGGACAGGTAATATCAAAAGCTTGGTCAAAGAGGCAGGTTTTATAGGAGTGTCTTAAAGGAGGAGAGAGGGGCGGTGAGATTTAGGGAGAGAATCAAGATTGCGACTCAGGTTTAATCTCTTCTATTTGACAGGCTCTGTTGAGTTAACCTTTTTCAGCGTTTTACCAAAAACCAAAGCAGGAGAGGTCAGTGTTTATGTATGTAAATATTTATCTTTCCACTTTCAATGCAAATGATAGTGTAACACTCCCTCATTGCGACCTCTGTAAATACTTCAGAAAGCAACGTCGGAGATAAACGTCCGTCTGCGCAAGAAGGTGGCCTGTGAAGAGAGGCGAGGACCATGCCATTGAGTCGCTCGCTTGGAACCAGTGGCCATGCTGGGCGAAGGAATGGTGGGCCTGTGTGAAGGAATGGTGGGCCTGTGCGAAGGAATGGTGGGCCTGTGTGAAGGAATGGTGGGCCTGTGCGAAGGAATGGTGGGCCTGTGCTTAAAGAAAGAAATACTTGTATTTCTACGACCCCTTTCATGACCTCAGGATGTCCCAAAGCGCTTTACAACCAATGAAGTACTTTTTCGATGTGTCGTCACTGTTGTAATGTAGGAAACGCAGCTGCCAAATTGCGCACAGCAAGCTCCCACAAACAGCAATGTGATAATGACCAGATCATCTGTTTTAGTGATGTTGGTTGAGGGATAAATATTGGTCAGAACACCAGGGAGAGCTCCCCCCTGCTCTTCTTCAAAATTGTACCGTGGGATCTTTTACATCCACCCGAGAGGGCAGACGGGGTCTCGGTTTAACATCTCATCTGAAAGACGGCACCTCCGACAGTGCAGCGCTGCACTGGAGTGTCAGTCGGGATTACGGGCTCAAGTCTCTGGAGTGGGACAAGTGCACTGATTGAGAAGGACGGAATTTACAGAATTAAAGTCACCCAATCCACCAGATTTTGTACAGTGCTGCCATGTGCAGCAGAAAGTGTTGCTGGAATCTGCACACTTGGCCACTTCCTGGCAAACTTCACTGCCCGTTGTCTTGGCCCCTGCCCGCTATCTTGGTCACATGTCTCCCCTTATTTTATCTTTCATAGAAACATAGAAGATAGGAGTAGGCCATTCAGCCCCTCGAGCCTGCTCCGCCATTCAATGCGATCATGGCTGATCATTCAAGTTCAGTACCCGGTCCCTGCTTTCTCCCCATACCCCTTGCTCTTCCCTGGAACGTGGGAGGTGTGCATCACAATCTCAATACGCTGTACTGCTCAACTCTCACACGTCTTCACCTTGGGCACCCTGCTACCTCCAGCAAGCCACATTATATAACGCGGAGAGTGCGGGCAGTGAACCTCCCACATCTCTTTTACAGTGCTGCTTTATTACAATATTTGCGGCCCTGCGTATGCTCCAAGGGATTTACTGCAACTGACAGCAAGGCGCGACCACCAGTATAACTCTGCTTTGCCGACAGTGCATTGGAATCTACAAATTGCAGTCTGAGATTGGTATCTGTCTTGGAAAAGCAGCCTTGAATGCAAATGGTTTGATGCCTAAGGGTGTCGAATGAGAGCAGGTCTCAAGAATCTGATCGGCTCTGCTCACTCCGCTAAAGATCTTTGTTGAATTCTAACACGGCAAACCATGCGTAATTGGAAAAAAGGTTCAACAGAGACTCAGCTCTAACATTCGCACAGCTCGAAACAGAAACAACTGTCTATCCGGCACCAATTATTCTGTCATCTCCCTCATGAGACGGATTAAACCCGCGGTGCACTGTAACATTTTTATCGCAAGCAATAATGAAAAGGTTTCAACTCCCTGCTGACAAGATGCAGATTTTGAGCAATCTGAATTACTCCTCAAAGCCGCCTGTGATTCCTCGATGTTCCATTAATGCCGCACTTCTCTCTCCACAGGGACGGGGGATCCGGAGAAAGGTTGAGAATCTAACCTCGTTTAAGCAGGATTCAAAATCACAAGGGACTATAACAAAACGTGTCCTTCTGGTCACTTCCTTTAAACAGTCGTCCCATCTTCCTGACAGTCACTCGCTTCTTAAAAGCAAGCGTTTGTCTCCTTCAGTCAGCTGAGCCGAGAGCCATACCCAAGGGCAGTTTGCTGAGAAGCCCAGGCTTATTTCCCTGGTATCCTCACAGTCACAGAAGGAATAGGGACACCAGCCCACCACGATTGCCCTGGAGTCTCCAGGAATTGAAGATTAAACTCCTGGACACGGCCGTGAGCAAAACTCGGGAGAAAAAAATCATTAAAAAAGTGTTTTTTTTTTCCATTCTCTTAGGAAAAATATTGGGGATGGGAGAAGGAAAAATATTGGGGATGGGAGAAAAAAAAAGGATGTTTGACTGGGAGGTCGTGATACAACCTCCAGGAATAAGCCCAACCAGAGTTGGCAACCACGAGGAAGGAAGCACACCCACAGCATCCGTTCATTGAACATCAGAAACAGGAGCAGGAGTAGGCCATGGTTGAGCGATAGTTGTCGGCACGGCCTTTTGATGAATTAGTACCTGGGAGCGTGCAAGAGGGAGCAAGGTGGGGGGAGTGGTGTGGGGGCGCAATCCACAGCATTTTGTTCAAAGCCACAGCACAGAGATTTTCAACAGCTGGATTTTCAGAAACTGGGATCTCGGGAGGTAAGCGACAGAAGTGAACACAAAATTACCGAGTCAGTTTGCGAGGATGCCCCATTTTAACGAGGGATCTTGGTGTCTGATCACCTGACGCAGGAGTGGCCAAGCTTCTGGTCTACACGGATCACCAGGGGACCTCGATGGGCTACACGGGAAGTTTAAATCAATGCTCCCGTTAATTTGTGGATGAAGTTAATGGATGGAGTGAAACGTATAAAATTCTGACAGGGCTAGACAGACTGGATGCAGGGAGGATGTTTCCCCTGGCTGGGGGGTCTAGAACGAGGGGTCACAGTCTCAGGATACGGGATAGGACATTTAGGACTGAGATGAGGAGAAATTTCTTCACTCAGAGGGTGGTGAACCTGTGGAATTCTCTACCACAGAAGGCTGTGGAGGCCAAGTCACTGAATATATTTAAGGAGATAGATAGATTTCTAGACGCAAAAGGCATCAAGGGGTATGGGGAGAGAGCGGGAATATGGTATTGAGATAGAGGATCAGCCATGGTCATATTGAATGGCGGAGCAGGCTCGAAGGGCCGACTGGCCGACTCCTGCTCCTATTTTTCTATGTTTCTATGGAGGCATTCCCGATGTGCGCCAAAGATGGAAATGCTGCAAATAGATTGGACTAGCCCTGGGCTTTGTGCGCTGGATTTCCAGAGCTCAAGGACCACACGTGGGTTGTGGGCTGTCGATTGGACACGTCAACTTTGCCCAATCCCGTGCCCCTCTTCTGTCCCACTATTTTATCCGAGGCATTGACCTGCTTGAAAAAAAATGGGTTAATCCTCTGTTAAAATAGTGGGCAAAGGAATTTCGGAGTGCTGGGCACAGCTCTGGTCTCCGGATTACATATAAAGGATATAGAAGCACTGAAGAAGGTACAAAAAAGATTTACAAGGTGGACACCAGAACTGCGAGGTTATACCCATCAGGAAAGATTGAACAGGCTGGGGCTCTTTTCTCTAGAAAAGACAAGGCTGAGGGGTGACCTGATAGAGGCCTTTAAAATTATGATGGGCTTTGACAGGGTAGACGTGAATATATTTCCACTTGAGGGAATCCAAAACGAGGGGGTCATTACTATAAGGTGGTCAAAAATAAATCCAATAGGGAACTCAGGAGAAACATCTTTACACAGAGAGTGGTGAGAATGTGGAACTCACTACCACAAGGAGTGGTTGAGGTGAATAAGAACATAAGAAATAGGAGCAGGAGTAGGCCAATCGGCCCCTCGAGCCTGCTCCGCCATTCAATAAGATCATGGCTGATCTGATCCTAACCGCCAATCCACTATCACAGAACCATCTCCTGCATCTAACAGAATTAGACACACGAAATAGGAGCAGGATCAGGCTACACGGCCCCTGGGCCCGCTCCGCTACCCACAGGGCCATGTCCGATCCGAACCTAGACTCATGTCCAAATTCCTGCCCGCTCCCCGTAACCCTTAATTCCCTTTACTTCTAGGAAACTGTCTATTTCTGTTTTAAATTTATGTAATGATGTAGCTTCTACAGCTTTTTGGGGCAGCATATTCCATGGACCTACCACCCTCTGAGTGAAGTAGTTCCTCCTCATCTCAGTTTTGAAAGAGCAGCCCCTTATTCTAAGACTATGCCCCCTAGTTCTAGTTTCACCCATCATCGGGAACATCTTCCCCGCATCCACCCAATCCAACCCCTTCACAATCTTATATGTTTCAATAAGATCGCCTCTCATTCTTCTGAACTCCAATGAGTAGAGTCCCAATCTACTCAACCTCTCCTCATATGTCCATCCCCTCATCCCCGGGATTAACTGAGTGAACCTTCTTTGTACTGACTCGAGAGCAAGTATGTCCTTTCTTAAGTATGGACACCAAAACTGTACGCAGTATTCCAAGTGCGGTCTCACCAATACCTTGTACAACTGAAGCAATACCTCCCTATTTTTATATTCTATCCCCCTAGCAATGAAAGACAACATTCCATTGGCCTTCTTAATCACTTGCTGCACCTGCATACTAACCTTTTGAGTTTCGTGCACCAGGACCCCCAGATCCCTTTGTACTTCAGTACTTTCCAGTTTCTTGCCATTAAGATAATAACTTGCTCTACGATTTTTCCTGCCAAAGTGCATAACCTCACACTTTCCAGTATTGTATTCCATCTGCCAAATCTCTGCCCACTTACTTAGCCTGTCGATGTCCCCTTGCAGGTTTTTTTTGTCCTCCTCACTCACTACTTTCCCTCCCATCTTAGTATCATCTGCAAACTTTGATATGTTACACTCGGTCCCCTCCTCCAAATCGTTAATATAGATTGTAAAGAGTTGGGGACCCAGCACTGACCCCTGCGGAACACCACTAGTTACTGATACAATAGCACAGATGCATTTAAGGGGAAGCTAGGTAAACACGAGGGAGAAAGGAATAGAGGGTAATACAGACAGGATGAGATGAAGAGGGGTAGGAGGAGGCTCGTGTGGAGCAGAAACACCGGCATGGACCAGTGGGGCCGAATGGCTTGTTTCTGTGCTGTAGATTCCATGTGGAAATGCCCACTGGGTGACATTCAAAGGGGGTAATGCTGTCTTTGTGTAATAGGGTACAATGGGCGACCGTGAACCGACAGCATGTTTCCCATCTTTTCCCCATTTTTATTTCCACCGATTCCAAATAAAGGGCTTCTGAGAAAGTTCTTCAGTCTAAAGAAAATTAATTTATACTGTCACTTGAATTAAGTCGTGATTTTTTTTTACACAATAAATACAGTAAGTTTTATTTTCGAGGTACGGTAGTGCAGTGGTTACGATACTGGACCAGTAATACAGAGAACACGAGCTCAGATCCCACCGTGGCAGTTTGAGAACTTGAATTCAGTTTTTAAAAATCTGGAAATAAAAAGCTGGTCTCAGTAAAAAAGTGACCCTGAAGCTGTCGGATTGGTGTAAAAACCCAACTGGTTCACTAATGTCCTGCAGGGAAGGAAACCTGCCGTCCTTTCCCGATCTGGGCCTATATGTGACTCCAGTCCCACACCAACGTGGTTGACTCTTAACTGGCCGAGCAAGACACTAGCAGCTCAAGATGGCAGCTCACAGTCGGCAACTAGGGATGGGCAATAAAGGCCGCCCTTGCCAGCAACGCCCACATCCTGAGAATGAAGAAGACATTTTTTATCTCATGCTTTAATGTAGAACCACGTCCTCACAATCAAAAATAAATTGACACTGAACCAAACAACTTGCATTTATATAGCGCCTTTAACATAGTAAAACGTCCGAAGTTGCTTCACAGGAACGATTATCAAACAAAATTTGACACCCTCATCACATAAAGAGATATTCAGACAGGTGACCAAAAGTTTGGTCAAAGAGGTGGGTTTTAAAGAGGGTCTTGGAGGAGAGAGAGGTGGAGAGGCAAAAAGGATTAGGGATCTCAGGGCCGAGACAGCTGAAGGCACAGATGCCAAGTGTTAGGTGAATACTGTACCTCAATCCTTTAAGGAAACATGTCTTATCTTGAACTCTCTATAGAGTACAGATTTATTTTGTCTTTGTATAAAATAGCTCACATTTTCTGGTCAGATCTAGCCAGAATTTTATTTTTTTTAAGGAAGAACTACAAAAACATGAAATTGAAAATATCTAAATAGCTTTCTGACCCCAGCTGTTTATTCTGAGCTGCCCATTTGTAATAATAGCCAGTGTCCTGAGGGGATTATCGAGGCTCAGTTTGCTCCAGGGAATCTCAGTGATGCAAAGGTTATCATTTGTGTTATTCATTGAAAATATTGATCTGCTTTTTTATCAGCTGTTCAGTTTGTTATTTTGATTGAAAACCAGCAGGATTCCGAGGGCTGCCTTCACCTGGTGCCAACAAATAGGAGCTTGTGGCGGAGAAATTCATGGCTCAGTAAATTGAAAACTCCAACCAAACAAAAAGATAAATTATTTTTTAAATGATTCGGTTGACATCTTAACCTTGATAACCACAGGCTCCCAGTGGACTCCTGGCCTGACCAAGGATGCAGATTGCGGATTTGTTTTGTTTTCTCTAGAATTGACTGTTCCAGCGAACTCCTGGCCGGCCTCCCACGTTCTACCCTCTGTAAACTTGAGGTCCTCCAAAACTCTGCTGCCCCGTCCCGTTCACCCATCAGCACCCCCCCGCCCCCCCCCCGTGCTCGCTGACCTACATTGGCTTCCGGTTAAGCAACGCCTCGATTTTAAAATTCTCATCCTTGTTTTCAAATCCCTCCCTGGCCTCGCACCCCCCTCCCTATCTCTGTAATCTCCTCCAGTCTCGCAACCCTCCGAGATACCTGCGCCCCTCGAATTCTGGCCTCCTGAGCATCCCCGATTTTAATCGCTCCACCACAGGCCTGCTTGGTGCTCGTTGTAAAGAACCACACCATCGGCCCTTTCACAATGAAGGGGATGAAAATGACGGACAGTTCAGTAGGAGACACTCTCAAAGGTTGTGGGTTAAACCACACAGTTGGTGCAGTGCAGAGGGAAGGCTGTGAACGACATTGCTTTCCTTCCATTGTACCTCCACCCTGGAATACTGTATGTGAGGCACTTTAGAAACGAATCCAAGATAAAAACAAAAAGCTTCCAAAACTTTCCCTCAGGAAAAAAAACCCCCCTCCGAAATATGGAAAAAAAAATGTAAGGCTAAAAGGTACTGCAAACATTGCAAAAACAAACCCATTCCCCTTTAAGAGCTCCATTGGGACATGGCGGTTCCTTTGCTTCCATTCCCAAATGAGCAATAAAAATGATACAGCACAGGAGGAGGCCATTCGGCCCATCGTGCCTGTGCCGGCTCTTTGAAAGAGCTCTCCAATTATTCCCGCTCCCACTGCTCTTTCCCCATAGCCCTGCAAATGTTACAGTTTCAAGCATGTATCTAATTCCCTTTTGAAAGTTACTATTGAATCTGCTTCCACCGCCCTTTCAGGCAGCGCATTCCAGATCACAGCAACTCGCTGCGGAAAAAAACATTCTAATCTCCCCCTCTGGTTTTTTTGCCAAATATCTTAAATCTGTGTCCTCTGGTTACCGACCCTCCTGCCACTGGAAACAGCTTCTCCCTCTCTACTCTATCAAAACCCTTCATAATTTTGAACAATTCCATTAAATCTCCCCTTAACCTTCTCTGCTTTAAGGGGAACAATCCCAGCTTGTCCGGTCTCTCCAGGTAACTGAAGTCCCTCATCCCTGGGACCATTCTGGTAAATCTCCTCTGCACCCTTGCCAAGGCCTTGACATCCTTCCTAAAGTGTGGTGACCAGAATTGGACACAATACTGTGGCTGAGGCCTAACTAATAATGATTTAGCATAACTTCTATGCTTTTGTACTTAATGCCTCTATTTAAAAAGCCCAGGATGTTTCTTTAATAACCTTATCAACTTGCATTGCACCTTAAGGGGAATAAAAGGGGAAAAAGATCATGTTCAGTATGAATTGTGTTGGGTGATCATTTAAATATGGTTGCATTAAGCCTGGGTCCTTCATTAAGTCAAGGTATGAAATGGGCGCAAGCCGACTATCCCAAACTTCTCCCGAGATCCTCCTGCTCCCCTCCCAGTGAAGATCACTGCAGAATGGACCCAAGTGTCTTTAGTAAATTAGGGTAGGGGGTTCCTGGGAGTGTGCCAATATTTAGAGAGGGTTCCCCGGGACTGTGTCAATGTTTAGAGAGAGGGTTCCCCGGGACTGTGTCAATATTTAGAGAGAGGGTTCCCCGGGATTGTGTCAATATTTAGAGAGAGGGTTCCCCGGGACTGTGTCAATATTTAGAGAGAGGGTTCCCCGGGACTGTGTCAATATTTAGAGAGAGGGTTCCCTGGGATTGTGTCAATATTTAGAGAGGGTTCCCTGGATTGTGTCAATATTTAGAGAGGGTTCCCCGGGATTGTGTCAATATTTGCAGGGTTGCCTTGGGATTGTGTCAATATTTGCTGGGGTTATCCCAGGAGAGTGCCATAGTCTGCAGGGAGAGGGATCCTGAAACAGAAAGGTTGGAAACCACTGTTCTGGGAGTGCTCAGTGTTACATGTTCCATTCCTCAGCGTAAACATCCTTGCAGTCGGGATGAAGATTCAGTAAAAGGCCCTTCTATTTATCAATGAAAAGAGTGAATGCAAGTTTAATGAAAATAGAAAATCAATACTTTCAATGAATAAGACAAATAATAACATTTCAACTCTCACAGCCCCTGAGACAAGAACTGTCAAGAGGCTGAGCATTACAAATGGCTGCTTCCAGCTGGGGTCAGAACGTTTTGATGCCTCTATATTGAGATCACACTGATAAACCCTTCAGAAGAATCACGAGCAGGAAGGCCGGTGGATTCACATCTTGCCTCAGTTATGGGTGATTGGTCCTAGCTGTTAATGAGCATAGGAACAGGAGGAGGCCATGCAGCCCCTCGAGCCTGCTCCGCCATTCAATGAGGTCATGGCTGATCTGTGACCTAACTCCAGATACCCACCCATATCCCTTAATACCTTTGGTTAACAAAAATCTATCAATCTCCGATTTAAAATTAACAATTGGCCCAGCATCAATTGCCGTTTGCGGAAGTAAGTTCCAAACTTCTACCACCCTTTGCGTAGAAGTGTTTCCTAACTTCACTCCTGAAAGGTCTGGCTCTAAGTTTTAGACTATGCCCCCAGTCCTAGAATCACCAACCAGCGGAAATAGTTTCTCTCTATCTACCTTATCAGTCCAACTCACTGACCATTCCAGCCTCTGCACAC
This sequence comes from Somniosus microcephalus, assembly GCF_052327205.1. NCBI lineage: Eukaryota > Metazoa > Chordata > Chondrichthyes > Squaliformes > Somniosidae > Somniosus > Somniosus microcephalus. The sequence goes on along the minus strand of NC_141016.1, from coordinate 5,163,062 downwards.
CCACTTTTGTTGTCAGACAACAGACTCGTGTGGAGTATAAACACCAGCACAGACTAGTTGAGCCGAATGGCCTGTTTCTGTGCCGTATATTCTGTGACCAACCCAAAGCTGCCGTGCTATCCCTGTCCGTTATTTCAATAAAATCACGGGTGCCTGAGGTTTAACTTGAAGACTTCAGATCCATGTTAGTTAAGCCACTGCTGCTGCCTGGGCCAATAGGTATCCCTCAACCAACATCACTAAAAACAGATTATCTGGTCATTATCACGTTGCTGCTTGTGGGATCTTGCTATGCGTAAACTGGCTGCCACTTTTCCTACATCACAACAGTGACTACACTTCAAAAAGTACTTCATTGGCTGTAAAACGCTTTGGGACGTCCTGAGGTCGTGAAAGGCGCTACAGGTATATACAATGCAAATTCTTTTACTTCGAACATAAGAAATAGGAGCAGGAGTCGGCCATTTGGCCCCTCGAGCCTGCTCCGCCATTCAATAAGATCGGGGCTGATCTTCTACCTCATCTCCACTTTCCTGCCTGATCTCCATATCCCTTGATTCCCCGAGAGTCCAAAGCTCTATCGCTCTCAGCCTTGAATATACTCAACGACTAAGCCTCCACAGCCCTCTGGGGCAGAGAATTCCAAAGATTCACCACCCTCTGAGTGAAGAAATTTCTCCTCTTCAGTCCTAAATAGCCGACCCCTTATTCTGAGACTGTGACCCCTGGTTCTAGACTCCCCAGCCAGGGGGAAACATCCTCCCTGCATCTAACCTGTCAAGCCCTGTAAGAATTTTGTATGTTTCAATGAGATCACCTCTCATTCTTCTAAACTCTAGAGAATATAGGCCTAGTCTACTCAATCTCTCCTCATAGGACAATCCCCCCAGCCCAGGAACCAGTCTGGTGAACCTTCGTTGCACTCCCTCTATGGCAAGTATATCCTTCCTTAGGTAAGGAGACTGTGCAGAATGAATGGAGAATGGACCAGCTCTCAGATGTGGATCTACACTGATGCATTCCGTACCTCTGCAAACCGCTGTACAGTCCACTCCTCAATTCAGAGTCACTTCAATCAAATTGTCTGATTATTCAACATTATTTTAAATTCCTAATTCGCTATGTTATTTACACTGTTTAATCTGAATTATTTTTAGTGCAAAATCGCAACTTTGAATTATCAGGGAGTTGTTTGCAATGTATAATATCCAAGTTTTTAGTTTCCCTTACACCTCTGCAATGTGCCTTGGAATGTTTTTCTACATTAAAGATGCAATATAAATGCAAGCTGTTGGTGGTGTTGTCGCACGTCTCTCTTTCTGCAGGAGTTTGTGTCTGCGATTTATTTTTCAGGACTTTCTGGTCTTGAAAGGAATTAAGCAATGGGGGACACAAATCAGCGAGACTGCGATTAATATCGCATTAAATTCAAATCGTTAAAGAAGCATGGGTTCCCACCCAGAGTTCAGGATTCATTAGCACCTGTCTGTGTGAGAGATGCCAGCCACGTTGAGGTTGTATGACCCAGGCACTAAACACACACAAACCTGACAAATTCCAGTTTGACTCCTACTTGAGTATTGCAGTGTAAAGTTTACTAAGTTCTCCCAAAGGCAATCGTTGCTGTTTACAGAGCGAGCCTCGGCTATGGGCTGGGCTGGGCGTGTTGACTGCCTTTGAACCCCGTTCTATAGACTGAAATCTACAACTCAAACACCCATCGGCTATTCATTCTGTGACAGTAAATCAATTATCCAACACACTTTTTACAGTACCCTGGCGCTATCTGAATGAAGCGGTGTCTTTGATCATTTAGGCCCACCTCCCCTAGAAATATGGGCAGTAATTCTCTGACAGAGCGGGACCTTGTCCACTGCCAATGTTTCCCGACTTTAGCCTTCCCTGTAAGTGCTGGAGAGTCTTTGAGGGGTCAGGAGGTGAGCCACTCGTCGCAGAATACCCAGCATCGGTCCTGCTCTTGTAGCCACATAGGAACAGGAGGAGGCCATTCAGCCCCTCGATCCTGTTCCGCCATTCAATCAGATCATCTCAACTCCATTTCCCTGCCTTGGCTCCGTCTCCCTCGATACCCTTACCCAAGAAAAATCCATCGATCTCAGTCATGAAAGCTCCAATTGACCCTCAGCATCCACAGCCTTTTGGGGGAGAGAGTTCCAGATTTCCACCACCCTTTGTGTGAAGAAGTGCCTCCTGATTTCATTCCTGAATGGCTGGCTCTAATATTAAGGTAATGCCCCCTTGTTCTGGACTTCCCCACCAGAGGAAATAGTTTCTCTGTATCTATCCGATTGATCGTATCCCTTCAGCATTTTAAATAGCTCGACTAAATCAAGCCTATAAACAGGGGAATTCCAGCCAAGTTTGCGCAACCTATCCTCACAATTTAATCTTTTAAGCCTTGATTGGACTGATCCAGTTCAGCTTCTGGCCAATGTTAACTTCCAGGATTGTGTTGGTAGGGGTCTCGGGGATAGTAGTGTCATTGAAGGTCAAGGGGTCGCTGGACTTTCTCTTGTTCAAGGCGGTCATTACTTGGCCCAAACGTTAGCCGCCACTTGTCAACGCCAGTCTGGATCTTATCCTGGCTCTGACGTGGGCTGCTTCATCATCGGACGAGTTGTGAATGGAGCTGGTCGCTGTGCAATCAGAAAAGGACCACCTCCACTGTGAGGCCTCCACAGTCAAATAGCCTAACGACACTCACTGAAGACTGGGCGCTTGGGTGAGGGGTAGGATAGCTGCTGACCGTACCTCTGTGGGGGGGGGGGGGGGATAATTAGCTAAAAAAAAAGGTTTAAGAAAATTAAATTGTGATTAACGGAAGACTAAGAACAGCCCTTTCAGCCAAAACAGAACATTTGTGTCCAACAAGAATCCGTTCTCAGTTGAATATTTAAACCTGGCCGGGCTGCTCGGAAATGCTTCCAGTCCCTCCCATTAAATTCCCTGGGGTTGGAATTGGGTAATCGGGATTCTCTGCATGCAGGCTCCTGCCCCCTGAATGTGTGCTGACAGCAGGCTCTCGGTAGGTGAGGTGAACCTGTGTGATTACAGGATTACGCTGGCAGGTCCTGATGGTTAAGCTGCAGAGAAAACAGAGGCCTTGGAGCGTGCCCCCCACCGCCCCCCTCTGTCCGGGAGGCAAAGCGTCGTCGCTCTGCTTTCAGCTCAGACCAACAATAGGCAGGACTGGGGAGGCAGTGATGTGGAAAGCAGGGAGCTGATCCCTGCTGACAAGGAGGATACACCTATCCGTGCGGTCATATTTCAGACACTATAGCACACTACACTGCACTAGTAAATGACAGAGGAGGTGATCGGTTTGAAAGGGAGACTGCCAAATATCTATTTTAGTTGACCAACAAGAGTGACGCTCCTCCTCTGGCCCTACAACCCTTCGAGGTCTCTGCGCTCCTCCAATTCTGGTCTCTAGAGTATCCCCGATTTTAATCTCTCCACCATTGGCGGCCGTGCCTTCAGTTGCCTGGGCCCTAAGCTCTGGAATTCCCCCCCTAAACCTCTCCGCCTCGCTCACCTCCTGTAAGACGCTCCTTAAAACCGACCTCTTTGACCAAGCTTTTGGTCACCTGTCCTAATAGCTCCTTATGTGGCTCCGTGTCAAATTTAGTCGGCTAACGCTCCTGTGAAGCACCTTGGGACGTTTTACTTCGTTAAGGGCGCTTTATAAATACAAGTTGTTGTTGTTGCTGCCCAGTGTCATCAACAGATAAACATTTCTGTAAGTGCCTCTGTTCAGGAAGCACAGATAATAGAATAATTTAAACACAAGTCTAATCTGAACAAAACAAAAGGAAACTTTTAATCTAAATCATAGTATTATTGCCAGGGTATTTGTTTTATTTATTCATTCATTCATGGGATGTGGGCGTCGCTGGCAAGGCCAGCATTTATTGCCCATCCCTAATTGCCCCTTGAGAAGGTGGTGGTGAGCCGCCTTCTTGAACCGCAGCAGTCCGTGTGGTGAAGGTACTCCCACAGTGCTGTTAGGGAGGGAGTTCCAGGATTTTGACCCAGCGACGATGAAGGAACGGCCGATATATTTCCAAGTCAGGATGGTGTGTGACTTGGAGGGGATCTTGGAGGTGGTGGTGTTCCCATGCGCCTGCTGCCCTTGTCCTTCTAGGTGGAAGAGGTCGCGGGTTTGGGAGGTGCTGCCGAAGAAGCCTTGGCGAGTTGCTGCAGTGCATCTTGTAGATGGTACACACTGCAGCCACGGTACGCCGGTGGTGGAGGGAGTGAATGTTTAAGGTGGTGGATGGGGTGCCCATCAAGCGGGCTGCTTTGTCCTGGATGGTGTCGAGCTTCTTGAGTGTTGTTGGAGCTGCACTCATCCAGGCAAGTGGAGAGTATTCCATCACACTCCTGACTTGTGCCTTGCAGATGATGGAAAGGTTTTGGGGATCCAGGAGGTTAGCCCACCGGTCACGGAAGGCCCCAAAGGTACCGGCAGACACCGCACGCACCCTCACCAGGGCCATGAGCAAGAGCACGGAAGAGAGGCAGGCAGGCAGAATGATCCTGCCCACGGACTGCACTCATCCTCGGCCTGAGGATAGCCGTGTTCGCCAGGCCCTGGTGCAGACCCACAAGCAAGTCCTCCGACTTGCCCGACCCCCCATTTGCATCGAGTAGCCAAAGATCGGGGGGGGGGGGGGGCGTAAGGGCTAAAATATAACCAAAAATTGAGCAGCAGCCCTCAAAATAATTAAATAGGGGCTGCAACCTCTCACACAGAGTATGAAACACAGATCTTGCGATCAATGATAATTGTAAAGATTAGTGACAACACTGCACCCCCGATCTGATCTCAAGTGGGGGGTGTGGACCAGAGGCAGCGATAAGCAGTGGGGATCCCAGTGTTGTCTCACTGTGGACCGCAGTAGAACACGAATTACCGATCTAGATCTTAGTATTGTTCCTCTTCTTGCGCCCAAATGGTTTGCTGGTGTCCTTAATAAAGGCAAAACTCTTAATTCAGTGTAATATTGCCTAAGAGGATCATTGTTTCAGATCTCTCAGTGCGTTGTAACACCGACTGAAATGGCACCGATTCTTAGAAGAACTGTAACAATTGGAAGGAAGATCTTGAGGCCTCAAAGAGCCACTCAAGTGCACGTTAAGAACATCTTCAAGACCTGCATTGTCAAGGCTCAGAGACAAATAGTTGCCACTTGGGAAAGGTATTGGAAGACCACCAGGACAGGGAGAGCTGCACCTTAGCAATGGGCCAGACATTCAGGAGAGAAAGGTGGGGCGGGGAGAGGATAGGCAGGGAAAGGTGGGAGGAATGCCTATAAAATCGCACTCTCCCGTGAGTAAGGCTGTTCCCAGACTAATACACGTCCTGTGCAGCTCAGATACTCAATATGCAGAGGCTTGCACAGAGTTACATTCCTTTCTTGAGCCGTGTCCCACTTGTTCAGTTGTGTTTGAATAAGAACCGGTTTGCACTCAGGCAAGCACGAGCACGTTTTTTTGGCACCTGCCCGCTTTGCGAAAGCATTGTTATCTCGGATCCGCATGCACAAAGAGCAGAGTTAACCCCACAAATGCTCAGGGTTCTTGACAGGCATCGGTACAGCAACTCAAGAGACATTACACACACAACCTTGCACAGACTTGTCGGGAAGCCTCGCAGCCAGGGATCAGGAACCTTTCGAGCACAGAACGCGTGGTTTCGGAGACACGTAGCGAGCTCCCGCAGTGAGCTGCGCGATCTTGCAGGACCCCAGATTCAATCTCCAATCTACACTGAGGTCGCAGATCTCAAGCCAAGGTGGGAGCAAGGGGGGCCACGACAATTGTTTGCAGTGCCCTTGGGCTGGAGAGGGGAGGGGGGGCGAGTTGGCAGGGCTGCTCATCCTGATCGCCATCCGGTGACGCCGCCCCCCCAGCCCTGCTGGATGGGCACGTGTATTAAAAATGGAAGAGCGCAGGACCAGGCTGGGCCATGGTGCCCCCCATGGGGGAACAGCCTGCCAACACACAAGGTTTCAGCTCACATTTTACAACAACAACAACTTGCATTTAATTAGCGCCTTTAACGTAGTAAAGCCTCCCAAGATGCTGATCAGACAAAATTTGACACGAGCCACATCAGGAGATATTAGGAGAGGTGACTAAAAGCTTGGTCAAAGAGGTCGGGTTTAAGGAGTGTCTTAAAGGAGGAGAGAGAGGCGAAGAGGTTTAGGGAGGGAATTCCAGAGGTTAGGGCCCAGGCAGCTGAAGACACGGCAATTCGGGACAGGGGGCTGATCTCAAAAACAACTTGTATTTATGCAGCGCCTTCAACCCAGTAAAATGTCCCACGGTGCTTCACAGGAGCGATTATCAAACAAAATTTGACACCGAGACACATAAGGAGATATTAGGACAGGTGGCCAAAAGCTTGGTCAAAGAGGCAGGTTTTAAGGTTGGTTCATGAGGAGGAGAGAGAGAGCATAATCTACTGCCAGACCTCAGGCAATGTGTGAAAACTATCTGCTCTTTGTCACTTTCCCCCTTCCCTACTGGGTTTGTTTAGACTGAATTATTAACGAATGATGAGGTGCGTGTCAGCATGCTGATTTGTAGAGTGTATTTTTTTGCTGATCCCGAGTATAATTGATTACCTACTGATCGGTATTTTATTGTCTGGCTGAAATCAGTGAAAACAAACATTACCCAGAAATTCAATGTTTGGTGAGAAGATCTCTCAGGCATTGACGGAATGAGGATGTCCTTTTTGGCTCTCGTTGCAACCCTTTCTGTTGCTCGAGGTGCTATTTTAAGGCAGAGCTCTTGTGGACCAGACTTGGATTCCATCATTTTTATCAGGCAGTGAAGCACTTTACGTGCTGAGTAACGATTAATTGATATGGATTCGCATCGCAATGACATGGGAGCTCGCTGGCAATCAGGAGAGCTGTCAGCAAGGAAACATTACAGTCAAAAGACGCCGCTGTGGGTACTGCCAGCGTCCTTCTGTCAGCCAGTATGGTCAAATGCAACCAGAATGTGCCAGGGTTGATTCACCCTCACTCCCATCAGTAAAACACTCGTCTCCAACAACCTCGTCGTTAACCCGTGGCTCAGTGAGAAGCACTCGGAGTCAGAAGGTCGTGGGTTCGAGTCCCACTCCAGAGACTTGAGCACAAAATCCAGGAGGAGATATAAAACATCCCCCGGCACTAGTTCAAAGAAGGGAAGGGGAGTTCTCCCTGGTGTCCTGGGACAATATCTTTCAACAAACACCACGAAAAAGAGAGTTTATCTGGTCATCTATCTCGTTGATGTTTGTGGGAGCTTGTTGTGCGTAAATTGGCTGCTGCATTTCCCACATTACAACAGCGACTACACTACAAAAGTATTTCATGGGCTGTAAAGCGCTTTGGGACATCCGGAGGTTGTGAAAGGTGCTGTAAAAATACAAGTCTTTCTAACAGATCAGCAACTCGGTGTCTGGGAACATGTGAGTGAGAACGGCAGCTGAGGCTGGATTGGAACCGATTTATCTTTTTGTATTAATTATTATTTGAAAAGGTCAGTCAGCACCAAATAATCTATTAATTCTTTACTAACGTTTTAACAGTTGAATAGAGGGGGGGGGGGAGAAAGCTTTAATTTTTTAGCCGAGGTGGAGAAATGGAGGGAGACTGACTCCGTATATGACTGGTTAGGTGCACAGTGCGGCACGCGCTTTGTGAAGATGTTCTTTTTTTATTTTTGGCAGGTTGAGGGGCCAGGCTCAGTAGATGGAGCAGAAAGGGAGACTGTCCCTTTAAAAGAGAAAGTCCCTGCTCAGCCCGATGGCCAATCAGCGGCAGAGCCTCCTGTGGGTTGAATGTGTAATGAGAAGGGGTGGTGGAGCAGAATAGTTGGACAGCGGCGAGTCTGCCAGCCTCAGAGCCAAGGCAGTGTGTGCACGCTCAAGCCTTGTCAGCCTGTTTGCTACCCCAGGAGATGGAGAGCTCAGAGAAAGAGAGAGAGAGAGAGAGTGAGACTGCCAGTAAATGCAGCTAACTGAACAGCTCGGGGGAGCACAACTTCTGCTTGTCCTGGCTGGATCTTTCTGCAAAGAAACAATGGAAGAGAGTGCGAGAGGTTTAATCTGTGCAGGTACCACACAGTAACATGGACTTGGAAACATTGCTGTGCTATTTCAAGGAGGGAGTCAAACAAGTGGAGCTGGTGAAATATTGCCTTTGGAGAATGGTTTAACTACAAAGAACTATGGAGGAAGGTACGGCGATTTAAGTTGTAGTTTGAAAATACTGTATCTTGCACTGCAGTCCCCAAGAAGTTGTTCAGATATACCAAATCCTTAAATCAGAAAGTGAGTAGGGAAAAATAGGAACAGTCAGGGCTGAGAGTATCCCTGCAATGTAGATATTTTCATGCACCTATAAATGCAAATGAATAAATGGGTTCCAGGTCAAAACTACAGGGACTGTAAAATACATACAAGAGCTTGTCAGTTTGTGCAGAGAAACAGCTGTAACAATCAGCCAAAAGACAGAGAAAAGGCTTTAACTGCACACTTCCCGCTTTGAATTCAGTGCTGGGGGCTGCTCCTATCACAGGGAGTTGTTGGAACTGGGTTTGCAGTTTTTCTGCTCACACATGATCAATTCATTCTCCACATAACCGAACAATCTGCTTCACTCCTCTTTGTCTACTGGCATGTTAGCTTTGTTGGGGGGGGAGGCGGGGAAATGGGTTATTTTTGATGTGTTGTGCCATCCGAACCTTGTTTTTGTTTCCATCCATCCACAGGGTTTCTGGTCGGTATAGTTTCAGGTTTCAGTTAGAACTGTTCTGTAGTAAGCGCCAGTAAATATTTCTTTTTAATACTAATTCAACCTAAACAGTTCTGATTCAACACTGAACATTTAAAAGTAATTTTTTAAAAATATAATTGTGAGATGGTAAGATTTTTTCAAAGCGGCGAAGGACATTAAATATCCAAAAGCTTAAATGAACAAAATACTCCATCTAACTGGATTATTTCTTTCCCAAGAAGCTAAACAATTTCAGGTGATCATTCTATGTTTACTATAACCACTCAAAATTATCAATGAACATGTAAATTCCTCTTCCCCTAAATCTGGCTGCAGGTCTCTTTGCTCTTCGCCAGTGAGAAAGCTTTTAGTCACATTTTATGATTGCCCCATTACGACTGATCCCTGCCACTCACCTCCATTAAGTCAAAGCATTTAAGAAAGAGGAAAGAAAAGACTTGCATTTATATAGCACCTTTCACGACCACCGGACGTCCCAAAGTGCTTTACAGCCAATTAAATACTTCTGAAGTGTAGTCACTGTTGTAATGTGGCAGCCAATGTGGGCACAGCAAGCTCCCACAAACAACAATGTGACAATGACCAGATAATCAATATTTTAGTGATGTTGGTTGAGGGATAAATATTGGTCCCAGGACACCGGGGAGAACGCCCCTGCTCTTCTTCGATATAGTGGCAGCGGGATCTTTCACGTCCACCTGAGAGAGCAGACGGGACCTTGGTTTAACGTCTCATCCGAAAGAATTTAAGAGAATTGTTAGTGCATCTCTAGTGGTCAGATGAGTTCAAAATATATTGTCATAAGAGTCATAACGGCACAGAAGGAGGCCATTCAGCCCATCGAGTCCATGCCGGCTCTCCGTAGAGCAATCGAGTCAGTCCCATTCCCCCGCTCTATCCCCGTAGCCCTGCAAGTTACTTATAGAGAAATTAAAATTGTGGGGGAACAGTTCAGCTCTCCTGGAGACTGTGTGGTACTTTCAATCCCCCCCCGCCCCCAGTGTGTAAATGGTTTAGTCTGGAGGGGCAGTATGAAAGGGCAGAGAGCACCGCCACCCGACAGCATGAACTGACTGTCACCACTGAAATGGAAATCAGATTAAGTGGATGTCAGCAAATACAAGCACTCGCTGGGTGAAGTAGAGTCAAGAAAAAAGATGTAAAAATGTAGAGGAAATAATAGGGTACAAGCATCGCCTTTAACTCCCCCCCCGATCCCGCTCAAAATGTTTTGAATTTGCATAATTTCCAAATGGAATTTGTTGCAGTTTAGCATGCAACGTGGGTAAATTAATAAGAAAGACAGACTTGCATTTCTGTAGCGCCTTTCACGACCTCAGGACGTCCCAAAGCGTTTTACAGCCAATGAAGTACTTTTGAAGTGTAGTCGCTGTTGCACAGAAAATATATATTCCTGCATTTAAGGGGAAGCTAGAGAGGTGGATGAGGGAGGAAAAAGTAAGTTATGTCGACAGGGTGAGATGAAGTAAATAGAATGGGAGGAGGCTCGTGTGGAGCATAAACACCGGCAATGTTTCAGTGCTGCAGAATTCTATGTAATATTCACCGAGATCTTTGCCACTGGGATTCGATTGTCTCACAGCTCACCCTCCATGAGGTTCTATGGCATTGCCTTTGGACTTCAGGGGTTGTGGGTTACGGAATAGATACTTAGTGCCTTGTGCTAGATTAGTCTGGAGGTTCAAATGATTATTGCTGGTTAAAATAAGAGAAACACAATTCTCGTGGCAGTGTTATCGGAATAAAGCTACACTCTGGAGGAAAGTTTTTTTTTAAAGTTGCAATTATGCAAGATCTGACTCCACTGGTTCTCAAAATGTAAACTGGGAGGGGGGAAAAAAATCATTTGCACTTAACATAAACTTAATAATTAATGAGAATCAATTCAAAGGGCATAGATATGTCAATGTAGCTCCTCGGTGTTAAATGCTCCACTCAAGCCAGTCTGGGTTACAGCTGCACTGTCCACTAGCTGTTTAAGGTAGTGCTTTGGTCAACAACAAAAAAGGGCTCGTTCGATCTTATATTTTACCCTGTCAGACTTTTAAACGAGCTGGTTGCAAGGTGAAGTGAAGTTATTGAGGATGCCCAACAGCACAAGGTGTTGGTGTGCCAACGAATGGTTCGTACTTACGGTTCCCTGCCGGATTCCAGCCAGCCTGTCTGGGAAAGGTACTGAAGAAAACAAACAAGGTTTTGGGACAAAGGAAAACTGCACGTTGAGTAAATTAGTCTGTTCTTAAGCGCTACCTAGGGGTCGGCCATTTAGGCCTGTTTCCCCTGGCTGGAGTGTCTACAACTAGGGGGCATAGTCTCAGGATAAGCCCATTTAAGACCAAGATGAGGAGGAATTTCTTCACTCAGAGGGTTGTGAATCTTTGGAAGTCCCTGCCCCAGAGGGCTGTGGATGCTGAGTCTTTGAGTATATTCAAGGCTGAGAGCGATAGATTTTTTGGACTCGAGGGGAATCAAGGGATATGGGGATAGGGCAGGAAAGTGGAGCTGAAGTCGATGATCAGCCATGATCTTATTGAATGGCGGAGCAGGCTCGAGGGGCCGAATGGCCGACTCCTGCTCTTATTTCTTATGTTAGTATTCAGTTACTGACCAGCGCTGCTGGATGCCTTAAAAGATGTTGGGAGCCTTCCCTCTCACTGGGGGAATGGTGTGCGGCATAGAGGGACCTAAAGATGGAAGAAAAAGTATCCCAAAATGAGAGAAATATGGGAAACCCGGCAGAGAACAACACTGACTTTGGATTTTTAAAGAGAGTCCAACTTAGATTGATGGAGTTTAAACTTGAGCCCAAATCAGAAAAAAAGTTCCATCTCAAAACCCGTGAGAGAGCTTTGCCTTCTCAAACTAAACCTCTTAAAATAGGAAATGATCGACACTGAGCACGTCCGATCAAACCCAACAAATGTTTGGACTTTGTCCCATCAGTGGCGAGGTACTGCTGTTTTACAATGAACTGACTGCCCTTTGTATGCTCCTGCTCCTTCTGTAGTTATTTATAACTGCCAACTTCGAATCATTGACTGGTACTTTACTTCCGTAGTTCAAGCATATGATGCACGGACTTACAATTGTGACACTGTAAGAACATAAGAAATAGGAGCAGGAGTCAGCCATATGGCCCCTCGAGCCTGCTCCACCATTCAATAAGATCATGGCTGATCATCGACTTCAGCTCCACTTTCCCGCCCGATCCCCATATCCCTCGATTCCCCCAGAGTCCAAAAATCTATCGCTCTCAGCCTTGAATATACTCAATGATTCAGCATCCACAGCCCTCTGGGGTAGAGAATTCCAAAGATTCACCGCCCTCTGAGTGAAGAAATCTCTCCTCATCTCAGTCCTAAATGGCCGACCCCTTATCCCGAGACTGTGCCCCTTAGCTCTAAACAAAATATTTTAATTTCGCTCGTCTATTCCGATGTCGGTCTACAGTTTTATCTTCTAATGCTTGTTGGGATTGCGAGGATGTATTTGAGGAGGGCACGAGAATGATCTTCATTTGAGGGTTTCACATTTGTGAAGAACGTGCTCCACTGACAAATTGTTGAGAAAGCCCCCAAAATAACGAGTGTGTGGGGTGTAACTTGCTCGAATCAAAGCAAGTTCGCTTTACAACATTCCAAAACCCAAGATGGAGAGACTGAAATAGCTCGACCAGGTGACAGGAATTCCACTTGTTTTACACACTGGTGATAACCCAAAAATGTGCTTCATCAGAAGTCAGGGAAGATTGGCCAAAACATCAGAAGGGAGGACGCTCTGCTCTTTATAATTAACGTTTTCTTCATTTAATTCTTGGGATGTGGGTGTCGCAGGCAAGGCCGGCATTTATTGCCCATCGCTAGTTGCCCGTGAGGAGGTGGTGCTGGTCTTGAACTGAGGAGGTCACTTCTGAGGGCAGTTAAGAGTCAACCAAGTAGCTGTGGGACTGGAGTCACGTACAGGCCTCGACCGGGTAAGGACGGCAATAATAATAACAACAACTTGCATTTATACAGCGCCTTTAGCGTAGTAAAATTCCCCAAGGCGCTTCATGGGAGCGATTATCAGACAAATTTTGACACCGAGCCGCATATGGGGAAAAAGCAGGGTGCGGGGGAACTAACTGGATTGCTTTTCAAAAGAGCCACGCAGACTCGATGGGCCGAATGGCTTCCTTCCGTGCTGTACTATTCTATGATTCTATAAGGAGATATTAGGACAGCTAACAACAATAACTTGTATTTATATAGTGCCTTTAACGTAGTTAAAATGTCCCAAGGCGCTGCACAGGAGTATTTTAAGACAAAAAAATGACACCGATCCACATAAGGATAATTTAGGGCGGATGACCAAAAGCTTGGTCAAAGAGGTAGGTTTTAAGGAGCCTCTTAAAGGAAGAAAGAGAGGTAGCGAGGTGGAGAGGTTTAGGCAGGGAATTCCAGAGCTCAGGGCCTCGGCAACAGAAGGCACGGCCACCAATGGTTGAGCGATTATAATCAGGGATCCTCAGGAGGGCAGAATTAGAGGTTTTGTCAAAGAGGTAGGTTTTAAGGAGCAACTTAAATGAGAGAGAGGCGGAGAGGTTTAGGGAGGGAATTCCAGAGCTCAGGGCCCAGGCGGCTGAAGGCACGGCCGCCAATGGTGGAGCGATGGAAATCAGGGGATGCGCAAGAGGCCAGAATTGGAGGAGCGCAGAGATCTCAGAGGGCTGTAGGAGGTCACAGAGGTAGGGAGGGGCGAGGACATGGAGGGATTTGAACGCGAGGGTGAGAATGTAAAAACCATTAATGTGGCGGAATCCTTCGCTGCCGACAGTTTAACTTCTGTCACTCCCGCTGACTGCCGACAGTGTGCGGCCTGCTTTCACTGTACAGGCTGCATGGGTAGGCCCGAGCTCAAATCACCATGGCGACCTTCAACCCACAGCTTGAAGGTCAAACAATGAAACTGTTAATAAATGAGGTGACTGACACCAGTCTGATGCATAAACATAGAAACATAGAAGATAGGAGCAGGAGTAGGCCATTCGGCCCCTTGAGCCTGCTCCGCCATTCAATGCGATCATGGCTGATCATCCAAATTCAGTACCCTGTCCCTGCTTTCTCCCCATATCCCTTGATCCCTTTAGCCTTAAGAAATATATCCAACTCCTTCTTGAATATATTTAATGAATTGGCCTCTACTGCCTTCTGTGGTAGAGAATTCCACAGGTTCACCACTCTCTGGGTGAAGAAATTCCTCCTCATCTCAGTCCTAAATGGCTTACCCCTTATCCTTAGACTGTGACCCCTGGTTCTGGACTCCCCCGCCATCGGGAACATCCTTCCTGCATCTAGTCTGTCTAGTCCTGTTAGAATTTTATAAGTTTCAATGAGATCCCCTCTCATTCTTCTAAACTCTAGCGAATATAAGCCCAATCGACCCAATCTCTCCTCATACGTCATAATATCTCGAGATGTTGTGAGTGATGACGACAGCATTTCTAGCTCTGCGCCTGTTCTGTAAATATTACACTTATTCAGTAATTGTAGGGACTGGTTCAGAGTTTAATAAATCCTAAATTCCATTTACAGCTTAGCAATGCAAAGATACCTCAGTGACTATTAGGTGGGAAAGGAGGAATCCGCTCCACCACACTGCTTCGGCTGCCAGCTTCATCGGCCGAGGCTCAGTGGGTAGCAGAAGGTCGTGGGTTCGAGTCCCGCTCCAGAGACTTGAGCACATAAGCCCAGGCCGACGACACTCCCAGTGCCAGTACTGAGGGAGGTGCCGCACTGTCGGAGGCGCCGTCTTTCGGATGAGACGTTAAACCGAGCCCTCTCAGGTGGACGTAAAAGATCCCACGGCCACTATTTTGAAGAGGAGCTGGGGGGAGTTCTCCCCGGTGTCCTGGGGCCAATATTTACCCGTCAAACAACATCACTAAAACAGATCATCTGCTGATTTATCCCATTGCTGTTCGTGGGAGCTTGCTGTGCGCATATTGGCTGCCGCGTTTCCTACATTACAGCAGTGACCACACTTCAAAAAGTGCTTCATTGGCTGTAAAGCACTTTGGGACGTCCTGAGGTCGTGAAAGGCGCTGGAGAAATGCGTACAAATGATGAACTCATTCGAATATCACGGCGATGAAGACACAAGTTCTGCAGTATTCGCAGCACAAGAGTTAGTGCACACAGGGGAACAGTGACTGTGCTGTACCATCGCCTCATTATACACCAGCTCCCTCAGTTATGCTGTAGCTGGATGGTTTGCAACAGCCCAGATGCTGCTTTCACTCTGGATTTGCAACCCTGACTGCGATCGCGACAGAACGAAAGTCAAAGTGTAAACGGGATGTGCGAGAAGGTCAGGGGATTGGACGTCCTCCAACGGTTCCACTGTAATGACAGCTCCTTTGGGCATTGAATGCATTAATGCAAGGACCATCTTAGGAACAAGGAGGAGGCCATTCAGCTGCTCGAGCCTGTACCGCCATTCATTTACATCATGGCTGATCTGCACCTCAATTCCATTTACCTGCCTTGGTTCCGTAACCCTTAATACCCTGACCCAAGAAATATTTATCAATAGCAAAATACTGCGGATGCTGGAAATCTGAAATAACAACAGAAAATGCTGGAAATACTCAGCAGGCCAGGCAGCATCCGTGGAGAGAGAAACAGAGTTAACGTTTCAGGTCTGGGACCCTTCATCAGAATATTTATCAATCTCAGTTGTGAAATTTTTCAATTGACCCCCCGGCCTCAACAGCTTTTGGGGGGGGGGGGGGGGGGCGGAGAGAGGGCTCCAGATTTCCACCACCCTTTGTGTGAAGAAGTGCTTCCTGACATCACCCCTGAACGGCCTGGCTCTAATTTTAAGGTTATACCCCTTTGTTCTGGTCTCCCCCCACCAGAGGAAATAGTTTCTCTCTCTCGACCCTAACAAATCCTGTAATCATCTAACAGAATCATAGACTGATACAGCACAGGAGGCCATTCGGCCCATCGTACCTGCGATGGCTCTTTGAAAGAGCTGTCCAATTAGTCCCACTCCCTCAATTGGACCACCTCTTCATCTTCTATAGACAAGGGAACACCAGCCTAGTCTGTGCAACCTGCCCTGATAACACACCCCTTTTAGCCCCGGTGAATGATTGTGGCCACAAGACAGCGCCGATTGGAGGCGAGGTAACTCAGAGGAGAAAGAGATAACCATTCGGAGTTTGACGTCAGCTTGTGATTTCACACATTCCATCAGCAGGGAAGCTTAATCACAACTTTGTAATTAGCCTACATTGTCCGGCTGTGCATCTGGTATGTGGACCTATTCTCTGCTCCCATTGTTTTCAGTGTATTTGCGTTAGGAAGTTGTGATTGGGCCTTGTTCTGTATTCAAGTATTTCCAAGAAAGAGGAATAAAGTTTCTGTGCAAGTATTAAAAGCACAACCTGCGTCACATTTACAATCACCGATCCATTATATGCAGATTTCAACATCCTCTCAAAAATATATCATAACTCGGGAAGTTAATTTCAAGAATTACGGCGCCGGGAACAGTCTGCACAATTCATGAATTCTGCTTTTAAATATTTAGTATCAAAACAGATGCAAACCTGAAAAACATTCACTGAATCACTGCGACAGATAAAACAGAGAGCAAATGTGCTTACCTTTGATGCAAAGCTTAAAGTCGCCAACATCATTGACAGAGGCAGAGAGAGAGAGAATCACATCAAAATTCTGTTGATCTGCACTAACTTTTTCTTTTAAGAAAAAGACACCATCAAATCAAAGATAGTTTGAATTAGGCCAAGTTTAGATCTCAGATTTGGTGACACTGTCTTGTGTCAAAGTTTGTACAGGTCCCAGTTCAGCATCAAAGCGTACAATGACACTTGCAGTCAGCAGCATGGTAAGTCAAACTACAAGCTTTTCACTAATGTTTCAGTCCTGCCACCTTTAATTACCAAACACGAATCCTGTTTGCTCTGGTTACTCTTGCTCCTGTTGAATTAAATCTCACGGGTGGGAGACAGTTAGTGGGCTGAGGGGTCCTTGAAAATAATTGCATTCAATTAGTCTGTCCAAAAGGTATTGGGCAATTAATTCACTTTGCACAGCTGTGGAAATAGAGGCTCTTTTAGGAACATGAGAACAGGAGGCCATTCAGCCCCTCGAGCCTGCTCTGCCATTCAATAAGATCGTGGCTGATCTGCAACCAAACTCCGTTTACCTGCCTTTGGCCCATATCGCTTAACACCTCTGGTTAACAAAAATCTATCAATCTCGGATTTAAAATTAACAATTGGCCCCCAGCATCAACTGCCATTTGTGGAGGAGAGTTCCAAACTTCTACCACCGTCTGGGTTTCCTGACTTCACTCCTGAAAGGTCTGGCTCTAATTTTTAGACTATGCCGCCTAGTCCTAGACTCCCCAACCAGCGGAAATAGTTTCTCTCTCTCTACCCTCTCAGTTCCCCTTAATATCTTTCAAAAACTTCGATCAAATCATCCCTTAACCTTCTAAATTCCAGGGAATACAGCCCCAGTTTGTGTAATCTCTCCTCGTAATTTAACCCTTGGAGTCCGGGTATCATTCCAAGGACGGGGAACAGCAAGCGGCTGAGACTGACTCCTAGCGCCAATGTTAGGGCTCGGGTGCACAATGACTGACCAAAACTGAAGCTGCGTATTTACTGCGGGCCGCATCATACCCGGAAAGGCAAAGGGGTGAAGCTAAGTGATAATTTTACCACATTTTTGATATCCAGTGGCAGGAGGGTCAGTAACCAGAGGACACAGATTTAAGGTGATTGGCAAAAGAACCAGAGGCGACTGGAAAAATCTGTTTTACACAGCGAGTTGTTGTGATCTGGAACGCGCTGCCTGAAAGGGCGGTGGGAGCAGATTCAATAATAACTTTCAAAAGGGAATTGAATAAATACTTAAAAACGAGAAATTTGCAGGGCTGTGGGGAAAGAGCAGGGGGGAGTGGGACTAATTGGAGAGCTCGACCAAAGAGCCGGCACAGGCACGATGGGCCAAATGGCCTGCTTCTGTGCCGCGTGATTCTATGATTCTAGGTATCCCTTCTGCCACGTTCTAGCCACCAGGGCAGGAAACCTGTTGTCAGGCCAATGCAATGCCACGATGTAACCGGTAGTTTGATGGTGAAGAACAGGCCCCGGTGATTTTTCCTTGTCCTCCTGCACTCTCTCAGTTCACTTGGGGAACTATCGCGTATCTGCTCACCATTCCCGTTAACGTGCTCAGCGGTGAACGGTCGCGGGCTGTTTATCTACCAAAATAGCGAGCGGACGATTTTCCCAGTGTTGGAATTTTAACAATTGGCCCAGCATCAACAGCTTTTGCGGAAGAGGGTTCCAAAACTTTGACCACTCCTTGCGTGTAGAAGTGTTTCCTAACTTTACAACTTTCGCGCAAAGAACCTGGCTTTTATACAACCTCAAAGTCCCAAAATGCTTTGCAGCCAACGCATTGCTGTTGATCACTGTTGTAATGTAGGCAAACGCAACAGGCAAATTGTGCACAGCAGGATCCCGCAAACAGGAAATGAGATGAAAGGCCTGATAATCTGTTTTTGGGGCTGTGTCGGTTGGAGTAATGTTGGCCAGGACATGGGAAGGCCTCTCTGCTCTTCTTCAATTTGTGCAGTGGAAGCTTTTCTATTAAGACGAACAATCATGTGTCTCACTTGAAAGGCGGCACCACCGACAGTCACCTCTCAGAGCTGCACGGAATTATCTGCCTTTGAATTATCTGAACTATGTGCTCAAGTCTTGGAGTGGCGCTTGAATCTTCAACCTCCAAACTCGAGCAAGAGTGCTACCAATAACTGAAGCTGACATTTAATTCTCCAACTGTCCTGGGGCCAATATTTATCCCTCAAACAACATTACTAAAAACAGATTATCTGGTCGTTATCACATTGCCGTTTGTGGGAGCTTGCTGTGCGTAAATTGGCTGCCGCATTCCCTACATTACAACAGTGACTACACTTCAAAAGTAATTTATTGGCTGCAAAGCGCTTTGGGACATCCTGAGGTCGTGAAAGGCGCTATTCTGGTCAGCACACTTTAGGAAGGATGTCAAGGCCTTGGCGAGGGTGCAAAGGAGAGTTATTAGAATGGGACCAGAGATGAAAGATTTCAGTTACGTGGAGAGACTAGAGAAACTGGGATTGTTCTCCTTGGAGCAGAGAAGGTTAATAGATTTGATAGAGGTGTTCAAAATCATGAAGGGTTTTGATCGAGTAAATAAGGACAAACTGTTTCCAGTGGCAGAAGGGTCGGTAACCAGAGGACACAGATTTAAGGTGATTGGCAAAAGAACCAGAGGCGATATGAGGAAAAAATGTTTTACGCAGCGAGTTGTTATGATCTGGAATGCGCTGCCTGAAAGGGCGGTGGAGGCAGATTCAATAGTAACTTTCAAAAAGGCATTGAATAAATACTTGAAGTGCAAAAATGAGCAGAGCTATGGGGAAAGAGCGGGGGGAATTGGGATTAATTGGATAGCTCTACCAAAGAGCCGGCACAGGCACGATGGGCCGAATGTCATCCTTCTGTGCTGTATCAGTCTATGATTCTATATAAATGCAAGTTCTTTCTTTAACTGTTGACGTATTTGTACTATGGAGGGAAGCTGATTGAAGGAGAACAGCAAGTCTGCCTTTAGCTGTCTTATAAAGGTACCTTCGAGTTGTGCACTGGTTACTAAAGCTAATGATCATACATTCTATAGGCTATTTTTTCACAAAAATATAATCATTACCTGTCGAACGTCTATTATCTGAAGCTTCTATAGTGCTGAGTGAGGTTGACTGCACACACCTCCCTTGTATATCTAATGGTGTACATCAATCAGAACAGATTTTATCTCAGATACACATAATATGACAAAGCAGCTCGCTTGATTGGCACCCCATCCACCACCTTAAACATTCACTCTCTCCACCACCGACGTACCGTGGCTGCAGTGTTCACCATCTTGCTGCAACTCGCCAAGGCTTCTTCGACAGCACTTCCCAAACCCACGTCCGCTAAGAAAGAAAGAAAGACTTGCATTTATATAGCGCCTTGCACAACCACTGGACGTCCCAAAGAGCTTTACAGCCAATGAAGTACTTTTGGAGTGTAATCACTGTTGTAATGTGGGAAACGCGGCAGGCAATTTGCGCTCAGCAAGATCCCACAAACAGCAATGTGATAATGGCCAGATCATCTGTTTTAGCGATGTTGATTGAGGAATAAATATTGGTCAGGACACCAGGGAGAACTCCCCTGATCTTCTTCGAAATCATGCCATGGGATCTTTTACGTCCACCTGAGAGAGCAGACGGTTTAACGTCTCATACGAAAGACGGCATCTCCAACAGTGCAGCACTCCCTCAGTACTGCACTGGAGTGTCAGCCTAGATTTTTGTGCTCAAGTCTCTGGAGTGGGACTTGAACCCACAACCTTCTGACTCAGAGGCGAGCGTGCCACCAACTGTCTGACACTCTACCACCTAGAAGGACAAGGGCAGCAGGCGCATGGGAACACCACCACCTCCAAGTCACACACCATCCTGACTTGGAAATATATCGGCCGTTCCTTCATCGTCGCTGGGTCAAAATCCTGGAACTCCCTCCCTAACAGCACTGTGGGAGCACCTTCACCACACGGACTGCAGCGGTTCAAGAAGGCGGCTCACCACCACCTTCTCAAGGGCAATTAGGGATGGGCAATAAATGCCGGCCATGCCAGCGACGCCCACATCCCGTGAATGAATGAAAAAAAAATTGCACTGTAGTGTACGCCTATTAATTCAGAGTTATTTAATTTGAACTGCGGTATAGTTCGAACGTGAATCGTACTTAAAAGGGCTCCTGTGCCGTTTTAATGCAACTGCTTAATTCAAATTACCGGAGGGTTCAAATTTTATCGCGACGCACAACAACTCTGATGGGTAAACAGCGCTTGGAGATTTGCAGTTTCCACGCACGTTTCTGTAATTAGTGCTGATTTACGTGGGCCGCTGTTCCCCAATGAGGTAAGTAACCTCAAGGATGACTGTCGGCGGGGGAGGGATGAAGGGTGTGCATTATAAGACCGCACCTCCTATCACCTCCGCCAAACCCACAAGCTTAGCGTAATTATGACTAGACAAAAGAAAATGCTAAGTATTAGGAGCATGTCTGGCCAACTCCAACAAAGCCGAGATGTCTTGATTGCTCTGGTGATGCCTGATTATTTGGCCCACTAAAGGTGTCTAGAATGCTTGTGGTATGATGTGTAATATTGTAACAGAGCAACAGGAACCTCCTGTTATTCACTAATTTAGCCTCCAACATTCTCATCAAAATATTTTGGTCAGCATTTTTGGCAGAGTTCTGTATATTATAAACAGGAGATAGCGGCACTGGGAAAGGAGCAAAAAAGATTCACAAGGATCACACCAGAACTGAGAGGCTATGCCTATCGGGGGAGATTGAACAGGTTGGGGCTCTTCCCCAGACAAGAGAAGACTGAGGGGTGACCTGATAGAGGTTTTTAAAATTATGAAAGGGTTCGATAGGGTAGATGTGGAGAAGATGTTTCCACTCGTGGGGGAGACCAGAACTAGGGGCAATAAAAATAAGATCGTCACTAATAAATCCAATCGGGAATTCAGGAGAAACTTCTTTACCCAGAGAGTGGTGCGAATGTGGAACTCGCTACCGCAGGGAGTGGTTAAGGCGAATAGTACAGATGCATTTAAGGGGAAGCTGGATAAACACATGAGGGAGAAGGGAATATGCTGATAGGGTGAAAGGATGTGGACCAAAGCATAAGCAACCAGCAAAATAATGAACAAAATCAGATTTTTTCAGTTAAGTGCCTTTCTCAGTTTCACCACTTTCATTCTTAGTTTATCTCGAATAGCTTAATAGTCAGGACAAATTAACAGATAAAGCGGGAGGGGGTAAAAAAATTTTTAAATCACTGTATTTAGGGTCGATTACGGGAGGTTAAGTGGGGAGGGGGATGTGGGGGCAGGGCGGGGAGTGGGTAAGAATGGCAGGTGATGGCGGTGGGGGGGGGAGGCGGGGTTGTATAAATCGTTCCTATTATCACAGGGGTTCCTATATTCTGTAACACTGCACGATGGAATGTGAAGATTTCCCGCTAGCTGGAGGATGCGTGCATGGGCTGACTGCCAGGGTACTGCTCTGATTGAACAAGTTGCCGTGGGCTCTGTAACGCGGTTCAGTCCCCTGCAGCTTTACTGGGCTCTTCGCCAACAGAGGCAGCTGACAAAAGGAGAGTAGCTGAAAGTGACCAACGCAAAGATTTTAAATTCAGCTCACTGTCGAAAAAACCTACTTAGTGCGAATGTGCGATCTGGGCATCCGTGTGTGGTCCAGTAACCATGGAGTATTGTGAGCGGCGCAATTTTTCTTTCTTTTTTTATTATGTAGTGGGATTCGATTTCCTTCGCTCCCACCATTGGCGGCCATGCCTTCAGCTGCCTGGGCCCTAAGCCCCTCCACCTCTACTCCTTTAAGTCGCTCCATAAAACCTACCTCTTTGCCCAAGCTTTTGGTCACCTGCCCTAATATCTCCTTATGTGGCTCGGCATCTAATTTTGTCTGGTAATCGCTCCCTGTGAAACACCTTGGGACGTTTTACTACAGTAAAGGCGCTATATAAATGCAAGTTGTTGGATTGAAACTGTTTCTACTTTTAATTTCATTTGTTATTAATTTTACCCCCATTCTTCAAGTTCCCCAACAGTGATGAGAGAGAAACCAAGAGATGGAAAGGTAAATTCTACAAGGCCCAGTGCCCTTGCATAAAAGACAGACTTGCATTTCTATTGCGCCTTTCATGACCTCAGGACATCCCAAAGCCCTTCACAGCTAATGAAGTATTTTTGAAGTGTAGTCACTGTTGTAATGTAAGAAACGCGGCAGCCAATTTGCGCACAGCAAGCTCCCACAAACAGCAATGTGATAAATGACCAGATCATCGGTTTTTAATGATATTGGTTGAGGAATAAATATTGACACAGGACACCGGGGAGAATCCCCCTGCTGTTCTTCAACAGTAAAACAGGGCCATGGGATCTTTTATGTCCACCTGAGAGGGCAGACGGGGCCTCGGTTTAACGTCTCATCCTAAAGACGGCACCTCTGACAGTGCAGCACTCCCTCAGTACTACGCTGGAGTGTCAGCCTAGATTTTTGTGCTCTGGAGTGGGACTTGAACCCACAGCCTTCAGATTCAGAGGCGAGAGTGCTGCCCACTGAGCCACGGAGCAATGGCATACTGGAAAAGCCAGTACATATAGGAAACTGGCCCATAATTTTCCAATATGAGCTGGATGAAGGCAAAGCACAGGCACCAGCGTGGAGTCGCACCTCAGCTCTACCGTCTCGGCTGTTCCCAGGTTTCTGCCGACGCCAATCCTAAATTGATTGCAGGCAATCACACACGAGCATCTGGGGAGATGCGTCCTCTGGCTGTGCTTTCTGCCCTGGGGAACGGCGTACCAGCCTCCATCTCCCTTGATGCCAAAATTGAGAGCTTTCGAGCGATACTCTGTGCTGGCAGCACGTACAATCACTGAACCTTACAGCACAGGAGGAGGCCATTCGGCCCATCGTGCCTGTGCCGGCTCTCTGAAAGAGCTACCAATTCGTCCCACTCCCCTGCTCTTTCCCCATAGCCCTGTAAATGTTTCTTTTTCAAGTATTTATCCAAATCCCTTTCAAAAGTTGTCATTAAATCTTCTTCTACCACCCTTTCAGGCAGCGCGTTCCAGATCACAACAACTCACTGCGTAAAAAAAACTAATTTCCCCCGTCCTTTTTGCCATTATCTTAAATCTGTGTCCTCTGGTTACCGACCCTCCTGCCAGTGGAAAGAGTTTCTCCCGAACCACTCTATCAAAACTCTTCATGATTTTGAACACCTCTATTAAATCTCCGTTAACCTTCTCTGCTCGAAGGAGGACAATCCCAGCTTCTCTCGATAGTCTCTCCACGTAACTGAATGTCACTGTAAACTCTCCTCTGCACCCTCTCCAACACATGCTGCTGGAAAAAGGCAACTACCTTCAGGGTTTGCACTGGTCACAACCGTGCGCTGCTAACTCAGTCAGCAGGCAGAACGTGATTGCTCCGTACAATAGCACCGCATGACTGTGCAAGCCCGCAGCAAGAGCTGATTTTGTATGTAAATTGGCACACGCTGCAGACGTCCTCCGACGAGATGTAACCTTAGGGCCATCGTGTGCGCTGTGACAAATGGCGGGCGTGTGCAACAGTGAATAGCGAGCCATGTGGGACACACATCCCTCTGGTCCCCGGGGGGAAGCCTGGTCTAAACGCACCGCGGGGGAGACCCGACACTGGGTTCCACTGTTGAAAAGGGTGGGTGTGGGGCTCGGGATCCAATTACTCCACTGCTGGGAGAAGCTGGTCAGGTGTCTCTAGGCAGGCTGGGAGCAGGGGAGCGTGATGTTTCACTGCACACTGAAGACAAGGGCGAGCTGAACAATTTCTGGTCCACTTTCTCCGCACGTCATTGTTTGGTTGGGGATCAATTGAACCGAACTTTGTTTAACTCTTTGAGCCAGTGCAGTAAGGTTTGAGAAGTACAATTTCTCTCACACTCACATTAGTAAGAATGAAAACATCAAATACAGTCAGTCTCACTCTTTGCAGTAGTGTTCACGGGTTCCCTGTGACCACAAACAGACTGGCTGAACACTCGGTCCTGACCTTACCGAGAGATTACAGCCTGGAAATTACTGAGTGACTGGTCAACCTTCCCTGGTTTTCCACACAGTAAGTCAGAGAATTCTCACTTAGCTGTTGCTGAAGTTCTTTGTGCCATTTCTCTGTCTCTCCCTTCTGATTGTTTGTTTATCTCTCTTCTCTGTTGCTTCTCTCTGTCTCTCTCTCTCTCTCGGTCAGTCTCCCCCCTCTCTCTCGGTCAGTCTCCCCCCCTCTCTCTCGGTCAGTCTCCCCTCTCTCTCGGTCAGTCTCCCCCCTCTCTCTCGGTCAGTCTCCCCCCCTCTCTCTCGGTCAGTCTCCCCCTCTCTCTCTCTCGGTCAGTCTCTCCCTCGGTCAGTCTCCCCCTCGGTCAGTCTCCCCCTCTCTCGGTCAGTCTCCCCCCCTCTCTCTCGGTCAGTCTCCCCCCCCATCTCTCGGTCAGTCGCCCCCCCTCTCTCTCGGTCAGTCTCCCCCCCTCTCTCTCGGTCAGTCTCTCCCTCGGTCAGTCTCCCCCTCGGTCAGTCTCCCCCTCTCTCGGTCAGTCTCCCCCTCTCTCTCTCGGTCAGTCTCCCCCCCCCTCTCTCGGTCAGTCTCCCCCCCTCTCTCTCGGTCAGTCTCCCCCTCTCTCTCGGTCAGTCTCCCCCCCTCTCTCTCGGTCAGTCTCCCCCTCTCTCGGTCAGTCTCCCCCCCTCTCTCTCGGTCAGTCTCCCCCCCTCTCTCTCGGTCAGTCTCCCCCTCTCTCTCTCGGTCAGTCTCCCCCCTCTCGCGGTCAGTCTCCCCCTCTCTCTCAGTCAGTCTCCCCCCCTCTCTCTCGGTCAGTCTCCCCCCCTCTCTCGCGGTCAGTCTCCCCCCCTCTCTCTCGGTCAGTCTCCCCCTCTCTCTCGGTCAGTCTCCCCCCCTCTCTCTCGGTCAGTCTCCCCCCCTCTCTCTCGGTCAGTCTCCCCCCCTCTCTCTCGGTCAGTCTCTCCCTCGGTCAGTCTCCCCCTCGGTCAGTCTCCCTCTCTCTCGGTCAGTCTCCCCCTCTCTCTCTCGGTCAGTCTCCCCCCCTCTCTCTCGGTCAGTCTCCCCCCCCCTCTCTCGGTCAGTCTCCCCCCCTCTCTCTCGGTCAGTCTCCCCCTCTCTCTCGGTCAGTCTCCCCCCCTCTCTCTCGGTCAGTCTCCCCCTCTCTCGGTCAGTCTCCCCCCGTCTCTCTCGGTCAGTCTCCCCCCCTCTCTCTCGGTCAGTCTCCCCCCCTCTCTCTCGGTCAGTCTCCCCCCCTCTCTCTCGGTCAGTCTCCCCCTCTCTCTCGGTCAGTCTCCCCCCCTCTCTCGCGGTCAGTCTCCCCCCATCTCTCTCGGTCAGTCTCCCCCCCTCTCTCTCGGTCAGTCTCCCCCCCTCTCTCTCAGTCAGTCTCCCCCCCTCTCTCTCGGTCAGTCTCCCCCCCTCTCTCTCGGTCAGTCTCCCCCTCTCTCTCGGTCAGTCTCCCCCTCTCTCTCGGTCAGTCTCCCCCCCCCTCTCTCGGTCAGTCTCCCCCTCTCTCTCGGTCAGTCCCCCCCTCTCTCTCGGTCAGTCTCCCTCTCTCTCGGTCAGTCTCCCCCCCTCTCTCTCGGTCAGTCTCCCCCCTCTCTCTCGGTCAGTCTCCCCCTCTCTCTCTCGGTCAGTCTCCCCCCCTCTCTCTCGGTCAGTCTCCCCCCCTCTCTCTCGGTCAGTCTCCCCCTCTCTCTCGGTCAGTCTCCCCTCTCTCTCGGTCAGTCTCCCCTCTCTCTCGGTCAGTTTCCCCCCCTCTCTCGGTCAGTCTCTCCCCTCTCTCTCGGTCAGTCTCCCCCCCTCTCTCTCGGTCAGTCTCCCCCTCTCTCTCGGTCAGTCTCCCCCCCTCTCTCTCGGTCAGTCTCCCCCCCTCTCTCTCGGTCAGTCTCCCCCCTCTCTCTCGGTCAGTCTCCCCCCTCTCTCTCGGTCAGTCTCCCCCCTCTCTCTCGGTCAGTCTCCCCCCTCTCGCGGTCAGTCTCCCCCCTCTCTCTCGGTCAGTCTCCCCCCCTCTCTCTCGGTCAGTCTCCCCCTCTCTCTCGGTCAGTCTCCCCCTCTCTCTCGGTCAGTCTCCCCCCTCTCTCTCGGTCAGTCTCCCCCCCTCTCTCTCGGTCAGTCTCCCCCCCTCTCTCTCGGTCAGTCTCCCCCCCTCTCTCTCGGTCAGTCTCCCCCCCTCTCTCGCGGTCAGTCTCCCCCTCTCTCTCGGTCAGTCTCCCCCCCTCTCTCTCGGTCAGTCTCCCCCCCTCTCTCTCGGTCAGTCTCCCCCTCTCTCTCGGTCAGTCTCCCCCCCCTCTCTCTCGGTCAGTCTCCCCCTCTCTCGGTCAGTCTCCCCCCCTCTCTCGGTCAGTCTCCCCCCCTCTCTCGGTCAGTCTCCCCCCCTCTCTCGGTCAGTCTCCCCCCCTCTCTCGGTCAGTCTCCCCCCCTCTCTCTCGGTCAGTCTCCCCCCCTCTCTCTCGGTCAGTCTCCCCCCTCTCTCTCGGTCAGTCTCCCCCCTCTCTCTCGGTCAGTCTCCCCCCTCTCGCGGTCAGTCTCCCCCCTCTCTCTCGGTCAGTCTCCCCCCCTCTCTCTCGGTCAGTCTCCCCCCCTCTCTCTCGGTCAGTCTCCCCCCTCTCTCTCGGTCAGTCTCCCCCCTCTCTCTCGGTCAGTCTCCCCTCTCTCTCGGTCAGTCTCCCCCCTCTCGCGGTCAGTCTCCCCCCTCTCTCTCGGTCAGTCTCCCCCCCCCTCTCTCTCGGTCAGTCTCCCCCCCTCTCTCGGTCAGTCTCCCCCCCTCTCTCGGTCAGTCTCCCCCTCTCTCGGTCAGTCTCCGATGTCGCACAAGTGAACACCATTAACGAGTTCCACATTCTCACCACTCGCTGGGCAAAGAAGTTTCTGCTGAAGTTTTGTGGTCACTTTGTACAAGGACTTGTTAATGACATGGAGCTTCGCAATATTTACCCTTTGATTGAAAGAAGTTTCTCCTGAATTCCTTATTGGATTTATTAGTGACCATTAACGTTCCCTTTAAATTGCGTGGACGTGCTCCCGCGCAGTCGGATCACCCGGCTTTTAAATGCAAAAACCGCGCATGCGCAGATTAAAGGGAGCGTTGGTGACCATCTTATAATTGCGACTAATTTTCCTGTTAAACTGTGTGGACGCGCGGCGGTTTGGGGGTCCTGCGCAGTTAAAAACCCACGCATGCGTGGAAATTTGAAGGGGCCACACAGCCCGTTAAAGGGGCCACGCACCCAAAAAATATTAGAGGGGGAAAGAAATACTCTGACCAGGAAATGGCACACACAGCAAAAGTATCTACCTGTATGTAAAAAGCCCAGTTCAAAATGCACTAAATAATGTGGGAAAAATCTCCAGGGAGGAGTCCATGTCCCCCAGACTCCACTGAAGACAAATCTCACACACGATACACTACAGCCACTGCTAAAATTCCACTGCTTCTGTAGATCTCAAGGCATTACTATCGGAAAAATACCAGCTTTTCTACAAAACAGCTGAACCGAACTAAGCTTGCGGAGGGTTAAACTCTCAATCTTCATTTCTCTTTCTGTGGAAAAAACTTGAAATATTACTGCTCTTCGTGAAGCATTAATTTAGTAATTAAGGCGAGTGGATTGAGTAATTGAGGCTCAGAGGCTGAGTGTAATTGCTGGGTGAAACATCTGGAGTGGCAGCAGAGAGGGGGAAATTATAGGGACCACAACCCGAACAAGAGCGATTCCTTCTCTACCACGAGACAAGTCTTTGAGTGTTGCTTTTAACAAACAAGACAATTTCTTTCGAAACTACGCACCTTTCCCCTCCCCTCCCCCTTTCCACCAATCTGCACCTCTCAGAGCCAGGAGCCATTTGCCTATCGCTCCGTTTGTTGCAAAGCGCCTCGCGAGAGGCCCCCCCACATCAGAATGGCGGGGTTTGGTCGGCGCAAAGGATTGAACCAAGGACAGATCAGCTCCACAGAACGCAAGTGCCTCCGTGATTAAAACCAACACACGTCGCTCCAGACATTCGCAAGGACCGGGCGGGTTTTCGATTCATTTTAAAGTAGGGTGAATGACTTAAAAGGACCGAAGTTGAAAACATTAGGAAATAAAAGAGTTACAGCTCGGTCAAATGGCGTGCATTATATAATATTCCGAGGAATGTTAGACCTCTTCCAAACAGAGTGCGTTCCAGTATAATAAATAAAATATGTTTCTGCAAGTTTCCTCTGGTTCTTTTGGTGAGGAGCCTTGGGCTGTTTTTCTACGTTAAAAGCGCTCTATAAATAGACCTTGTGAGCGTCCGAACAAATGAGAAGATGTTGAACCCTCCCCACCTAACTCATATTCCATTTTTGAAGGGAGAAAACGCAGATAAAACTGCTCCGTGATGTCACTTTAGTGATGCCGTTCCTGGGCGCCGCGGCAGAAACGGCGAACGACCGGGCGGCATTTCCGTGCCGCCACCGCCAGGAGGAGGGCGTTAAAACCGCCCACCGTCACGTCATGAGCGCTCAGGAACGCGCTCCTCACCTCATTGTTTCCCCCCTCCCGTCGCGGTTACAAACTAGACTTTAAACCTCCTCCTCCGCCCCACTCCGCTAACCGGGAGCCAGCTTTACAGAATGATAGAATCATTCGGCCATTCGGCCCATCACGCCTGAGTCGGCTCCAATTCGGCCCACTCCCCCCTGCTCTTTCCCCGTAGCCCTACAAATACTTCCTTTTCAGGTGTTTATCCAATTCCCTTTTAAAAGTTACTATTGAATCTGCTTCCACCGCCCTTTCAGGCAGCGCATTCCAGATCACAACAACTCGCTGCGTTAAAAAAAATTCTCATCTCACCCCTGGCTCTTTTACCAATTATCTTAAAACTGTGTCCTCTGGTTACCGACCCTCCTGCCACTGGAAACAGTTTCTCCCGATCTACTCGATCAAATCCCCTGATTCTGACAGAAAAGTCACGTGTTTCGTTTGGGGCACAGAGGTGACACAAAAGCTGTCGTAATAATGCTTTAGGACTTATTCATGACCTGTATATGCGCAAGTCTCACTTTGGACAAAACCATAGACAATGTAGAGAGCTAAGTATTGGACAATTAATTAAAATATAGAATTGAAACGTAGAAATGTTACTTAAATGTCTATATTGTAGTAGTACTATCTTGGCAAAGTGAAGGTATCCTGGGTGACCCACGACTCATTCTTTGCTCTTGGCCCATGTTCAGTTCGGTACATGGTGCATACTGATGTTCTACAATAGTGTTTACATAATTGTTCCCGATGCCTTCAGCTGCCGAGGTCCGAAGCTCTGGAATTCCCTCCCTAAATCTCTCCGCCTCTCTCTCCTCCTTTAAGCCGCTCCTTAAAACCGGCCTCTTTGACCAAGCTCTGGTCACCTGTCCTATCTCATGTGGCTCGGTGCCAATTTTTGTTTGATAATCGCTCAAAGGGTCGTGAATCTTTGGAATTCTCTTCCCCAGAGAGCTGTGGAGGCTGGGTCATTGAATATATTTAAGGTGGAGATAGACAGATATTTGAACGATAAGGGAGTCGAGGGTTATGGGGAGCGGGCAGGGAAGTGGATGTGAGGCCAAGATCAGATCAGCCATGATCTTATTGAATGGCGGAGCAGGCTCGAGGGGCCGAATGGCCGACTCCTGCTCCGATGTCTTATGAAGCGCCTTGGGACGTTTTACATTAAAGGCGCTGTATAATGCAAGATGTTGTCTGTTAAATCTAAGCCTGTGCCACCCCTTGAACATCTGGTGAATGTGAGAACAGCTGGAAGAACCACCCTTTATTGGGGACCGGGGGGTGGGGGGGGCTGTGCAAACTCTTGGATCTTAACCTGAAAATCAGACGCAGAATAAGTATCCAAACCTTGCACGGGGAATTCCCATCACGTGCTTGTCGCCACTTCACTCACCCTTAAATTTCCATTCCTTTCCTGTACTCTGGCAAAAGAGCATCAGGAAAACATTGCTCCCGATAAACTCCTTCACTGATTTCCACCCCAGACGGCAAACATCCCAGCTGCCAACGAGTATTAAATGGTACTCGTCAGATTGTGGGCCGATTAGATTCTAGTGCACGTCTCGTAAATCCTGAAATACAGACTAAACTCCTTCTTCAATTCTATAGTAAAAAGGCACTTAAGACATCTGCTGGAAAAATGCTTTGTATTACAGAGATTACACTCAAGTGCTTAACGCACCAACTCCAGAGGCTTTTGCGCACTGCGCAGAAGTCATTTCGGCATTTTGGCCAGGTACATTAGCTTTCCATTCCCTAAATGGTGCGAAATTTTAAGAGTAAATACAGAAGCAAATTAGATTGAAAGCTGCCTGTTGGATTTGAGAACCCTGGCGGGCTCTTAACAAAAATTCTCAGGTTTCATTATGCCACTCGACTATCACAAAGCCTAAAAGCTGGTCTGTGGACTCATTAAACCAGCTATCGTCGGCTAGACTGGGTGGTGTGAACGAGTGTGAATTACTTACTAATCGCAATTGTATTTAGTCGTCAGAATATTACCTCAGTTAGCTTGTTCCACTGTATTTTCTTCAGTCCATTTTCTCCCCTTTACTCTGTCTAACCTTTCCTGAATTCAGGAACATGCGTTTATTCAGTGCCTTTAACGTAGAAACTGGCTCAAGGCTCTTCACAAAAGAGGACTGAAAGTATGGGCCAGAAGATTTCTAGGAACAGGAGGAGGTCATTCAGCCCCTCGAGCCTGCTCCGCCATTCAATGAGATCATGGCTGATCTGTGACCTAACTCCATATACAGTACCCGCCTTTGGCCCATATCCCTTAATACCTTTAGTTAACAAAAAGCTATCAATCTCCGATTTAAAATTAACAATTGACCTAGCATCAATTGCCATTTGCAGAAGAGAGTTCCAAGCTTACTACCAAATTATAAAATTCTAACAGGACGAGAAAGACTAGATGCAGGAAGGATGTTCCCGATGGCGGGGGAGTCCAGAACCAGAGGTTCTAAGGATAAGGGGTAAGTCATTTAGGACTGAGATGAGGAATTTCTTCACCCAGAGAGTGGTGAACCTGTGGAATTCTCTACCACAGAAGGCAGTTGAGGCCAATTCATTAAATATATTCAAGAAGGAGTTAGATATATTTCTTAAGGCTAAAGGGATCAAGGGATATGGGGAGAAAGCAGGGACAGGGTACTGAATTTGGATGATCAGCCATGATCTCATTAAATGGTGGAGCAGGCTCGAGAGGCCGAATGGCCTACTCCTGCTCCTATCTTCTATGTTTCTACCACTCTTTGTGTGTAGAAGTGTTTCCTAATTTCACTCCTGAAAGGTCTGGCTCTAATTTTTAGACTCTGCCCCCCTCGTCCTAGACTCCCCAACCAGCGGAAATAGTTTCTCTCTATCTACCCCATCCATTCCCCTTAATATCTTGAAAACTTCGATCAGATCAACCCGTAGCCTTCTAAATTTTGGGGAATACAACCCTAATTTGTGTAACCTCTCCTCGTAACTTAACCCTTGAAGTCTGGGTATCATTCTGTGGATGGGAAGAGGTGTTGAGAGGTGGCTGAGGTGCTGGCTGATTGAAGGTTCTTCCAGTGATAACGAAGCAGTGAGAAACCGAGGCCAGGCAATTGAGGTCGAGAATTGTAACTTTAATGATGGGGGCGAGGGAATCAGTGGAGGTTACCAGAGGGTAGGGGTGATGGGTGAGCAGTGCAGAGTTTCCTAGGAGTTGTGGCTTGTGCTTGGGAGGAGAAGTTGAGTCTTGTGGTAACAAAGCCCGGAGAAGGATTTCAGCAGCAGTGGGAATGAGGTTAGGATAGATGTGGACAAAGGTACGGGGATGGAAATAAGCACTTTGGGCCAGAGCTCACCTGGTACAAAAAGGTAGGTAGTGTATCAGGGCCACTGTGGTCTCCTGGATCACCTACACGCCTATTGAGTGGTGTGGGGAGTCTAACTACTGTGATCCACAAGGCATCACAATCGTATGGGACAGGCTGGATGGACCAGACAGTCCTCTCCCGTTTGTTAATGGCCTATGTTCCTATATTTTGGGCTTGAAGCTCAGTCTGGTTAAACTCGAACAAGCAGCTGCGGAGGGGGGAATGGAGTCAGTGACAAGGGCAGAGGTTTTGGCAGGAGCCAAATAAGATTGCTTTGTTTTTCCCAATATTAAATGGTGGAGGCAGTGACTCATCTGTGGTGTTGGACAGCACAGAGGTAGTTAAGTGGTCAAGCTGAAATTGGGCATCAAATGGACACTATCGACTGAGATCGATAGATTTTTGGATACTATGGGAATCAAGGGATATGGGGATCGGGTGGGAAACTGGATTTGAGGTAGAAGATCAGCCATGATCTTACTGAATGGTGGAGCAGGCTCGAGGGGCTGAATAGGCCGACTCCTGCTCCTATTTCTTACGTTCTTATGTGGAATGTCACAGAGAGGTCGAAGAGGACAAGGAGGGATAGTAAGCCAAAGTCATGGTGACAAAGGACGTCAGTGGTGACTTTGACCAGGGGCAGTCTCAATGTTTAGGAGCAGGCAGGAAATGAACTGGTGACTCACGAATCCTTGCCAGGGTACAGTTCCGTGGGAAGTGGGTACCTTGCCTAACTTTCTGTTCTTCATGTGAGAGCTTCGACAAGGAGTGCTTGTCCAATAGGAGACATTAAGCTGGCTCGTGTGTGCCTAGTATCCACGCGAACTTCTAGCATGGGCTGCTGAATTGTGGTCAGTCTCCCCTCCCTAACACAGAATGAATGAGGCCAACTGCAGCGACCCTCCTGCATCACCCCAGCTTAAAAAAAAGAACGACTTGCATTTATATAGCACCTTTCACAACCACCGGGTGTCCCAAAGCATTTACAGCCACTGAAGTACTTTTTCAGTGTGTTCACTGTTGTGATGTGGGAAAAGTGGCAGCCAATTTCTGCACAGCAAGCTCCCACAAACAGCAATGTGATAATGACCAGATAATCTGTTTCAGTGATGTTGATTGAGGAATAAATATTGGCCCCAGGACACCGGGGAGAACTCCCCTGCTCTTCTTCGCAATAGTGGCACGGGATCTTTTACGTCCACCTGAGAGAGCAGACGGGGCCTCGGTTTAACGTCTCATCCGAAAGACGGCACCTCCGACAGTGCAGCGCTCCCTCAGTACTGCACTGGGAGTGTTAGCCTAGATTTTTGTGCTCAAGTCTCTGGAGTGGGATTTGAACCCACAACCTTCTGACTCAGAGGCGAGAGAGTGCTGCCCACTGAGCCACGGCTGACTTAGCATTGACCAAACCTGGTACAGTACCTTGCTGGTACTTACTTAACCAGCTAAGTTATCATAGGAATGAGGTCTAGACTCTGGCTGTTGTTGCTTGCTCAGTGTAGTAAGTGGAACAACAATCTTGGACATTCACTTGTGCTTGGATGGGGTAGGGCTAAGATTGATGGAAGGTGCCAGGCTGTCGAGCTAGGATTTAATTCCAAACTTTTTTCCCCAGCAGTCTACAGTGTTTTGTTTAAGGGCACTGCCACTCGTTACCACTGGGAAACCTCCCCTCCTCATCCCAGCTGGCACACCCCTGTGGTCACCAGTGATCGTAAAACCGCACTGATTAAAGTAACACTCACAAACGGGTGCCACTGGATATCGCAATTGGCAGTGGCAACATCCTTTAACCAGACCTTTCACGGGACAATGTTCCTTTAAAGTACGGTCGCCAACCCTCCAGGCTTTCCCTGGAGTCTCCAGGAATTAAATGTTAATTTCCAGGGCACTGTTGCGAGCAAAGTCTGGGAGAAAAATCATAGGGGTGTTGAAAATAATTGTTCGTATTTTTCACTTTTTTTGTTTATTACTTATAAAAATATTGGAGAAGGATTAAACAAAATGTCTGTTTGACTGGCAGGGTGGTTAGAGGTGAGATGTCACTCGATGAAATTTCCAGGAATATGCCCAACTAGAGTTTTACACAGGATTACATTGGATATACGGCACAGGAACAGGCCATTCGGCCCAACCAGTCCGTGCCGGCGTTTATGTTCCACTCGAGCCTCCTCCCGTCTTTCCTCATCCAAATCAATCAGCATAACCCTCGATTCCCTTCTCCCTCATATGCTTGTCCAGCCTCCCCTTAAATGCATCGATACTATTCGCCTCAACCACTCCCTGTGGGAGCGAGTTCCACATTCTCACCACTCTCTGGGTAAAGGAGTTTCTCCTGAATTCCCTATTTGATTTCTTGGTGACGGTCTTATATTGATGGCCTCTAGTTATGCTCTTCCCCACAAGTGGAAACATTCTCTCTGTATCCACTCTATCAAAACCTTTCATAATTTTAAAGACCTTTATTAGGTCACCGCTCAGCCTTTTTTCAAGAGAAGAGACCCAGCCTGTTCATCCTTTCCTGATATATATACCCTCGCATTTCTGGTACCATCCTTATAAATCTTCTCTGCACCCTCTCCAGTGCCTCGATATCCTTTTTATAATATGGCGACCAGAACTGTATACAGTACTCCAAGTGTGGTCTAACCAAGGTTCGATACAGGTTAAGCATAATCTCCCTCCTTTAAAGCCATCTCAGGTACTGAAGACATTTTTAGTTTGCAAAAAAATAGATTCATCGCTTTGCTTCACCAAACATTCTGCGTACAGTAAATCATTTTCTGGAAATTTCTCATGCTTAATTTTGCAAAGCAGCATTAGAGAACTGTGTGTGTTTATAATTTATAATTTGTAAGGTCCCGACGCTTTTCCATTCTGGTCAGGAAGTGCTGCAGCAGCCCTCAGAGTTATTAGCCAGATCTGGTCTCTCTTCACATCCTGCCTGCTTTACATTCACTATTATTCATTTCCAGTGAAGCCACACGAAGGGACAGCACCCCTTTAAACGATTATCTTCGAGAGTCCAGACATGAGGCTTGTGATCCCCCGCTACAATTACAAGGCAAGAGCATTCTTTGTGCGAGGGAAGCCGTGTTGAGTTTCAGCTCCCTCTCATTTGCATCCCAATAACATTATTATGGCTGCACGCATCACTGATCCAACACTGTGTGCATTTGTAATGAAGCTGAACGAACATTTGATTTAAGTGTTCCTGCCATTCACCAAGTGCCACGCGGACTGAATTAAACAGCGGTGCTTATTCAAAGATGCTGGTTAAATTGTTCATCATGATTAAGCAGCAGGTTATACCTTCCACTTTAGCTGAAAATTAACTTAATAGGCACTTCAGTTGTTTTAATTTAATTATGCCTGGCTCTTTTTTTTTTATATGTGAGGAGATTGGCTGCTGTACTTTGTGTCTGTCTTCACGGAGGAAGACGCAAAAAACCTCCCGGAAATAGTGGAGAACCAAGGGTCCAGCGAGAATGAGGAACTGAAGGAAATTCGTATTAGTGAATAAATAGTACTGGAGAAATTAATGGGACTGAAAGCCGATAGATCCCCTGGACCTGATGGCCTACATCCTAGGGTTTTGAAAGAGGTGGCTATAGTGGATGCATTGGGTGTCATTTTCCAAAATTCCATAGATTCTAGAACGGTTCCTGCAGATTCGAAGGTGCAACCCCACTATTTAAGAAAGGAGGGAGAGAGAAAACGGGGAACAACAGACCAGTTAGCCTGACATCAGTACAGGAAACTTTCTGGTATCCGGCACGGACGGGACCGACGTGGTGCCGGTTCATCAAGAATTCTGGATAACCGAACGCTATAGTAAAAGATACGGAGCTCCGTATAAAGCAACAAACACTGTTGCTGACCAACAGCTTCAAAACAATGGGCACAAGTTGCAAGCGTCTCTGTAGCTTAGCAACAGCTTCAGCTACACTCCTGCACAGCAACAAATAGAGTAAAAAAAGTAATAAAAGTAAAAAAAGTTACCTGAACCGACTCCTGAATTTTGCCGGTGGATAAAGCGTTCCGGTTATTTGGGGCCGGTTAATCGAAAGTTTCCTGCAGTAGGGAAAATGCTAGAATCTATTATTAAGAACGAGATAACAGGGCACTTAGAAAATAATAATAGGATTGGGCAGAGTCAACACGGATTTATGAAAGGGAAATCATGTTTGACGAATCTGTTAGAGTTTTTTGAGGTTGCAACTAGCAGAATAGATAAGGGGGAACCAGTGGATGTGGTGTATTTGGATTTTTGGAAGGCATTTGATAAGGTGCCACACAAGAGGTTATTAAACAAATTTAGGGCTCATGGGATTGGGGGTAATATACTAGCATGGATTGAGGATTGGTTAATGGACAGAAAACAGAGAGTAGGAATAAACGGGTTATTTTCGGGTTGGCAGGCTGTAACTAGTGGGGTACCGCAAGGATCAGTGATTGGGCCTCAGCCATTCACAATCTACATAAATGATTTGGAAGAGGGGACCAAATGTAATATATCCAAGTTTGCTGATGATACAAAGCTAGGTGGGAATGTAAGTTGTGAGGAGGATGCAAGTAGGCTTCAAGAGGATATAGACAGGCTAAGTGAGTGGGCAAGAACATGGCAAATGGAATATAATGTGAAGAAATGTGAAATTATCCACTTTGGTACGAAAAATAGAAAAGCAGAGTATTTTTTTAAAAGGTGAGAGATTGGGAAATGTTGGTGTTCAGAGGGACCTGGGTGTCCTTGTACACGAATCACCAAAAGTTAACATGCAGGTACAGCAGGCAATTAAGAAAGCAAATGGTATGTTGGCCTTTATTACAAGAGGATTTGAGTATAAGTGTAAAGATGTCTTACTGCAATTATATAGGGTCCTGGTGAGACCACACCTGGAGTATTGTGTACAGTTTTGGACTCCTTACCTAAGGAAGGATATGCTTGCTTAGAGGGAGTGCAACGAAGGTTCACCAGACTGGTTCCTGGGATGGGGGGATTGTCCTATGAGGAGAGATTGAGTAGACTAGGCCTATATTCTCTAGAGTTTAGAAGAATGAGAGGTGATTTCATTGAAACATACAAAATTCTTTCAGGGATTGACAGGGTAGATGCAGGGAGGATGTTTCCTCTGGCTAAGGAGTCTCGAACCAGGGGTCAGTCTCAGAATAAGGGGTCCGCCATTTGGGCCTGAGATGAGGAAAAATTTCTTCACTCAAGAGGGTGGTGAATCTTTGGAATTCTCTACCCCAGTGGGCTGTGGATGCTGAGTCATTGAGTATATTCAAGACAAAGATCGATAGATTTTTGGATATTAAGGGAATCAAGGGATATGGGGATAGTGCAGGAAAGTGGAGATGAGGTAGAAGATAAGCCATGATCTTATTGAGTGGCGGAGCAGGCTCGAGGGGCCAAATGGCCGACTCCTGCTCCTATTTCTTATGTTCTATCAGGTTGTCGTTCGTGCCAAGTTATAAGTAGAGAATATGTTTAACTGCACAGAGTAAAATTATCAGCTGAAATAATTCTTGAATTAGCTTCTATTCATCAGTATGGGGCTCTGAACAATGTGTGATTTTATGGAATCTTACAGCACAGAAGGAGGCCATTCGGCCCATCGCGCCTGTGCTGCCTCTTTGAAAGAGCTGTCCAATTAGTTCCACTACCCCTGCAATATATTTCCTTTTCAGCAACTCGCTACCACAGGGAGTAGTTGAGGCAAACAGCATAGACGCATTCAAGGGGAAGCTAGATAGGTACATGAGAGAGAAAGGAATAGAAGGATATGCTGATAGGGTGAGATGAAGAGGGGTGGGAGGAGGCTCGTGTGGAGCATAATCACCGGCACAGACCTGTTGGGCCAAATGGCCTGTTTCTGTGCTGTAAATACTTATCCAATTCCCTTTTAAAAGTTGCTATTGAATCTGCCTCCACCGCCCTTTCAGGCAGCGCATTCCAGATCACAACAACTCGCTGCGTAAAAACATTTCTCCTCATCTCACCTCTGGTTCTTTTGCCAATTACCTTAAATCTGTGTCATCTGGTTACTGACTCTCCTTTCAGTAGAAACCGTTTCTCCCAAACGATTCGATCAAAACCCTTCATAATTTTGAACGCCTCTGTTACATTTCCCCTTAGCCTTCGCTGCTCTAAAGAGAACAATCACAGCTTCTCCAGTCTCTCCACATACCTGAAGTTCCACATCCGGTACCATTCTAGTAAATCTCTTCTACACCCTCTCTGAGACTTTGACATCCTTCCTAAACTGTGGTGCTCAGAATTGGACACAATAATTCGGTTGGGGCTTAACCAGTGAATTATCAAGAAAAAGATTGCTCCTATTTTTAGGATGTGTTTGTAATGGTGAATTATGTTGAGGAACCAGGGGTTTTTGTGTGTGTAATAAAACTACTCCTTATGATTCTTCGCCCGCACCCACAACCACCCCCCTACTGCCATCTTCGTTTCGATTTGCAATGGAATGCTCAACTCCTTGGCACCCCATCCACCACCTTAAACATTCACTCCCTCCACCACCAGCGCACCGTGGCTGCAGTGTGTACCATCTACAAGATGCGCTGCAGCAACTCGCCAAAGCTTCTTCGGCAGCACCTCCCAAACCCACGACCTCTACCCCCTCGAAGGACAAGGGCAGCAGGCGCATGGGAACACCACCACCTCCAAGTTCCCCTCCAAGTCACACACCATCCTGATTTGGAAATATAATCGGCCGTTCCTTCACCGTCGCTGGGTCAAAATCCTGGAACTCCCTCTCTAACAGCACTGTGGGAGCACCTTCACCACACAGACTACAGCGGTTCAAGGCGGCGGCTCACCACCACCTTCTCGAGGGTAACTAGGGATGGGCAATAAATGCTGGCCTCGCCAGCGATGCCCACATCCCAGGAACGAATAAAACTCCTGCACATGGGTTTCTAGCGGCCATTCCTACAATTAATAAAAACTTAAAACAATTAAGTTGGCCTCTTTAAAATGCTAGCTAAGATTTAACCTCTGTGTTAAGCCCAGTGACTGGGGTTTATTACCTTTTCCCAAACCAGTCAAGGGGGTAATGTGTCGGCGGGGCACAGGGTGAGATCAGGGCTTAATGTTTGCTTCGCTCCTGGTGATAACTAATTTAAAGCAGTGTTAACAGCCGAGCCCGCCACATCGTAAGACTTATAAGTGGGAAGAGTGGACACGAAAGGGTATATCCTTGCCAGCGATGAGGTACCTCGCATTCCGTGATCGTGCGTTGTTAAAGCACAGGCCCACTGCTCGCCATTTTACATCCACGGACAGAAAATGGTGGGCGGTGGACTTGTGGTTTTCTGATGAGTATTCACGGTATGAGGGGGACTGGGGTTGCCAATCCTCCAGGATTGCCCAGGAGCTAACCATCAATCTCCCAGACACTGCTGCGGGTAACCAGGGAAAGAAATTGTATGTTTTTTTTTACATTTTCTTTTTACACTTTTCTTAGTTATAAAAATATTGCAAATTGGGGGAAAAAAAGGCTGTTTGGGCAGGATGGTTGGAGACTGCAGATCTTGTGATGTAACCTCCCGTATGTGTCCAACCAGAGTTGGCAACCCTTGCGAGGACTCAGGAAATGTAACTTTAGGTGTCTGGTTTACAAAATAAAGATTTCTAACAGCTACACAACAGCGCCATGGCCACAGATGGCAGACCATTCTACTGTTAGCATTCTTATGGCCGTGGCTCAGTGGGCAGCACTCTCGCCTCCGAGTCAGAGGCTCATGGGTTCCAGTCCCCACACCAGAGACTTGAGCACTTATTCTCTGCCGACACTCCCAGTGCAGTGCTGAGGGAGTGCTGCACTGTCAGAGGTGCCGTCTTTCGCATGAGACATTAAACCGAGGCCCCGTCTGCCCCCTCAGGTAGACGTAATAGATACCATGGCACTATTTCGAACAACAGCAGGGAAGTTCTCCCCGATATACTGGCCAACATTTATCCCTGAACCAACATCACTAAAAAAAAATATTATCTGGTCATTTATCTCATTGCCGTTTGTGCGAGCTTGCTGTGCGCAAATTGGCTGCTGCATTTCCTACAGTGACTACACTTCAACATAGAAGCATAGAAGATAGGAGCAGGAGGAGACCATTCAGCCCCTCGAGCCTGTTCCGCCATTTAATGAGATCATGGCTGATCATCCAAATTCAGTACCCTGTCCCTGCCTTCTCCCCATATCCCTTGATCCCTTTAGCCTTAAGAAATATATCTAACCCCTTCTTGAATATATTTAATAAGTTGGCCTCAACTGCCTTCTGTGGTAGAGAATTCCAGTTTCACCACTCTCTGGGTGAAGAAATTCCTCCTCATTTCTGTCCTAAATGGCTTACCCCTTATCCTTAGACTGTGACGTCTGGTTCTGGACTCCCCCGCCATCAGGAACATCCTTCCTGCATCTAGTCTGTCCAGTCCTGTTAGAATTTTATAAGTTTCAATGAGATCCCCTCTCATTATTCTAAACTCTAGCGAATATAAGCCTAATCGACTCAATCTCTCTTCATACGTCATTCCTGCCATCCCAGGTATCAGTCTGGTGAATCTTCGCTGCAGTCCCTCCACGGCAAAAGTGCTTAATTGGTGGTAAAATGCTTTGGGACGTCCTGAGGTTGTGAAAGTAGGTCAAAATAGGAACGGTTAAGGATTTGTATATAATTTTGAGCCATTTCAGAGTTCCTTTCCAATCTGAGTGATTGGATTCTGTGGATAGCATCCAGAGAGTGTTAATCAAGTACGAGTCAATTTTCTGCAATGTGTCTTAACTGCAGTTGAAATATTGTAAAATTCGACACGAGTGGAATTTTTCTGACAAGGAATGGCCTGGTGTGCCGCCAATGAGAATTGCTTCTCATCTATTTTGTTTTGTGAAAATGCAAGTTTGCTCTTGACAATCCATCTCAATGTTGACTGCAGTGCACCAGATTATTTTGTATGATGATGATACGTGTTATAGCTGCTTGCGACTCATACAAATTCCCTGATGTTGCAGAGGTTCTTCGGTTTTAAAGCATAGCTTGTGGAACCGTCAGGGAAAAATTGTCAACCTTTTAACTATGAGAATCTGTGTGCGGTATTTTATTATATTAACTTCTGAATAGATCTTTGATCGCTACAACAATGATCTTTGATGTTTGCGGTCTGTAATTAAGAATAAGAATAGAGAATGTCTTAAGGGCTTCTTGGGGTTAACGCTTTGTTCATATTTGCTAGTTTTGGTTTTTTAAGGCAGAATCTGCATTTGGCCGATTTTGCTCCTCCCCGGCCCGGCCAATTGTTGGTCCCGAACTGCTCACTGGGCTGACATCAGTTAACACAGCACACACCAGGAGTCACGCCCGGGCCCCGCTCTAGATTGTGCGGCTCAATTACACACCGACATCAGCAGCCGAGGCCGTCTGTGGAGCCCGGGCACCAGACTCTGCACTCGGCTTACCGGGCGCCGTGACCAGCTGGAATATGACAAGTGCTTGCCTCATGCCTGAGAGAACTGGGCAGTGTTTGAAATTCGCTCTGTAAGTTTAAAAAAGAAAATTTGAAAATTAATTACAACTTTTGAAAAGAATACTAGAAATGACTGGCAAATGTTTTTCAGTGGGGTCTTGCCCGGGTTATGTACTCTCCTCAGTTAGCTGTCTGTCCTTTATTGGTTAATCCTGCCCCTCCCCCACCTGTTATTGACAATGACGGCATGAGAGAACCTGCCCTGACAAATAAGATCTAAGCCCCCCTGCTCGAAGGCGAAAGCACCATTGATCTTTTGGTAATTGGCGGACTGTCCTCTTCAAAGAGATGGCGAAACAAATGAGGACATTTTTCACACAGAGGTCACCGGGGGGGCAAGTTGGGCGAGTGACGTTTAGCAATTAGTGGTCAGGGAATCGTCTAGAGCTAGCTGGCTGGTTAATGGTCAGCTCCATTCATCAGTCTGGGGGTTCTGACAGATTGTTCGCTCCACTGCGGTGGCATGGCTTCAGGGCATCGTCGACAAATGGCCGCTGGGCAATCTCTCGTGACAGAACACCTCGGGGTAGACTTCCATCCGCAGCGTCAGGGAGTTGCGCATCACCTGAGCGGAAAGCAAGGGATGAAATTCAGGTGGGGAGGACGGTACTCTCATAATAATGCCCTCCGGAATTTCCTTCTCCTTAGGTTAATGGAAGAGCTCGGTTAGGAGTGTGCAATCCTTTCCACCCTCTCTCTGACTCCACAGAGGCAATGTTTAGCATCCAGGGAATAAATTCGAAAATCTACCCCGCCCCGCCACTTCAATCTGTGTGCGAATATTTTTTTTAATTTTTTTTTTTATAAAAAGAGTATTTATGTGAAAAAATATTCCATTTTAAGTAGATTTCTTTCCTCGCTGAAGTCTCTCTGTGTCGTTCCCCAGTGAGGAAGGCAGGCGAGCTGTGGTAAACCACTGTTATAGTTATCACTGTATATTGTTCTCACTGTTCTCACTGTAACATCACTACTCGAGGTCGCCTCTTGTCGCACTGTTATACCTGGGCTGACCACCTCCGACTCCGCCCATTACCTGCCCAGGTATAAAGGTAGCTGACTGGCTAGTATTCCTCCCTGTTGGATCGGATCACCCACGAGGGTGGGCTCTGTTATTTAGCCAATAAAAACCTTCAGTTACGTTCTTAACTCGTCGCCTTTTATTGGACTAATTGATAGGCATATCAATTTTATTGGCTAAATTTTAAAGATGTCTGATAATGAACAGCAACAGCAAGGAGCTCACCCAGCAGCACAGCAACAGCAGCCTCCAGACAACGGGCCACACCAGCCGGCTTGGCTGCAAGCCTTGAAACCACCATACCTGGATCTAAACCCACAGGCACCAAACGCAGCC
The DNA here is from genome assembly GCF_052327205.1 of Somniosus microcephalus. Lineage (NCBI taxonomy): Eukaryota > Metazoa > Chordata > Chondrichthyes > Squaliformes > Somniosidae > Somniosus > Somniosus microcephalus. The sequence continues at coordinate 5,119,709 of NC_141016.1, read as the reverse complement.
CTCAACTTCAAACACTGGCTGGACTGCTTCGAATCCTACCTGGAAGAATCCGGCGCCCCGCAGAGATCCAAACTAAGACTTCTGAACGCCCAAGCGAGCCCGAGAGTATACGCACTCATACAGGACACGACTACGTACGAGGCCGCTATCAACCTACTGAAACAGCAGTACCGCAGCCCGGTAAATTACATGTACACCAGGCACCTCCTAAGATCCCGCCCGCAACAGCCAGGAGAGTCTGTAGCTGAATTTTTACGGGCGCTAAGAGCACTCGGCAGGAACTGTGACTTTAAAGCGGTGACGGCTGTTGAAAATACGGAAGATAATATCCGCGATGCCTTTGTGAAAGGCCTACGGTCCGACTACTCACGGCAAAGACTGCTTGAAGCTAAAGACCTCGACCTGGACAAAGCTGAAGCCCTCGCTCTCTCCCTGGAGGTGGCCCATCAGGACCAGGAGGCGTTTTCCAGGTACTGCTCGCGACCCTGGGACTCGGGCCCGACACCTACCGCAATACCCTTCGCAGCGCCGCCCCCGGGACCTACCTCAGCGTCGGCGTCCCGGACCCGACCGGGCCCGCCACCCCCGGTACCGGCTCCGACATCGGGCACCCGCGATCGGGCCGCCGGCTGCTTCTTTTGCGGCCAGGAGAAGCACCCGAGGTCGCGCTGCCCAGCCAGGAACTCTACCTGCACAACCTGCAGGAAGAAAGGCCACTTCTCTAAGGCCTGCAGGAGCGGATCTTCAGAGGCCAGCAGTGCCTCATGCGAACTGTGGGGGCGGCCATCTTCTTTCACGGCAACTGAGGCCAGTATCCCCACACGTGAGTCATGGGGGCGGCCATCTTTGATCAAGGCAACCGACCCCAATAGTGCCTCATGTGAGTTATGGGGGCAGCCATCTTCTCCGCCATTTTGTCCTACCTCGTGGGAGACGCCATTTTACACACCACGCCCGACTGCCACCGGGCCCCCGGACCCGACGACCGCCTCGCCCGCAGACGACAACGACTCGCTTACCTACACGCTAGCCTCCGTCACTCTGGATCAAGCCCGCCCACACCACCTGTCCAAGTCGATGATGGACATCAAAGTAAACGGCCACGCCACGACCTGCCTGTTCGACAGCGGAAGCACGGAGAGCTTCATCCACCCAGACACGGTGAGCCACTACTCCCTCCCTGTCCTGCCAACGCGCAACCGAATCTCGATGGCATCGAGGTCCCACGCCACGGACATTAGCGGCTACTGTGCTGTGACCTTGTCGGTTAAGGGTACAGAGTATAAAAACTTTAAACTCCTCGTCCTCCCCCAGCTCTGCGCTGCCGTCCTACTAGGGCTGGACTTCCAATCCCACCTCCAAAGTGTAACCCTAGCATACGGTGGACCCCTCCCCCCACTCACAGTCGACAACCAGCGAAGGTTAAACCGCCCACCGCGTAACACCTGCAGCCTATCCACCCTCAAGGTGCCGCCACCTTCCCTGTTCGCTAACCTCACCCCCGACTGCAAACCCGTCGCTACCAAGAGCAGGCGGTACAGCGCTGGGGACAGAGCTTTCATTAGCTCTGAGGTGCAGCGTCTCCTGAAGGAGGGCATCATCGAGGGGAGCAACAGCCCCTGGCGTGCCCAGGTCGTGGTCGTTAAGACCGGCGATAAAAATCGCCTGGTCATCGACTACAGCCAGACCATAAACAGATACACCCAGCTGGACGCATACCCCCTTCCCCGCATATCTGACATGGTCAATCAGATTGCACAATACCGCGTATTCTCGACCATCGACCTTAAGTCGGCCTACCACCAACTCCCTATCCACCCCGAGGACCGCCAGTACACCGCCTTCGAGGCGAATGGGCGCCTATACCACTTCCTTAGGGTCCCCTTCGGTGTCACCAACGGGGTCTCGGTCTTCCAAAGGGAGATGGACCGGATGGTTGACCAGAACGGACTGCAGGCCACATTCCCCTACCTAGATAACGTCACCATCTGCGGCCGCGACCGGCAGGACCACGACGTGAATCTGGAGAAATTCCTCCGTACGGCCCAACGGCTGAACCTCACCTACAATAAGGAGAAATGCGTGTTTAACACAGCGCGCCTTGCCATCCTTGGCTGTGTAGTAGAGAACGGAGTCATCGGCCCCGACCCCGAAAGAATGCGCCCCCTCATGGAGCTACCCCTCCCCCACTGTCCAAAAGCACTTAGGAGAACCCTGGGGCTTTTCGCCTACTATGCCCAATGGGTACCCAATTATGCGGACAAAGCCAGACCCCTCCTGAAAACCACATCCTTCCCCCTCACGGAAGAGGCGTGCGCGGCCTTCTCCCTCATTAAGGGAGACATAGCCAAGGCCACAATGCACGCAGTGGATGAGTCAATCCCCTTCCAAGTGGAGAGCGATGCATCCGACTTCGCCCTAGCCGCTACCCTTAACCAGGAGGGTAGGCCGGTAGCCTTCTTCTCAAGGACCCTACAGGGCCCCGAGACCCGACACTCGTCGGTCGAGAAGGAAGCCCAGGCAATTGTGGAGGCAGTACGGCGCTGGAGGCACTACTTGGCAGGCAAACGATTTACCCTCCTCACCGACCAACGCTCGGTTGCCTTCATGTTTAATAACAAGCTGAGGGGCAAGATCAAGAACGACAAAATCTTGAGGTGGAGAATCGAGCTTTCCACCTATGATTATGAGATCTTGTACCGGCCCGGTAAACTGAACGACCCCCCTGATGCTCTTTCACGCATTACATGCGCCAGCGCGCAAAGTGATAGACTTCAGACCCTCCACAATGACCTCTGCCACCCCGGAGTCACCAGACTCTACCATTTCATTAAGGCCCGCAACCTGCCATACTCCATCGAGGAGGTCAGGACCATGACCAGGAACTGCCAGATCTGTGCTGAGTGCAAACCGCACTTCTATAAGCCGGACAGAGCAAGCCTGATCAAGGCCACCCGCCCCTTCGAGCGTCTGAGCATCGACTTCAAGGGGCCCCTACCGTCATCCGACCGTAATGTGTACTTCCTCAACATCGTTGATGAGTACTCCCGTTTCCCCTTTGCCTTCCCCTGCCCAGACATGACCAGTAACACGGTCATTAAATGCCTGAACAAACTCTTCGCCTTGTTCGGGTTCCCGAACTATATACATAGTGACCGGGGCGCCTCCTTCATGAGCGAGGAACTCCGTCAGTTCCTATTGGAGAGGGGTATTGCAGCAAGCAGGACCACCAGCTACAACCCCCGAGGGAACGGCCAGGTGGAAAGAGAGAACGCGACGGTATGGAAGGCCACCCTCTTAGCCTTAAAGTCTAAGGGCCTCCCAACCTCCCGCTGGCAAGAGGTCCTCCCGATTGCGCTGCACTCCATCCGGTCACTACTTTGCACTGCCATTAACACCACCCCCCATGCCCGAATGTTTGTCTTCCCCAGGAAGTCGACTACGGGAACCACCCTACCAACCTGGCTGACCTCTCCGGGACCCGTCTTGCTGCGAAAGCACGTGAGGGCCCATAAAACGGACCCCCTGGTCGAGAAGGTGAACCTCCTGCACGCCAACCCCCAGTACGCCTATGTGGCTTACCCAGACGGACGGGAGGACACTGTCTCCTTACGAGACCTCGCACCCTCACCCCCCCCTCCCAACCCCCCGAGTCCAGCCGAGGTAGACGGCATGCCGGAACCCCACGAGCCTTTGCCGACTACGCAGACACCAGCTTTAACACCGGATAATGTAACACCGCCGCTGCGACGATCGGAGAGGCTAACGAAGCCTCCGGACAGACTGACATACCAGAGCTGGTAATACACTTCACCCCGCCGGACTCTAATCTAAACAAGGGGTGAATGTGGTAAACCACTGTTATAGTTATCACTGTATATTGTTCTCACTGTTCTCACTGTCACATCACTACACGAGGTCGCCTCTTGTCGCACTGTTATACCTGGGCTGACCACCTCCGACTCCGCCCATTACCTGCCCAGGTATAAAGGTAGCTGACTGGCTAGTATTCCTCCCTGTTGGATCGGATCACCCACGAGGGTGGGCTCTGTTATTTAGCCAATAAAAACCTTCAGTTACGTTCTTAACTCGTCGCCTTTTATTGGACTAATTGATAGGCATATCACGAGCGACCTGCTATTGGGCCTCTGCAGGAGAAGAATGAAACAGGAAAGCAAAGTATCGAGAGCCTGCCAATTTTCCCTCTTTCCCACTGGGGAAGCAACAGGCCTGTGCTCAATACCTTGCCTTGGCCATCTGGCTAAGACTTCAGTTTGTGTCAACTGAACCATAGAACGGCACAGCACAGGATACCATTCGGCCCATCGTGCCTGTGCCGGCTCTTTGAAAGAGCTCTCCAATTTATCCCACTCCCCCTTGCTCTTTCCCCATAGCCCTGGCAAATGTTTCTTTTCAAGTATTTATCCAATTTCCTTTTGAAAGTTACTGTTGCATCTGCTTCCACCGCCCTTGCAAGCAGCTCATTCCAGATCACAACTTGCTGTGTAAAAAAAAATTCTAATTTCCCCATCTTTTTTTGCCAATGATGTTATATTCGTGGCAAATTAGTATGGGAGCTGCCTCCAAATTCGAGGCAAAATACACAGACCGCAATCACGGTTGCCACACGGTGCATCCTGAAATGACGCAAATTAATTAAACTCTCTCCACATGTCACAGAATCATAGCATGGAAGGCGGCCATTTGGCCCGTCAAGCCCGTGCCGACTCTCAGCTAGTCTCACTCCCCTGCCCTTTGCCCGTAGCCCAAAATGTCAAATGCCAGTACAATCTTTGGGGGGTGTTGGTTCCAGTTGATGATCTTTCTGCAGGTAGGTTGCTTCATGGCATCATGGAAGTCTCCCTTATATACTGTCTATTCCTCTTAATTCCAAGTTGCTTCATTTGAACTATCTGTTGGTGTTAGCTCTAAGTTTCAGTGTGTGCCCTCCTGGTGTAAGGGCAGAAGCAATGAAAGAGCTGCAAGGTTGTGCGAGACCTTGGGCCAAGAGTAAATGAGAAACAGGCTAGCAGGGAACACAGTGTGGCGTACACACTTGGGCCATCTATCTGCTAAGTGGTACTGTTGGGAATCTTACCTTGGTAGTCTCGCTTAAGGTGAACCACCTTTTTTCACACCTGTTCCCAGGCCATGCAGGTGCTCCATGCAGTGTTGACCCTAGCTGCCACTTCCTGCCAGGTATGTTGCACCTCCAGCGAGGGTGCCCTTGCGGGGCCAAACAGAGCACCCCCTCCTTGCACCCCACCTTATGCAGTAGCATCTCCACTTTGCCAACCATAAAATGGGGGTGCAGGTGCTGTATCATTTGCTTAGACACCATTTTCTTCCTTCAAATTTGCCTTCCATTGGTTTAGCCTGCCACTTATTTTCATAGAATCATAGAATCTTCATCTTCTTAGGCAGTCCCTCGGAACCGAGGATGACTTGCTTCCACATTAAAAATAAGTTCTCAGGAGACTGATGAGTCCAAGGCGGGACCTACAGTCTCTGTCACAGGTGGGGCAGATGGTGGTGGAAGGGGCGGGTGGGTGGGGTGCTTGGGTTGACGTGCGCTCCTTGCGCTTGGCTTCCGCTTGCTCCCGGCGAAGAGACGCGAGGTGTTCGGCGCCTTCCCGGATGCTTCTCCTCCACTTTGTGCGGTCTTGGGCCAGGGATTCCCAGGTGTCGGTGGGGATGTTACATTTTTTCAAGGATGCTTTGAGGGTGTCCTTGGAGCGTTTCCTCTGCCCACCTGGTGCTCTTTTGCCGTGCCGGAGCTCCGAGTAGAGCACTTGTTTTGGGAGTCTCGTATCGGGCATGCGGACAATGTCAATCATAGAATAGTACAGCACAGAAGGAGGCCATTCGGCCCATCGAGTCTGCGCCGGCTCTTTCGAAGAGCAATCCAGTTAGTCCCACTCCCCCGCTCTTTCCCCATATCCATGCAATTTTTTTTCTCCTTCAAGTATTTATCCAATTCCCTTTTGAAGGCTGCTATTGAATCTGTATCCACCACTATCAGGCAGCACATTCCAAATCCTAACCACACGTCGCGTAAAAAAGTTTTAATGCATATCGCCTCTGGTTCTTTTGCCAATCACCTTAAATCTGTGCCCTTCAGCCATTGGAAACAGTATCTCTTTATTTACTCTATCTAAACCCTTCACAATTTTAAACACCTCTATCAATTCTCCTCTTAGCTTTCTCTGCTCTGAGGAGAACAACCCCAGCTTCTCCAGTCTATCCATGTCACTGTAATCTCTCATCCCTGGACCCATTCTAGTAAATCTCTTCTGCACCCTCTCCGGGGCTTTCACGTCCTTCCTAAAGTGCGGTGCCCAGAATTGGACAGAATACTCCAGCTGGGGCCGAACTAGTGTTTTATACGGGTTTAGCACAACTTCCTGGCTTTTATACTCCATGCCAATATTTATGAAGCCCAGGATTCCCATATGCTTTGTTAACCTGTCCTGCACCTTCAGAGATTTCCCCTTGTGAAATCCCAGAAGGGCGGTGTGGGCAAGGGTTGAGGCCGTTGATTCCGAGCCCTTCCGCTTCGGCAGTGGAGCTGGAAAACCCACCCTACTATTTTCTGTCTGGGTTTGAAGACAGTGCTATCCAATGCTCACATTGGCAGTTTTAACAGGATCTATTAACTTGCACTTAACGCTTTTTGACGAGCTCACCACATGCCCACTGCGGGCGAACAGGTGCTGGAAGCCACAGGAGCTTAAACTGCATTGAAGTGGATGGAGTTACCACAGCGCAAGTGGATAAGAGCACAGTGTGGGATGGCAGTTTCTCTGCATGAAGCCAAAAGTGTGCACTTTACTGACAAATGACCGCCTTTATCTAACCTGGATTATCCGGATTTAACTCTTCTGGGACAGCCATTGTTGTCCTTTCAAAATGCACTCAAAGTTTATGGTGTGCTCAACATTTAGCAAAACCTGCAGATACTGCTGCTTCAGTAACTGCCCCAGGTGAGTGTCCTGGAGTGTCGAGGCAGGAAATGCCCCTAAAAGGCAGCCAGTGATGGATCACAGCTCCTGATTGGAGGGGCCCGGCTGTTTGCTGATTCGAGGCTGAGGCATTGAGACATACCGTACTGGACAGGGGAGTTCTCTTCGGTGACCTGGGGCCAATGCTTATCCCTCGACTAACATCACTAAAAAACAGATTATCTGGTCACTATCTCACTGCTGTTTGTGGGAGCTTGCTGTGAGCAAATTGGCTGCCGCGTTTCCGACATAACAACAGTGACTACACTCCAAAAAAGCACTGCACTGGCTGTAAAGCGCTTTGGGACGTCCGGAGGTCATGAAATGCGCTCTAGAAATACAAGTTCTTTCTTCTTTCCTTGAAGGTTACTGTCCCACGGTGTTGTGTGGCTGTCTTGGACGGCGAACGGGACGGCTTGCTGCCTGTGGTCCGGTGCCTCGGCCTCAGCAACAGCGAGGACAGGGGCAAGGAATAGATGTAGCTTTGCGCTAAATGCTGAGCCCAAAGTGTTGGGAGCGTGTGGTGGTGGTGGTGGTGGACTGGTTGGTTTTGTACTGGATTGTGCAGTGCTGTCTATGCTGCTGGATCACATGGCGTGGTCCTATTTACAACTCTTCTTCTTAGGCAGTCCCTTGGAACCGAGGATGACTTGCTTCCACATTAAAAATGAGTTCTCAGGTGACTGATGAGTCCAATGCAGGACCTACAGTCTCTGTCACAGGTGGGGCAGACGGTGGTTGAAGGGGCGGGTGGGTGGGGTGCTTGGGTTGATGCGCGCTGCTTGCGCTTGGCTTCCGCTTGCTCCCTGCGAAGAGACTCGAGGTGTTCGGCGCCTTCCCGGATGCTTCTCCTCCACTTTGTGCGGTCTTGGGCCAGGGATTCCCAGATGTCGATGGGATGTTACACTTTTTCAGGGAGGCTTTGAGGGTGTCCTTGAAGCGTTTCCTCTGCCCACCTGGGGCTCTCTTGCCGTGCCGGAGATCCGAGTAGAGCGCTTGTTTTGGGAGCCATTACACCGCGCACCACTCTGTCTGGACAGTGCGCTGTTGCACTTTACTGTGCGATTGCTCTTGCGGCTGCACGATCGACTGTTTAGTGTTGGGCTGCGTTGAAGCACATTCTGGATTGCAAGAGTCTGCTATGCGGAACGATGAACTGTGCTGGAGCAGTGGGAGCTGCTGTAATGGGGTGTGGCACAATGGGGTGTGGCATGCTCCTGTGTTCTGCAGAAATCTTGTTTTTAAACAGGACAGGCTTCCAACAACACTGAGCAGCAGCAGTCTGTCTTCTTGCTGCTTGCCAATAAAAATTAGTCCCAGGTGCGATACTTATCCAGAGTGCAAGGTTGCAAAAAAAACATTGCAACTAAACACGTTGGTACGAAAAGCAGCTCCCACGTTTCAAAATGTTAAATATGCCAACACTACTTGTAGCGTCCCTGTTCTGTCGATAACACACCATCCGTTTCCTCTGCGTGTGAAGTAAATCACACATTGCAAATTCCTGAAGCTGTCTCGAGACCGCTGAACTCAGTCAACCCGACTGATCATTGGCTTTGGCTGCACAAGTCGCCACGGCAGATGCCAGATGCTCAGTGGCGGATTGCAATGCCAACAAATATATTCATCCACCCTCACGGTATGCCGCCTTCCACTGTCGTGTGTGTGTGTGTGGCGGCAAGTTAACAGTTCAACATGGACCATGTGTTCCAACACTGACCATTAAAAAGCCAAAAAGGAGCAATCAGCTCGCTGTCTGGACCTGGACTTTCTACCTGCGGACCCCATCGTCGGTGCCCTGTAGCTCATTCTGTCCGCGTTGGTGCCAACGTCAGTGATGTTCTTCACAAGCACCCTGCTAATCACTGGGCTTTGCTTGTTCTGTGGAGATAGCAGACAGACACTGGGGGTCAGTGTGTCTTTGGGCGAGAGTAAAACGGGCAATATCAGCTCTGTCCCCTGATTCACACCTCTCCTGATTTCGGTTTCCATTGAAGTAAAATCGGTAGAGTATTTAACAGGGGGGGGGGGGGGGGGGTGGGGTGGGGCTGAGCAGATGTTTTACATGATCATCTGAAGTCAAAATGACCCCATTATGAATAAGCACACTTCTCCGTTTGGGTACTGGGCTGTTTCCCCACTGCTGAAACTTTCACCTGTGCCTCTACCACCTGAAGAATTAATTTTTTAACGCTTTTCTCACCTAGATTCCTTCCACTCTTCAAAATCCAAACTATTCCAGTACGTCATGGCCTAAGTCTTGCCCCTTGATAAAGTTCTGCACACCCAACATCACACCCTTGCCCAGTTCCACCCTGTGCCCAAGCGAATCGACTGCACGATCCTCATCCTCTGTTCCACACTTTCGCTGCATTCCATTTGGGGAATCTTCTCCACAAATACGCCCCAGCCTGCATCCTCCATTCTTCCAACTCCGGATCACTGCATGTGCCTCGCTCCACTCTGCTCCAGGCTTCTGCCTCTCTCACTCCAAGGAGCTCCTGTTCCAACTAATCCTTCTCTTCATTTCTCAGATGGCGCGAGTTGTTTTGAGGACCCGTAACCTCTTCCACAATAACAACAGAAAATGCTGGAAAAACTCAGCAGGCCAGGCAACATCCGTGGAGAGAAATTAGAGTCGACGTTTCGGGTCTAACCCTTTTTCAAAACTGGAAAGGGAATGAAATAGATCAAAAGGGCAGCACGGTGGCATAGTGGTTAGCACTCTTGCCTCACAGCGCCAGGGACCCGGGTTCGAATCTGGCCTCGGGCGACTGTGTGGAGTTTGCACATTCTCCCCGTGTTTGCGTGGGTTTCCTCCGGGTGCTCCGGTTTCCTCCCACAGTCCAAAGATGTGCGAGTTAGGTTGATTGGCTATGATAAATTGACCCTTAGTGTTAGGGGGATTAAATACGTGGGGTTACGGGGATAGGGTGGGATATGTGTCGGTGCAGGCTCGATGGGCCGAAATGGCCTCTATCTGCACTGTGGGGTTTCTGTGATTCTGTGATGAAAAGGCCAGGCTGGGAGAGAACAAAAGAAGTGAAGAGACATTAAGAGGTATTCAAAACGAGACGAGATGGTGATAGGACTAGTGGAGACAAAAGACGGCTCAGATTAGGTGTGAAATGTTCTGGCAGAATGGGAGACAGCTGCCATGTGGGAGAGAGAAAAAAAGGAAAGGGGAGGGAAAAACCAAAACAAAGGGGTGGATAAAAAATATAAGTAAAAATGTAATAGGGGCCGGGGTTATGATCTGAAATTGTTGAACTCGATATTGAGTGCGGAAGGCTGTAAAGTGCCTAATCGAAGATGAGGTGCTGTTCCTCGAGTTTACGTTGAGCTTCCGTGGAACAATGCACGAGGCCAAGGATGGTGAGGTCCGAGTGGGAATGGAGCGGTGAATTAAAATGACAGGTGACCGGAAGCTCGGGATCACCCTTACGGACTGAACGGAGGTGTTCTGCAAAGCGGAACCTCTTCCACACTCTGCCTTCGACTGCGTGCTTTTAAACATAAGAGAAGTGGACGCTGAGACCCGACGATTTGGTCGATGATAATTCCTATCTGCAGAATATTCTCTTTCCCATCATGGCATGGATAATAATATTTTTGCGTAAGCCCTGCTATTTTGTTTCTAAACATTCTTGCTAACATTTCTGTGTGTCAGCACAATATAGAGCTACCCTTCATAACCATAGAAACATAGAAGATAGGAGCAGGAGTAGGCCATTCGGCCCTTCGCGCCTGCTCCGCCATTCAACGAGATCATGGCTGATCATCCAAACCCTAGCACCCGGTCCCTACACCGACAGCCATCCCACCCAAGCCCTATCCCCGTAGCCCCACGTATTTAATCCCCCCTAACACTAAGGGCCAATTTTTATCATGGCCAATCAACCTAACCCGCACATCTTTGGACTGTGGGAGGAAACCGGAGCACCCGGAGAAAACCCACGCAAACACGGGGAGAATGTGCAAACTCCACACAGACAGTCACCCGAGGCCGGATTTGAACCCGGGTCCCTGGCGCTGTGAGGCAACAGTGCTAACCACTATGCCACCGTGCTGCCCATGCAGATTCGGAGAACCTGGTTCGGCCTCAGCGGGAGTATTGTGTTCAATTCTGGGCACCACACTTTAGGAAGGATATGAAGACCATGGAGAGTGCAGAAGAGATTTACCAGAATGGTTCCAGGGATGAGGGACTTCAGTTACGTGGAGAGACTGGAGAAGCTGGGGTTGTTTGCTTAGAGCAGAGAAGGTTAAGAGGAGATTTGATAGAGGTGTTCAAAATCATGAAGGGTTTTGATGGAGTAAATAAGGGGAAACTGTTTCCAGTGGCAGAAGGGTCGGTAACCAGAGGACACAGATTGAAGGTAATTGGCAAAAGAACCAGAGGCGAGATGAGGAAACATTTTTTTCACACAGCGAGTTGTTGTGATCTGGAACGCGCTGCCTGAAAGGGCGGTGGAAACAGATTCAATCGTAACTTTCAAAAGGGAATTGGATAAATACTTGAAGGGAAAATATTACGGCGGGGAGTGGGATTAATTGGATCGCTCTACCAAAGAGCTGGCACAGGCATGATGGGCCGAATGGCCTCCTTCTCTGCTGTGTCGTTATATGATTCTACATCAAATTCAGGCCGTACTGCACCAGAAAAGTAGTTGTGTTTCTCGATTACACAAGTTCCGCAGGACACCGGGGGGCTGGGGGGGGTGCTCAGTCACTGAGCCAACTTTTGGCAAAATGTGCACCCTCCACATGAACTGACTGACATGTGAGTGTATAACTGATGGTTATTTCAAGGAACTTGTGATTCGCTGTTTCATTTCACTCCCAAGAACGTTTCAAAGGGCCACGTTCATGCCGTTTTGTGACGAACTGGCACTTAACCCTTTCTTTCGACAGAAGAAGAAGATACGGCTCACAATACGCAGTCACCGTCCTTGGTCTTGTTCTCCCCCAAAACTAACCGAGACTTGCAGCAAAAAAAGTCAGTTAAAGAAATGTCGTTCGGTCTTTGCATTGTTTCATTCAAAACATAATGAGCAACATGTGACTACGTTCAGCGTATTCCAGATGTGTGAGGTTTAAACAAATTATTTCCTGGTAAGCAAACAAAGATGAATGAACCGACAAACTGTGGGAGACCGAGGTTAATACATCTATCAATAGAAAGACTTGCATTTATGTAGCGCCTTTCACGACCACCAGACGTCTCAAAGCACTTTACAGCCAATGAAGTACTTTCAGAGTGTAGTCTCTGTTGTAATAGGCTTATTATGTACAGAATGACAGAGAAAGCAACACAGAAAAGGTTACAATCCTTACCATCTATGCTGTGTGTCCCATGTATGCAATAAAAATGGGTAAACTATAATATCTGCGTCAATACAGGAGCTAGTATACAAGAGCAGGGCAAGTTGTGTTTGGTTACACAGGAGCCAATATTTCTTTTAAAACTTGGGGATCTATTTAAGAAACAATTGGATGCGACAATTGTGAGGGATTTGACGATTTTTTTGGATTGATGAATTGAGACAGGCCGAATGGCCTTGCGCATATGCATTATATTTTGATCTTGTGAAATACAATAATTAGAACATAAGAAATAGGAGCAGGAATAGGCCACTTGGCCCCTCGAGCCTGCTCCGTCATTCAATAAGATCGTGGCTGATCTTGGGCTCAAAGCCACTTCCTTGCCCGCTCCCCATAGCCCTTCACTCCCTTATCTTGCAAAAATCTGTCTATCTCCACCTTAAATGTATTTAATGACCCAGCCTCCACGGCTCTCTGGGGCAGAGAATTCCACAGATTTAAGACTCTCTGAGAGAAGAAATTCCTCATCTCAGTTCTAAAAGGGCGACCCTTTATTCTGAAACTATGCCCCCGAGTTCTGGATTTCCCCACGAGGGGAAACATCCTCTCTGCATCTACCCTGTCGCGCCCCCTCAGTATCTTATATGTTTCAATAAGATCACCTCTCATTCTTCTAAACTCCAGTGAGTATAGGCCCAACCTGCTCAACCTTTCTTCATAAGTCAACCCCCTCATCTCTGGAATCAACCGAGTGAATCGTCTCTGAACTGCCTCCAATGCAAGTATATCCTTCCTTAAATAAGGAGACCAAAACTCTACGCAGTACTCCAGGTGTGGTCTCACCAATACCCTGTACAGTTGTAGCAGGACTTCAGCTCCAGCTTAATTGTACTTCCTGTATCAAGTAATTTGTATGTGGCAACATTTTTTTTTAACAAATTATTAAAAATCCTTCGTGAAATGGCTCGTGGCACAGCCAGCCAGTTACAAGTTAATAAAATTCCAAAGTGTTTCTCGGTGAAAAAAATTAGCTACTTTTGACAACTTTGGGTGGGAAAGGAAAAAGGATTAAAACCCACATGCCAATCGGGCAAGGTTTGAGCGCGGCAGTAGCAGGAACTTACGATTCTATTTCTGCCAACATACTTACGGCATGAAATTTTAATTTGGCCACCTAATCAAATCAAATCAACTTTTATTGTCATTGTTAGTGCACAAGTGCAGTACAACGAAATGTAGGCTTGCGGCTCCCGAGAGTGTACATTTAGATTAAGACATTTAAACATTCAACATACATTTGGCTTGTAATACATTAACATAAGCATAACCATAATAAAGTGCATTGGCAGATGTGCAGGCTTTAGAGTTTATTTGTGGAGTTCAGTAGGATGACAGCCCTGGGAAAGAAGCTGTTCCTAAATCTGGTCGTACGGGTGCGAATGCATCTGTAGCGTCTCCCAGATGGCAGGAGGGCGAACAGACTGTGGCTGGGGTGGGTAGGGTCTTTGATGATGGACCATGACCTCCGTAAACAGCGTTTCTGGTATATGTGCTCTATGGTCGGTAGCCGGGTGCTGGTAATGCGTCGGGCAGTTTTGACTACCCGCTGCAGGGCTTTCCGGTCATAGTAGCTACAGCTGCCATACCATACTGTGATACAGTTTGTCAGGATGCTCTCTATTGTGCAGCGGTAAAAGTTAGAGAGGATCAGGGGTGACAGGTTACATCCCTTCAGCCTCCTTAGGAAATATAGGCGCTGCTGGGCCTTCTTCACCAGAGAGGAGGTATTGAGGGACCAGGAGAGGTCTTCCGTGATGTGGACTCCGAGGAACTTAAAGCTGTCCACCCTTTCCACCACAGCCCCATTGATGTGGATGGGGGTGTGACTTCCGCCTTTAGACTTCCTGAAGTCCACAATGATTTCTTTGGTTTTCTTGATGTTACGGGCCAGGTTGTTATCGGCGCACCACTTCACGAGATGCTGGACCTCCTCCCTGTAGGCTGACTCATCGTTGTTGGTGATCTCGCCTACTACCGTGGTGTCATCCGCAAACTTGATGATGGTGTTGGAACCATGAACAGCCACACAGTCGTGGGTGAAGAGGGAGTAGAGAAGGGGGCTCAGCACACATCCTTGTGGGGCCCCCGTGTTCAGGGTCAGGGGGCGGGGGGGGGGGAGGTGTGGTTACCTAATTTGACAGACTGGGGTCTGTTTGTTAGGAAGTCCAGGGTCCAGTTGCAGAGGGAAGTATTCAGGCCAAGAGTTTGGAGTTTGGTGGCCAGCTTGTTGGGGACGATAGTGTTGAATGCTGAGCTGTAGTCTATGAACAGCATTTTGATGTAGGTCTCCTTACCATCTAAGTGATTCAGTGCCGAGTGTAGAGCAGTTGTGATTGCATCCTCCGTTGATCTGTTTGCACGATAGTGCAAATTAATCATCTTCACTCGGGTACGTGTTTGTGAGTGTGAATGATTTGGGAATCTAATCCCCCAACCCCCGAGAGGTTTTTTAAAACCAGCATCGTTTACATGTCAGCTTGATCAATTCGACATCGTAAAGAAACAATGGCTGTAGTTTACTGTTTCAACCGCTTGCTGTTGGTGGCTGTTATTCAGTGCTAGAGGTTATCTTAGGAGGTCATTCCAGGGTATGGTGTTAGAAAGCTCTGTCCTTTTACTACACGGCGAGCCTGCTTTAAATCTCTCCTACCTTACGTTTTTTGTTTCTTTAGCAAAGATTTCTAATGTAGATGTTGCAAGCTCACTGAAATCTCACCAGGATCTGAACACTGCGGACACCAAAAGCTCAAGATCACGGTGTTTTCGAACAGTTTTTAAGCATTACTGAGAAAATAATTCCACGTGAACAAGGTTCGGGGTTGTTTGCTCGCTCTATACTGTTTAGGGGATTTGACGACTGGAATCCTAATACATACCCAACTCACAGAAGTGATTCATCAAAAAGTCATGTGAACAGTAATCTCGAACAGTTAATGAAGCAGAAACACCCAGTGCCCTTGTACTACATTCCTAGCTACACCATTCTTACACAGGTGCTGGTTAACCTGTGTGTGTTTTTTTTTCACTTTTCTTCATTGAACTCTCAACAGAGTACACTCACATGTACATTTTACGGAGCCAGTGGACACTTAACGAGACATTCACAAATACTGTGTCAACTTGCGCAATCACATTTCAATTAATACATTTCAACAACAACTTGTATTTATATAGCGCCATTAACGTAGTAAAACATCCCAAGGCGTTGCGCAGGAGTATTTTAAGACAACAAATTTGACACCGAGCCACATAAGGATATATTAGGGAAGGTGACCAAAAGCTTGGTGAAAGAGGTAGGTTTTAAGAAGCGTCTTAAAGGAGGAGAGAGAGGTAGAGAGGCGGAGAGGTTTAGGGGGGGAATTCCAGAGCTTAGGGCCCAGGCAGCTGAAGGTACGGCCACCAATGGTTGAGCGATTATAATCAGGGATGCTCAAGAGGGCAGAATTAGAGGAGTGCAGATATTTCCCTCATACGTTTCCTATATTACAACAGTGACTACACTTCAAAAAGGTGGTCGTGAAAGGCGCTATAGAAATGCCAGTCTTTCTTTTAATTCAAACTTTGACATCTGAATGCATTTATAGAATCATACAGGACAGGAGGCCATTCGGTCCATCGTGCCCGCTCTTTGAGAGAGCTCTAATTAGTCCCACTATCCCACACTCTTTCCCCATATTCTTGCACATTTCTCCTGTTCAAGTATATATCCGATTCCCTTTAGAAAGTTACTACTGAATCTGCTTCTGCCAGTTTTTCAGGCAGTGCATTCCAGATCACAACAACTCGCTGCATAAAAAAAGTCTCCTAATTTTCCCCCTGGATGTTTTGCCATTTATCTTCAATCCGTGTCCTCTGGTTACCGACCCTCCTGCCACTGGAAAGTTTCTCCCTATTTACTCCACCAAACCCTTTCATGATTTGGAACAGCTCTATAAAACCTCCTCTTAACCTTCTCTGCTCCAAGGAGAACACGTCCTCAACTTTTCCATTACAAATTCCATGTCCACAAGTATAATGGTAGCTACCTATGTCAACTGGTCACGCTGTAATTACACCTGCCTGCTCGTCCTCCTGTTGCAGCACCACCACTGGCGGGAGGCTGTGATTACAGCGTGGCAAGTTCACACGGCCAGTTTCCATTATAAATATGGAGTTAGGAATTTAGGACAGCGTGTATGACTTTAAAATGGAGACTGAATTCCACCTGTGGGCCCCGGTCAAATTGTCCCCTGCCCTCTAACCTTGCTTCACCTGAAGGCAACACTTGGTCTTGATGCCCCAGGTGCAATGATACGGGAGCTCGACTGGTATATTTTAATGAAACCACTATAGCTTTTGATTGTATGTCGCATGTGGGAGGAATGCATTGATGCATCCAGGTTTCTTGGCAGAACTGCACTTGCACTGGTTGTTCCAACAGCACCTCCCAAACCCGCGAACTCTACCACCTAGAAGGACAAGGGCAGCAGGCGCGTGGGAACACCACCACCTCCAAGTTCCCCTCCAAGTCACACGCCATCCTGACTTGGAAATATATCGGCCGTTTCTTCATCGTCACTGGGTCAAAATCCTGGAACTCCCTCCCTCGCAGCACTGTGGGAGTACCTTCGCCACACGGACTGCAGCGGTTCAAGAAGGCAGCCCACCACCCACCACCTTCTCCAGGGCAATTAGGGATGGGCAATAAATTGCTGGCCTTGCCAGCGACGCACACATCCCAGGAACGAATAGACAAAATGCTGAAGACAACTGGTTTGGTCTTGGGTGGTCCCCTGTTTAAAATAAACGGAAGAAGTCACACAACACCAGGTTATAGTCCAACAGTTTTATTTGAAATCACAAGCTTTCGGAGCGCTGCTCCTTCGTCAGGTGAAGTGGAGCGATGCATAAAGACACAGCTTATATAGTCAGAGAATAATGCCAGATGATTACAGGTAATCTTTCTAACTGCCATTTATCACACCTCGGCAGAGAGATAATCACAGCAATCAAAGGTGTGAATGGTGTCCAAACAGGTTAGTCAGGAAAACATTACATTAAAGAACAATGAGGTGGGGTCACAAGAGGTCAAATGTCGCAGATGCTGGGGTCTGTATGAAAAACAAAAACAGAAAAAAGCATTGTTTTCCTGACTAACCTGTTTGGACATCATTCACACCTTTGATTGCTGTGATTATCTCTCTGCCGAGGTGTGATAAATGGCAGTTAGAAAGATTACCTGTAATCATCTGGCATTATTCTCTAACTATATAAGCTGTGTCTTTATGCATCTCTCCACTTCACCTGACGAAGGAGCAGCGCTCCGAAAGCTTGTGATTTCAAATAAAACTGTTGGCCTATAACCTGGTGTTGTGTGACTTCTTACATTTGTCCACCCCAGTCCAACACCGGCATCTCCACACCATAAAATAAACGGGTTAACACTTGTGTGATGATAGTGCCTGTAGGAAAGGTGTATGGGCACGATAAATACTCCGATGTGAACTTCAACTATCAGAATTTCGATCCTACAGTCTCTGAACTAGAAATGGAATAAATTTACTTTCGGCTTTGTTGCGTGATCCGTTTATTACTGATAATTGCCAACTGATTAATTAATTGGATTCTTATCTTTTTTTTTCTTCGTTGCCTAGCAGGGCCGCCAGATGGAATCAACTTTTTGAATCGGAGTTGCTATGGCAACCGGGGATGCCTTGCACTTCCAATTCAAACTTCACTGTCTGGAGAATAAACCTCCGCCTGCCTCGCCGTTAATATCTCATCCAGCCGAGGGCACCATGGGAAGCGTTAGCAGTCTCGTATCGGGCTGCAATCTCCACGACAGACAGTGCAAAGCCTTTGACTACAGGAACAGGAAAGCTTCCCACCTTCAGAAGCTGATCAGGCAACAGGATGGGCTGCTGAAATTCGACGCCAGCCGCGGGCCAACCGCCAACAGCTCAAAAATGAACTCCAAGTGCGAGAGAACCGAGGACTTTTTCTACATCAGCATAAGCCAAACAAATGGGCGGACAAAGATGGGCAAGCCCAAAAACTGTGCTGCAGGCCTGGCGCCTCAGAAAGATGGGCCCGTCATCATGGACATCAAAGGACCTCCACCAAAACTGGTACCATTCTCTGGCCAGCTTGAACAGGTGAGTACTCGGTTTCACCAATCAGCCTACGCTGCAACAGTGACTCCACTTCAACAGTACTTCGTAGGATGTAAAGCGCTTTGGGACATCCTGAAGTCATGAAAGGCGCTCTATAAATGCAAGTCTCTTTCCTTCTTTCTACTTATTTATCAGGGACAAAATAGAATGTCACCAGCCCCTCATGGAGACTGACGGAACTCCACTTGAAAACGGTGGGATCCAGTTGTGTGAATTTTCGGGTCCAATGTTTCAAGCGTGGTTTAGTTGGCCTGCGTGTTGGAGCACACCTTTAAACCCTAGCAACAATAAGCGGCTCATGATACTGTAAGGTGGGATGAGAAAGATCACGAACACTCGCTTCACCCTCAATGTCCGTGGGTTGCAATCTTTTGCGAGCGTGAAAGCGGCAACTGGAAAATCCTGTATTTTTTATTTCTTCAAGTAGCCTAGTGAGGAAAAGCACGCAACGGAGCCCTGGCGGACACTGAAACATTCTCATCTGCCTGCCAATACGATGAGTTCAAGACCAAGCCTGCACTCCCCCATTGCTACACCTAGTTACATAGACTTTACAGCACAGAAACAGGCCGTTCAGCCCAACTGGTCCATGCTGATATTCATGCTCCACACGAGCCACCTTGCTTCATCTCACCCTTTTTACCATATCCTTCTATTCCATCCCCTTGAATGCATTTATTCGTCTCAACCATTCCATGTGGTCACGAGTTCCACATTCGAACCACTCACTGGGTAAAGGGGTTTCTCCTGAATTCCTTATTGGATTTATTAGTGACTATTTTAGATAGATGGCCCCGAGTTTTGAACTCGCCCTTGATTTTGTGCTGCTTTTCTGTGTGCCTGTTTTCAAACTATTCATTTATTGATTTCCTAGTGGAGCTCCCGTGGCATTGCTCATGAGCCAGATGATCCTCCTGTTCCTGAAATGATTCCAGAGTTATCGGCTCCATCACTCTAAAGTCCACCCCAAGCGTTGATCACTCTCTGCATGAAGAACCTCTTGTTATAAAAGTTAACTTTTACTAGTTTGAACCTCTGTCTCCTTGTCCTACTCCAACCAGCTCAAAGGCTTAGAAAGAAAAAAACTGCATTGATATGGGGCAGTGGTTCTCAAACCTTTTTGGATGAAGGACCCCTTTTCAAATGGATTAGTAATCACGGACCCCCATCTATATTGGCCCACCACCAGCCTTGGTGACTGTGGGTCTAACTGGCGAATTTCGTGTCACTCTCGGCGCTGCTCCACGCGTGCTCCCCTCCTAGGGGAGGCAGCCAGCCCACTCTGCGCTGCACATGTGGCGGTCACAATACGCTCCCGCCTCCCGGCTCGCACCAAGCACACCTCTGGCCGCCGCACACTCTTGACGTTGCCCGCCCTGCTCAGGAAGCAGTTTCACATTGTTTCGCGGACCCGTTTGAGAACCGCTGATACAGGGTCTCATCACATCTCTCAGGACAATCCCCAAGTGCTTTACATACTTTTTATTTGTTCTTGGGATGTGTGCAACACTGGCAAGGCAATGTTTATTGCCCATCCCTAGTTGCTCCCGAGGGACTGGACTCACATGTAGAGGAGACCAGGTCGGGTGGCAGGCTCTGTTCTCAAAAGTGAACCAGTTGGGTTTTTAACATCAATCTGGCATCTTTCATGGTCACAAATGGCCAGATTTATTGAAATCAGTTTCACAACTTGAGATATGAGCTCACAAACCTCTAGGTGGTTTGTCCAGTACCATAGCCACTAGGCTACCACACTCAATTAATTACGTTTGAATTTTCACAGTAAGATCCCACAAAACAGCTTTGAAGTCAATTAGGCGATGGTGTTGCTTGAAGGAATAGCGTTGATCAAGATACGTCCCCTGATCATCTTTGAGCGGTGGTATGGGATCTTTAGCGTTCACCTGAACAAGCCTCATTTAATACCTCATCCAAAAGCACAGGGGCCTGGAAATTCCACTGGGGTTTTTCGATCTCCCGCAGGAACCGGCAGAAACCCCGGAGAAATGGGGTGATCGGCCATTTGCGACCTTTCTCCGGGATTTCTACTGAAGTTGCGGCGGAAGACCAGAGGACCACCATGGAAATTCCACCCCGGGATCTCCAGTGGTGCATCATTCTCTCCATACCGTGACAATGTGTCAGCCTAGATTACACGCTCAAATCCTCGAGGTGAGCGCGCTACCAACTGAGCCAAGCTAACCCTCAAAGGAAGAACTTTCATTCATATAGCGCCTTTCACAATCTCAGGACATCCCAAAGCGCTTTACAGCCAATTAATTACTTTTACTTTTGAAGAGCAGTCACTGTTGTAATGTAGGAAAGGCGGGAGCTAATTTTGCGCACAGCAAGCTCCCACAGACAGCTATGTGATAATGACCAGATCATCTGTTTTTAGTGACGTTGATTTGAGGGATAAATATTGGCCCTAGGACCCCGGGGATAACTCCCCTGCTCTTCTTCAAAATAGTGGCTGTGGGATCTTTTATGTCCACCTGAGAGCAGACGGGACCTCGGTTTAATGTCTCATCTGAAAGCCGGCACCTCCGACAGTTCAGCGCTCCCTCAGCACTGCAGCGGAATTTATGGTTGAGGAATGGACAGAGACATAGATACATACATAGATACATAGAAGATAGGAGCAGGAGTAGGCCATTCGGCCCTTCGTGCCTGCTCCGCCATTTAATGAGATCATGGCTGATCCTTTAATTCAGTATCCCGTCCCCGCCTTCTCTCCGTAACCCTTAACCCCTTTTGCCCGTAGAAATATATCTAATTCCCTCTTAAATATATTTAATGAGCTGGCGTACACTGCCCTCTGTGGCAATGAGTTCCACAGGTTCACCACTCTCTGAGTGAAGAAATTCCCCCTCATCTCTGTCCTAAATGGTTTAGCCCTTATCCTTAAATTATGTCCTCTAGTTCTGTTCTCACCCGCCAAGGGAAACATTCCTTCTGCATCCAGTCTGTCTAGACCTGTCAGAATTTTATACACTTCTATGAGGTCCCCTCTCAATCTTCTAAACTCCAGTGTGTACATCCCTAAACTACATAGTCTCTCCTCATAGGTCATTCCCGCCATTCCTGGTATCAGCCTGGTGAATCGCCGCTGCACCCCCTCCATGGCAAGAACATCCTTCCTCAGATGAGGCGACCAAAACTGTACACAGTACTCGAGGTGTGGTCTCACCAGTGCCCTGTACAGCTGCAGCAAGGTATCCCTGTTCCTGTATTCTAACCCTTTTGCTATGAAGGCCAGCATACCGTTTGCCTTCTTGACCGCCTGTTGCACCTGCATGCTCGCCTTCAGTGACTGGTGTACAAGAACACCCAGGTCTCTCTGTACTTCCCCCTCTCCCAATCTATTGCCATTTAAATAATAATTTGCCCTCCCGTTCCTGCACCCAAGGTGGATAACTTCGCACTTGTCCACATTATAGTGCATCTGCCATTTATCCGCCCAATCGCCCAGTCTGTCCAAATCGCTCTGGAGCTTCCTGGTCTCTTCCTCTGAGCCCACCCCACCTCCTAGTTTAGTGTCGTCTGCAAATTTGGAAATGCTGCATCCGACTCCCTGATCCAGGTCATTAATGTAAATTGTGAACAGCTGGGGGCCCAGGACAGATCCCTGTGGTACCCCACTTGTTACTGCCTGCCATTCAGAAAATGAGCCGTTTATTCCAACTCTCTGTTTTCTATCTGACAGCCAGTTCCCTATCCACGCCAAAACTTTCCCCTTTATCCCATGAGCCTCAATTTTCCATGCTAATCTTTTATGTGGGACCTTATCGAAGGCCTTTTGGAAGTCCAGGTACACCACATCTACTGGCTCTCCCCCATCTATTCTACCAGTTACTCCCTCAAAAAATTCCAATAGATTAGTCAAGCACGATTTACCCTTTGTAAATCCATGTTGACTCTGTCCTATCCTGTCCCCATTTGCTAAGTGCTCCGCTATTTCATCCTTAATGATGGACTCCAGCATTTTGCCCACAACTGATGTAAGGCTTACAGGTCTGTAATTACCTGCTTTTTCCCTACCCCCCTTTTTGAATAGTGGGGTAACGTTAGCTACCCTCCAATCCATCGGCACTGTTCCCGAGTCTAATGAATTCTGAAAAATCATCCTTAGTGCATCCGCTATCTCTAGGGCCACCTCCTTCAGTACCCTAGGATGCATGTTATCAGGCCCTGGGGATTTGTCCACCTTCAATCCCTTTAGCTTCCTTAACACCATATCCTTAGAGATATTGATTTGCGTCAGTTCCTCCTTTGCCAATGTCCCTATTTTTCCCGATATCCCAGGGAGGTTTTTTGTGTCTTCCTTCGTAAAGACTGACCCAAAGTATGCATTTAGTTGATCTGCCATTTCCTTATTTCCCATTATATATTCCCCCGTATCTGACTGCAATGGACCAACTTTGGTTTTCACCAGTCTTTTCCTTTTGATATATTTATAAAAGCTTTTGGAGTTAGTTTTTATATTTTCCGCCAGCTTGTTTTCGTAAGCTATTTTGCCCCTCTTGATCATGCCCTTTGCCCTCCTTTGCTCTATCTTAAACTGTTCCCAATCTTCCGCTCTGGCGCTTTTTTTGGCTATTTTATACGCCCTATCTTTGGATTTTATGCTGTCTCTAATTTCCCCTGTTATCCACGGTTGAGTCACCTTTTTAGATTTCCTTTTATGCCAGATTGGTATAAACAATTTTTGCAATTTTGTCATTCTATCTTTAAATGTTTGCCATTGTTTATCTACCTCCAGTCCTCACAGACTGATGATAGTGAGGTGAAAGATAGGTAAGATATAATATGAGTGAGATTAACCATTTCTTATAATATTTCTGTAGGGCGTTGAGAAAAGCATCGTCAGGCCGACAGCATTTAAGGCAGTGGCACCTAGAAATGGCAGCACCAATCGCGATTGCCCCTTGGAAAACCAGGCGAGCCTAAACCTTGCATATCAGGGAAATGTGTTGAGGCCAGCTAACCACTCAGGAAAGCAGAAAGGTCAAGACCAAAAGCACACAAACCATTCAGGAACATTGTCTGACTCAGGTAGAAATTCCATGTCCAGCCTCCCGACTCACAGCACGGGACACAGTTGCAGGACAGACCCTACTGGTGCTCCAACCGGTCTTCTCAGCAGGTTTGGAGGCTCTGCTCAGCACATTGGCCAGGCAGCTGGCTCTCTTGGTGGCATCTTGAACAATGTCACCACCAGCACATCTACCTCGGATCGTGGGCACTGTCCGACCAGCAAAAGCATGAACTTTAACCAGGCCCAACCTCTGTCGCAGGGTGCTTCTTGTGGCCGCTCACCCCTTTCCACCAGCAAATGCGTTGTTCAGGATCTTGAGCAGAAACTGGCGGGGAAAGAAGCAGAATTGCAGCAAGCCCTGGGCGAGAAGGAACCGGGCGCCCTCCGCACCTGCGAGGAGAAGCAGAAGCACCGTGAGCAGAGGTGCGGCACTAAAATGAAGCAAGCCTCTCAAAAGGCCCACAGAACCCACCAGCTCCAAGTCATCCAACTCCAGCAAGAGAAGAAGCTGCTCGAGGATGACTTTGCCCAACTGCGGCAGGAGCGGGACAAACTGAATGCCAAATGCAAATCCTATGAAAGGGAACAAACTGAACTCGCTCCAAGACTGGAAGAAACTAAATGGGAGGTAGGTCCACCAGTACTTGTCGGAAAAGTTAAAAAAAATAACGTTACGGCAACAGGAACATAGAATATAGAATTGTATGGATAATAACGCAACAACCTCCTGCCACAATGGTTGTGAGGTTGGTTTTGTTCGCCACTTCTTTATGAAATTAGTAAAGCTTCATGCAGTTTGGGAACCTTATGAATTAAGTGATGTATGAAAACTACTAGGCACTTGGTCAGCGTATTAAACAAGGCTTTAATCGACTGTTTCACAGCATGGAGGTCTAGTTATCCTTCACTAGTCCCTGTTTACAAAATGTCCCTGAGCAAGCTGGACCCGTGCCCGAGTATTTATACTCTCCCTGGACAGCGCCACCAGCAGGCCGCCCAGTATATTTCATAAGTCCTTTCTACATGAATAGCACGATTTATGTCATTAAGTACATTTAAAACGGAAGAAGTTCGTTGAAAAGTTAACAGAATCGATTGAAATGTTAAAGCGAAATTTGAACTTTACGTCAAGCTTTCTGGCCGTCATAAGATTGGTGCTACACCAGGAGAGCAACTTTGTAAATGCATGCTGCCGAATGGCTAAAGCACTGGCTGTATGCTGCATATTTTTACACATCCTGCTCATGTTACAAATGGTATGAAGTAAGATCAGTCCAAACTAACCCAGTTTAGCTTTCAATCAAATATTGGCCAGGCAGTGACAGCTGAATATATCTTGTTTTTGCTGCTTGCAAACAAGAAATAATGGAACAACAACAGAAAATGCTGGAAACACTCAGCAGGCCAGGCAGCATCCGTGGAGAGAGGGGAACAGAGTTAACGTTTCAGGTCGGTGACCCTTCGTCAGAACTGGACAAGGCTAGAGATGTAATACAATAGCAAAATACTGCAGATGCTGGAAATCTGAAATAACAACAGTAGAGATGTAATAGATTTTTAAGCAGGAGGGGAAAGGGGGAGGGGAGGGGGGGAACAGTCTGTGCTAGGGTCGGAGGCAGGAGAGATTAAATGTTGTAAATGGGGATGGCAAAAACAATAACAGCCTGAAAAATGGGGGTCCGGGGTTATTGAGTTCAACAATTTCAGACTAACCCCTACCCCCATTTTTCAGGCTGTTTATGTTTTTGCCATCCCCATTTACCACATTTTATCTCTCCTGCTTCCTCCCCTCCCTCTTCACCTGCTTAATATCTGTTACATCTCTAGCCTTGTCCAGTTCTGATGAAGGGTCCCAGACCTGAAACGTTAACTCTGTTTCTCTCTCCACCGATGCTGCCTGGCCTGCTGAGTGTTTCCTGCGTTTTCTGTTGTTATTTCAGATTTCCAGCATCCGCAGTATTTTGCTATTGCAAGGAATATGGGATGATAAGCGTCTTCAAGCAGCCTTCAGGACATCCGTCCTCATTACACCCTGTCGCTGTGCCATTTTATGCACAAAAAGAAAATGTATACTCCTTTTATATGAGTTTGTTGATAAATATGCTCCTGGTAACACGGTAAAGACTATCTTTGCAGGAGGGAAGTTATGATACAGCACCACTTGCTGCTGCTTCCCATTCGGAGCCCTGGAACTCTCCATTGTGTCTCATCGTATAAACGTTATAGAAAATTACATGGTCGGCAGTGTGCTATTTTCAGTATTTTTTCTCTCCCCATCCATTCCTGGATGTATTGACTCCCTGACCCATGACGCACAAAGGCTCCAGTGGGTGCACCCTCGGAGATTTTGCTCTATTGGCCATTCTTCAAGCATGAACCGAAGGAGTGAGCATTGGCAGGCCATTAGACTGCGGGGACAGAACTGCCAAACCCCGTCCTGCCCTCTACCAACGTCCATACATGCTCACTTTCAGCAGGGGCTGCGAGATAACGAGCAGGAGCGGGAAACCCGGTTGATTTTACCTCTCCAGCGCCAAAGGCCACTCAGGCCAATTGCAGCGCGCCATTCAGCGCCCGGAATGCCAACCATACCAAGGTCAGCTAGCTCATCACAGGCCAGGAATCAAACCTGGGCTCTTCCTGGCTACAATCGGTGCCAGTTTGCCTTTGTCAAATGAACCACCATGGGAGCTTGGCTGGAGGTGTTACAATGGACATCATCTGTCCTCCCGTGAACTCCCATGATTTCGCAGCCTTAATCGTATATTTTCACCTAAACTTGTGCTTATCCCAAGTTCTGCTGCCCGTATCTTAACTCATACCAAGGCCCGTTCACCTGTCACCCCTGTGCTCATTGACCTACACTGTCTCCCGGTCCGGCAACGCCTCAATTAAAAAATTCTCGTCCTTGTCTTCAAATCTCTCCATGGCTTCGCCCCTCCCTATCTCCATAACTTCCTACAAGCCTTCGCAATCTCTGCGCTCCTCCAATTCAGGCATCTTGCACATCCCGATTTTAATCACTCCACCATTGGCGGCCGTGCCTTCAGCTGCCTCGGCCCTAAGCTCTGGAATTGCCTCCCTAAACCTCTCTGCCTCTCTCTCATCCTTTAAGACGCTCCTTGAAACCTACCTCTTTGACCAAGCTTTTGGTCACCTGTCCTGATATCTCCTTCTGTGGCTCGGTGTCGAATTTTGATTGATAATCGCTCCTGTGACACGCCTTGGGACGTTTTGCTATGTTAAAGGTGATATATAAATGCAAGTTATTGTTATATGCAAACAGAATGCACAGTACTAACATGCGGATTATGCAACATTACTGTTTCAGGTTTGCCAGAAGTCTGGCGAGATCTCGCTTTTGAAACAGCAGCTGAAAGACTCACAAACGGAGCTGGCGCAGAAGGCCAACGAGGTCTTGTCTGTCAAGAACCAGCTGAGGGAGGCCAAAGGGAAGCTATCTTCTCGGGAGGAGACGGTTGAGGAACTGCAGAATTCGGTCCGGGCCAAGGTGAGAGAACTCGAGGTCTGTGAAAACGAGCGGCAGCGCATGAAGAACGCGGCTGACCTGCTGAGAGAAAAGGTCGGCCTGCTCGAGCGTGAGATCGCAGAGCTTAAACAGAACTTGACCAGCCGCAAAGAACTGAACCGCGCTGCAGCAAATGAAGCTGCTCCCGTGCACCCCCACACAGGCGCGGAGCCACCCCGGCAGCAGAGTGAGCAAGACTTTTCGGCTCTGCGGGGTCAAGTAGGAAGGTTGAAAGCCGAGCTGGAACGCGAGAAGCAAAAGAACCAAGAGCTTTTACGCAACTTTCAAAGGGAGCGGCTCCTGTGGCGAGCAGAGAAGGAGAAGGTGATCCAGTACCAGAAGCAGCTCCAGCAGAGCTACCTTGACATGCACCGTCAGAACCACAGCCTCGAGAGAGCCATCCAGCAGCTCTCAATTGAGCTGGAGGCGAGGGATCCTGTGGATAGCGAGGTGCAGAGTGCAGACATTCATTTTGAGGAGATCGTTGCTACCGCGATATAACAAAAAGCAGCTGCTTTTCAGCAAGGCCCAGTGTTGGTAATTGTGTGTGTGTGTATAGGACAGGGCTGTATATCAGTGAGTACTGATTCAGTGAAGTGTATCCTTTGCAAACCCACAACACTAGGCTTTCCAATGGATTTGATTTCAGAATGACTTAAGCTTTTCCCCCACCATATCAGTATGTAGATATGCACGCATGTGAAGTTGTTAAGGTGAAAGACAGTGTTGATTGAGGATTGGAACGATTCATTTTTGCACTTTTCACCCAATAGCTGCATCAAGCACTCCTAAGTTACACTACAAGCTCACCTGTTAAAAGTCATGCTTCAGGGATTGCACGTGGCAGTATTCTCCCATGTCAAGTACTCCATGCTTGGATCAGCTGATAGCAAACATTTTGCAACACGCAATTTTCGATTACATATTCACTGGGCTTTACCTGGTATGTGCCCACAGCGCACTGAACGAGGTTAAGGTGGCATAACGAGCTCTCAATTGTGCCCTTTTAAAAATGGTGTGGGGAGAAAGGGTCACAGCACAGCCTTTGAGAACAGAAAAATCCTATGTAAAATGGCAAGTGGTGGGACAGAGGGTGGGTGGGGCGGGGGGGGGGGGGAATACTTTTTAATTTTTTTAAAATGTAACTGCCTCAATTCTGTTCCAGAGTTGGAGGTCTCTTCCTCTCTCTCCATTATCAGCATCCATCATTTCAGACATAAAATACCCCAATACTGTGCATCTCACTGACAGGGGTGGCAATCCTCCCTTGGCTGCAACAACAACTTGTATTTATATAGCACCTTTAACGTAGTAAAGCGTCCCAAGGCGCTGCACAGGAGTATTTTAAGACAAAAAAATGACACCAATCCACACAAGAATAAATTAGGACAGGTGACCAAAAGCTTGGTCAAAGAGGTAGGTTTTAAGGAGCGTCTTAAAGGAGGAGAGAGGTGTAGCGAGGCGGAGAGGTTTAGGGGGGGAATTCCAGAGCTTAGGGCCGAGGCAACAGAAGGCACAGCCGCCAATGGTTGAGCAATTATAATCAGGGATGCTCAAGAGGGCAGAATTAGAGGAGCGCAGATATCTCGGGGGGCTGTGGGGCTGGAGGAGATTACAGAGCTAGGAAGGGGCGAGGCCATAGAGGGATTTGAAAACAAGGATGAGAATTTTGAAATCGAGGCGCTGCTTAACCGGGAGCCAATGTAGGTCAATGAGCACAGGGGGTGATGGGCGAACGGGACTTGGTGCGAGTTAGGACATGGGCAGCAGAGTTTTGGATGACCTCAAGTTGGCTGCCCTGGAAAGGTCTCCAAACTTTCTCCTCACTTGAATCCGTGCCCTTTGAGTGTGACTTCGAGCAATGGCCTGCTCGACCACTTCCTTCAACCCACTTTGTGATGCTCTTCGGGTCAGTTTGACTGCTGGACTGTTCTCTTCTAACTCACTGGCTCCAGCGACACATCCGCTGAAACATTACTAAACACCGGGGCGTGTGATGCACTCTGGCCACTCTCCTCCATCCAAAAACAGAAGCTAAACTGATCAGGTAAACTCTTCTTGAGAAAAAAATGCATGCTCCTTTAAAGTGCTGCTGCAGACCTTCATTTGCTGCAGCAATATAGGAAGTCCTGCCCCACACTAGGGAGCTACCAAATGCAGACTTTGTTAACCCAGGAGCTGGCTAGAAATATTTTTAACTAGGCCGTCCATTGAACTTTCAGCAGGGTCAGTATTCAACCAATGTGACGGGTGCAAAATCAAACTGCCTCCTGCCGAACGAACCTGTGCTACGACAGGAAAATCCGATATCTAATTTTTTTGTCAAAGGCAAAACTTACGAGGATTTAGTTCATTGATTGCACGCTTCCAGTAAGGGGCCAGCTCAAAGGGGGCACGGGGGTCAGAGAATCAGCACTGCAGTGCTGTAGCCGCATCCTGGCTCCCAGTCCCTTAAGACAGCAGGGATCGGTGAATTTATCCAATGTTTTCCAAGCTGCTGAAATATAGTATTGAACGGTTGCGGTCATTTCTGCCCATTGAATAAAAATATCAAATTTGCATAATGTTGTGTTAAGTTATTTCAATAAATTATGTCTCAGGCTTGGGTGAACCAGGCTGATTTGTATATGTAGTTAGATTTTGACTCGAGCTAGCCAAAGTCCATTGAACCTGGAGTCAGGGTGACTGAACCATGCGCATCAGTATTGCACGGGAAAACTTGACTTAGTTCCGAGGTTTTTTGGCTGCTTCTGTCCTTGGAGCTGAACAATTCCCACCATTTTATAAAGGAATGAACCCAAAGCAAAGGCCGCATAGACCAACAACACTGGGGTTTGTGCTCCTCATCATAAGTGTGAATAATGGCACTTCCTTCTGTTCTATTTATTTCTCCAAGTACTTTGGTAATATTGAGGACCAGAAATGCATCAGAAGTGGCCATGCGCAGGACCCTGGGATCTGTAGCAACGTTCCCGCTGAGGCGGTCCCGCGTAGGCCGCTCACCGGCTTCTGCAGGGAAAGAAACCGTGCATGTGCGAAAATTTGAATGGGCCGTGCACCCAGTTAAAGGGACCGTGCACTTAAAAAAAAAAAAAAAAATGAAAAGGGAACATTGATCAGTCGGTCCGTGTATTGCGACTGAACTGTCCCCACTTGACTGAAGGGAAAAAACCTGTCCTACCTTGGGCACTATTAATTTTTCAACGGTCTAAACAATAGAAGAACTCCAGGCAACTTGACTTGTCATATTTATCACTGTGCTGTTCGATCGGACAAAAAGCAGGGGGGGGGGGGGGACTAAGCACGACTGCTCTTTCAAAGAGCCGGCACAGGCACGATGGGCCGAATGGCCTCCTTCTGTGCCACGATCATCACAATAGCCACAAAGAAAATGTTAAATGCTGCAAAACATGACCTTACTCAAGAGGATTGTAGATAAAGTCAGCGTAGATTAATTTTTTTATTTGGAAATATAAATAGCATGAACAGAGCTGACAGAACCACTGTGTATTTCCAGTAACGTCTTGTGTTTCTGGCTACCTGCCTGCATCAGCTAGCAAGTCTAGTCGGAGAGAAACCCGCACAGCGTAAAGATTATGCTCTTCAAATGAAACAAAAATGATTTTGTTTCATTTGTTTTTTGCGTACTGTTTGAATTATCATCTTAAAGAGCCACGCTGGAGCAAAGAATGACCCGGTGCTGTGAAATGTTGGACTGTATGGTGATATTTACAATGCAGAAGAGGTCTTTTAAAAATAAATTGGTTGACAAACTTTAAGTCTTGTTTTGCATCTGTTACAGCAGCTTTATTTTATCTCACATTGTCTCCAAGACAAAGATAATCCACAGACCTGAATCTAACTGTAGTGTCTAGCCCGTCTGTACAAACAGAATTTGCATCTCACATAGACTTTGATCTCCCCCTTGTTTCAGCTGTTTCCACGACTCCTAAATGAAGCAGCCACATTTCCTCCAAGTCCAGTCCCAGTAGCACATATTTATTCTGAGGTTTCAAGAAAATAATGTTTCCTCATGTAGAACGTGACCCGTTGAAATTATTGCACCTATCCAACTGTTGTAAAACTACACTGCAGTCATTTGTTTAAAGTTTTTAAGCATCATGTATTATGTGCAAGTCATAGATTTACATAGAATATACGGCACAGAAACAGGCCATTCGGCCCAACCAGTCAGTGCCGACGTTTATGCTCCACTCGAGCCTCCTCCAATCCTTCCTCATCCAACTCTCAGTATAACCCTCGATTCCCTTCTCCCTCATATGTTTGTCCAGCCTCCCCTTAAATGTATCTATACTATTCGCCTCAACCACTCCCTGTGGTAGCGAGTTCCACATTCTC
Organism: Somniosus microcephalus; assembly: GCF_052327205.1. NCBI lineage: Eukaryota > Metazoa > Chordata > Chondrichthyes > Squaliformes > Somniosidae > Somniosus > Somniosus microcephalus. The sequence goes on along the minus strand of NC_141016.1, from coordinate 5,088,245 downwards.
ACCACTCTCTGGGTAAAGAAGTTTCTTCTGAATTCCCTATTGGATTTCTTGGTGACTATCTTATATTGATGGCCTCTAGTTTTGCTCTTCCCCACAAGTGGAAACATTCCACTCTAGCAAAACCTTTCATAATTTTAAAGATCTCTATTAGGTCACCCCTCAGCCTTCTCTTTTCAAGAGAAAAGAGACCCAGCCTGTTCATCCTTTCTTGATAGGTATAACCTCGCATTTCTGGTATAATAATCCTTGTAAATCTTTAGCACCCTCTCCAGTGCCTCTATGTCCTTTTTATAATATGGCGACCAGAACTGTACACAGCACTTGCATTTACAGAACACCTTTAATATCGTAAAACGTCCCAAGGTGCTTTAGGACTGTACAAACAGCATACAGCTGCTGCTGAAGTGTTCATCCTGAATGTATTTTTAATTAACCCGCTGAATCAATTGGTTGACAGCAGGGCAAAAGGGCGTCATGACCTTCACATTGCAATCTGAATGAAAGCATTTACAGCCTTAGGGAGAACTTCTTTCAGGTGAAGAATATATCGTATGAGCATGTTTATATCATAATCTGGTTTACTAGTCCAGTACGATAGGCTACTGTATCCAATAGATAGAATAGTGGGGGCAAAAATCTAATGGCCCGGGTATTCCGATCCCTACGGGTGGGTACGCATGGTGTACCCACTCGTAGGGACATTGGAAATGCTGGTTTCAAGTATTTCTGATTTATCAAGAATGCTCTTGACAGATCGGACACCTGCCCTGGAGAAGGGCCTCTGCGGGCGGAGAGTTCCGCTTTCTGGAGACCCTCCGCCCGCAGAAAACCCTTACAATTCTTACGCCTCGTGAAAGGTGCAAGGCCTGCTTTTACCAGGATAATAGTTGAAAAAAGTTTTTAAAAAATTAAAAAATTTCAGTCATTTATCATTTAAAAATACTTTAAAAAAGGTAAGTTTATTTTTAGCCCTGTAAACTATAATTTTTTTTTTCAAAAAATTAAATTTTTGTTTAAAATATTTAATTTATTGTAATTTCAACTAATTTTAAAAATGTGATTTAAAAAAAAATGTATTTAATATTTTAAAGTGTTTTTGGAGTGATCTCCATTCATATATTTGACAGGTCTATCTGTCAAGTGTATGAAGGCAGATTTCCTTCTGTGATTGGCTCCCCATGGCCCACGTGATCCCAGGGACGCTTGCGAACCGCCTGCGCCCCTGGGATACGCGGGCCCTGCACACTTGCAGTTCGAGAGGCCCAGCATCGGAACTATACGCACTTCGGGAGCCCTCAGGTAAGTACGTAGATTTTTTCCAGATCGGAGGCTTCCATTAACAATTGGATGCTACAATGGGGAGATTTTGGGCTATCTCTGAATGGATGAATTAAGATGGGCCAAATGGCCTTCCTCATCCATAATTAACTTGTGATCTGTTAGCTGTGTGCTAGGAATGGCCTGAAAGCGCACACTCAGGCGCATGGTATTGGGCACTGCAAGCAGCAGCATGTTGAAACACCCAACACACAATTCTCATCCTTGTTTTCAAATCCCTCCATGGCCTCACCCCATCTTATCTCTGTAACCTCCTCCAGCCCCTACAACCCTCCGCGATCTCTGCGCTCCTCCAATTCTGGCCTCTTGCGCATCCCCGATTTTCATCGCTCCACCATTGGCGGCCGTGCCTTCAGCTGCCCGGGCCCTGAGCTCTAGAATTCTCTCCCTAAACCTCGCTCTTCTTTAAGACACTCCTTAAAACCGACCTCTTTGCCCAAGCTTTTGGTCATCTGTCCCAATATCTCCTGATGTGGCTCGGTGTCAAATTTTGTCTGATAATCGCTCCGGTGAAGTACCTTGGGATGTTTTACTATGTTAAAGGCGCTGTATAAATGCAAGTTGTTGTTCTAATTGAATCATAAGATGCAGTTTTGATTCCCCCCGACTCTGCTGGCTTCTTGAGTGCAGCTGCACTATTGCAGGGAAAGGGGAAGCAATTCACTGAACCGTGAGGTACCTGAGGAGGCGACAAAAACACTAACAGGCTGGCCAAAATTCTCTCTTTTCCCCTCCTTTACTGAGCATTTACCCCTTGCTGTGGTATGGTTAAGACTTTTGTCCTTTGCTGTGGTACAGCTCCATGGGTGTCAATTGCCCTCTTGTATCCCGCCCACATGGCCGTTATTCTGTATGTGCCTTTAGTGGAGGAAGCATCACGGCTGACACATAGACACAGACACGCAGACACACACACACGCACGCAGACACACATGCACACACACACACACTCTCAGCAGGCGTCGCAAGAGAGCAATCAAGAACCTGGTCGAATTTCCCCTCCCTCATCCGGGGGCACTCAAGCAAATTGTCATGCTCCAATTATGCTGCAATAATTTCTATCAACAATAAAGAGATACTGTTTTGTCATATTGCCTGTTGGCGAGGATCCTCCCTGACCAGCTGAACACAGCCACACTTTGCACAGTGTGTTGTTTTGTAAACTACTGCAACAATGCACTTAAAAATACCCTATTTATTAGCTGTTTCTGCTCACATTTATTGTGCCCCACAGTCTGCACTTTTTTTTTTTTTTGAGACCCATCAGGTAAGTCCTCCTGATCTGTTCCCAGGCCTCCATGAATACTGCGCTGGAACCATGAGCAGCTCTATTTATACGTCCTCCAGTTTTCTCTCAATCCTCAATAGACTTTCTGCGATAAGGAGTTCCTCATGGGTACAAACCAGCCTCATTGTAACTTGCATTTATATAGCGCCTTTGACGTAGTAAAACGTCCCAAACCGCTTCACAGTAGCGTTATGAAACAAAATTTGACACCGAGCCATTAAAGGAGATATTAGGACCGGTGACCAAAAGCTTGGTCAAAGAGGTAGGTTTGAAGGAGCATCTTAAAAGGAGAGAGGCGGAGAGGTTTAGGGAGGGAATTCCAGAGCTTAGGGATTCTGCTGCTGAAGGCACGGCCGCCAATGGTTGTGTGATTAAAATCAGGGATGCTCAAGAGGCCAGAATTAGAGGAGCGCAGATATCTTTGCGGGGGGGGGGGGGGGGGGGGGTGTTGTGGGGCTGGAGGATATTACAGAGATAGGGAGGGGTGAGGCCATGGCAGGATTTGAAAACAAGGATGAGAATTTTAAAATTTTATAACTCAGTACGTTAGTTTAGCTGTTCAATCTCAGCTTGTCGCAGTGGACAAAAAAGGTGATTTTTTTTTTTAATGAGGTAGTGCACTACTGAATAGCTAACTAGGTAACACTATATCCCTCCAAAGAGTCCTTGCTGAGAGGAGACGTGAACAAGATGCGAGATTAAACTGTCTGCGACACAGGTAGGGCACGGAAGAGTTGGCCTATCTGGATCTGTTCTGCCCAGCTTGTAATTTGGAAAGAGCGAACCCACGACTATCAGGTTTCCAATAAATACAATGGGCTGGTAAAGGGGTTAAACACAGCCTGGGCAACACTGGAAGCAAGACACTGGAAGCTTTAGCAGCTCCTGCTGTGCAACCCGATTTTAAAATGTGAATGCCATAATTTAGCGGCAAGACACATATCTGAGGTTACGGCAGAGGCCTTCCCCTGCGCTTTGTTCTGTCCTAAGGGGATGCTCGTTAGGCCCACCAGCCATCTGTTAGTGCCAACACCGAGCTCTGCAACACCCAAGACTTAATCCAATCGGCGCTCAGCCCTTTGAAGGTAAAGTCACCAGGCATCTGGGTCCTTCCCCAACTAATGAGGCACCAAATTCAATGTCCCTGTCAAATCTGACGCATTCCCTTTTAGTTTATGTCTTTAAGGATTCTAACACAATGCCTCTGTTTATAAGTGACACTAACAGCATGTATAAACTCAGCCCCTCTACATAGATGAAACTTATTGAAGTGTTAGTTCAACAGAAACTGATTTTACAAAGAAAAAAAGCACATGCACACAGCACGACAGAACATTTCCCAATACCATCTCAACAGAACTGCAGGCAGGTCTTTATCCGGGGGCTGAAAGATTTTCCTGCATGAGATTTTTGTTCAAAAGCTCATTTACAATGTAAAATATCCCTGCAGAGTTAGAACCTCTGATTCTAACTTCAGATTGAAGAACTGAAAGTGAGCTGAGCATCTTTTTCAGAGAGGTATTGCTGTCTAATCTTCCTTCTGCCAGATATTTATTACAATAATAATTCGTGAACATTAATCATAAAGTGACAGTGAGATGCCTGATCCCCTGGTTACTCTCGATAAGTGACTGGAGCAATCATAATCTCTTAAGTACTGTCAATGTTTAATTATATCTAAGAGTGGTGTGAAACACGAAAATGCTTCAAATTATTTCAGCAGTTCATCATTCTGCAATCGGTTCACTGCCACAGATACATTTTGCTGTTGCTGTTTTTCAAAAGATGAGCGTGAATCTTTCATTGTGTTCTGGCTCTTGTACAAAGGCCATCAGTCATATAGCAGAGTTAGGAACAGGAACAAGGGCTACATTAAAACCCTACTACAGCATTTCCGTGCGTGTTTAGTTGATGAGGTAATTTAGGGGGGGGAGAAACAGGATAAGGACACAAGAAATTAAATCTTCCATGAGAAAAGGAGATTTGGCTCATAGAGCTCATCCGTCTGGTATTCCAGCTCACCCAGCCCAGCATCCAATTGGAAATTGAACTCCTCCCTTCGTCTTTGTTTCCAACAACACCTTGCATTTATATAGCACCTTTACTGCAGTAAAACATCCCAAGGTGCTTCACAGGAGCGATTATCAAACAAAATTTGACACCGAGCCACATAAGGAGATATTAGGACAGGTGACCATAAGCTTGGTCAAAGAGGTAGGTTTTAAAGAAGCGTCTTAAAGGAGGAGAGAGAGGGGCGTGGTGAGATTTAGGGAGGGAATTCCAGAGCTTCGGGCCCAGGTGGCTGAAGGCACGGCCGCCAATGCTGGAGTGAAAATCTGACCATTCCAAACACTTGTAACATTTGTAAAATATGGAGTAATCTTGTTTTAAATTTCCTCCTCCTGCAACTCCTTACCTAACAACGACGTATTTATACAGCGCCTTTAACACAGTAAAACTTCCCAAAGCGCTTCAGAGGAGCGTTAGAAGACAAAAAAAAGCAGCACTGTGGGAACACCTTCACCGGCTCAAGAAGGTGGCCCATCACCACCTTCTCAACGCCCACATCCCCTCAACCAATAACAAGAATTTTACATGTCATTCTGGGATCTTCACTGATAATTTGGGAATTAAATTCCACAACACTGGTGCACTTCAGCGGGGCCTGGAAACGAGCATCAATATATTAATTCCTTTACCTAGGTAGGTCATTTTTGTCCCATTAAAACTGAGACCGCACAGTGAAATGGTACGCAGGATGCACCAGCTAGTATTCAGCAGTACCGTGGAGCAGAAATGGGAGCCTTGTGAGGGAGGGGGTACAGCCTGACACATTGGTAGCACTGGGAGATGGTCCTGCAGTGTGACAGTACTGCAGTGGGGCTGCTGATGTTTGGTAGTATTGGGACGGGGTGAGGGGGGGGTGCGGGGGAGCGGTCCTTTGATTTGGCACCATTGTGGAGAGGCAATCTAAGGTTTGATGGAACCTACACTTCAAAAGTACTCAACTGGCTGTATAGCGCTTTGGGACGTCTTGAGGTTGTGCGAGGCGCTATAGCAATGCAAGTCTTTCTTTCAATGGTGGAATGCTGGCATTTGTCAGCAGTGAGGGGGAGGGGCAGGGCAGGACCCTGACACTAGGCAGGAATATTCCATGTCTGGCACCACTGCTTTCTGACTTTGAGGGCTCTCTGTAAAACCTGAACTTGGTGTTTTGGGATGGGATCTGTATCTCAGTGTCTCACAACTGTAAGAAACATTTTAATTGCTATCAACAAAACACAGGTAGTAATTAGAACTTTCAAAATTCAGCTCATTTTGGAAAAAAAAAATCACAGTAAATGAGGACAGACACTGTGCAACAACTCTTAGTAATTGGAGAGTTTACATTAGAAAATAACAGGAGATAATCAGAGGCTGTTTTATCAATAACTGTTCAACTGACGCAAGCGACATGTAGTAATTAGAAGCAGTTTGGTGCAAAATGCAATGTTTTCTTTTGAAAACTAAACTCAAGTTACAAAATACCTTGTCTCTTGCAGCTTAACACACTTGTTCAAGTTTACTGAATACACAACATCTACAACAGGTATGTAATCAGCAGCCTGAGCTCTTCCCTTGCGCGCGCGCTCTCTCTCTCTCTCACCCACACAAAACGTCCGTGTGTTAAGAAAAACACACAGCTCCTCTGTTTAAAACACTCAAAAAGAAGCAAGTTGCCTCGCTTCCTACTCGGCTGAATGATGCACGGGATGGATATCACCTAAACAGGAAATAATGTAACTAAAAAAATGTGCAATAAAATAAGTTTGAAGTGTTAATAGTCTATTAGAGGGTTATATGCTTCGGTTCTTTTGCAGACATCTGTAATTTAAAATGTTTCAGCCGTGGCTCAGTGGGTAGCACTCTCACCTCTGATTCCGAAGGTGCAAGTCTCACCCCAGAGACTTGAACACAAAATCCAGCCTGACACTCCCAGTGCAGTACTGAGGGAGCGCCGCACTGTCAGAGGTGCCGTCTTTCGGATGAGATGTTAAACCGAGGACCCGTCTGCCCTCTCAGGTGGACATAAAAAGATCCCATGGCCACTATTTTGAAGAGCAGGGATCTTGCTGGATACAATTTGGCTGCCACGTTACCTACATCACAAAAGTAACTTCATTTCAAATGTACTTCATTAGCTGTAAAGCGCTTCGGGATGTCCTTAGGTCGTGAAAGTTCTATATATAAAACACTGAATGACTTACCACGGCAGTAAAGAGAAGGTCTGACGTTGATGATACCACGGATTGTTGCTGATTTTATGATATTATAACATGCACGATACTGAATCATATGATTCAGCCCAGGGCAAGACAAGGCTCGGTTATGCAGTACATTATACATTGAGGATCTTGTACATAAAATAATGGATGGCTTTGCTGTTCAAACTCAACCTCAGCCAAAATCAATTTGGGCCATCATAAACCTCATCACCTATCATCCATTATTCCCTACAGTACACAGAATACTAATGCATTAATCATTCCCTGGCAGTTACATTTATAACCAGCATACATTAGCGCTGTGACATTAGTTATGGATGGAATAATCAAATGCACATCTTTCATGTACACAGATAAAGAAAGAGTCCACACATTACACCCCAGGAGCCACATAATCTTTCAAAAGCCAGGCGCTGGGAGAAATGGGCCATTTAAAAACGCTGCAATCAGTAACTCTTTCAGCGCTGTGGCGGCACTGAGAAGGTGTTTTTTTGATTTCATCCTTCCAGAATGCTAACTCTATCCCCTTCACATTATAGTGTTGCCTGAACTAAAGCACAATAACCTGCCAGTATTCTATCGACTCAATGCTTCAGCATCAAACCGCAAAATACAAGATACAACAGACTCCCAAGTAAGGCATCTGGTGCCTACAGATAAAAATGGATTCAACCATTTATACAATGCACATTATTTTTATTTTTTTTAAATACACGGGAATGATAGTAAGGTTATAATTTCAGTTGAGCATTCAAGATGTGCATTACTAACCATGCAGCAGGTTATATCATTTGGATCCTTCAATGGCATTAGCAATCATTTACATGCAACTGTATTCTGTGTATAATACACACTTCGCTTCAATATCAAGGAATTCTGCGGTGTCGAAGGTGCCAACATTTAGAGGAGATGTTTCCCTCTTTAGGTGGATGTTAACGTCCTCTAGCGCTATTTGAAGACAAGCAGGGAGTTGTCTTGGTGCGTTGACCAATATTCTTCCGCCGATCAACTACCCTCACTCCCACAAAAAAAGTCAGCTGCTTCTTTATCTGAAAAGCTGCTCGAGGGATCTTGCTGTCCGCAAAATGGCTGCTGCATCTGCCTATATAACAACAGTGACTGCACTTTAAAACTAATTCATTGGCTATGAAGCACTTTGGGACCTAATGAGGATTTGAAAGGCACTATATAAAAGCGAGCTTTCTTTCTTATTTTGTAACTGAGCAGGCAATTTTTTTCTCCAAGAATTCACCGTCAGGATAATCAGAAATGGCACTGTAACACTAGTCACAAGATGCCACACACATACCGCGGTCTTTAAATAGGTATGACCCCAGCCACAGTCTGTTCGCCCTCCTGCCATCTGGGAGACGCTACAGATGCATTCGCACCCGTACGACCAGATTTAGGAACAGCTTCTTTCCCAGGGCTGTCATCCTACTGAACTCCACAAATAAACTCTAAAGCCTGCACATCTGCCAATGCACTTTATTCTGGTTATGTTAATGTATTACAAGCCAAATGTATGTTGAATGTTTAAATGTCTTAATCTAAATGTACACTCTCGGGAGCCGCAAGCCTACATTTCGTTGTACTGCACTTGTGCACTAACAATGACAATAAAGTTGATTATTATCAGCGACGTTAGTAGTGGGAAAAGGGAATATAGCTAAAAGGTAAACTTCCCTCGACCTGCTCCAACAAGATGCCCAAGCCCCCTGCTTCAGAAGATCACAAACTCCGCCTCTGCGATTTTCCATTTCGAACCGCACCCATCCTGTGGCCTGATTGAGATGGTTAATGCAGTTCCGAACTGGGGCCAGTTTTGTGCTGTGGGTCCATGGCACCGATAATTGGGTTGGGACCACCTAACTTCACTTTATTTAAGACTCTCACAGCCGACTCGGACTTTCACACCAAGAGCCAAACCCAATGCCAGTTTGCTAACTCCACCCATTCCCTCCACTATCCTCTTTAATCATCTTTCTAATGCATCATGAGGAAAGACTTTAACGCAACGAGTGGTTAGGATTTGGAATGCGCTGCCTGATAGGGCGGTGGAAACAGATTCAATAGTAGCCTTCAAAAGAGAATTGGATAAATACTTGAAGGAGAAAAAAATTGCTGGGATATGGGAAAAGAGCGGGGGAGTGGGACTAACCGGATTGCTCTTCGAAAGAGCTGGCACGCACTCGATGGGCCGAATGGCCTCCTTCTGTGCTGTACTCCTCTATAACTTCGACCAAGCTCAGTATGATGACCCCCTTTGTCAGATAAGCCAGAAGTATTAAGTTGCGAACAAAATATATATTCTTAAAGTGTAACAACCAGCTGGCAGTAAATTCAGGGGACAATTCTCACGGTTCCTCTAACAGTTCCAAACAGGTGCCACTATTGGAACAAAATGACAATTCAAGGTAAAAATTTTCATTAAATACGCTGCCATAGAGCAAGACTTAGTTGGTTGCCTCATTATCTTCAATCGGCCAGTGTCTCTTCTTCCCACAATATGCTCACTAACCGCTAGTCCAGATACTCCACCATCACAAGCTCAAAGTAAAAATACTCCCGCAAATCGTGTACATAACATAGGTGTAAAAATAAAATCTAAGCGTGTGGCACAACTTCGGTCTTCAAATCCTATTCAGAGCGGATTCTCTCGCATTTCATTATGTTACTCGACACCCGTGAGTATCAGCTGTGGCTCAGTGTGCAGCACTCTCTCTCTCGCCTCGGAGTCAGGTGGTCGTGGTTTCAAGCCCCACTTGAGGCCTGAGCTGAAAATCTAGGCCGACAATACAGTGCAGTGCTGAGGGAGCGCTGCACTGTCGGAGGTTGCATCTTTCGGATGAGACGTTAAACCGAGGCCCCGTCTGCTCGCTCAGGTATGTGATAAAGATCCCAGGGCACTATTTCAAAGAAGAGTTATCTCTGGGGTCCTGTCCAATATTTATCCCTCAGTCAACGTAACAAACAGATTATCTGGTCATTATCACATTGCTGTTTGTGGGAGCTTGCTGTGCGTAAATTGGCTTCTGTGTTTCCCACATTGCAACAGTGACTACACTTCAAAATAATTCATTGGCTGTAAAGCGATTTGGGACGTCCTGAGGTTGTGAAAGGCGCTGTATAAATTCAAGCTTTTCTTCATTTACAACCTTTACATTTTCCAGTTCATTCACCAAACGCCATCAACTGTCTCCACTACTATGTGCAAAATGGCTGCATTGTGTGTGAGAATTTCAAGAATTTGACGGCCCATCATTCAAATACAGGAGTATTTAAAATTGGAGCAAAGAAAATTCATTCAAAGGCTGCATTAGTTAAGCTGTCACACAACACCAGGTTATAGTCCAACAGCTTTATTTGAAATCACAAGCTTTCGGAGCGCTGCTCCTTCGTCAGGTGAAGGAGCAGCGCTCCGAAAGCTTGTGATTTCAAATAAAGCTGTTGGACTATAACCTGGTGTTGTGTGACTTCTTACATTTGTCCACCCCAGTCCAACACCGGCATCTCCACATCTTAGTTAAGCTGTGCTGTGGACTGTGATGTTGAGACAGGAGAGAAGCCAAGTCCATAAAGCTGAAGAACCAATGCAGTTAGAGTTTTATTTTTCAAACCCACAGTATTTGCCTGCACTAAAGTAACAAAACGTAGAATGGAAGGTGTAGCGTGCTGGCGCTCTAGCTTGCTGTCTCACAAATAGCATCCTGGATAACATCCGCAATACCAAACCACAGCTTGCAGTTATCTAGCGCCTTTAACGTAGAAAAACGTTCCAAGGCGCTTCACAGGAGCGATTATCAAACAAAATTTGATACCGAGTCACATAAGGAGATATTAGGACAGGTGAAAGAGGTCAGTTTTAAGGAGCGTCTTAAAGGCGGCGAGAGAGGGGTTTAGAAAGGGAAGCCCAGAGAAAGGCACCACAGTCCACCAGTGTCACTTTAATCCGTGCAATCTAAAGACAAGTTAAATTCTACCCAGGACAAAGCTAGAAATAAATAGAAATTCTGTTAAGCAAAGCAATCTAGTCGCGCCAACAACAAAAGATGCGCAGCCCATCAATAACAAACCACCACAGCTCGATGGTGTAGCTGGAGAAAATTACTTCCTGCCCCTTTGCCTGAGGCAAGGCCTGTTTTGTACTTTATAAGATTTTTTGTGGAGCCCAAATGGATGCCAAAAATGAAGGGCTTTGACCGACGACAGTTTGATCTGGTTATTCGCCTCTCTCCACCGAGTGATGGAAGAGCACGTCAGCCTCTTAATCTCCTCTCCTGGCTCCACTGAGTTGCACACTTGTGCGGACAAAGAAGCCTCCCGGAGAGCTCGTGCCTCGGGGACGCGAGAGCTGGGTGTGCTTACCTTCACAATGATCCTAGAACTAACAGCGTGCTTGCTTACAGATGATTTTTAGTTAGCTATGCGTGTGCTTGAATATCTGCTTTAAACAGTGCAAGGCTCCAGGTACATCTGTATGTTCAAGAAAGAAAAATGTCTGTTAATATAAATATTTAAGTCAAAAGTATTGACTGTGTTTGAAGTCTCAGTATCAACTAGTTATTTTTTTCAGTGTAATGACACACCGGCTGTCCCCAAGGGTACACTGAGCTAGTGGTCCCCTCCAATAAATTACCAAGTGTAACCCAAGGCAGAGACTCCGGAGGCATACTGATCTGGTTTAAAACAGAACTTAAGAATTACATCAAATTTATAAAAAAGGGCGAAAACCATATGTGGCTCAAACTTGAGAGGGAGATTATCTCAAACACCCAAGATGTTTACATTTGCGCACTTTATATCCCTCCAATCGATTCCCCGTACTACAAAGAGGACACCTTCTCCAACATGGAGGGGGAAATTATCCAATACCAGGCCCAGGGGAACGTGTTGATCTGTGGGGACCTCAATTCAAGAACGGGCGAAGAACCAGACTTCACCAATAATCAGGGAAACAATTACGTATTCGGGAATAACCACTTTGACATCCCTTCCCTTCCATACAGGCATAACTGCGACAAGCAGTCAAATACCAACGGTAAACAGCTACTACAGCTCTGTCGAAACCTGGGTCTGTACATTGTCAATGGTAGGTTCATAGGAGACCTCCTAGGAAGATCGACCTACTGCTCACCTCTTGGCTGCAGCACAGTAGACTATATGATTACAGACTTGGACCCATCCTCTTTCAGAGCATTCACAGTCAAACCACAAACAACACTGTCAGATCACAGTCAAATTACTATGTTTCTCAAAAAGACAGAAACAAACAACATAGAAACACAACCCAGTAAACTGTACAACACCAAAAAATCGTACAGATGGGCCAAAAACGACACGGAAAAATACCAGAAAACAATTAGCAATGCATCAACTCAAGCTCTCTTAGACACCTTTCTGGATAACATATACACTCACAATAAAGAAGGCGTAAACCGGGCAGTTAGTAAACTAAACAATATTTTTGATAATTTGGCAACAAATGCAAACTTGAAAGCTCACAAGAACAAACCCAAAACAAAAAACTATGAAAAATGGTTTGACCATGATTGCCATAACATGAGGAAAAAACTTAGAAAACTATCAAACCAAAAACACAGACATCCAGAAAACGAGGAATTACGCCTTACTTATTGTCAGACGCTAACACAATACAGAAACACACTCAGGACCAAAAAAGAGCAATTTATTAAGAATACACTCAGCTCCATGGAGGAATCCATTGAGTCGAATTGTTTCTGGGACAACTTGAAAACACTACACAAAAAACAACACGACGATTTGTCCATTCAAAATGGGGACACATGGGTAAACCACTTTGAAAAATTATACCAGAAAAACACACTAGGACCAGAGCAACACCAAATACGCAAAAAACTTGAAAAGCTTGAAATGGCCATAAAAGATAACCAAAACCCGCTAGACGCCATAATAACAGAAAAAGAACTTCTTGAAAAACTCAAGGACCTGCGACCAGGAAAAGCTTGCGGGACAGACGGCATACTAAATGAGATGATTAAACACGCAGACGACAAACTGAAACTGGCTATCCTAAAACTCTTCAACTTGGTTCTGAGTGTCGGTTATTTCCCTGACATCTGGAACAAAGGACTCATAACACCCATATACAAAAGTGGGGACAAAATCGACCCAAACAACTATCGAGGCATCTGTGTAAACAGTAACCTGGGGAAGGTATTCTGTAGCATCATAAACAAAAGACTTATAAACTTCCTTGAAGAGCACAATGTCTTGAGTAAAAGCCAAATTGGATTCCTGCCAAACTATAGAACATCCGATCATATCTTCACCCTACAGACCCTAATTGACAAACACGTTCACCATAACAAAAGCAAAATCTACGCATGCTTTGTAGATTTCCAGAAGGCTTTCGACTCCATCTGGCATGACGGTTTATTCCTGAAACTTATCGAAAGCGGGGTAGGAGGGAAAACATATGATGTAATTAAATCAATGTATACAAACAATAAATGTGCAGTTAAAATTGGAGACAAACAAACAAAATACTTCCCACAGGGGCGGGGGGTGACGCAGGGCTCGCCAATCTCACCGACACTCTTTAATATTTACATTAATGGATTGGCAAAACTACTTGAACAATCTACAGCACCCGGCCTCACCCTATATGAATCCAAGGTTAAATTCCTCCTCTATGCCGACGACCTGGTTCTGCTGTCACCAACTAAGGAGGGTCTACAGCAGAACCTGGACCTGCTGGAGTCGTACTGCCAGACTTGGGCCCTGACAATAAATCCCCAAAAAACCAAAGTCCTTGTGTTCCAGCAAAGATCCAAACAACATGGACCCACAATAAATTTCACAGTAGGAACAACCAAAATTGAACAAACCACTCACTACACATACTTGGGCTTAAAAATCAGTTCTACGGGAAACTTCAAACTGGCTGTGAATGAACTGAAAGAGAAAGCAAGAAGGGCTTTCTATGCCATCAAAAAATCAATCCAAATAGAAATCCCAATTAGCATTTGGTTCAAAATTTTCAAATCAGTAATTGAACCAATTGCACTCTATGGCAGTGAGGTCTGGGGACCACTAACACAACAAGATTTTGCAAAATGGGACAAACACCCAATTGAGATCCTACATGCGGAATTCTGTAAAAGTATCCTCCGGACTCAAAGGAAAACAGTAAACAACGCATGCAGGGCGGAACTAGGCCAATACCCATTAATAATCACTATCCAAAAAAGAGCCACCAAATTTTGGAATCACCTACAAATGAGCAACCCCCAATGCTATCACTACGACGCCCTGAAATGCCAAGAGCTGACCATAAAGAAGAATACCCTCAGTCAACTAGTCCTGGGACTCAATAAAGTAACTAATAACAATACTAACAATAACCAGCCCCAGGACAGTGACAGGGTAACACAAAGAATTCGACCCAACACAATCGTCGCTAAGCAAAAGGAAAAATATCTGTCATATTGGGCAGAAACAACAAAAACCCAAAGCAAACTCAATTGCTACTTGGCCCTAAACAGACAATACAACATAGCTGATTACCTGACCATGGTAAAGGATAACAAACTGAGAAGAACCTTGACAAGGTACAGACTTAGCGAACATAGCCTAGCGATCGAAAAAGGCAGACACAGGCAGACCAGGCTGCCAAGAGAAGACAGGATATGCTCTCACTGCAGTCAGGGAGTAGTTGAGACAGAGATGCACTTCCTCACAGCCTGTGGAAAATATCAGGGCATCAGAGAGAATTTCTATCAAAAATTCTCACAAATATGCCCTGAATTCAGAAATCTGACTGACAACCAAAAACTCCCATTCCTACTGGGGGAGGAGAGAAGCTGTGTAACACTGGCGGCACACTATGTTACAGCTTGCCATGAACAGAGGGACAACCAGTAAACTAAGACAAGAGTATATATAAACAAGGCGAAAATATATTTATAAACTCAGGGATATACCTGTTTATACACTGTATGAATGGAACCGCGTTTATGTGTTCAACCATAAATGTATTTTGATGCTTTGGCAACATAAGATGTACCTTATCATGCCAATAAAGCGATTTGTATTGTATTGTATTGTATTGTAATGTCATGATGGTAACACCCCAAATGAACTTTGGAACAACACAGACCCATTAACATAGGTTTCATCTTGACATAAGGAAAAGCAGAGCCCATATAACGACATTAATAGCAACGATCGGTCACATCAACTGTGGGCTGGAGTATATTAAACTATTTACCTTCTCATCTTTTGTTGGAGCCTGTGATTGTCCTGATTTCACAGTGGCAGATGATGCATGGATAATTAAAGTTTGCAAGGCGAAATCAAATTTTGCATTTACGGCGGATAGACTCGCAGTCCTTTCAAAGTTACCAATCTGAATATCATGCATCCGAAATGAGGGAGTTGTCAACCGGACAGCATGACGTGCCCAGTCTGTCGAGTTCAACATATGGGCCATGTGCTCGACCCCCGACGACACAACCCGCCGCTCCCTCTGCCAATTAGTAACTGCCACAGCTTTCCCATCATGCTTAATTTCATTGCCGAGGTCACGGTTCAAGCGGGCCGATGAACTGCCACCAAAGGGTCAGGTCATGGGCCATTTCTCTGTTGTCCTGGGGGGAGGTTCCTAGCCCATGGCGTTTGAGACAAAAGGCAGCAGGCAACAGCCGCATCTTGTTCGAGGGCATTCCCCTTGAATGTTTTAACTAAAGGCGAAGCGACAAAAGTGCAGACATTCTAGACCACGCTGGTCGCACTGGCCAAATGTAAGCAACCTACATGAGCCGGGCCCTGTCAATAGAGGGAACGAATTATTCCACTTTGGAGGCTTTATGAATTTTGGATCTGGATTTCCAGTTAATTTGTTTTCCTGCCGACTAAAAAAAAAACACATGAATCTATTAAAATATTGACCGCATATGAGAAAATTAAAGGAACAGGAAGAGGCCATTCAGCCCCTTGAGCCTGTTCCGCCATTCAATGAGCTCATGGCTGATCTGCGATCTGTGATCTAACTCCACATACCCGCCTTTGCCCCATATCCCTCATTACCTTTGGTTAACAAAAAGCTATCAATCTCAGATTTAAAATTAACAATTGCAGTTTGCGGAAGAGTTCCAAACTTCTACCACCCTTTGTGTGTAGAAGTGTTTCCTAATTTCACTCCCGCAAGGCCTGGCTCTAAATGTTTAGGCTCTGCCCTTAGTCCTAGACTCCCCAACCAATTTTACATCAAAAACGAAACTGGCAAATATGAACAAAGCATTATCCCCACGAACCCATTTAAGACATTCCCTATTTTTAATTACAGACCGCAAACATCAAAGATCATTGTTGTAGTGATCGAAGATCTATTCCGAAGTTATCATAAAATACTGCACACGGATTGTCATAGTTAAAAGCTTAACAATTTGGTTACGCTTTCCACTTAACACGAGAGGAATCTCTGCAACATCAGGGAATTGCATGAGTCGCAAGCAACTATAACACGTATCATCATCGTACAAAATAACCTGGTGCACTGCAGTCAACATTGAGATGGATTGCAGAGCGCAAACATACATGCATTTTTACAAAACAAAATACATGAAAGGGAATTCTCACTGGCGGCACACCAGGCCATTCCTGGTCAGAAAAATTCCACTTATGTCTTATTTTACAATAGTACTTCGACTGCAGTTAAGACACATAAGAAATAGGAGCAGGAGTAGGCCACACGGCTCATCGAGCCTGCTCCGCCATTTAATAAGATCACGGCTGATCTTCAACCTCAACTCCACTTTCCTGTCCTATACCCCCCATATCCCCTTAGTGCTTAAAAATTGCAATATTTGTCTAGTACTTGACTGACACTCTCTAAAAGTTATCCACAGAATTCAATCACAACTCTCAGGTTGAAAGGCACCTCTCAAATGGCTCAAAATTATATACAAATCTCTGACTGTTCCTATTCTGGATTCCTGGCTTGTCCTGAACTCTCTTAGAAAGGCAATGACACCCTGGCAGCAGCTTTTCAGCCAACTCACTGATTACAACACGGTTGGGAACCCAGTTATTGCAGTGTGTCATCATCATACAAAATAGTCACTTCTGAAACCACCTTAACCTCAATGAGCACTGCAGCACTCTGCATGCTGTTACAAACACAAAGTAAATGCTCAGTCACTACGAGCAATGTAAGAAGTCACTTATCGTGAAGCCCAGGCCACGTACAGAACTGAAGTGTCCCAGAAAGACAAAAGATTTTTTTCAAAGCGAGTTTTGCATCAGCTCCCCGGACTATAAATTGTTACGTGGTGTTACGCTGACATCTAGTGGAATGTTTCTTTAACGTACGTTGCCTTCAAATTCGCTCCCTTCCAGCCACATCCACCATCATCTCCTACGGTTAAGAGTGGAATGCAGGCGACCTCCTGTACCAGGCCATTATAGGAACATAGGAGGCCAAGAGGGTTCGAGTACAGGAACAAGGATGTCTTGCTGCAGTTGTACAGGGCCTTGGTGAGACCGCACCTTGAGTATTGTGTGCAGTTTTGGTCACCTTACCTGAGGAAGGACGTTCTTGCCATGGAGGGAGTGCAGCAAAGATTCACCAGACTGATACCTGGGATGGCAGGAATGACGTACGAGGAGAGATGGGGTCGATTGGGCTTATACTCACTGGAGTTTAGAAGATTGAGAGGGGACCTCATCGAAATTTATAAAATTCTGTCAGGTCTGGACAGACTAGATGCAGGAAGGATGTTCCCGATGGCGGGGGAGTCCAGAACCAGGGGTCACAGTCTAAGGATAAGGGGTAAGCCATTTAGGACTGAAATGAGGAGGAATTTCTTCACCCAGAGAGTGGTGAACCTGTGGAATTCTCTGCCACAGAGGGCGGTGGAGGCCAGTTCATTAAATATATTCAAGAAAGAATTGGATATATTTCTTGAGGCTAAAGGGATCAAGGGATAGGGGGAGAAGGCAGGGACAGGGTACTGAATTTGGATGATCAGCCATGATCTCATTGAATGGCCTACTCCTGCTCCTATCTTCTAAGTTTCTATGATCCCCACATACATTGATTCCGCTCGAGTCCAAAAATCTATCGATCTCAGCCTTGAATATTCTCAATGACTGAGCATCCACAGCCCTCTGGGGTAGAGAATTCCAAAAATTCACAACCCTCAGTGAAGAAATTTCTCCTCACCTCAGTCCTAAATGGCCGACCCCTTATCCTGAGACTATGCCTCCTAGTTCTAGACTCTCCAGCCAGGGGAAACAACCTCTCAGCATCTACCCTGTCAAGCCCTCTAAAAAAGGTTATACTTTTCAATGACATCACCACTCATTCTTCTAACTCCAGAGAGCACAGGCCCAATTTACTCAATCTCTCCTCATAGGACAACACTCTCATCCCAGGAATCAAACTAGTGAACCTTCTTTGCACTGCCTCGAAGGCAAGTGTATCCTCCCTCAGATAAGGACACCAAAACTG
The DNA here is from genome assembly GCF_052327205.1 of Somniosus microcephalus. Lineage (NCBI taxonomy): Eukaryota > Metazoa > Chordata > Chondrichthyes > Squaliformes > Somniosidae > Somniosus > Somniosus microcephalus. Next base: position 5,069,857 of record NC_141016.1, on the reverse strand, counting down.
TGCACAGTACTCCAGGTGTGGTCTCAACAAAGCCCTATATAATTGCAGCAAGAGTTGTAGCTACCCTGTATCTGCGCTCTAAAGTACATCGCTATTGTATCTTATTTATTTTTGACATATATTCCATAACATTATTATTTGTAATAACTTTCTCCATTCCGAGCTCAGGGGCATAGAGATCAATTGTTCTGCTCCACCACCACAGATTGGCATAACCGTACTCAATAAAACACAGGCCAATTCTGGGACCTTTTAGAGTTGTATCACATATCCTATAACCCAGCACTCCAAAATTTCCTGCATGGCTTAACTTAAAAAATACTGATCCAAATTGACCGCCTCTGTCCTATGTAGTATCTTTAATACTTCTTACAAGGTCCCTTTGCATTCATCTACTTTCTCAAGTCTCAAGAGTCTATGATTTCAGGCCTTTCGATGAACAGCCTGCAGATGAAGTGTAAATTGAAAGCAAATGGAAAAGAGAGAAAATGCAGCTTTGTCTGAAGTTATTAAAATCACGGTTCAGGATAACCTTTGTGGCCCTGCATTGCATTGGCTCAAGAGGTTGGACATTTCCCCTCTGCTTTGGTGACTGGAACAGAACACAGTTCTCAAGGTGCAGTCGGATAAGAGCACGATACAATTTCAATGTAATGGCCTCAGCCTTAAACTCGACTGATTTCGCAGCTTTGATGATTGATGCCCTGCAATGATTGAACATACTATTACCGCCAGTCTTCTTTCAGCCTCTCTTCTACCTGGTTCAGCACCATTCTTTCTTTCAGTATGTTGCCCTACGATAAAGGTGCTATATAAATGCAAGTTGTTTTCATAGAATCACAGAAATTTACAGCACAGAAGGAGGCCATTCAGCCCATCTTGTCTGTGCCGGCCGACAAAGAGCTATCCACCCTAATCCCACTTTCCAGCACTTGCTCCGTAGCCTTGGAGGTTACAGCACTTCAAGTGCATATCCGAGTACTTTTTAAATGCGATAAGGCTTTCTGCCTCTACCATCCTTTCAGGCAGTGAGACCAACCCCCCCCCCCCCCCCACAACCCCCCGGGTGAAAACATTTCTCAAATCCCCTCTAAACCTCCGACCAATTACTTTAAATCTATGCCCCCTGGTTATTGACATCTCTGCTAAGGGAAATAAGTCCTTCCTATCCACTCTATCTAGGCCCCTCATAATTTTATACACCTCAATAAATCTCTGTTCCAAAGAAAATAACCCCAACCTATCCAATCTTTCCGCATAGCTAAAATTCCCCAGCCCAGGCAACATCCTCGTAAATCTCCTCTGTACCCTCTCTAGTGCAATCACATCCTTCCTGTAATGTGGTGACCAGAACTGCACGCAGTATTCTAGCTGCGACCTAACTAGCGTTTTATACAGTGCAAGCATAACCTCCCTGCTCTTATATTCTGCGCCTCGGATAATAAAGGCAAGTATCCCGTATGCCTTCTTAACCACCTTATCTACCGGTCCTGCTAGCTTCCAGGAACCGTGGACATGCACTCCAAGGTCCCTCTAATCCTCTGCACTTCAGTGCCCTACCATTTATTGTGTATCCCCTTGCCTTGTTAGCCCTCCCTAAATGCATCACCTCACACTTCTCCTGATTGAATTCCATTTGCCACTGTTCTGCCCACCTGACCAGTCCATTGATATCTTCTGCATCATCAACCACATGGCCAATTTTTGTATCATCTGCAAACTTCCTCATAGCTAAATACCAGCCTTGAATTTTCTGAAAATTTTGTCTAGAACCTTTGGCTGCATCATTGGCAAATAATTTTTTCTGTTAATAACTTGAGCACTGGCATACCAGCCTAGATTTTGTGCTCAAATCTCGAGTGCAACTTTAATCCACAACCTTCGGACTCAAAGGCGAAAGTGCTACCAACTGAGCCACAGCTGACTAAATGTGCATGTGTGCGATTGCAAATGAACATTTTACAGCACTGAAGAATATAAACAGAAAAATTGTTCAATTTCTTCTTGAGATGAAAGTAGGTCCCGCTCCCTTCTCTCTGAGGGAGTGCTGCACTGTCGGAGGTGCCGTCTTTCGAATGAGGCCCCGACTAGCCTCTCAGGTGGACGTAAACGATCCCACAGCACTATTTCTAGGAAGAGCAGGGGAGTTGTACCTGGTGTCCAGGCCAATATTTATCCCTCAATCATCAGCACTATCTGGTCACTCACATTGCTTTTTGTGGGACCCTGGTCTGCACAAATTTGGCTGCCGCGATTCCTACATTACAAGTGACTACACTTCTACGATTCTATGGGTGGATAGCTTTGTCAGCTGGCACGGACAAGATGGGCCGAATGGCCTCCCCTTCTGTGCTGTTAATTTCTACAATTCTATGAAAAAGTACTTCATTGGCTGTAAAGCTCTTTGGGACGTCCTGAGGTTGTGAAAGGCGCTATAGAAATGCAAGTCTTTCTTTTTTCTTTTTATGTATTATATAGTGGTGTAATATACAATCCCTGGTTTTTTTTTTTAAGTAAGCAATACATGAACCAAGAATGAGCATCGGCACTCTAAGATGTAGCACTTCAACAGTCTAGGATAAACCTACTCTACAGCAGACCATTACTGCTAGCGTGCAGATATTTTGTTTAAACTAGCAGAGAATCCATGGAGCTACTCACGGGGCATCAGAGCTTAGACTGTTTAACGGCAGCACTGGGTTGCACCTTTCTGCAGAAAGAAGGTTGAGGAGTTCAGAAACAGTTAAGTATTTATTTTGATTAATGGATCCTAAGTTTTCCTTACTCACTGCTGTTCAGAAAAATAAGTTGATTCCCTCAGATGCAAGTTATCTTCACAACCCTGTACACACAACCTGGGGGAAACCAGTGGCTCAGGGTATGGCTGCTGCAATCTATTGTCCACTATCGTACAAAGAATAAGGGTTAAGTGGTGGTGTATTCAATTGCTGACCAGGTTTAGAGAATGCAGGGGTCCCAGGCACCGAAATCCAGGCCTGCACATGGAGCAAAAACCAAACCAGATCAGCACTGAGAGGGTGAGGAAGGGGAGTGAGGAGGAACTGTTAATAAACAGATGGGCTGCCCGAATAAACACATCACAGATGCATACCATCGCTTGTGAAAAATCTCCCAAAGAGCAAATGTTTTTAACCAAAGAAGAAAAAATTATATTTACCTTCAAAGTCCCAACAGTGGTTTTCCTGTTGGTTTCCTCAGAAGGTAGCAAGGCTTACAAACAGCACCAAGAACGGCAGGTCTTGCAGTTGATCACAGCTGATATCTGGGAGCGGTAGGCATCAATCCATACCCTGAGCTTCAGCTTGCTTCCTCCTTCAGTCCCTTTAGTGGACAAAGATAGCTCTACTTAAACCCCCTCCCCCAAAATCAAGCCCCAGGCTTTTCAGAGGGGCACAGGTCACTAGCAGAAAACATTAAACACATTCTTAACACACCATTATTTTCTTGTCGTGCCCGTGTCGATTACATTACAAACCTTATTTCAAGCAATAAGCCACTCACCTCAGAACGGGCAAAAGGGTCTTCAAAAACACCAAGGATGTGGCTTCTTGTACATCCTTATTTTCCCCGTGGAACTTATGCACTCGTGCACATAAACATCTAGCCTGTTCCACGCAATTGTGATACCTTGTGTCTCAATATATACACTCGCCACCCTACCTGAAACCATACGATCTCTTGGGAGATGCGAAAAACCAGATAATCCAGGCCAATTTGGGGGAAAAAAATCTGGGAAATCCCTCGCCGACCCAGCAAGGCGATGGAAACTATTCCAGGAGATCACTCTGGGTCCCGGATTCCCTGCAGAACCTACCTTCTGTACGAGGTGATGTCCGCCCCAGCCAGAAACGGGTCCAGCTCTCGCTTGAAGGAATTCAGCGAATCGGCGTCTACTGCACGAGCCGGCAGCCTGCTCCAGAGCTCCAGTATTTTCTGGGAAAACAACCACCCCGACACCCAACCTAGATACGGCCTTACACAACTTACATTTTTGACCCCCGGCCCTCCCTAACAGATTTAATTGAAACAAACTGTCAACTGGAACACAATCTATCTCCTTATCTAATAAACCTCAATCAGATCAGCCCCAAGTCTACACTTCTCTTAAGTGCAGAGTCCCAGCTCTTTTAGCCTATCTTGATAACTAAGATGCTTTAGACTGGGAATTAGTCTGGTGGTTCCTCCTCCGCACCCTTTCCAAAGCCTCAATATCACCCACCATGTGAGGAAACCAAAACTGGGCAAAGGATTCTGTGATTTGTTACAGCTTTAGGAGTATGAAATTTGAGCCAGGCAGGTATGACATATTTTGCGTAAATGTAATGATTTTCAGCAGTATGCAGTTATATCTAGTATTGTTATTTCTTGATCGGGGAGAGGGGGCAATGATTTATCTCCAGTTACAATTATAATTGCACATGGTTTATTTTCAGGAGGAAAGGTAGATTATATTACTGGTAAATTGCAGATCATTTGGTGTTCATCTACAAGAAACACATACAAAAACAAGGAATACAAAAGCATTTCATCCAATCTTAATTTCATACAAAAATGCATTTAATGTTATTGACGTTCCAAAGTACAGATTATAAAGTATTCACAAAACATAACCAGTTGCGTCTATAAGGTTGCAATCTTCCGCTGTAAAAAAAAGAACAAAATTTCCAAGGTGCAAAACTCATCATCGCAGTCTTCACAATGTTTCCCAGGCTTCAAAACCAGTAAATGTCTTCGCTACACTCGCTCCAAGGAGATGTCTTCACTACACTCGCTCCAAGGCTTCTAGCATGATGATGCTGTTCCCTCTAATGACCTAATGGATTGAGTTCAAAAATAAAGTTAAAACGCTCATTGAAAGAACAACGACAAGTACATTTTCGTGCTAGAATGTACAACCTCAGGCACTGATACCAGACTCCTAACTGAGCACAAGCTCTGCGCCAGAGTGGTAAGCCACAAGATCGTGCTGGCAGCACTGTAGGAGAGCCTCATGTTTGGATCAGGATGGGAACAAATCAACCGGAGAAAAGATGCTTTCTCACAGAGACAGGCCGAAGTCAAATTGGGGCAGTGTCAATGTTCCCAGTAAGCGCCGGCGCAGTGATGGGAAAAGTCCCGCGCAGGCTGCTCACCAACGTCTCCCGTCAGCTGCCCTGCCTGCTTCCACCCACCACCCCCCCTCCGTGCGCGGCCCATTCAAATTTGTGCGCATGCACGGTATCTACAGTGGAAAAGCCAGTGAGTGGGACCTTGTAGATGACAGCGCGGCCATGCACCTTAGCGGGAACATTGACGCTCACCGGCTTCTCCACTGTAAATACTGCGCACGCGCGGACATTTAATGGAATCGCGCACCAACAGAAACAGGCCGCGCGGAACATCGGGTGGCGTGGTATATAGTCCTATCATCAGTTAGACTGCAGGCCAGATATTCTTCCTTTAACTGAGCGACAGGGACCTGACGTGGCAGGCTATGGCAGAATAGAAAAGCGTCGTCATTTGACAACTAACAGCACCCGCAAAAAAGAGAGATAGATATTAAATAATGAACATCATGACCGAGGGAAGAAGTGGGATCGAAAACTTATTTAGACTTCATTAACGCTCTGTGGTGCTTACGCAGCCAAAGAGAGTCTTCTGGCGACGAGGGGGCCACGGATCAGCTCCGAGCGCGGCCCACGCTACAATTAATAGCAATGAACACCGATCTCTGTCTCATCAGTGACATTACCAGAGCAGTATAGTGTCAAAGAGACACATGGACCTTGGCGAGGCAAAATTTACTTTACACCAAGAAATGCTGATATATATACAGGAGACTTTGGTTTATCCGGAGGTTGTATGTCCGGAAACCTCGATCTACCGGTAGAAATCAGGAGCCATTTTGTTAGGTTTTTTTTCTTCTCGTGGCTTTTTTTCCCCCCAACAGTCAGGCTTTGGAAAGTCTCTGAAGCTGTTGCTAAGCTACAGAGACGCTTCCAAGGTACGGGCCGACTGTTTGAAGCTGTTGCTAAGCAACAGTGTTTGTTGTCAGATACGGAGATGAAAACCTCCGTATGCTTCAACATTAACTTTGTATGTCCGGCAGTTTTGATAGGTCGGCAACAGCTCGGTCCCGTCGGTGCCGGATATAACAAAGTTTCCTGTAGTGTATTTTGAGGAGTATTGCAAACATGGTTCCAAATGTTAATTCACAATACTTAACATTGGAATTAAAGACGAGAAGTGTTGTGTACGAGGAGCGTTACTGGGCATTCTCGAGTCAGTACAAAGATAGATCACTCGGTTAATCCCGGGGATGAGGGGGTGGACATATGAGAGGTTGAGTAGATTGGGACTCTACTCATTGGAGTTCAGAAGAATGAGAGGCGATCTTATTGAAACATATAAGATTGTGAAGGGGCTTGATCGGGTGGATGCGGTGAGGATGTTCCCAATGATGGGGGAAACTAGAACTAGGGGGCATAATCTTAGAATAAGGGGCTGCTCTTTCAAAACTGAGATGAGGAGAAACTTCTTCACTCAGAGGGTAGGAGGTTTGTGGAATTTGCTGCCCCAGAAAGCTGTGGAAGCTACATCATTAAATAAATTTAAAACAGAAATAGATAGTTTCCTAGAAGGGAATTAAGGGTTACGGGGAGCGGGCAGGAAATTGGACATGAGTCTAGGTTCGGAATGGTCATGGCCCTGTGGGTAGCGGAGCGGGCCCAGGGGCCGTGTAGCCTGGTCCTGCTCCTACTTCTGGTGTTCTAATTCTGTGTTAGATTTCAGGAGATGGTTCTATTCCTGTTCCTGGCTGGGGTGGAGATCGCCTTTTACAGAAGTACTGTAGAAAATATAGGGACAGAGTGATCTCCTGGATGAGTTTCGGTCGCCTAGATGGGTCGGAGAGGAATTTCCCAGATTTTTTCTCCCAAATTGGCCATTGGGTTTTTTAATCTGGTTTTTCGCCTCTCCCGGGAGATCACATGGGTTCGGGTGGGATGGAGAGTGAAAGTAGATTTGAGGTTAGGATCAGATCAGCCATGATCTTATTGAATGGTGGAGCAGGCTCGAGGGGCCGATTGGCCTGCTCCTGCTCCTATTTCTTATGTTCTTATGTTCAACTAGTTTCCATTAAAGGCCAGTTTGCCACTCAAATGGGATCTCCCCCTCCCCACCCCCCAAAGAAACCAATTGACAAGCAACACAACACTGTGTGGTCAGAACTGCATAAAAATCTGTGTGTAAATATCCATGCCCTCCAACTGGGTTACTATGAGGACTCCTGGATGGGGAAAATTGATTTACTCAAGTAGGAATACAAGACCCGAGTGTAACTTACCACCATGCCGATGTTATTCTGCTGTCCACCCGGTGCCATCTCGACGGTTTCATCCACGACAAGATTCATGAAGGGGTCGAACCCACGCAGGATTCCTTGCACATGCCTCCCACCATTCAGTTTTACTGAATGAGAAAACAAAGTCTCATGAAATCTGCATCCAAAGCTGCCCGGTGATCTCTGCGCGCGGAACTGATTTGAAAGCAGGAACTAGTAAAGTCACACACAGCCTGCAGTTAATGAACACAAGAGCCGGCGAGACTGCAGAGCTGCCCTTTGAACTGAGCGCCCACCCGACACTGCGACAGCAACTAAATTAACATGTTAACAGTTGTGATGTTAGCATCACTTCCCCACAATCTTAATTTATGATCAAGAATGGACAGAACATTGAAGAGAAGCACTTTCCAGACAAATGGCTTGCAGCTTCTGTAATTGCGAGAATTGTAAAAGAAAGACAATTTTAATTGCTACTTTTCTTCTGGACAGAAGCAGTGTCATTTTCTTTCCCAGCATCACAGAAAACTAGCAACATACACACAGCCACCTAAAGCAATCTTCGAAATTTGTCTTTTAGAACAAATATCAAAATGAGCAAGATTTAAATCTGTTGCTAGTAAGAGGCAGACCACAAAGCACGCAATTTAATACAGGGCGGTTTAAAGTTCTGAGACAAGGCACAAGAGGATACTGTAGATTATTTACTCAAGATAATAGAAAGAGAGTTCTTTCATGCTGCCATATTCATCATGCAGTTCTTGACCAGCTCAATCAGATTATTTTTAATATAAAAAAGGCCACTGAATCTGATTTACATCAGGTTAGAATTTGCTCCATGCTCCTGTTTAAGTGTGTTCCGACGGTTACTGGTGCCTTTACTTGAAATATTCTGCCAGATGACTGGTTGCTTAAAATGCCCTGCAGGATTCAAAATGGCCTCTTCCGTGAAAGGCACCCCCAACCGTGTGCATTCAATAAAAAGCTGCATTAACAGTTTTAGGGGTTTGAAATTCTATTTTGAAGCTTCAACACTTGCACTGCTGCAGTGTGCAGTAGCCTGATCATAGATCTTAGCGTTTCCCCAGCCCTGACAGTCATTGTGCTGAAGAAACCTATTGTGTTACGTTATTTGGCACAGTTCCAGTTTGGAGTAATGCAACCCTTTCCCCCAAACCATGTTATCACTGTTCCTTGTGCAAAAAGTAAATGCAAAACTCACATGACAGCTTCTTGTCCATGAACCTAAGAAAAGAAACAAAAATTACAAGAGATGTTCAAGGACAGTGAAATAGTAGGATACACAAATACCAAGTACACCATCAGAACTTAAAAGCCTCCTTAAAAATCCATCAGAAGCCACATTACCTCTAAAATAAATTTAAGGGGAAAGAGAACCTTTCGTTGCAAGACCTTCTTATAGGAAAGAATATATTCACCATAAATTCCTTGCAACATTTAAAATAATACCCATGGCTCTCCTGCTGCTCATCAACATTTTTAATTACTTATAATAAACGCTCATTACAGGAAACTTTCGTTGAACCGGCGGTTAAACGTCCGGAAAGCTCTATCTACCGGCAAAATTCAGGAGCCGTTTCCTATAAGTTTTTTTTACTTCTCGTTGCTTTTTTTCCCCCCAGTCAGGCTCTGCAAGGTCTGTAGCTAAGCAACAGCTTCAGCTAGAGACGCTTGCAGCTGCAGCCGACTGTTTTGAAGCTGTTGCTAAGCAACAGGGTTTGTTGATTCACACGGAGCTGAAAAGCTCTCTATGTTTTAACATTGCCGCTGGTTTATACGGCAGTTTTGATCTAACGGCACCAGCTCGGTCCCGTCAGTGCCGGATACCAGAAAGTTTCCTGTATTACAATTAAAATTATTGCATTTTGCCCCACTACTCCCCACGTATTACAGCTGAATTACCCATGGCCTGCTAGCAGGCTTGAACCACGTCTAGAACTGGAAAAAAAAGGAAAAACTTCAAAGCGCTGAAAATCTGAAAGAGTGGAAATACATAGGTCAGTTGGCACCTGTGAAAAGCAATGACAGGTTGCGACAACACGCTCACTACCGTTCCCTACACGGATGAATACACAATAAACACCATAACCGGAGGTTGGGGATGGCATGAAAAGGGAAATTAAAGAAGCGTGCAATAAGGGCACAGCAGTCATCATGGGTGACTTTAATCTACATATAGATTGGGCCAACCAAATTAGTAACAATACTGTGGAGGCGGAATTCCTGGAGTGTTTACGGGATGGTTTCCTGGACCAATATGTCGAGGAACCAACCAGAGATCAGGCCATCTTAGACTGGGTATTATGTAACGAGAAAGGATTAATTAGCAATTTTGTTGTACGAGGCCCCTTGGGTCTGAGCGATCATAATATGATTGAATTCTTCATTAAGATGGAGAATGAAGTAGTTGACTCCGAGACTAGGGTCCTCAATTTAAATAAAGGAAACTACGATGGTCTGAGGAGCGAGTTGGGTAGGATTGATTGGGGAATGGCACTCAAAGGGTTGACGGTGGATAGGCAATGGCAAACATTCAAAGACCGAATGGATGAGCTACAGAATTTGTTCATCCCAGTTTGGTATAAAAATAAAACAAAAAAGGTGACTCAACCGTGGTTAACAAGGGAAATTAGGGATAGCATAAGATCCAAGGAGACGACATATAAATTGGCCAGAAAAAGCAATAATCCTGAGGATTGGGAGCAGTTTAGGATTCAACAAAGGAGGACAAAGGGATTAATTAAGAAAGGGAAAATAGAATATGAGAGTAAGCTAGCAGGGAACATAAAAACTGACTGTAAAAGCTTTTATAGATATGTGAAGAGAAAAAGATTGGTGAAGTCAAGCGTAGGTCCCTTGCAGTCAGAATCAGGGGAATTTATAATGGGAAACAAAGAAATGGCAGACCAACTAAATTCATACTTTGGTTCTGTCTTCACAAAGGAGGACACAAATAACCTCCCAGAGATGCCGGGGAACATAGGGCCTGATGAAAGGGTGGAACTGAAAGAAATCAATATTTGTAGTGAAATGGTGTTAGGAAAATTGATGGGACTGAAGGCCGATAAATCCCCAGGGCCTGATAATCTACATCCCAGGGTACTTAAGGAAGTGGCCCTAGAAATAATAGATGCATTGCTGGTCATCTTCCAGAACTCGATAAGACTCTGGAACAGTACCCATGGATTGGAGGGTAGCTAATGTTACCCCACTATTCAAAAAAGGTGGTAGAGAAAAAGCGGGGAATTATAGACCGGTAAGCCTGACACTGGTAGTGGGGAAAATGCTAGAATCTATTATAAAAGATGTAATAGCAGAGCACTTGGTAAGCAGTGAAAGGATCGGACAAAGTCAACATGGATTTACAAAAGGTAAATCATGCTTGACTAATCTACTGGAATTTTTGGAGGATGTAACTGGTAAAATAGATAAGGGAGAACCAGTGGATGTGGTGTATTTGGACTTTCAGAAGGCTTTCGATAAGGTCCCACATAAGAGATTAGCGTGCAAAATTAAGGCACATGGGATTGGGGGCAAGGTATTGACTTGGATAGAGAACTGGTTGGCGGACAGAAAGCAAAGAGTTGGAATAAACGGGTCATTTTCCGAGTGGCAGGCAGTGACTAGTGGGGTACCGCAAGGATCGGTCCTAGGACCCCAGCTGTTCACAATATATATTAATGATCTGGACGAGGGAATTGGATGTAATATCTCCAAATTTGCAGACGACACAAAGCTGGGTGGGAGGGTAAGCTGTGAGGAGGATGTCGAGAAACTCCAGTACGATTTGGACAGATTGGGCAGAAACATGGCAAATGCACTATAATGTGGATAAATGTGAGGTTATCCACTTTGGTGGCAAAAACAGGAAGGCAGATTATTATTTGAATGGCAATAGATTGGGAGAAGGGGAAGTGCAAAGAGACCTGGGTGTTCTTGTGCACCAGTCGCTGAAGGTAAGCATGCAGGTGCAGCAGGCGGTTAAGAAGGCAAATTGTATGTTGGCCTTCGTAGCAAGAGGGTTTGAGTACAGGAACAAGGATGTCTTACTACAGTTGTACAGGGCCTTGGTGAGACCGCACCTTGAGTATTGTGTGCAGTTTTGGTCACCTTACCTGAGGAAGGATGTTCTTGCCATGGAAGGAGTGCAGTGAAGATTCACCAGGCTGATACCTGGGATGGCAGGAATGACGTATGAGGAGAGATTGTGTCGATTGGGCTTATACTCGCTGGAGTTTAGAAGATTGAGAGGGGATCTCATCGAAACCTATAAAATTCTGTCAGGCCTGGACAGACTAGATGCAGGAAGGATGTTTATGATGGCCGGGGAGTCCAGAACCAGGGGTCATAGTCTAAGGATAAGGGGTAAGCCATTTAGGACTGAAATGAGGAGGAATTTCTTCACCCAGAGAGTGGTGAACCTGTGGAATTCTCTGCCACAGAGGGCGGTGGAGGCCAGTTCATTAAATATATTCAAAAAGGAGTTGGATATATTTCTTAAGGCTAAAGGGATCAAGGGATATGGGGAGAAGGCAGGGACAGGGTACTGAGTTTGGATGATCAGCCATGATCTCATTGAATGGCGGAGCAGGCTCGAAGGGCCGAATGGCCTACTCCTGCTCCTATCTTCTATGTTTACAGCTGTTGACGGGCATGTTTATTTCCAACGTTTCCTACTATTTCAAAAAGGACCCCAGTTCCAAAACAAGGAAAGGTTGGGAGGTGGGGAGAGAAACCCTCCGGAGAGTGCAGTTTTGATGTGCTCTGTAAAGGTGCAACTGGATAAGCAGATGTCCAAGCTATTCCCCAGTTAGCGAATGCTAGCACTTACCGCTTAACTACCAAAAAATGCCTTTCAAGTGGTTTCTGCAATGTGCAGCACACTGCACCAATGTAAGCAAAAAATAAGCTTCTAGAGAACAAAGTAGGTAACCTTAGCTGATTATTCAGTCCATGTGTTTTAGGAAAGAAAAGAGATGGTAAACAGCTAATAAATAATGTTCCACAAAATACACACAGACCCGAGTAGGAATGTGAAGGGCCATCACCGACCATGAATGTATATACTGACCAACGGAGGAATGCACTACACAGTGTCTCATACACTGACTGTGATGTTTGGGGAAACAAATTTTCCACAGAATGGATTTTTTTTTAGATTTTACCGTAAGAGGTACAGAATATAAAAACCTAAATATAATGCTGATCCTATATAAAACCTTATTAAGACCGCAATAACAACAGAAAACGCTGGAAAAACTCAGCAGGCCAGGCAACATCCGTGGAGAGAGAAATAGAGTCAACGTTTCAGGTCGATGACCCTTCGTCTCTCTCCACAGATGCTGCCCTGGCCTGCTGAGTTTTTCCAGCATTTTCTGTTGTCATTTCGGATTTCCAGCATCCGCAGTATTTTGCTATCTTATGACCGCAGTGTGCACTGGCTTGCTGCCTGCTATGAGGAAATCTGCTTTTGCGGAAATACAAATATGAAGAAAGAATTGAAACAATGCGGCTTTTTCGTTACATGCAGGTTATCGGGAAATATGATAGAAATGTTTACAATGACGAATGAATGGGACATGGTAGATGGAAGCAAACTTCATTCCAGTAGCTGAAGTGCCATCGATACAAGATTAAACAAAAGATTAAAAAAAGACTTGCATGAAGATATACTTTTACTTTAAGCAATATATAGGGGCCATAAATCTAAGATAGTCACTAGTAAATCCAACAGGGGACTCGGGAGAATCTTCTTTACCAAGAGGGCGGTGAGAATGTGGAACTTGCTACCACATGGGAGTGCTTGCAGCACTCCCATGTGGTAGCAAGTTCCTCATGGTATGGTAGCCTTCGTAGCGACAGGGTTTGAGTACAGGAACAAGGATGTCTTGCTGCAGTTGTACAGGGGCCTTGGTGAGACCACACCTTGAGTATTGTGTGCAGTTTTGGTCGCCTTATCTGAGGAAGGATGTTCTTGCCATGGAGGGAGTGCAGCGAAGATTCACCAGGCTGATACCTGGGATGGCAGGAATGACGTATGAGGAGAGATTGGGTCGATTGGGCTTATACTTGCTGGAGTTTAGAAGAATGAGAGGGGTCCAAAGATGTGCGGGTTACGTTGATTGGCCATGATTAAAAAAAAATTGGCCCTTAGTGTTAGGGGGGATTAAATACGTGGGGTTACGGGGATAGGGCTTGGGTGGGATGGATGTTGGTGTAGGGACCGGGTGCTAGGGTTTGGATGATCAGCCATGATCTCGTTGAATGGCGGAGCAGGTTCGAAGGGCCGAATGGCCTACTCCTGCTCCTAGTTTCTATGTTTCTATCTCATTGAAACTTATAAAATTCTAACAGGACTGGACAGATTAGATGCAGGAAGGATGTTCCTGATGGTGGGAGAGTCCAGAACCAGGGGTCACAGTCTAAAGATAAGGGGTAAGCCATTTAGGACAGAGATGAGGAGGAATTTCTTCACCCAGAGAGTGGTGAACCTGTGGAATTCTCTACCACAGAAGGCAGTTGAGGCCAATTCATTAAATATATTCAAGAAGGAGTTAGATCTATTTCTTAAGGCTAAAGGGATCAAGGGATATGGGGAGAAGGCAGGGACAGGGTACTGAATTTGGATGATCAGCCATGATCTCATTGAATGGCGGAGCAGGCTCGAGGGGCCAAATGGCCTACTCCTGCTCCTATCTTCTATATTTCTATGAATAGCAGAGATGCATTTAAGGGGAAGCAGATAAACACGAGGGCAAAAGGGAGAAAAGGATATGGTGATGGGGTGAGAGATGAAGAGGGGTGGGGGAGGCTCTTGTGGAGCCTAAATGCCGGAAGGGAGCTGTTGGGCCGAATGAAAGACTTGCATTTCTATAGCTCGTTTCACCACCTCGGGAAGTCTCAAAGCGCTTTACAGCCCATGAAGTACTTTTTGGAATGTAGTCACTGTTGTAATGTAGGAAACGCAGCCGCCAATTTGCGCACAGCAAGATCCCACAAACATTAATGTGATAAATGAGGGGATCATGTTGGTTGCGGGATAAACAGCGGCCTGTTTCTGTGCTGTAGATTCTATGGGAACATCACGCCTTCCAGTTGTAGCGCAGTCGCTGCAGGAGACTCGGGCAGCAGGGGCGGGGAGGGCCGAGTGGCCGGGCGGCGGCGGGCAATCCCACGCGGCGGGTTTTACAGCGGAGAATCCCCCCGCCCAATACCGCCCCCGAGAGAAAGAACAAGAAAGCCCAGCGCGGCGGGCGCGGTGCTGGGAGGCCGGGCCGGCAGCGCACGCTGTGTGAGGGGAATCCCCAGGGCCCGGGTGGATGAGGGGACGCCGAGCCACACGCGGGCGGGCGAAGGAGGCCCAGGCCCCGAGGGTGAGGCAGAGGGACAAAGGCCGCGGCCGCCGCGCTCTCTGTCGGGCTGGCATTAAATCGAGGCCCAGGCTGAGGCCTACTCCCGCACCCGGGAGCGGGCGGGGAGACTCCGGGTCTAGCTCCCACCCCCCGGCTCTCTCGCTCCCTCTCCCCGCCGACTCACTTCTTCAACTCGGGCGGGTGCGCTTTACTCATCGTCTCTCGGCGGCTCGATCCAAGCTTCTTCTCTCAGGCCCGCACATGCGCACTGCTGTCGCTCTCAGGTCCGCACATGCGCACTGCTGTCGCTCTCAGGCCCGCACATGCGCACTGCTGTCGCTCTCAGGCCCGCACATGCGCACTGCTGTCCCCCTGAGGCTCGCACATGCGCACTGTTGTCACTCTCAGGCCCGCACATGCGCACTGCTGTCACTCTCAGGCCCGCACATGCGCACTGCTGTCACTCTCAGGCCCGCACATGCGCACTGCCGTCCCGCTCAGGTCCGCACATGCACACTGCCGTCCCGCTCAGGGCTGCACATGCGCACTGCCGACCCGCTCAGGACCGCACATGCGCACTGCTGTCCTCTCAGGCCCACACATGCGCACTGCCGTCCCTCTCAGGTCCGCACACGGCCGTCCCGCTCAGGGCTGCACATGCGCAGTGCCGTCCCGCTCAGGACCGCACATGCGCACTACCGTCCCGCTCTGGCTCCGCACATGCGCAGTGGCGCCCGGCTCCTGAGCCTTTTGCCCTTGCCTTCACTCAGTGCAGTGCACTGGCCCCCACTCAGCAATCACTCCTGCCCCCCTCATGCAGTTACGTACTTGCAGCTGGCACTGCATTCTAAGAAAGTTGATAAGGTGGTTCAAAAAAAATGCCTATCGAATCAGAGGTTTACGGTGCAGGAGGAGGCCATCCGGCCCATCATCGGAACAGGAGGAGGCCATTCGGCCCCTCGAGCCTGCTCCGCCATTCAATGAGATTATTGCTGATCTGCGACCTAACTCCATAGCCTTTGGCCCATATCCCTTAATACCTTTGGTTAACAGGAAGCTTATCAATCTCAGATTTAAAATTTAACAGTTGACCCAGCATCAATTGCCATTTGTGGAAGTGAGTTCCAAACTCCTACCACCCTTTGTGCGCAGAAGTGTTTCCTAACTTCACTCCATTCTGCCAGTGCCGGCCGAAAAGGAGCTATCCAGCCTGATCCTACTTCCCAGCTCTTGGTCCGTCGCCTCGTAGGATACAGCCCTTCAAGGGTGACATGGTTTTATAAATAGAGGAATGGAATATTTTAAAAAACCTTGCATTTCTATAGCGCCTTTCACAACCTCAGGACATCTCAAAGCGCTTTACATCCAATGAGGTACTATTTTTGAAGTGTAGTCACTGTCGTAGGAAACGCGGCAGCCAAAATTGCACACAGCAAGCTCCCACAAACATCACTCTGATAACGACCAGATAATCTGTTCTTCGTGATGTTGGTTGAGGGATAAATATTGGCCAGGGCAGCGGGGAGAATTCCCTGCTCTTCTTCGAAATAGTGCCACAGGATCTTTTACATCCACCCGAGAGAGCAGACAGGGCCTCGGTTTAACGACTTATCTGAAATACGGCACCTCCGACAGTGCAGCACCTCCCTCAGTACTGCACTGGGCGTGTCAGCCTAGATTTTTGTGCTCAAGTCTCTTTTTAGAATCTAATAGCGAAGAAATCAAGCTAGAACTTCATACATCAGTGGTTAGGCCTCAGTTGGAGTATTGTGGACACTTCTGGGCCCCACACTTCAGGAAAGATGTAAAGGCCTTAGAAAGGGTACAGAGGAGGTTTACCAGGATGTTACCAGGGATGAGGGACTTCAGTTCTGAGGAGAGGTTGGAAAAGTTAGGACAGAGAAGGTTAAGAGGTGATCTAACAGAGGTTTTCAAGATGATGAGAGATTTTGATAAAGAGTAAATAGGGAAAACTATTCCCTCTGGCGAGTGGGTCGATAACCAGAGATCATAGATTCAAAATCATTGGCATAAAATCTAGAGCAGAAATGAGAATTTTTTTCATTCCGAGTTGTGGGGATCTGGAACGCTCGACCTGAAAAGGTGGCGGAAGCTGATTCCATCACTAATTTTAAAAGGGAGTTGGACGGGTTCTTGAGGATGAGGAACTGACAGGGTTACGGACAAAGAGCAGGGGGGTGTGGCACTGAGCCGGCACAGGCACGGCGGGCTGAATGGCCTCCTCCTGCGCTGTCATTTTCTACGATTCTTTGATTCTATAAAGACTTGCATTGATACACCACCTGATCACGTCTCCCAGATGGGGCTCCTAACACTTCACCTGCGCTGAAATACAATTGAATTGCAATCACTGTTCAGCATGCGAGCTGGCAGTGCCCTGGGGAAGGGGCACACAGTGTCCGGCTGTACGCTTGGGGCTTCCCACGAGCGGTGGGCACTGCAGGGACTGGAGTGTACAGTAGACTCGGCTAATAGTACTATTATTTAATTTAGTAAGTTTCTTTTGTTTATTCTGATTTTGTTTTCTATTTGTTGCACTTTTTGACACTGGGGCAACCCAGTGTCTCCTGATCGTTAATTAAAGAAAGGGCAAGCTGCCAGTCTTGCACAAAGTAAATCCCACAAACAGCAGTGAGGTGAACGACTAGATTGATTCCTGGGATGAGGGGGTTGTCCTATGAGGAGGGATTGTGTAGATTGGGCCGATACTCTCTGGAGTTTAGAAGAATGAGAGGTGATCTCTTTGAAACATACACGATTCTGAAGTGGATTGACAGGGTAGATGCTGAGAGGTTGTTTCCCCTGGCTGGAGAGTCTAGAACTAGGGGTCACAGTCTCATGATAAGGGGTCGGCTATTTAAGACCGAGATGAGGAGGAATTTTTTCACTCAGAAGAGGGTTGTGAATCTCTGGAATTCTCTACCCCAGAGGGCTGTGGATGCTGAATCGTTGAGTATATTCAAGGCTGAGATAGATAGATTTTTGGACTCTAGGGGAATCGAGGGATATGGGGATCAGGTGGGAAAGTGGAGTTGAGGTCGAAGATCAGCCATGATCTTATTGAATGGCGGGGCAGGCTCGAGGGGCCAAATGGCCTATTCCTGCCCCTATTTCTTATGTTCTTATGTTAACTCGCTACCACGGGGAGTCGTTCAGTTAAATAGCAAAGATGCATTTAAGGGGAAGCGAGATAAACACACGAGGGAGAAAGGAATAGAAGGATATGCTGAATGGGTGAGATGAAGAGGGGTGGGAGGAGGCTCGTGTGGAACATAAACACCGGCATGGCGCAGTTTGGCCCAATGGCCTGTTTCTGCGCTGTACATTCTATGTAATTCTGTGTAATTGTGCTGAACACAGCATTTAAGGTAATTGGGTAGTTATACAGGGCATTGGTGAGACCACATCTGGAGTACTGTGTACAGTATTGGTCTCCTTATTTAAGGAAGGATGTGAATGCGTTGGAAGCAGTTCAGAGAAGGTTTACGAGACTATTACCTGGAATGGGCGGGTTCTCTTCTGAGGAAAGGTTGGACAGGCTAGGCTTGTATCCGCTGGAGTTTAGAAGAGTAAGAGGTGACTTGATTGAAACATATAAGATCCTGAGGGGTCTGGACAGGGTGGATGTGGAGAGGATGTTTCCTCTTGTGGGAGAATCTAGAACTAGGGGGTCACTGTTTAAAAATATGGGGTCGCCCATTTAAGACAGAGATGAGGAGAATTTTTTTCTCACAGAGGGTCATGAGTCTTTGGAACTCTCTTCCTCAGAGTGCAGTGGAAGCAGAGTCTTTTGAATATGTTTAAGGCAGAGGTAGATAGATTCTTGATAAGCAAGGGGGTGAAAGGTTATCGGGGGTAGGCGGGCATGTGAAGTAATCAGATCAGCCATGATCTTACTGAATGGCGGAGCAAGCTCTAGGGGCCGACTCCTGCTCCTAATTCGTATGTTCGTAAAACGTTCTGTAAGTGTAAAAAGGCTTTTAGGAGCACAGTGTCTTTTCTTGCAGGCGCAGGTCAGAGCTCGACCGTAAGTCTCTGCGGCAGGGCGTCCTGGTCGATCTTGTCCAGCTGCTGGAACCAGCGGTGGTGGGCGAGCAGGACGGCATTCTTGGCGGCGATGGCAGCCACCTCCATGCTACTGGCCGCACACTCGATGGCGTTGAGGTGGTAAATCCGGTCATGGAGGACGAAGGACGGCGCCTGGTCGGCCGGGCTGTAGCGGCGGTGGGGGGGGCGGTGGGGTGCAGGCGAGCCAGCAGGCCTCCCTCATGGCCCCCGCGGGCGGCGAAGAGGCGGCTCAAGCGCTCCTCGGCCAGCAGATCGCGCGGCAGCACCTTCCAGACGCGGGCCGAGGTCGAGGGTGGGGGTGGTGCTGGTCGTCCTGCTCCCCCCGCGACGGGCGGCAAGACGCCAACGCCCAAGATAAAGCTGCCCGATTGGGCGGTGGTGGTGATGGCGGTCGGACGGAAAGGTCCCGGCCCCCCTGGTGACCAAAGTAGGCAGCGTTTAAACGGCCGTGCCCCAACGTGACAACCTCTGTCCGCAGCCAATCGGCTGTGAGAAATCGTGGAAACGGATTTCCGACTTGCCCGGGTCCAAGGGTGCTGCCAAAATTATGATGTTGTACATGTTGTAGCCGGTGTCTGGGCCCGCTGTGTAATTCACTTCATAGAATGCAACAGCCTCACCTGAAAATAAAGGGCACTATTTCACAACTTAAAAAGACAAAACACACACGTCTGATATTCTGTCTCGTCACAACAACAACACTTTTAACCTAGTAAAACGTCCCGAGGCGCTTCACAGGGAGCGATTATCAGGCAAGGTTTGACACCGAGCCACATGAGGAGATATTAGGACAGCCGACCAAAGCTTGGTCGAAGAGGTGGGTTTTAAAAGAGGGTTTGAGTACAGGAACAAAGATGTCTTGCTACAGTTGTACAGGGCCTTGGTGGGACCACACCTTGAGTATTGTGTGCAGTTTTGGTCGCCTTATCTGAGGAAGGATGTTCTTGCCATGGAGGGAGTTCAGCGAAGATTCACCAGGCTGATACCTGGGATGGCAGGAATGACGTATGAGGAGAGATTGTGTCGATTGGGCTTATACTCACTGGAGTTTAGAAGATTGAGAGGGGATCTCATCGAAACCTATAAAATTCTGTCAGGCCTGGACAGACTAGATGCAGGAAGGATGTTTATGATGGCCGGGGAGTCCAGAACCAGGGGTCATAGTCTAAGGATAAGGGGTAAGCCATTTAGGACTGAAATGAGGAGGAATTTCTTCACCCAGAGAGTGGTGAACCTGTGGAATTCTCTGCCACAGAGGGCGGTGGAGGCCAGTTCATTAAATATATTCAAAAAAGAGTTGGATATATTTCTTAAGGCTAAAGGGATCAAGGGATATGGGGAGAAGGCAGGGACCGGGTACTGAATTTGGATGATCAGCCATGATCTCATTGGCGGAGCAGGCTCGAGGGGCCGAATGGCCTACTCCTGCTCCTATCTTCTATGTTTCTATGTTTAGGAGAGAGAGGCGGAGAGGTTTAGGGAGGGGATTCCAGAGATAAGGGTCTCGGCAGGTGAAGGCAGCAGGAGTCGGTGCTTTCAGTGTGCACCAGCGCTTGTGGGGAGCGCACTTCAGGCCTGGAATTTTTGGCGTGTGTGCATCCTGGAAGTTAGGCCTCAAAATGCGCCCCTTCAGTAGGTGTCAAACTAAAAGAACAGAAAGAACGAACTTGTATTTATATAGACTTCAGGATTTCTCAAAGTGCTTTACAGCCAATGAAGTACTTTTTGAAGAGTAGTCACTGTTGTAATGTAGGAAACGCAGCAGCCAATTTACGCACAGCAAGCTCCCACAAACAGCGATGTGATAATGACCAGATAGTCTGTTTTAGTGATGTTGGTTGTGGGATAAATATTGGCCCCAGGACATCGGGGAGAACTCCCCCTGCTCTTCTTCAAAGTGGTTCCCTGGGATCTTTTACACCCACCCGAGAGAGCAGGCGGGGCCCTCGGTTTAACGTCTCATCTGAAAGACGGCACCTCCGGCAGTGCGGCACTCCCTCGGCACTGCACTGGGACGGATTAACTTCATAATTCTGCAATGATCAGAACTGTCAATCTGGATTCGAAGCGCTCAAGAGTGTTCTGAAAGCAGGATAGCAGTGCCACTCAGTCCTTCAAAGGCCAGGCCAAGGAGGACCGAGCCCTGATTGGATCTCCTCAGCTGTGTTGCCGGCAGAGTGTGCGATTTACTGACCCTCGGTCTCACCATTGCGTTGAGGCCTCTCTTTGTGTTCCACTGACGTGACCTTGCCTTTGATGAGGTTAGCTTTGGCTGAGTAGAGGAGGCCTGAGGCAAACCAGTCTGTTGGCCCCTTCCACTGTCCACGGATCGGACTCAGCACCCAGAAGCGATGTCATGCCTGTAGGGGAGACAAAGGTATTAATATGATCTCTTCTTGTCAGTGTCAGCTGTGGCTCAGTGGGCAGCACTCTGGCCTCAGGGTCAGAAGGTCGTGGGTTCAAGCCCCAGAGACTTCAGCACAAAAAATCTACGCTGACACTCCAGTGCAGTACAGAGGGAGTGCTGCACTGCCGGAGGTGCTGTCTTTCAGATGAGATGTTAACCGAGGCCCCGTCTACTCTCTCAGGTGGATGTAAAAGATCCTATGGCACTATTTCGAAGAAGAACAGACGATTATCCCCGAAGTCCTGGACAATATTTATCCCTCAATCAACGTAACAAGAACAGATGATCTGGGCATTATCACATTGCTGTTTGTGGGAGCTTGCTGTGTGCAACTTGGCTGCCACATTTCCTACAGTACAACTGTGACTACACTCCAAAAGTACTTCATTGGGTAAAGATAACTAGTTCAGCACGATCCCTGGTTCAGTCTCATTTAGTTGCACGCATTATCTAGTACTTGGGACAAGAAAGAACTTGCCTTTCACCACCTCAGGAAGTCTCAAAGCACTTTACAGCCAAGTACTTTTTGAAATTTAGTCATTGTTGTAATGTAGGAAACGCGGCAGCCAATTTTCGCACAGCAAGCTCCCACAAACAGCAATGAGATAATAACCAGATACTCTGTTCTTGTTATGTTGGTTGAGGGATAAATATTGTCCAGGACACCGGGAAGAACTCCCCTGCTCTTCTTCGAAATAGTGCCCTGGGGTCTTTTACGTCCAACAGAGAGAGCAGACGGGGCCTCGGTTTAAAATCTCATCCGAAAGACGGCACCACCAACAGTGCGGCACTCCCTCAGCACTGCACTGGGAGCATCAGCCTTGATTTTGTGCTCAAGTCTCTGGATTGGGGCTTAAACCCATGACCTTCTCACTCAGAGGAGAGAGTGCTGCCCACTGAGCCACAGCTGACACACTGTGTCAGGAAGGGGTGCTGACACAGGTCTTGCACCTGGAGCTGATGAGGTGAGAAGTCCCCAACAAAGCCTTGGCCTCAATTTCCTGCAGGTCACAAAATTAGGAAGGGCACCTAGGAGAAACAAGCTTCGGACTTGCACCCTGCTCCACTCAGATCGGAGGGTAGGCAAGGGTCCTGGGTGCCAGCCAGGAGGAAAGTAGTCTACGGGGCCAGCAGGATGCGGCTTGGGTCTGGAGGCCTTCGAGCAGCCATATGGCTCCACAGCTGGTGGCTATTAGCGCTGCTGCAGGCCTCTGGGGCCTGCTCCACAGCTACATTTCCGCACCCCCCCCCCCCACCCCACCCCACCCCCGCCACCCCACCCCAGGCCTCGATTCTGGGCGTAGGCCCTTGCCTGTGACGGGTGTTAAGTCTGTATGTTATATTGAGAATTAATACACAGACCACAAGAGTAAACTTTAACAGGTCTTTACTAGTCGAAGGTCAGGGCGGAACTGCCCAATAAATCATTACACAGCACTTATATACCGGTGTGGTCACCACCGGTATTACAGTATACAGCAGCCAAGATAAAGTAGTGCAACCCTTAAAATAGTTCTCTTAAAGGTGGAACGGTTACATACACCACAACGGGGAAAACGTGAACTCGAAACCCAGGTGGGTTCAGGTCTCGTCAGTCAGGCTGTACTTCGCCCTTTTACCTTCAAAGAAAAGTCTCAACGTTTGCTTTGACGTTCAGTGAGAGCCAGGGGGTCACTGTACCGGACTAGCACCCGAGAGGTCACAAGTTCAAATCCCACCATGGCAAGTTGTGAAGTTGAACTTATCGAATCTGGTCATTCGCGTGCTGGCAACGGAGCAACGACCGTGAAAAGATGTCCTGTGAAGTAGCCCCCATCACCTTCACAGGGCAATGAGGGATGGGAAGTGACGTAAGAAAACTACTAGGCACTTGGTCTGAGTATTAAACAAGGCTTTAATCAACTGTTTTTCAACATGGAGATCCAGTTGTGTCCTTCACTAGTTCCTGTTAAAGAATGTCCTGAGCAAGCTGGGCCCGTGCCTGAGTATTTATACTCTCCCTGGACAGCGCCACCAGCAGGCCGCCCAGTATCATTTCATAAGTCATTTCCACATGAATAACAAGATTCATGTCAGGCAGTATCCCCAAAAACAACAGTAAAACAATGCGAAGTGCACATACCGACAAATGCATTGATATTCACACTTTGCCCATAATTGAGTCTCATGATGGGCGTGATCGTCTCATTCATGAATCGTTGGCTGATGCCAATTTCCCGCAAGGCTTCGTCGATGGAATGTTTGGTCATCTGTACAAACTCGTCCCCTCCAACCCCCGTGCAATAGTTTCTCCATGGTTGTGAAGGAGTATCCATGAGCCTGGCACTGATAAATTCTGCAGGCGAGAAGCAGAGAAACATAGACGATAGGAGCAGGAGTGGGCCATTCGGCCCCTCGAGCCTGTTCCGCCACTCAATGAGATCATGGCTGATCATCCAAATTCAGTACCCTGTCCCTGCTTTCTCCCCATATCCCTTGATCCCTTTAGCCTCAAGAAATATATCTAACTCCTTCTTGAATATATTTAATGAATTGGCCTCAACTGCCTTCTGTGGTAGAGAATTCCACAGGTTCACCACTCTCTGGGTGAAGAAATTCCTCCTCATCTCTGTCCTAAATGGCTTACCCCTTATCCTTAGACTGTGACCCCTGGTTCTGGACTCCCCCGCCATCGGGAACATCCTTCCTGCATCTAGTCTGTCTAGTCCTGTTAGAATTTTATAAGTTTCAATGAGATCCCCTCTCATTCTTCTAAACTCCAGCGAGTATAAGCCCATTCGACCCAATCTCTCCTCATACGTCATTCCTGCCATCCCAGGTATCAGCCTGGTGAATCTTCGCTGCACTCTCTCCATGGCAAGAACATCCTTCCTCAGATAAGGTGACCAAAACCACACACAGAGAAGCAGAGATGTTTCATCCTCCACTGATCACCAAGTCTCAAGGAAAACAAAGTCATTAAACAAAAACACACACACACACCCACCGGCACGCCAAACACTCCTTCCAGGTGAAAGGGCGATTTTCTTGCTCTTCTTTCAATGACTGTATTCGCTGCTCGCGACGCGGCCTCCTCTACACTGGGGAGACCAAACGCAGATTGGGTGACCGCTTTGCGGAACACCTCCGTTCAGTCCGTAAGGGTGACCCCGAGCTTCAAGTTTGCTTGCCACACTCGCACTCTGACCTCGGCCCCCTACACTGTTCCAATGAAGCTCTGCCGCTTTGGTTCCATAACCCTTAATACTCTTGCCTAATAAAAATCTACTGATCTCAGTTTTGAATTTCTGAATGAACCCAGCCTCAACACCGTTTTCGGGGGGAGAGTTCCAGATTTCCACCACCCTTTGTGTGAAGAAGTGCTTCCTGACATCACCCCTGAACGGCCTGGCTCTAATGTTAAGGTTCTGCCCCCTTGTTCTGGACTCCCCCCACCAGAGGAAATAGTTTCTCTCTCTCCACCCTATCAACTCCATTAATCATCTTAAATGCCTCAATCAGATCACCCCTTAATCTTCCACACTCGAGGGTATACAAGCCCAGTCAATGCAAACGGCCCTCATAATTTAACCCTTTTAGGCCAAGCATTCTTCTGGTGAATCTGCGCTGCTCCCCTCCGAGGCCAATAGATCAGAATAACTCGGCTGCCCGTGTCCTAACTCGCACCAAGTCCCGTTCGCCCATCACCCCCGTGCTCGCTGACCTACATTGGCTCCCGGTTAAGCAACGTCTCAGTTTTAAAATTCTCATCCTTGTTTTCAAATCCCTCCATGGCCTCCCTCTCCCACCTCCCTAACTCTGTGATCTCCTCCAGCCCTACAACCCTCCGAGATCTGTGTCCAGTTCTGGTCGCCACACTATAGGAAGGATGTGATTGCATTGGAGAGGGTGCAGAGGAGATTCACCAGGGTGTTACCTGGGCTGGAGCGTTTCAGCTATGAAGAGAGACTGGACAGGCTGGGGTTGTTTTCCTTAGAGCAGAGAAGACTGAGGGGGGACCTGATTGAGGTGTACAAAATTATGAGGGGCATAGATAGGGTAGATAGAAAGGAACTTTTCCCCTTAGTAGAGGGGTCAATAACCAGGGGACATAGTTTCAAAAGGTAAAGGGCGGGAGGTTTAGAGGGGATTTGAGGAAGAACTTTTTCACCCAGAGGGTGGTTGGAATCTGGAACTCACTGCCTGAAAGGGTGGTAGAGGCAGGAACCCTCACAACATTCAAGAAGCATTTAGATGAGCACTTGAAACGCCACAGCATACAAGGCTACGGACCAAGTTGCACTCCTGCTAAAACCCCAGCGACTGAAGGGTTCTGCTCCTTTATCTATTCTCTTTGGAGGTGCAATGCCTGCGCTGGGTGTCTCTGCACTGGCTCTGCTCAGTCACACAGTGAGGAAGAACAGATTCACGTCCCCAACCTTCACCATGTTAACTTCCCGGAGTGTCCAATGACACCAAAATCCAACCTACTTCTGGGCGTCGGCGCAAACTCTCTTAAAGGCGCAGGCCACGGAGTGGAGGGGGGGAGCAGTGGGAGACAGAACGGGTCAGGGTCGATTGCCCATCCTGTTTAATAAGCAGCTTTTAATAAGCGGGTGTTTTGCGCTGTGGTTGTGCCATTTCCAGAAGTTGGGAGAGACGGGAAAAGTTTCCCGAGCAATGAAGTTGTTGGAGGGAGTTTGGAAGCCGGTGGGCGCTAGGACCCGGGAGCACACTCGCTGCCACAGCGCTTCCCAGTGACTGTCACTTTCACCCTGAGTTCCCCATTCCCACTGCTCCCGATCCCACTGCTCCCTATTCACCCTGCTCCCTGTCCCACTGCTCCCATTCCCACTGCTCCCTGTCCCACTGCTCCCATTCCCACTGCTCCCTGTCCCACTGCTACCATTCCCACTGCTCCCGATCCCACTGCTCCCTATTCACACTGCTCCCTGTCCCACTGCTCCCATTCCCACTGCTCCTTGTCCCACTGCTCCCATTCCCACTGCTCCCTGTCCCACTGCTCCCATTCCCACTGCTCCCTGTCCCACTGCTCCCATTCCCACTGCTCCTTGTCCCACTGCTCCCATTCCCACTGCTCCCTATCCCCACTGCTCCCCATTCCCACTGCTCCCTATCCCCACTGCTCCCCATTCCCACTGCTCCCTATCCCCACTGCTCCCCATTCCCACTGCTCCCTATCCCCACTGCTCCCCATTCCCACTGCTCCCTATCCCCACTGCTCCCCATTCCCACTGCTCCCTATCCCCACTGTTCTCTATCGCACTGCTCCCTCTCCCCACTACTCCCTATTCCACTGTTCCCTGGGGCACACTGCTCCCTATCCCACTGCTCCCTATCCCACTGCTCCCTATCACACTGCTCCCTATCCCACTGCTCCCTATCCCATTGCTCCCTATCCCACTGCTTCCTCTTCCCACTGCTCCCTCTCCCCACTGCTCCCTATCCCACTGTTCCCTGGGGCACACTGCTCTCTATCCCATTGCTCCCTATCCCACTGCTCCCTATCCCCACTGCTCTCTATCCCATTGCTCCCTATCCCACTGTTGCCTGTAGCACACTGCTGACCCCACAGCCCTGCCCACACTTTTACACAGGATATACGGCACAGAAACAGGCCATTCGGCCCAACCAGTCCATGCCGGCGTTTATGCTCCACTCGAGCCTCCTCCCGTCTTTCCTCATCTAACTCTATCAGCATAACCCTCTATTCCCTTCTCCCTCATATGTTTGTCCAGCCTCCCCTTAAATGCATCTATACTATTCGCCTCAACCACTCCCTGTGGGAGCGAGTTCCACATTCTCACCACTCTCTGGGTAAAGACGTTTCACTGAATTCCCTATTGGATTTCTTGGTGACTATCTTATATTGATGGCCTCTAGTTATGCTCTTCCCCACAAGTGGAAACATTCTCTCTGTATCCACTCTATCAAAACCTTTCATAATTTTATAGACCTCTATTAGGTCACCCCTCAACCCTCTCTTTTCAAGAGAAAAAAGAGACCCAGCCTGTTCATCCTTTCCTGATATGTATACCCTCGCATTTCTGGTATCATCCTTGTAAATCTTCTCTGCACCCTCTCCAGTGCCTCTATATCCTTTTTATAATATGGCGACCAGAATTGTACGCAGTACTCTTAGAGCCACTTACCATCATATTGACAGCACAGGCAGATGAGCAATGAGCCAAACTCTTGGCGTCGTCCTGTGGTATCTGCCACGATATCTCAGCAGCAATGTGTCCTGGCCACCGCCAACCAAAACAGATCATCTGCTCATTTACGTCACTGCCGTTTGTGGGAGCTTGCTGTGCGCAACAGTGACGCTGCTCCAAAAACACCTCATTGGGGGTAAAGCGCTTTGGGACGTCCCAAAGTCGTGAAAGGCGCTTTAGAAAACTGATTCCAGTGGCTGAAGGGTCGGTAACCAGAGGCCCCAGATTTCAGGCGATTGGCTAAAGAGCCAGAGGCGACAGGAGGAAAAACTATCTTTACGCAGCGAGTGGTTGGGATTTGGAACGCGCTGCCTGATAGGGCGGTGGAAACAGACTCAATAGTAACCTTCAAAAGGGAATTGGAGAAAAAATTGCAGGGATATGAGGAAAGAGCTGGGAAAGTGGGACCGACTGCATTGCTCTTCGAAAGAGCCAGCCCAGACTCGATGGGCCGAATGGCCTCTTCTGTGCTTGGCTATTCTGTGATTCTATGAATGTGAGTCTTTAATATTTAAGGCAATGCTGAATTTTTTGGAAAATGATTAAAACAGCTTCTATTATTCTTCCACGAAATGAGAAGTCAGACAAATAATGGTGAGCTCACTGCAAAGCAGTGTCTCCATTGTTTGTTCTCTCTCTCTTTAGAATGCCTGATCATCAGTGAGTGAATCCCTCTTATTGCGACTTTACTCAAAATTGTAAACTGAAAGCGATGACAATCGGCACCCGCTGTATTACT
Organism: Somniosus microcephalus; assembly: GCF_052327205.1. Classification (NCBI taxonomy): domain Eukaryota; kingdom Metazoa; phylum Chordata; class Chondrichthyes; order Squaliformes; family Somniosidae; genus Somniosus; species Somniosus microcephalus. The sequence goes on along the minus strand of NC_141016.1, from coordinate 5,041,692 downwards.
GGTGATGACCGGCCCTGCCCAAGCACCAGAAGGTGAGGGAACGCTGTCCCAGGGCAGGGCAAGATCCCAAGCATGGTTATGGCCTGCTTGCCCAGACAACCACTCTGCTGAATGGCCAATCACTGCCACGTTAAAGGGTTAAACCCCAAATTTTGCCGTCTTTTTGCAGATGCTGGATCGACCTACTGTGTATTTCAGTCTAATCCCACTCTCCCCCTCACTCCCCGCACCCTTTAATATCCCACCCAGTCTAATCCCACTCTCCCCCTCACTCCCCGCACCCTTTAATATCCCACCCAGTCTAATCCCACTCTCCCCCTCACTCCCCGCACCCTTTAATATCCCACCCAGTCTAATCCCACTCTCCCCCTCACTCCCCGCACCCTTTAAAATCCCACCTAGTCTAATCCCACTCTGCCCCTCACTCCCCGTACCCTTCAATATCTCACCCAGTCTAATCCCACTCTCCCCCTCACTCCCCGTACCCTTCAATATCTCACCCAGTCTAATCCCACTCTCCCCCTCACTCCCCGCACCCTTTAATATCCCACCCAGTCTAATCCCACTCTCCCCCTCACTCCCCGCACCCTTTAATATCCCACCCAGTCTAATCCCACTGTCCCCCTCACTCCCCACACCCTTTAATATCCCACCCAGTCTAATCCCACTCTCCCCCTCACTCCCCGCACCCTTTAATATCCCACCCAGTCTAATCCCACTCTCCCCCTCACTCCCCGCACCCTTTAATATCCCACCCAGTCTAATCCCACTCTCCCCCTCACTCCCCGCACCCTTTAATATCCCACCCAGTCTAATCCCACTCTCCCCCTCACTCCCCGTACCCTTCAATATCTCACCCAGTCTAATCCCACTCTCCCCCTCACTCCCCGCACCCTTTAATATCCCACCCAGTCTAATCCCACTCTCCCCCTCACTCCCCGTACGCTTTAATATCCCACCCAGTCTAATCCCACTCTCCCCTCACTCCCCGCACCCTTTAATATCCCACCCAGTCTAATCCCACTCTCCCCCTCACTCCCCGCACCCTTTAATATCCCACCCAGTCTAATCCCACTCTCCCCCTCACTCCCCACACCCTTTAATATCCCACCCAGTCTAATCCCACTCTCCCCCTCACTCCCCGCACCCTTTAATATCCCACCTAGTCTAATCCCACTCTCCCCCTCACTCCCCGCACCCTTTAATATCCCACCCAGTCTAATCCCACTCTCCCCCTCACTCCCCACACCCTTTAATATCCCACCCAGTCTAATCCCACTCTCCCCCTCACTCCCCACACCCTTTAATATCCCACCTAGTCTAATCCCACTCTCCCCCTCACGCCCCGCACCCTTTAATATCCCACCCAGTCTAATCCCACTCTCCCCCTCACTCCCCGTACCCTTTAATATCCCACCCAGTCTAATCCCACTCTCTCCCTCACTCCCCGCACCCTTTAATATCCCACCCAGTCTAATCCCACTCTCCTGCTCACTCCCCGCACCCTTTAATATCCCACCCAGTCTAATCCCACTCTCCCCCTCACTCCCCGCACCCTTTAATATCCCACCCAGTCTAATCCCGCTCTCTCCCTCACTCCCCGCACCCTTTAATATCCCACCCAGTCTAATCCCACTCTCCTGCTCACTCCCCGTACCCTTTAATATCCCACCCAGTCTAATCCCACTCTCCCCCTCACTCCCCGTACCCTTCAATATCCCACCCAGTCTAATCCCACTCTGCCCCTCACTCCCCTTACCCTTCAATATCTCACCCAGTCTAATCCCACTCTCCCCTCACTCCCCGCACCCTTTAATATCCCACCCAGTCTAATCCCACTCTCCCCCTCACTCCCCGCACCCTTTAATATCCCACCCAGTCTAATCCCACTCTCCCCCTCACTCCCCACACCCTTTAATATCCCACCCAGTCTAATCCCACTCTCCCCCTCACTCCCCGCACCCTTTAATATCCCACCTAGTCTAATCCCACTCTCCCCCTCACTCCCCGCACCCTTTAATATCCCACCCAGTCTAATCCCACTCTCCCCCTCACTCCCCACACCCTTTAATATCCCACCCAGTCTAATCCCACTCTCCCCCTCACTCCCCACACCCTTTAATATCCCACCTAGTCTAATCCCACTCTCCCCCTCACGCCCCGCACCCTTTAATATCCCACCCAGTCTAATCCCACTCTCCCCCTCACTCCCCGTACCCTTTAATATCCCACCCAGTCTAATCCCACTCTCTCCCTCACTCCCCGCACCCTTTAATATCCCACCCAGTCTAATCCCACTCTCCTGCTCACTCCCCGCACCCTTTAATATCCCACCCAGTCTAATCCCACTCTCCCCCTCACTCCCCGCACCCTTTAATATCCCACCCAGTCTAATCCCACTCTCCCCGTATCCTGCAATATTCCTCTTTTCAAACAACTATCAAACTGAAAATAAATGATGGGCTTGGCTTCAACAAAGGGGTGCAGCAGACAATTCCACCTTCAGGCAAATAAAGGTTTTCCAACCTCCCCTTTAACACTTGTAATCATCTTAAATTTTGGCCCTCGCGGTATGGTCTCACTAACCAGTGGAAACAGCCTCTCGCCATCGACCCTTCATTAATCAGAAGAGCTCGACCAGGTCACCCTTCTTAGTTTGGCAATAATCCAGGTCAGGTTCTGCTGTGTTGGGGCTGGAGGCAGGAACACACATTGTGCGGACTGCTGCACACAGCAGAATTGCCACCAGATGGCGCTCAATAATTGCGCTGCACATAAACTGAACGGTGCAAAAATCAGTCAAGTTGGATGTTGTACCCAAGGGTGACCTTTGTACTTGACGTAAGATAAATCACGGATTGCACAGGCAACAATATTATTCTGTTGAGAGGGGAGAATAATTAGAATTTCCCGGAATAATTTGTACATTCTTTGGTGTCAGCTGTGGCTCAGTGGGTAACATTCTGGCCTCTGAGTCAGAGGGTCGTGGGTTCAAGTCGCACTCCAGAGACTTGAGCACAAAATCCAGGCCGACACTCCCAGTGCAGTACTGAGGGAGCGCCGCACTGTCGGAGGGGCAGTACTGAGGGAGCACCGCACTGTCGGAGGGGCAGTACTGAGGGAGTGCTGCACTGTCGGAGGGGCAGTACTGAGGGAGCGCTGCACTGTCGGAGGGGCAGTACTGAGGGAGCGCTGCACTGTCGGAGGGGCAGTACTGAGGGAGTGCTGCACTGTCGGAGGGGCAGTACTGAGGGAGTGCTGCACTGTCGGAGGGGCAGTACTGAGGGAGCGCTGCACTGTCGGAGGGGCAGTACTGAGGGAGCGCTGCACTGTCGGAGGGGCAGTACTGAGGGAGTGCTGCACTGTCGGAGGGGCAGTACTGAGGGAGTGCTGCACTGTCGGAGGGGCAGTACTGAGGGAGTGCTGCACTGTCGGTGGGGCAGTACTGAGGGAGTGCCGCACTGTTGGAGGGGCAGTACTGAGGGAGTGCTGCACTGTCGGAGGGGCAGTACTGAGGGAGTGCCGCACTGTTGGAGGGGCAGTACTGAGGGAGCGCTGCACTGTCGGAGGGGCAGTACTGAGGGAGCGCCGCACTGTCGGAGGGGCAGTACTGAGGGAGCGCCGCACTGTCGGAGCGGCAGTACTGAGGGAGCGGCAGTACTGAGGGAGTCCCGCACTGTCGGAGGGGCAGTACTGAGGGAGCGCCGCACTGTCGGAGGGGCAGTACTGAGGGAGTGCCGCACTGTTGGAGGGGCAGTACTGAGGGAGCGCCGCACTGTCGGAGGGGCAGTACTGAGGCAGCGCCGCACTGTCGGAGGGGCAGTACTGAGGCAGCGCCGCACTGTCGGAGGGGCAGTACTGAGGGAGCACCGCACTGTCGGAGGAGTACTGAGGGAGTGCTGCACTGTCGGAGGGGCAGTACTGAAGCAGCGCCGCACTGTCAAAGGGGCAGTACTGAGGGAGCGCCATACTGTCAAAGGGGCAGAACTGAGGGAGCGCCACACTGTCGGAGGGGCGGTACTGAGGGAGCGCAGCACTGTCAGAGGGGCAGTACTGAGGGAGCGCCGCACTGTCGGAGGGGCAGTACTGAGGGAGCGCCGCACTGTCGGAGGGGCAGTACTGAGGGAGCGCTGCACTGTCGGAGGGGCAGTACTGAGGGAGCGCCGCACTGTCGGAGGGGCAGTACTGAGGGAGCGCTGCACTGTCGGAGGGGCAGTACTGAGGGAGCGCTGCACTGTCGGAGGGGCAGTACTGAGGGAGCGCCACACTGTCAGAGGGGCAGTACTGAGGGAGCGCTGCACTGTCGGAGATGCCGTCTTTTGGATGAGACGTTAAGCCGAGACCCCGTCTGCTCTCTCAGGTAAAGGATCCCACGGCCACTATTGGAAGAAGAGCAGGGGGCCGTTCTCCCCGGTGTTGTGGGGCCAATATTTACCCCTCAACCAGTATCACTAAAAAAACCCCGGATAATCTGGTCATTGTCACAGTGCTGTTTGTGGGAGCTTGCTGTGCGTAAATTGGCTGCTGCGTTTCCCACATTACAACAGTGACTCCACTTCAAAAAGTACTTCATTGGCTGTAAAGCGCTTTGAGACGTCCGGTGGTCGTGAAAGGCGCTGGAGAAATGCAGGTCTTTCTTTTTGCCTTTTTCTTTGCTCTTGTGATGCCATTTGCAGAGCCGGGATTGTGGAGTTCTGCGTTGCATTAACCCTTCCCGTGCCAGTGGCTGGACGCATCTGTTGTAATTGTGGATGTGGTATGGAACGTGTTGATGGAGTGAGGGCAGAACCGCCAAACCTGCCAATTGATCAGTCATTGAGTCGCTGCCATTGTCTTGAAAGGTGAAATGTAAGAAAGATTTAGGTGCGAGACCCTGTCCTCGAAAGATAGCAGAAAGGAAGACTTATATTTATAAGGGAGAGAGTTCCAGATTTCTAAGGATAAGGGGTAAGCCATTTAGGACAGAGATGAGGAGGAATTTCTTCACCCAGAGAGTGGTGAACCTGCGGAATTCTCTACCACAGAAGGCAGTTGAGGCCAATTCATTAAATATATTCAAGAAGGAGTTGGATATATTTCTTAAGGCTAAAGGGATCAAGGGATATGGGGAGAAGGCAGGGACAGGGTACTGAACTTGGATGATCAGCCATGATCTCATTGAATGGCGGAGCAGGCTCGAGGGGCTGAATGGCCGACTCCTGCTCCTATCTTCTATGTTTCTACCACCCTTTGTGTGTAGAAGTGTTTCCTGACATCACCCCTGAACGGCCTGGCTCTAATTTTAAGGTTACGCCCCCTTGTTCTGGACGCCTCCCCACCTCCCCCCTTCACCATTTCTGATCTAAAAGCAGAAAATGCTGGAAACACTCAGCGGGTCAGGCAGCATCTGTGGAGCGAGAAACAGAGTTAACGTTTCAGGTCGATGACCCTTCGTCAGAACTGGAAAAAGTTAGAGATGGAACAGATTTTAAGCAAGTGTAGGGGCAGGGGAGGAGGGGAGGAAAGAACAAAAGGGAAGGTCTGTGATAGGGTGGAAGGCAGGAGAGATTAAATGACAAAAGGGATGATGGTGCGAGGCGAAGGGAGATGGTAACAGGGTCAGTTCTGAGTTAGCTACTCACAGTACTGTGTGTGCACAAAGTCCAGACCTTCCTCTCCCAGTTTCGACCGGACGGACGGACGCTAAAGAAAGAAAGAAAGAGTGTCGTGGGATCTTTTACGTCCAACTGATAAACCAATGCCCCCAGTCTGCGCTAACATCTCATCTGAAAGACGGCACCTCCGACAGTGCAGCGCTCCCTCAGTACTGCCCCTCCGACAGTGCGGCGCTCCCTCAGTACTGCCCCTCCGACAGTGCAGCGCTCCCTCAGTACTGCCCCTCCGACAGTGCGGCGCTCCCTCAGTACAGCCCCTCCGACAGTGCAGCGCTCCCTCAGTACAGCCCCTCCGACAGTGCGGCGCTCCCTCAGTACTGCCCCTCCGACAGTGCGGCGCTCCCTCAGTACAGCCCCTCCGACAGTGCGGCGCTCCCTCAGTACTGCCCCTCCGACAGTGCGGCGCTCCCTCAGTACTGCCCCTCCGACAGTGCGGCGCTCCCTCAGTACTGCCCCTCCGACAGTGCAGCGCTCCCTCAGTACTGCCCCTGTGACAGTGCAGCGCTCCCTTAGTACTGCCCCCCCGACAGTGCGGCGCTCCCTCAGTACTGCCCCTCCGACAGTGCGGCGCTCCCTCAGTACTGCCCCTCCAACAGTGCGGCGCTCCCTCAGCACTGCACTGGGAGCGTCAGCCGAGATTTTTGTGCTCAAGTCTCTGGAGTGGGACTTGAACCCATGAATTTCGGTGACTCAGAGGCGAGGGTGCTGCCCACTGAGCCACGGCTAACAACATGCGCTTGTGGTGGTTGATGTTCACAGCAGATGATCTAAATGTGTACAGCGCCTGCTATATACACCGTGCCTGGCCTGATGAATACACGCGGGCACACAGCGCCTGAGGTGTGGAGAGTCGATGTCCACAGGTCTGACACACAGACAGCTGCAGAGTCTGACACACAGTCTGACGTCCAGTCAGTGTCTGGTGCACACATCTGTGTAATGAGAGCAACGTCAAATTCCAGCTGTGGAATGACGCGACGACGAGCCAGGTGTACAAACAGGATCGTGTTTTTCTATTGTTCATTCTCGGGATGTGGGCGTCGCTGGCAAGGCCGGCATTTATCGCCCGTTCCTCGTCAAATAAAAAGACTCGCATTTCTATAGCGCCTTTCACCACCTCAGGACGTCCCAAAGCGCTTTACAGCCAATGAAGTTCTTTTTGAAGTGTAGTCACTGTTGTAATGTGGGAAACGCGGCAGCCAATTTGCACACAGCAAGCTCCCACAAACAGCAATGTGATAAATGACCAGATAATCTGTTTTAGTGACGTTGGTTGAGGGATAAATATTGTCCCAGGACACTGGGGAGAACTCCTCCCTGCTCTTCTTCGAAATAGTGGCCGTGGGATAATAAGAACATAAGAAATGGAGCAGGAATAGGCAGGCCACTTGGCCCCTCGAGCCTGCTCCGCCATTCAATAAGGTCATGGCTGATCTTGGGCTCAAAGCCACTTCCCCGCCCGCTCCCCATAACCCTTCACTCCCTTATCTTGCAAAAATCTGTCTATCTCCACCTTCAATGTATTTAATGACCCAGCCTCCACAGCTCTCTGGGGCAGAGAATTCCACAGATTTACGATCCTCTGAGAGAAGAAATTCCTCCTTATCTCAGTTCTAAAAGGGCGACCCTTTATTCTGAGACTGTGCCCCCGAGTTCTAGATTTCCCCACGAGGGGAAACATCCTCTCTGCATCTACCTTGTCAAGCCCCCTCAGTATCTTATATGTTTCAATGAGATCACCTCTCATTCTTCTAAATTCCAATGAGTATAGGCCCAACCTGCTCAACCTTTCCTCATAGGTCAACCCCCTTGATGTAAGAAAACTACTAGGCACTTGGTCAGAGTATTAAACAAGGCTTTAATCGACTGTTTCACAACATGGAAGTCTAGTTATCCTTCACTAGTTCCTGTTTACAAAATGTCCCTGAGCAAGCTGGGCCCGTGCCCGAGTATTTATACTCTCCCTGGACAGCGCCACCAGCAGGCCGCCCAGTATATTTCATAAGTCCTTTCTACATAAATGGCACGATTTATGTCACCTCTCATCTCAGGAATCAACCGTTCTTTTACGTTCACTGCCTGAGAAGGTGGCGGTGGTCCGCCTTCTTCTTGAACCGCTGGTCGGGTTTTGATACAACTGTGGAGCTTGCGAGGCCCACTTCAGAGGGGCAGTTACGAGTCAACCACGTTGGTGTGGGTCTGGAGTCACATATCGGCCAGACCGGGTAAGAACGGCAGATTTCCTTCCCTAACGGACATGAGTGAACCAGTTGTTTTTTTTAACGACAATCCGATAGTTTCACAGTCACTTTTATCGACACCAGCGTTTTGAAAACGTAATGTACATTATCAGACTGCCACGGTGGGGTTTAAAACTCACCTTCTCCGGATTATTAGTCCAGTAACATAACCACTACCCTACTGAACAGGCATGAGAGATTTCAGTATTGAGCACAGACTATGGGGTGAGGCCTCAGTATAACTATTGCCTCGGCGCCAACCCATCTCCAGTCTGTGCGTACCCTGAACAAGGGAGGTTTATCTCTATGATAGCAGAGGAAAGGACAAGGTGGACTGGTAATGGAGCATCCAGTATGTATTTGTGTATCATCTGAGGTGGGCAGAGAAGTCTTCTGTCCAGATGATCACTCGGAGGTCCAAACAACCGTCAACACCTTCACCGAAGCGTACGAGAGCATGGGCCTTACACTAAACATTCGTAAGACAAAGGTCCTCTACCAACCTGCCCCCGCCACACAGTACTGCCCCCTGATTATCAAAATCCATGACAAGGCCTTAGACAACGTGGACCACTTTCCATACCTCGGGAGCCTACTGTCAACAAGGACAGACGTCGATGATGAAGTCCAACACTGCCTTCAGTGTGCCAGTGCAGCCTTCGGTCGCCTGAGGACCTCAAACCCAGCACCAAGCTCATGATCTACAGAGCAGCAGTGATACCCGCTCTGCTGTATGCCTCAGAGACATGGGCCATGTACAGCAGGCACCTCAAAGCACTGGAGAGGCGCAACAACGTCAGTGTTCTCGCTCAGGCCAACGTCCCCAGCATCGAAGCTTTGACCGCGCTCAATCAGCTCCGATGGACGGGTTACATTGTCCGCATGCCCGATACGAGACACCCAAAACAAGCGCTCTACTTGGAGCTCCGGCACGGCAAGAGAGCCCCAGGTGAGCAGAGGAAATGCTTCAAGGACACCCTCAAAGCCTCCTTGAAAAAGTGCAACATCCCCACCGACACCTGGGAATCCCTGGCCCAAGACCGCACAAAGTGAAGGAGAAGCATCCGGGAAGGCGCCAAACATCTCGAGTCTCTTCGCCGGGAGCAAGCAGAAGCCAAGCGCAAACAGCGCAAGGAGTGCACGTCAACCCAAGCACCCCACCCACACGCCCCTTCAACCACCGTCTGCCCCACCTGTGACAGAGACTGTAGGTCCCGCATTGGACTCATCAGTCACCTGAGAACTCATTTTTAATGTGGAAGCAAGTCATCCTCGGTTCCGAGGGACTGCCTAAGAATAAGAGAAGAAGACAGATGATCAACGACTCCTATGCAAACAGTGTACGATGCGCATATGGCATGCACATGATGTGGGCACCAGGAAGACTATTACGCAGCATTTTCTGTTTTTATTTCAGATTTCCAGCACACTGTTCCAGTGAAGCTCAGCGTAAGCTCGAGGAACAGCACCTCATCTTTCGATTAGGCACTTTACAGCTTTCTGGACTCAACATCGAGTTCAACAATTTCAGACCATAACCTCGGCCCTTACCTTTGTTTTTCCATTTTTTTTCTCTCTCTCACATGGCAGCTGTCAATCTTTCAGCCATTGCCATTTACACCTCATCTAGAGTCATCTTTTGTTTCTTAACTTGACCCATTACCATCTCCTTTTGCCTCGCACCATCATCCCTTTTGTCTCTTAATCTCTCCTGCCTTCCAGCTTATCACAGACCTTCCCTTTTGTTCTTTCCTCCCCTCCCCCCTTTCCCTGCCCCCACACTTGCTTAAAAACCTGTTCCATCTCCAGCTTTTTCCAGTTCTGACGAAGGGTCATCGACCTGAAACGTTGGGCCAGTAATTCCCGTCCCAACGCGTGAGTACGGACGGGGTACTCACGCGTGGGCCCGTTGGAAGTGCCAGATTTCAGCATGCACAGCGCATGTGCGGGAAACCGGCATTTCCTCCAAGGGGTTCAGAGGTCTGTAATGATATCAGCAAATAGAGATGGTATTTGCCTGTTCGATTATGATGCCTTAGCAGCATGATTGCAGGTATTGATTGCTTGTGCCTGACCAGCAGAGGTTATGTGACCGAGACAAGCAAGGCAGTTGAGTTTAGTTTCAGTTTCGTTCTAGATGCATCACAGCATCGTGTCTCCTGTAAAAGCTATATAAAAGAGTTGAACAAAGCTTTAGATTAAAAGACATTCTCTTTCATAAATGTCTCCTCATTGAACCCACAAAGAAATCAATACATGGTGTCAGAAGTGATTGAAAGAGATGAAGAGAAAATATCTGAAGTTAAATCAGCTCTCCACAAATTAGCAAGCCAAAAGAGAACATCGTTGCTTACCATTGGAGAATAGCTAACGAAGTGAAAAAATGGAAGGTTTACACCCACCGGCGACGCTTCAGTTGACAGGTAATGTGGCTGAAAATTGGAGGCGGTTCAAACAATGTTTGGGGTTGTATTTATCAGCAATCGGAGCCGACGAGAAAAGTAATAAAAAGAAATCGTCACTGTTCTTACATGTCGTGGGTGATGAAGCGCTGGAGGTGTATAATAACTTCACATTCGCTGCTAATGGAGACAAAATGAAGCTAGATAAAATCATGGAACAGTTTGAGGCCTACTGCATACCTAAACGTAACGTGACGTTTGAGAGGCACAGATTTTTCACACGTGTACAGAAAACGGGTGAGACTATTGATCAGTATGTGACTGAACTGAGAAACAGAAGCAAATCGTCTGAATTTGGGGGACTGACAGACTCGCTGTTAAAAGACAGACTGGTGTGTGGTATTCCAGATAATGGTCTAAGGGAAAGACTGCTAAGAGAGCAAGATCTAGACCTGGGAAAAGCCATAGCACTGTGTAGGGCTGCAGAGACTGTGAAGTTGCAGGCAAAGGAGCTGTTCAGTGACAATAGCTGCAACGTGGATGCAGTGAGAAAGGGCGGATACAAACCGTTTAACAAAAAGAGCGCCAATGTGAAAAAAGAGGCGTGGCCAGCGAACGAAAATGAAAGGGACAATCGAAAGTCATGTAGTCGATGCGGTACACAGCATCCACCAAGAAAGTGTCCAGCATATGGTAAAACATGCAATAGTTGCAACAAGAACAACCATTATGCCAGTTGCTGTAAGAACCAAGCGCAACAAAGCAAGGTCCATGCAGTAGATGAAAGCGACATGGAGGAGTTCTATGTAGATGTTGTGTCTGAAAACAAAAAAGAAGAAAGAGACTGGATGTTGACACTAAAAGTGAATGACATACACATTCCATTTAAATTGGATACTGGAGCACAAGTTAATGTGATATCAGAGACTGATTTTAAGAAAATTAGACCCAGACCAAAGATACATGGAATAAAAGTGAAAGTGACAGGATACTCAGGTACTGATATACCAGTGAAAGGAAGATGCATTGTCAAAGTAACACACAAGGACAGAGAGCACACGCTAGCATTAATCGTGGTGCCAAAGGATGTGCAAGCCATACTAGGTTTAAAAGCCTGTGAGAGACTGAACCTGGTAAAGAGAGTCCTCGTTGTGGAAAGCGAAGGAGAGACAGTCTATGATGAACTCATGAAAGAGTACAATGACCTATTTAAGGGTCTCGGCTGCATTCCAGGAGAACACACGATCAGAGTAGATAAAAGTATGACACCGGTCAAACATCCATGCAGAAAAGTTCCGTTTGCTATTCAAAAGCAACTGAAGGCAGAGTTGGACAGGATGGAAAGCCTGAACGTGATTCAGAAGATAGATGAGCCAACTGAGTGGGTGAGTTCCCTCGTCGTAGTGGACAAAAAGAATGGAAAGCTCAGAATTTGCCTGGATCCAAGAGATCTAAACAGAGCAATAAAGAGAGAGCACTTCAAGCTTCCTACACGTGAGGAAATCATGGCACAGTTTGCAAATGCAAAATATTTGAGCAAGTTAGATGCATCATCAGGATTTTGGCAGATGAAGCTGGACGAAGCAAGTTCAACACTGTGCACGTTCAACAGTCCATTTGGCAGATACAGATTCCTAAGGTTACCATTTGGCATTGCCTCAGCTCCTGAAGTGTATCACAAGACTATCCATATGATCTATGAGCACCTGGAGGGAGTTGATACATCAATGGATGACATCATAGTATGGGGAACCACGAGAACTGAGCATGACGAGAGACTGAAAAAAGTGCTGGAAGCAACAAGGAAAACAAACCTGAAGCTGAATAGAGAGAAATGCCAGCTCGGGGTGACAGAACTGACATTCGTGGGAGATATCCTTAGCAGTGAGGGCATCAGACCAGATCCCAGAAAGGTGTCCGCCATTGAGAATATGCCAAAGCCACAATGCAAAAAGGACGTGCAGAGGTTTAATGGAATGATCAACTACATGGGGAAATTCATATCCAACCTCTCAGAAAAGATGGCGCCACTGAGAAGACTAACTGAAAAGAACATAGAATGGGAATGGAATCATGAGCATGAGAAGTCATGGAGCGATCTAAAGAAACTGCTCACAGAGGAACCAGTTCTGAGGTTTTATGACCCAGCGAGACCCATCAAGATATCATCAGATGCATCACAGGGTGGGCTCGGTGCCGTTCTTCTGCAACAATATGACTACTGGCAACCTATTGCATATGCATCGCGCTCAATGACAGACGCGGAGACGCGATATGCTCAAATAGAAAAGGAGCTGCTCAACATCACATACGCCTGTGAAAGATTTCACCAGTTTGTGGCAGGACAAGCAATCAGTGTAGAGACTGACCATAAGCCCTTGATTGCATTGTTCCAAAAGCCACTAAATAGCTGTCCGCTTAGAATACAAAGAATGATGATCAGGCTGCAACGCTATACACTGAATGTTGCGTACACACTGGGTAAGCTGATGTATACAGCAGACACGTTGTCCAGAGCTGTAGACCCAAGTGAGCCCGCAAACACCACAATGGATGACAAAGTGAACGCCTACGTGGACATGATCACAAGTGCACTGCCCATAGCAGATGCAAAAATGGAGCTCATAAAGACTGAGACAAACAAAGATGAAACAATGAGACGACTGAGAAAAAGCATCTTGGATGGATGGCCCAACATGAAGCAAGACTGCTCACCTGATATAGCAGAGTACTGGAACTGCAGGGCGGAACTATCAGTGGTCGAAGACATCATCTACAAAGGAAGTAAAATAGTTATCCCAAAGAGTCTGAGAAGAGAGATGCTAAAAAAGATCCATGGAGGACATCTGGGAATCGAAAAGTGTAAGAAAAGAGCACGAGAGGTGATGTACTGGCCACGAATCAACCAAGATGTGACAAATGAGGTGTCAAACTGCACAATATGCCTGAAATATCGAGCAAGCAATCCGGTAGAACCACTAAAGCCACACCCAGCACCAGACAGACCTTACCAGAAGGTAGGCGCTGACCTATTCGTATGTCAAGGGAAGGACTATCTTGTAGTCACAGACTATTACTCCCTGTATCCAGAGGTTTGTAGACTGCACACCACCACTGCAGATGCTGTGATAACATGTATGAAAGCCATATTCTCCAGACATGGCGTGGCAAGCGAGGTCTTCACAGACAACGGACCTCAGTTTTACAATGCAAGTTTCCGACACTTTGCCAAAGAGTGGGACTTTGTCCACACAACGTCAAGTCCTCACTTTCCACAGTCCAGTGGACTAGTGGAAAAATCGGTCCAGACAGTGATAAGACTGATGTACAAGGCAAAAGACAGTGGCACTGACTTCTACCAGAGCATGCTTGTATACCGCACAACGCCGCTCGAGTGTGGTATGTCACCAGCCCAATTCCTGATGGGACGTCGGCTAAGGTCAAACCTAGCCATCCCGGAGAACCTCCTGAAAACAAAAGAGGGGGAGAAAGTGAGGAAGTTCAAAGAACAACAGAAAGAAAAGCAAAAGTACTACTATGACAGAGGAACACAAAACCTACCTGAACTCCACACTGGTGACCAAGTAAGGTTCAAAGACAAAACAAACACATGGGGCTGGATTTTGCTACGGGGGCGGGTTGGAGGTGGGAAACCCACATTCGGGCTTGTTGTCCCGCCTCCATGGAGATGTGGCCAACCCACTGGATTTTCCTCTGATTGACCTTGTTGAGCCCGCCCTGTGGGCTCAGCAGGCCAATTAAGGGCCACCCGGCAACAGGTGACGTCAGAGATTGACATTTCATCTGTCAAAAGCTTTTGGCAGATGAAATATCAGTGTTTAACAGCTGTTTGAAGCTGTCAAGCACTGAAAAACTGCTAATTCAGCCTCAGTCCTTTCTCAGGATAACTTTAAAATCATTTTGCTGCAGAAACCAAGAAGCTGATTTTTTTTTAAAAATCAGAGCTTCTGTGGTTCTTGCAGCCGACTCCCGACACCGGAATGCAGGACTCCTGTAAAGGTAAGTAAAAGTAAGTTAAACTTATTTAAACACTTTAAACACTTGCAAAACACTTACCTTTGCACTCCTGCACCCCTTACTCACCTGAACACTGGGCATCTTGACCCCTCCAAGACCTCAGACCCATGTCCCGCCTCGAAAACTTTTCGTGGTTTGGAGCTGTCGGGAAGCCCACAAACCAGCAATAAAAATCGCGAATAGGCAAAAAACTACCTGTTAACTACCTGTTAACAGGCAGTTTAATTGCCTTTAATCCCTTCCCGCCTCTGGGAGTCGGGTTCCAGCACTTGTCGGCAACCCGACTCCTATGAAATTGACATGGAGGCGGGTTGGAGGCGGGATGGGGTCGGGACCCCCGGATCTCCAAATTTTATCGCCCGCACGCCTCCAGCCCGACTCCAGGGGCTTAGGAAAATCTAGCCCATGGACTCAGAAGGGAACTGTCCTGAGTGAAGTTCAACCAAGATCATACACCATTCAGACAGATGAGGGTGCTGTTCTGAGAAGAAATCGTCGAGATCTTCTCATGGGACCAGCCACAGCAGGTCAAGAGACTGATACTGTTGAACAACCTGATCACACAGCTGAGAACCAATCATCTGAGGCAACAACTCAGATTCAAGGACAATCAATCAGAAAATCCTCAAGACACGTGAAGCCTCCCGAGAGACTCATTGAGCAAATTTAAGGACTATTGTTATAGAAGAAAGTAATGTTATCTTATTCTTTCTTCAAGTTCTAGTGTATTGACATATTTCATGTGAACACACAAAGCAAGGTTAAAAAACCTTGATCATGATCATGATAATGTAAGTTCATTAAGTGTTACAGTTAAAATGCAGATTAATACAAAGAAAACATGTTGTTAGTTAAAAGTAAAATACTTTTGTTTTAAGGAAAGGAGATGTAATGATATCAGCAAATAGAGATGGTATTTGCCTGTTCGATTATGATGCCTTAGCAGCATGATTGCAGGTATTGATTGCTTGTGCCTGACCAGCAGAGGTTATGTGACCGAGACAAGCAAGGCAGTTGAGTTTAGTTTCAGTTTCGTTCTAGATGCATCACAGCATCGTGTCTCCTGTAAAAGCTATATAAAAGAGTTGAACAAAGCTTTAGATTAAAAGACATTCTCTTTCATAAATGTCTCCTCATTGAACTCACAAAGAAATCAATACAAGGTCCAACACGTGCGCGCAGGACTCTGCGCGCACGCGTTGAACTTCCTTCCTTTTGACAGGTTTGCCCGTGTGTAAGGGCCTCAACTTTTTAGAAATGTAAAAAGGAGACGTAAGGACTTGGGGCTAGATTTTCAGTCGCTTGCGCCAGCAGTTAGCGCCTTAAGAGAAGTGATTTCCAGGCGCTATGCGTGTAGCGCCCGGGCGCAGTGCAGTTTGCGCCCCGCCCCAAATTATGTTGCCCGTTAGCGCCGGCGCAAAGTTTAGCGCCCGCCCGGATGCGCGCGCAGAAAATGACGTCACATCCTCGTGCAACGCCCTTTGGCCGCCCCGATTGCAAACTTCAGTCGGACCGCCCCATTGTGCGGCGGGCGGCCGGAGCGTTTGGAAAAAGGAACGCAACACAACCAGCGTGGGCCCCGGGGGGCGCTAATTAAAGGGAACGTCCTCTCCAGTATAAAGGCCAGCCTTTTTTCAGAAAACAGTCTTGTGCAACGCATTTCTGGAGACACAACAAGGAGGATAGCTAACTGGTTTCAAGCAGCAAGAGCCAGGTATTTTTGGACTCAGGCCATAGCGCTGCAAGTGGCCATTTGGAAATTAGACTGTTTGCCAGGATTTGATGGGGGCTGCATGGGGTGCCAACGCGCAGCTGCAGCGCCATGTCCGTAGGGCTCGCAGACGCATTGTGAGAGGGGCAGCCCTGGCTAGAAGCAGAGGGGGCTACAGGCGTCGGCCACGTAGGCCTTACCCAGTCAGGCTATACCACCAGCAGCGCTCCTACCTAAACATGAGTGCCGCGCGATGTGTTAGAAGGCTCCGATTCCGAAAGGAGGTGATTGCAGAGATCTGCCACCTGCTTCGCCGAGATCTGCGGCCAAAGCTCAGGTGCAGGACGTCTCTGTCGGTGGAAGTGAAGGTGACGGTGGCATTGAACTTCTATGCCACCGGCTCCTTCCAAGACGCTGCTGGGGACATAGCAAACATCTCCCAGTATGGCGCGCATCACTGCATCCGCCACGTGACTGAAGCACTGTTCAGAAGGAGAAGCCAATTCATCTCCTTCCCCATGGCCCTCGAGAGCCAGCATCAGCGCGCATTGGGATTTGCCAGACTCGGGGAATTCCCCTTGGTGCAGGGCGCCATTGACTGTACGCATGTGGCTTTGCGGGCCCCTCTGGAGCATGGCGAGCAGTATCGCAACAGGAAGGGCTACCATTCTCTGAATGTGCAGCTGGTCTGTGACCACAAGCAGCGCATCATGGCAGTCAATGCCAGCTTCCCAGGCAGCAGCCACGATGCCTTTATCCTGCGGCAGAGTACAGTGCATGACATGTTCCAGGCACAACCTCCCCCAAGAGGATGGCTCAGCGGGGACAAAGGCTATCCTTTGTGCACCTGGCTCATGACCCCGCTCCGCGCGCCCAGGACCGCTGCTGAAGAGGCCTACAACGAGAGCCATCAAACCACCCGCAACATCATCGAGCTAACTATTGGGGTCCTCAAGCAGCGGTTCCGCTGCCTTGATCGCTCTGGAGGAGCTCTCCAGTATTCGCCGGACCGGGTCTCCCAATTTGTGGTGGTTTGCTGCATGCTACACAACCTGGCTATCCGCAGGACTCAGGCACTGCCACCTGACGTTGGACCAGCACCTCAGGAGGAGCATGAGGAGGAGGAGGAGGAGGAGGAGCAGGAGTACGTTCCCAGGAGGGAGCGACCAGGGCCAAGGGCCGCACGACGCCACATTATTACACGGTACTTCTAAGCCCCCTGTCAGGGAATGGCCAGGGGCCATGAGGGAAGATGAATGCAGCCGCTCCGCAAGCCCTCAGCCGGCGAAGCCAACAAACACTAAGAAGAACAACCATGGAGACTGCATGAATAAAGATAATTTTTTATTTCACAAAAATGAAAAGCCCTTCCCACATGAATCCCCAAAAACAATAAACGGGCCCCACAAAAAGCCCAACAAACGATTCACTCCCACAAACTGGGGAGGAGCCACTCCACCTTTATTCAAACCGGGCCTCAACGTCGGCCTAACGCAAAAAATAAGCCCTCCAAAAGCACAACCATGGGCAAAATAAAGATGGCCACCGCCATATTAAAGGAAAGCTGCCCACACCCTCTACTGAGTGGCCCGCGAGGGCGAGACCTTGGCCAGCATTTTGCCTCCCCTGCCCGGCCTGCTGCTCCTTCGCAAGCTCTGCCCAGTGGCTGCTGCGAGGCTGGGGGAAGGCGCCTGAGGCTCAGATGCCCTTCCGCCAGATGCCGCTGGGGGGCGGCCTACACGGCGTTTGGGCCTCGAGGGGCCGTCTGCTGAGTGGCGCACATGAGCCTGGCCACCATCAGCTGCAGCCGCTTGCCCTTGACGCCCCAGAGGGGGAATGGCGGCGACGGATGGCGCAATGTGGGCCAGCTGGCGTCTGGGATGCGCTGGCTGGTGCTGTGGCGCGGTGGCACTCGGCCGGGCCCGCACTGCAGGATCCGCAGCAATCAGCCGACGGGCGGCTTGCTGGGATGGTGCAGCGCGGCGCCTGCTCTGGCGATGCCTGCCTGAGACAGCGCGTGTGGCAGCAGTGAGTGGCCCTGTGGTCCTGGTGTGCGCGCGCATCACATCCGCCAGGGTCTTGATGGCATCAGTCAGCATGCGGCCACTCGCGGCAGTTGCTGCCCCGAACTCGCGCACACTGGTCGCCAGCGACTCGATGGCCTCAGGCATGCGCCCCACCACGCTCATGAGCTCCGTGTGGCGCCGGTCCGAGTCGTCGGCCATCTTATCCAGCTTCCGCACCTCCTCCGAAGTGAAGGTGTCCGGACTGGAGTCGCGACACTCCCGCTGGGGAGGAGGGGGCCGAACTAGGGGACCCTTGCCGCGTTGGTGACGGCGAGTGTGCCGAGCAGCAGCACTCCCCTCTGATCCTTCCCCCCTTTGGGGGGAAGGCCGCGGGCCACGCGCACGGCTGCTGGGTGGCTGGACGCCACTGGTCCCAGAAGCTGCATTGCCCTGCGACAGTTCCTCCAGGCACTCGTCCAGTGAGGAGGTGTCAAGCATTTTCTCCTCTCCTGCGGGACGTGACTGTTCCCCCGAAGGTCCGGCTTGCTCCTCCTCCTCCTCCTGGTCGGAGGTGCTGTCACTGGCAGCTTCAGGGTCCTGGTCGTCACCAGCTGAAAGCAGGAATGCACAAGAGTAGCTTCAGAGTGAGGAGACGGCGTCAGCGAGGGAGTTAGGACTGGTGGGATTCAGCGCATTGGTGGGACAGTGGCAAAGGAGGTAGCTCGGATGGGCCAGTGCGACGCGAGAGGGCCAAAAGGCGAGGTCCTTACCATTGCCGGGCAGTGGAGGGTCGGATACACCGCACGCTGTGGGGACAATCACACGGGCTCCCATGGGCACACACACGCGCTCCTCCAGCCGAGTGAGCTTCTGCAGCTTGGCGCGGCCACCCCTGGCACGGGCCTGGCGATTAAACGCTACTTTAGCCTGCAAGCGAAAGGACGGGCTGTAAGTGCGCAGTGAAGCCCTGATGTAGTGTGCACTGCCTCCCATGGGGGAATAGCTTGGCCAAAGTGTAGAGTGCCGAATGGCCATTTGATGCTCATGACTGTCCCAATGCTGCTGGCTGAGGGCTGGCCAGTAGGACTTTCAGGTCCCTTTGCCCATCATATCAGGTGTACATGCAAGAATGAGGAGGAGACTGGAAAGGCTACTCACCTTCACAATCCTGGTCAGATCGTTGTATTTTTAACGGCATTGTTTGTGGGTCCTGGGGGCCTCGCCGGTGAACGTCACCCTCTGGGCGATCTGCTTCCAGGCTTTGGTGTAGTCATGGTGGGTTGGATTCCTCCCACTCTCTGGAAACAAGATCTTGCGCCTCACCTCCAGAGCTGTGACCATTATGTCCAGATCACCCTCTGAGAAGCGCAGGGCACGCTGATGGGCCTTCTCTGGCGTTGCCATGACTCCCTGGGGCTGAGCAGCAGTGTTGAGGCCTCTTTGCAAGGCTGCAGTGCGCAGGGCGTGGCAGCAGACCAATTCGTCCCTTCCCCCTTTAAGAGCTGGTCGGCACCACGGGGTCTGCTGTCAGTGCAAAAATGACCGCACCCGCGCTGCGCCCCGCCTGGGCGCTATCCCTCTGGACCGCCGGCTTAGCGCCTAAAGGTAGGAGTGGAACGCCTCTTTTAGCGCTCCACCACTCTCTTAGGGCGAAGACACTGAATTTCCGGCAACGGGGCGCTATTTTGGGGCGGGCGCTAACTTCGGGCGGGCGCTAAGGTTAGCGCCCCAAAACTGTCTATACTGAAAATCTAGCCCCCTATTCTTTAAGGTAAGTGGTCTATTACTTAAAATTATAACATTTTTTCCACAGCTTTATTGTTTTTAAGGACTTTACAGTAAGGTAAGTACTTTTAGACCCAATTTATTAAAAAATTATTTTTTTCAAAAATTTGATTAATTGTTTAAAATAGTTTTTTAAAGTTATCTATAGTTTATTTAATTATTGGGATTTAAATTTTTTTTTAATTTAAAGTTAAACTAGTCTTTTGGGCGCCCGTACTTTTCATGAGTTTGACAGTTCTTACTATCAAACTCATGAATGAAGATTCCCCTCCCCTGATTGGCTGCACAGTGCTCACCTGATCCCAGCTGGCATATCGCACTAACTACGCCGCTGGATCAAGCAAGCACAGCGCGCCGACATCTGAACCGGGCCAGTGACAGGAATTCCAAGCAGGCCCAGGCTTCAGATGTCGGCGCGCCGGGTGAGTGCACATCGGGGGCTTGCACGCGCGGCAAGCCCCCGAACCTAATTTCTGGGCCAATAACTCTGTTTCTCTCTCCACAGATGCTGCCTGACCTGCTGAGTGTTTCCAGCATTTTCTGTTTTTATTTCAGATTTCCAGCATCCGCAATATTTTGCTTTTATTTTAAACTATTACACAGCATGTACTCTACGTGGAAGGAAGTTTCCCAGCTCCTGGTAAATGACTTAAGAGCAGAACAATTTTTCTTTCGCGATCAACTTCTTGGAATGCAAACAGTGGGGGGTTCGAGCACTTCCAGAAGGCACCATGCTTTTATCACAGGGTTGTAATTATTTTGCAAAAATGCTCTATAATTTAGCAGAGTTCCGTTCCATCTACAAGATTGTTCTCAGTGATAAGACCCAATTTTCACTTCCCAACAGCAGTGAATGTTGATGGTGTTTGGTTTCCCTGGAGCACCCCCACACTTTACCGGCTTTCTTTACAGCACATTCCGACTGAGTGAATGCTACATGTCTCGGTATGTCGTCGCTGCTGTGATGTATGCACAGCAGTTCGATGAGCTCACCAGCAGCACTTTCTGTAGAGCTGGGAGCCGAACGCTCAGTTAGAGTCAAGGAGCTGCACCTCAACTTCCTCACAAAATGGACCAACAATTGTTGTATACTGTGGAATAGGAATGGTTCACTGGGTGGATAACTAGCTCCAACACTGGGGATAACTAGCTCTTACACTGGGGGGATAACTAGCTCAAACACTGGGTGGATAACTAGCTCTAACACTGGGGGATAACTAGCTCTAACACTGGGGGATAACTAGCTCTAACACTGGGTGGATAACTAGCGCTAACTCTGGGGGATAATTAGCTCTAACACTGGGGGATAATTAGCTCTAACACTGGTTGGATAACTAGCTCTAACACTGGGGGATAATTAGCTCTAACACTGGGGGATAATTAGCTCTAACACTGGGGGATAACTAGCTCTAACACTGGGGGATAACTAGCTCTAACACTGGGTGGATAACTAGCTCTAACACTGGGTAGATAACTAGCTCTAACATTGGGGATAACTAGCTCTAACATTGGGGGATAACTAGCTCTAACACTGGGGGATAACTAGCTCTAACACTGGGTGGATAACTAGCTCTAACACTGGGGGATAATTAGCTCTAACACTGGGGGATAATTAGCTCTAACACTGGGGGATAACTAGCTCTAACACTGGGGGATAACTAGCTCTAACACTGGGGGATAACTAGCTCTAACACTGGGTGGATAACTAGCTCTAACACTGGGTGGATAACTAGCTCTAACATTGGGGATAACTAGCTTTAACATTGGGGATAACCAGCTCTAACACTGGGGGATAACTAGCTCTAACACTGGGTGGATAACTAGCTCTAACACTGGGGGAAAATTAGCTCTAACACTGGGGGATAACTGGCTCTAACACTGGGGGAATAATTAGCTCTAACACTGGGTGAATAACTAGCTCTAACACTGGGGGATAATTAGCTCTAACACTGGGGGATAACTAGCTCTAACACTGAGGAATAACTAGCTCTAACACTGGGTGAATAACTAGCTCTAACACTGGGTGAATAACTAGCTCTAACACTGGGGGATAACTAGCTCTTACACCAGGGGATAACTAGCTCTAACACTGGGGGATAACTAGCTTTAACATTGGGGATAACTAGCTCTAACACTGGGGGATAACTAGCTCTAACACTGGGGGATAACTAGCTCTTACACCAGGGGATAACTAACTCTAACACTGGGGGATAACTAGCTCTAACACTGGGGGATAACTAGCTTTAACATTGGGGGTAACTAGCTCTAACACTGGGGGATAACTAGCTCTAACACCTTGGGATAACTAGCTTTAACATTGGGGATAACCAGCTCTAACACTGGGGGATAACTAGCTCTAACACTGGGGGATAACTAGCTCTAACACTGGGGGATAACTAGCTATAACACTGGGGGATAACTAGCTCTTACACCGGGGGATAACTAGCTCTAACACTGGGGGATAACTAGCTCCAACACTGAGGGATAACTAGCTCTAACACTGGGGGATAACTAGCCCTAACACTATGGGATAACTAGCTCTTACACTGGGGGATAAGTAGCTCTAACCCTTGGGGATAACTAGCTCTAACACTGGGGGTTAACTAGCTCTAACACTGGGGGATAACTAGCTCTAACACTGGGGGATAACTAGCTCTTACACCAGAGGATAACTAGCTCTTACACCAGGGGATAACTAGCTCTAGCACTGGGGGATAACTAGCTCTAACAATGGGGATAACTAGCTCTTACACCAGGGAATAATTAGCGCTATCACTGGGGAATAACTAGCTCTAACACTGGGGGATAACTAGCTCTAACACTGGGGGATAACTAGCTCTAATACTGGGGGATAATTAGCTCTAACACTGGGGGATAACTAGCTCTTACACCAGGGGATAACTAGTTCTAACACTGGGGGATAACTAGCTCTTACACTGGGGGATAACTAGCTCTAACACTGGGGGATAACTAGCTCTAACACTGGGGGATAATTAGCTCTAACACTGGGGAATAACTAGCTCTTACACCAGGGGATAACTAGTTCTAACACTGGGGGATAACTAGCTCTTACACTGGGGGATAACTAGCTCTAACACTGGGGAATAACTAGCTCTTACACTGGGGAATAACTAGCTCTTACACCAGGGAATAACTAGCTCTTACACCGGGGGATAACTAGCTCTAACACCGGGGAATAACTAGCTCTTACACGAGGGAATAACTAGCTCCTACACTGGGGGATAACTAGCCCTAACACTGGGGAATAACTAGCTCTAATATTGGGGGACAACTATCTCTAACAAAGGGGGATAACTAGCTCTAACACTGGGGGATAACTAGCTCTAACACTGGGGAATAACTAGCTCTAATACTGGGGGATAACTAGCTCTAACAAAGGGGGATAACTAGCTCTAACACTGGGGGATAACTAGCTCTAACACGGGGGATAACTAGCTCTAACAATGGGGGATAACTAGCTCAACACTGGGGGGTAACTAGCTCTAACACTGGGGGATAACTAGCTCTAATACTGGGGGATAACTTGCTCTAACAAAGGGGGATAACTAGCTCTAACAATGGGGGATAACTAGCTCTAACACTGGGGGATAACTAGCTCTAACACTGGGGGATAACGAGCTCTAACACTGGGGGATAACTAACTCTAATACTGAAGGATAACTAGCACTAACCCTGGGGGATAACTAGCTCCAACACTGAGGGATAACTAGCTCTAACACTGGGGGATAACTGGCTCTAACACTGGGGATAGGTAGCTCTAGCACTGTGGATAACTAGCACTAACACTGGCGGATAACTAGCTCTAACACTGAGGGATAACTAGCTCCAACACTGGGGATAACTAGCTCTAACACTGGGGATAACTAGCTCTAACACTGGGGGATAACTAGCTCTTACACTGGGGATAACTAGCTCTAACACTAGGGATAACTAGTTCTAACCCTGGGGATAACTAGCTCTAACACTGACCTCAGACCACCCCAAAGCAATGAACAAGAGCATTCTGTAACTAGTTACAGGTTTTTAAACTAGAACAGAAATTATATTAAATAGTATGGCACGTTCTCTTTTAAGAAGATTCCAATATTGAAAAAGAAAGACTTGCATTTCTATAGCGCCTTTCACGACCACCAGACGTCCCAAAGCACTTCACAGCCAATGAAGTACTTTTTGAAGTGGAGTCACTGTTGTAATGTAGGAAACACGGCAGCAAGCTCCCACAAACAGCAATGTGATAATGACCAGATAATCTGTTTTAGTGATGTTGGTTGAGGGATAAATATTGACCCAGGACACCGGGGAGAACTCCCCTACTCTTCTTCCAAATTGTTCCATGGGATCTTTTACGTCCACCCGAGAGGGCAGACGGGGCCTGACATGAATCAGTCATTCATGAAAGAAAGACTTTTGAAATAATACTGAGCGGCCTATGAGTGGCGCTGTCCAGGGAGAGTTTAAATACTCGGGCACGGGCCCAGCTTGCGCAGGACATTCTTAACAGGAACTAGTGAAGGACACAACTAGACCTCCATGTTGTAAAGCAGTTGATTAAAGCTTTGTTTAACGCTTAGACCAAGTGCCTAGTAGTTTTTTTTAACGTCAGGGCCTCTGTTTAACATCTCCTTAGAAAGACGACACTAGCAATCTATCTCATCGCATCTGGTGTCAGCCTGGATTTTTGTGCTCCAGTCTCTGGAGTGGGGCCCGAGCCCACTACCTCCTGACTCAGAGGCGAGAGAGAGAGTGCTACCACACTGAGCCACAGCTGACGCACAAAAAGTAGCTGTAACACTGTCACATGACTCTGAAACCATCTCATTTTTGGAGAAAGCCTTTCTCGTTCCAAGTTATCCATACCCTGCTTTTAATCGCAGACTAAATGATTTGGCTTGATACACGCAGTGCAGCATGCAGGTAAGCAGCTCCTCAGACATGCTAATGGCCGCCAGATGTTGGTTGTGATCCTACTGAAGTTAATTTTCCAGAGTATGGCAAAAACAACTCTGTAATACATCAGAGAACAATTGCTTCCTAAAGTGGGATGACGTCAGCTCACCGGATTAAAAGGCACATCACCTCCCCACCCGTTCGCGCCCATCAAGAGCCAAGTTCAGTACTGGCAAGTGCTAAGAGTTTGACACCAGCTTCTGTAGGGCTAGCGTCCTTCCGTGAAACGCGATTCCCTCCCCGTTCGCTCTGCCACTCACCACGAGCTGCCTCTTTAGCGCTGGAGCTTCACGCGGTAAGCCTTGGTCAAGAAGGGCGGGTGAATGGAGTTGGAGTACAGATCAGCCGTCGTCTAATTGAATGGCAGAACAGGCTCGAGAGGGGTTGAACGGCCTCCTCCCGTCTTTTGGATGAAACGTTAAACTGCGGCCCTGTCTGCCCTCTCAGGTGGACGTGAAAGATCCCACGGTCGCTATTTCAAAGAGGAGCAGGGAGGGGAGTCCTCCCCAGTGTCCTGGGCCAATATTTATCCCTCAACCAACATCACTAAAAAAAAAACAGATTAACTTAGCAATTTATCTCATCGCAGCTGGTCATTGTCACATTGCCGTGTGTGGGAGCTTGCTGTGCGCAAATTGGCTGCCGCGTTTCCTGCATTACAACAGTGACTACACTTCAAAAAGTACTTCATTGGGTGTGAAGCGCTCTGGGATGTCCTGGGGTCGTGAAAGAAAAGTCTTTCATTTCTAATCCCTCGCTCCTGGGATTAAAGGGAAAATGTCACCATCAGCTCAGCCTAAGGAATCTGTATCTGCCAAATGGGCTGTTGAACGTGCACAGTGTTGAACTTGCTTCGTCCAGCTTCATCTGCCAAAATCCTGATGATGTATCTAACTTGCTCAAATATTTTGCATTTGCAAACTGTGCCATGATTTCCTCACGTGTAGGAAGCTTGAAGTGCTCTCTCTTTATTGCTCTGTTTAGATCTCTTGGATCCAGGCAAATTCTGAGCTTTCCATTCTTTTTGTCCACTACGACGAGGGAACTCACCCACTCAGTTGGCTCATCTATCTTCTGAATCACGTTCAGGCTTTCCATCCTGTCCAACCTAAGGCGCCAAACATCTCGAGTCTCTTCGCCGGGAGCAAGCAGAAGCCAAGCGCAAACAGCGCAAGGAGTGCACGTCAACCCAAGCACCCCACCCACACGCCCCTTCAACCACCGTCTGCCCCACCTGTGACAGAGACTGTAGGTCCCGCATTGGACTCATCAGTCACCTGAGAACTCATTTTTAATGTGGAAGCAAGTCATCCTCGGTTCCGAGGGACTGCCTAAGAATAAGAGAAGAAGACAGATGATCAACGACTCCTATGCAAACAGTGTACGATGCGCATATGGCATGCACATGATGTGGGCACCAGGAAGACTATTACGCAGCATTTTCTGTTTTTATTTCAGATTTCCAGCACACTGTTCCAGTGAAGCTCAGCGTAAGCTCGAGGAACAGCACCTCATCTTTCGATTAGGCACTTTACAGCTTTCTGGACTCAACATCGAGTTCAACAATTTCAGACCATAACCTCGGCCCTTACCTTTTGTTTTTCCATTTTTTTTCTCTCTCTCACATGGCAGCTGTCAATCTTTCAGCCATTGCCATTTACACCTCATCTAGAGTCATCTTTTGTTTCTTAACTTGACCCATTACCATCTCCTTTTGCCTCGCACCATCATCCCTTTTGTCTCTTAATCTCTCCTGCCTTCCAGCTTATCACAGACCTTCCCTTTTGTTCTTTCCTCCCCTCCCCCCTTTCCCTGCCCCCACACTTGCTTAAAAACCTGTTCCATCTCCAGCTTTTTCCAGTTCTGACGAAGGGTCATCGACCTGAAACGTTGGGCCAGTAATTCCCGTCCCAACGCGTGAGTACGGACGGGGTACTCACGCGTGGGCCCGTTGGAAGTGCCAGATTTCAGCATGCACAGCGCATGTGCGGGAAACCGGCATTTCCTCCAAGGGGTTCAGAGGTCTGTAATGATATCAGCAAATAGAGATGGTATTTGCCTGTTCGATTATGATGCCTTAGCAGCATGATTGCAGGTATTGATTGCTTGTGCCTGACCAGCAGAGGTTATGTGACCGAGACAAGCAAGGCAGTTGAGTTTAGTTTCAGTTTCGTTCTAGATGCATCACAGCATCGTGTCTCCTGTAAAAGCTATATAAAAGAGTTGAACAAAGCTTTAGATTAAAAGACATTCTCTTTCATAAATGTCTCCTCATTGAACCCACAAAGAAATCAATACATGGTGTCAGAAGTGATTGAAAGAGATGAAGAGAAAATATCTGAAGTTAAATCAGCTCTCCACAAATTAGCAAGCCAAAAGAGAACATCGTTGCTTACCATTGGAGAATAGCTAACGAAGTGAAAAAATGGAAGGTTTACACCCACCGGCGACGCTTCAGTTGACAGGTAATGTGGCTGAAAATTGGAGGCGGTTCAAACAATGTTTGGGGTTGTATTTATCAGCAATCGGAGCCGACGAGAAAAGTAATAAAAGGAAATCGTCACTGTTCTTACATGTCGTGGGTGATGAAGCACTGGAGGTGTATAATAACTTCACATTCGCTGCTAATGGAGACAAAATGAAGCTAGATAAAATCATGGAACAGTTTGAGGCCTACTGCATACCTAAACGTAACGTGACGTTTGAGAGGCACAGATTTTTCACACGTGTACAGAAAACGGGTGAGACTATTGATCAGTATGTGACTGAACTGAGAAACAGAAGCAAATCGTCTGAATTTGGGGGACTGACAGACTCGCTGTTAAAAGACAGACTGGTGTGTGGTATTCCAGATAATGGTCTAAGGGAAAGACTGCTAAGAGAGCAAGATCTAGACCTGGGAAAAGCCATAGCACTGTGTAGGGCTGCAGAGACTGTGAAGTTGCAGGCAAAGGAGCTGTTCAGTGACAATAGCTGCAACGTGGATGCAGTGAGAAAGGGCGGATACAAACCGTTTAACAAAAAGAGCGCCAATGTGAAAAAAGAGGCGTGGCCAGCGAACAAAAATGAAAGGGACAATCGAAAGTCATGTAGTCGATGCGGTACACAGCATCCACCAAGAAAGTGTCCAGCATATGGTAAAACATGCAATAGTTGCAACAAGAACAACCATTATGCCAGTTGCTGTAAGAACCAAGCGCAACAAAGCAAGGTCCATGCAGTAGATGAAAGCGACATGGAGGAGTTCTATGTAGATGTTGTGTCTGAAAACAAAAAAGAAGAAAGAGACTGGATGTTGACACTAAAAGTGAATGACATACACATTCCATTTAAATTGGATACTGGAGCACAAGTTAATGTGATATCAGAGACTGATTTTAAGAAAATTAGACCCAGACCAAAGATACATGGAATAAAAGTGAAAGTGACAGGATACTCAGGTACTGATATACCAGTGAAAGGAAGATGCATTGTCAAAGTAACACACAAGGACAGAGAGCACACGCTAGCATTAATCGTGGTGCCAAAGGATGTGCAAGCCATACTAGGTTTAAAAGCCTGTGAGAGACTGAACCTGGTAAAGAGAGTCCTCGTTGTGGAAAGCGAAGGAGAGACAGTCTATGATGAACTCATGAAAGAGTACAATGACCTATTTAAGGGTCTCGGCTGCATTCCAGGAGAACACACGATCAGAGTAGATAAAAGTATGACACCGGTCAAACATCCATGCAGAAAAGTTCCGTTTGCTATTCAAAAGCAACTGAAGGCAGAGTTGGACAGGATGGAAAGCCTGAACGTGATTCAGAAGATAGATGAGCCAACTGAGTGGGTGAGTTCCCTCGTCGTAGTGGACAAAAAGAATGGAAAGCTCAGAATTTGCCTGGATCCAAGAGATCTAAACAGAGCAATAAAGAGAGAGCACTTCAAGCTTCCTACACGTGAGGAAATCATGGCACAGTTTGCAAATGCAAAATATTTGAGCAAGTTAGATGCATCATCAGGATTTTGGCAGATGAAGCTGGACGAAGCAAGTTCAACACTGTGCACGTTCAACAGTCCATTTGGCAGATACAGATTCCTAAGGTTACCATTTGGCATTGCCTCAGCTCCTGAAGTGTATCACAAGACTATCCATATGATCTATGAGCACCTGGAGGGAGTTGATACATCAATGGATGACATCATAGTATGGGGAACCACGAGAACTGAGCATGACGAGAGACTGAAAAAAGTGCTGGAAGCAACAAGGAAAACAAACCTGAAGCTGAATAGAGAGAAATGCCAGCTCGGGGTGACAGAACTGACATTCGTGGGAGATATCCTTAGCAGTGAGGGCATCAGACCAGATCCCAGAAAGGTGTCCGCCATTGAGAATATGCCAAAGCCACAATGCAAAAAGGACGTGCAGAGGTTTAATGGAATGATCAACTACATGGGGAAATTCATATCCAACCTCTCAGAAAAGATGGCGCCACTGAGAAGACTAACTGAAAAGAACATAGAATGGGAATGGAATCATGAGCATGAGAAGTCATGGAGCGATCTAAAGAAACTGCTCACAGAGGAACCAGTTCTGAGGTTTTATGACCCAGCGAGACCCATCAAGATATCATCAGATGCATCACAGGGTGGGCTCGGTGCCGTTCTTCTGCAACAATATGACTACTGGCAACCTATTGCATATGCATCGCGCTCAATGACAGACGCGGAGACGCGATATGCTCAAATAGAAAAGGAGCTGCTCAGCATCACATACGCCTGTGAAAGATTTCACCAGTTTGTGGCAGGACAAGCAATCAGTGTAGAGACTGACCATAAGCCCTTGATTGCATTGTTCCAAAAGCCACTAAATAGCTGTCCGCTTAGAATACAAAGAATGATGATCAGGCTGCAACGCTATACACTGAATGTTGCGTACGCACTGGGTAAGCTGATGTATACAGCAGACACGTTGTCCAGAGCTGTAGACCCAAGTGAGCCCGCAAACACCACAATGGATGACAAAGTGAACGCCTACGTGGACATGATCACAAGTGCACTGCCCATAGCAGATGCAAAAATGGAGCTCATAAAGACTGAGACAAACAAAGATGAAACAATGAGACGACTGAGAAAAAGCATCTTGGATGGATGGCCCAACATGAAGCAAGACTGCTCACCTGATATAGCAGAGTACTGGAACTGCAGGGCGGAACTATCAGTGGTCGAAGACATCATCTACAAAGGAAGTAAAATAGTTATCCCATAGAGTCTGAGAAGAGAGATGCTAAAAAAGATCCATGGAGGACATCTGGGAATCGAAAAGTGTAAGAAAAGAGCACGAGAGGTGATGTACTGGCCACGAATCAACCAAGATGTGACAAATGAGGTGTCAAACTGCACAATATGCCTGAAATATCGAGCAAGCAATCCGGTAGAACCACTAAAGCCACACCCAGCACCAGACAGACCTTACCAGAAGGTAGGCGCTGACCTATTCGTATGTCAAGGGAAGGACTATCTTGTAGTCACAGACTATTACTCCCTGTATCCAGAGGTTTGTAGACTGCACACCACCACTGCAGATGCTGTGATAACATGTATGAAAGCCATATTCTCCAGACATGGCGTGGCAAGCGAGGTCTTCACAGACAACGGACCTCAGTTTTACAATGCAAGTTTCCGACACTTTGCCAAAGAGTGGGACTTTGTCCACACAACGTCAAGTCCTCACTTTCCACAGTCCAGTGGACTAGTGGAAAAATCGGTCCAGACAGTGATAAGACTGATGTACAAGGCAAAAGACAGTGGCACTGACTTCTACCAGAGCATGCTTGTATACCGCACAACGCCGCTCGAGTGTGGTATGTCACCAGCCCAATTCCTGATGGGACGTCGGCTAAGGTCAAACCTAGCCATCCCGGAGAACCTCCTGAAAACAAAAGAGGGGGAGAAAGTGAGGAAGTTCAAAGAACAACAGAAAGAAAAGCAAAAGTACTACTATGACAGAGGAACACAAAACCTACCTGAACTCCACACTGGTGACCAAGTAAGGTTCAAAGACAAAACAAACACATGGGGCTGGATTTTGCTACGGGGGCGGGTTGGAGGTGGGAAACCCACATTCGGGCTTGTTGTCCCGCCTCCATGGAGATGTGGCCAACCCACTGGATTTTCCTCTGATTGACCTTGTTGAGCCCGCCCTGTGGGCTCAGCAGGCCAATTAAGGGCCACCCGGCAACAGGTGACGTCAGAGATTGACATTTCATCTGTCAAAAGCTTTTGGCAGATGAAATATCAGTGTTTAACAGCTGTTTGAAGCTGTCAAGCACTGAAAAACTGCTAATTCAGCCTCAGTCCTTTCTCAGGATAACTTTAAAATCATTTTGCTGCAGAAACCAAGAAGCTGATTTTTTTTTAAAAATCAGAGCTTCTGTGGTTCTTGCAGCCGACTCCCGACACCGGAATGCAGGACTCCTGTAAAGGTAAGTAAAAGTAAGTTAAACTTATTTAAACACTTTAAACACTTGCAAAACACTTACCTTTGCACTCCTGCACCCCTTACTCACCTGAACACTGGGCATCTTGACCCCTCCAAGACCTCAGACCCATGTCCCGCCTCGAAAACTTTTCGTGGTTTGGAGCTGTCGGGAAGCCCACAAACCAGCAATAAAAATCGCGAATAGGCAAAAAACTACCTGTTAACTACCTGTTAACAGGCAGTTTAATTGCCTTTAATCCCTTCCCGCCTCTGGGAGTCGGGTTCCAGCACTTGTCGGCAACCCGACTCCTATGAAATTGACATGGAGGCGGGTTGGAGGCGGGATGGGGTCGGGACCCCCGGATCTCCAATTTTTATCGCCCGCACGCCTCCAGCCCGACTCCAGGGGCTTAGGAAAATCCAGCCCATGGACTCAGAAGGGAACTGTCCTGAGTGAAGTTCAACCAAGATCATACACCATTCAGACAGATGAGGGTGCTGTTCTGAGAAGAAATCGTCGAGATCTTCTCATGGGACCAGCCACAGCAGGTCAAGAGACTGATACTGTTGAACAACCTGATCACACAGCTGAGAACCAATCATCTGAGGCAACAACTCAGATTCAAGGACAATCAATCAGAAAATCCTCAAGACACGTGAAGCCTCCCGAGAGACTCATTGAGCAAATTTAAGGACTATTGTTATAGAAGAAAGTAATGTTATCTTATTCTTTCTTCAAGTTCTAGTGTATTGACATATTTCATGTGAACACACAAAGCAAGGTTAAAAAACCTTGATCATGATCATGATAATGTAAGTTCATTAAGTGTTACAGTTAAAATGCAGATTAATACAAAGAAAACATGTTGTTAGTTAAAAGTAAAATACTTTTGTTTTAAGGAAAGGAGATGTAATGATATCAGCAAATAGAGATGGTATTTGCCTGTTCGATTATGATGCCTTAGCAGCATGATTGCAGGTATTGATTGCTTGTGCCTGACCAGCAGAGGTTATGTGACCGAGACAAGCAAGGCAGTTGAGTTTAGTTTCAGTTTCGTTCTAGATGCATCACAGCATCGTGTCTCCTGTAAAAGCTATATAAAAGAGTTGAACAAAGCTTTAGATTAAAAGACATTCTCTTTCATAAATGTCTCCTCATTGAACTCACAAAGAAATCAATACAAGGTCCAACACGTGCGCGCAGGACTCTGCGCGCACGCGTTGAACTTCCTTCCTTTTGACAGGTTTGCCCGTGTGTAAGGGCCTCAACTTTTTAGAAATGTAAAAAGGAGACGTAAGGACTTGATTCTTTAAGGTAAGTGGTCTATTACTTAAAATTATAACATTTTTTCCACAGCTTTATTGTTTTTAAGGACTTTACAGTAAGGTAAGTACTTTTAGACCCAATTTATTAAAAAATTATTTTTTTCAAAAATTTGATTAATTGTTTAAAATAGTTTTTTAAAGTTATCTATAGTTTATTTAATTATTGGGATTTTTAAATTTTTTTTATTTAAAGTTAAACTAGTCTTTTGGGCGCCCGTACTTTTCATGAGTTTGACAGTTCTTACTATCAAACTCATGAATGAAGTTTCCCCTCCCCTGATTGGCTGCACAGTGCTCACCTGATCCCAGCTGGCATATCGCACTAACTACGCCGCTGGATCAAGCAAGCACAGCGCGCCGACATCTGAACCGGGCCAGTGACAGGAATTCCAAGCAGGCCCAGGCTTCAGATGTCGGCGCGCCGGGTGAGTGCACATCGGGGGCTTGCTCGCGCGGCAAGCCCCCGAACCTAATTTCTGGGCCAATAACTCTGTTTCTCTCTCCACAGATGCTGCCTGACCTGCTGAGTGTTTCCAGCATTTTCTGTTTTTATTTCAGATTTCCAGCATCCGCAATATTTTGCTTTTATTTTAGACTATTACACAGCATGTACTCTACGTGGAAGGAAGTTTCCCAGCTCCTGGTAAATGACTTAAGAGCAGAACAATTTTTCTTTCGCGATCAACTTCTTGGAATGCAAACAGTGGGGGGTTCGAGCACTTCCAGAAGGCACCATGCTTTTATCACAGGGTTGTAATTATTTTGCAAAAATGCTCTATAATTTAGCAGAGTTCCGTTCCATCTACAAGATTGTTCTCAGTGATAAGACCCAATTTTCACTTCCCAACAGCAGTGAATGTTGATGGTGTTTGGTTTCCCTGGAGCACCCCCACACTTTACCGGCTTTCTTTACAGCACATTCCGACTGAGTGAATGCTACATGTCTCGGTGTGTCGTCGCTGCTGTGATGTACGCACAGCAGTTCGATGAGCTCACCAGCAGCACTTTCTGTAGAGCTGGGAGCCGAACGCTCAGTTAGAGTCAAGGAGCTGCAGCTCAACTTCCTCACAAAATGGACCAACAATTGTTGTATACTGTGGAATAGGAATGGTTCACTGGGTGGATAACTAGCTCCAACACTGGGGATAACTAGCTCTTACACTGGGGGGATAACTAGCTCTAACACTGGGTGGATAACTAGCTCTAACACTGGGGGATAACTAGCTCTAACACTGGGGGATAACTAGCTCTAACACTGGGTGGATAACTAGCGCTAACTCTGGGGGATAATTAGCTCTAACACTGGGGGATAATTAGCTCTAACACTGGGTGGATAACTAGCTCTAACACTGGGGGATAATTAGCTCTAACACTGGGGGATAATTAGCTCTAACACTGGGGGATAACTAGCTCTAACACTGGGGGATAACTAGCTCTAACACTGGGTGGATAACTAGCTCTAACACTGGGTAGATAACTAGCTCTAACATTGGGGATAACTAGCTCTAACATTGGGGGATAACTAGCTCTAACACTGGGGGATAACTAGCTCTAACACTGGGTGGATAACTAGCTCTAACACTGGGGGATAACTAGCTCTAACACTGGGGGATAATTAGCTCTAACACTGGGGGATAACTAGCTCTAACACTGGGGGATAACTAGCTCTAACACTGGGGGATAACTAGCTCTAACACTGGGTGGATAACTAGCTCTAACACTGGGTGGATAACTAGCTCTAACATTGGGGATAACTAGCTTTAACATTGGGGATAACCAGCTCTAACACTGGGGGATAACTAGCTCTAACACTGGGTGGATAACTAGCTCTAACACTGGGGGAAAATTAGCTCTAACACTGGGGGATAACTGGCTCTAACACTGGGGGAATAATTAGCTCTAACACTGGGTGAATAACTAGCTCTAACACTGGGGGATAACTAGCTCTAACACTGGGGGATAATTAGCTCTAACACTGGGGGATAACTAGCTCTAACACTGGGTGAATAACTAGCTCTAACACTGGGTGAATAACTAGCTCTAACACTGGGGGATAACTAGCTCTTACACCAGGGGATAACTAGCTCTAACACTGGGGGATAACTAGCTTTAACATTGGGGATAACTAGCTCTAACACTGGGGGATAACTAGCTCTAACACTGGGGGATAATTAGCTCTAACACTGGGGAATAACTAGCTCTTACACCAGGGGATAACTAGTTCTAACACTGGGGGATAACTAGCTCTTACACTGGGGGATAACTAGCTCTAACACTGGGGAATAACTAGCTCTTACACTGGGGAATAACTAGCTCTTACACCAGGGAATAACTAGCTCTTACATCGGGGGATAACTAGCTCTTACACTGGGGAATAACTAGCTCTAACACTGGGGAATAACTAGCTCTAATACTGGGGGATAACTAGCTCTAACAAAGGGGGATAACTAGCTCTAACACTGGGGGATAACTAGCTCTAACACGGGGGATAACTAGCTCTAACAATGGGGGATAACTAGCTCAACACTGGGGGGTAACTAGCTCCAACACTGGGGGATAACTAGCTCTAATACTGGGGGATAACTTGCTCTAACAAAGGGGGATAACTAGCTCTAACAATGGGGGATAACTAGCTCTAACACTGGGGGATAACTAGCTCTAACACTGGGGGATAACGAGCTCTAACACTGGGGGATAACTAACTCTAATACTGAAGGATAACTAGCACTAACCCTGGGGGATAACTAGCTCCAACACTGAGGGATAACTAGCTCTAACACTGGGGGATAACTGGCTCTAACACTGGGGATAGGTAGCTCTAGCACTGTGGATAACTAGCACTAACACTGGCGGATAACTAGCTCTAACACTGAGGGATAACTAGCTCCAACACTGGGGATAACTAGCTCTAACACTGGGGATAACTAGCTCTAACACTGGGGGATAACTAGCTCTTACACTGGGGATAACTAGCTCTAACACTAGGGATAACTAGTTCTAACCCTGGGGATAACTAGCTCTAACACTGACCTCAGACCACCCCAAAGCAATGAACAAGAGCATTCTGTAACTAGTTACAGGTTTTTAAACTAGAACAGAAATTATATTAAATAGTATGGCACGTTCTCTTTTAAGAAGATTCCAATATTGAAAAAGAAAGACTTGCATTTCTATAGCGCCTTTCATGACCACCAGACGTCCCAAAGCACTTCACAGCCAATGAAGTACTTTTTGAAGTGGAGTCACTGTTGTAATGTAGGAAACACGGCAGCAAGCTCCCACAAACAGCAATGTGATAATGACCAGATAATCTGTTTTAGTGATGTTGGTTGAGGGATAAATATTGACCCAGGACACCGGGGAGAACTCCCCTACTCTTCTTCCAAATTGTTCCATGGGATCTTTTACGTCCACCCGAGAGGGCAGACGGGGCCTGACATGAATCAGTCATTCATGAAAGAAAGACTTTTGAAATAATACTGAGCGGCCTATGAGTGGCGCTGTCCAGGGAGAGTTTAAATACTCGGGCACGGGCCCAGCTTGCGCAGGACATTCTTAACAGGAACTAGTGAAGGACACAACTAGACCTCCATGTTGTAAAGCAGTTGATTAAAGCTTTGTTTAACGCTTAGACCAAGTGCCTAGTAGTTTTTTTAACGTCAGGGCCTCTGTTTAACATCTCCTTAGAAAGACGACACTAGCAATCTATCTCATCGCATCTGGTGTCAGCCTGGATTTTTGTGCTCCAGTCTCTGGAGTGGGGCCCGAGCCCACTACCTCCTGACTCAGAGGCGAGAGAGAGAGTGCTACCACACTGAGCCACAGCTGACGCACAAAAAGTAGCTGTAACACTGTCACATGACTCTGAAACCATCTCATTTTTGGAGAAAGCCTTTCTCGTTCCAAGTTATCCATACCCTGCTTTTAATCGCAGACTAAATGATTTGGCTTGATACACGCAGTGCAGCATGCAGGTAAGCAGCTCCTCAGACATGCTAATGGCCGCCAGATGTTGGTTGTGATCCTACTGAAGTTAATTTTCCAGAGTATGGCAAAAACAACTCTGTAATACATCAGAGAACAATTGCTTCCTAAAGTGGGATGACGTCAGCTCACCGGATTAAAAGGCACATCACCTCCCCACCCGTTCGCGCCCATCAAGAGCCAAGTTCAGTACTGGCAAGTGCTAAGAGTTTGACACCAGCTTCTGTAGGGCTAGCGTCCTTCCGTGAAACGCGATTCCCTCCCCGTTCGCTCTGCCACTCACCACGAGCTGCCTCTTTAGCGCTGGAGCTTCACGCGGTAAGCCTTGGTCAAGAAGGGCGGGTGAATGGAGTTGGAGTACAGATCAGCCGTCGTCTAATTGAATGGCAGAACAGGCTCGAGAGGGGTTGAACGGCCTCCTCCCGTCTTTTGGATGAAACGTTAAACTGCGGCCCCGTCTGCCCTCTCAGGTGGACGTGAAAGATCCCACGGTCGCTATTTCAAAGAGGAGCAGGGAGGGGAGTCCTCCCCAGTGTCCTGGGCCAATATTTATCCCTCAACCAACATCACTAAAAAAAAAACAGATTAACTTAGCAATTTATCTCATCGCATCTGGTCATTGTCACATTGCCGTGTGTGGGAGCTTGCTGTGCGCAAATTGGCTGCCGCGTTTCCTGCATTACAACAGTGACTACACTTCAAAAAGTACTTCATTGGGTGTGAAGCGCTCTGGGACGTCCTGGGGTCGTGAAAGAAAAGTCTTTCATTTCTAATCCCTCGCTCCTGGGATTAAAGGGAAAATGTCACCATCAGCTCAGCCTAAGGAATCTGTATCTGCCAAATGGACTGTTGAACGTGCACAGTGTTGAACTTGCTTCGTCCAGCTTCATCTGCCAAAATCCTGATGATGCATCTAACTTGCTCAAATATTTTGCATTTGCAAACTGTGCCATGATTTCCTCACGTGTAGGAAGCTTGAAGTGCTCTCTCTTTATTGCTCTGTTTAGATCTCTTGGATCCAGGCAAATTCTGAGCTTTCCATTCTTTTTGTCCACTACGACGAGGGAACTCACCCACTCAGTTGGCTCATCTATCTTCTGAATCACGTTCAGGCTTTCCATCCTGTCCAACCTAAGGCGCCAAACATCTCGAGTCTCTTCGCCGGGAGCAAGCAGAAGCCAAGCGCAAACAGCGCAAGGAGTGCACGTCAACCCAAGCACCCCACCCACACGCCCCTTCAACCACCGTCTGCCCCACCTGTGACAGAGACTGTAGGTCCCGCATTGGACTCATCAGTCACCTGAGAACTCATTTTTAATGTGGAAGCAAGTCATCCTCAGTTCCGAGGGACTGCCTAAGAATAAGAGAAGAAGACAGATGATCAACGACTCCTATGCAAACAGTGTACGATGCGCATATGGCATGCACATGATGTGGGCACCAGGAAGACTATTACGCAGCATTTTCTGTTTTTATTTCAGATTTCCAGCACACTGTTCCAGTGAAGCTCAGCGTAAGCTCGAGGAACAGCACCTCATCTTTCGATTAGGCACTTTACAGCTTTCTGGACTCAACATCGAGTTCAACAATTTCAGACCATAGCCTCGGCCCTTACCTTTTTTTTCCCATTTTTTTTCTCTCTCTCACATGGCAGCTGTCAATCTTTCAGCCATTGCCATTTACACCTCATCTAGAGTCATCTTTTGTTTCTTAACTTGACCCATTACCATCTCCTTTTGCCTCGCACCATCATCCCTTTTGTCTCTTAATCTCTCCTGCCTTCCAGCTTATCACAGACCTTCCCTTTTGTTCTTTCCTCCCCTCCCCCCTTTCCCTGCCCCCACACTTGCTTAAAAACCTGTTCCATCTCCAGCTTTTTCCAGTTCTGACGAAGGGTCATCGACCTGAAACGTTGGGCCAGTAATTCCCGTCCCAACGCGTGAGTACGGACGGGGTACTCACGCGTGGGCCCGTTGGAAGTGCCAGATTTCAGCATGCACAGCGCATGCGCGGGAAACCGGCATTTCCTCCAAGGGGTTCAGAGGTCTGTAATGATATCAGCAAATAGAGATGGTATTTGCCTGTTCGATTATGATGCCTTAGCAGCATGATTGCAGGTATTGATTGCTTGTGCCTGACCAGCAGAGGTCATGTGACCGAGACAAGCAAGGCAGTTGAGTTTAGTTTCAGTTTCGTTCTAGATGCATCACAGCATCGTGTCTCCTGTAAAAGCTATATAAAAGAGTTGAACAAAGCTTTAGATTAAAAGACATTCTCTTTCATAAATGTCTCCTCATTGAACCCACAAAGAAATCAATACATGGTGTCAGAAGTGATTGAAAGAGATGAAGAGAAAATATCTGAAGTTAAATCAGCTCTCCACAAATTAGCAAGCCAAAAGAGAACATCGTTGCTTACCATTGGAGAATAGCTAACGAAGTGAAAAAATGGAAGGTTTACACCCACCGGCGACGCTTCAGTTGACAGGTAATGTGGCTGAAAATTGGAGGCGGTTCAAACAATGTTTGGGGTTGTATTTATCAGCAATCGGAGCCGACGAGAAAAGTAATAAAAGGAAATCGTCACTGTTCTTACATGTCGTGGGTGATGAAGCACTGGAGGTGTATAATAACTTCACATTCGCTGCTAATGGAGACAAAATGAAGCTAGATAAAATCATGGAACAGTTTGAGGCCTACTGCATACCTAAACGTAACGTGACGTTTGAGAGGCACAGATTTTTCACACGTGTACAGAAAACGGGTGAGACTATTGATCAGTATGTGACTGAACTGAGAAACAGAAGCAAATCGTCTGAATTTGGGGGACTGACAGACTCGCTGTTAAAAGACAGACTGGTGTGTGGTATTCCAGATAATGGTCTAAGGGAAAGACTGCTAAGAGAGCAAGATCTAGACCTGGGAAAAGCCATAGCACTGTGTAGGGCTGCAGAGACTGTGAAGTTGCAGGCAAAGGAGCTGTTCAGTGACAATAGCTGCAACGTGGATGCAGTGAGAAAGGGCGGATACAAACCGTTTAACAAAAAGAGCGCCAATGTGAAAAAAGAGGCATGGCCAGCGAACGAAAATGAAAGGGACAATCGAAAGTCATGTAGTCGATGCGGTACACAGCATCCACCAAGAAAGTGTCCAGCATATGGTAAAACATGCAATAGTTGCAACAAGAACAACCATTATGCCAGTTGCTGTAAGAACCAAGCGCAACAAAGCAAGGTCCATGCAGTAGATGAAAGCGACATGGAGGAGTTCTATGTAGATGTTGTGTCTGAAAACAAAAAAGAAGAAAGAGACTGGATGTTGACACTAAAAGTGAATGACATACACATTCCATTTAAATTGGATACTGGAGCACAAGTTAATGTGATATCAGAGACTGATTTTAAGAAAATTAGACCCAGACCAAAGATACATGGAATAAAAGTGAAAGTGACAGGATACTCAGGTACTGATATACCAGTGAAAGGAAGATGCATTGTCAAAGTAACACACAAGGACAGAGGGCACACGCTAGCATTAATCGTGGTGCCAAAGGATGTGCAAGCCATACTAGGTTTAAAAGCCTGTGAGAGACTGAACCTGGTAAAGAGAGTCCTCGTTGTGGAAAGCGAAGGAGAGACAGTCTATGATGAACTCATGAAAGAGTACAATGACCTATTTAAGGGTCTCGGCTGCATTCCAGGAGAACACACGATCAGAGTAGATAAAAGTATGACACCGGTCAAACATCCATGCAGAAAAGTTCCGTTTGCTATTCAAAAGCAACTGAAGGCAGAGTTGGACAGGATGGAAAGCCTGAATGTGATTCAGAAGATAGATGAGCCAACTGAGTGGGTGAGTTCCCTCGTCGTAGTGGACAAAAAGAATGGAAAGCTCAGAATTTGCCTGGATCCAAGAGATCTAAACAGAGCAATAAAGAGAGAGCACTTCAAGCTTCCTACACGTGAGGAAATCATGGCACAGTTTGCAAATGCAAAATATTTGAGCAAGTTAGATGCATCATCAGGATTTTGGCAGATGAAGCTGGACGAAGCAAGTTCAACACTGTGCACGTTCAACAGTCCATTTGGCAGATACAGATTCCTAAGGTTACCATTTGGCATTGCCTCAGCTCCTGAAGTGTATCACAAGACTATCCATATGATCTATGAGCACCTGGAGGGAGTTGATACATCAATGGATGACATCATAGTATGGGGAACCACGAGAACTGAGCATGACGAGAGACTGAAAAAAGTGCTGGAAGCAACAAGGAAAACAAACCTGAAGCTGAATAGAGAGAAATGCCAGCTCGGGGTGACAGAACTGACATTCGTGGGAGATATCCTTAGCAGTGAGGGCATCAGACCAGATCCCAGAAAGGTGTCCGCCATTGAGAATATGCCAAAGCCACAATGCAAAAAGGACGTGCAGAGGTTTAATGGAATGATCAACTACATGGGGAAATTCATATCCAACCTCTCAGAAAAGATGGCGCCACTGAGAAGACTAACTGAAAAGAACATAGAATGGGAATGGAATCATGAGCATGAGAAGTCATGGAGCGATCTAAAGAAACTGCTCACAGAGGAACCAGTTCTGAGGTTTTATGACCCAGCGAGACCCATCAAGATATCATCAGATGCATCACAGGGTGGGCTCGGTGCCGTTCTTCTGCAACAATATGACTACTGGCAACCTATTGCATATGCATCGCGCTCAATGACAGACGCGGAGACGCGATATGCTCAAATAGAAAAGGAGCTGCTCAGCATCACATACGCCTGTGAAAGATTTCACCAGTTTGTGGCAGGACAAGCAATCAGTGTAGAGACTGACCATAAGCCCTTGATTGCATTGTTCCAAAAGCCACTAAATAGCTGTCCGCTTAGAATACAAAGAATGATGATCAGGCTGCAACGCTATACACTGAATGTTGCGTACACACTGGGTAAGCTGATGTATACAGCAGACACGTTGTCCAGAGCTGTAGACCCAAGTGAGCCCGCAAACACCACAATGGATGACAAAGTGAACGCCTACGTGGACATGATCACAAGTGCACTGCCCATAGCAGATGCAAAAATGGAGCTCATAAAGACTGAGACAAACAAAGATGAAACAATGAGACGACTGAGAAAAAGCATCTTGGATGGATGGCCCAACATGAAGCAAGACTGCTCACCTGATATAGCAGAGTACTGGAACTGCAGGGCGGAACTATCAGTGGTCGAAGACATCATCTACAAAGGAAGTAAAATAGTTATCCCAAAGAGTCTGAGAAGAGAGATGCTAAAAAAGATCCATGGAGGACATCTGGGAATCGAAAAGTGTAAGAAAAGAGCACGAGAGGTGATGTACTGGCCACGAATCAACCAAGATGTGACAAATGAGGTGTCAAACTGCACAATATGCCTGAAATATCGAGCAAGCAATCCGGTAGAACCACTAAAGCCACACCCAGCACCAGACAGACCTTACCAGAAGGTAGGCGCTGACCTATTCGTATGTCAAGGGAAGGACTATCTTGTAGTCACAGACTATTACTCCCTGTATCCAGAGGTTTGTAGACTGCACACCACCACTGCAGATGCTGTGATAACATGTATGAAAGCCATATTCTCCAGACATGGCGTGGCAAGCGAGGTCTTCACAGACAACGGACCTCAGTTTTACAATGCAAGTTTCCGACACTTTGCCAAAGAGTGGGACTTTGTCCACACAACGTCAAGTCCTCACTTTCCACAGTCCAGTGGACTAGTGGAAAAATCGGTCCAGACAGTGATAAGACTGATGTACAAGGCAAAAGACAGTGGCACTGACTTCTACCAGAGCATGCTTGTATACCGCACAACGCCGCTCGAGTGTGGTATGTCACCAGCCCAATTCCTGATGGGACGTCGGCTAAGGTCAAACCTAGCCATCCTGGAGAACCTCCTGAAAACAAAAGAGGGGGAGAAAGTGAGGAAGTTCAAAGAACAACAGAAAGAAAAGCAAAAGTACTACTATGACAGAGGAACACAAAACCTACCTGAACTCCACACTGGTGACCAAGTAAGGTTCAAAGACAAAACAAACACATGGGGCTGGATTTTGCTACGGGGGCGGGTTGGAGGTGGGAAACCCACATTCGGGCTTGTTGTCCCGCCTCCATGGAGATGTGGCCAACCCACTGGATTTTCCTCTGATTGACCTTGTTGAGCCCGCCCTGTGGGCTCAGCAGGCCAATTAAGGGCCACCCGGCAACAGGTGACGTCAGAGATTGACATTTCATCTGTCAAAAGCTTTTGGCAGATGAAATATCAGTGTTTAACAGCTGTTTGAAGCTGTCAAGCACTGAAAAACTGCTAATTCAGCCTCAGTCCTTTCTCAGGATAACTTTAAAATCATTTTGCTGCAGAAACCAAGAAGCTGATTTTTTTTTTAAAAATCAGAGCTTCTGTGGTTCTTGCAGCCGACTCCCGACACCGGAATGCAGGACTCCTGTAAAGGTAAGTAAAAGTAAGTTAAACTTATTTAAACACTTTAAACACTTGCAAAACACTTACCTTTGCACTCCTGCACCCCTTACTCACCTGAACACTGGGCATCTTGACCCCTCCAAGACCTCAGACCCATGTCCCGCCTCGAAAACTTTTCGTGGTTTGGAGCTGTCGGGAAGCCCACAAACCAGCAATAAAAATCGCGAATAGG
The DNA here is from genome assembly GCF_052327205.1 of Somniosus microcephalus. Taxonomy (NCBI): domain Eukaryota; kingdom Metazoa; phylum Chordata; class Chondrichthyes; order Squaliformes; family Somniosidae; genus Somniosus; species Somniosus microcephalus. The sequence continues at coordinate 4,998,429 of NC_141016.1, read as the reverse complement.
CAAAAAACTACCTGTTAACTACCTGTTAACAGGCAGTTTAATTGCCTTTAATCCCTTCCCGCCTCTGGGAGTCGGGTTCCAGCACTTGTCGGCAACCCGACTCCTATGAAATTGACATGGAGGCGGGTTGGAGGCGGGATGGGGTCGGGACCCCCGGATCTCCAATTTTTATCGCCCGCACGCCTCCAGCCCGACTCCAGGGGCTTAGGAAAATCCAGCCCATGGACTCAGAAGGGAACTGTCCTGAGTGAAGTTCAACCAAGATCATACACCATTCAGACAGATGAGGGTGCTGTTCTGAGAAGAAATCGTCGAGATCTTCTCATGGGACCAGCCACAGCAGGTCAAGAGACTGATACTGTTGAACAACCTGATCACACAGCTGAGAACCAATCATCTGAGGCAACAACTCAGATTCAAGGACAATCAATCAGAAAATCCTCAAGACACGTGAAGCCTCCCGAGAGACTCATTGAGCAAATTTAAGGACTATTGTTATAGAAGAAAGTAATGTTATCTTATTCTTTCTTCAAGTTCTAGTGTATTGACATATTTCATGTGAACACACAAAGCAAGGTTAAAAAACCTTGATCATGATCATGATAATGTAAGTTCATTAAGTGTTACAGTTAAAATGCAGATTAATACAAAGAAAACATGTTGTTAGTTAAAAGTAAAATACTTTTGTTTTAAGGAAAGGAGATGTAATGATATCAGCAAATAGAGATGGTATTTGCCTGTTCGATTATGATGCCTTAGCAGCATGATTGCAGGTATTGATTGCTTGTGCCTGACCAGCAGAGGTTATGTGACCGAGACAAGCAAGGCAGTTGAGTTTAGTTTCAGTTTCGTTCTAGATGCATCACAGCATCGTGTCTCCTGTAAAAGCTATATAAAAGAGTTGAACAAAGCTTTAGATTAAAAGACATTCTCTTTCATAAATGTCTCCTCATTGAACTCACAAAGAAATCAATACAAGGTCCAACACGTGCGCGCAGGACTCTGCGCGCACGCGTTGAACTTCCTTCCTTTTGACAGGTTTGCCCGTGTGTAAGGGCCTCAACTTTTTAGAAATGTAAAAAGGAGACGTAAGGACTTGATTCTTTAAGGTAAGTGGTCTATTACTTAAAATTATAACATTTTTCCCACAGCTTTATTGTTTTTAAGGACTTTACAGTAAGGTAAGTACTTTTAGACCCAATTTATTAAAAAATTATTTTTTTCAAAAATTTGATTAATTGTTTAAAATAGTTTTTTAAAGTTATCTATAGTTTATTTAATTATTGGGATTTTAAAAATTTTTTTATTTAAAGTTAAACTAGTCTTTTGGGCGCCCGTACTTTTCATGAGTTTGACAGTTCTTACTATCAAACTCATGAATGAAGTTTCCCCTCCCCTGATTGGCTGCACAGTGCTCACCTGATCCCAGCTGGCATATCGCACTAACTACGCCGCTGGATCAAGCAAGCACAGCGCGCCGACATCTGAACCGGGCCAGTGACAGGAATTCCAAGCAGGCCCAGGCTTCAGATGTCGGCGCGCCGGGTGAGTGCACATCGGGGGCTTGCACGCACGGCAAGCCCCCGAACCTAATTTCTGGGCCAATAACTCTGTTTCTCTCTCCACAGATGCTGCCTGACCTGCTGAGTGTTTCCAGCATTTTCAGTTTTTATTTCAGATTTCCAGCATCCGCAATATTTTGCTTTTATTTTAGACTATTACACAGCATGTACTCTACATGGAAGGAAGTTTCCCAGCTCCTGGTAAATGACTTAAGAGCAGAACAATTTTTCTTTCGCGATCAACTTCTTGGAATGCAAACAGTGGGGGGTTCGAGCACTTCCAGAAGGCACCATGCTTTTATCACAGGGTTGTAATTATTTTGCAAAAATGCTCTATAATTTAGCAGAGTTCCGTTCCATCTACAAGATTGTTCTCAGTGATAAGACCCAATTTTCACTTCCCAACAGCAGTGAATGTTGATGGTGTTTGGTTTCCCTGGAGCACCCCCACACTTTACCGGCTTTCTTTACAGCACATTCCGACTGAGTGAATGCTACATGTCTCGGTGTGTCGTCGCTGCTGTGATGTACGCACAGCAGTTCGATGAGCTCACCAGCAGCACTTTCTGTAGAGCTGGGAGCCGAACGCTCAGTTAGAGTCAAGGAGCTGCAGCTCAACTTCCTCACAAAATGGACCAACAATTGTTGTATACTGTGGAATAGGAATGGTTCACTGGGTGGATAACTAGCTCCAACACTGGGGATAACTAGCTCTTACACTGGGGGGATAACTAGCTCTAACACTGGGTGGATAACTAGCTCTAACACTGGGGGATAACTAGCTCTAACACTGGGGGATAACTAGCTCTAACACTGGGTGGATAACTAGCGCTAACTCTGGGGGATAATTAGCTCTAACACTGGGGGATAATTAGCTCTAACACTGGGTGGATAACTAGCTCTAACACTGGGGGATAATTAGCTCTAACACTGGGGGATAATTAGCTCTAACACTGGGGGATAACTAGCTCTAACACTGGGGGATAACTAGCTCTAACACTGGGTGGATAACTAGCTCTAACACTGGGTAGATAACTAGCTCTAACATTGGGGATAACTAGCTCTAACATTGGGGGATAACTAGCTCTAACACTGGGGGATAACTAGCTCTAACACTGGGTGGATAACTAGCTCTAACACTGGGGGATAATTAGCTCTAACACTGGGGGATAATTAGCTCTAACACTGGGGGATAACTAGCTCTAACACTGGGGGATAACTAGCTCTAACACTGGGGGATAACTAGCTCTAACACTGGGTGGATAACTAGCTCTAACACTGGGTGGATAACTAGCTCTAACATTGGGGATAACTAGCTTTAACATTGGGGATAACCAGCTCTAACACTGGGGGATAACTAGCTCTAACACTGGGTGGATAACTAGCTCTAACACTGGGGGAAAATTAGCTCTAACACTGGGGGATAACTGGCTCTAACACTGGGGGAATAATTAGCTCTAACACTGGGTGAATAACTAGCTCTAACACTGGGGGATAACTAGCTCTAACACTGGGGGATAATTAGCTCTAACACTGGGGGATAACTAGCTCTAACACTGAGGGATAACTAGCTCTAACACTGGGTGAATAACTAGCTCTAACACTGGGTGAATAACTAGCTCTAACACTGGGGGATAACTAGCTCTTACACCAGGGGATAACTAGCTCTAACACTGGGGGATAACTAGCTTTAACATTGGGGATAACTAGCTCTAACACTGGGGGATAACTAGCTCTAACACTGGGGGATAACTAGCTCTTACACCAGGGGATAACTAACTCTAACACTGGGGGATAACTAGCTCTAACACTGGGGGATAACTAGCTTTAACATTGGGGGTAACTAGCTCTAACACTGGGGGATAACTAGCTCTAACACCTTGGGATAACTAGCTTTAACATTGGGGATAACCAGCTCTAACACTGGGGGATAACTAGCTCTAACACTGGGGGATAACTAGCTCTAACACTGGGGGATAACTAGCTATAACACTGGGGGATAACTAGCTCTTACACCGGGGGATAACTAGCTCTAACACTGGGGGATAACTAGCTCCAACACTGAGGGATAACTAGCTCTAACACTGGGGGATAACTAGCCCTAAAACTGGGGGATAACTAGCTCTTCCACTGGGGGATAAGTAGCTCTAACCCTTGGGGATAACTAGCTCTAACACTGGGGGTTAACTAGCTCTAACACTGGGGGATAACTAGCTCTAACACTGGGGGATAACTAGCTCTTACACCAGAGGATAACTAGCTCTTACACCAGGGGATAACTAGCTCTAGCACTGGGGGATAACTAGCTCTAACAATGGGGATAACTAGCTCTTACACCAGGGAATAATTAGCGCTATCACTGGGGAATAACTAGCTCTAACACTGGGGGATAACTAGCTCTAACACTGGGGGATAACTAGCTCTAATACTGGGGGATAATTAGCTCTAACACTGGGGGATAACTAGCTCTTACACCAGGGAATAACTAGTTCTAACACTGGGGGATAACTAGCCCTTACACTGGGGGATAACTAGCTCTAACACTGGGGGATAACTAGCTCTAACACTGGGGGATAATTAGCTCTAACACTGGGGAATAACTAGCTCTTACACCAGGGGATAACTAGTTCTAACACTGGGGGATAACTAGCTCTTACACTGGGGGATAACTAGCTCTAACACTGGGGAATAACTAGCTCTTACACTGGGGAATAACTAGCTCTTACACCAGGGAATAACTAGCTCTTACACCAGGGAATAACTAGTTCTAACACTGGGGGATAACTAGCTCTTACACTGGGGGATAACTAGCTCTAACACTGGGGGATAACTAGCTCTAACACTGGGGGATAATTAGCTCTAACACTGGGGAATAACTAGCTCTTACACCAGGGGATAACTAGTTCTAACACTGGGGGATAACTAGCTCTTACACTGGGGGATAACTAGCTCTAACACTGGGGAATAACTAGCTCTTACACTGGGGAATAACTAGCTCTTACACCAGGGAATAACTAGCTCTTACACCGGGGGATAACTAGCTCTAACACCGGGGAATAACTAGCTCTTACACCAGGGAATAACTAGCTCCTACACTGGGGGATAACTAGCCCTAACACTGGGGAATAACTAGCTCTAATATTGGGGGACAACTATCTCTAACAAAGGGGGATAACTAGCTCTAACACTGGGGGATAACTAGCTCTTACACCAGGGGATAACTAGTTCTAACACTGGGGGATAACTAGCTCTTACACTGGGGGATAACTAGCTCTAACACTGGGGGATAACTAGCTCTAACACTGGGGGATAATTAGCTCTAACACTGGGGAATAACTAGCTCTTACACCAGGGGATAACTAGTTCTAACACTGGGGGATAACTCGCTCTTACACTGGGGGATAACTAGCTCTAACACTGGGGAATAACTAGCTCTTACACTGGGGAATAACTAGCTCTTACACCAGGGAATAACTAGCTCTTACATCGGGGGATAACTAGCTCTAACACCGGGGAATAACTAGCTCTTACACCAGGGAATAACTAGCTCTTACACTGGGGAATAACTAGCTCTAACACTGGGGAATAACTAGCTCTAATACTGGGGGATAACTAGCTCTAACAAAGGGGGATAACTAGCTCTAACACTGGGGGATAACTAGCTCTAACACGGGGGATAACTAGCTCTAACAATGGGGGATAACTAGCTCAACACTGGGTGGTAACTAGCTCTAACACTGGGGGATAGCTAGCTCTAATACTGGGGGATATCTTGCTCTAACAAAGGGGGATAACTAGCTCTAACAATGGGGGATAATTAGCTCTAACACTGGGGGATAACTAGCTCTAACACTGGGGGATAACGAGCTCTAACACTGGGGGATAACTAACTCTAATACTGAAGGATAACTAGCACTAACCCTGGGGGATAACTAGCTCCAACACTGAGGGATAACTAGCTCTAACACTGGGGGATAACTGGCTCTAACACTGGGGATAGGTAGCTCTAGCACTGTGGATAACTAGCACTAACACTGGCGGATAACTAGCTCTAACACTGAGGGATAACTAGCTCCAACACTGGGGATAACTAGCTCTAACACTGGGGATAACTAGCTCTAACACTGGGGGATAACTAGCTCTTACACTGGGGATAACTAGCTCTAACACTAGGGATAACTAGTTCTAACCCTGGGGATAACTAGCTCTAACACTGACCTCAGACCACCCCAAAGCAATGAACAAGAGCATTCTGTAACTAGTTACAGGTTTTTAAACTAGAACAGAAATTATATTAAATAGTATGGCACGTTCTCTTTTAAGAAGATTCCAATATTGAAAAAGAAAGACTTGCATTTCTATAGCGCCTTTCATGACCACCAGACGTCCCAAAGCACTTCACAGCCAATGAAGTACTTTTTGAAGTGGAGTCACTGTTGTAATGTAGGAAACACGGCAGCAAGCTCCCACAAACAGCAATGTGATAATGACCAGATAATCTGTTTTAGTGATGTTGGTTGAGGGATAAATATTGACCCAGGACACCGGGGAGAACTCCCCTACTCTTCTTCCAAATTGTTCCATGGGATCTTTTACGTCCACCCGAGAGGGCAGACGGGGCCTGACATGAATCAGTCATTCATGAAAGAAAGACTTTTGAAATAATACTGAGCGGCCTATGAGTGGCGCTGTCCAGGGAGAGTTTAAATACTCGGGCACGGGCCCAGCTTGCGCAGGACATTCTTAACAGGAACTAGTGAAGGACACAACTAGACCTCCATGTTGTAAAGCAGTTGATTAAAGCTTTGTTTAACGCTTAGACCAAGCGCCTAGTAGTTTTTTTAACGTCAGGGCCTCTGTTTAACATCTCCTTAGAAAGACGACACTAGCAATCTATCTCATCACATCTGGTGTCAGCCTGGATTTTTGTGCTCCAGTCTCTGGAGTGGGGCCCGAGCCCACTACCTCCTGACTCAGAGGCGAGAGAGAGAGTGCTACCACACTGAGCCACAGCTGACGCACAAAAAGTAGCTGTAACACTGTCACATGACTCTGAAACCATCTCATTTTTGGAGAAAGCCTTTCTCGTTCCAAGTTATCCATACCCTGCTTTTAATCGCAGACTAAATGATTTGGCTTGATACACGCAGTGCAGCATGCAGGTAAGCAGCTCCTCAGACATGCTAATGGCCGCCAGATGTTGGTTGTGATCCTACTGAAGTTAATTTTCCAGAGTATGGCAAAAACAACTCTGTAATACATCAGAGAACAATTGCTTCCTAAAGTGGGATGACGTCAGCTCACCGGATTAAAAGGCACATCACCTCCCCACCCGTTCGCGCCCATCAAGAGCCAAGTTCAGTACTGGCAAGTGCTAAGAGTTTGACACCAGCTTCTGTAGGGCTAGCGTCCTTCCGTGAAACGCGATTCCCTCCCCGTTCGCTCTGCCACTCACCACGAGCTGCCTCTTTAGCGCTGGAGCTTCACGCGGTAAGCCTTGGTCAAGAAGGGCGGGTGAATGGAGTTGGAGTACAGATCAGCCGTCGTCTAATTGAATGGCAGAACAGGCTCGAGAGGGGTTGAACGGCCTCCTCCCGTCTTTTGGATGAAACGTTAAACTGCGGCCCCGTCTGCCCTCTCAGGTGGACGTGAAAGATCCCACGGTCGCTATTTCAAAGAGGAGCAGGGAGGGGAGTCCTCCCCAGTGTCCTGGGCCAATATTTATCCCTCAACCAACATCACTAAAAAAAAAACAGATTAACTTAGCAATTTATCTCATCGCATCTGGTCATTGTCACATTGCCATGTGTGGGAGCTTGCTGTGCGCAAATTGGCTGCCGCGTTTCCTGCATTACAACAGTGACTACACTTCAAAAAGTACTTCATTGGGTGTGAAGCGCTCTGGGACGTCCTGGGGTCGTGAAAGAAAAGTCTTTCATTTCTAATCCCTCGCTCCTGGGATTAAAGGGAAAATGTCACAATCAGCTCAGCCTAACCTCGAACATTGATACAGAAGAGTGACGGAGACTTAGCGCATTAGCTTTACTTCGCTCTTTATTAACTTTGAAAAATATGTACGTCTTTTTCAATACTGTATATATTTAATTCATACTATACTGTATACATTTTAATATGTATATATTTGTTTCATATTGTATATATTTTAATAATCTATATGTATTTATTCAATACGTATATATTTATAATACCATATGGCAAGAAAACTACTAGGCACTTGGTCTAAGCGTTAAACAAAGCTTTAATCAACTATTTTACAACATGGAGGTCTAGTTGTGTCCTTCACTAGTTCCTGTTAAGAATGTCCTGCGCAAGCTGGGCCCGTGCCCGAGTATTTATACTCTCCCTGGACAGCGCCACCCGCAGGCCACTCAGTATTATTTCATAAGTCTTTCTTTCATGAATGACTGATTCATGTCACCATATATATTTGATTAATACTATATGTTAACACTATATATAATAATAGTATATATATTAATACGGTATATACTTGCTTAACGAACTATATATTTTAATATTGTATATATTTGATTGAGACTATAAACACTTTGTATATGTGCCTAATACTATATTTGTTTGATATTGTATGTACCCGTTTACTCTGATGGCTTCATTGGGCTCGCTGGCATGGAGGAATTGCTGAGCCTGGGTTTGTGAAGAAGATGGACAAGCAGTCATGGCGTGACCTTCGGTAAATTGGATGGAAAATGTGGGCCATCCAATCGCAATGACCGCTCTGTTGTTAATGCACAATTTCAGCACTTTTTCATATTTATTTGATAATTACTCATATGGAAGATTGGCTGTAATTGTATCAATTATACAGCTTAACAGCATGGAAGGAATGCTTTGCCCTTCATCTCCACTCGCAGTAATTGAGGAAAAATAGCACGGGTTGGGGGGGTGAGGGTGGGGGGGATTATGATAAAGTGCGAGCTAGTGGGTTAAAATGGAACTTGTTATGAAGGGCTACTTACACTCTGACCTCTGTACACATTGACCCAACCTATGACCTTTCCTTTAATATATTGTACTGACTCAGAGGGGTTGATTTTCTGCCAGCCGTCGGGTGGCTTTCCAGGCGGCCGGGGGCCGAAAATCGGCAAAAAAGCGGGTCGCGACCCCCCCCCCCCGCCTGATTCCCCACCCTGTCCGACTTTCGGACCGCTGTTTCTCCGCGACCCGCTTCAGTCCTGGCCGCTGCTGGCGGGACTGGTCGTCGGAACACTAATGACCAATTATTACCTTGTTGAAGTAGATTTTCTGGGGCCGTTGCGAATTTGGGGCTTTCCCCACCTGAAACACACCTGCGGGGAACCCCGCTGATGAGACCTGGCATGAAAACAGTTGGCTTGCTTGCTTGCAGCTGCAGGTCAATCGGAGAAGCTGCGATTTAAAGGGACAGCACTTGTATGTTGAAGGACCTTGTTGTTGCAGGTTTGGGGCTACTTCTTCAAGGCTTAGGCACAGCTGTGGAAGGTTGGAGCCTCACACACTTCTCCAATGTGATCTCCTGGGAAGCCCCTCTCGCCACCCTCACTCAGCGCTTCCTCAGCGGAGGCATCTACGAGAAGCATGGGACGCCTTTTTTTCCTTCCCTTCTTGCCATTAGAGGATCTCCAGCAGCAGAACCAGGAACAGCAGGATCAGCAACAGGAGCACCAGGCTGCTGCTCACTCACCTGAAGCTGCACAGGCCAGAAGGGGCCAGCGCTTGGCAGTGGCTTGAGAGCACCTTGCTGCGCTTTAGGGGGCCATGGGGACCTGTTTCTGCACTGGCAGTCCTACTCAGAAGGACTTCCATGAAGATCTGGTTTCTCTGTTCAACAGATGGCCAACGCTCCTCAAGAGATGTCATTCTCTTATGAGCACTCACCATGTTTTCCGTACCCTGGCGAGTTATCTCCTCCATGGAGGTTGCCAACCTTTCCATGGTGATGCGTTCATGCGCCAATGACTCCACAAAGGCTCTGCTCATGGTCGCTATGGACTCCTCCATTCGCTCCACACTCGCAGCGACCCTGGAGACAAAACCTGCCAGAGACTACTGCATCTGTGCGTGGAGATCCATCACCTCTTCTCTTGCGGATGGACCCAGAGGCAGAGGGTCGACATGCAGCACAGCTGAGCTGAGCTGGCAGAGTCCTGCGCCCTCTGACGAGGACTCTCCACTACTGTCCCTGCCTCCAGAATCTGCTGAGGCTCACTTGTGAGCTGTGAAACACCAGGTGACAACACTACTCTATGTCCCGAAGGTCCCCCGGAGGTGTGAGTGTCTGCGCTGGTGCTGGGTGCGCTTACTTCTGCTGACGCTGCGCCCTCAGAGGTTGGAGCTTCCTCTGAGGAGTCTGGCTGCACAGCCTCTTCCTCCTCCACAGTGAGGAGGGGGGCTCTGGATGGTACTGTGGGGGAGTAAAGGAAGGAGTTGTAATGCCAAGGTTCTTCTGGTGACTCCCAGCGAGTTGGCATCTGCTGACACCTGCATCCATGCAGCATTGGTCTCAGTGGGAGACCTCTTCCTCCCTGACCTAGGGAAGAGGACTTCCCTGTGGGCCCTAACCCCATCCAATAATGACTGCAGTGAAGCCTCGTCGAATTTGGAGGCAGCTCGGGGTCTGGCACTGGCCACAGCTGCTGCAGGCTCCTCTGCCATCCTGTATGGTTCGTTTGGAAGCCTTCAGAGGATGCAGTGCTTGCTATGGACCTTGAAAGCACCACGAATGATGACATCATACTGTGGGGATTTCTGACTCGAATTGGACAATTAGCAAAGCTTCTCACATGCTGGGAATTAATTGGCCACTTGAGGGAAAATTGCGTGGAGCTGGCTGACACTTTTTTATGTGTGTCAGAAACCCCACATTCGGGGAAACCCGACCATTTCCCACACAAGCCGAAAATCGGGGCCAGAGTCTTAGCTTCTGTGTATAAATTGACCTGCAAATAAATCCGACTGGTAGTTTTAACCTGTATTAACCTGCCTCGATTTCAAAATTCTCATCCTTGTTTTCAAATCCCTCCCTGGCCTCGGCCCTCCCTCTCTCTGTAATCTCCTTCAGTCCCACAACCCCCCCGAGATATCTGCGCTCCTCTAATTCTGCCCTCTTGAGCATCCCTGATTATAATCGCTCAACCATTGGCGGCCGTGCCTTCTGTTGCCTAGGCCTTAAGCTCTGGAATTCCCTGCCTAAACCTCTCCGCCTCTCTACCTCTCTTTCCTCCTTTAAGACGCTCAATTAAAACCTACCTCCTTGACCAAGCTTTTGGTCACCTGCCCTAATTTATCCTTATGTGGCTCGGTGTCAAATTTTTGGTCTTAAAATACTCCTGTGAAGCGCCTTGGGACGTTTTACAACGTTAAAGGCGCTATATAAATACAAGTTGTTGTTGTTGTATCGGTCAGACAGCATAATAATTCCCACCTCTTGCGGGAGACAGGAGAATGAGATGGACAGCCCACATGATCGACAGCGAACCAAGTTAAAATTCACTGTGGTTGGAAGGGTTAACAGCGAACAGGATTCTTTTGAAAGACACGCGGAGATTCCATCTTTAAATTAAACCCTCCTTCATTTTTGTGGTTAGTTAATGCAGGGGCCTGGCTAATACAGCCACTGTTATATTGTGGGACACGAGCCACTGATCCGAATGAAGCGGCTTGCCTCAATTGGCAGCAACCTTGCCTTTGAATCAGAAGGTCGTGGGTTCAAGCTTCACCCCAGGACTGTAGTACTAGTTCAGGTGCTGTCCTTTGGACAAGGTATTAAACCGAGTCTGCCTGTTCTGCTGGATGTGAAAGATCCTCACAGGGTTCCTCCCAGTGTCCTCGCCCCCATTCTTCCCTCAACTAAAACCACTGAAAAAATAGATGAAGTGATCATTCACCTCAGCGCTGCCTGTGGGATCTCAACGTACCCAAAACAGCTGCTGCGTTTAGTCGCTTGGCGCTGTCGGCTCGCTGCCAATCGTTGAGTATATTCAAGGCTGAGATCGATAGATTTTTGAATATTAAGGGAATCAAGGGATATGGGGATAGTTCAGGAAAGTGGAGATGAGGTAGAAGATCAGCCATGATCTCATTGAAAGGCGGAGCAGGCTCGAGGGGCCGAATGGCCGACTCCTGCTCCTATTTCTTATGCTCTTATCTAATCTCGTGGGATGCCCACCATATTTTTTGTCTCCTCCAAAAGGTAGAAATTATTATGCTGTCAGACCAATACAGGCTAAAATACTAGTATTTCTGCAGGGAGGGGAGAATGGAGAAGCTTTGAGAATATATATACACTCCCCCCCCCTCCCCAGCCCCCTTATTTTCTCTATCTCTTTATCAAGTCTTGCCTAGACATGCAGCTGAGAGGATGGGCAGGCCACCTACTCCCAAGTCTTTCCAAATAGACATCTTTATTTGGCCATTAGGAGGTCCAGACTAATGGCCGCCACAACTCTTCCACCAATAGTTATATCCGACATCCGAACATAAGAACATAGAACATAAGAAATAAGAGCAGGAGTGGGCCATACGGCCCCTCGAGCCTGCTCCACCATTCAATAAGATCATGGCCGATCATCGACCCCCAACTCCATTTTCCCGCCCGATCTCCATATCCCTTGATTCCCCTAGAGTCCAAAAACCTATCGATCTCAGCCTTGAATATACTCAAAGACTGAGCATGCTGAGATCTGTTAGTACCAATAGCATGTGATATAAACAAATTAATGTGAACATAGATTGAAACTTTATATGTGGCCCCAATTCGCACACTCATAGCAGGGAGAGGGAAAGAAAGAACTTGCGTTTATATAGCATCTTTCCCATCCTCAGGACGTCCTAAAGTACTTCACAGCCAATTAAGCATTTTGATCTCATTGAACGGCGGAATAGGCTCGAGGGGCTAAATGGCTTACTCATGTTCCTATGTTCCTACATTCACTGTGAGCGCGGCTCCCTTTGGGAGCTCGGAATCAGGGAATTGTCCCTCTTCAAATGTGACCTGTACGCAAGCTACAACTCGTCGGCTTGTGAGCAACAAAGCACTTAATTAGTTAACAGTGCGACTGATTGATTTGAATCATTTCCATTTCTGGAAAGGTGAAAATTAGGGGCCATTGTGAGTTCTGATGGGAGCAGCGTGCACCCACTACAACGATAGCTCTTCAAATGGCAAGAGTTATAACGGCTTGACACTGAACATAGCAGGCTTTCAACAAAATGAATAGGGCAATTTGGCTTTTCCAAAAATAAAATACTTATCTTTAGAAGATAAGTGCCTCCCTCTTACACTGAGGAGGCCGCACTCGTGAATTTTACAGTCTTTCAACTCAAATGTAAACATGTTGCACGCCGAGGAAAATTAATAACTGCACTGATAAAAGATTGGGACCTGAAAGGTTCTCAGTGCCAAGTGCTTGTGGTCGGGGCTGACAGCTGGTTACAGGCGGGAAGTGATGGGCTGGAAGTGCCTACTTGGTGTTTCGGCGCTCCGTGTCGAGCCTCGCTACAGCTTCCTGCAGCGTGGGCGTACGTGTGACTTGATCCCTCCTGTTTGAGCGCCCCAAGAGGGACTCGGGGCGCTGCTCGAGGCTCCCCGCGTCCCGCTAGGGGCGCTCAAATTGAATATCGCAGCGCAACGTGCCGCAGCGCCACACGCTGCGGCACGGCGCGCTGCGGTACTGCAGGCTTTCCTCCCCTTCTTAAGGTGGAGGGGCCTGCACCAGCGATCGCGAGTACCGGCAAAAGAACCCGGCACCGAGGAGAGGTGCCGGGCTCTCGGGACACAGCCGGTACTGCCCGGGGGGGGGGGATCAGGAGGCCGGGGAGGGCGGCACGAGGAGGTGCTGGCAGGCAGCCACCGAAAAAAATGGCCGCCCCGCACCTCCCCCTTAATTTGCGCCACTACCGCCGCAGGTAGGCCCCCCTGAACCGATCGCAATTTGTGACCGGCGCTACGGGGGGGGGGGGCGCGACCCAATATCGGGTTCGGGGCGGTAGCGGGGCGCAGCCCACCGAATTTCTAGGCCCTTGTCTTTGCGAGCTCCAGAGTGCAGGAGCTACACACCTTAGGAAGGATCTATTGGTTTTGGAGGGAGCGCAGTGTAGATTTACCAGAATGATACCCGGGCTCCGAGGAGAAATTACACAAACTAGGGTTGTATTCCCTGGAATTTTAGAAGGTTAAGGGGTGATTTGATTGAAGTTTTCAAGATATTAAGGAGAACTGATAGGGTAGATAGGGAGAAACTATTTCCGCTAGTTGGGGAGTCTAGGACTAGGGGGCAGAGTCTAAAAATTAGAGCCAGACCTTTCAGGAGTGAAGTTTGGAAACACTTCTACACACAAAGGGTGGTAGAAGTTTGGAACTCTCTTCCGCAAAGGGCAATTGATGCGAGATCAATTGTTCATTTTAAATCTGAGATTGATAGCTTTTTGTTAACCAATAGATATTAAGGGATATGGGCCAAAGGCAGGTATATGGAGTTAGGTCACAGATCAGCCATGATCTCATTGAATGGCGGAGCAGGCTCGAGGGGCTGAATGGCCTCCTCCTGTTCCTGTGTTCCTATCCAAACCCTTTGCAAAGCTAAGACTGCTGCAAGGGTTCACGGGACTTCTGAGCTGTTTTTCTAATCACTCTTTTCTCAGCTCACTGTAAAAATAGAAACAGGAGGGAGGGAGGGAGGGAGGGAGGGAGGGAGGGAGGAAGGGAGGGAGGGAGGGAGGAAGGAAGGAAGGGAGGGAGGGAGGGAGGGAGGGAGGAAGGAAGGGAGGGAGGGAGGGAGGGAGGAAGGGAGGGAGGGAGGGAGGGAGGGAGGAAGGGAGGGAGGGAGGGAGGAAGGAAGGAAGATAATGAAAGAAAGATAGAAAGAAAAAAAGAAAGAAATAGAAAGAAGAAAAGATAGAAAGAAGGAAAGATTTGCATTTCTATAGCGCCTTTCATGACCTCAGGACGTCCCAAAGTGCTTTACAGCCAATGAAGTACTTTTTGACGCACATTCACTGTTGTGATGTAAATCAGACAAACAAAGATGTCAGAGAGAGGGCCGAGAGTGAGGTTGTTTTTTTGATCGGCCGTGCCATGTCAGACTGTTTCAGGGATGTGTTTTTAATGTGGTTGTTTATCAGTGACTATGATAGACCGGGATGGGCTTCTCAAACAGTACCACAAGAGTTTGCCTCTCCAACAGCGAGCGCACCTGCACACAGAGGCCGGGCGGGGTGGGGGGGGGGGCCCTCCCTCCCGGTCTGGTTATACAATAACTCTGCTGCCAAGAGACAGCTGCGCTGCTCAGCGTCTCGGTGGACAGATTGTGGAAAATCATCACTGTATTTAATCCCAACACTGCGTGATGCTGAACAGAAGGCTCGAGCCAGCCAGTACTGTTGAGTATATTCCACCTCGGTCCACTCTGTGACGCTGATCAGAGCTCACAGTCTCGCCCAGCGGATTGAACACATTCCGCCCCCCCCCGCCTCAGAATACTGCATGGCACTGAGCAGAGCTCAGAAAGGCATGAGTCAGATTGAATGGATTCAATTTCCACCCCCCGCTGTAAAACAAACACATCCGTCTTCTGCTTGGATGCTTGCTTGAGCAGAAATTACAAACACATGATTTATGTGTTTAAAATGTCTTTACAATGATGATGGGTTTCGATAGGGTAGACGTAGAGAAGATGTTTCCACTTGTGGAGAAGAAGTCACTAGGGGCCGTCAATATAAGATCATCACTAATAAATCCAATCGGGAATTCAGGAGAAACTTCTTTACCCAGAGAGTGGTGAGAATGTGGAACTCGCTGCCACAGGGAGTGGTTGAGGCGATAGCAGAGATGCATTTAAGGGGAAGCTAGATAAACACATGAGGGAGAAAGGAATAGAAGGATATGCTGATGGGGTGAGATGAAGAGGGGTGGGAGGAGGCTCGTGTGGAGCAGAAACACCGGCACGGACCAGATGGGCCGAATGGCCTGTTTCTGGGCTGTAAATTCCATGTACTTCTATAATCTCTCCTCTGGTGATCTCCAAGAAATGACAACAGTTCAATATCCATCAACGTGGCTTATGAAATGAAAGGTCTTGACCCACCACCCTTTCCGTAATCTGTAAATCTGGAATGTGGTCGGCATTTTTTTTTAAGAAGAAGAAAGTAAATGCTCAGGGGCGTTTTTGTTCAAATCAACTTTTGAGATTTAGCCTTGATAAGAAGCTTTGGGAACAGCAGAAAATGTGTCTATCCTGTTTACCGTTGCTGGGGGAATGGCTGCGGTCAGCAGCTCAGGAATGCAGCTGGTTTCGCCCAATCGAGTGCTGCCGTTGCCCGTTGTCTTCAAGTCAGTAAACCCCAGAGGTGTTCTGCTGGACTTGTGCCTTTCGATGGACGGGTGGGAGGAGGGCGGCACCTAATTGTTGTGTACCGTCTTCACAAACAGGTTTAATTGCTGCTAGGAATGACTGTAGACAAGATTCCTTGAACTTGGCGAGTTAACAAGCAGGCTGAATGGAGGGTAATCTAGTAAGAAGCATGTGAGTTCCAGATAGGACACCCCTATACCTTATTCCAGATCACAGATTCTAGTGTCTCGTACAGTTGATGAAAGACTTTTTCCACTAAGCCCCGTTGCTTACAGCAAATACCATGGCGCCAAAGTTCTTGCACATACGGAAGGCCACCATTCCACTGTTAATATGAAGTAAGTGAGTGCGACTGAGCGACAGGAGCTTGTTGCAACTCTTGTGGGTCTCTGAAAGGTCGCAAGCGTTTTTACATGATTTCTTATCAGTCCCTTTCCATTTTTATAGGAGGGGGAAGAGGTTCTGGGTCTAAAGGTTTGGCTCTCAATCCAAATTGGTCTTGTCGGGTGGGAAATTCGGTTGCTTTGCGCCTCCCGTTAGTGCCCCGAAATTCAGCGGGAGGTTAGCGGCGGCGGTAGCCGGTAGGGCCCCGCGGCGCTGCGCATCCAGCGATGACGTCATCGCCGTGCGCAGCGCCCCGGCCGCAAACTTGGCTCGCGCCCCCTGACCTCCTGTCAGACGCTATGAAAGTACAGGGTCAGGGCAGCGCTAATTAAAGGGCAGGTGCCGGGCGGCCATTTTTTTGGGCTGCCTGCCTCTTCTCGCCTCCGCAGGCCGCGATCGGGCTCGTTTGCCGGCACCCCGCTCCCCGGTGGTCCAGCAGGGCCCCGGTGCCCTCCCCTTTAATCAGGGCAGGAAGGCCTGCAGTACGTAGCGCTGCGATATTCAATGGGTGCGCCCCAAGAGGGAGGGGGAGCACTTCCAACAGCACCCCGCCTCCTGCTTGGGGCGCTACCACTCAATTTTTTCTCCCGACCCAGCCCCCCGCTTTACTGGAGCTGCCTGACCCGAACGTTGAGTGATTTTTGGCAGTGAGTGGGACCTGGGGAGAGTGGGGGCGGGAAGGAGGCTGTTGAGAAATCGGCTTATCTATGCAGAGCGAGCAGTCCGTGAATAGAGCACATCCCCTTATACATATTACATAGAATTTATAGAAACAGGCCATTCGGCCCAACTGGTCTGTGCCGGTGTTTATGCTCCACACGAGCCTCCTCCCACCCCTCCTCATCTCACCCCATCAGCATATCTTTCTATTCCTTTCTCCCTCCTGTGTTTATCCAGCTTCCCCTTAAATGTATCTATACTATTCGCCTCAACCACTCCCTGTGGGAGCGAGTTCCACATTCTCACCACCCTCTGGGTAAAGAAGTTTCTCCCGAATTGCCTATTGGATTAATTAGTGACTATCTTATAATGATGGCCCCTAGTTCTGGTCTCGCCCCACAAGCTAAAAACATCTTCTTTACGTCTACCCTATCGAACCCCCTTCGTAACTGTAAAGACCTCGATCAGGTCACCTCTCCGCCTTCTCCTTTCCGGAGCAAAGAGCCCCCAGCCTGTTCAATCTTCCTTTGCGTGCGGGAAGGGGGTCAGTTTGCGTGAGAAGGGGCCGGAATGGATGCCTGCTGCCTGACGTGAGAAGGGCCTTTGTGCTGTGTGCGGGGTTTCAAAGTGCAGTGAGAGGATCAAGTCCTGTTTCATCTCCCGGTGCTATCAGCACTGGCACTAATCAGGCCGCTGATTGCTGGTTCCCTGGAAAGAAAACAGGAAAGTGACAACTTCGAGAGCACTTTACTTCCTGTCAGTAATTGATCAGAAGGAGACGGGTGAGTGAGACGGGTGAGTGAGACAGGCTGTCGCGAATGTATGACAGGAATTTGATGGACATGTTCTGTGTTGTATTTTCTTTGAACCACAACATTAAAACAGCAAAAACTACACTGATGGAGCGAGAGTTCTGTGAGCTGCCACGTCTGTTCATTCTGGTTTCCCTTACTGGGCAATGTCACATCATCATTGCTACCTGTTCACCTAGAAATGACGGTTTGCAATATCAGCATGCGTGTGCTCAACCTGCTCACACAAAGCTCCGCTGTCTGTATTTTAACAGAGGCATTAGCCATTTAATGCCTCCACGGGACAGAGCAACGTCTGATGAACACCTTTTAGCTGGACTGGGGCAAGCCCCGTTAGTTAGATTTTATTCCTCACCCTATCAGCTCGAACATTTTTGTGTACCGCAAGTTGCGTGGCGCTGCGGCACGTAGCGCTGCGATATTCCCTCGTTGGAGCGCTACCGATGAATTTCGACCGCCGGGGTGCTAATTTTTTCAGGGCGCTAAAGGTAGCGTCCCGGCAAAGTTAGCGCCCCAAAGGGGGCGCAACTCAAATTTTCCCCCCTAAGAGTCATAACGGCACAGAAGGAGGCCATTCGGCCCATCGACTCCGTGTCGTCTCTCTGTAGAGCAATCCAGTCCGTTCCATTCCCCCGCTCTATCCCCGTAGCCCTGCAAGTTTATTTCCCTCAAGTGCCTATCCAGTCTCCCCTTGAAAACATTGAGGCCTAGAAATTCGGTTTTGGCGCAGCGAGGGCTTTAGCGCCGGAAGTTAGTGCCGGCGCTAAGTCCCCCTGCGCGCGCCAAAAATTCAGTAGCGCCGTGCCCAAACGGCTGCCGGCGCTACTGAGGGGTCTCAGCGCCTCAAAACTGGCGCCACGCGCCGCATTGCGGCGCTATTCCGGCGCTGCGGCGCCCGCTGCAGTGCGGCAGGCTCGGGAAGTGCAGGCCTCCTCCTTCCGTTAAGGAGGAGCTGCCTGCACCCGGCCGCGGCCCGCGATAATCTTTTTAAAAATGAGCCCGGCACCTCGGACAAGTGCCGGGCTTGCTTCTGTTCCGGGGGGGGGGGGGGGGGGAAGTCCGGGGAGGGAGCTGCGGCCAGGCGGCCGGCGGGAAAGCGGCCGGCCGCCGCGGGGCCTTTAATGCGCCGGCGCAAAGTTCTGTAAGGCACCTCTGCCAGAACGTTGCTTGCGGCTGCCACGGGCGAGGCGGCCGCAACTCAATTTCCGAGTTCGGGCGGGTTACCATGGCAACCGGGACGCTGCGCACACCGATGACGTCATCGGTGCCGGCGCAGCGCTACCGGCCTAACGCCGATTTAGGGCCCCTGTCAATTTCTAAACTGGCCATAACTTCGGCGCTAGGCCCTCTAGCGCCTCAAAAGCGGCGCTAAGGCCAGTGAATTTCTAGGCCTGAGTGTCTCCGCTTCCACCACTTCCGTCGGCAGCGAGTTCCAGGTCCTCACCACTCACTGCGGAAAAAAGTTTTTCCTCACATCCCCCCTGTATCTCTTGCCCAAAACCTTAAATCTGTGTCCCCTAGTCCTTGTACCATCAACTAGTGGGAACAGCCTTTCTCCGTCTAGCCTATTCAAACCCGTCATAATCTTGTACACCTCTATCAAATCACCCCTCAACCTCCTTTGCTCTAGTGAAAACAAATCCAGCTTCTGCAACCTGTCCTTGTAGCTAAGGTCATCGAGGTCAAAAGACGGTTGGCCAACATGGAACTCTGCCTGGGCACAGGTTTACAGCTAAGGAGGTTCGAGTGAGTTTCACACCCACTGGTTCCTGTTACTTCACAGAACTTACCATACGAAAGAAGACTTCACAGATCTATGGGATGGTTCTCTTCAAACTGATTTTCCTTTGTTTTTACAGTCATGACACGTACGTGTGTACGGAGCACAAAACCAAATATATTAAGACTAATGAGCTTTGTCTAACAGCATGGCCAGCTCTGCAAACCTTACAAGTGCACAGAATGTAATATTTACACTAACTGGATCATAATGGGAGCAGGTTAATGAGGCATTAAACTGACCTGTTTCAGTGAACGGTCTGTAAGACAGAGATCAATAAAATTCTAACAGGACTAGACAGTCTAGATGCAGGAAGGATGTTCCCGATGGCGGGGGAGTCCAGAACCAGGGGTCACAGTCTGAGGATAAGGGGTAAGCCAGTTAGGACTGAGATGAGGAGGAATTTCTTCACCCAGAGAGTGGTGAACCTGTGGAATTCTCTACCACAGAAGGCAGTTGAGGCCAATTCATTAAATATATTCAAGAAGGAGTTGGACATATTTCTTGAGGCTAAAGGGATCAAGGGATATGGAGAGAAGGCAGGGACAGGGTACTGAATTTGGATGATCAGCCATGATCTCATTGAGTGGCGGAACAGGCTCGAGGGGCCGAATGGCCTACTCCTGCTCCTATCTTCTGTGTTTCTCTGCTTCTCGCCTGCAGAATTTATCAGTACCAGGCTCATGGATACTCCTTCACAACCATGGAGAAACTGTTGCACGGGGGTTGGAGGGGACGAGTTTGTACAGACGACCAAGCATTCCATCGACGAAGCCTTGCGGGAAATTGGCATCAGCCAACGATTCATGAATGAGACGATCACGCCCATCATGATCAAGGAATATGGGGAGAAAGCAGGGACAGGGTACTGAGTTTGGATGATCAGTCGTGATCTCATTAAATGGCGGAACAGGCTCGAGGGGCCGAATGGCCTATTCCTGCGTTTCTATGATAGATCTTTGGATATTAAGGGATACCGGGATGGTAGAGTTGAGGTCGAAGATCAGCCATGATCTTATTGAATGGTGAAGCAGGCTCGAAGGGCCCAATGGCCTACTCCTTTATTGTGGGCATTGCTGGCAAGGCCCATCCCTAATTGCCCTTGATAAGGTGGTGGTGAGC
Source organism: Somniosus microcephalus (assembly GCF_052327205.1). Classification (NCBI taxonomy): domain Eukaryota; kingdom Metazoa; phylum Chordata; class Chondrichthyes; order Squaliformes; family Somniosidae; genus Somniosus; species Somniosus microcephalus. The sequence goes on along the minus strand of NC_141016.1, from coordinate 4,977,740 downwards.
CGCCTTTCTTGAACCACTGCAGTCCGTGAGGTGAAGGTGGTCCGTCCGGATTTATTCTTTGTAGCAGGTTTGGTACAACTGAGTGTCTTGCTAGGCCATTTCAGAGGAGCAGTTAAGAGTCAACCACATTGCTGTGGGTCTGGAGTCACATATCGGCCAGACCGGGTAAGGACGGGAGATTCGTGAATCAGACAATCCGGTAGTTTCATGGTCGCTATTACTGATGTTAGCTTTTTATTCCAGATTTATGTAATTAACTGAAGTTAAATTCCCCAGCTGCTGTGGTGGGATTTGAACTCACGTCTCCGGATCATCCGGGCCTCTGGATTACTGGTCGAGTAACATAACCACTGTGCTACCGTACCCTTATTTCTTATGTTCTTATGTAATTGCTGATTCGCTGAGCACAGCAGGCAAAAATACAAAACCTGGACACCTCTTCTAATAATGTTATAAAGTGTCTATTGACACCACTGTGCCAGCCAATGAGTTGGAGGCAGACACTTGCCTCTGAGTCAGAAAGTTGTGGGTTCAAGTCCCACTTCCAGGGACTTGAGCACAAAAAGCCAGGCTGACACACCCAGGGCAGTGCTGAGGGAAAGCTGCACTGTCGGAGGTGCCGTCTTTCGGATGAGATTTTAAACCGAGGCCCCGTCTGCTCTCTCAGATGGGCGTAAAAGATCCTATGGCACTATTTCAAAGAGGAGCAGGGGAGTTATCCCCGGTGTCCTGGCCAATATTTATCTCTCAACCTACATAATAAAAACAGATTATCTGGTCATTATCACATTGCTGTTTGTCGGGTGGGTCGGTTCAATTACTCAGCAAACAGAGTCTATTTAAACACTGCACAACAGCAAACAGTCTACAGAGTCTATTTTAAAAAAGTCTCCACGAACTACAGCAAACAGAACTCGTGACCGAAGCTACAGCAACGTCTCCCGATTAAAGCGAACTGCAGTGAGTGGAGGTTAGTTACATAACACAAATTATGTGTGTAAAATCAATCCCAGTCAATTACAGCAATGATTGACGGGGGAATTACCCAACCATATCCATTCTGGCCAGGAATAGTGGTGTTACTATACACAGCCATAACATCGTCACCTTCTGGAGCATAGGAACATTAGGAAGAGAAGGAGAGCTCATGGGGTTGGGGGTAATATAATAGCATGGATAGAGGATTGGCTAACTAACAGAAAACAGAGAGTCGGGATAAATGGGTCATTTTCAGGTTGGCAAACTGTAACTAGTGGAGTGCCGCAGGGATCAGTGCTGGGGCCTGAACTACTTACAATCTATATTAATGACTTGGATGAAGGGACCGAGTGTAATGTAGCCAAATCTGCTGATGATACAAAGATTGGTGGGAAAGCAAGTTGTGAGGAGGACACAGAGTCTGCAAAGGGATATAGACAGGCTAAGTGAGTGGGCAAAAATCTGGCAGAAGGAGTATAATATGGGAAAATGCAAAGTTATCCACTTTGGTAGGAAAAATAAAAAAGCAAATTATTATTTAAATGGGGAGAGATTACAAAATGCTGAGGTACAGAGGGATCTGGGGGTCCTCGTACATGAATCACAAAAGTTAGCATGCAGGTACAGCAAGTAATTAGGAAGGCAAATGGAGTGTTGGCCTTTATTGCAAAGGGAACGGAGTATAAAAGTAGGGAAGTCCTGTTACAACTGTACAGGGTGTTGGTGAGACCACACCTGGAGTACTGCACAGTTTTGGTCTCCTTATTTAAGGAAGGATAATCTTGCATTGGAGGCAGTTCAGAGAAGGTTCACGAGGTTGATTCCGGAGATGAAGGGGTTGTCTTATGAGGAAAGGTTGAGCAGGTTGGGCCTATACTCATTGGAGTTTGGAAGGATGAGAGGGGATCTTACTGAAACATATGAGATTCTGAAGGGGCTTGACAGGGTAGATGCAGAGAGGATGTTTCCCTTCATGGGGGAATCTAGAATTAGGGGGCATAATTTCAGAATAAAGGGTCATCCATTTAAATCGGAAATGAGGAGGAATTTCTTCTCTCAGAGGGTTGTGAATCTTTGGAATTCTCTTCCACACAGAGCTGTGGAGGCTGGGTCATTGAATATATTTAAGGTGGAGATAGATTTTTGAACGATAAGGGAGTCGAGGGTTATGGGGAGCGGGCAGGGAAGTGGAGTTGAGGCCAAGATCAGATCAGCCATGATCTTATTGAATGGCGGAGCAGGCTCGAGGGGCCGAATGACCTACTCCTGCTCCAACGTCTTATGTTTTTATATTTAGCTCCTCGAGCCTGCTCCGCCATTCAGTCAGATCGTGGCAGTTCTGTATCGCAACTCCATTTCACCACCTTTGCTTCATATCCCTTGATACCCTTACCGAACAAAAATCTATCGATCTCAGTCTTGAGAACCTCCAATTGTCCCCGAGTATCCAGAGCCTCTCAGCGGGGGAAGAGCATTCCAGATTTCCTCGGGTGGAAAAACAGCGAATCAACTTTTGGAGAAACAAAAAGCTTGGAAATAATATTTCAAATTATATCAAAGGGACTTCATTGATTATAAGGGAACTCGATGAACATAAACTGTGACTCCAGCTGGATGGCGATGAAACAATTATCTCTGCACAGGCCACAGAATTTCACAGCGCTCAGCTTCTGATTATTTCCCAATAAACTTGCAATAATGGATAACTAACTTAAATCCTTCACTATGAAAGTCCATGTGCATTAACAATGGCATAAAGCCCTCACATGAAACAAACAATAAAACACTGGAGCGATTATCAAACAGAAAGTGACACGGAGCCACATAAGGAGATATTAGGACAGTTGACCAAAAACTTGGTCCTCCACTCACTACAGTTTGCTTTAATCGGGGGGCGCTGCTGTAGCTTCAGTCACAGGTTCTGTTTGCTGTAGTTCGTGGAGACTCTTTTTAAATAGACTCTGTAGACTGTTTGCTGTTGTGCAGTGTTTAAATAGACTCTGTTTGTGAATAATACTGTGACAAAAGTCTAATCTCAGAGATATAAATTGCCCGGGTGTTGCTCTCGCAGTTTCAAAAGCTAAAATTAGATCCTAGATTTTTCCCAGGTAGTCATTAGTCTCTATAAAGCTGTTGGCTATCAGAAAAGGTTATCTTTACTGCATCTTTATTTTAATTAGGATGCAAAGGTTCCTGTACATTAATTCCAGTCAAAGTATTCATTCCTCCTAACTTTTACAAGGATCTGTAAGAATATGACACTGCAACAGTACAGCCGCATAAATCCCTGTAGCGCAGGTTATAATCGTTTGACTCTAGTTGGTGTCTAAGTTAGTGCTCCTTTCCTAACTCGCATCCAGTCCCGTTCGTCCATCTCCACTGTGCTCGCTGACCTGCATCAACTCCTGGTCTGGCAACGCCGTGATTTGAAAATTTTCCACCTTGTGTTCAAACCCCTCCATGGCCTCGCCCCCTCCCCATCTCTGTAACCTCCTCCAGCCCCACAACCCTCCCGAGATCTCTGCGCTCTTCAATTCCGGCCTCTTGCACATCCCCAATTTTCATCACTCCACCATTGGCAGCTGCCTGGGCCCTTAGCTCTGGAATTCCCTCCCTAAACGTCTCCGCCTCTCTCTCCTATTTTGACGCTCCTCAAAGCCTACCTCTTTGACCAAGCTTTTGGTAACCTGTCCTCATATCTCCCTATGTGGCTCGGTGTCAAATTTCTGTTTGATAATCGCTCCTGTGAAGCGTCGTGAGATGTTAAACCAAGTTAAAGCGCTTTATAAATGCAAGTTGTTATTGTACAACTTCAAATTTTGACCCCTATTGCGTACCCCCAAACTTTGGTGCAGAAATATTATTAAATTCCACAGTGAATGTAAGTGAATGGATCAACAGTGCAGCCAGTACTGAACTGTTCGGAACGAGTTTCAGGGTCATTGGCTTGGACTGATAAACCCCCTTTTTTGCACGTTCCTCGGATTATCTGCAAAAATGCTGAGCTGTTTTCAATCTGTACACTGATGTAAACGGTGTCAAAACAGATTACGAGAAAAGCAGGAGCTTTTTTCACAGACGTGACGCTGGAATAAGACACAAACACCAGCTGAGCAGGAGCAAGTCTGAGCATTGGCAATATCAGAGCGAGTTGACAAAATCGCAGCTTGGATCCTGACCCACTGGGGGAGTGAAACTCAGGAATTCTCTGAGTGTACGTCTGACTTCCTGACGCATGCTCTTGGGAGGCGAGACTCCGCCTTGCGAGCACCGGTTTCTAAAGTTACTCCTTTAGAAAATGTAGGGTAGATTCATTAGACACTAGAATTCAAAATATAATCAGACAGCACAGAAGACACCATTCGGCCCATCGCGCCTGTGCCGGCTCTGTGAAAGGCCTCTCCAATTAGTCCCACTCCCTCCCCCCGGCTCTTTCCCCGTAGCCCTGCAATTTTTTCCTTTTTAATTCCCTTTTGAAAGTTACTGTTGAATCTGCTTCCACCGCCCTTTCGGGCAGCGCGTTCCAGATCACAACAACTCGCTGCGTGAAAATATTTCTCCTCATCCCCCCCCTTGATTTTGTAGATACCAGGTTTATCCCTCTTTTAAACAGGGGTATGAAATTTGCAACCCTCTAGTCCTCTGGCACTGCTCCCATATCCAAGGAGGATTTAAGGATTGTGGCCAGAGCCCCTGCTATTTCCACCCTTGCTTCCCTCAGCAACCTAGGATGCATCCCATCCTCACATTATCTAATGGGTCTTCCTCACATTATCTAATGGGTCTACCTCACATTATCTAATGGGTCTACCTCACATTATCTAATGGGTCTACCTCACATTATCTAATGAGTCTACCTCACATTATCTAATGGGTCTACCTCATATTATCTAATGGGTCTACCTCACATTATCTAATGGGTCTACCTCACATTATCTAATAAGTCTACCTCACATTATCTAATGGGTCTACCTCATATTATCTAATGGGTCTACCTCACATTATCTAATAAGTCTACCTCACATTATCTAATAAGTCTACCTCATATTATCTAATGGGTCTACCTCACATTATCTAATGGGTCTTCCTCACATTATCTAATGGGTCTACCTCATATTATCTAATGGGTCTTCCTCACATTATCTAATAAGTCTACCTCACATTATCTAATGGGTCTACCTCATATTATCTAATGGGTCTACCTCACATTATCGAATGGGTCTACCTCACATTATCTAATGGGTCTACCTCACATTATCTAATGGGTCTACCTCACATTATCTAATGGGTCTACCTCACATTATCTAATGGGTCTACCTCACATTATCTAATGGGTCTACCTCACATTATCTAATGGGTCTACCTCACATTATCTAATGGGTCTTCCTCACATTATCTAATGGGTCTACCTCACATTATCTAATGGGTCTACCTCACATTATCTAATGGGTCTACCTCACATTATCTAATGGGTCTTCCTCACATTATCTAATAAGTCTACCTCACATTATCTAATGGGTCTTCCTCACATTATCTAATGGGTCTTCCTCACATTATCTAATGGGTCTTCCTCACATTATCTAATAAGTCTACCTCACATTATCTAATGGGTCTACCTCACATTATCTAATGGGTCTACCTCACATTATCTAATGGGTCTTCCTCACATTATCTAATAAGTCTACCTCACATTATCTAATGGGTCTACCTCACATTATCTAATGGGTCTTCCTCACATTATCTAATGGGTCTACCTCACATTATCTAATGAGTCTACCTCACATTATCTAATGGGTCTTCCTCACATTATCTAATGGGTCTACCTCACATTATCTAATGGGTCTTCCTCACATTATCTAATAAGTCTACCTCACATTATCTAATGGGTCTACCTCACATTATCTAATGGGTCTTCCTCACATTATCTAATGGGTCTACCTCACATTATCTAATGAGTCTACCTCACATTATCTAATGGGTCTTCCTCACATTATCGAATGGGTCTACCTCACATTATCTAATGGGTCTTCCTCACATTATCTAATGGGTCTTCCTCACATTATCTATTGAGTCTACCTCACATTATCTAATGAGTCTACCTCACATTATCTAATGGGTCTTCCTCACATTATCTAATGGGTCTTCCTCACATTATCTAATGAGTCTACCTCACATTATCCAAAGGGTCTTCCTCACATTATCTAATGAGTCTTCCTCACATTATCTAATAAGTCTACCTCACATTATCTAATAAGTCTACCTCACATTATCTAATAAGTCTACCTCACATTATCTAATGAGTCTACCTCACATTATCTAATGGGTCTACCTCCTACATTATGTCTTATCTCCAATTTTCAGTAGCATAAGAACATAAGAAATAGGAGCAGGAGTAGGCCAATCGGCCCCTCGAGCCTGCTCCACCATTCAATAAGATCATGGCTGATCTGATCCTAACCTCAAATCTTCTATCACTGTGCATCCACCCGAACCCATGTGATCTCCCGGGAGAGGCGAAAAACCAGATAAAGACCCAATGGCCAATTTGGGAGAAAAAAATCTGGGAAATTCCTCTCCGACCCATCTAGGCGATCGAAATTCTTCCAGGAGATCACTCTGTCCCTATATTTTCTACAGTACTTACCTTCTGTAAAGGCGATCTCCACCCCAGCCAGGAACAGGAATAAAACCATCTCCTGAAATCTAACACAGAATTAGAACACAGTAGGAGCAGAACCAGGCTACACGGCCCCTGGGCCCACTCCACTACCCACAGGGCCATGACCATTCCGAACCTAGACTCATGTCCAATTTCCTGCCCGCTCCCCGTAACCCTTAATTCCCTTTACTTCTAGGAAACTATCTATTTCTGTTTTAAATTTATTTAATGATGTAGCTTCCACAGCTTTCTGGGGCAGCAAATTCCACAAACCTACCACCCTCTGAGTGAAGAAGTTTCTCCTCATCTCAGTTTTGAAAGAGCAGCCCCTTATTTTAAGATTATGCCCCCTAGTTCTAGTTTCACCCATCATTGGGAACATCCTCACCGCATCCACCCGATCAAGCTCCTTCACAATCTTATATGTTTCAATAAGATCACCTCTCATTCTTCTGAACTCCAATGAGTAGAGTCCCAATCTACTCAACCTCTCCTCATATGTCCATCCCCTCATCCCCGGGATTAACCGAGTGAACCTTCTTTGTACTGACTCGAGAGCAAGTATGTCTTTTCTTAAGTATGGACACCAAAACTGTATGCAGTATTCCAGGTGCGGTCTCACCAATACCTTGTACAACTGCAGCAATACCTCCCTGTTTTTATATTCCATCCCCCTAGCAATAAAAGCCAACATTCCATTGGCCTTCTTGATCACTTGCTGCACCTGCATACTAACTTTTTGAGTTTCGTGCACCAGGACCCCCAGATCCCTTTGTACTACAGTACTTTCCAGTTTCTTGCCATTAAGATAATAACTTGCTCTATGATTTTTCCTGCCAACCTTTGATAGTTGTGCTATGGCACCTGTACCAGTGGGTACTCAGTAAAGAAATGAATTGCATGGAACACACCTGCAAGTTGTAGCCGTTGCTTATCATTGAAAACTGCAGTAAATGGAAGTGTTTTGGAAAAATGTGCATGTTGGGAGTTGGTTGTGGAAGCTAATGGAAGGTGGTGATAAGAGAATGTGTGCCTTTGTGTTTACCCACAGTACGTGATAATCACTGGCTTGAGCAGCAACCGTTTCCACTTGACTTGCATACAGTCGCTATGGACAATAGGAACAAATTAAACTAAGCAAGCTGAACTAAAAAAATGGAAAATATTATTTGCGTCCCCGTAGAGCACAGACCAGGATAGTCGCAATGTTTGATTTTAAAGTGTCAGCGGTGGCTCAGGGGGTAGCACTCTCATCTCTGAGTCAGAAGGCTGTGGGTTCAAGACCCATTTGAGCACAAAATCCAGTCTGACACTGCCAGTGCCAGTGCTGAGGGAGCGCCGCACTGTCGGAGTGTACTGTCTTTCGGATGAGACGTTAAACCAAGCCCCCGTCTGCTCCTTCAGGTGGACGTACGGCACGATTTCGAAGAAGAGCAGGGGAGTTCTCCCCCAGTGTCCTGGGGCCAATATTTGTCCCTCGACCAACATCACAAAAGCAGATTATCTGGCCGTTATAACATTTCTGTTTCTGGGAATTTGTTCTGTGCGCAAATTGTGGCTGCCGCGTTTCATACATTACACTTCAAAAGTACTCGATTGGCTGTGAAGCGCTTTGGGACTCCCGAGGCGCTATATAAACGCATAGTTCTTTCTTTAAGAAGCAGCAGATATCCTCAAGGGGGGCCAGTGATGTGTAAAACCTAAATAACAGAAAATGCTGGAAAAACATCCAAAACAGGCAACATCCGTGGAGAGAAAATAGAGTCAACGTTTCGGGTGAAAACCCTTTGTCAAGACTGGAAAAGCACAGGAAATGAAATAGATTAAGAGGCCAGGCTGGGAGAGAACAAAAGAGAAGTGAAGAGACATTAAGAGGTATTCAAAACGAGACGAGATGGTGATAGGACTAGTGGAGACAAAAGACGGCTCCAGATTAGGTGTGAAATGCGCTGGCAGAATGAGGGACAGCTGCCATGGGGGAGAGAGAAAAAGGGGGGGAAAGGGCCAAAACAAAGGTGTGGATAAAAAATAAGTAAAAATGTAATAGGGGCCGAGGTTATGATCTGAAATTGTTGAACTCGATATTGAGTCCGGAAGGCTGTAAAGTGCCTAATCGAAAGATGAGGTGCTGTTCCTCGAGCTTACACTGAGCTTCCGTGGAACAATGCAAGAGCCCGAGGACGGTAAGGTCTGAGTGGGAATGGAGCGGTGAATTAAAATGACAGGCGACCGGAAGCTCGGGGTCATCCTTATGGACTGAACGGAGGTGTTCCGCAAAGCGGTCACCCAATCTGTGATCCCGATGTGTAAAACCTGTTGGGTTTGACTCGGTTCAGAGTTCATTCCCCTATAACAATGATGTGGGCCGAGAGAGTGTACAAAGTTAGTTGGAGCAAAACTTGAGTTAAAGTTGTGCTCCTGTGGGTCACAGAAGAGGTTACATTAGATCCATATATGGGTGTGTGTGTTGGTTATTTCCAGAACAGGTGACAGACGTGACACTGAGTAACTTTACAATGTCTACGCGGAAAAACTGTTGCTCGTCAAGTGCTGGTCCTGAGTGAAACCATCAAGAGGTGCTGCAGATGGAGCATAATGTGTTTGAACAATGGACACTGATGACCTAATGTCTGAAACTATTCTCAATTTAGGCTGCCCGTGGAACTAAACACTGATGGACAGAGTTAATGGTGGAAAGCCTGGGCAAAATCAGTCGCTTTTCCCCACCCGGCCCCCCAAGTGAAATCAGCAGGACAACTGGGCTTTTGTTAATCAAGAAGACTTTTAGGAGGCGTGAACTCGTCCTTCTTTGTACGGTTTCACTTCTAGCTGAGCTGTGTGATGATTTCAGATTCTCTCCGGGTCCAGCATCAGTGGAGGATACATGAGTGAATGACACCGAGACTGACAATGGGCAGTTTGACTTTCGACTGATGTAGGCTGGTTGGGCGGCCAGTTTGAGAGGCGAGCGGGCGAGAACTAAAACCTAACTTTTACGCTTTAGCTCTGACATAATAAAGACTCACTACGCACTTGGTGGGACATAAAGCAAGGCTTTAATCGACTTGTAACAAAACATGGAGGTCTAGTTAGTAGTCACTAGCTTCCTGTTTCCAGATTGTCTCTGGCCAAGTTGGGCCCACGCCCGAGTATTTATACTCCTCAGACGGCGCCCTCAGCTGGCCGTCCAGCAGTACTTCCTGAGTTACTTCTTGTAGAAGTTGTGATTCATGACAAGCTCTTTCTTTAAAAAAAAGAGAAACGTTCAAGTTTAGGATAAAATGGCTTCAGAATGAAACTCGTGAAAAGCACCAATTTGTGTTGGGATAATTGGTCTTTCCTGGATAAGTGAAATCTCTCCTTAAGAGCAAGCTATTCGACTGCAAAAATCTTGGTTAAGGGCAAGTTACTTTGCTAAGAGACTAGGGGGGAAAAATTCGGTAGCTTTGCGCCTCCCGTTAGCGCCCCGCGGCACTGCGCCTCTGGCGATGACGTCATCACCATGCGCAGCGTCCCGCAAACTTGGCTCGCTCCCCACTGACCTACCGCCGGACGATATGTCCGACAGGGTCAGGAGGGGTGTTCTCGTGGCTGGGGCGGCGCAACTTAAAGGGCAGGTGCCAGGCGGCCATTTCATTTTGGGCCGCCTGCCAGCACCTGCCCCCTCTCGCCTCCTCCTGTGGGGTGCCGGCTGCGATCGGGCAGCCCGGCACTCCTCTTGAGTCCAGCAGGGCCCCGTTGTGCGCTGCGCTAGGCCCCTCCCCTTCAATCAGGGAAGGGAGGCCGGCAGTACCGCGGCGCTACGTGCCAATGCGCGTGGCGCTGCGGCACGTAGCACCGCGATATTCAGTGGGAGCGCCCCAAGAGGGAGGGGGAGCGCTTCCAGTAGCACCCCGCCTCCTGCTTGGGGAGCTACCGTTCAATTTCGGGTGCGGGGGCGCTAACTTTTTCAGGGCGGTAAAAGTAGCGCCCCGGCGAAGTTATCGCCCCAGAGGGGGCGCAAGCCAATTTTTGCCCCTAGACCACAAAATCTAGGCTGACGCTCCCAGTGCAGTGCTGAGGGAGTGCTGCACTGTCAGAGGTGCCGTCTTTCGGATGGGGCGTTAATCTGAAGCCCCTGTCTGCCCTCTCAGGTGGACGTAAAAGATCCCACGGCCACTATTTCAAAGTAGAGCAGGGGGGTTCTCCCGGGTGTCCTTACAAAAACATTATCCCTCATCCAAAACCATCACAATCTGGTCATTATCACATTGCTGTTTGTGGGGTCTTGCTGTGCACAAATTGGCTGCGTTTCCCACATTACAACAGTGACTCCACTTCAAAAGTACTTCATTGGCTGTAAAGCGGTTTGGGACATCCTGAGGTCACGGAAGTCGCTGTCGAAAGGCGAATCTTCCCTTTCTTTCTTTCAGAAAAATCTTACTTGCTGTTAAAACGATTTCAACATGCAGGGAACTGAACATGCGGCTGATTAATGGAACTGTTTGCTCTATTTTGAAGTGCAGTAATGGGCTGGATTAAAAACCATCTGTCTGTCTGCAAGATTGCTGGAGTTCAGACAAGTCCACCATGGCCTAGAAACATCGATCAGCTCTCCAGAGGTCACTGGGTGTCCTGTGACAGACTGAGGCCCTTACTCTCATCCGTCACCCTGGTGTTGGATTACGATACAGTGCGTGCTTAATATGCTCCATCCATCATCATTATCCCAGGCTTTCTAATGAGGAAAAGCATAATTCCACAAACGTGACTTTTCAGCACAGAAACAAACCCCAGGGTCCTCATCTCGTCTCCCTTTTCATCTCTATTTTTGTTCTATCGTTTTCACACATTCCCAAGCACCGATTCCTTAATTAAAAACTGCTTAGGTAAGAACGCAATTCCTGTAGCAATAGACAAGAGAGCAAAGCCTCCGAGAGGTGCGAGCTTTAGAAAGAGACGCCTAGTCAAGCGGGAGAAGGATCACAGTCCTGCAGATCGGATTCCCGCCATGGGAACGTCAATGCAGATGTCCAAATGGCGGAGGTGTGTCCCCTGGGATCTGTCACGCAAACGGCCTGATTTTACGGTACGGTTCGGCCCGGCTGACAGGGAGGGGATCTCTTAGCGCTCCCGCCGCACAACTCAAGCAGCACCGCCATGGGGAGCAGCCGATTCTTCTGTCCAATGAAATTCCCCAAACTACCGATGCTGAATTAAGTCCGGGCATCGTGCCAGCTTTTCGTGCGACTGCGTGACTGCTTGCTCCGACACTTCCTTGGCTCACCTACAGAGAAGGTACAGCACAGAAACAGGCCATTCGGCCCAACTGGTCCATGCCGGGGTTTATGCTCCACACGAGCCTCCTCCCACCCCTCTTCATCTCACCCCATCAGCATGTCCACCTAGTTTACACCAACGCCACTGAGAATGCACCTTCTCAAATAGCAGGTTTAGATTTGCTTGGTTCAAATCCAGTGCAAGTACATTTCTAAAATACTACATTTAAATAGCGAGGCAGAGTACCAACAGAAAGGACAGCACTCGGTCTCCAATGTCGTTCCTGAAATCGGACAGTGCCTTGCTTTGAAGTGCAGTCACCGCTGTGGGTAAGCCTTGGCAGACATGTTGCACGGATCAGGGTCCCACAGACTGCAACAGGATGAATGACCTGCTAATCTGTTTTTGGTGGTGTTTTTGGTGTTAGGGATCAAGGGATATGGGGAGAAAGCAGGGACAGGGTACTGAATTTGGATGATCAGCCATGATCTCATTGAATGGCGGAGTAGGCTCAAGGGGCCGAATGGCCTACTCCTGCTCCTATCTTCTATGTTTCTATGTTAATTGAGGGACAGATTTGGCCAGGTGGGAGTTTGCTGTGCGCAAATTTGACGAAAGGTCATCGACCCGAAACGTTAACTCTGTTTCTCTCTTCACAGACGCTGCCTGACCTGCTGGGTATCTCCAGCATTTTCTGCTTTTCTTTGTAACGTTCTTTTATTGCTTTGTGGGTTTGTCGCTGCCTATAAAAGTTCGGCCGTCGAATTGCACCTTTGTTAACTTGTGCTGCAGCTTTGAAAGTGATCACAAGTCGTCGCAGCCCAGTGGAGCCTAAGGTGATGAGTACTCTGTGCAAACAACATCACTAAAACAGATTATCTGGTCATTATCACATTGCTGTTTGTGGGAGCTTGCTGTGCGCAAATTGGCTGCCACGTTTCCTACATTACAACAGTGGCTACACTTCAAAAGTACTTCATTGGCTGTAAAGCGCTTTGGGACGTCCTGAGGTCGTGAAAGGCGTGATATTAGTCCTTTCTTTTTTCTAATTACAATATGAAACAGTACATCACTCAATGCTTGCATATACTTGGCTCAGTGATGTCTCACATGTGTTTTTGCAAACTGATCTACATACTGGGTAGGACTCAAGTTTAAGGCAAATTTCCGACTGATGATAAACTGTGTAATTTAGTGATCGACTCCGGAAACTGGTGGACGGAAACAGTTGTCTTCAGAGGGGGATTGTCACCTGTTAGACTTCAGTTCCAGCCTTTTTACAGTCCCCCCCCACTTTCCCCAGCCCCTCCGTTCTCAGTTCCAAAAAGCTGGCGACCTCAGGCTTATGGAAACCTTGGAGATTCTTGCTGACGAAAGGCCAAACAGCCATTGACAAATGAACAGGAACGTGTAATGAGTCGGCCTGGCTGTGCTTTCTACCCGGGCCAATATTTAACGAGAGGAAACTGCTTCAGTGATATGGCCTCGGTTGCCGCAATCGCAAGCTGCCAAGGATTGCAACACCTGTAGATGGCTGGTCACTTGGGTTGAGTTGGCTGGAGGATCGAACACTCATCAGCCCAGGTGGGTTCCTCCAATTCCTGTTTGCCTTCAATTACATTCCTTAAACCCAAAAGCTCACATATAATTTATCGAATGCATGCTTCAAAAAGACATTCTGGGACCTGGCCTCGCCTGGGCTGGCTCATTATTTCATAATCACCAAGGGAAACCTTTATGATTCAATTCCTTCCCCATCTAAAGCAAAAGCTCCCTGACAGCTTGGCTCACTCTTAGCGCTGAGCTAAGTTAATTTCAAAGTAGTCGAAAGTGTAAGGAGAGCAAGGTCTGGGTTATAACTTCTGTAATTCTTTTGTACATGCACATGGTAATGGTTAACATGCACTGGGAAGCAAGACATGCTACTACATGCAAATTTAAAGATCATTCTAAACTCACATGACAGTGAACAACAACAACAACTTGTGTTTATACGACGTCTTTCACGTGGTACACGTCCCAAAGCGCTTCACAGGAGCGATTATCACCTAAAATTTAACACTGAGCCACATAAGGAGATATTAGGACAGGTGACCAAAAGCTTTTTCGAAGAGGTCGGTTTTAAGGAGCGTCTTAAAGGTTGAGAGCGAGGCGGAGAGGTTTAGGGAGGGAATTCCTAAACTTAGGGTGATGGCACGGCCGCTAATAAATAGTGGCGTGAAGGAAATTGCGGGGTGCGCAAGAGGTCAGAATTGCAGGAAGGTGCTCCCACAGTGCTGTTAGGGAGGGAGTTCCTGGATTTTGATCCAGCGACGATGAAGGAACGGCCGATTTATTTCCAAGTCAGGATGGTGTGTGACTTGGAGGTGGTGGTGTTCCCATTGCGCCTGCTGCCCTTGTCCTTCTAGGTGGTAGAGGTCGCGGGTTTGGGAGGTGCTGCCAAAGAAGCCTTGGCGAGTTGCTGCAGTGCATCTTGTAGATGGTACACACTGCAGCCACGGTGCGCCGGCGGTGGAGGGAGTGAATGTTTAAAGTGGTGGATGGGGTGCCAATCAAGCGGGCTGTTGTGTCCTTGATGGTGTCGAGCTTCTTGAGTGTTGTTGGAGCTGCACTCATCCAGGCAAGCGGAGAGTATTCCATCACACTCCTTACTTGTGCCTTGCAGATGGTGGAAAGGCTTTGGGGAGTCAGGAGGTGAGACACTCACCACAGAATACCTGCTCTTGTTGCCGCAGTATTTATGTGGCTGGTCCAGTTAAGTTTCTGGTCAATGGTGACCCCCCTGGATGTTTATGGTGGGGGATTCGGTGATGGTAATGCCATTGAATGTCAAGGGGCGGTGGTTAGACTCTCGCTTGTTGGAGATGGTCATTTATCTTACATCCACCTGAGAGGGCAGATCCTCGGTTCAATGTCTCACCCTAAAGACAACACCTACGACAGTGCGGCGCTGCCTCAGCACGGCACTGGGAGTGTCAGCATGGATTTTTCTGCTCAAGTCTCTGAAGTGGGACTTGGACCCACCGCCTTCTGACTCAGAGGTGAGCGAGAGAGCTGCCCACTGAGCCACTGGCTGAAGTGAATCGTTCAGCAATGCGATGGCAGGGAGTTCAAACTGATGCGCATGGCTTACACATGAAAGACATCTTTTATACAACTGCCTCTACAATATCTTCAAATTAAAAAAAATAAATCAACCAATACTCATTGGGGAGACCAAACGCAGATTGGGTGACCGCTCTGCGGAACACCTCCGTTCAGTCCGTAAGGGTGACCCCGAGCTTCCAGTTGCCTGTCATTTTAATTCACTGCTCCATTCCCACTCGGACCTCACCGTCCGTGGCCTCTTGCATTGTTCCACAGAAGCTCAACGTTCTCTCTCCCACATAATAATAATAATAATAATAATCAACTTTATTGTCATTGTTAGTGCACAAGTGCAGTACAACGAAATGTAGGCTTGCGGCTCCCGAGAGTGTACATTTAGATTAAGACATTTAAACATTCAACATTCATTTGTCTTGTAATACATTAACATAAACATAACCATAATAAAGTGCATTGGCAGATGTGCAGGCTTTAGAGTTTATTTGTGGAGTTCGGTAGGATGACAGCCCTGGGAAAGAAGCTGTTCCTAAATCTGGTCGTTCGGGTGCGAATGCATCTGTAGCGTCTCCCAGATGGCAGGAGGGCGAGCAGACTGTGGCTGGGGTGGGTAGGGTCTTTGATGATGGACCGTGACCTCCGTAAACAGCGTTTCTGGTATATGTGCTCTATGGTCGGTAGCCGGGTGCCGGTAATGCGTTGGGCAGTTTTGACTACCCGCTGCAGGGCTTTCCGGTCTCTGTCCGGCAGCTTTCCGGCAGCTGTCCCTCATCCTGCCAGTACACTTCACACCTAATCTGAGCCGTCTTTTGTCTCCACTGTCCTATTACCATCTCGTCTGGTTTTGAATACCTCTTAATGTCCCTTTACTTCTTTTGTTCTATCGCAGCCCTGCCTTCGATCTATTTCATTTCCTTTCCAGTTTTGAAAAAGAGTTTTGACCCGAAACGTCGACTCTAATTTCTCTCCATGGATGTTGCCTGGCCTGCTGAGTTTTTCCAGCATTTTCTGTTGTTATTTACTCATTTAACATTGTTGGCCAATTGGTGCTCCTTCCCTTTCTGTCCCATCTAACTCTCCCACCCCTCTCTGCCTCCCCATCCTCACCACCCCGCACCCCCCAACACCCCCCGCACCATTTCCATCCCAGATTTGAATTGGTTCATCAAAATTATAGTTATAAAATTCTATTGCACATAATGTTTTTTTAAAAATGCGATAATTGGAGGGTGGAGGACGCTGACTCGTGGTTGCCATGGCTACTGTAAAAACAAGACGCTGAGTGCTCGGAGTGCAGCCAGGCGACTGTGGACTTAGCCAAGTTATCGGACAACCCCCATCCGTCAAGTACTTGTGCCAGTCCCAATTCATCTATTTTTCTAAACATAAATATTGTTCTTAGATCTGAAAGCATTTATTCAACTGAAGATCTGGATTAAACGTGGCAGAGGAGGGGCAGAGCAAAGTGAATTAACGTTAACGTTTCAATCGGCACTGAAGCAAAGGGGGTCGATGTAGAGAAGATGCTTCCACTTGTGGGGGGCGCCCAAAACTAGGGGCCTTAAAGAAAGACTTACATTTGTATAGCACCTTTCACAACCACCGGATGTCTCAGAGCGCTTTACAGCCAATGAAGTACTTTTGAAGGGTAGTCACTGTTGTAATGTGGGAAACGCGGCA
Organism: Somniosus microcephalus; assembly: GCF_052327205.1. Classification (NCBI taxonomy): domain Eukaryota; kingdom Metazoa; phylum Chordata; class Chondrichthyes; order Squaliformes; family Somniosidae; genus Somniosus; species Somniosus microcephalus. The sequence continues at coordinate 4,961,059 of NC_141016.1, read as the reverse complement.
GCCAATTTGCACACAGCAAGCTCCCACAAACAGCAATGTGATAATTCAAGAAGGAGTTGGATATATTTCTTGAGGGTAAAGGGATCAAGGGATATGGGGAGAAGGCAGGGGCAGGGTACTGAATTTGGATGATCAGCTATGATCTCATTAAATGGCAGAGCAGGCTCGAGGGGCCGAATGGCCTACTCCTGCTCCTATCTTCTATGTTTCTATGTAATGACCAGATAATCTGTTTTTGTTATGTGGATTGTAGGATAAATATTGGCCCCAGGACACTGGGGAGAACTCCCTTGCTCTTCTTCGAAATAGTGCCATAGGATCTTTTACGTCCACCTGAGAGAGCAGACGGGGCCTCGGTTTAAAGTCTCAACCGAAAGACGGCACCTCCGACAGTGCAGCGCTCCCTCAGCACCGCACTGGGAGTGTCAGCCTAGCTTTGTGTGCTGAAGTCTCTGGAGTGGGACTTGAACCCACAACCTTCTGACTCAGAGGTGAGGGTGCTGCCCACTGAGCCACAGCTGGCACATTAAATATAAGATGGTCATTAATAAATCTAATAAGGAATTCAGGAGAAACTTCTTTACCCAGAGAGTGGTGAGAATGTGGAACTTGCTACCACAGGAAGTGGCTGAAGTGAATAGCAGAGATGCATTTAAGAGGAAGCTAGATACTGGGTTGGAATTTGTCACGGGTCACGTGATGCATTATATTGCACACATGCCGCAGGATGTTAGGTGGGGTTGTGAGTTGTGAGGAGGATGCAAAGAGGCTTCAAGGCAATTTAGACAAGTTGAGTGAGTGGGCAAATACATGGCAGATGCAGTATAACGTGGATAAATGTGAAGTTATCCACTTCGGTAGGAAAAACAGAAAGGCAGAGTATTATTTAAATGGTGATAGATTGGGAAATGTTGATGTACAGAGGGACCTGGGTGTCCTTGTACACCAGTCACTGAAAGCAAACATGCAGGTTCAGCAAGCAGTTAGGAAGGCAAATGGTATGTTGGCCTTCATTGCAAGAGGATTTGAGTACAGGAGCAAGGATGTCTTACTACAGTTATACAGGGCCTTGGTGAGACCACACCTGGAGCACTGTGTGCAGTTTTGGTCTCCTTACCTAAGAGAGGATATACTTGCCATAGAGAGAGTGCAGCGAAGGTTCACCAGACTGATTCCTGGGATGGCAGGACTGTCGTATGAGGAGAGATTGGGTCGACTAGGCCTGTATTCACTAGAATTTAGAAGAATGAGAGGGGATCTCATTGAAACGTATAACATTTTGACAGGGCTAGACAGACTGGATGCAGGGAGGATGTTTCCCCTGGCTGGGGGGTCTAGAACGAGGGCTCACAGTCTCAGGATACGGGGCAGAATATTTAGGACTGAGATGAGGAGAAATTTCTTCACTCAGAGGGTGGTGAACCTGTGGAATTCTCTACCACAGAAGGCTGCGGAGGCCAAGTCACTGAATATATTTAAGAAGAAGATAGATAGATTTCTAGACACAAAAGGCATCAAGGGGTATGGGGAGAGAGCAGGAATATGGTATTGAGATAGAGGCTCAGCCATGATCATATTGAATGGTGGAGCAGGCTCGAAGACTGATTCCTGGGATGGCGGGACTGTTGTATGAGAAGAGATTGAGTAAACTAGGCCTGTATTCTCTTGAATTCAGAAGAATGAGAGGGGATCTCATTGAAGCATACAAAATCATTACAGGGCTTAATAGGATGGATGCTGGGAGAATGTTTCCCTTAGCTGGGGAGTCTAGAACCAGGGGCCAGAGCCTCAAGATAAAGGGTAGGCCATTCAGGACTGTGGTAAGAAGAAATTTCTTCACACAGAGGGTGCGGAACCTTTGGAATTCTCTACCCCAGAGGGCTGTGGAGGCTCAGTCATTGAGTATATTCAAAACAGAAGTTGATAGATTTCTGACTAGTAAGGGCATCAAGGGATATGGCGATAGGGCCGGTGAATGGAATTGAGGCAGATAATCAGCCATGATCTCATTGAATGGCGGAGCAGGCTCGAAGGGCCGAATGGCCTACTCCTGCTCCTATTTCTTATGTTATGTTCTTAGAAGGAGACCATTCGGCCCATCCAATTCATCCCATTCCCCTGCTCTTTCCCCATAGCCCTGCATTTTTTTCCTTTTCAAGTATATATCTAATTCCCCTTTGTAAGTTACTACTGAATCTGCTTCCACTGCCCCGCCGTCCCTCTCAGGTGGATGCACAAGATCCCACATTACTTTTCGAAGAGAGAAGAGCAGGGTTGGAAGCGTCAGCCTAGATCGTGTGCTTAGGTCTCCAGCGGTGGGACTTGAACCCACAGCCCTACCGACTCAGACGCGAGAGTGCCACCCAGTGAGCCACGGCTAGCACTGTGGGCGGAGTGAGCGGGATATCCCAGGGGCGAGAAGTGGCATCGTGGGATCGAACTGTGCCCAAGAATGTGCACGGAAACCCGCTACAATTAGCATCAACATTCGGAGCGGAACCACGCTGCAATTTAGGGGATGTTTATTTTCACTGAGATTAAGGATTCCTGCTCAACATTGAGTTCGGCGATTAATGAAAATGAGACCATGGTTTGTGAAAGAGAGGGACAGGAAACTGTGAGAAGTCATTTGCACCATTATAGAAATTCCACTGTTATTGTCAATCTACATCCCTGGGCAAATATCTTTCAGAAAATCGTAACAAATGCTGATGGCATGCGATTACCAGTGAACCTGAACAAGAATATCACTGAGAGGAAACCAACTTTCAACATTTCTTAACCAAACAATCCAGACAGCCAGGCCAATTTTCCACTTGGGTCCTATACATGGTCATGCGCCGTTTTCAAAAATTGATTCTCTGAGTACAGGAAACTTTCGATTAACCGGCCACTAAATAATCGGAAATGTCGGTTAACCGGCAAAATTCAGGAGTCGGTTCAGATAACTTTTTTTACTTTTAGTTACTTTTTTTTACTCATTTCTGGCTGTGCAAGCATCTAACTGAAGCTGTTGCTAAGCTACAGAGACACTTGCAAGCTGTGCTGACTGTTTTGAAGCTGTTGCTAAGCAACAGGGTTTGTTGCTTTAGATGGAGCGCTGAGCTCCGTATCTTTTAATTATAGCGCTCGATTCTCCGGCATTGTTGATAGACCGGCACCAGCTTGGTCCCGTCCGTGCCGGATACCAGAAAGTTTCCTATAATTAATACCCACTGCTGCTTTTATTGATGTAATAAACACAACGCAATGCTCTGCAGAATAAAGGGGTGTCCAAAACGAAAGCTCATCGGCCACGGGTGGCCTCCAAGTCTTGCCCTCAAAAGCCCCGGGCAACTCCACAGCAGCAACTTGCCTTTATATAGCACCTTTAACGTAGTAAAACGTCCCAAGCTGCTTCGCAGGAGCGTTACCAGACAAAATTTGACACCGAGCCACATACGGTGATATGAATGGCCTAGCTCTATATTTTTTTTGGTTCGTTTATGGGATGTGGGTGTCGCTGGCAAGCCCGGCATTTATTGTCCATCCCTAATTGCCCTCGAGAAGGTGGTGGTGAGCCGCCTTCTTGAACCACTGCAGTATTGTGTTTCGTAGTGACTTGCTAGGCCACTTCGGAGGGCAGTTCAGAGTCAACCGCATTGCTGTGGGTCTGGAGTCACATATAGGCCAGACCAGGTAAGGGCAGCAGATTTCCTTCCCTAAAGGAAACTAGTGAAACAGATGAGTTTTCATGACAATCCGGTAGATTCATACTGATACTAATTTTTTATTCCAGATTTTTATTTAATTAACTCCCCAATTGAACTCACATTTCGGGATCATTAGTCCAGGCCTCTGGATTACTAGCCCAGTGACATTACCACTATGCTACCATTCCCTAGTTCTTTTAAAATTGATATTAAAATTCTCATCCTTGTTTTCAAATCCCTTCATGGCCCTCGCCCCCTCCCTATCTCTGTAGCCTTCACCGGCCCCACAACCCTCCGAGATCTCTGCGCTCCTCCAATTCTGGCCTCTTGCGCATCCCCGATTTTAATCGCTCCACCATTGGTGGCCGTGCCTTCAGCTGCCTGGGCCCTAAGCTCTGGAATTCCCTCCCTAAACCTCTCCGCCTCGCTACCTCTCTCTCCTCCTTTAAGACACTCCTTAAAACCTACCTTTTTGAGCAAGCTTTTGGTCACCTGTCCTAATATCTCCTTACGATAGCAAAATACTGCGGTGCTGGAAATCCGAAATAACAACATAAAATGCTGGAAACACTCAGCAGGCCAGGCAACATCCGTGGAGAGAGAAACAGAGTCAACATTTCGGGTCGAAACCCTTCTTCAGAACTGAGAAAAAAGCAGGAAATGAAACAGATTAAAAAGCAAGTTTGGGGGCTGGGAAATGGGGGAGGGGGTGAAAGAACAAAAGGGAAGGTCTGTGGGGGGTGAAGAGACATTGAGAGATATTCAAGACGAGACGAGATGGTAATAGGACAGGTAAAGAGACAAAAGACATCTCAAGATGAAGTGTGAAATGCGCTGGCAGAGTGAGAGACAGCTGCCATGTGGGAGAGAGAAAAGGAAAAGGCACAAACCAAAAGTGTGGATAAAAAATATATTAAAATATTTTCTCTCCCACATGGCAGCTGTCTCTCACTCTGCCAGCGCATTTCACACTTCATCTAGAGCCATCCTTTGTCTCGTTACCTGCCCTCTTACCATCTCGTCTCGTCTTGAATATCTCTTAATGTCTCTTCACCTCTCAGACCTTCCCTTTTGTTCTTTCATCCCCTCCCCCATTTCCCCGCCCCCAAACTTACTTTTTAATCTGTTTCATTTCCTGCTTTTTTCTCAGTCCTGACGAAGGGCCTTTGACCTGAAACGTTAACTCTGTTTCTCTCTCCACAGATGTTGCCTGGCCTGCTGAGTTTTTCCAGTGTTTTCTGTTGTTATTTCTGATATCTCCTTATGTGGCTCGGTGTCAAATTTTGTTTGATAATCACAGGAACATAGAAAAATAGGAGCAGGAGCCGGCCATTCGGCCCTTCGAGCCTGCTCCACCATTCAATATGATCATGGCTGATCCTCTATCTCAATACCATATTCCCGCTCTCTCTCCCCATACCCCTTGATGCCTTTTGTGTCGAGAAATCTATCTATCTCCTTCTTAAATATATTCAGTGACTTGGCCTCCACAGCCCTCTGTGGTAGAGAATTCCAAAGATTCACCACCCTCTGAGTGAAGAAATTTCTCCTCATCTCAGTCCTAAATGTCCTACCCCGTACCCTGAGACTGTGACCCCTCGATCTAGACACCCCAGTCAGGGGAAACATCCTCCCTGCATCCAGTCTGTCCAGCCCTGTGAAGCGCCTTGGAACATTTCACTACGTTAAAGATGCTATATTAATGCAACTTGTTGTTGTTCCGGACTCCCCAAGCAGAGGAAATACTTTCTCTGCATCTAAAATATCGAATCCTTACTCAACTTAGTTGACAGAATTGACAGAAGTTGAGAGAGAATCGTGCAGGGACCAGATGGGAATGAACTGCCAGAACGAGAGTGAATTTCATCAATAAGCTTACATTTATTCTGGATGGTGGGAGGAGGCTGGTGGAGCATAAATACCGGCACGGACCAGTGGGGCCGAGTTGCGGTGCAGTGAAATTCTATGTAATTCTATTCTGATTTGGGGAGTAATCAAAATGATTGCAAACAAAATAACAACAGAAAATGCTGGAAAAACTCAGCAGGCCAGGCAACATCCGTGGAGAGAGAAATAGAGTCAACGTTTCAGGTCGAAACCCTTCGTCAGGACTGAAAAAACACAGGAAATGAAACAGATTAAAAGGCCAGCTTGGGGGCTGGGAAATGTGGGATGAGATAACAAAAGAGAAGTGAAGAGACATTAAGAGGTATTCAAAACCAGACGAGATGGTGGTCGGACTAGTGGAGACAAAAGACGGCTCTAGGTGAGTTGTGAAATGCGCTGGCAGATTGAGAGACAGCTGCCACGTGGGAGAGAAAAAAAGGGGGAAGGGCACAAAACAAAGGTGTGGATAAAAAATATATATAAAAATGTAATAGGGGCCGAGGTTATGATCTGAAATTGTTGAACTTGATATTGAGTCCAGAAGGCTGTAAAGTGCCTAATCGGAAGATGAGGTGCTGTTCCTCGAGCTTACGCTGAGCTTCCGTGGAACAATGCAAGAGGTCGCGGACGGTGAGGTCTGATAGGGATTGGGGCAGTGAATTAAAATGACAGGTGACCAGAAGCTCGGGGTCCCCCTTACGGACTGAACGGAGGTGTTCCGCAAAGCGGTCACCCAATCTGCGTTTGGTCTCCCCAATGTAGAGGAGACCACATCGTGAGCAGCGAATACAGTATACTGAATTGCAAGAAGTACAAGTAAATCGCTGTTTCACCTGGAAGGGGTGTTTGGGGCCCTGGACAGTGGGAAGGGGGGAGGTATAAGGGCAGGTGTTGCATCTCCTGCACTTGCACGGGAAGGTGCCGGGCGAAGGGGAAGGGGTGTTACATAGAAACATAGAAGATAGGAGCAGGAGTAGGCTATTCGGCCCTTCGAGCTTGCTCCGTCATTCAATGAGATCATGGCTGATTATCCAAATTCAGTACCCTGTCCCTGCCTTCTCCCCATATCCCTTGATCCCTTTAGCCTCAAGAAATATATCCAACTCTTTCTTGAATATATTTAATGAACTGGCCTCCACCGCCCTCTGTGGTAGAGAATTCCACAGGTTCACCACTCTCTGGGTGAAGAAATTCCTCCTCATTTCAGTCCTAAATGGCTTACCCCTTATCCTTAGACTATGACCCCTGGTTCTGGACTCCCCGGCCATCAGAAACATCCTTCCTGCATCTAGTCTGTCCAGGCCTGACAGAATTTTATAGGTTTCGATGAGATCCCCTCTCAATCTTCTAAACTCCAGTGAGTATAAGCCCAATCGACACAATCTCTCCTCATACGTCATTCCTGCCATCCCAGGTATCAGCCTGGTGAATCTTCGCTGCACTCCCTCCATGGCAAGAATGTCCTTCCTCAGGTAAGGCGACCAAAACTGCACACAATACTCAAGGTGCGGCCTCACCAAGGCCCTGTACAACAGTAGCAAGACATCCTTGTTCCTGTACTCGAACCCTCTTGTTACGAAGGCCAACATACCATTTGCCTTCTTAACCACCTGCTGCACCTGCATGCTTACCTTCAGCGACTGGTGCACAAGAACACCCAGGTCTCTTTGCACTTCCCCTTCTCCCAATCTATTGCCATTCAAATAATAATCTGCCTTCCTGTTTTTGCCACTAAAGTGGATAACCTCACATTTATCCACATTATAGTGCATTTGCCATGTTTCTGCCCAATCACCCAACCTGTCCAAATCGTACTGGAGTTTCACGACATCCTCCTCACAGCTTACCCTCCCACCCAGCTTTGTGTCGTCTGCAAATTTGGAGATATTACATCCAATTCCCTCGTCCAGATCATTAATATATATTGTGAACAGCTGGGGTCCTAGGACCGATCCTTGCGGTACCCCACTAGTCACTGCCTGCCACTCGGAAAACGACCCGTTTATTCCAACTCTTTGCTTTCTGTCCGCCAACCAGTTCTCTATCCAAGTCAATACCTTGCCCCCAATCCCATGTGCCTTAATTTTGCACGCTAATCTCTTATGTGGGACCTTATCGAAAGCCTTCTGAAAGTCCAAATACACCACATCCACTGGTTCTCCCTTATCTATTTTACCAGTTACATCCTCAAAAAATTCCAGTAGATTAGTCAAGCGTGATTTACCTTTTGTAAATCCATGTTGGCTTTGTCCGATCCTGTCACTGCTTTCCAAGTGCTCTGCTATTACATCTTTTATAATAGACTCTAGCATTTTCCCCACTACCGATGTCAGACTTACCGGTCTATAATTCCCCGCTTTTTCTCTACCACCTTTTTTGAATAGTGGGGTAACATTAGCTACCCTCCAATCCATGGGTACTGTTCCAGAGTCTATCGAGTTCTGGAAGATGACCAGCAATGCATCTACTATCTCTAGGGCCACTTCCTTAAGTACCCTGAGATGTAGACCATCAGGCCCTGGGGATTTATCGGCCTTCAGTCCCATCAATTTTCCTAACACCATTTCCCTACAAATACTGATTTCTTTCAGTTCCTCCCTTTCATCAGACCCTATGTTCCCCGGCATCTCTGGGAGGTTACTTGTGTCCTCCTTTGTGAAGACAGAACCAAAGTATGTATTTAGTTGGTCTGCCATTTCCTTGTTTCCCATTATAAATTCCCCTGATTCTGACTGCAAGGGACCTACGCTTGACTTCACCAATCTTTTTCTCTTCACATATCTATAAAAGCTTTTGCAGTCAGGTTTTATGGGTGATAGAGGAGTGGACTAGGGTGTCGCGGAGGGAGTGATCCCTACGGAATGCTGAAAGGGGAGGGGAGGGGAAGATGCGTTTGGTGGTGGGATCACGTTGGATTGCAAACTAAGTTTGATTATTTTGTATCAGGAGAAGTGTTTTGTGTTGAGTCACAGCGGGCGATATTTTTCCGGAGAATACTGGAGTAGAGTCTCCACATTGGGCGCATTCGGCGACACGGGCGCCCACAATTGCGCTATTTCTGAGAAGTGTCCTCTCTCCGCAAGTTTCCGCTCAAACTCATTTGCATATCGCCGAATGCAAATTCCGCCCTGAACCAGCGCGATCGGGCAGCATTTTAGAGCGTGATTTAAAAAGAAATTAAGCTTTAAGAAATATTTCCCCCGATATATTTTGGAGCGGTAACTCGCTGCAGTTTGACCATTGCAGCTGAAAACGGGCTTGTCACAAACATTTTTTTTAATCGAAAGAACGCGGGAAACACGATTTTGCGCCGGACGTAATTTGCGGCCTTTTGCGCCGGTTTGGCTCATTTCGGGCGGAATGTGCTGAAAAAAAAAACACCAGTGGAAACTCCAGGCTTGGTCTGTGTATGTTTTCAACCCAGCAAACTCAGAAGAAACATTTGCCAAGAAATGGCACCTGCAGACAACCCAGGAGAGGCCCCCATGACCTCTTTAAGACACTCTTTACTTGTCTTTACCAGCGAGACCTGCCTGTGTTGATTTAGTACGAGGGATGTTGCCTACGACAGACTTATGGTGTGGTTTAATATTGAACTTCCACTTAACCTGTGACAAATGCCACTGACGTGTGTTTTCTGAAGGGAGTTTGGATAAATGTTTGATACTGGAAACTGCTGCCAACTGCAGGCTGACCGATGATTTCTCTTCTCTCTGAAGTGATGAATGGAGATTTACTTTCTCACACCTCAGAGTTCCAACTCGTGCAAACTTTAGCCTAAACCAACAGATAAGTGGGGGGTGCGGGGGAATAAAAAAAACACCGACAATTTTCCTCGCTGCTTCTCTGACAAAATCTCACTTTGAGAACTGGTCGTAGAATCGTAGATTACTGAAGCAGGCCATTCGGCCCATCGTGCCTGTGCTGGCCCTTTGATCCAGCCAATCCCCTGCTCTTTCCCCGTAGCCCTGCAAATGTTTACTTTACAAGTATTTCTCCAACTCCCTTTTGAAAGTTACTGTTGAATCTGTTTCCACCATCCTTTCAGGCAGCGCATTCCAGATCACAACAACTCGCTGCGTAAAAAAAGTTTTTCCTCATCTCCATTCTGATTCTTTTGCCAATTACAGGAAACTCTTGTTTAAACAGCACCTAAATATCCAGAATTCTCTATTAACCGGCAAAATTCATACTCCGAAAACAACACCTCAATAACCGGAAATGTTGCCGAGTCCGAGTCTCCTGTGGTGGCCGAGTTAGTCAGTAGGGGTAGTTCTCCAAACTACTCGGCTTCTTGGCGCTGTCGGAAGTCTGAACACCTCAATAACAGGAGTTTGACACTCCCGCGCTGCCGGTAGTCTCTTCTGAGCCACCATTTTTCTGTGTGTCTCCTGCGCTGCCGGTAGTCTCTTCCGATCCGCCATTTTTCTGTGTGTCTCCCGCGCTGCCGGTAGTCTCTTCCGATCCGCCATTTTTCTGTGTGTCTCTCCATCTTTATCGTGAATTATCTCCCTCATCTTGTGATGTGCCATCAATAACTCAAAGACAAGGAGTTTAAAGGATTCAACTGAAGGCTTTTAATCACTAAGAACATTGCAGGTCTTTCCACATCGGGTTCGTCTGATAGAATGACTCATACAGCTCTTGAGACCTTTATATGATAAAAGACAGGGGCGTAGTCAATACACACAATAGGAAAAAGGGGGCGGTACACACAATACAAAGCAGGTAAAACACAGGGGCTGATGAAGGCATATATTTCATCACATTCACCCCTTCTACAGATTTAGTCTGTCCGGGGGTGTGATAGTCCTTCCTGAACGTCGCAACAGTACCTCGGGTTCCGACCGGGAGTCCGTGGTGCCCTCCTGGGCATACCCATGTGTTGGGGGTGTTGCAGGTACTTCTGGGGGTGGTGAGCCTGGGGATGGTGGAGGTTCTTCTGGGGGTGGTGGTGATGGGTCGTCGTCGCTTCCTGCCGAGGCGAGGTCCTTTATGGACACGGTGTCCTCACGCCCGTCGGCGTGCTTGACGTACGCGTACTGTGGGTTTGCGTGGAGTAGGTGTACTGCCTCCACGAGGGGATCCGTTTTGTGGCCCCTCACATGCTTCCGTAATAGGACTGTCCCTGGGGTGGAGAGCCACGAGGGTAGGGACACTCCTGAGGTTGATTTGCGGGGAAAAACAAACATCTTCTCGTGAGGAGTGGCGTTAGTAGCAGTACACAGTAGCGACCTTATCGAGTGGAGTACGTCTGGGAGGACCTCTTGCCAGCGGGAGGTGGGGAGGCCTTTAGACCTTAGTGCTAAGGTGACCGCCTTCCACACTGTCGCGTTCTCCCTCTCCACTTGCCCATTAGCCCGGGGGTTATAACTAGTGGTCCGACTCGTGGCTATCCCCTTCGACAGCAGGTATTGGCGCAGTTCGTCGCTCATGAACGACGCCCCCCTGTCAGTGTGGATGTAGTTAGGCATGCCGAATGTGCAAAACAGGTTGCCGAGGCACTTGATGACCGTGGCACTGGTCATGTCTGGGCAGGGGTAGGCGAGTGGGAAGCGGGAGTACTCGTCCACAATGTTGAGAAAGTACACATTGCGGTCGGTGGAGGGGAGTGGTCCCTTGAAATCTAAGCTCAGGCGCTCGAATGGCCGTGTAGCTTCGATCAGGTGGGCTCGGTCGGGCATGAAAAAACGGGGCTTGCATTCCGCACAGGTGCGGCAGTCCCTGGTCATCGACCGGACCTCCTCGATGGAATAGGGGAGGTTACGGGATTTTATAAAGTGAAATAGCCGGGTGACCCCCGGGTGGCAGAGGCCATTGTGGAGGCCCTGTAGCCTGTCCCCCTGGATGCTGGCACACATCCCTCGTGATAGGGCGTCGGGGGATTCGTTGAGGGCCCCTGGCCTATATATTATGTCGTACTCAAACGTGGAGAGTTCGATCCGCCACCTGAGAATTTTGTCGTTCTTGATTTTCCCCCTCTGTTTGTTGTTAAACATGAAGGCTACCGACCGCTGGTCGGTAAGCAGGGTGAAGCGTTTGCCGGCTAGGTAGTGCCTCCAGTGCCGCACTGCCTCCACTATGGCCTGGGCCTCCTTCTCTACCGAGGAGTGCCTGATCTCGGGCCCTTGGAGGGTTCTTGAGAAAAAGGCTATGGGCCGCCCATCCTGGTTGAGGGTGGCTGCTAAAGCGAAGTCGGACGCATCGCTTTCGACCTGGAAAGGGATGTTTTCGTCCACTGCCTGCAGCGCGGCCTTCTCAATGTCGTGTTTAATGCTGTTGAAGGCGGCGTGGGCCTCGGCCGTGAGCGGGAAGGACGTTGATTTCAGGAGGGGACGGGCCTTGTCGGAATAATTGGGGACCCATTGGGCGTAATAGGAGAAGAACCCCAGGCACCTTTTCAGGGCCTTGGGAGTGTTTGGTAGGGGTAGCTCCCGTAGGGGGCGCAATCGGTCGGGGTCCGGACCGATTTCCCCGTTTTCCACCACGCAGCCCAGGATACAGAGGCGCGTGGTGCTAAAGACACACTTATCCTCGTTGTAGGTGAGATTGAGTCTGAGGGCGGTTTTCAGAAATCTCGCGAGGTTCGAGTCGTGGTCTTGCTGGTCGTGGCCACAGATGGTGACGTTGTCTAGGTATGGGTAGGTGGCTGTTAACTGGTTCTCATCGACCATGTGGTCCATCTCCCGCTGGAAGACCGAGACCCCGTTCGTTACCCCAAAGGGGACTCTGAGGAAGTGGTAGAGGCGTCCGTTCGCCTCGAAGGCGGTGTATGGACGGTCCTCCGGCCTAATGGGGAGCTGGTGGTATGCCGATTTTAGGTCGATGGTGGAAAACACCCGGTATTGCGCAATTTGGTTAACCATATCCGCTATGCGGGGCAGAGGGTAGGCGTCTAGCTGGGTGTATAGATTAACCATCTGGCTATAATCTATCACCATCCGCTTCTTTTCGCTACCCTTAACTACTACTACCTGGGCGCGCCATGGGCTGGTACTGCATTCAATGATACCCTCCCACTTGAGTCTTTCTACTTCCGATGCAATGAACCGTCTGTCCTCCCAGCTGTACCGCCTACTCTTGGTCGCTATGGGTCGACAGTTGGGTGCGAGGTTGGCGAACAGAGAGGGCGGCTTAACCTTCAGGGTAGCCAGACCACACACTGTGAGGGGCGGCTGGGACCCACCGTAGGTAAGCGTGATACTTTGGTGGTGGCACTGGAAGTCCAGACCCAAGATCACGCTCACACAGAGATCTGGCATTATCAATAGTTTAAAATCTCTGTAATCAGTGCCTTTTACCGACAACATAACCGCGCAGAAACCTGTAATTTTTGAGGTATGAGTCTTATCAGCCATGGCGATTTTGCCCTGTGTGGGGACTATCGTTAGTGAAAGTCGTTTTACCAGGCTAGGATGAATAAAGCTTTCGGTGCTCCCGCAGTCAATCAAGCATTTAACCTTGTTCCCGTTTACCTCTATGTCCATCATCAATCTAGACAACGGATGCGGCCTGGATTGATCCACTGTGATCGAGGCTACCAGTGGGTCCTGGAGGTCCGTGTAGTCGGGGCAAGATGGTGGACTCCATGAGGGTGGACAAGATGGCGTCCAAGATGGCCACCCCCACGGCGCGCACGTGGCGGTGGCGGAGTTGGAGGCGGGGTTCCCTCTGCAGACTTTGCTGAAATGTCCTTTCTTCCCGCATTTAAAACAGGTGGTGCCCTTCGCTGGGCACAGATGCCTGGAGTGTTTGTCCTGGCCGCAGAAGTAGCATTTCGGGCCCCGATGCATCGCGGCAGTAGTGGGGCTCCTGGGTGGGGGCTGGGGCTCCGATGGTGCTGGGCTGGCCTGAGACCTGGGAGGTGAAGATGGCTTCCAAGATGGCGGCCCCCACGGCGCGCACGAGGCGGAGTGGGCCGTGTGGCCTGAGGAACAGGATTCAGAGTTCCTCTGGGCCATATCCAGCGATCGCGCTATGCCCATAGCCTGTTTTAAGTCCAGTCCCTCCTTTTCAAACAGTTTCTGCCGAATGTAATTTGAACTGAGGCCCGCAATAAAGGAGTCTCGGATCAGCTCCTCCGTGTACACGATGGCAGACACGGCCTTACAGTTACAGTCTCTGCCCAGTACTTTTAGGCTTAGCATGAAGTTCTCTAGTGACTCACCATGCCGCTGCGTGCGAGTAATCAGAAGATGCCTGGCGTACATCTCGTTTATTGGCCGCATGTAGTGGGCCTTCAGAATGGTGCAGGCATCCCCGTAGCTGGTGGCATCTTGAATGAGAGGGGAGACCCGATGGCTCACCCAATTTCGCAGGATTCCCAGTTTCACGTCTCCGGTGGCGGTTGCGGCTGCTATGGCGGTGGATGAGTTTGCGATAAAAAATTCGAAGCATTGGAACCAGTGTCCGAACTGTGTGGCTGCGTCTGAGGCATGGGGGTTCAGATCCAAGCGCTCTGGTTTCAGGAGTCGATCCATCTTGGTGTTTTAGTGATTAAAACTGATGTGCCATCAATAACTCAAAGACAAGGAGTTTAAAGGATTCAACTGAAGGCTTTTAATCACTAAGAACATTGCATGTCATTCCACATCGGATTCGTCTGGCAGAAATGACTCATACAGCTCTTGAGACCTTTATATGACAAAAAACAGGGGCGTAGCCAATACACACAATAGGAAAAAGGGGGCGGTACACACAATACAAAGCAGGTAAAACACAGGGGCTGATGAAGGCATATCTTTCATCACATCTTGCATTATGGAATTCCCAAAAGTTGGTCCAAGCAAAAGGAAGAGAGTGGTGTTAACTTTAAAACAGAAAATCGAGATATGCCAAAGGTAGATAACCCTCTCCGTCATCCGGAATTTTTAATCAACCGGCACCATCCCGGTCCCGTCGGTGCCGGATACCAGAGAGTTTCCTGTCCCTTAAATCTGTGTCCTCTGGTTACTGACCCTCCTGCCAGTGGAAACAGTTTCTCCTTATTTACTCTGTCCGGACCCCTCATGATCTTGAACACCTCTATCAAATCTCCTCTCAACCTTCTCTGCTCCAAGGAGAACAACCCAGCCTCTCCAGTCCCTCCACGTAACTGAAGTCCCTCAACCCTCTGTCGCATTGAATTTCCTGATAGTTTATCCAAGAGCTTGTTTTATTGTGGTGGTGAGGACCGAATTACCCTGGAATTATTCAGCAGAATTCAATATAGAGTGACATTGTTCTGCTTCCGTCCAATAAATAATTAGTCAAAAAACATAAGTTGGCTCACAAAACCTGCAAACTTATTTCCATGGCAAGTTATTTGGCAAGGACCACTCCATTAGCTGATTAATGTATATACTCAATGTGACATTTTTAAAGGCATTCTGACATTTTCATTAGGAAAGAAAGACTTACATTTCTCCAGCGCCTTTCACGACCTCAGGACGTCCCAAAGTGCTTTACAGCCAATGAAGTACTTTTTGAAGTGTGGTCACTGTTGTAATGCAGGAAGCGCGGCAGCCAATTTGCGCACAGCAAGCTCCCACAAACAGCAATGTGGTAATGACCAGATAATCTGTTTTTAGTGACGTTGGTTGAGCTATAAATATTGGCCCCAGGACACCGGGGAGAGCTCCCCTGCTCTTCTTCGAAATAGTGGCCATGGGATCTTTTGGATGGAATACAGTTTGACTGAAAAAAAAATCATGAGAAACTGCCCGAGTCTCTGCTTGAACTGGGCCCCTGCCAGCCCAAACCAAGCAGCATACCTTCTTGTGCTGCCACATTAAGTAATGCTTTATTTATTTTGTATCCGCACAAGAAAAAGGCGACGGCAGCGTTGACGGAAAACTGGAGCCCAGCGCGGTCGTACAGGAGGAACACGCGGGGTTAATGAAGACCACGGTTCCCTCTACGGTCGCGCACACGTTCCAGAGCTCGCGTGCACTTCGAATTCAATGCTGCGCGGAGAGGTGGACAGTGGCGGGGGTGGGGGAGGGGCCCAATACACCGTGGCCGCGGGAATCCGGACAGACTCATTTGCGAGTCTTGCGACCTCAGAGCCGATCCCGATTGCAGCTCTTGAAGGGTGTGTTGCCATGGTCGACCGGTTGCTGTGCAACGCCGGGAGGGGTTTGGTTTTCTCCCTTGAACTTTGACCTTTCAGCGGGACAGCGGGAGAACCCCCCCGCTGATTCCTTGCCTTTCAGCCTTCTGTGCCTGTGCGCGGTGTACCGGAGTTGGACCACGCTTTCGTCCACTCCGTGCGGAGGTCAGGGGGATCTGTTGGTGGCCGGTGTGGGGGTGGGGCGGGGGAGAAGATCAAGGATTGATAGGGGAGAGAGAGGGAATCGGAGGGGGGAGAGAGAGAGACTGGGAGGAGAGAGAGAGACTGGAGAGAGAGAGAAAGAGAGACTAGGGAGAGAGAGAGAGACTGGGGAGAGAGAGAGACTGGGGACAGAGAGAGAGAGAGACTGGGGGGAGAGAGAGAGAGACTGGGGGAGAGAGAGAGACTGGGGGAGAGAGAGAGACTGGGGGAGAGAGAGACTGGGGAGAGAGAGAGACTGGGGAGAGAAAGAGAGACTGGGGAGAGAGAGAGAGACTGGGAAGAGAGAGAGAGAGACTGGGGAGAGAGAGAGAGAGACTGGGGAGAGAGAGAGAGACTGTGGAGAGAGAGAGAGAGACTGGGGGAGAGAGAGAGAGAGAGACTGGGGAGAGAGAGACTGGGGAGAGAGAGAGAGAGAGACTGGGGAGAGAGAGAGAGAGACTGGGGGAGAGAGAGAGAGACTGGGGGAGAGAGAGAGAGACTGGGGGAGAGAGAGAGAGACTGGGGAGAGAGAGAGAGAGACTGGGGAGAGAGAGAGAGAGACTGGGGAGAGAGAGAGAGACTGTGGAGAGAGAGAGAGGGACTGGGGAGAGAGAGAGAGAGAGACTGGGGAGAGAGAGAGAGACTGGGGAGAGAGAGAGAGAGACTGGGGAGAGAGAGAGAGAGACTGGGGGAGAGAGAGAGAGACTGGGGGAGAGAGAGAGAGACTGGGGGAGAGAGAGAGAGACTGGGGAGAGAGAGAGAGACTGGGGGAGAGAGAGAGAGAGAGACTGGGGAGAGAGAGACAGACTGGGGAGAGAGAGAGAGAGAGACTGGGTGAGAGAGAGAGAGACTGGGGGAGAGAGAGAGAGACTGGGGAGAGAGAGAGACTGGGGAGAGAGAGAGAGAGACTGGGGGAGAGAGAGAGAGACGGGAGAGAGAGACTGGGGACAGAGAGAGAGACTGGGGAGAGAGAGAGAGAGAGACTGGGTGAGAGAGAGAGAGAGAGAGAGACTGGGGGGAGAGAGAGAGACTGGGGAGAGAGAGAGACTGGGGAGAGAGAGAGAGAGAGACTGGGGAGAGAGAGAGAGGCTGGGGGAGAGAGGGAGACTGGGGGAGAGAGAGAGAGAGACTGGGGAGAGAGAGAGAGACTGTGGAGAGAGAGAGAGAGACTGGGGGAGAGAGAGAGAGAGAGAGACTGGGGAGAGGGAGAGAGAGACTGGGGGAGAGAGAGAGAGACTGGGGGAGAGAGAGAGAGACTGGGGAGAGAGAGAGAGACTGGGGAGAGAGAGAGAGACTGGGGAGAGAGAGAGAGAGACTGGGGGAGAGAGAGAGAGACTGGGGGAGAGAGAGAGAGACTGGGGAGAGAGAGAGAGACTGGGGAGAGAGAGAGAGACTGGGGAGAGAGAGAGAGAGACTGGGGAGAGAGAGAGAGAGACTGGGGGAGAGAGAGAGAGACTGGGGGAGAGAGAGAGAGACTGGGGGAGAGAGAGAGAGACTGGGGAGAGAGAGAGAGACTGGGGAGAGAGAGAGAGACTGGGGGAGAGAGAGAGACTGGGGAGAGAGAGAGAGACTGGGGAGAGAGAGAGAGAGAGAGACTGGGGAGAGAGAGAGACTGGGGAGAGAGAGAGACTGGGGAGAGAGAGACTGGGGGGAGAGAGAGACTGGGGGGAGAGAGAGAGAGACTGGGGAGAGAGAGAGACTGGGGAGGGAGAGAGAGAGACTGGGGAGAGAGAGACTGGCGAGAGAGAGACTGGCGAGAGAGAGACTGGGGGGAGAGAGAGAGACTGGGGGGAGAGAGAGACTGGGGAGAGAGAGAGAGAGACTGGGGAGAGAGAGAGAGACTGGGGAGAGAGAGAGAGACTGGGGGAGAGAGAGAGACTGGGGGGGAGAGAGAGCGAGAGACTGGGGGAGAGAGAGAGAGAGACTGGGGGAGAGAGAGAGAGAGAGACTGGGGAGAGGGAGAGAGAGACTGAGACTGGGGGGAGAGAGAGACTGGGGAGAGAGAGAGAGAGACTGGGGAGAGAGAGAGATACTGGGGAGAGAGAGAGAGACTGGGGAGAGAGAGAGATACTGGGGGAGAGAGAGAGAGACTGGGGAGAGAGAGAGACGGGGGGAAGAGAGAGTGACTGGGAGAGAGAGAGAAACTGGGAGAGAGAGAGACTGGGGGAGAGAGAGAGACTGGGGAGAGAGAGAGACTGGGGAGAGAGAGAGAGACGGGGAGAGAGAGAGAGACGGGGGAGAGAGCGAGACGGGGGAGAGAGAGAGACTGGGGAGAGAGAAAGACTGGGGAGAGAGAGAGAGACGGGGAGAGAGAGAGAGAGACTGGGGGAGAGAGAGAGACTGGGGAGAGAGACAGAGAGAGACTGGGGAGAGAGAGAGCGAGACTGGGGGAGAGAGAGAGACTGGGGAGAGAGAGAGAGAGACTGGGGGAGAGAGAGAGACTGGGGAGAGAGAGAGAGAGACAGAGAGAGAGAGACTGGGGAGAGAGAGAGACTGGGGGAGAGAGAGAGACTGGGGAGAGAGAGAGAGACAGAGAGAGAGAGACTGGGGAGAGAGAGAGCGAGACTGGGGGAGAGAGAGAGACTGGGGAGAGAGAGAGAGAGACTGGGGGAGAGAGAGAGACTGGGGAGAGAGAGAGAGAGACAGAGAGAGAGAGAGAGACTGGGGAGAGAGAGAGAGACTGGGAAGAGAGAGAGACTGGGGAGAGAGAGAGAGAGACGGGGAGAGAGACAGGGGAGAGAGAGAGAGACTGGGGAGAGAAAGAGACTGGGGAGAGAGAGAGAGACTGGGGAGAGAGAGACTGGAGAGAGAGAGAGACTGGGGGAGAGAGAGAGATGGGGAGGGAGAGAGAGAGAGAGGGAGACTTGGGGGGAGAGAGACTGGGGAGAGAGAGAGACTGGGGAGAGAGAGAGAGACTGGGGAGAGAGAGAGACTGGAGAGAGAGAGAGAGAGACTGGGGAGAGAAAGAGACTGGGGAGAGAGAGAGACTGGGGAGAGAGAGAGAGACTGGGGAGAGAGAGAGAGACGGGGAGAGAGAGAGAGAGACTGGGGGAGAGAGAGAGACTGGGGAGAGAGAGAGACTGGGGAGAGAGAGAGAGAGACTGGGGGAGAGAGAGAGACTGGGGAGAGAGAGAGAGTTGTCTAGGGAAGTTATTCTGCAGTATTCTAAATAGTAGATTACTTGATTTTCTTAACAAACATAATATCCTCAGAAAAAACCAAATAGGCTTTCTTCCAAAACACCGCACCGCCGACCATATCTATACCCTTCACACCCTCATTGAAAAACATATACACCAAACAAAAAATGGGAAAATATTCGCCTGTTTCATCGACTTCAAGAAAGCCTTTGACTCTATATGGCACGAAGGGCTCTATTATAAACTTCTTCAGTGTGGAATAGGGGGCAAAGTCTATGACCTTATTAAATCAATGTATCTGAAAAACAAATGCGGGGTCAAAATTGGAGACAAACGCACCGATTTCTTCACCCAGAGAAGAGGCGTCCGGCAGGGCTGCAATTTGAGCCCGACCCTGTTCAACATATACATAAATGAATTAGCAGACATGCTGGAGCAAAGCGAGTCACCAGGTCTCCGTCTCCTGGATGGAGAAGTGAAATCCCTGTTCTATGCGGACGACCTGGTTCTGCTGTCTCCCACAGAACAGGGATTACAGCAACAACTAGACCTACTCGACAAATACTGCCAAAATTGGGCTCTAACAGTAAATCTAAAGAAAACCAACATCATGATTTTTCAAAAAAGGCCCAGATGTCAGGAAAACAAATACCAGTTTACCCTCAGTGATACCACTATAGGACACACTATGAGCTACACCTACCTTGGTCTAACTATTACAGCATCAGGGAGCTTCAGCATAGCAGTGAATGCACTAAAAGAAAAAGCACGAAGAGCCCTATATGCAATAAAAAGAAAATTCTACAACATCCAAATCCCAATCAAAATCTGGCTCAAAATATTTGACAGCATAATCCTGCCCATTGCACTGTACGGTAGTGAAGTATGGGGCCCGCTAAATCACCAAAGCTACACTAAATGGGAAAAACACACAATAGAAGCCCTACATGCAGAATTCTGCCGAAGCATCCTTCGCACCCAAAGAAAAACGCCAACAAATGCATGCAGAGCCGAACTAGGCAGATACCCACTGATAATAAACATCCAAAAACGAGCACTAAACTTCCTAAATCACCTCAAATCTAGCTCCCCAGACACCCTTCATTTCAAAGCCTTTCAGACCCAAGAGCTAAACCCAGAAAAAAGTCCCCTGAGTCAGCTGCTACTGAAACTAAGTACTCAGCCGGACCCTGACCAGCCCCAGACCAACACAGCCGTCCAAACACCAATCCGAGTGAACCAAATCATTAAAAAATGCAAAGAAACCTACCTGGAACATTGGAACAAAATAACCGAAAGCCAAAGCAGATTAGAATGTTACCGGGCCCTAAAAAGAGAATATAAACTGGCAGACTACCTCACGACCATCAGAGACACAAAACAGAGACAGACCCTCACCAGGTACAGACTAAGCGACCACCAACTGGAAATTGAAAAAGGCAGATACAAGAAATCCTGGCAGCCTAGAGAGAATAGAATATGCGATCAATGTCTGGCCGGCGAGGTTGAAACAGAGATGCATTTCCTCCTAAAATGCGAAAAATTCAACACATCAAGAAACATATTATTCAACAAGCTAAGCCAAACAACCCCAGGTTTCAAGGAATTGGATGACCTGTCAAAATTGAGATTAGTCCTAGGAGAAGGAGACAGACCATACCTAGGGGCCAAATATGTAACAACATGTCACAACCTGAGGACTGTTTAAAATTAAGACTGTTTAAAATTAATATTGAACGTACCAAATGAAGTACAAAGACTGTTTAAAATTAATATTGTTTAAAAGTAATATTGTATGTACCCAACAAATGTCAAATCGATTGACACCTACAGAATGTTGGAAAACTGTACCTTTTTGCTATGTAAGCTTTGGCAATATGGTTCTCTGTAAACTTTCATGCCAATAAAGCATTTGAACTGAACTGAACTGAACTGAGAGACTGGGGGAGAGAGAGAGACTGGGGAGAGAGAGAGAGACAGAGAGAGAGAGACTGGGAAGAGAGAGAGACTGGGGAGAGAGAGAGAGAGACGGGGAGAGAGACGGGGGAGAGAGAGAGAGACTGGGGAGAGAAAGAGACTGGGGAGAGAGAGAGAGACTGGGGAGAGAGAGAGACTGGAGAGAGAGAGAAAGAGACTGGGGGAGAGAGAGAGATGGGGAGGGAGAGAGAGAGGGAGACTTGGGGGGAGAGAGACTGGGGAGAGAGAGGGAAACGGAGAGAGAGAGAGAGGAACAGAGAGAGAGAGAGGGAGAGGGGGACGGAGTGAGAGAGAGAGGGAGAGGGAGGGAGATGGAGGGAGAGAGAGAGAGAGGGACAGAGAGAGAGAGAGAGAGGGGGGACGGAGTGAGAGAGGGAGATGGAGGGAGAGGGAGGGAGATGGAGGGAGAGAGAGAGAGGGAGATGGAGGGAGATGGAGAGAGAGAGAGAGAGCGAGGGGTGAGGGTCCAGACACGTGTAGTCCGTTCCCAGGGACTGAGCGGCGGCCGCACTTTGGAACAAACAGGTGGAGGCGCAGCACATGTACAATGGCCGCTGGAAGGAGTCTAAAACAAACAAGTTTTAGGCCCTCGGTGAAACAAAAATGAGAATTTTATTTTTTAATTCATAAAATTTTTAAAGCCGGATAAAGTACGGGAATATGATGTTGAGTGTCCCGCGGTCAGTTCCAGTTAAATTTTACCAGGTGTAGCTCCCCTTTTTGAAAGCGTCTGTCAGGGTTATTTAAATCATGTTATGAGAGAGGGGAAAAAGTTTGTGCCGCTGTTTGTCCCTCAGAGTCTGTGAGAGACGGTGGGAACGGCAGCAGAAAAAGAGGAAACAACTTCTCCAAATCTGATCCCAACTCATCGCCAAGGCTGGGGATAGAAAACCTCACCGCCTTCTTAGGAAGTTTAACCACTTTAGTCACTTTCTTATTTGAGCTCCGTTCAGAATTAGAGTTTATTTTATTATTTTTTGTTGTATGTTTAACGACAGCATTGAAGAGGGAAAGAGAAACTTGGCGCAACTTCTGTCACAGCTGCAATGAGACTTAAAAGAATTTAAAGATTTTTAATGAACTTTTCACAAAAAAATGAGTGTTAAAAACACTTTGTTCACCCCTAAGTTTCGAATACGATTTTGGAAGAAACAGAAACAAAAATCAATTTTCCCCTCATCTGAACAAGTTTCAACCGGGTCTTGAAGCCCAAACGCTTTGAAAGAGGTTCTGAAATGCTTAAAACATTTTTAAATTGAAATTTCTCAATCGTTGATTTTGAATGATCGACTGAAGTGAAGAGCTTTACACAAACATGCAACCGTGCTATTGAGGAAGGGGGAGGGCAGGGGAGGATTTGTAGGAGTTACATGTTACTTTTTATTGACTTTTAAAAAAATATCACTAAGACGTTTAGGAAGAGAACCAAAAAAGGGGAAAAACACAAACCATTTTATTTTGTCTGTCATTCTATAGTCCAAACAAGTCCCAGGAATAATGTAAATATAGTCTTCCTCTTAAACATTTAGTGGAGTGTTAATAGAAACAAGAGTTATGTAATAATGTATAAAAATTGCAGGAGCCTACGTTAGAAGAAACTATGACAGGAAACTCTTTTTTATCCGGCACAGACGGGACCGGCGTGGTGCCGGTTTATCAAAAAGTCCGGATTACAGAGAGGTATACTTACCAAGGTACGAGAGCCCCGTACACGGCTACAGATCCAGGCGTCCCTGTTGCATGGCAACAGGTGCAGGAACCCCGGTTACACAGCCACTAATATGAAGTAAAACTTACCTGAACCTACTCCGGAATTTTGCCGGTTAAGAGATATTTCCGGTTATTTAGATGCCGGTAAAGAGAGAGTTTCCTGTATTTGTTTATTGAGAAAGATGGAGAAGATACTTCGATTAAACTGATAATGTACAATTTTGACTTGTTTGAAATAGGAGGTTAAAGATTGAGAGTGCAATGAAGTTTGTTTCCCTCTATTTAATTGTGAGGTACCTAAAATAATTCAACACTTTTTATGATAAAAGCAGGGATTAATATTGTGGAGAATGTTTGAGAGAAAAACATTAGAAGCGAAATTCGTAAATTAACATCTTTACGTCAACATATTAGTAAACATTTCCAAGTCAGTCTGATTGGTTCTCCTGTCCAGGAAGAAAGACCAATGTTTATTTCTGTTAAATCACAGCTTTTCCTGCTTTTTGTTTTTAATTCGGTGAGGCAAATTGTGCATGTGTTTTTCTGCACTTGTGAATAAGTGGTTATTAAACAAATTTGGGGCTCATGGGATTGGGGGTAATATACTAGCATGGACTGAGGATTGGTTAACGGACATAAAACAGAGAGTAGGAATAAACGGGTCATTTTCGGGTTGGCAGGCTGTAACTAGTGGGGTACCGCAAGGATCAGTGCTTGGGCCTCAGCTATTCACAATCTGTATCAATGATTTGGATGAGGGGACCAAATGTAATATATCCAAGTTTGCTGATGATACAAAGCTGGGTGGGAATGTAAGTTGTGAGGAGGATGCAAAGAGGCTTCAAGGGGATATAGACAAGCTAAGTGAGTGGGCAAGAACATGGCAAATGGAATATAATGTGGAGAAATGTGAATTTACCCACTTTGGTAGGAAAAATAGAAAAGCAGAGTATTTTTTAAATGGTGAGAGATTGGGAAATGTTGGTGTTCAGAGGGACCTGGGTGTCCTTGTACACGAATCACTGAAAGTTAACATGCAGGTACAGCAAGCAATTAGGAAAGCAAATGGTATGTTGGCCTTTAATACAAGAGGATTTGAGTATAAGAGTAAAGACGTCTTACTGCAATTATATAGCACCCTGGTGAGACCACACCTGGAGTATTGTGTACAGTTTTGGTCTCCTTACCTAAGGAATGATATAGAGAGAGTGCAACGACTGATTCCTGGGATGGGGGGATTGTCCTATGAGGAGAGATTGAGTAGACTAGACCTATATTCTCTAGAGTTTAGAAGAATGAGAGGTGATCTCATTAAAACATACAAAATTCTTACAGGGCTTGACAGGGTAGATGCAGGGAAGATGTTTCCCCTGGCTGGGGAGTCTAGAACCAAGGGTCACAGTCTCAGAATAAGGGGTCGGCCATTTAGGACTGAAGGGGAGAAATTTCTTCACTCAGAGGGTGGTGAATCTTTGGAATTCTCTACCCCAGAGGGCTGTGGAGGCTCAGTCATTGAGTATATTCAAGACAGAGATCGATAGATTTTTGGATATTAAGGGAATCAAGGGATATGGGGATAGTGCAGGAAAGTGGAGATGAGGTATAAGATCAGCCATGATCTCACTGAATGGCGGAGCAGGCTCGAAGGGCCAAATGGCCGACTCCTGCTCCTATTTCTTATGTTCTTATGTTCATTTCTGACATGTTACATGGGGGAGTGTGCTGGTTCACGAAGACAACATGTATTAATGGAAGTGATTGAAGTTGGAAATACGGATACCTGCTTTTGTTCAATTCTTTTTAATACTGTGAACTAAAGAACTACAGCACTTTATATTTTTCGCTTGTCTGGTTGCATTGTGTTTAATATTCTAATCACTTATGTGGACGTAAAGCACGTCAGCGCCACAGGAAAGCCACTGCTCCTGCTGCTTGTGCAGCCACTGCTATAGTGACTTGTGGGATGGGCTAATACATTGCATACTTTAAAATTAATACAAATTCCACTAATAGATGTGCCTCTTTCAGCTCACCTCGGGCTTTTGGATTGTTTGTCGATGCATAACCGTGTAACTGAGTGACGTTTCTGAAGTGTTAACGCATTATTGTGCAGTTAATATTATATCCCAGTCATTCCTGACAAGTAATTTTTTATTAAATAGAGTTTGCACATGACGAACTGAAAGTTTTAAATTAATTCTACCGTTAAACAAACTTGTAGAATGGACGTGTAAATGACAAATTATTTTCAATAATAGATAAGTGTGAGGTGGTGCATTTTGGTAAATAAGCGTCTAAATGGGGTAGAGGTGCAAAGGGATCGAGGGATATAGATTCACAAATCATTAAAAGTAGCAACGCAGGTTAAAAAACCCATAAAAGTGCAAATAAAGCAGTGGGGCTCCATTCAAGAGGGATAGAATTCAAAAGCAGAGCAGTCATGTTAAACTTGTATAGAACCTTGTCGGATTGTCTCATGATTTGAGATGGTGGGGTGGCGATATGGCATTACTGTATACATGCTTTTAAGTGGTTGCTGATGCTGTTGTTGTTGTAAAAGTGGTTGTTGTTTTAAAATTTGCTCACGGTCGAAAAGATTGCGCTCAAAGGAGTTCGTGGCCCGCTCAGTACAAAAAAAAATTAGAGGGAACATTGATGACGACCCCTTGCAATAATTGAGGCTGACTGTACTGAGGGAGCACCGCACTGTCGGAGGCGCCGTCTTTCGGACGAGATGTTAAACCGAGGCCCCGTCTGCCCTCTCAGGTGGACGTAAAAGATCCCATGGCCACTATTTCGAAGAAGAGCAGGGGGGAGTTCTCCCCGATGTTCCGGGGCCAATATTTATCCCCCAACTAACATCACTAAAAGATTATCTGGTCATTTATCTCATTGCTGTTTGTGGGAGCTTGCTGTGCGCAAATTGGCTGCCGTGTTTCCTGCATTGCAACAGTGACTACACTTCAAATAGTACTTCATTGGCTGTGAAGCGCTTTGGGACGTCCTGAGGTAATGAAAGGCGCTGTATAATTGTAAGTTCTTTCTTTCTGTCCAATGGTGATAAGAATATATTGAGAAAATGGAATCCACCAGTTTACACTAACTTCTTACAGATTGATGTCTTTACTGTAAATTCCCCCAACAGTCGCAATGCCAAATTGTGGTTCCAATTGGAATAGCTTCACACACAGGCTTTGCTATGTTCCAGCAACATGGGCTGAGAGTTTCACACGTATAAGAGATTGAGCAGTTTACGGCACTGATTCATAACCATCTTCAGTAGAAAGCTGGTCGTACCAGCCCTGCCTCTTCAGTCATTGGGTAACCAGGAGCTAGTTCAGGTTCTCCGTGAATCTGTCGAGCAGTAAGCCCGGCACACGTTCTGTTAAAAGCACTACGTTCTGGATCTTTATGCAGCTGCAGCAGGAGTTGTTGTATCCTAACTCTCACCGAGTCCCGTTTACCCCCTAACCCCCCCTGTGCTCGCTGACCTACATTGGCTCTCAGCCCGGCAACGCCTCAAATTTAAAATTCTCATTCTCGTGTTCAAACCTCTCCGTGGCCTCCCTATCTCTGTAGCCTCCTCCAGACCTACAGCCCACTGAGATCTCTGCGTTCCTCCAATTCTGGCCTCTTGAGCATCCCTGATTTTAATCGCTCCACCATTGGCGGCCATGCCTTCAGCTGCCTGGGCCCTAAGTTCTGGAATTCCCTCCCTAAACCTCTCCGTCTCTCTCTCTTCCTTTAAGACGCTCCTTAAAACCAAACCTCTTTGACCAAACATTTTGGTCACCTGTGCTAATACCTCCTTATGTGGCTCAGTGTCAATATTGCTTGATGACGCTTCTGTGAAGCGCCGAGGGACATTTTAGCCCATTAAAGGCGTTATACAAATGCAAGTTGCTGTTGTTTTGCCAAGGGAGTAGCATAAATACTGAGCTCATGACAGGAGCACACAACAGCTGTGCTATACTAACAAGAGTTCTGGATTGGCAATGTATTCTGTCACTTTGCAACTCTGTGCGATGCCGTCAATCAACAAGCATCAGGCTCCAAATGTATCCCTAAGAGAGGAAAGCCTTCTGTCTCCATCTTCACCAATTCAACACAAATCTGATTCTGCAGATCGGTTTGAGATAAATCTTTAGAAGCTTTTACTGATATCAGGTGGACAGCTGGTGATCAGCAAAGAGCTCGTGCCTTGTGTCGGCGGACACTCACAATGAGCCAAGTAAGACAGGTGCCCGCTGTGTGTGCCCAAACACACTGGGCTTCTTTGTCGGAGCTTTCGACAGAGAAGCTGAAAGATGTAGGGCTTCGCTTTCAGAAAAGGCCAAGGGGAGATTCGTTGGAGTTTTTTTTAAAGTTGTGAAGGGTTTTGATAGCACAGACGGGGAAGGATGATTTGCTCTGATTGGGTGTGAGTGATGAGGGTTCAACAATTGAAGACTGGCACTAAGCGAGGGAGGACGGGAAATTTCAGAGATTTGTCAGTGCAGTGAACGGGCAGGATTTTCATTGGGCCGTGGAGTCGGGATTGGAGGTGTGGGGGGGTTAAAATCCCGAAATCAGGGGTCCCGACCCCTTCCCGCACCCACACATGCCAGTTTCAAAGGAGGCGGGTACCCGCCCCGCACTGGGACCCGTCTACCCGAGGCGGGAAGGGGATTAGTGCCAATTAACTGCCTGTTAACAGGTAGTTAACAGGCAGTTTTTAGCCTAATCCCTATTTTTAAGGTTGAAGTGTGGGATTCCCGACGGCTCCAAACCACGCCAAGTTAGAGGAGGAGGGCCGTCAGGTTGAAGGACTTGGAGGGGTCGAGATGTCGGTGTTCAGGTGAGTGATGGGTGTATGAGTGCAAAGGTAAGTGTGTTTGGTGTGTCTAAAGTGATTAAATAAGTTTTACATACCTTTTCTTACCTTTACAGCCTTCCTTCCTTTAGGTCTCCGGAGTCCCTCATCTCACCGGCACAGAAAGCAGAATGGCTGCGAACTGTCAAAAGTGACAGCCTTCAGCTTTCTGTGCAGGAGAGATTTCTAACTGAGTCTGCGGAGAAGGACTCAGGTTAGAAGTAAGACTGTCAGTGTTTGACAGCTTCAAACAGCTGTGAAACGCTGATATTTCATCTGTCAAAAGCTCTTGACAGATGAAATTTCAGTCTGTGGCGTCACCTGTTGCCGGGTGGCCCTTAATTGGCCTGCTGAGCCCGCTGGGCGGGCTCAACAAGATCAATCAAGTTAAAATCGCGTGGATTGGTCGCATCTCGATGGAGGTGGGACTACAACCCTGAAAGTTGTAGTCCCGCCTCCAACCCGACTCCTGAGTTAAATTCCTGCCCAATGTGTAGCCACAGGGAGTGATTGAGGCAGAAACCGTTGCCTCTACCCCATTTAGACATTTTCCAAGGAGTACGTGGCCTCCTTCTTCTCCCTACCAAAATGTACCACCTCACGCTTGTTTATATTGAAGTTCATTTGCCAATTACAGGCCCATACTTCAAGCTTATTAATGCCTTGTATTTTGTCGCAGTCCTCCTCGGTATTAACTACACCCTCCCCCACCCCACCCCCCCCCCCCGGCCAAATTTGGTGTCATTTTGCAAATTGTACTTGTGATTCCCGAGTCCAAATCGTTTACGTGAATGGTGGACAACAGTGGTCCCAGCACCGATCCCCGTGGACCACCGCTTCCCACCATTTGCCAAGCCACATTCATGGACCGAGCTCACCAGTCCAGGTCAGCGATGAGCATGGGCTGCTGGCTGTGGATCTGTTCCAATCAAAGCCAGTGTCGTCAGGATAGGGAGGGAGGGCGGTGTGGTGAGAGGAGAATAGAAGGGGAAATTCGCAGTACACTTATTGATAAAATTAGCAGCAGATCTAAAATTATACACACAATAAATCACACAGCCCTCCGAGGGAAAACCGAAGTCCTCCCTGCGGCTTTACCAGTAAAGAATGGAAAACTGACTAAAATCCCAAAGGCTCATTGAATATCCCAAAGCAATGTTGCTTATCTCAACTCCGTAAAGTACATTTGGCTTTAGTTTAGTTTTCCGTCCCATGAGGGTTCAGAAGCAGAGTGGATGAGCCCGTGTTGGACCATTGTCAGGGTTCCCAGACACTGTCATCTTCAGCAGTTCCCTGTGTTGGTGGATTACCATTGGTCAGCTGCCTCGGGCCCTGAACTCTGGAATTCTCTCCCTAAACCTCTCCGCCCCTCTCTCTCCTCCTTTAAGACGCTGCTTAAAAAAGCTCCCTCTTTGACCCCCTGTTTTAATGTCTCCTCGTGTGGCTCGGTCTCAAACTCTGCCCGATCAAGCTCCTGCAAGGAGCCTTGGGATGTCAAAGGTGCTATATAAATGCAAGTCGTTGTTGTTACATAATGGAGCAGGCAGCTGTGTAATGATAAGGAGCATTTGTCGAGGGTCCGATCGAAGTCACCTTTCCTCAGAGCAATGTCAAACCAGGCTTGTGTTACTAACAGGGTGGGGAAAGGTCTCATTGGGGATGTTGCTCCACCACACATAGGGGGGTGATGTTCTCAATGGAGGTGGGACTGCTGCTTGTCGGGTTTTAGTCCCGCCTCTGTCGACATCTGGCCAACCCATGCTATTTTCCCTTGATTGACCTTGTTGAGCCCACCCAGCGGGCTTAGCAGGCCAATTAAGGGGAAGCCGGTGACAGAGAACATCAGCGTATGACGTTTCATCTGTCAAAAATTTTTGACAGCTGAACTGTCATCGTTTAACAGCTTTGAGAAGCTGTCAAACACGGACATTCTCTGTTGTTTGGTGAGTTCTTGTACTCAAGGCTCACCAAACCTATTTTCTGAGCAGAAATCAGATGGCTGTTGCATCGGAGAACGCAGCAGCCATTCTGACAGCTCTGCCGCGGAGATGCCGGAGCCTCTGGATCCCCAACAATTGAAGCCTGCAGGAAGAAACAAAGGTAAGGAAACTTTTTCTAAGACTTTTCACTCACCTCACATACTTACCTCTCCACACTTGCACCCATCACTCACCTCCACAGCGCACTTTTGGACCCCTCCGACCCCCGCAGACCCACTGCTCGCCTCGCTGACCCTGGCGGGGTTTCCCGACGTCGGGAAGGCCGCACCTCTGAGGGAAAAATGGGGATAATCCTCTTAACTGCCTGTTAACTACCTGTTAACGGGCAGTTAAGTGACTGTAATCCCCTTCCCGCCTCCAGGAGACGGGACCCGGCGCAAGTCGGCTACTCACTTCCTGGGAAGATGGCCCGGAGGCGGGTTGGGGGTGGGATGGGTACCGGCCCCCAGATTCTGCCATTGTCCCGGCAGTCCTGCCTCCAAACCTGCCTCCCTGAGCTGGCAAAATCACCCCCATTGCTACAGCTACAATACGAGATGACCCGGGGGGCAGAATTCAGAATGTGAATATTGAAAGGATCTCGGGGTGCATGGGCTGTATGAGGTGGGCGCCCTTATTGCAAAAGGCGGTCTCAAGGAATCCATTCATTGGAATTGTGAATGATCTTTGAGATGAGAAAAGAAGGCACTTGGATCTCTCCAGCGCCTTGCACCACCTCAGGACGTCCCAAAGCGCTTCACAGCCAATGAAGTACTTTTTGAAGTGTAGTCACTGTTGTAATGTAGAAAACGCGGCAGCCAATTTGCGCACAGCAAGCTCCCACAAACAGCAATGTGATAATGGCCAGATCATCTGTTTTAGTGATGTTGGCTGAGGGATAAATATTGACCCCAGGACACGGGGGAGAACTCCCCTGCTCTTCTTCAAAATAGTGCCATGTGATCTTTTACCTTAGAGGGCAGACATGTCCTTGGTTTCATGTCTCATCCAAATGATGGCACCGCTGACAGTGCAGCGCTCCCTCAGTACTGCCCCTCCGACAGTGCAGCGCTCCCTCAGTACTGCCCCTCCGACAGTGCGGCGCTCCCTCAGTAC
Source organism: Somniosus microcephalus (assembly GCF_052327205.1). Taxonomy (NCBI): domain Eukaryota; kingdom Metazoa; phylum Chordata; class Chondrichthyes; order Squaliformes; family Somniosidae; genus Somniosus; species Somniosus microcephalus. The sequence goes on along the minus strand of NC_141016.1, from coordinate 4,930,415 downwards.
TGCCCCGACAGTGCAGCACCCCCTCAGTACTGCCCCTCCAACAGTGCGGCGCTCCCTCAGTACTGCCCCTCCGACAGTGCAGCGCTCCCTCAGTACTGCCCCTCCGACAGTGCGGCACTCCCTCAGTACTGCCCCTCCGACAGTGCGGCGCTCCCTCAGTACTGCCCCTCCGACAGTGCGGCGCTCCCTCAGTACTGCCCCTCCGACAGTGCGGCGCTCCCTCAGTACTGCCCCTCCGACAGTGCGGCGCTCCCTCAGTACTGCCCCTCCGACAGTGCGGCGCTCCCTCAGTACTGCCCCTCCGACAGTGCGGTGCTCCCTCAGTACTGACCCTCCGACAGTGCGGCGCTCCCTCAGTACTGCCCCTCCGACAGTGCGGCGCTCCCTCAGTACTGACCCTCCGACAGTGCGGCGCTCCCTCAGTACTGACCCTCCGACAGTGCGGCGCTCCCTCAGTACTGCACTGGGAGTTTCAGCCTAGATTTTCGTGCTCCAGTCTCTGGAGTGAGGCTTGCACCCACGACCTTCTGACTCAGAGGCGAGAGTGCTGCCCACTGAGGACTTTAGCTCTGCCAAGCTCTTGTGCCTGGGCGCTCAAGAGGAAAACATAACCCAGCTTTCCTTTCTTCCTTTTTTAATCTCAGAAAAGGTTGGGGATGTAACTGCCTCCGCGCTTTTCAGCTGAAGAGATTCTGTCGGCCTGCCTGGCAGTAAAGGCGATGAAAGTGAGCCGAACGACAAAAAAGCCTGCGCATGAAGTGCTCAATCCCACCATCAGTGCTGGAACCTTGGCCTTTGTTTCAATAAAACACCACTTGAAAGGCATTAAATATCTAAAGGAAGTGCTCACTCATTTTACTTCAGGAGTTTGTCTTTTATTCATTCATGGGATGTGGGCGTCGCTGGCAAGGCCGGCATTTATTGCCCATCCCTAATTGCCCTTGAGAAGGTGGTGGTGAGCCGCCTTCTTGAACCGCTGCAGTCCCGTGTGGTGAAGGTGCTCCCACAGTGCTGCTGGGGCGGGAGTTCCAGGATTTTGACCCAGCGACGATGAAGAAATGGCCGATATATTTCCAAGTCAGGATGGTGTGTGACTTGGAGGGGAACTTGGAGGTGTTGGTGTTCCCGTGCGCCTGCTGCCCTTGTCCTTCTAGGTGGAAGAGGTTGCGGGTTTGGGAGGTGCTGCCGAAGAAGCCTTGGCGAGTTGCTGCAGTGCATCTTGTAGATGGTACACACTGCAGCCATGGTGCACCGGTGGTGGAGGGAGTGGATGTTTAAGGGTGGATGGGGTGCCGATGAAGCAGACTGCTCTGGGTAAAGGCCTAGGACATGTGGGGTCGACCTCTGCGTTTTGGAGAAGGGTTCGTTCAGTTCCCTGTGTCACTTTTATTCAACTGCAGTTGCTAATGGGTTTTTAAGAGGGATAAGTATGTTTTTTTTTTAAAGGCTTTGATGTTTCCGTTGCTAATCTATTTCATCTGCTTGCGTGCAAGGATGGCAAGGTCGGACTCCTCCTTGCCATTCATCCAGGAAGTTAGTTCTTGAGCCAATCGGGCAAAATTGCCTGTCTGAAGGCACCAAATCCAGTATTCTGAAGGCTCCATTAGAAGAGCTCACGTCAGGCTGTCAACAATAGACGATAAGCGGATGCAGCTGGTGGCTTCCTTGCTCCACGTTTAACAGCGCGTCAGCAGGATCTTCCAATCTCTGTTCCACATGGATGTGAGAATCGTCCAAATGGTCTCCGCCCAACGTTTTCTTTCAATTCACTCTCGGGATGTGGGCGTCGCTGACAAACATAGAAGATAGGAGCAGGAGTAGGCCATTCGGCCCCTCGAGCCTGCTCCGCCATTCAATGAGATCATGGCTGATCATCCAAACTCAGTACCGTCCCTGCTTTCTCCACATATCCCTTGATCCCTTTAGCCTTAAGAAATATATCTTAACTCCCTCTTGAATATATTTAATGAATTGGCCTCTACTGCCTTCTGTGGTAGAGAATTCCACAGGTTCACCACTCTCTGGGTGAAGAAATTCCTCCTCATTCTGTCCTAAATAGCTTACCCCTTATCCTTAGACTGTGACCCCTGGTTCTGGACTCCCCCGCCATTGGGAACATCCTTCGTGCATCTAGTCTGTCCAGTCCTGTTAGAATTTTATAAGTTTCAATGAGATCCCCTCTCATTCTTCTAAACTCCAGCGAGTATAAGCCCATTCGACCCAATCTCTCCTCATACGTCATTCCTGCCATCCCAGGTATCAGCCTGGTGAATCTTGGCTGCACTCCCTCCATGGCAAGAACAAGGCCCAGCATTTATTGCCCTTGAGAAGGTGGTGGTGGTGGAGAGGGATTAACACTGAAGTTGTAACACTGTCTTCACTCAGAAGCCTAGTGCTGTCAAACTCTGTAGATTCAGAGTGTGATAGACTATCTTTTATATTCACGAAAAGGAAGCTGATTACGTAATGGAGGAAACCTTGCATATCGTGTTTCACCAAAATTAGCACATGGCGTAAAACAGACCTCACTGTCCTATTCCGGTCACCCGGATCTGGAGGTGGTTGAGGTCAACTGTGTCAGAGGCCACTGAGTGAGGAGGAAAATCTGGAAGGAAATTTGAGCTTCAAACAAAGCAAATTAGAGCTGACATCATCGAGGTGGATAAGATGGTTAAACATATATGGGAAAGGTAGATCTGGAACACAACTGCAAACTAAGCTGCGAGAGTCGGCCAAGTGTAGGAACAGGAGGAGGCCATTCAGCCCCTCAATCCTGTTCCGCCATTCAATTTGATCATGGCTAATTTGCATCTCAACTCCATTTACCCGTTTTGAAAGCTCCAATTGACCCCCGAGCCTCAACAGCCTTTTGGCGGTGGGGGGGGTGCGGGGAAGAGTTCCAGATTTCCACTATCCTTTTTGTGAAGAAGAGCCTCCTGATTTCCCTCCCGAACGACCCAGCTCTTATTTTTAGATTTTGTCCCCTCGTTCTTGATTCCCCCATCCGAGGAAATCGTTCCTCCGTATCTACCCTAGAATCCTTTTAACATCCTTTTAACCCCTCGATCGGAACGCCCCCTCAGTCTTTGATACTCGAGCAAATACCAGCCAAGTCTACTGGTTAAAAATTTGGCAAAAGGCAAACGTAGGACTGATGTCAGGACATTCTCCTTCATACGAAAGGGTTGATTTTCTGTTCCTAAGACTGGTTGGAACACCGGAAAATCAGACCAGAGGTTCATCCAACTGGATCTGCAGCATAGTCAAGAGCCAGCCAATAAAGAGTCTGTTCGCTCTCCGATTGGCCGTGGGAAGGCGGTGCGCCGGGTCAGGTGACCAGCGTGGAGGCGGGGCAGGAGGCCGTGCGAAGAAACCTGCAGGAATACGGGCAACCAGAGTTGGCAACCCCGAGCTCACAGGGGTGCGCAGTTTTCAGATGATCTCCACACAGGCACTGATTGCGTGTGGAATGACAACAAGGAAAAGCTTAACTAATCAATGAAGGACGACAAAAATTAATGGAGCACAGATTCCTGCAGGTAGATCGACTGCGATGGGATGCTTGGCTTTCCCCCATCTGTTGCTATCTTGTGATTAATGACTGACAGTTTCAAGGGCGACCCGCACAACAACCTGAATCTACTTATTGACAACATAAGCAGACTTTTTTTTCACTTGACTTATTTTGCCAAAAGCTCAACGTTGTGCAAGCAACATAAAAAAAAACAACCACCCCACAAATGCATGCACGCATATGTCAACACTTTCAAAAAAAAAATTGTTTCCCACTGCATTGCTGTGGGAACGGCGATTTATCTGTCAGCGGAACCTCCCATCCCAGGGTCGAAGGAGCCCTCTGAGGGATTCTTCCCTGAAGACGCTGCATCTTACCCAACAGAGGTAGATGTTTTATCAAAGTTTGCGCTCTAAGTGTAGAGCTTTGCACCAGAGTGTCAGCCGTGGCTCAGTGGGTAGCGCGCTCGCCTCTGAGTCAGGATGGTTGTGGGTTCAAGCCCCACTCCAGAGACTTGAGCACATAACTCAGGCTGACACTCCCAGTGCAGTACTGAGGGAGCGCCGCACTGTCGGAGAGGCAGTGCTGAGGGAGTGCCGCACTGTCGGAGGGGCAGTACTGAGGGAGTGCCGCACTGTCGGAGGGGCAGTACTGAGGGAGCGCTGCACTGTCGGAGGGGCAGTACTGAGGGAGCGCTGCACTGTCGGAGGGGCAGTACAGAGGGAGCGCCGCACTGTCGGAGGGACAGTACTGAGGGAGCGCTGCACTGTCAGAGGGGCAGTACTGAGGGAGCGCTGCACTGTCAGAGGGGCAGTACTGAGGGAGCGCTGCACTGTCGGAGGGACAGTACTGAGGGAGCGCCGCACTGTCGGAGGGGCAGTACTGAGGGAGCGCTGCACTGTCGGAGGGGCAGTACTGAGGGAGCGCCGCACTGTCGGAGGGGCAGTACTGAGGGAGCGCTGCACTGTCGGAGGGGCAGTAATGAGGGAGTGCCGCACTGTCGGAGGGGCAGTACTGAGGGAGCGCCGCACTGTCGGAGGGGCAGTACTGAGGGAGCGCCGCACTGTCGGAGGGGCAGTACTGAGGGAGCGCCGCACTGTCGGAGGGGCAGTAGTGAGGGAGCGCCGCACTGTCGGAGGGGCAGTAGTGAGGGAGCGCCGCACTGTCAGAGGGGCAGTACTGAGGGAGCGCCGCACTGTCGGAGGGGCAGTACTGAGGGAGCGCCGCACTGTCGGAGGGGCAGTACTGAGGGAATGCTGCACTGTCGGAGGGGCAGTACTGAGGGAGTGCTGCACTGTCGGAGCGGCAGTACTGAGGGAGCGCCGCACTGTTGGAGGGGCCGTCTTTCAACTGAGATGTTAAACTGGGGCCCCGTCTTCCCTCTCTAAACCTTTCCTTCGCTCTCTCTCCTCCTTTAAGACGCTCCTTCTTTGACCAAATTTTCTGTCACCTGTCTTAATATCCCCTTTTTGTGGCGCAGGGTCAAACTTTGTTTGATTATCGCTCCTGGGGACGTTTCACTACAGGAAGGCGCCGTATAAATGCAAGCTGCTGCATTTATGGGACGAAGTGGGGAGAACGGGGGAGACGATTTCACTGGGACGGGGAACAAGCTGAAACAATGGGGCGGACCTCCCGTGGGGATTTCTCCCTGCCTCCCACCGTAACCTCAGCGGAATATTGGCGGAAACTCCAGAGAAATGGCCGTCGGCACTATTTCCGCGTGGTTTCCTGCTGACCCACTGCTGACGTTGTGGCGGGAAATCGGGAGATTCCCCGTGGAAATTCTCCCCCAGTGATCCCGGCGGGAATGCCCGACTTACGCATCTTGGGCAGGTGGTAGTTTGGCTTCCCTATTTTTTTTGGCTGGACCCAGGCTCACCAATCCGTAGGCTGAGGGCATCCCTTCACCAGGGGAATATGGGAAGACAACCTCACGGTGCGAAGGTGGGACACGTCTGCCCAGGTAACTATCACCAACGAATCAGCTGCTGAAGGTGCTCAAATTACCGTGTGAGCCACGGCAAGCTAGTGCCACTCACTGGCGTCCACACAGAAGGTCTGGATTACAAGTAATGGAGGCGAATGGCCACTAACGGAACAGAACCGTGTCAACCAACCCATTTATCGCACAGCACGAGCTGGCTGATCTCCTCCCAACTCCCAACTCTCCCATCCACCGTGACGAAAGGAAGAAAGAAAGAAAGAACACTGTTAGTATCAAAGCTTTGCACACCAGAGGCAGACGACAGGGATTGGAGTGCGGAGGCTGGTGAGCCCAGGAAAATTTTTCCTTTTAAAATCAGTGGATGAAAAAGAAAGAAAGCGAGACTTGTTTTTTTTTACATAGAATGTGCAGCACAGAAACAGGCCATTCGGCCCGACCAGTCCATGCCGGCGTTTATGCTCCACTCGAGCCTCCTCCCGTCTTTCATCATCTAAATCTATCAGCATAACCCTCTATTCCCTTCTCCCTCATATGCTTGTCCAGCTTCCCCTTAAATGCATTTATACTATTCGCTTCAACCACTCCCTGTGGTAGCGAGTTCCACATTCTCACCACTCTCTGGGTAAAGACGTTTCTTCTGAATTCCCTATTGGATATCTTGGTGACTATCTTATATTGATGGCCTCTCGTTATGCTCTTCCCCACAAGTGGAAACACTGGGGGGAAAAATTCTGTTGCTTTGTGCCTCCCGTTAGCGCCCTGGGGCAGGGGGGTGCCTAACGGGGCGCAAAGCCCCTAGCGCCCTGGCACAGCGCCGCTAACGCCTCCCGCAAAATTCAGCGGGAGGGTAGCGGCGGCAGTAGCCGGTAGCGTCCCACGGCGCTGCGTCTCCAACGATGACGTCATCACCGTGCGCAGCACCCCGGCTGCAAATTTGGCTCGCGTCCCCTGACCTACCACCAGACGCTATGTCCGACAGGGTCAGAGGGGCGTTTTTGCGGCCGGGGCGGCGATAATTAAAGGGCAGGTACCGGGCGGCCATTTTTTATTCGGCCGCCTGCCAGCACCTGCCTCCTCCTGCTGGGTGCCTGTCGCAATCGGTCAGCCCGGCACTCCTCGAGTGCCAGGTTCTTTTGCCAGCACCCTGCTCCCCTGTGGTCCAGCAGGGCCCCGGTGCCCTCCCCTTCAATCAGGGGAGGGAGGCCTGCTGTACCGCGGCTCTACGTGACGGCGCGCATGGCGCTGTTGCACGTAGCCCCGCGATATTCAATGGGAGCACCCCAAGAGGGAGGGGGAGTGCTTCCAGTAGCGCCTCGCCTCCTGCTTGGGGCGCTACCGCTCAATTTCGGGCATGGGGCGCTAACCTTTTTCAGGGTGGTACTTCTAGCACCCCGGCGAAGGTATCGCCCCAAAGGGGGCGCGACCCAATTTTCCCCCACTCTCTCTTTGTATCCACTTTATCAAAACTTTTCATAATTTTAAAGACTTCTATTAGGTCACCCCTCATCCTTTAACCCAGCTTCTTCATCCTCTCCTGATAGGTATAACCTCACAGTTCTGGTATCATCCTTGTAAATCTTTTTTGCATTTTTATAGCGTCTTTCATGACCTCAGGATGTCCCAAAGTGCTTGACAGTCAATGAAGAACATTTGAAGTGTGGTCACTGTTGTAAAGTAGGAAACACGGCAGCCAAGTTGCGCACAGCAAGCTCCCACAAACAGCAATGAGATAATGACCAGATAATAAAAACAGAAAATGCTGGAAATACTCAGCCGGTCTGGCAGCATCTGTGGAGAGAGAAAGAGTCAACGTTTCAGGTCGATGACCCTTCGTCAGATGACCAGATAATCTGTTTTAGTGATGTTGATTGAGGAATAAATATTGGCCAGGACACCGGGGAGAACTCCCCTGCTCTTCTTCGAAATAGTGTCATGGAATCATGGAAGCTCTGGACCTCAGTGAGCTTAGAGACTAAAAAAAAGTCCCAAAATATAAATGATTTCAGAATGTAAATTCCTGAGTGGAGCCCGCCTGGGACTCTGGGCTTTGGGTAACTGTGAGCGGCTAATTTCTCACTCTGCTGTGTGTATAAATAACTCATTCACTGGGTGGTGACAATGGCTTGTATATCAAACTGGCCCAATACCCTCAGGTGCCAAGGATTGAGCAAGCGGAGTTTGTGCAGGAGGAGGGAGTGAAGGAGAAGAAAGGAGGCGAGTGCTATTTTTAAAATGCTTCTGCTGATGCTGGTACAGGGCAGAAGACTTGGAATGTCTCATCCATTTCAGAGTAAAGGCAAGCAGAGCAAGACCAGACGAGCTAGCCCGCAGTAACCTGTTGACGCACGCTCAACTGACACCACGGAAAGGGACAAACACACATTTCTGTTTCGTAGAATCATACATTACGTACAGTCAGCCCTGGCTCCGTGGGCAGCACTCTCGCCTTTGAGTCAGAAGGTCGTGGGTTTAAATCCCCACTCCAGAGACTGGAGCACAAAAATCCCAGCTGACACTCCCAGTGCAGTACAGAGGGAGCGCCGCACTGTCGGAGGGACAGTACTGAGGGAGCGCTGTACTGTTGGAGGGACAGTACTGAGGGAGCGCTGTACTGTCGGAGGGACAGTACTGAGGGAGCGCTGCACTGTCGGAGGGACAGTACTGAGGGAGCGCTGCACTGTCAGAGGGGCAGTACTGAGGGAGCGCTGCACTGTCGGAGGGGCAGTACTGAGGGAGCGCTGCACTGTCAGAGGGGCAGTACTGAGGGAGCGCTGCACTGTCGGAGGGGCAGTACTGAGGGAGCGCTGCACTGTCGGAGGGGCAGTACTGAGGGAGCGCCACACTGTCGGAGGGGCAGTACTGAGGGAGCGCCGCACTGTCGGAGGGGCAGTACTGAGGGAGCGCCACACTGTCAGAGGGGCAGTACTGAGGGAGTGCCGCACTGTCGGAGGGTCAGTACTGAGGGAGCGCCGCACTGTTGGAGGGGCAGTACTGAGGGAGCGCCACACTGTCGGAGGGGCAGTACTGAGGGAGCGCCGCACTGTCGGAAGGGCAGTACTGAGGGAGCGCCGCACTGTCGGAGGGGCAGTACTGAGGGAGCGCCGCACTGTCGGAAGGGCAGTACTGAGGGAGCGCCGCACTGTCGGAGGGGCAGTACTGAGGGAGCACCGCACTGTCGGAGGGGCAGTACTGAGGGAGCGCTGCACTGTCAGAGGGGCAGTACTGAGGGAGCCCTGCACTGTCGGAGGGACAGCACTGAGGGAGCGCCACACTGTCGGAGGGGCAGTACTGAGGGAGTGCTGCACTGTCGGAGGTGCCGCCTTTCGGATGAGACGTTAAACCGAGGCCCCATCTGCTCTCTCAGGAGGGCGTAAAAGATCCCATGGCACTGTTTTAAAGAAGAGCAGGGGAGTTATCCTTGGTGTCCTGGGCCAATATTTATCCCTCAACCAATATCACAATAAAACAGTTTATCTGGTCATGCTGTTTGTGGGAGCTTGCTGTGCATAAATTGTCTGCCGTGTTTACAACAGTGTCTTCATTTCAAAAGTACTTCATTGGCTGTAAAGCGCTTTGGGATGTCCTGAGGTCGTGAAAGGCGCTGGAGAAATGCAAGTCTGTCTTTTTCTTTTTTACAGAAGGAGGCCATTCGGCCCATCCTGCCAGTGCCGGCTCTCTGAAAGAGCTCTCCAATATGTCCCACTCCCCCTGGTTTTTCCCCTCAGCCCTGCAAATTTTTTCCTGTTCAAGTATTTATCCAATTCTCTTTTGAACGTTACCATTGAATCTGCTTCCACCGCCCTTTCAGGCAGCGCGTTCCAGATCACAACAACTCGCTGCGTTAAAACATTTCTCCTCGTTTGTTTGCAGATGTAATTTTTTTTTAGTGAGGAGAAGTTTTGGTAAATTTTCGTGCTTTGCGTGACCCGAGAATGTACTAGACATTTGGGGGGGAGGCGGAGGCGGGAATCTGCGCAATGTGCATGCGAAGCTTTAGGTAGCGAGTGTTAAAGACAAATTCTTCTCATAATACTAAAAACGGCTTTAAAACGGCATATTGGGCGAGGTAAATGAACGATCCTCCAGGCCCCGGTTAAAATGTCCAGCTATGCGGTGCAACGATTGAAAATGAAGTCCGTGAAATGAGAACATGAGTGTGTTGTAGGCCACAGAGATATTTTCAGAAGATGGGAGGAGGGGGAGGGAGTGATACACCGGCAGTTGATGACGGGTTGGAATCCCGGTCGATGTTCGAGCTGCTTTCAGCGCTGGGACCCGTGTGTTGCCTGCCTTCGTGTGTTGTGCCGGGCGGTTCACAGGAGAACGCAGAGGGAGCCTCACCGCCATCACTTCCAGAACTGGGATGCCTGAAATATTTCTCGCTATCAGTGCAGACAGTGAAACGCACCAGTGAGCGGGAATCTCAAACAAAGTGAAGCCGTTTGGCTTCATTCTACAACATTTTAAAGAGCCAGTGTCCCTTGGCTGGGGGGGGGGGGGGTTGGGCGGCGAAATGATTACAAGGAATATGATATTGATGCAAATTATTGTTAAGTTCAAAACTCAAAGAGAATAGCGGGTTGGGACGGTGTTGAAAAGCTTGTCAGACTAATAAGTGTTTAAAATAACAACAGAAAATGCTGGAAAAACTCAGCAGGCCAGGCAACATCCGTGGAGAGAGAAATAGAGTCGACGTTTCAGGTCAAACCCTTTGTCAAGACTGAACGTGTTTCTGATGTCCGAAGTCTGGAAACGCCTGGGCCCAGGTTACGCTATTTCCGTTTTTTGGTAACCCTCCCTCAGGGTGTCTGGATTCCAGAACATTTTACGGATTCCGGACCACTGCCACTAAGCGTCCAGGAGCCCGGATTCCGGAACTCCGGATTTGGGACGCTCAACTTGTATTAGCAATTGACTTTCTGCTTTTACACATGCGTGTGTGTACATGTGTGTGTGTGTTGTGTGTCACAGCCCATAGACCATTGGTTATCCAGCACCCAACCATCCAGATCCTGTTCATGGTCCAGGGGAACATTATGAAGCCTGAAGAAACCTTGTGTAGATGCAGGCAGGAAAGAGCTGCAGAGTATTTGGTGCGCACACATGTGTAAAAGTGAATGGCCAGGGAACATCCCTAATGCCAGAGTCATAATTTTCATCAATGCTTCACACTGTCCTTAAATCTCTGCCTGTAACGATGTCTCCATTGCTTTGGAGAGCTCCACTGTATTTTGTTCAAATTCATTCTTGGGATGTGGGCATGGCTGGCAAGGCCGGCATTTATTGTCCGTCCCTAGTTGCCCTCCAACAGCAAACTTGGCTTTTATCGCCCCTGAAGGCGATTGGAGCGCTAAATCAGGCGCTTCACACCTGTCTTAAGGCGCAAAGGCCGAGGAGCGAGGCGCTACCTCAGAGCGCTGGCGAAGCAAGGAAGGACAAATCAAAATCAACCCGCAAAGTGCTGCTCAGTACCCAAAACTCCTTCACACAGCGTTGAATCTCTCCAGAAGTCTCTCTCTCTCTCTCAGAATGCGTGGTGCAAAAATGTCACCAACAAAAAAAGGCAGGAAGCGGTCGCCTTTAAATAGCGCTCCCCCAGTCCCTTTCTGACTGCATAACGCTCCCCTCAACCTGTCGTTGCTAGCGGCAGGCGGTAAGGCAGGGGGCGCCACTCAATATCCGGTCCGGGGCGCTAACGGGGCGTTGCGCACACGACTGACGTCACGATCTGCCGGCGCAGGAGATTGTGGCGGTAGTGTTTAGCGCCGCCGCAAAATGTCTAGTTAATTTCGCAAGCGGCGCAAACATCGCCGTGCCCGGGCGCTAGTTGCTTTGCGCCCCATTAGCGCCCTCTTAAGGGAGGCGCAAACAACTGAATTTTTCCCCCTACCTCTTTGACCAAGCTTTTGGTCACCTGCCCTAATTTATCCTTAAGCGGCTCGGTGTCAAATTTTTTGTCTTAAAATACTCCTGTGCAGCGCCTTGGGACGTTTTACTATGTTAAAGGCACTATATAAATACAAGTTGTTGTTGTTGTTGGCGGGGGTGATTTGTCCTTCCCATCCTGTGGGGACAAGTCTGGTCTCCAGTTGGCTGAGCCCAAACGGTCTTCCTGGTCCTCACGATCCACGACACGGACTGTGCCACCTAAAGCCTTCCCTGCAAAACCAGGGTCGGTGACTGGCTCACTTAGTTGGGGAACAGAGAACAGGAGGAGAGCCATTCAGCCCCTGGAGCCTGTTCAACATCATTCAATTAGATCATGGCTGATCTGTATCTTAGCTTCATCTACTCACCTTGGCTGCGTAACCCTTAATATCCTTACCCAACAAAAATCCAGCAATCTCAGTTTTGAAATTTTCAATTGACCCCCGGCCTCAACAGCTTTTCGGGGGAGAGAGTTCCAGATTTCCACCACCCTTTGTGTGAAGAAGTGCTTCCTGACATCACCCCTGAACGGCCTGGCTCTAATTTTAAGGTTCTGCCCCCTTGTTCTGGACTCCCCCCACCAGAGGAAATAGTTTCTCTCCATCTAGCCTATCAAAAACACCTCGATTAGATCACCCCTTAATCTTCTAAACTCAATGGAATACAAGCCTAGTCTGTGTAACCTGCCCTCATAATTTAACCCTTCGGTATCATTCTGCTGAATCTGCACTGCTCCCCCTCCGGGGCCAATATATCCTTCCTGAGGGGCGGGGCCCAGAACTGAACGCAGGAACTCCAGATGGGGTCTAGCCAGAGCTTCACATAACTATATATACTCTCCAGAAAACCGTCAGCTCCTGGGCCAGTTTCTCACAGAGAGGCCGGACTCGAGGCCTGGGAGCTGACTGAAGCCTGTTTTGATTTCAGTGGCTGTGTGCCTTGATTGACATTTTCTCCAGGGATCCTCTCCTGCTACTCAGCATACTCTGCGTTCCGTCAATTCACACACTGTCTTGGGCCCGGATCCCAGTGCATGTTATTATGTTAATATAAAGGTCGGCAAAACATAAGCGTTTGAGTTAGGAGACATGCATTGCACAGATCAGTATTTTACGATAATTTCAAATAATTTATTTAAAGTTAACTACATTTTCTGGCCTGTCCACTATCACTGGAAAGGAAGCAGCTGCAGATATTTCCGACGACTGTAGGTTTTCTGTCTCATTGATGGTTTTCCAGCACCATTCTCTGTATAACTCTCCGTGCAGCCGTTCCTGTACAATGCACTACTTACAACGGATCAAAGCTCTTCTGTGTGTAACACAGTGCGGTGTGCCTGAGTAATGACCTGTGGCATGATAGGCTTTCTAATCCTTTTACTTTGTGGAGTCGGTTGTTGGTTAATCCACGTGCTCCCCTTCAGCATTCCCTCCTCCATCTGCAGCGACTCCACCGTGTTACACAGTCACAGGAACAGGAGCAGGCCAGTCAGCCCCTCGAGCTTGTTCCAGATCAGTCATTCACTTAGATAATAATAATAATCAACTTTATTGTCATTGTTAGTGCACAAGTGCAGTACAACGAAATGTAGGCTTGCGGCTTCCGAGAGTGTACATTTAGATTAAGACATTTAAACATTCAACATTCATTTGTCTTGTAATACATTAACATAAACATAACCATAATAAAGTGCATTGGCAGATGTGCAGGCTTTAGAGTTTATTTGTGGAGTTCAGTAGGATGACAGCCCTGGGAAAGAAGCTGTTCCTAAATCTGGTCGTACGGGTGCGAATGCATCTGTAGCGTCTCCCAGATGGCAGGAGGGCGAACAGACTGTGGCTGGGGTGGGTAGGGTCTTTGATGATGGTCCGTGACCTCCGTAAACAGCGTTTCTGGTATATGTGCTCTATGGTCGGTAGCCGGGTGCCGGTAATGCATTGGGCAGTTTTGACTACCCGCTGCAGGGCTTTCCGGTCATAGTAGCTACAGCTGCCATACCATACTGTGATACAGTTTGTCAGGATGCTCTCTATAGTGCAGCAGTAAAAGTTAGAGAGGATCAGGGGTGACAGGTTACATCCCTTCAGCCTCCTTAGGAAATATAGGCGCTGCTGGGCCTTCTTCACCAGAGAGGAGGTATTGAGGGACCAGGAGAGGTCTTCCGTGATGTGGACTCCGAGGAACTTAAAGCTGTCCACCCTTTCCACAACATTGATGTGGATGGGGGTGTGACTTCCGCCTTTAGACTTCCTGAAGTCTAAAGATCATGGCTGATCGGCATCATCTACCCGCCTTGGTTCTGTATCCCTTAATACCCTTGCCTAACAAATACCCATCAAGCTCAGCTTTGCAATTTTAATTGACCCCCCCCCCACCCCCGCCAGCCTCAACAACATTTTGGGGGAGAGTTCACCCATCACCCCCTGTGCTCGCTGATCTACATTGGCTCGCAGTTAAGCAGCGCCTCGATTTGAAAATTCTCAACCTTTGTTTTCAAATCCCTCCGTGGCCTCGCCCCTCCCGATATCTGTAACCTCCTCCAACCCCCAAAACCCCCGAGATATCTGCGCTCCTCGAATTCTGCCCTCTTGAGCATCCCTGATTATAATCGCTCAACCATTGGTGGCCGTGCCTTCTGTTGCCTGGGCCCTAAGCTCTGGAATTCCCTCCCCAAACCTCTCCGCCTCGCTACCTCTCTTTCCTCCTTTAAGACGCTCCTTAAAACCGACCTCTTTGACCAAGCTTTTGGTCGCCTGCCTTAATTTATCCTTATGTGGCTCGATGTCAGATTTACTCTTATAACACTCCTGTGAAACGCCTTGGGATGTTTTACTACGTTAAAGGTGCTATATAAATACAGGAAACTTTCTGGTATCCGGCACGGACGGGACCGAGCTGATGCTGGTATATCAACATTGCCGGAGAATCGAGCGCTATAGTTAAAACATACGGAGCTTCTGAGTTCCGTATCTAGCAACAAACCCTGTTGCTTAGCAACAGCTTCAAAACAATCAGCACAGCTTGCAAGCATCTCTGTAGCTTAGCAACAGCTTCAGTTAGACGCTTGCACATGAGTAAAAAAAAGTAACTAAAAGTAAAATTTTTTATCTGAACCGACTCCTGAGTTTTGCCGGTTAACCGACATTTCCGGTTATTTAGTGGCCGGTTAATCGAAAGTTTCCTGTACAAGCTGTTGTTGCTGTTGGGAGAGTTCCAGATTTCCACCACCCTTTGTGTGAAAAAGTCCTGACATCACCCCGGAACGGCCTGGCTCTAATTTTAGATGCATTTAAGGGGAAACTAGATTAACACATGAGGGAGAAAGGAATAGAAGGAGATGCTGATGGGGTGAGATGAGGAGGGGTGGGAGGAGGGTCATGTGGAGCAGAAACACCGGCACGGACCAGTGGGGCCGAATGGCCTGTTTCGGTGCTTTGAAAGATCGGCGAATTACGGACGTGAGCCAGTTCCTCCCGAGTCTCCCTGACATTTTACGCCTGTCTATCGATCGTTGGGCTCGAACGCCTCGCTGCTCATTATAATGGCGCCCGCCCCCCCGGTTAAAGAGTCGCACGGGCCGATTTCCTGCAGTCAAGCTGGTCCAGAACGGCTCTAAGGTAACGCTCATAATTCTAGGCAGAGCAGCAAGGAAGGTTTTGTTTCGGGTGTTTTAGTGAAGCGATTTCTTTTCATGCATCCTGTTTCCTTGAATGCATTTCTATGGTGTATGCACAAGTCAAGTTAAAAAAAAGACTTGCACCTCAGGACGTACCAAAGCGCTTTACAGCCAATGAAGTACTTTTTGAAATGTAGTTACTGTTGTAATGTGGGAAACGTGGCAGCTAATTTGCACACAGCAAGCTCCCACAAACAGCAATGTGATAATGACCAGATAATCTGTTTTAGTGATGTTGGTTGAGGGATAAATATTGGCCCCAGGACACTGGGGAGAACTCTCCTGCTCTTCTTCAAAATAGGGCCATGGGATCTTTTACGTCCACCCGAGAGGGCAGACGGGGGGGGGCCTCAGTTTAATGTCTCAGTCTCCGACAGTGCAGTGCTCCCTCAGTACTGACCCCTCTGACAATACGGCGCTCCCTCAGTATTGACCTTCCGAAAGTGCGGCACTCCCTCAGTACTGCCCCTCTGACAGTGCAGCGCTCCCTCAGTACTGCCCCTCCAACAGTGCAGCGCTCCCTCAATACTGCCCCTCTGACAGTGCAGCGCTCCCTCAGTACTGCCCCTCCAACAGTGCAGCGCTCCCTCAGTACTGCCCCCCCGACAGTGCAGCGCTCCCTCAGTACTGCCCCTCCAACAGTGCAGCGCTCCCTCAATACTGCCCCTCCGACAGTACAGCGCTCCCTCAGTACTGCCCCCCCGACAGTGCAGCGCTCCCTCAGTACTGCCCCTCCGACAGTGCAGCGCTCCCTCAATACTGCCCCTCCGACAGTGCAGCACTCCCTCAGTACTGCCCCTCCGACAGTGCAGCATTCCCTCAGTAATGCCCTCCGACAGTGCGGCATTCCCTCAGTACTGCCCCTCCGACAGCGCAGCGCAACCTTAGTACTGCCCCACTGACAGTGCAGCGCTAACTCAGTACTGGTCCTCCCACAGTGCAGCACTCCCTCAATACTGCCCTTCCGACAGTGTGGCGCTCCCTCAGTACTGCCCCTCCGACAGTGTTGCGCTCGTTCAGTACTGCCCCTCCGAGAGGGCAGCACTCCCTCAGTACTGCCTCTCTGACAGTGCAGCGCTCCCTCAGTACAGACCCATCGACAGTGCGGTGCTCCCTCAATACTGCCCCTCCGACAGTGCAGCACTCCCTCAGTACTGCCCCTCCGACAGTTCAGCGTTCCCTCAGTACTGACCCTCCGACAATGCGGTGCTCCCTCAGTACTTCAGCTCCGACAGCGCGGCACTCCCTCAGTACTGCCCCTCCGACAGCGCGGCGCTCCCTCGGTACTGCCCCTCCGACAGTGCAGCACTCCCTCAGTACTGACCCACCGACAGCGCAGCCCTCCTTCAGTATTGCCCCACTGACAGTGCAGCGCTACCTCAGTACTGCCCCTCCCACAGTGCAGCACTCCCGCCATACTGCCCCTCCGACAGTACGGCGCTCCCTCAGCATTGCCCTTCTGAAAGTGTGGCGCTCCCTCAGTACTGCCCCTCCGACAGTGCGGCGCTCCCTCAGTATTGCCCCTCCGACAGTGCGGCGCTCCCTCAGTCCTGCACTGGGTGTGTCAGCCTGGATTTTTGTGCTCCAGTCTCTGGAGTGGGACTCGATCCTATCACATTCTGACTCCGAGGCGAGGGTGCTGACCACTGAGCCACAGCTGACAGAAAGGCTTCCGTGATTGTGCCTGATGATGGTTTAATGGATTCAAACATTAATTTTCATACTTATTGAAGTGATACAGCGGTGTGAATTCGGCGTTATCCTGGTGCCCGGCTGTTTAGGCTGATTTACCCTCATTTGAAGTTCGGATGTATTCTAGTCAGTTTGGCCGGGAATTCTGGCACAACTGGAGATTGGCAGAGTGGGTGAGGGAATTTTCCCACACAGGAAATTCCAGGGCAAAGGCTTTCATGAAAGAAGCGACCGATTTAAACCCTTTGTTGTGCTGAGCGTGTGACTTTTGAAATCTCTTGCTCTCACTGGATGTAGTTTCCCCACCCATCGGTCAGAGGATAAACCCATGGCAGCAAAAGTCTTTGTGTGTTTTTTTGTGTGTCTGTGTGTTTGTGTGCTTTTGTGTGTGTGTCTGTGCACCCTCCTGTATGCCTCAGAGACATGGACCATGTCCAGCAGGCACCTCAAAGCACTGGAGAGGTACCACCAACGCTGCCTCCACAAGATCCTGCAAATCCATTGGCAGGATAGGCGCACCAACGTCAAGTGTTCTTGCTCAGGCCAACATCCCCAGCATCGAAGCTTTGACCACGCTTAATCAGCTCCGATGGACGGGCCACATTGTCCGCATTCCCGATACGAGACTCCCAAAACAAGTGCTCTACTCAGAGCTCCGACACGGCTAGAGAGCCCCAGGTGGGCAAAGGAAACGCTTCAAGGACACCCTCAAAGCATCCTTGAAAAAGTGTAACATCCCCATGGACACCTGGGAATCCCTGGCCCAAGACTGCACAAAGTGGAGGAGAAGCATCTGGGAAGGCGCCAAACGCCTCGAGTCTCTTCGCCGGGAGCAAGCGGAAGCCCAGCGCAAGCAGCGCAAGGAGCGCACGTCAACCCAAGCACCCCACCCACCCGCCCCTTCAACCACCGTCTGCCCCACCTGTGACAGAGACTGTAGGTCCCGCGTTGGACTCGTCAGTCACCTGAGAACTCATTTTTAATGTGGAAGCAAGTCATCCTCGGTTCCCAGGGACTGCCTAAGAAGAAGAGAGTATGGCTACGTGTGTGCGTGCGTGTGTGTGTTTGTGTCGGGCTGGGGCGGGGGAGGCGAGTCCCGCCCTCGTGAATGCATCTTTCCGTCTACTGCTCACGCCACTGACGGCAGACACGGCCCCCGCCCTTCTGTTCCACCTCTGGTACCCATCAGGAGATGGCAGAGCGGGATTAAAAGAGGAAGACAACACTCTGGCACCAAGATGAAATGGGGTTAAAAAGAAAAAGGAAACAAAAGGGTGTGAACAGTGCACTGTTGAAATAGCATCAACAGAGGCATATGTTTCCCGTTAACCCAAATTGGACATCATATAAAGTATGGCAGTTTTAAAACATATTTTGCAATATATTCAGACCATCAAAAATGTTAGCAACATTAACAATGGCCTCGAGTGCCAAATGGTCTGATCCACTAGTTCTGAAGTTCAATGATTTATCGGCGAGGTTATTGAGGTTTACAGCTCTAACAAGACGACCTGAATCTCTCGACCAAATCCATCCGACTGAAGCGGGAACAGGCGGAATGTAATGATCAGTGGAATAGCCACGTTTCACAGCGGGGCCACTTTGTGTCCGCAACGCAATGCATTAAAACTGAAGGACATGTTTGTGTTCCCAGTAATCAGGCTGTCAAAAGAGGCAATGCGGGAAATGCCAAAGCCTCCGAGCTCATTGTTTTGCAAACGCAGAAATCTGTATTTAATGATTTAAAGCAGGCGAATAAAGTCAAAAAACACACAGTAAAAAAAAATATGAGCGCCGGCTGGTAAAAGACAGCTGCAAATCCTCACAAGGGCACAAAATAAATCGCGAAAAGCTAACAAACTTCTGGGCAAATGAGATAAGACACTGCCTGGTCCCTCCGTGTCTGCCGAACAATGCTTTTAAAAAAAAAAACCTCACAAATAGCAAATAATATCAACACAATTCATTCCCATATATCTCAAGCTGCTGACACAAAGAGATCTTGGTGTTCCCTCCATGGCCTGGCCCCTCCCTATCTCTGTAACCTCCTCCATTCCTACCCTGCCCCGAGATCCCTGCGTTCCTCCAACTCTGGCCTCTTGTCCATCCCCCCACCCCCAACACCCATCGCCCCACCATTGATGGCCGTGCCTTCAGCCCTCAGCTCTGGAATTCCCTCCTTCAATCTCTCTGCTATCTCTTTAAGACTTACGTTAAAACCTGTCACTTGGAACAAGCTTTTGTTCACCCGTCCCAATGTCTCCTCCTTTGGCTCGGTCTCAATATTTGTTTGTTAACGCTCCTGTGAAGCGCCTCGGGACGTTTTTATTATACAAAATGTCAATTTAGGATTTATCCTAAAAATGAGCCAACAGAATGAAAAAAACCCCAGCCCTTCCCAAACCTTCCCGCCCCAGGCAATTCAAACAACATCCCAGGGAAGAAGAAATATAAGTGCAAATAGGCCTCAGTTGCCCGGGTTTTGAGGGCTGGGTTGCCAAGGTTCTCGGCAGGGGGGAAGGTGGTTTACACGTGACCCTAAGGCTGAAAGTGGAGCCTGGAGAGTGACGCTATACTCAGGTCATAAGCTTATCCAAAAGTAGGCCCAATTTTGTCTAGACCTGTCACAAATAGCGTGCTGTACGGCTGCTCTTCCACGGCCAATACTGACACGGCAATACAAGAGAAATCATCGGCCTCACTTCTAAAAGACTGTTCCAACTTCAGGCACATCAAGTTTGTTGTGTGTTTTTCAGATTTTGTGCCAATGACTGGAATCCGACACGAACGGAACGAGACCCGACGTGAACTGTAGGGGTCCTTCTCAAGCACACGGTCTGCCCAGGTTTGTGTGGGTTGAGCGGTCACCTCGCACAGCAGACTGGTGACCTTTGATCAGACAAGGTGGTCAGCGGCTCGTTAATTCCCAGCCGACAGATGCGTCTTGTTTTTTGGATTTTCTGATTATTGGAAATTTGAAAGCCAGGTACAGGAAACTCTTTTTTATCCGGCACCGACGGGACCGGTGTGGTGCCAGTTTATCAAAAAGTCCGGATTACAGAGAGGTATAGTAAAAGGTACGAGAGCTCCGTACACAGCAACAAATCCTGGCTTCCCTGTTGCTTAGCAACAGGTGCAGGAACCCCGGCCACACGATCCAGGTGACCCTGTTGCTTAGCAACAGGTGCAGGAACCCCGGTTACACAGCCACAGATCCAGGAACGGCCACTAATATGAAGTAAAACTTACCTGAACCTACTCCTGAATTTTGCCGGTCAACAGAGATTTCCGGTTATTTAGGTGCCGGCACCTAAATCTTCGCCACCAGCATGATCGGCAGCCGGCAGAACATCGCATTTACAGCACGTTGGATCGGCGGACACTTCAAAGAGCCAATGTGCGTGACGGCGCCCAAAGCAAATATCTGAGGAAGGCAGCCCAGTGACGGAGGCACACAGCACCTACATTACAGTGACACAAGGCAGGGCAGGGAAGAAAATTACACACCCTTACAAACCGTACTGAAGATAAGGTAAACCTACCTTAGAACCAAACAAAATAGAAAGACTTGCATTTATACAGCGCCTTTCACGACCACCGGACGTCCCAAAGCGCTTTTTTTTGAAGTGCAGTCACTGTTGTAATGTAGGAAAAGCGGCAGCCAATTTGCGCACAGCAAGCTCCCACACACAGCAATGTGATAATGACCAGATCATCTGTTTGTGTTATGTGGGTTGAGGGATAAATATTGGCCCCAGGACACCAGGGAGAGCTCCCCCCCTGCTCTTCTTCGAAATAGTGGCCGTGGGATCCTTTACGTCCAGCTGAGAGGGCAGACGGGGCCTCGGTTTAACGTCTTATCCGAAAAGCAGCACCTCCGACAGAGCGGCGCTCCCTCAGCACGGCACTGGGAGTGTCAGCCTGGATTATTGTGCTCAAGTCTCTGGAGTGGGACTTGAACCCACGACCTTCTGACTCAGAGGCGAGGGTGCCGCCCACTGAGCCACGGCCGAGACTAAACAAGATAACAGAGTCTCAGCCGCGGCGCAGTCAGTAACGCTCTCGCCTCTGAGTCAGACAGTTGTGGGTTCAAAGTTCCATGTGGGAATGCGCCTGGAACAGGGCATGAACCCCACACCAGCTTAGCCAAGACTGATCCTGGCTGGTGGGGGGGGCGGGGGTGGGGGGGGCGTTTAAAATTGGCCTTTAGTTTTCTGCAACGACTGTGAGAATCGATTGGGAGGTGACTGGCACGAAAGACTACGCGTTAATAGTCTTCCGTCATACTTGTCACAGTCCTCAGGTTCCAGGTCTCCCCAAGGCCACTCTTGAGTCACTGGAGGTGCCAGAGCATTAAGTTCATTTGCCTTCATCTTTTTGTTCCTTTCTCTTGGAGAGAGATAGCACGTTTCGGGAGGTGGTCACCCCGCAGCTTAAGAGTGTGCAGGCAGAGAGCGAATGGGTGGCCGCCAGACAGAAGAGTAGGACCAGGCAGGTCGTGCAGGAGTCCCCTGAGCCTATCTTGCTCAACAACCAGTATTCGGTGCTGAGTACTGGTGAGGGCGATGGCTCCTCTGGGGAGTGCAGCCAGTGCCAAGTCCACAGCACCATGGAAGGCACAGCGGGGACGGGGGTGGGTGGGGGAAGAGGAGAGGGAGAGCAATAGTGATAGGGGGTTCAATAGTTAGGGGAGCAGACAGGCGTTTCTGTGGCCACAGACGTGACTCCAGGATGGTATGTTGCCTCCCTGGTTCCAGGGTCAAGGATGTCACTGAACGGCTGCAGGGGGGAGGGTGAACAGCCAGAGGTCGTGGTCCATATCGGTACCAACGACATAGGTAGATAGAGGGATGCAGTCCTGCAGGCAGAGTTTAGGGAGCTAGGAAAGAGGTTAAAAAGCAGGACGTCAAAGATAGTAATCTCCGGATTACTACCAGTGCCACGTGCTAGTGAATACAGAAATAGAAAGATAGAGCAGATGAATGCGTGGCTGGAGAGATGGTGTAGGAGGGAGGACTTTAGATTCCTGAGGAATTGGAACCATTTCTGGGAGAGGTGGGACCTCTACAAGCCAGACGGATTGCACCTCAACGGGAACAGGACCAATATCCTCGCGGGAGGGTTTGCTAGTGCTGTTGGTGTTAGATCCGTGTATCTTAATGTTGTGTCCTTCAATAATCAGACAAAAGACTGCAGGGAACGATCAACAGGTGTTTACTGAATGAGGGTTACTCTAGAACCAACTGTACAGATCACTACTCAGGGTTTATATACAGGTGTGGTCACTGCCGGTACTACAGTATACAGGAGCTGTAAAAAGTAGTTCTCCCCTTAAAGGTACATACATTACAGTTGGGGAGGGTTTAAACTAGCTTGGCAGGGGGATGGGAACCTAAGAATAGAGTCAGTAGGGAGGGAAGAAAAACTGGAATTGGAAAACAAAAACGTAGAAAGTAAATTGGAAGGACAGAGGAATCAAGGCCTAGATAGTAGTCAACAAGGAGGTTTGCCTGTACTAAATGGTATATACTTCAATGCAAGGAGTCTAGCGAACAAGGCAGTGGAGCTGAGGGCACAGGTAGATACTTGGGACTATGATATTATAGCTATTACAGAGACGTGGCTGAAAGAGGGGCAGGTATGGCAGCTCAACATTCCTGGTTACAGGATTTTCAGACAGGAGAGAGAGGGAGGTAAAAAGGGAGGGGGTGTCACGGTATTGATTAAAGAAACTATTACAGCTGTGAGGAGGGATGATATGTTGGAGGGATCATCAAATGAGTTGAATTGAAAAACAAAAAAGGAGCGATCACACTGCTGGGAGTGTACTACAGACCCCCAAACAGTGAGAGGGAGATAGAAGAACAAATATGCAGACAAATTTCTGAGAAGTGCAAAAACTATAGAGCAGTAATAGTGGGGGATTTCAACTACCCCAATATTAACTGGGATAAAATTATTGTGAAGGGTAAAGAAGGTGCAGAATTCCTAAAATGCATCCAGGAGAACTTTTTTAGCCAGTATGTAGCAAGCCCAACAAGGGAGGGGGAGGTTCTGGACTTAGTTTTAGGGAATGAAGCTGGCCAGGTAGAAGGCGTATCAGTGGGGGAGCATTTTGGTGCTAGTGACCATAATTCAGTTAGATTTAAGGTAGTTATGGAAAAGGACAAGGATAGACCAGGAATAAAAATTCTAAATTGGGGAGAAGCAAATTTTGCTAAGCTCAGAGGGGATTTAGAGGGGACTGGAAACAGCTACTTGAAGGTAAATCAGTGTCAGAGCAGTGGGAAGCATTCAAGGAGGAGATCCGGAGGGTTCAGACCAAACATGTGCCCTTAAAGAAAAAGGTGGGACTAACAAATCTAGAGCCCCCTGGATGTCTAGGGACATACAGGGTAGGATAAAGAAAAAAAGGGAGGCGTATGACAGATACCGAGGGCTAAATACTCCAGAATCTTTAGAGGAGTACAGGAAATGCAGGGGTGCAATTAAAAATATTAGGAAAGCAAAGAGAGAGCATGAAAAATTCTTGGCAAGTCAAATCAAGGAAAACCCAAAGATGTTTTATAAATATATTAAGAGTAAGAGGATAACTAAAGAAAGGGTAGGGCCTATTAGAGATCATGAGGGCAATCTGTGTGTGGAGGCGGGAGATGTCGGTAGGGTTCCTAATGAATACTTTGCGTCTGTTTTCACAAAGGAGAGGGGCGAAGCAGACATTGCTATCAGGGAGGAGGAGTGCGAAATATTAGATGAAATAAACATAGTGAGAGAGGAAGTATTAAGGGGTTTAGTAGTTTTAAAAGTGGATAAATCCCCAGGCCCGGATGAAATGTATCCCAGGCTGTTAAGCGAAGCAAAAGAGAAAATAGCAGAGGCCCTGACCATCATTTTTCAATCCTCTCTGGTTTCAGGTGTGGTGCTGGAGGACTGGAGGACTGCTAACGTGGTATCTGACATGAATCTTGTCATTCATGTGAAAATGACTTATGTAATAATACTGGGCAGCCTGCTGGTGGCACTGTCCAGGGAGTGTATAAATACTCGGGCATGGGCCCAGCTTGCTCAGGGCATTCTTTAACAGGAACTAGTGAAGGACACAACTAGATCTCCATGTTGAAAAACAGTTGATTAAAGCCTTGTTTAATACTCAGACTGAGTGCCGAGTAGTTTTCTTACGTTAGTACCCTTGTTTAAAAAGGGAGAAAAGGATAGACCGAGTAATTACAGGCCAGTCAGCCTAACCTT
Source organism: Somniosus microcephalus (assembly GCF_052327205.1). NCBI lineage: Eukaryota > Metazoa > Chordata > Chondrichthyes > Squaliformes > Somniosidae > Somniosus > Somniosus microcephalus. Next base: position 4,906,409 of record NC_141016.1, on the reverse strand, counting down.
GGTGGTGGGAAAATTATTGGAAAGAATTCTGAAGGACAGGATAAATCTTCATTTAGAAAGACACGGATTAATCAAGGATAGTCAGCACGGATTTGTTAAGGGAAGGTCGTGTCTGACAAACTTGATTGAATTTTTTGAGGAGGTATCAATGAGGGTAGAGCATTTGATGTAGTGTTTCTGGACTTTAGCAAAGCTTTTGATAAGGTTCCACGTGGCAGACTGGTCACGAATTTAAAAGCCCATGGGATCCAGGGCAAAGTGTCAAATTGGATTCAAAACTGTCTCGGAGGCAGGAAGCAGAGGGTAATGGTTGATGGGTGTTTGTGTGACTGGAAGGCTGTTTCCAGTGGGGTTCCGCAGGGCTCAGTACTAGGTCCCTTGCTTTTTGTGGTATATATCAATGATCTACACTTCAATATAGGGGTATGATTATGAAGTTTGCAAATGATACTTGTGGTGTATGTAAACTGTACCACCTTAAGAGAACTACCTTAAGAAGATGGACTACTTTCTCTTGCTACTGTATATTGTAGTACCGGTGGTGACCACACCGGTATATAAGCTCTGTGTAGTAATTTGTAAAGCAGTTCAGCCCTGACCTTCAAGTAGTAAAGACTTGTTTAAGTTTTTCCTGTTGTCTGTGTCCACTTATTTAAAATAAGTATATCTGGAACACACAGACTCAACAGTGGCGACGAGTCGATCTTACCCAGCGGCAATTGCATCCAAGGCAGCTTCGTCCCCAGAACGGGCGTCGAGAAGAGGCATCCACCCTCATCATCCTGCTGAGCACCGCATTCGCACGGGAGGCATCGAGAACCCGGGTTGGAATTGCTGACCACGAAGTCCACCATCAGCGACAGGCAGTGATCATCCTTCTTCCACGGCGGTGGGTAAGCCGATCTAGCGACACGGGCAGAAAGTCGGCCGCGTTGTCAGTGGAGAAGGGGGGCGAGACCGGAGGAAAAAGGGCGGAGAACTCGACCGCAGCCGGTGTAAAGGGCCGGGCTGCAATCGGAACAGACGCGCAGCAAGAAAGGAAGCGCTAATACCCACGAGGACAGCGGGGAGTAAAAGCAGCAGCGTCGGGGGAAATTAAGGACCGTTGGGAGGCGAGAACGGCAACAGCGCGGTAATCGCCATTGTAGCCAGCGGGGGAAGAAGCCAAGTGCGGGAAGCCGCCATTTTAGTCGGCGCAGGAAGAAGACAAGCGCGGGAAAAGCCGCCAAGCGCGGGAAGCCGCCATTTTGGACTAAATAAATAAATAAATAAAATACTTAAAGAAACTTACAAGGATGCCTAAAAACGGTAACATCACTGCTTTTGATAGCGATGTCGAAGATTGGGCCACTTATGTGGAGCGTATTGAAGTTTATTGTACAGCAAATGAGATACCGGCTGAAAAGAAAGCACTAACCCTATTAAACTCGATGGGTGCGAAGACGTACAGGTTATTAAGGCACCTTGTAACACCAGGTAAACCGACGGATAAGACTTTCGCGAATATTGTTACTATCCTGCAAGAGCATTTAAACCCCACGCCGCTGCTGATAGCGGAACGATTTAAATTTTACAGAAGAACGCAGCTGAAAGAGGAAAGCAACGCTGAATTCTTAATTGAACTGCGCAAGCTATCAAAGTACTGTCAGTTTGGTACAGGACTAGCAGATGCTCTGAGAGATAAGTTCGTGTGTGGACTATTAAAAGAAGGAACTCAGAAGCGACTGCTAGAGGAAAAGGACCTTACGCTAGATAAAGCTGTCACCATTGCAGCATCGCATGAGGCGGCAGCACGAGGCACCGCGGAAATGCAGCTAAGGCCATCGGAACTCAGCACCAATCAAATGGCATTGGGTGCAGTAAAGTGCTATCGTTGCGGAAGGACAACGCACGATCAGAACCAGTGCTGGTTCAAAGATCAAGAATGCAGAAAATGTGGCAGACTCGGTCACATAGTGAAAGTATGCCGGTCAAGAAAGAAGACCAGCAACAAAAAGTCACCACAGAAGAAGTACAAAAAAGTACACAAGGTGACAGAGAACAGTTCGGATGAACAGAAGACGGATTCAGACTCCAGCAGTAAGGAACTGGGTTGTCCAAGAATACATAATGTGGGTAACACAGCAGACCGCCAAACTATTTGGGTTACACTCCAGATAGCAGGAGTCCAAGTGAAGATGGAATTGGACACGGGATCGGCATTGACGGTCATGAATAAGCAAGATTACAAAAGGTTATTCTCACACATTCCCCTAAGGGATACGGAGATTGTATTGAAAACATACACGGGGCAAAGAGTATACCCCATCAGAAAGATAAAAGTAAAGGTGGTCCACAAGGGTAAAGAAAGCAAAGGAATGGACTTGTATGTGTTACCTGAGGGAGGTCCACCACTACTGGGACGGGAATGGATCAGGAGAATAAATATGGACTGGCATTCCTTAAAAGCGCTAACTGTAGATTCCGGTAAAAAGGACGATGTCAAACCTAAACGACTGTCCAGAATATTGGACGATGCTAAGGAGGTGTTCCAACAGGGACTGGGAACACTGAAAGGAATTACGGCAAACATCAAGGTTGAAGAACATGCAAACCCGAAATTTTTCAAAGCCTTATGCGATACGACCTGCTGTGGAAGCTGAGCTGGAAGGGCTAGAATGTTTAGGAGTACTGTCAAAGGTGGACTGGAGCGAATGGGCCACGCCCATTGTTCCCGTCATGAAGCGTTCATTGAGCAACAAGCCGGGGGAACCGGGGAAGGTTCGCATCTGTGGCGATTTCAAGATCACTGTTAATCCGGTTCTTCACACGGTGCAATATCCGCTTCCGCGGATTGAGGATATCTTCGCTTCGTTGTCTGGCGGGAAACACTTCACCAAGATAGACCTGGCGCAGGCGTACTTACAGATGGAAGTTGATGAAGCGTCACGCCAGTATCTCACGATCAACACGCATAAGGGCTTATATCGGTATAATAGACTGGTTTTTGGAGTGGCATCGGCTCCAGCGATTTGGCAAAGGGCCATGGAGCAGGTATTACAGGGAATTCCTGGCACACAATGCTATCTGGACGACATTCTTATTACAGGAGATGATGATGAGGAACACCTTGCTAATTTGGAACAGGTGCTCACCAGATTGAAAGAGTATGGACTTCGAGTTAATCGCCAGAAATGTGAGTTCTTTCAGAAGCGAATCTTGTACTGTGGTCACGTCATTGACCAGGAGGGGCTTCACAAGTCACCTGACAAGATCGAAGCTGTTGTGAAGGCTCCCGCTCCGGAAAATGTATCCCAGTTGAGGTCGTTCCTAGGGTTGATTAACTATTACCATAAGTTTCTGCCAAATTTATCCACGGTGCTACACCAGCTGAACGTTCTTTTACAAAAGGGAGTGCCATGGAAGTGGAGCGAGGACTGTAAGTGGGCTTTTCACAAAAGCAAGGCATTGATCACCTCTAAGGAAGTGTTGGCTCACTTTAACCCAATGCTGCCTATTCGTTTAGCTTGTGATGCTTCTCCATATGGTATTGGGGCAGTGCTATCACATAAGTTGCCAAATGGCTTGGAAAGACCAGTCGCGTTCGCATCCAGATCATTGACCTCCGCTGAGCGCAACTATGCTCAGATAGATAGGGAGGCTCTCAGCCTCGTGTGGGGAGTAAAAAAAATTTAATCATTACCTGCAAGGCCAAAAGTTTACGCTGCTGACAGACCACCAGCCGTTGGTTTCCATTTTTAACCCTAAGAAGGGTGTTTCGGTGATGACAGCGCAGAGGCTCCAGAGATGGTCCCTTTTCCTAGGGGCACATCAATATGAGATCGAATTCAAAGGTACAAAGCAACATGGTAATGCTGATGGGCTGTCGCGCCTGCCACTACCTACAGCGGAAGAGGCACCGACAGTTGACCCTGTTGAGTTATTTCACTCGACCATCATCGAATGTTTGCCAGTCACCAATGCGAGTATTGAGAGAGAGACCAGGAACGACCCGACACTGTCTCGGGTCTACGAATTGACAGTGAAGGGATGGCCAGCACATGGCGAACCACTGTTACCGGCATTCTCAGCCAGACGAGAACAGCTGTCCGTTTGTCAAGGAACATTGATGTATGGAACAAGGGTGATTATTCCTCCTAAATTAAGGGAGAGAGTTCTAAAGGAACTGCATGAAGGTCATCTGGGGGGAGTCAAGATGAAAAGCCTTGCTAGAGCTTATGTGTGGTGGCCAGGTATCGACAAACAAATAGAGGATCTGACTAAAAGCTGCTCAGGGTGCCAAAAAGTTCAAAATGCACCTCCAATTGCACCGCTGCATCCATGGGAATGGCCGTCAACCCCATGGCAGCGTGTACATATCGACTTTGCAGGTCCATTCATGGATTCCATGTTTTTGATAGCGGTAGACGCACATTCTAAATGGCCAGAAGTGATTAAGATGGCGACCACTACCTCGGAAAAGACGATCGCAGTTCTTAGAACCATATTTGCAAGAAATGGATTGCCAGAACAGATATGTTCAGACAACGGACCGCAGTTCGTGTCAGAAGAATTCCAGAAATTCATGAAGAAGAATGGGGTGAAACACTATACATCTGCCCCATATCATCCGGCTACAAATGGGTTGGCCGAGAGATTTGTGCAAACGTTCAAAAAGGCGATAAAGGCCATGAGCGAAGACCATATACCACTACAACACAAGGTGGACAATTTCCTAATGGCATATCGAAACGCCACACATGCAGTGACAAATCAAAGTCCTGCCATGATGTTTTATAACAGGAGGTTGCGGTCCAGGTTGGATTTGTTAAAACCAAATGTGCGTAGGGAAGTCGAAAACAAACAGTTCCAGCAGGTAAATAACAAGACCACTCGGAGTTTCGAAATAGGACAACCAGTGTTAGCCCGGGACTATAAGAATGAGAAATGGCAATCTGGAAAAATTCGTGCCAGACAAGGACCCCTGATGTACACGGTAGAGATTGGTGAAAACGTAATACGACGTCATGCTGACCAACTTGTAGAATCGAGAACAAGGGTCGAACCCATGGCTACGGCAGAGACACCAGTGGAAGAAATTATTGAACCTGTAGCATCTACCTCAAACGCGAACGTACATGAGGATGTTCAGTCCATAAGAGATCAATTAGAGGAGTCACCCCAGCAACCAGAATCAGAGACCCCTGAAAGGCGTTATCCAACTCGGATCAGGAGGCCTCCTCAGAGACTGAATCTTTGAACAGTTGCATGAAAGTTGTATATATGTTATCCATATTATGTTTAAATTGGGGTGTACACTGTTAAGCTAAAAAGGGAGGAATTGTGGTGTATGTAACCTGTACCACCTTAAGAGAACTACCTTAAGAAGATGGACTACTTTCTCTTGCTACTGTATATTGTAGTACCGGTGGTGACCACACCGGTATATAAGCTCTGTGTAGTAATTTGTAAAGCAGTTCAGCCCTGACCTTCAAGTAGTAAAGACCTGTTTAAGTTTTTCCTGTTGTCTGTGTCCACTTATTTAAAATAAGTATATCTGGAACACACAGACTCAACAATACTAATATCGGCTGTGTGGTTGATACTGAAGAAGGAAGCTGTAGAATGCAGGAAGATATCAATAAATTAGTCAGGTGGGCAGAACAGTGGCAAATGGAATCCAATCCGGAGAAGTGTGAGGTAATGCATTTGGGGAGGGTTAACAAGGAAAGGGAATATACATTAAATGGTAGGACACTGAGTAGTGTAGAGGAACAAAGGGACCTTGGAGTGCATGTCCGCAGATCCCTGAAGGTAGCAGGCCAAGTAGATAAGGTGGTTAAGAAGGCATACGGAATGCTTGCCTTTATTAGCCGTGGCATAGAATACAAGAGCGGGGGGGTTATGCTTCAACTGTATAAAACACTAGTTAGGCCTCACCTAGAGTACTGAGTGCAGTTCTGGTCACCACATTACAGGAAAGATGTGATTGCACTAGAGAGGGTACAGAGGAGATTTACAAGGATGTTGCCGGGAGTAGAGAATCTTAGCTATGAGGAAAGACTGGATAGGCTGTGTTTGTTTTCCTTGGAACAGAGGAGGCTGAGGGGAGACCTTATTGAGGTGTATAAAATTATGAGGGGTTATGAGGGGCCTAGATAAAGTGGACAGAAAGGACCTATTTCCCTGAGCAGAGGGGTCAAAAATCAGGGGGCACAGATTTAAAGTAATTGGTGGAAGGTTTAGAGGGGATTTGAGGGGCAACTTCTTCACCCAGAGGGTTGTGGGGGTCTGGAACTCACTGCCTGAAAGGGTGGTAGAGGTAGAAACCCTGACCACATTTAAAAAGTCCTTGGATGTGCGCTTGGGATGCTGTAACCTGCAGGGCTACGGACCAAGAGCTGGGAAGTGGGATTAGGCTGGATAGCTCTTTGTTGGCCGGCGCGGACACGATGGGCCGAAATAGCCTCCTTCCGTGCTGTAACTTTCTATGATTCTATGGTTCTAGAAGTGTCTCTCCACAGAACGTAGGACATCAGAATGCACAGCACTAGAAAAGGTACCATTGAGGTAAATCTGGTCCAAGTCTCCAGGAAATATTATGTCCCACCATAACTCAAACCCCCTCCATCAAATTTAACCAGGTACTTATCCAACTCGCCTTTGAATTTGCTGATATGATCTTGCCTCACTCAGCAATACATTCAGCACTCTCTCCATAAACTCTCTGGACTCTCTGTTCACCCTCACTCTTCTAAGTTTGAGGCTTTGCCCTTTTGTTGTACAATCTGTGAGTATATTCAACATTTTGATGCTTATTTTGACTTTAACTTTCCTACATTACAACAATGACTACACCTCAAAAGTACTTTATTGGCTGGAAAGGGCTTTGGGACGCCCTGAGGTTGTGAAAGGCGCTGTATAAATGCATTGAAACATTCAAAAGGGAATCGGGTAAATACTTGAAGGAAAATATTCTACAGGGGAGTAGGATTAATTGGTTAGCTCTACCAAAGAGCCGGCACAGGCACGATGGGCTCTCGGCCAGCCACACTGGATAGCAAGGATTGCAGCGTACACTGCCCATGATTTCCTGCTCATTAAATGAACGGTCGGGGAGATTGTGGGCAGGAACAGTTGGATTTTTGCACACCCCATGCTGGGGGGCCTCAGCATCCCAGCTACGTGGCTCTGTATCCTTGGGCGCAGAGCTGAAATGGGCTGTGGACGGGTCGGTCGGTGAGGAGATCTGAAATGCCAAGAGTTGAGCCTAGCCCCTGGACTTATCTCGGATCTGCTGTGAGCCTCTGTTGACCAACAACAAATTATACACGTGCCAGTCAAAGAGTTAGAAACATAGAAAAATAGGAGGAGTAGTTGGCCATTCTGCCCTTCGAGCCTGTTCTAGCATTCAATATGATCATGGCTGATCCTCTATCTCAATACCATATTCCCACTCTCTCCCCAGTTCCTTGCTGCCAGGGGCCATCTCCAAGAGCTTAGATCGCAGGAGACCCAAAATCCACAGCCAGGCACAGCAATGGCCTGTGCCGCAAGTCATGTCTCTCTACTGAGGGCATTGACCTCAGGTTGCTGGGACAGTTGCATGGTCCAAATAAAATCTTCTACCAATGCAACCCTCTTGAATTGAAGACAAGTTTCCAAAAGGAAGACCAATTAGACATGACATTCAGTTTATTTACTGTCAATTTCTATCAAGAAGTAATTCCTAACTGGCACTGCTCATGATTTTTGTATCTCAACAAGGAATGTGTTGCGCACACAATGGACTCAAGTCAACGAGTTCTTCCCAATTGCTAATGTAAGGGAACGGAGTGTGTGTGTGGAAAGAGGGAGTTTGGTTTGGAAAAAAGCCCAGATCATTTTTTTTTAGCATTTATTGGTCTATCATTTTTAGAATTATCTAAATGAGAACCAACTGTACTCCAAAGTTGAAAAGGGCAACTAACACTCACTGTAACTCACCCTGAGATTATGAACTCATGGATGATTTCATGGCAGGCTAGCGCTGATGCGGGACTCCCGCACGCCCACGCCAATCTGCCGCTAACCCGCTGCAGAGCAGTAATACTGCTGCTGATAGGGTTACCATCGCTCGGAGGGAAGGAACTTGGCTTTGGGTGAAACCTTTAAAAGGTTGCAGTCAGCAAAAACACTGGTTAGCCCTCAGCTGGAGTATTGTGTCCAATTCTGGGCACCGCACTTTAGGAAGGATCTCAAGACCTTGGAGAGGGTGCGGAGGAGATTTACCAGAACGGTACTGGAGATGAGGGACTTCAGTTATGTGGAGAGACTGGAGAAGCTGGGGTTGTTCTCCTTGGAGCAGAGAAGGTTAAGAGGAGATTTAATAGAGGTGTTCAAAATCATGAAGGGTTTTGACAGAGTAAATAAGGAGAAACTTTTTCCAGTGGCAGAAGGGTCGGTGACTGTTCCCAGAGGCCATAGATTCAAGGTGACTGGCAAAAGAACCAGAGGGGAGAGGAGGAAACATTTTTTTACGCAGCGAGTTGTTGTGATCTGGAATGCGCTGCCTGAAAGGGCGGTGGAAGCAGATTCAATAGTAACTTTCAAAAGGGAATCGGATAAACACTTGAAGGAAAATATTTTACAGGGGAGTGGGATTAATTGGATAGCTCTACCAAAGAGCCGGCACAGGCACGTTGGGCCGAATGGCCTCCTTCTGTGCTGTATCATTCTGTGATTCTATGACTTCATTGACTGCAAAGTGCTTTGGGACGTCCTGATGTCGTGAAAGGCGTTGTATAAATGGATGTTCTTCTTTCTTCAGGTTCCTGAATTGATCTCGAAGACCACTCCCTGAGCAGTCACTTCCCCAGTGTGAACATTCCCAGCTTCTGCAGCCTCTCCTCATAACTCAGGTGCCCAATCCCAGCTCTCAGTTTAATTGCCTCTTGCTGCACCCTCTCCAAAACCTGGCTTTCTTTCTCGTGATCCGATGACTTCCGTTGTACTCGGTACTTCAGGCGGGGGCGGACCAGCCTCTGTACAACGACCGGCGCTCCGTATGAACCCTTCCCAAAAAAGCACAGCTGGAATTGGGACCTAACCAAGCTCGGATTCACAGGATAGACCCTACACCCTTGCTGCTCAATAGCCAATTATGGCAATTCACCCTCATTTAAGGGAGGGATTTTACGTCCGCACATGGCCAGCCTCACTGGATATCAAGGAGCGCACACGGCCCATGATTTTCTTCTCATTAAAATCATGAAGGGTGAGTGCAAAAGACAAGGCTGAAGCGTTTGCAATCATCTTCAGCCAGAAGTGCCGAGTGGATAATCCATATCGGCCTCCTCCCGAGGTCCCCACCACCACAGAAGCCAGTCTTCAGGCAATTCGATTTACTCCCCGTGATATCAAGAAATGGCTGAGCGCACTGGATACAGCAAAGGCTATGGGCCCCGACAACATCCTGGCTGTCGTGCTGAAGACTTGTGCTCCAGAACTAGCCGCGCCTCTAGCCAAGCTGTTCCAGTACAGCTACAACACTGGCATCTATCCGACAATGTGGAAAACTGCCCAGTAATGTCCTGTCCACAAAGAACAGGACAAATCCAATCCGGCCAATTAGCGCCCCATCAGTCTACTCTCAATCATCAGCAAAGTGATGGAAGGTGTCGTCGACAGTGCTATCAAGCGGCACTTACTCACCAATAACCTGCTCACTGATGCCCAGTTTGGGTTCCACCAAGACCACTCGGCTCCCGACCTCATTACAGCCTTGGTCCAAACAAGGGCAAAGGAGCTGAATTCCAGAGGTGAGGGGAGAGTGACTGCCCTTGACATCAAGGCAGCATTTGACCAAGTGTGGCATCAAGGAGCCCTAGTAAAACTGAAGTCAATGGGAATCGGGGGGAAAACGCTCCACTGGCTGGAGTCATACCTAGCACAAAGGAAGATGGTAGCAAAATACTACGGATGCTGAAAATCTGAAATAACAACAGAAAACACTCGAAAAACTCAGCAGGCCAGGCAACATCCGTGGAGAGAGAAACAGAGTTAACGTTTCAGGTCTGGGACCCTTCATCAGAACTGGAGAAGGCTAGAGATGCAACAGATATTAAGCAGGTGCAGAGATGTGGGGGGTGGGGGGGGGCGGGGGCGCGGAGGGAGGAATTGAAGGAACATACTGCGCTTTTGTAAGAGGCAGGAAAGATAAAATGTTGCAAATGGGAATGGCAAAATCATACTGCATGAAAAATGGGGGCAGGGGTTATAGTTTAAAATTGTTGAACTCAATGTTGAGGCCAGAAGGCTTTAAAAGTGCCCAATCGAAAGATGAGGTGCTGTTCCTCGAGCTTATGTTGAACTACATTGGAACAATGTAATAGGCCGAGGACAGAGAGATCAGAGTGGGAGTGAAGCTGTGAATTAAAGTGACAGGCGACCGGAAGCTCAGGGTCACCCTTACGGACTGAACGGAGGTGTTCCGCAAAGCGGTCGCCCAATCTGCGTTTGGTCTCCCCAATGTAGAGGAGACTGCATCGTGAGCAGCGAATACAGTATACTAAATTGCAAGAAGTACAAGTAAATCGCTGTTTCACCTGGAAGGAGTGTTTGGGGCCTTGGACAGTGGGAAAGGAGGAGGTAAAAGGGCAGGTGTTGCATCTCCTGCGCTTGCATGGGAAGGTGCCAGGCGAAGGGGAAGGGCTGTTAGGGGTGATAGAGGAGTGGACCAGGGTGTCGGGGAGGGAGCGGTCCCTTCGGAATGCTGAAAGGGGAGGTGAAGGGAAGATGCGTTTGGTGGTGGGATCACGTTGGAGGTGGCGGATAAGGCAGAGGATGATCTGTTGAATGTGGAGGCTGGTGGGGTGAAAGGTGCTGGTTGTGGTGGTTGGAGGTCAATCATCACAGCCCCAGAACATTGCTGCAGGAGTTCCTCAGGGCAGTGTCCTAGGCCCAACCATCTTCAGCTGCTTCATCAATGACCTTCCCTCCAACATGAGGTCAGAAATGGGGATGTTTGCTGATGACTGCACAGTGTTCAGTGCCATTCACAGCTCCTCAGATAATGAAGCCGTCCATGCCCACATGCAACAAGGCCTGGACAATGTTCAGGCTTGGGCTGATAAGTGGCAGGTAACATTCGTGCCACGCAAGTGCCAGGCAATGATTATCTCCAACAGGCGAGAGTCTAACCACCGCCCCTTGACTTTCAACAGCATTACCATCGCTGAATCCCCCACCATCAACATCCTCGGGGGTCACCATTGACCAGAAACTTACCTGGACCAGCCACATAAATACTGTGGCAACAAGAGCAGGTCAGAGGCTAGGTATTCTGTGGCAAGTGTCTCACCTCCTGGCTCCCCAAACCCTTTCCACCATCTACAAGGCACAAGTAAGGAGTGTGATGGAATACTCTTCACTTGCCTGGATGAGTGCAGCTCCAACAACACTCAAGAAGCTCGACACCATCCAGGACAAAGCAGCCCGCTTGATTGGCACCCCATCCACCACCTTAAACATTCACTCTGTCCACCACCGGCGCACCGTGGCTGCAGTGTGTACCATCTACAAGATGCACTGCAGCAACTCGCCAAGGCTTCTTCGGCAGCACCTCCCAAACCCGCGACCTCTTCCACCTAGAAGGACAAGGGCAGCAGGCGCATGGGAACACCACCACCTCCAAGTTCCCCTCCAAGTCACACACCATCCTGACTTAGAAGTATATCACCGATCCTTCATCGTCGCTGGGTCAAAATTCTGGAACTCCGTAACAGCACTGTGGGAGTACCTTCACCACACGGACTGCAGAGGTTCAAGAAGGCAGCTCACCGCCACCTTCTCAAGGGCAATTAGGGATGGGCAATAAATGCTGGCGTTGCCAGCGATGCCCACGTCCCATAAATGAATTTTTTTTTAAATGAACGGTCGGGGAGCTTGTGGGCAGGAACAGTTGGATTTTTGCACACCCCATGCTGGGGGGCCTCAGCATCCCAGCTACTTGGCTCTGTATCCTTGGGCGCAGAGCTGAAATGTGCTTTGGACGGGTTGGTAGGTGAGGAAATCTGAAATGCCGAGAGTTAAGCCTAGCCCCTGGAGTTATCTTGGAACTGCCGTGAGCTCCTGTTGACCAACAACAAATTATACACGTGCCAGTAAAAGAGTTCATTGATGCCAGGGGCCATCTGCAAGAGCTTAGATCGCAGGAGACCCAAAATCCACAGCCAGGCACAGCAATGAACTAGAATGGCCTGTGCCACAAGTCATGTCTCTCAAGTTGTTGGGACAGTTGCATGGTCCAAATAAAATCTTCTACCAACGCAACCCTCTTGAATTGAAGACAAGTTTCCAAAAGGAAGACCAATTAGACATGACATTCAGTTTATTTACTGTCAATTTCTATCAAGAAGTAATTCCTAACTGGCACTGCTCATGGTTTTTGTATCTCAACAAGGAATGTGTTGCGCACACAATGGACTCAAGTCAACGAGTTCTTCCCAATTGCTAATGTAAGGGAACGGAGTGTGTGTGTGGAAAGAGGGAGTTTGGTTTGGAAAAAAGCCCAGATCATTTTTTTAGCATTTATTGGTCTATCATTTTTAGAATTATCTAAATGAGAACCAACTGTACTCCAAAGTTGAAAAGAGCAACTAACACTCACTGTAACTCACCCTGAGACTATGAACTCAAGGATGATTTCATGGCAGGCTAGCGCTGATGCGGGACTCCCGCGCGCCCATGCCAATCTGCCGCTAACCCGCTGCAGAGCGGTAATGCTGCTGCTGATAGGGTTACCATCGCTCGGAGGGAGGGGTTATGGTGAAGCCTTTAAAAGTTTGCAACCAGTTCAAACACTGGTTAGTCCTCAGCTGGAATATTGTGTCCAATTCTAGGCACCACACTTTAGCAAGGAAGTCAATGCCTTAGAAAGGGTGCAGAAGAGATTTACTAGAATGGTGCCAGGGATGTGGGACTTCAGTTATGTGGAGAGACTGGAGAAGCTGGGGTTGTTCTCCTTAGAGCAGAGAGGTTTAAGAGGAGATTTGATAGAGGTGTTACAAATCATGAAGGGTTTTGATAGAGTAAATAAGGTCTATGGTAAGGTCTTTGATAGACTTAACATGGTCTCATTGAATGGCAGAACAGGCCCAAGGGGCTGAATGGCCCACTCCCAGCCCTATGTTCCGAAGTTTATCAAGGAATATGGATCAAAGATGGGTAAATGGAGTTGAGCTACAGATCATCCATGATCCAATTAAATGGTTGAACAGGCCCAAGGGGCTGAATGGCCCACTCCTGTTGCTGTAAATGTATACAATTGCTTAACATCATTGGTAGACATATCGCTACCGCGCACCCTGCTCTCTGGGATATAGTCGCATGAAAACCAGTTATTGCATTCTGGCGCAGCAAGACATTGCAACCTAAATAAAGCCCAAGTGTCTTCGCTGAATACTGTTGCATCAAGGGGAGGCCCCTTTAACTGGACGGGTCAAGCCGTGACATCACCCAGATCCCAGAGTCGGGTAAAACCAATGGATTACAGAGACACGCATTTACACAGAGCCATCCATTGCAAATCTCACTTTCCATTTGCTCCTATTGCATTGCACTCTTGCTCATACCCATCTTTAAACAAATTGTTCCTTTTGTTTTTGAATTCTAACATAACCGAAAGAGAGAGCACGATTGCCCTCATTTTGTGGGGGGCGAAAAGGAGCTTCTGTTCAGTCTTTCATATTGCTTATATTTGGCCAACTGCATTGATCAGGATTTTCTGGCAGGACCTATTCCTGGAGGTGTCATCGTGTGACCTCCCGCTCCCAACCACCCTTCCCGGTCAAACAGCCTTTTTTCCCCCCACTCCAATATTTATCCAACCATTAAATGAATTGTGTTCAAAGAAAAAAAACCATACAGTTTGTTTAATGATGGCATAATTTTACGTAGAGTTGCATCGAATGCGCAGCAGAGAAAGAGGCCATTCGGCCCAACTGGTCCATGCTCCACTTTCCATTTACTCCGACTGCAGAGCTCTCTTTCCACCCCTCTTCATCTCACCCTATCCTTCTATTCCTTTCTCCCTCTCGCTTTCCCTTAAATGCCTCAGTGGGCAGCACCCGCACCTCAGAGTCAGAAGGTTGTGGGTTCATAGTCCCACTCCAGAGACTTGAGCACAAAAAGCTAGGCTGACACTCCCAGTGCAGTACTGAGGGAGTGCTGCAGTGTCGGAGGGGCAGTACTGAGGGAGCGCCGCACTGTCGGAGGGGCAGTACTGAGGGAGTGCAGCACTGTCGGAGGGGCAGTACTGAGGGAGCGCTGCACTGTCGTAGGGAGAGTGCTGAGGGAGCGCCACACTGTCGGAGGGGCAGTACTGAGGGAGTGCCGCACTGTCGGAGGGGCAGTACTGAGGGAGCGCCGCACTGTCGGAGGGGCAGTACTGAGGGAGCGCCGCACTGTCGGAGGGGCAGTACTGAGGGAGTGCTGCACTGTCGGAGGTGCCATCTTTCGGATGAGACGTTAAACCCAGGCCCCGTCTGCCCTGTCAGTTGGACGTAAAAGATCCCACGGCCACTATTTTGAAGAAGAGCAGGGGGGGAATTCTCCCCCGTGTCCTGAGGCCAATATATATCCCTCAACCAACATAACAAAAACAGATTATCTGGCCATTATCACATTGCTGTTTGTGGGAGCTTGCTGTGCGCAAATTGGCTGTCGCGTTTCCCAACAACAGTGGCTCCACTTCAAAAGTATCTCATTGGCTGTAAAGCGCTTTGGGACGTCCAGGGGTCGTGAAAGGCGCTGTAGAAATGCAAGTCTCTCTTTCTTTCAATGCCATTCACCACAACTACTTGTGGTCGAATGTTCCAAACTCTTCCTGGAGACTGTAGGACAATCCTCGAGGATTGGCGACTCTACACTTCATAGTTGTGTGCGCGATTTGCGAGTGGGTCTTCCCTATTGGTATATTTATGTACATGTGTAATGGAATAATTGGATCAACCTACTGTATTAAGTCAGTTAACTTCAAATCAGGCCCCTCCAAGCAGGCAGGCTGATTCACTATTCGAGTGTAATGGATGACGGACCAGTCGCTGCCAAGCAGAGGCTGCAGACAGTGAAAAGCAACAGCCTCTCTTTTCTTTAATTTCTAGAAGTTGTTAATGACTCAGGGACATGGCAAGGTGCAAACAGCTGGGATGACCTCAGCTGTGGAGCCATTCCAGTCAGTCGCTAATTAGCCTGACTAAAAATAAATGAGAGGCAGGACTCTGGAATGTTCCAACAACAATTGACGCAACCTTTGGGCAGCGTGAGCATTTCCACCTTAAAACGTAGCCTCGTCCAATGCTGCTGATTTTCTTTCGGGCCCTCACAGTAGAATTTCAGCACCATTTCCAAACATAACACAAGGTTCAACATTTTTTCATTTTTCCACCCTGGTTCTAATTTTATTTTGACAAGGTGCGGTAGCTGAAATGGGCAGAGAGTGTTCCCATTAGATGGGGAGCAGGATCATTCAACCGTGTCTTTTCGGTGGTCCTGAACACGCAGCGCAGTCGCGGCGAAAATAACGGCCCGAGGGCACAGACGAGAAGGGACCATTCAGCCCTTACCAATCGTCTGTGCCACTTTGCACAGACAACCGCCCCCCCCCTCCCACCACCCCCATCCAGCCCGCCTGTGATGAGGAAAAAACATACCAAAGATAAATTCCCCTGCGGCCAAATCAGGAAAAGCTCCGGCAAATTTTTCTGCAATTCCCCGAGGCTCCAGCAGACCACCTATCACTCATTACAATCAGGGACGGATTAACGCAAGTGTTTTTGTGCTTGTTCCCAGGAGCCTTGGCCAAATATGGGGCTCCTGCCAGGGTAGGCAGTTTCATTTAAGTTCAACAACTTCAGATCATGACCACTGCTCCCATTTCTTTTTTTTTCCGGACAGCAGCTGTTGGTAATGGTTCTGCTGTTGTCATTTACACCTCCTCCCGACCCATCTTTTGTTTCCCGCCCGCTTTTGCCTTCCACGTCATCCCTTTTGTCATTTAATCTCTCCTGCCTTCCACCCCGACCGCAGAGCTTCCCCTTTCGCTCGTTCCTCTCCTCCCCACTTTCCCCGTCTCTGCACTTGCTTAAAACCTGTTACATTGGAAACACAAAGCCAGATTTGTGCTTGTCTTTTTCCTGATCAAAAAAGCTTGTTTTTGCATTGCATTGCTCAAAGTAAGAGGTTTTTGTTTTACAAAATTTAAACGATTCATAACATTTAACATCAAAAAAGAAACATTTTTTTGAGGCCCATGTGTCGCTCATTAAGTGCATCGTTTTTGGGTTTTGTGTTTTTAAAAATAAAACAATTGCACAATATTTATTTTGTAAATGTGCCAAAGTTGAATATTTTGAACATTCTCTTCAAACCTTAAAACTTGCTGACGTAAGAAAACTACTAGGCACTTGGTCTAAGCTTTAATCAACTGTTTTACAACATGGAGGTCTAGTTGTGTCCTTCACTAGTTCCTGTTAAGAATGTCCTGCGCAAGCTGGGCCCGTGCCCGAGTATTTATACTGTCCCTGGACAGCGCCACCCGTAGGCCACTCAGTATTATTTCATAAGTCTTTCTTTCATGAATGACTGATTCATGTCACTTGCTACATCTCTAACTTTTTCTAGCTCTGACGAAGGGTCATCGGCCTGAAACGCTGACTCTGTTTCTTTCTCCACAGACGCTTCCTGACCCGCTGAGCATTTCCAGTTTCTGTTTCAGATTTCCAGCATCCGCAGTGTTTTGCTTTAATTTCATTTCGGTGCAGCGTATTGCGATCTGATTCGATTTGTTATTAATGCAGTGGGTAAACAAAGTACAGGGGATCATGCCAGGGGATCTCAGAGACGCCGTAATTGTGACCATCTTCAAGAACGGTGACAAGTCCGATTGCGGTAATTACAGAGGAGTTTCCCTGCTGTCTGCCACAGGGAAAGTCATCGCAAGAATCCTCCGCAATCACCTTCTCCCAGTGGCTGAAGAGCTCCTCCAACTAAAAGGCACAATGGACATGATCTTCACCGCGCGTCAATTACAAGAGAAATGCAGGGAACAGCACCAACCGCTGTACATGGCCTTCTTTGATCTCACAAAGGCTTTCGACACTGTCAACCGTGAGGGATTATGGAGTATCCTCCTCAAATTCGGCTGCCCTCAAAGGTTTGTCACCATCCTCCGCCTGCTTCATGACAACATGCAAGCTGTGATCCTGACCAACTGTTCCACCACAGACCCAATTCACGTATGGACGGGGGTCAATCAAGGTTGTGTCAACGCACCAACGCTCTTCTCGATCTTCCTTGCTGCAATGCTGCATCTCACCCTCAGTAAGCTCCCCGCTGGAGTGGAGTTCATTTACAGAACAAATGGGAAACTGTTCAACCTCTGTCACCTCCAGTCCAGATCCAAGGTCATCCCATCCTCTGTTGTCGAATTACAGTATGCAGACGATGCTTGCGTCTGCGCACACTCTGAGGCCGAACTCCAAACCATCGTCAACACCTTCACCGAAGCGTACGAGAGCATGGGCCTTACACTAAACATCCGTAAGACAAAGGTCCTCTACCAACTTGCCCCCGCCACACAGTACTGCCCCCCGATTATCAAAATCCACGACAAGGCCTTGGACAACATGGACCACTTTCCATACCTCGGGAGCCTACTGTCAACAAGGGCAGACATCGATGACAAAGTCCAACACCGTCTTCAGTGTGCCAGTGCAGCCTTCGGTCGCCTGAGGAAGAGAGTGTTTGAAGACCAGGACCTCAAACCTGGCACTAAGCTCGTGGTCTACAGAGTAGCAGTGATACCCGCCCTGCTGTATGCCTCAGCGACATGGACCATGTACAGCAGGCACCTCAAAGCACTGGAGAGATACCACCAACACTGCCTCCGCAAATTCCTGCAAATCCATTGGCAGGATAGGCGCACCAACGTCAGTGTTCTCACTCAGGCCAACATCCCCAGCATCGAAGCTTTGACCATGCTCGATCAGCTCCGATGGATGGGTCACATTGTCCGCATGCCCGATACGAGACTCCCAAAACAAGTGCTCTACTCGGCGCTCCGACATGGCAAGAGAGCCCCAGGTGGGCAGAGGAAACGCTTCAAGGACACCCTCAAAGCCTCCTTGAAAAAGTGCAACATCCTCACCGACACCTGGGAATCCCTGGCCCAAGACCGCACAAAGTGGAGGAGAAGCATCCGGGAAGGCGCTGAACACCTCAAGTCTCTTCGCCGGGAGCAAGCGGAAGCCAAGCGCAAGCAGCGCAAGGAGCGCACGTCAACCCAAGCACCCCACCCACCCGCCCCTTCAACCACCGTCTGCCCCACCTGTGACAGAGACTGTAGGTCCCACATTGGACTCATCAGTCACCTGAGAACTCATTTTTAATGTGGAAGCAAGTCATCCTCGGTTCCGAGGGACTGCCTAAGAAGAGAAGAAGAAACAAACTACAGGCCTATTTCTTCATACATTTTACGACACATTTGAGTTTTAATGTAACCGAGTCCGGAGAGGCCTTGAATGCTCTTGATACTCTCTGGAGTTTAGAAGAATGAGAGGTGATTTCATTGAAACATACAAGATTCTGAAGGGGAATTGACAGGGTAGATGCTGAGAGATTGTTTCCCCTGGCTGGAGTGTCTAGCACTTGGGGTCACAGTCTCAGGATAAGGGGTCGGCCATTTAAGACTCAGATGAGGAAGAATTTCTTCACTCAGAGGGTTGTGAATCTTTGGAATTCTCTACCCCAGAGGGTTGTGGATGCTCAGTCATTGGGTATATTCAAGGCTGAGATCGATAGATCCTAGGGGAATCGAGGGATATGGGGATCGGGTGGGAAAGTGGAGTTGAGGTCAATGATTAGCCGTGATCTTATTGAATGGTGGAGCAGGCTCGAGGGGCCGTATGGCCGACTCCTGCTCCTATTTCTTATGTTCTTGTGTTCTTACACTGAGGGCCTTAAGAATTCTTAATCAATCTCCGTTTGCAATCACAACTAACTACAAGATGCACTGCAGCAACTCGCCAAGGCTTCTTCGGCAGCACCTCCCAAACCCACGACCTCTTCCACCTAGAAGGACAAGGGCAGCTGGCGCATGGGAACACCACCACCTCCAAGTTCCCCATCAAGTCACACATTTGGAAATATATCGGTCGTTCCTTCATCGTCGCTGGGTCAAGATCCTGGAACTCCCTCCCTAACAGCACTGTGGAGTACCTTCACCACACGGACTGCAGCGGTTCAAGGCGGCGGCTCACCACCACCTTCTCAAGGGCAGTTAGGGGATGGGCAATAAATGCTGGCCTTGCTCACGTCCAACGAACGAATAAAAATAAATGGCTGAGCAGGGTTTCTTGAGCTTTCATTTTGTATTGTACTCTGCACCTTGCACAGCTTTAGGGACAGAGAGGCGCAGTACACTCAAAGGTTTAAGCTACAATTGGTGGGTCGAGCAAGATATCTACTAACAAGCAAACAGATGGAGCAGCCTGGATATTCAGATGTTCAGACTAGATTCCAGAGCCTTAGGGATGAATGAGATCCACCAGTCGAAAACCTCAGTCTATTTCCTTCGCTCTTGCAGAGCGAATGGCTTGAGACCCTCTGGTTTTGTAATGGGTGCGCGCTGTTGTGCCTGGGGTTTCTGTTTTTATTACCTCGGGCTGCAGAACAGCATTTTCTACCTAATTTCCACTCCCGCTTGTTTTCTGCACTCTTCAGTTTGCCCGCCGCGTCCACGCTCTCCTCCTTTGCGCAAGGTGAGCAGGACGGCAGCCGCCAGGGGCTCTGGCGGATGATCGACACACTAATGCCTTCCCTTTGATGTGCCTGCCCGACACTTGGCAAAAGCCCGTCCCAGGGGCCCACTATCAGAGTGCCAACTCCGGCGAGCTGCGGATTACGGGACTCACTAAAAATAATATGCCGTGTAACCCAAAGGGACAGCCTCGACTGGTGAGTCATGACGACATGTTGGCATCGGGTTTCAACAAAGAACGTTTCACTTCCCAGCACTGTGCGACTCAATGCTCCGAGATTCACATCTACATTATTATCTTGCTGCCTTGGCATCATCTCCCTCGCTGACAGGGCTGCAAGTGTGCACAAGTAATGATAAGTTAGTGCTTACAGCACAAGCTCTCAGTATCCCTCATTTACGAGATATCGCTCACAGTTTTAATCTGCTACGCACTTTGCCCTCAGTAAAAAACAGTATCGAATGAAGCTTAACGTAAGCTCGAGGAACAGCAACTCATCTTTTGATTCGGCACTTTACAGCCTTCCGGACTCAACATCAAGTTCAACAATTTCAGACTATAACCTCTGTCATAAATCGTGCCATTCATGTAGAAATGACTTATGAAATATACTGGGCGGCCTGCTGGTGGCGCTGTCCAAGGAGAGTATAAATACTCGGGCACGGGCCCAGCTTGCTCAGGGACATTTTGTAAACAGGAACTAGTGAAGGATAACTAGACTTCCATGTTGTGAAACAGTCGATAAAAGCCTTGTTTAATACTCTGACCAAGTGCCTAGTCGTTTTCTTACGTCAACCTCTGCTCCCATTTCTTTGGACGGCAGCTGTTGCTGATGATTCTGCTGTTGCCCTTTACACCTTCTCCAGACCCATCTTTTGTTTCTTAACTTGTCCCATTACCATCTCCTTTTGCCTCGCACCGTCATCCCTTTTGTCATTTAATCTCTCCTGCCTTCCGCCCTATCACAGACCTTCCCTTTTCTTCTTTCCTCTCCTTCCCCCCCTTTTCCTGCCTCTGCACTTGCTCAAAAACCTGTTACATCTCCAACTTCTTCCATTTCTGAGGAAAAGTCACTGATGTGAAACGCTGACTCTGTTTTTCTCTCTCCGCAGATGCTGCCTGACCGGCTGGATATTTCCAGCATTTTCTGTTCAGATTACAGATTTCCAGCATCCGCAGTATTTTGCCTTTGTGTCAAAGACTGCTCGTTTGGCTCAGAACTTCCCAGAAGTGCTTCAGGTCCAATTAATTACTCTGGAAGTGCGGCCACTGTTGTTATGTTGGCAAGTGCAGCAGTTGTAAACAGCAAGATCCCAGCAACACCAAAGCAAGGTGAATGATTGGTTAACCTATTGTTGGTGGTGCTGGCGGAGGGAGAAATGTCAGCCAGGACACTGGGAGATCTCGCTGCGCTTCTTCAGTTAGTGCTGCAGGATCCTTTACATTCACCTCACCAGACAGGGCCTCAGTTTCATGCCTCACCTGAAAGACGCAGCCCCCTGACTTCCTCAGCGCTGCACGCGAGAATTACCTCAGGCGATGCGCTTTAGGCTGTAGCGGGGGCTTAAACCTTCAATGTTCTGACTCGCAGGTGAGAGTGCTACCAGCACTGAGCCAAGCCGACACAATCTTCTCATTTGTAAAACTCTTCCCTGCAACGTGTTTGACATGAATCAGTCATTCATGAAAGAAAGACTTATGAAATAATACTGAGCGGCCTGCGGGTGGCGCTGTCCAGTGAGAGTATAAATACTTGGGCACGGGCCCAACTTGCGCAGGGCATTCTTAACAGGAACTAGTGAAGGACACAACTAGACCTCCATGTTGTAAAACAGTTGATTAAAGCTTTGTTTAACGCTTAGACCAAGTGCCTAGTAGTTTTCTAACGTCAGTGTTCTTGATAACCATGGCAGAATGGTTTCCCTGACAATGAAAATGTGGTCTCAGGGCAGATTGATACCCCAACACATTGTGCCCCAAAATGGTAGGATGTGGGTTTGAGGTGTGACACTGATCTTGGCGATGGTGGTGGCTAGATATTTTTTCCGCAACAGAGAATGGAAAAACCAGAGATACAGTCGCACACGCTCCAACTCTCATGCACTTCATGACAAAAGCAAAAAGAGGCAGAGATCCGGGAGCAGCTGAAAGCTGAGCTTACTGAGACTTAAAAAAGCAAGGGGAAAATACATTAATGCAGGGCTTCCTTTAACAGAAATACAGCAAATTGTTATTGAACCTTCTATAGAACTGGCTCACTAAACTGGATGGATGAGGTGATGGTCTTCTGGTCAGCTTGGTACTGCTTGGAGGAGGTGCAGCATAATTTGGATGGAGTGCATCGTAAGTTGGATGAGGTGCAGTGTAAGTTGGATGAGGTACAGCGTAAGTTGGATGAGGTACAGCATAAGTTGGATGAGGTGCAGCGTAAGTTGTATGAAGTGCATCGTAAGTTGTATGAAGTGCATCGTAAGTTGGATAAGGTGCGGTGTAAGTTGGATGAGGTGCAGTGTAAGTTGGATGGAGTGCATCCTAAGTTGTATGAAGTGCACCGTAAGTTGGATGAAGTGCATCGGAAGTTGGATGAGGTACAGCGTAAGTTGGATGAAGTGCATCGGAAGTTGGATGAGGTGCAGCGTAAGTTGGATGAGGTGCAGTGTAAGTTGTATGAAGTGCATCGTAAGTTGGATGAAGTGCATTGTAAGTTGGATGAAGTGCATCGTAAGTTGGATAAAGTGTAGAGTGTCGAGCAATGCCACCAGGTGGAGTACTTCGCAGCACAGTATCCCATATCAAGAGTGGAGTGAATTCATGCTTCTGCAAACTGATCACGGAGCGGGGCTAGAGCTGGTGCAGTGCTCTCCGGACTCGACCCCCTCATTCCCTCATCTTACTGACTACGAAGAATTAGAATGGAAAAATGATGGGGGAAGGTTAATTTAAAAAAATAATAGAGATGAAAAGTTAAAGGATATAAACTTACGCACATTCTATATCACGCACCAGCAGATCTCCCGTGGCATTGCTCACAGTCAGCATGCCCTGTTTGATAACAATAGTGGCGCTATTAACAAGTGTAATGAAGAAAGTGTGACAGGAAGTAAGTGTGACAGGAAGTAAGTGTGACAGGAACTAAGTGTGACAGGAAGTAAGCGTGACAGAAAGTAAGCGTGACAGGAAGTAAGCATGACAGGAAGTAAGTGTTACAGGACGTAAGTGTGACAGGAAGTAAGTGTGACAGGAAGTAAATGTGACAGGAAGTAAGTATGACACTTACAGAAAGTGCAAACTTTGGACAAGACTAGATATACACAGACATACAGACACACAGGCTAATACTTTACTACAGGAAACTCTCTTTTAACCGGCACCTAAATATCCGGAAATCTCTCTTAACCGGCAAAATTCAGGAGTAGGTTCGTGGCCGTGTAACCGGGGTTCCTGCACCTGTGGCCGTGTAACCGGGGTTCCTGGATCTGTAGCCGTGTAACCGGGGTTCCTTGATCTGTAGCCGTGTAACCGGGGTTCCTGGATCTGTAGCCGTGTAACCGGGGTTCCTGCACAAGTGCCAAGTAATCGGGGCTCCTGCACCTGTGGCCGTGTACGGGGCTCTCATACCTTGGTAAGTATACCTTTCTGTAATCCGGACTTTTTGACCAACCGGCACCACGCCGGTCCCGTCGGTGCCGGATAAAAAAGAGTTTCCTGTATAAGAAGTAATTTTTGCAGCTTTCTAATACCAGCCAGAGGGATTAATATCTTCCATTTACTCACACCACAGTACTGATAACACACACCCATATTGATGCTTCAACAGGTGCAAATCTGTAAAAGTTCTGGCAAGAAATGTCACAGGGAAAAAATAATTCTTTTTCTCACTTTCTTCGAACTCTTCAGTTTAATAGTTATTGAAACACTGGCGGGGGTGGTGGGGAGAAAGGCTGTTTGATTGGACGGGCTAGATCATGTGTTGTAACCTCCAGGAGTATGTCCAACCAGAGTTGGCGACCCGACACCGATCCCGTTTCCAAACCATCCTTCGTGTCACCGCGAAGAGGGAATCTGCCTCACCGCAAGGCTGAAGACGGCAAGCTGAGTGCAGCCTTAGACGCCGTAATGCCACCTGAATTACTTGATTAAGTTACAGAGAATTACCTCAAATTAACAGCAGGGAAACAGGCCATTCGGCCCAACTGGTCCGTGCCGGTGTTTATGCTCCACACCAGCCTCCTCCCACCCCTCTTCATCTCATCGTATCAACATATCCTTCTATTCCTTCTGGACTCAACATAGAGTTCAACAATTTCAGATCATAACCTCGGCCCCTATCCTATATACAGGAAACTTTGGTTTATCCGGAGGTTGTATGGCCAGAAACCTCGATCTAACGGCAGAAATCAGCAGCCGTTTTGTTAGGTTTTTTTTCTTCTCCTAGCATTTTTTTAAACAGTCAGTCTCTGGAAAGCCTCTCTGAAGCTGTTGCTAAGCTACAGAGACGCTTCCAAGGTACGGGCCGACTGTTTACAAGCTGTTGCTAAGCAACAGTGTTTGTTGTCAGATACGGAGATGAAAACCTCCGTATCCTTCAACATTAGCGCTGGTCTGTCCGGAAGTTTTCATAGATCGGCATCACGCCAGATTGGTGCCGGATATCACGAAGCTTCCTGTATATTTTTTATCCACACCTTTTGTTTGTGTCTTTTCTTCTCTCCCACATGGCAGCTGTCCTTCATTCTGCCAGCGCAATTTACATTTCATCTCGAGCCATCCTTTGGTTCTTAACCTGTCCCATTACCATCTCCTCTCGCCTTGAATATCTCTTAATGTCTCTTAACCTCTCCTGCCTTCTATCCTATCACAGACCTTCCCTTTTGTTCTTTCATCCCCTCCCCCCTTTCCCGGCCCCTAAACTTGCTTAAAAATCTGTTCCATTTCCTGCTTTTTCCAGTTCTGATGAAAGGTCATCGACCTGAAACGTTAACACTGTTTCTCTCTCCACAGACGTTGCCTGACCTGCTGAGTATCTCCAGCATTTTCTGTTTTTATTTCAGATTTCCAGCATCTGCAGTATTTTCTTTTTGTCCCTCTATTCCTTTCTCCCTCATGTGCTTATCGAGCTTCCCCTTAAATGCACCTACACTATTCGCCTCAACCACTCCCTGACATGAATCAGTCATTCATGAAAGAAAGACTTATGAAATAATACTGAGCGGCCTGCGGGTGGCGCTGTCCAGGGAGAGTATAAATACTCGGGCATGGGCCCAGCTTGCGCAGGACATTCTTAACAGGAACTAGTGAAGGACACAACTAGACCTCCATGTTGTAAAACAGTTGATTAAAGCCTTGTTTAACGCTTAGACCAAGTGCCTAGTAGTTTTCTTACGTCACTCCCTGTGGTAGCGAGTTCCACATTCTCACCACTCTCTGGGTAAAGAAGCTTCTCCTGAATTCCCTCTTGGATTTATTAGTGACTATCTTATATTTATGGCCCCTAGTTCTGGTCTTTGCCGACAAGTGGAAACATGTACTCTACATCTACCCTATCGAAACCTTTCATAATTTTAGAGACCTCGATCAGGTCACCCATCAGCCTTCTCTTTTCTAGAGAAAAGAGCCCCAGCCTGTTCAATTCCCTCTCCAAGATTCCAATCAGCAGCAGAGATAACAGAAGCGAACTGCAAATAACGCGATTGGGTTTTTTTTTGGATTCCCGACATGTAACAGCTTGGCCAACGGGACAGAAATAAACTCGACGGTGGCGGCCGAGATATCTGCAAGGATCCACCCCCCTGAGCTGGATGGCACCGATAGTGCCTTTTTTTTTTGCCTCGACGGGAGAATTTCGCAACAGGGACTGGTCTGAGCCTGCTTCTAGTGTACCACAGGGAATGCAAAAACATTTGCAGGAATGGGGAAGCAGATGAAGATGTTATCATCCATCTCTCGGCACTTTCCTTTCTTCCATCACTGAGGTCAAAGAGGCTCCTCGTCTGATCGGCTATCTTTAAAGATTATTATGGAACAATCTCCATCTCGGGGCGCCACTGTCTGATCCACACGAATCGTTGCAGAACTTTAAGCCGCTCTTCAAAAATAACTTCGATGTTGATTTTCTTCTCTTTATTTTTCTTCTTCCCCACTTTACGGTCGGGGTTTACCTTGCTTTTTTTTTTCCTTCTTTCAGGGGGCTATTTTAAGACAGGGGGTTCAATGATGCACGGGCAGCAAAGATCAAAGACCAGGTCTCGCTCCAGCACTAGGCGCCGGTTGAAACAAAATAATAATTGCCAAGCAAAGTGGTCGACAGTGCTGTTTTGATGACTGAAGCGATACCCTGGAAAATAAGCGGGATAAATGAGGGCCATATATGGATGTCGAAGGTTTTCCAAACAAGGAAATCAAAGAGTTTTAAACGGTGAGAAAGGTCGCCGGCATTTCAGCGGAGCCTTTGGAGCCGATATAGTTACCATAATTTCCTTGTAAGGTTAAGCTGAGCACATCGATTCCTGTGTTGCCATTTTTATAACACCACCAATTCTAGGGTCGCTCTGGTGCCTCTGGGCATCTTGCCCGTCATGTGACACACACCTCTTCACAAGGTCAATTCAGCATTTAGCGAGCTCGAGGCGAGAGCTAGGAGAAGGTCCAAGGCACAGTGATTAAGCATTAACCTCCCAGTGTTTGCACGGGCGTGTATGGGTCCGATAGCCAATGATAAGATGAACAATTGAGCTGCGAGGTCGAGTCTCCAGATTATTCCCAGATTAGTAACCGAGTGCAGATCTTTCCCCCTCCGTGCCCACCAGCTTCAGAAAGCAAGAAAGGAAGACTTGCAATTCTACAGCGCCTTTCACGACCACCGGACGTCCCAAAGCGCTTTACAGCCAATGAAGTACTTTTTGAAGTGTAGTCATTGTTGTAATGTAGGAAACGCAGCATCCAATTTGCGCACAGCAAGCTCCCACAATCAACAATGTGATAATGACCAGATCATCTGTTTTTGTTATGTTGATTGAGGGATAAATAATGGCCCCAGGACACCGGGGAGAGCTCCCCTGCTCTTCTTCGAAATAGTGGCCGCGGGATCTTTCACATCCACCTGAGAGAGCTGACGGGGCCGAGGTTTAACGTCTCATCCGAAAGATGGCACCTCCAATGAGGTCCAAACGTAGCAGCGATGCAGACTGAAGGTTACCGCTTGACTCCAAGGATTAAGTCGGTGAATGTGGTTAACATTTCAAAGCAAGACTGGTTTGCAAACGGTCGGTCGAGTGTCAGATACATTTCAAACGCTACCTTGTAAGCATCTCATCAACCTCCCGTCTTCAGGCACTTCTATTGAAGGTCGAACACGCTGGTTTCTATTCGGAGTTAATGCCTGGTCTCCGTCTTTCCAGAGAGATTAAGGAGCTTAAATTATCTGTGCATTGGTGTGGAAACATAATTTAATGTGTTTAGCCAGCTTATTCCTTGGAGCAGCTCAGGAGTCAAGGCAACTCAGATCTATGAGGTGGAGTGGAGTCACTGTTGTAATGTAGGGAATGTTCCATATTTGTGCCTTGAAACTGTCTGGGGACAGAAGGCTGTATTTTCCACTGGGGCCGGGTTTTACCACCGTCAGCACAATCCATTTCTCTAGGAGGGACCGACTTCCCGGATGCTTCTCTTCCACTTTGTGCGGTCTTGGGCCAGGGATTCCCAGGTGTCGGTGGGGATGTTACACTTTTTCAAGGAGGCTTTGAGTGTGTCCTTGAAGCGTTTCCTCTGCCCACCTGGGGCTCTCTTGCCATGTCGGAGCTCCGAGTAGAGCGCCTGTTTTGGGAGTCTCATATCGGGCATGCGGACAATGTGACCCGTCCATCGGAGCTGATTGAGCGTGGTCAAAGCTTCGATGCTGGGGATGTTGGCCTGAGCGAGAACACGGATGTTGGTGCGCCTATCCTGCCAATGGATTTGCAGGATCTTGCGGAGGCAGCGTTGGTGGTACCTCTCCAGTGCTTTGAGGTGCCCATTGGCCCCACCCTTCCTTTGACTACCCTTTTTTACTATTTATGTGTTTATAAAAGGTCCCCTTTTATCTTGGCCACTAATCTATTCTCATACTCTCTCTTTGCCCCTCTTATTCCCTTTTTTAGATCTCCCTTGTACTTTTTATATTTAGCCTGGTTCTCTCCTGTACTATGAACCTTACAATTGACATCAGCCTCCTATTTCTGTCTCAATTTAACCTCTATATCTTGAGTCATCCAGGGAGCTCACGCTTTGGATGCCCTTCCTTTCCCCCTCATAGGAATGTGTCTCGTCTGTGCACGAACCATTTCCTCTTTGGAGGCCTCCCATTCTTCAATTTCTGTTTTGCCTACCAATTTTTGATTCCAATCCACCTGGGCCAGATCCCTTTTCAACTCACTGAAGTTAGCCCTCTTCCAGTGATTTCACACTTGATTTCTACCTTGTCCTTTCCCATAACTGTTCTAAATCTGATGATGTTGGGTTGACTGAGGCTCAATTTTTCCCCTCCGACTGAGGATGTGCCACGGATTAAGATGAAATGATATATGGTATGCTTTTGGTAGCACACGATAACACCCGACGTTTCCTCTCCCTCGCTTCCCTTTATTTAATTTGTTGTGTTCAGGTATCAGGGCTATTGTATAAAATAAAATGATGTTGCTGTTTCAACAACTTAGATTGTCAGTGGTGAGGTTCTGCTGACAGTGCTTTTGTGTGTAGATTTCTGGTGGTCTGTTCTGAGCTGTACAGTTCTCATTGTCTTACATTTTGAAAGGGGCTGGCGGTGGAGTGAGTCTCCGGGGCAGGGCTGTAAATAGCACTCCGCAGACCAAAGGTGTGCTGAGCAGAGCACGCACAGAATGCATTTCATTTCAACTGGTTGCACTGAAGTCTCTCTCTTGCAGTAAAAAAAACCAGAGAGCTTTTCAAAATGTGTCAGTGGGTCGCCCTCTCGCCTCTGAGTCAGAAGGTCGTGGGTTCAAGTCCCGCTCCAGAGACTTGAGCACAAAAATCTAGGCTGACGTTCCCAGTGCAGTGCTGAGGGAGCGCTGCACTGTCGGAGGTGCCGTCTTTCGGATGAGACGTTAAACCGAGGCCCCATCTGCTCTCTCAGGTGGACGTAAAAGGTCCCATGGCCACTATCTTGAAGAAGAGCAGGGGAGTTATCCCTGGTGTCGTGGGGCCAATATTTATACCTCAATCAACATCACCAAATCAGATTATCCCTGAAGTGGGACTTGACCCCACAACCTTCTGGCTCAGAGGCGAGTGTGCTATCCACTCTTAGGCAGTCCCTCGGAACCGAGGATGACTTGCTTCCACACTAAAAATGAGTTCTCAGGTGACTGATGAGTCCAATGCAGGACCTACAGTCTCTGTCACAGGTGAGGCAGATGGTGGTTGAAGGGGCGGGTGGGTGGGGTGCTTGGGTTGACGTGTGCTCCTTGCGCTCCTTGCGCTTGGCTTCCGCTTGCTCTGAGCCACAGCTGGCACTGCGAGTGGTGAGATGGTTGTATGTTGGTGCACTCACTGCCACCTCTTCACAATGAGAGGCAAGAGCTGCTGGGTCTGAACTTTCCTCTCCACACGTCACTGAAGAGAAGTAGGCACCAGCTCGTGGCTTTGCAGCAATTAAGTTGAAGAGCAGCATTCCTCTCTGAGGTATTCCAGGAATTCAACAGAATGGATCCAGGAATATTACCTCACTTTGATTAGGCTTCGATTTTTCTTCAAGTCTGCGACTGAACTGCCTGCATGATTCACGG
This sequence comes from Somniosus microcephalus, assembly GCF_052327205.1. Taxonomy (NCBI): domain Eukaryota; kingdom Metazoa; phylum Chordata; class Chondrichthyes; order Squaliformes; family Somniosidae; genus Somniosus; species Somniosus microcephalus. The sequence goes on along the minus strand of NC_141016.1, from coordinate 4,876,852 downwards.
CAAAAATGCATCAACAAACGGCGATGAAAGCTTTGCAATTAGCTTCATACCAAACGGAGAAAATCTCAGTTCGTGCTACCAGGGCCAAATTTTACACAGCTATCCAAAGATCCCGGCTGTGCAGAAACTGAAGCAGTCAGATCACCAGAGGGAGAGGGTAGTTTCATGCTTTGCTGCCTGATGGGTTCCTATTTTAGTTTATGTTATTTTAAATTTATTAATCCTTCTGTATCATGGTCAATTTTCCACCCTCTTATTCAGGGTATAATCTAAATGGTATCATTTTTAGGGGGGTGCAAGAACAGAGGGACCTGGGGTTGCATATTCACAAATCCTTCAAGGTGGCAGGACAAGTAGAGAAGGCAGTTAAGCGTATAGGATACTTGGCTTTGTAAAAAAACAAGACTTATATTTATATAGCGTCTTTCATGACCTCAGGAGGCCCCAAAATGCTTCACAGCCAATAAACTAGAGACATTGGACTTGAATTTCCAAGCCCCGTGGAGGCGGGTTTGGAGGCGGGAGTGGTGGGAAAATTGCAGAATCGGGGGGGCAGGAACCCATCCCGCCCCCAACCCGCCTCCGTGCCAATGTCCCAGGAGGCGGGTACCCGACCTGTGCTGGGTGCCGCCTCCCTGAGGCGGGAAGGGGATTAGTGCCAATTAACTGCCTGTTAACAGGTAGTTTTTTGCCTAATCCCTATTTTTAGCCCTGAAGTGTGGGCTTCCCGACGGCTCCGAACCACGCCAAGTTAGCGAGGCGGACCGTCGGTCTGAAGGGGTTGGAGGGGTCGAGATGTCCATTGTGCAGGTGAGTGATGGGTGCATGTGTGCAGAGGTAAGTGTGTGAGCTAAGTGTAAAGTGTTTTAATAAGTTTTACTTACCTTGACTTTCTCCTGCAGGTTTCCTTCCTTCAGTTCTCGGGAGTCCCTCAGTTCACCGGCACAGAAAGCAGAATGGCCGCTGAACTGTCAAAAGCTGCAGCCTTCTGCTTTCTCGTCTGGAGAGATCGCTAACTGAGTCTGAGTAGAAGGACTCAAGTTAGAAGACAGATTGTCAGTGTTTGACAGCTTCACAGAGCTGTCAAACGCTGATTTTTCATCTGTCAAAAGCTCTTGACAGATGAAATGTCAATCGCTGATGTCACCAGTAACCAAGTGTCCCTTAATTGGCCTGCTGAGCCCGCTGGGCGGGATTAACAAGGTCAATCAAGGGAAAATAGCGTGGGTTGGCCACAAGTCGATGGAGGCGGGACTACAACCCAAAAAGTGGGAGTCCCGCCTCCATCACGTCCCCATTGACAAAATCCAGCCCATTGAATGCAAAGACAAGGAAGTCATGCTAAACCTTCACAAATCTCTGATTAGGCCTCAGCTGGAGTATTGAATCCAATTCTGGGAACCACACTTTAGGAAGGATGTCAAGGCCTTGGAGAGGGTGCAGAGGAGGTTTACTAGGATGGTACCAGAGATGAGGGAGTTCAGTTATGTGGAGAGATTGGAGAAGCTGGGATTGTTCTCTTTAGAGCAGAGAAGGTTGAGGGGAGACGTAATAGAGGTGTTCAAAATGATGAGGGGTTTTGATAGAACAAGTAAGGAGAAACTGTTTCCTCTGGGTCGGTGACCAGAGGTCATAGAGTTAAAATAATTGGCAAGAGAACCAGAGGGGAAAGGAGGAGAAATTTCTTCACACAGAGGGTTGTTGAGCCCTGGAACGCTCTGACTGAAAGGGTGGAGGAATCAGATTCCACAGGAACTTTGAACGGACAACTGGACAAGTAGTTGAAGAGGACTCATTGGCAGGGCTATGGGGAGAAAGCTGGGGTGTGGGACTAAATTGGAGAGCTCTTTCAAAGAGCCGGCACAGACACGACGGGCCAAATGATTGTATGATTCAGGGTGTTCTACAGCGCACCTCATTCTTTGGGCTCACATAACAGCCAGCATTGTTTGAGCAAATGGAATCCTGCCTTTCCCTCTCCCCACAGTCCTGTATCTTCCTCTGCTGCAAATATTTATCCACTTTTCTCTCTAAAGATGTAACAGTCTCTGCTTCACCCACTCCCTGCCACAAAGCTCCTGACATTCCTCTTTAAGCAAATTGGGACAATGCCTGATTTCTACTGTGTGAGATTGCACACATGAGAAAGAAAGGAAGGAAGGAAGGAAGGAAGGGAGGAAGGGAGGGAGGAACGAAGGGAGGAAGGGAGGAAGGAAGGGAGGAAGAAAGGAAGGGGGAAGGAAGGGAGGAAGGAAGGAAGGAAGGGAGGAAGAAAGGAAGGGGGAAGGAAGGGAGGAAGGAATGGAGGAAGGGAGGGAGGAAGAAAGGAAGGGAGGAAGGGGGAGGAAGGGAGGAAGGAAGGAAGGGGGAAGAAGGGAGGAAGGGAGGGAGGAAGGAAGGAAGGAAGGAAGGGAGGAAGGCTTGCCTTTCATGACCACCGGACGTCCCAAAGCGCTTTACAGCCAATTAAGTACTTTTTGAAGTTTAGTCACTGTTGTAATGTGGGAAACATTAAGGCCTAGAAATTCAGTTGGTTGCGCCAGCCGTTAGCGCCTTAGGAGGAGTAGATTCCGGGCGCGAGGCGGCTTGCGCCCGGGCGAAGCGCGAACTGCGCCTCGCCCCAACTTCAGTAGAGATTTAGCGGCGGCGCAAAGTCTTTGCGCGCGCTCAGCTGCGCGCGCAGATCATGACGTCATTTCCTCGTGCAACGCCCTTTGTGCGCCCCCAGCCGGAACTTCAGTCGCGCCGCCCCATTGTGCGCCTGGCGCCCCTAGCGACTGTGAAGTGGAACGGTGCTCAGCCGATGCGGGGCGCGGGGGGCGCAAATTAAAGGGCACTCATCCTGCAATATATAACGCTGCCATTTTGCAGCACACCTTCTTGCGAAACGGATCTTTGGAGAGAGACCAAGGTAGATAGCTTTCTGCTTTGGCCCAACACTCGGACAGGTACTTCTGGCTTCAGGCCACAGATTTCAAAAAGTTTTTGCCTTCATTGACATCTCATTGTTTGCCAGCATATTATGGGGGCTGCAATGGGTGTAAACGCTGGCTTTCTCAATTACATCCAAAGGGCTCAGAGACGCCATGAGAGTCTGGCAGCCCTGGCTAGACGGAGAGGGGGCAACAGGCATCGGCAAAGGAGGCCTTACCCACCCAGGGTATACCGCCAGCAGTTCTCCTATCTCAACATGTCTGAGGAGCAGTGTGTTCGGAGGCTGCGATTCAGAAGGGACGTCGTCACAGAGATCTGCCAGCTGCTTGCCGGTGATCTGCAGCCACAGCTGAGGAGCAGGACGTCTCTGTCGGTGGCAGTGAAGGCGACGGTGGCTCTCAACTTTTATGCCACCGGCTCCTTCCAAGCCGCTACTGGCGACATTGCCAACATCTCCCAGTTCGCCGTGCATTGCTGCATCTGCCAGGTGACCAATGCCCTTTTCAAAAGGAGACGTCAGTTCATCTCCTTCTCCATGGCCCTTGCCAAGCAGCAACAGCGTGCAATGGGCTTTGCAGCATTCGCAGGCTTCCCCATGGTGCAGGGCACCACTGACTGTACGCATGTGGCTTTGCGGGCACCTCTGGAGAATGCCGAGGATTACCGCAACCGGAAGGGCTACCATTCGCTGAACGTACAGCTGGTGTGTGGCCACAGGCAGCTCATCCTAGCTGTCAATGCCCGCTTTCCAGGCAGCAGCCACGATGCCTTCATCCTCCGACAGACTTCTGTGGCAGACATGTTCCAGGCCCAGCCTCACCCACGAGGATGGCTTATCGGGGACAAAGGCTATCCTTTGTGTACCTGGCTGATGACCCCGCTCCGTGCGCCCAGCACCCCTGCTGAAGAGCGATACAACGAGAGCCATCAATCGACCAGGAACATCAACGAACAAACAATCGGCGTCCTGAAGCAACGGTTCCACTGTCTCGATCGTTCCGGGGGAGCACTGCAGTATTCGCCGGAGCGAGTCTCCCATTTCGTCGTCGTTTGCTGCATGCTGCACAACCTGGCTATCCGCAGGACTCAGCCACTGCCACCACACATTGGAGGACCACCTGAGGAGGAGGAGCAGGAGGAGGAGGACCAGCACAGGAGGGAGGCACAAAGTGCAAGGGTCGCCCGTCGCCGGCTTATTGAACGTCGGTTCTAGGCCCCCTCTCAGGGACTGGCTTGTGCCAATGTCAGCAGATGAATGTAGCCGCTCCACAAGCCCTCCGCCGAGCAGGGCAACCAGGACTTAACCAAAAAACCATGCACACTGCAATTTAACAACAAAAATTTATTGAAAACCTCTGCCCTTCCCACATTACATGCTCATGTGGAGAAGCCCCCTCCAAAAACACAAAAATACCAGTCTCGGCCTTACAAAAAGAAAGAAAGACACCAGTCTCGGCCTTACACAAATAAAGATAGACACCAGTCTCGGCCTTACACAAATAAAGATAGACACCAGTCTCGGCCTTACACAAATAAAGATAGACACCAGTCTCGGCCTTACACAAATAAAGATAGACACCAGTCTCGGCCTTACACCCAAACAACTGCACAAGTGTCGGCCTTCCAACAAGCACCAGGCATTTGTGCATACCTCTACTTTTTGCCCTGCGAGGGCGATGCCTTTCGCATCCTTGCCTGGCCCCTGCCCGCCCTGCTGCTCCTCCTCAATGGGAGCCCAGTGGCTGCAGCAAGGCTGGGGGAAGGCTGCTGAGGGGCAGATGGCGAGATGGCAGATGCCCTTGGGGGTCGGCCTGCACCAGCTCTGGCCTTGGAGGGGCCGGCTGCTGACTGCTCCAACTGTGGCTGGGCGGCAGCAGTCTGTCCAGCAGCTCGTGGCAGCTGCAATGGCGGACTGGCAGTGTCGGCTGCAGGAATGGTGGCAACCTGGCAGATCGCAGGTGCTCGCTGGTCGCCTGACACATTGGCACTCGCACGGGCCAGCAGTGCAGCATGCGCAGCAACCAGCTGAAGGACAGATTGCTGGGCTGCTGCTGCGCGGCGAGTGCCCTGGCGAGGCCTGGCTGATCCAGCGAGGGTGGCAGCAGTTAGTGCCCATGTGGCCCTGGTCTCTGTCCGCAATACACCAGCCAGTGAATGGACGGCACGACTGAGCACTTGGCTAGAAGCCGACTGTGCTGCCGTGAAGTCCTGCAGACTCGTGGCCTGTGCTGCCGCGATGTCCTGCAGACTCCTGGCCTGTGCTGCATTGATGTCCTGCACACTCCTGGCCTGTGCTGCATTGAATTGTTCCAGACTCCTGGCCTGTGCTGCACTGAATTGTTGCAGACTCCTGGCCTGTGCTGACCCGAATTCCTGCACACTCCTTGCCAGTGACTCTATGGAGTCAGGCATCCGTGCCACTGCAGCCATGAGCTCAGTGTGCCTGCGCTCAGCCTGGACGGCCATTTCCTCTAGGAGGCGCACCTCCTCTGCGCTGACCGTTGCAGGACTGGAGGCCGCACTCACCCTCTGGGGAGAAGTCCGCCGAGCTTCCCCACCCCCGGAGCTTCACTCTCCTCCGACCCTTCCCCCCGGCTCCCCTCCAGGGAAGACGTGTCCCCTACATCGGCATGGGCTGGCGCGGCTGAGGGTGGCACTGATGGGCCAGCTTCCTCTTCCTCCTCCTCGCCTTCCGAAGGGCTGACAGTGGCAGCTTGAGGGCCCGCCTCCTCACCTGGCGATTCACCATCTGAAAGCAGGAAGGCACAAGAGTAGCTTTAGAGTGAGGACAGGGCGGCAACGAGGGAGGCATGAGTGGTGCCATTCACCGCATTGGTCGGACAGTGGCAAAGGATGCTGATCTGATGCGCAAGTGGAACGAGAGAGGTCCAAAAGGTCATGCCCTTACCATTGGTGCCCAGAACAGGGTCGGCATCTCCAGTGGCGACGGGGCCAATCAGCCGGCCTCCCATAATGCGCTCCACACGCTGGTCGAGGTCGGAGAGCTCTTTCATGTCAGGACGGCCTCCCCCGGTCTCAGTTTGGTTGCGCCGGTTGTGCGCAACCTTGGCCTGCAAGAGAAAGGACGGCCTCTTAGTACAGTGTGTAGCCCTGATCTTGTCTGCGCTGCCTCCCATGGTCGAATAGCTTGTACAGTGTGTAGCCCTGATCTTGTCTGCACTGCCTCCCATGGTAGAATAGCTTGTACAGTGTGTAGCCCTGATCTTGTCTGCACTGCCTCCCATGGTCGAATAGCTTGTACAGTGTGTTGCCCTGATCTTGTCTGCACTGCCTCCCATGGTCGAATAGCTTGTACAGTGTGTAGCCCTGATCTTGTCTGCACTGCCTCCCATGGTCGAATAGCTTGTACAGTGTGTAGCCCTGATCTTGTCTGCGCTGCCTCCCATGGTCGAATAGCTTGGACAATGTGTAAAGTGCTGAATGTGCAAGTGATTTTCATGCCAGTCACATAGCTGCTGGATGAGGGCTGGCCATTAGGGCTTTCAGGTCCCTTTGCCCATAATGTGAGGTGCACATGCAGGGATGAGGAGGACACTGGAAAGGGTACTCACCCTGACAACCCGAGTGAGGTCGTTGAACTTCTTCCGGCATTGCACAGGAGTCCTGGCAACCACGCTGTTGGAAGACACCCTGTTGGAGACCTCCCTCCAGGCTTTCCGGTAGGCGCTGGGCAGCGGCCTCTTGCCACCTTCTGGGTACAAAACATGGCGCCTGCGCTCCACTCCGCCAACCAGCACCCTCAGGTCACCGTCGCTGAAGCGCTGCGCTCTCTCCCTGGCCTTCTCCATAGTCCTGGGCGTTGTACAGGTGAAGCTGAAGTGGTCAGGCCTAGGTTGATGGCTGCAGTGTGCAGGGCGTGGCAGGCAAACAAATCGACCCTCCCCCTTTAAGAGCTGACCGGCGCCAGAGTGTCTGCCGTCAATCAAGAACTCGCCGCACCTGCGCTGCGCCCGGCCTCGGTGGTATCGCTCAGCACCGCCGGCTTAGCGCCTAAAGATAGTCGTGCATCGCCTGTTTTAGCGCAGCAGCAACCTCTTGGGGCGTTGCGACTGAATATCGGCGAAGGGGGCGCAACTTTGCGCCGGGCGCAAACTTTAGCGGCCGCCCGACTTTACCGCCCCAAAAGTGGCTATACTGAATTTCTAGGCCTAAAGGTCTTAACAATATTTCACCACAGTTCGCATAAACCTGGATTATATTCCCTTGGGTTTAGAAGATTGAGGTTTTTGAGGTCGTTATAATGATTCGATAGAACAGATACAGAGATGCTATTTAAAATGAGAGCCAGGCCGTTCAGGAATGAAATCAAGGAGCACTTTTTCACACAAAATGATGTGGAAATCTGCAACTCTCTCCCCCCCAAGGCTGGGGATGCAGGGGTTCAATTGAAATGTTTAAGACTTAGATTGACAGAGTTTTATCAGAGAAGGGTAATGGATCAAAGGCGGGTTAATGGAGTTATGATCTGATTAAAGTGGTGGAACAGGCTCGAGGGGCTGAATGGCCTATTCCAGTTTCTGTGTTCCTGCAGCCACTTAGCTCTGGGATCAGGTCAAGCCCTGATTCTAGATTCAGGCAGCCATTACGCTACAACTGAAAATGCTGGAAAAACTCAGCAGGTCAGGCAACATCCGTGGACAGAAATTTGAGTTGACGTTTCGGGTCGAACCCTTCTTCAAAACTGGAAAGAAAAGATAGATCGGAGGCAGGGCTGCGATCGGCCTGACCAGTCCCCATCCACCACCACCCTCCTCCGCCTGGCTGAACGTGTTCTCACATTGAACAACTTCTCCCTTAACTCCACTCATTTCCTCCAAATCAAAGGTGTTGCCATGGGTACCCACATGGGTCCTAGCTATGCCTGCCTTTTCGTGGGCTATGTGGAACAATCTTTGTTCCAGTCCTACTCGGGTCCCCTCCCTCACCTCTTTTTCCGATACATTGATGACTATCGGTGTCGTTTCCTGCTCTCGTCCCGAACTTGACAATTTCATTCACTTTGCCTCCAATTTCCACCCTTCCCTCACCTTCACATGGTCCATCTCTGACTCTTCCCTTCCCTTCCTCGACTTCTTTGTCTCCATCTCTGGGGATAGGTTATCGACCAATATTCACTACAAGCCCACTGACTCCCACAGCTACCTGGACTACACTTCCTCCCACTCCGCCTCCTGTAAGGACTCTATTCCATTCTCCCAGTTTCTCCGTCTCCGCCGTATCTGCTCCGACGATGCCACCTTCCACACCAGTGCTTCAGACATGTCTTCCTTTTTCCGCAACCGAGGATTCCCCTCTACCGTGATTGACACGGCCCTCGACCGTGTCAGTTCTATCTCCCGCACTTCTGCCCTCACCCCTGCCCCATCCTCCCGGAACCACGATAGGGTTCCCCTTGTCCTCACCTTTCACCCCACCAGCCTCCACATTCAACGGATCATCCTCCAGCATTTCCGCTACCTCCAAAGTGATCCCACCACCAAATGTATCTTCCCCTCCCCTCCCCTTTCAGCATTCCGCAGGGACCACTCCCTCCGAGACACCCTAGTCCACTCCTCTATCACCCCAAACAGCCCTTCCCCTTTGCCTGGCACCTTCCCGTGCAAGCGGAGGAGATGTAACACCTGCCCTTATACCTCCCCCCTTCCCACTGTCCAGGGCCCCAAACACCCCTTCCAGGTGAAACAGCGATTTACTTGTACTTCTCGCAATCTAGTATACTGTATTCACTGCTCACGATGTGGTCTCCTCTACATTGGGGAGACCAAACGCAGATTGGGTGACCGCTTTGCGGAACACCTCCGTTCAGTCTGTAAGGGTGACCCCGAGCTTCCGGTCGCCTGTCATTTTAATTCACCGCTCCATTCCCACTCGGACCTCACCGTCCTTGGCCTCTTGTATTGTTCCACGGAAGCTCAACATAAACTCGAGGAACAGCACCTCACCTTCCGATTAGGCACTCTGCAGCCTTCCGGACTCAATATCGAGTTCAACAATTTCAGATCATAACCTCGGCCCCTATTTCATTTTTTCTTGTAATTTTTCCACTCCTTTTCCCACCCCCCTCTTTCCTTTTGTTTCTCTCTCACACCTGGCAGCTATCTCTTGCCCTGCCAGTACACTTTACACCCAATCTCAGCCTATTACCATCTCGTCTAGCTTCTAATACCTTTTATTGTCTCTTTTTTACTTCTTTTGTTTCTTTGATTCTTTTGTCCGATCGCAGCCCTGCCTCCGATCTATCTTTTCTTTCCAGTTTTGAAGAAGGGTTCGACCCAAAACATCAACTCAAATTTCTGTCCATGGATGTTGCCTGACCTGCTGAGTTTTTGCAGCATTTTCTGTTGTTATTTTGGATTTCCAACATCCGCAGTATTTTGCTATCATTACGCTACAACTGCAGTGTAAGTGCAAAGAGAAATTGCTTCACTCCTTTGGCTGCACTTGAATGAACCCTGATAAGACTGCACGAGTTTGTAATGGACACTTGGCAGCAGTTAATTTTTTAGACTGTAGAAGCCCTTTATACCAGGGTCGCAGACCCTCCTCGCGAAGCGTTTGGGTGAGTTTGTTGGTTTGGCCCCCTCTCCGCAGAATGGAGAAAGGGAAGATAGCGCTTCGAAATCTTCTCGTACCAGCTCCTCACGAAGCAGCTTCGGAGGGCTTACTGTATTCTAGCACAAAGCTAGCCAAGGAAAAGCGAGGTTCGAAACCCAGGGCGCATGTCAGCTCCTTCGCACGCATGCTGTGCATTGGTACTTGACGTAAGAAACCTACTAGGCACTTGGTCTGAGTATTAAACAAGGCTTTAATCAACTGTTTTTCAACTTGGAGATCTAGTTGTGTCCTTCACTAGTTCCTGTTAAAGAAGGTCCTGAGCAAGCCGGGCCCATGCCCGAGTATTTATACTCTCCCTGGACCGCGCCACCAGCAGGCCGCCCAGTATCATTTCATAAGTCATTTCCACATGACTGACAAGATTCATGTCAGTACTGTTTTGTGCAGTTTCGTACCAAAATACAGAGGATGCCTGGGCTACAGGAAGTGCCGCCAAGGCCAGCCTAATTCTCGTAGGGATAGGAAGGGGAGGGACTGGCTGTGATAAGCTGGCACCATCACAACAACAACAACTTGCATTTATACAGCGCCTTTGAGAATATAAGAAATAGGAGCAGGAGTCGGCCATTTGGCCCTTCATGGCTGATCTTCTACCTCATCTCCACTTTCCTGAACTATTCCCATATCCCTTGATTCCCTTAATATTCAAAAATCTATCGATCTCTGTCTTGAATATACTCAACGACTGAGCCTCCACAGCCCTCTGGGGTAGAGAATTCCAAAGGTTCACCACCCTCTGAGTGAAGAAATTTCTCCTCATCTCAGTCCCTTATTCTGAGACTGTGACCCCTGGTTCTAGACTCCCCAGCCAGGGGAAACATCCTCCCTGCCTCTACCCTGTCAAGCCCTGTAAGAATTTTGTATGTTTCAATGAGATCACCTCTCATTCTTCTAAACTCGAGAGAATATAGACCTAGTCTACTCAATCTCTCCTCATAGGACAACCCCCCCCACATCCCAGGAACCAGTCTGGTGAACCTTCGTTGCACTCCCTCTATGGCAAGTATATCCTTCCTTAGGTAAGGAGACCAAAACTGTAGACAATACTCCAGGTTCGGTCTCACCAGGGACCTATATAATTGCAGTAAGACGTCTTGGGGTAAAAATTGAGTCGCGCCCCCTTTGGGGCGCTAACTTCGCCGTGGCGCTACTTTTAGCACCCTGAAAAAATGAGCGCCCCCCCCCACAGTCAAAATTCATTGGTAGCACCCCAAGAGGGAAGCGGGGCGCTACTGGAAGAGTCCCACCTCTCACTTTGGGCGCTGCGAGTGAACTTAAAGGGGAGGAGCCTAGCGCAGCACGACCCGGGGCCACCAGGGGTCGGAGTGCCGGCAAAAGAGCCCGGCACTCGAGAGAAGTGCCGGACTCACGGAGCGCAGCCGGCACTCCGCGGGGGGGCGGCTGCAGAGGAGGCCGGGGACGGCAGAGGGGGCAGGTGCTGGCAGGCGGCCAGCAACAAAAATGGGCGCCCGTCACCTCCCCTTTAATTAGCGCTGCCCCAGCCGCAGGTAGGCCCCCTGACCCCGTTGGACATTGCGTCCGGCGGTAAGTCAGGGGGCGCTACCGAAGATCGTAGCCGGGGCGCGAGCGGGGCGCTGTGCAAGGCGATGATGTCATCGCTGGCGGTGCAGCGCCGCGGGGTGCTAACGGTTACCGCCGCAGAATTTCGCGGGAGGCGTTGGCAGCGCTGCGCCCGGGCGCTCGTTGCTTTGCGCCCCGTTAGCACCCTCTAACGGGAGGCGCAAAGCAACAACATTTTTAGGCCCTTTACTCTTATACTCAAATCCTCTTGTAATAAAGGCCAACATACCATTTGCTTTCCTAATTGCTCGCTGTACCTGCATGTTAACTTTCAGTGATTCGTGTACAGTACAAGGACACCCAGGTCCCTCTGAACACCAACATTTCCCAATCTCTCACCATTTAAAAAATACACTGCTTGTCCATTTTCTATTTTTCCGACCGAAGTGGATAAAGTAGTAAAGCGTTTTCAGGTGCATCACAGGAGCGTAATCAGATTAAGAAATTGACACTGAGCCAAAGAAGGAGATATCTGGGCAGGTGACCAAAAGCTTGAGTACAGGCTCAATGGGCCGAATACCCTCCTTCTGTACTGCAATTTCTATCATTCCATGAGGTGGACTGGGGCCAGCCAGGGCTGGAAGTAATTAGACTTTTTCTGGCCTGTCGACGAAGCATTTACCAACACCACTTGGAAAGTAGAACCACGGTTGTTAAATCTGTGAGTTGTTCAAGTAATTAATACTCAGACTTAATCAGTAACAATAAAACAGGTCTTTACTGGTTGGAGGTAGGGACTATACGTAGGTCTTTACTTCATGCCCACAGGCGGGAACTGAGGGGAGATCAGTACCCACAGTACTATTTATACCCCTATGGCCAGGAGTGGTACTGCGTATCACTACGCCCTACAAGTAGTGCAGTCCTGTCCATAGGTTCAAAGTAGCACACATATTACATACACAACATTCCTCCCTTCCTAGCTTTACAGTCATCTCCCCATTTAACATAACGTAATAACATATATACATATATAACTTCAGGTTTACATAACAGAATAACATAGATACATAGATAACTTCATGTCAAAACAGATCACAGATTCAGTCTCTGCGGAAAACAGTTCACAGATTCAATCTCTGTGGTGTAGTCGGTTCACGTTGCTGGAGTGACTCATTCAATAGTCCTTCCATGGATTTAACAGTTTGAACTTCCGAACTGAATTGGCTCCGTTCGGAGGGACCACGTGTGTGATCTGGTAGAGGTAATAATGGTTCAGATGGGTCATCTTCTGTTTCGACTTTTCCTTTTCTGCTTCTTGGAGACTCTCTGGGCTCCACTGTCAGCTGCCAGCTGCATGCGCAGTTCCTCCTTCTCTTCCTCCTTTTTCCGTAGTAGAGCCACCTTCTCCCGATGTTCCGTAGACTTTCGGTGCTCCTCCATGATTTCTGTATGGTGGGAGTCGAAGTTACAAGTTGGGCAGGACAGGACATAGTAATATTCGGTGTCGTCCTGATCTAGGCCAGCGAGAGGGTCTTCTATTTCCTCCATACCCAGCTGGGCATTAGCCAGCTTTTGTTCCAAGTCCAGACATCTTTCCTGAAGAGACTTCTTCATGCGTACCTCTTCATCCAGCTTTTTCTGGGCTTTCAGCAAGTCGTTTACTAATGACCTCATTTGAGATTTTACTACTTCAACTTCTTTTGGAGATTGATTGATCGGACTATTCAATCCCTCTACCGGAGCAGCTGTTTCAGCGGTCTGTTGTTCTACGTTGATGTGAGTCAGCGTACTTTTGGCATCCAAGGGCTGCTCTGTTGCAGTCATCTCAGTCTGTGTTGCCACCTCAGCTCTTCCAATAACCTTTGAGAGCTCCGAACCCCTTTTGTTTGAATATTGAAGTTCGTGTTCAAGTTTTTCCCATTTCAGAGTCCTGTCCTTCAGCATATGCAGGAGTTGGCTGACCGTTAACTCCTCTGACATCAGACGTTTTGTGTGCTCCTGCTCCATTTTCTCCCTCAGCTGCTTCTGTTGTCTTTCCAGATTCTCCAACTCTATATCAAAGAACTCTTTCGTTGCATTCAACTCTTGCTCAAAACGGCGAAGCATTTGTTCTAATTGCTGTTGTAGTTTGAAATGGAGTTGAGTTCGAGCCCGGTGTCCCTCAGAAATGGGCACATCAGTAGACTTGCCAGACTCAGAATCCACAGTTAAACTATGTTGTTGTTGCTCAGTGGAATTCTGTGCTGAAACTTTGTCTTTTGCACCTGAGTTGGGCTTACCATCATCCGTTCCAGAGTCTGGGCCGACTATCTTCACCGAGTTCTCACTCGTTATTGTTTGTAGGAAATGCCAGTCCATATTCATTTTCCTAATCCACTCCCGTCCTAGTAGTGGAGGACCTCCTTCAGATATCACATATAAGTCCATTATTTGACTGTCTTCACCCTTGTGGACCACTGCAACCTCTATTTTCCCTATGGGGTACACTCTTTGCCCCGTGTATGTTTTCAATATAATCCCCGTATCCTGTAGGGGAATATGTTGGAATAACTTTCCGTAATCTTTCTTATTTATGACTGTCAATGCCGATCCAGTGTCCAATTCCAGTTTTACTTGGACTCCTTCTATCTGAAGAGTGACCCAAATTGTCTGGAGGTCTGCACCCTTACCAGCGTTGAGTACTCTTAAGCTAGCCAGTTCATTACAGCTTAAGCTAGCCAGTTCATTACTGCTAGCGTCTGAATCGGACTCCTGTTCGGTCACCTTGTGTACCTTTGCGTATTTTCCTTGCGGTGACTTCTTGTTGCTGGTCTTCTTCCCTGACCTGCATACTCTAGCTATATGTCCAAGCCTACCACAAGTTCTACATTCTTGGTTTTTAAACCAACACTGGTTCTGATCATGCGTTGTCTTTCCACAACGATAACATTTGCCAGAACTCACACCCAATTTGTGTGCACTGAGCTCTGGTGACCGTAGCTGCATTACTGTCGTGCCTCTCGCTGCGGCTTCGTGTGCTGCTGCCATAGTGACCGCCTTCTCAAGCGTCAGCTCATTCTCCTCGAGCAGTCGCTTTTGTGTATCCTGTTTAAATAAACCACACACAAATTTGTCTCGTAGTGCATCTGTCAATCCCGTTCCAAACTGGCAATATTTCGCTAATTTACGCAATTCCAGCAAATATTCAGCATTGCTTTCATGCTGTAGCTGCCTTCTGTCGTAAAATTTAAATCGTTCCGCTAGCATCAGCGGCGTGGGGTTTAGATGATCTTTCAGGACAGTAACAATCTCATCGAACGTCTTATCCGCCGGTTCATCTGGTGATAACAGGTGTTTCAATTGCCCGTATGTCTTCGCACCCATTAAATTTAATAATGTTAGAGCTTTATCTTGGTCACGAATTTTATTGGCCTTACAATAATTTTTTACTCTTTCAACATAAATGGCCCAATCTTCGAGGTCACTATCAAAGGTGCTAATATTCCCGTGTTTAGGCATTGTAGATTTGCAATTTCTCAGATTTTATTTTCTTTACTTGTTATCAAAGATGGCGGCTTCCCGCTCTTGCCATCGTCCTCCGCCCACAAAATGGCGGTTTTCCCGCGCTTGGCGGTCTTCACCCGTCCCCCGACGCCGTCTCCCTTCAGCCCCCGAGTGCGGCCCTTATCTTCGCTGCGATCGCCCGAGTGCGGCCCTTATCAGCGGATGCGATCGCTGGATCGCGAAGCGGCTCTCGGCTCTTATCAGGAGATGCGATCGCTCTGTTGAAACGCCTCCCGCTCGAAGCGGCTCTCGCGCCCTATTCCTCCAGCTCCCCCAGCCCCGTTCGTGCGGCCAACGCGGTCGACTGCCTGTCGCGTCGCTGCCCGGCTCAGACAACGGCTTACCCACCACCAAGCTGGAGAAGAAGCTGACGGTCGCCGATGGAGGCTCCGAGGTCAGGATGTCTTCCAGTGGGGTGGAGAGGGTGGAAACCTCTCTGCAACGTCCTGGCTGTGGACGAAGCTGCCGTGGAGTGACTGCCGCAGGGTCCGAATCAGACTCGTCGCCAGTGTTAAATCTGTGAGTTGTTCAAGTAATTAATACTCAGACTTAATCAGTAACAATAAAACAGGTCTTTACTGGTTGGAGGTAGGGACTATACGTAGGTCTTTACTTCATGCCCACAGGCGGGAACTGAGGGGAGATCAGTACCCACAGTACTATTTATACCCCTATGGCCAGGAGTGGTACTGCATATCACTACGCCCTACAAGTAGTGCAGTCCTGTCCATAGGTTCAAAGTAGCACACATATTACATACACAACAACGGTCACAGCTTCAGTTGAGAAAGATTGGAAGGCGACCAAAGCAGACAGGACTCTTAGGGATTCCATTATTTTCAGTGTACTGTAGTTGAATGGCTCGGTCATTAAATCCCTCTCGCTGCTTTAAGGTAAGGTGCTATCTCCTGCAGTCTCCTTCGCCTCCTCCAGTACCGCTTTTATCGTACATACGTGAGACAGAGGACACGGTGAGCTCTTCCTCGTAATAGGTCTTTGCTCGCCGTGCTGAGAGATTGAATCAAAAAACACTGCGAGGATAATCTGGAGTGAATGCGTGGCATTGCAGGGGAGTGTTTTCCATCTTTGCAAATGATCCATTGGGTTTTCTCTGTCGGCACTTGGTATATAAAACAATACTTTTCCAATCAATCAACCCGTCCGACAGACCCGGCAGCAACTGCGACGCACTGATGCGCAAAAAGGAAAGCCTGCGCGTCGTTAAAGCCTTTTAGCACATACGCAACTGGGAACACACAAGACCCACGAATCGAGTCACTCACACATGTACCGCATACGTCCAAACATCTGCGCTGCACAAGCCCGCGGTGAAAATAACAGGAAAACGTACATTAAGAGAAGTAAAGAAACAGAAGAGCGTCACATTCTGCCCACTTTTATTTTCTTTCTGCAGTGAGCGAGCCAGACACATCCAGCGATGAAAACTAGAAGAAAAACAACCCAGCTGGTGCTAAGGTGACGAGGCTGCAGTATTTTGAACCGAAGGATGCCCTCACTGGAATGTGAATCCTTCCGCATTTTAGCTCTTTCCAGGTCGTGTATTGTCCTGTGCGGTGCTCTCAGTTCCCAGTGCGTGTGCTTTTTATTTTGATCCGATGCTTTTGCTCATCCACATACTTTGTGGCGATTCCATTTGCAAAGTGGAAAGTCTTTGAACCCTGCATCTGGTCTTAATTCACCCTGCAATGGAGCGAATAATGGCCCCATGTCCAAAATTGCTCACGTTTGTCTTCTTGGTGATCAGTGATCAGCTGCGGCTCAGTGGGTGGTGCTCTTTCCTCCTCTGGATCAGAAGATCGTGGGTCTCAAGTCCCCACCCCAGAGACTTGAGCACAAAATCTAGGCTGACTCTCCAGTGCAGTGCTGAGGAAGCGCCGCACTGTCGGAGGGGCAGTACTGAGGGAGCGCCGCACTGTCAGAGGGACAGTACTGAGGGAGCGCCGCACTGTCGGAAGGGCAGTACTGAGGGAGTGCCGCATTGTCAGAGGGACAGTACTGAGGGAGCGCCGCACTGTCAGAGGGACAGTACTGAGGGAGCGCCGCACTGTCGGAAGGGCAGTACTGAGGGAGTGCCGCATTGTCAGAGGGACAGTACTGAGGGAGTGCCGCACTGTCGGAGGGGCAGTACTGAGGGAGCACTGCACTGTCGGAGGGGCAGTACTGAGGGAGTGCCGCACTGTCGGAGGGGCAGTACTGAGGGAGCTCTGCACTGTCGGAGGGGCAGTACTGAGGGAGCGCCGCACTGTCGGAGGGTCAGTACTGAGGAAGCGCCGCACTGTCGGAGGGGCAGTACTGAGGGAGCGCCGCACTGTCGGAGGGGCAGTACTGAGGGAGCGCCGCACTGTCGGAGGGGCAGTGCTGAGGGAGCGCCGCACTGTCGGAGGGGCAGTACTGAGGGAGTGCCGCACTGTCGGAGGGGCAGTGCTGAGGGAGTGCCGCACTGTCGGAGGGGCAGTACTGAGGGAGTGCCGCACTGTCGGAGGGGCAGTGCTGAGGGAGTGCCGCACTGTCGGAGGGGCAGTGCTGAGGGAGCGCCGCACTGTCGGAGGGGCAGTACTGAGGGAGCGCCGCACTGTCGGAGGGGCAGTACTGAGGGAGCGCCGCACTGTCTTTTGGATGAGACGATAAACCAAAGTTTCCGTCTGCCCTCTCAGGTGGGCTTAAAAGATCCCATGGCCTTATTTAAAGAAGAGCAGGGGAGTTCTCCCTGGTGTCCTGGGGCCAATATTTATCCCTCAACCAACATCACTAAAACAGATTATCTGGTCATTATCACATTGCTGTTTGTGGGAGCTTGCTGTGCGCAAATTGGCTGCCGCGTTTCCTACATTACAACAGTGACCACACTTCAAAAATACTTCATTGGCTGTAAAGCGCTTTGGGACGTCCTGAGGTCATGAAAGACGCTGTAGAAATGCAAGTCTTTCTATGTCTGAAGGCTGCTCTTGGTCTAGACAATTAGAGTGAGTATTGACAGCACCGTGTCAGCCAATGAGTTGGAGACAGGGCAGGACTTGCGGCAAACAGAGTCTATTTAACTAGAGTCTCTACGAATGACAAAACTCGTGGCCGAAACTACAGCAAAGTCTCCTGATAAAAGTAGGATTATTTCTCCAGTAAAATGCAGTTAGTGGAGGGTAGTTACACAATACAAATGATGTGCGTAAAATCAGTCGCAGTCACGTACAGCAGTGCGGTCTCCAGGCGTGATTGGCGGGGGAATTACCCAATCATCTCCATTCTGGCTGGGACTTGTGCAGCCCTTGCAAAAAGAGAAAGTTTGTTGTCGAGGTCTTCTAGTTTCCCTTAAACTCTCGTCTTGGGGTCGAGTTTCAAAAATGCCCGTCACTCAAATCTACCTGCCATTGTTGATGGTGAGTTTTGATTGTACTTAACATAGCTGCCAGATTGATAGGCTGATGAGTGCCTGGATGAGTGCAGCTCCAACAACACTCAAGAAGCTCGACACCATCCAGGACAAAGCAGCCCGCTTGATTGGCACCCCATCCACCACCTTAAACATTCACTCCCTCCACCACCACCGGCGCACCGTAGCTGCAGTGTGTACCATCTACAAGATGCACTGCAGCAATTCACCAAGGCATCTTCAGCAGCACCTCCCAAACCCGTGACCTCTTCCACCTAGAAGGACATGGGCAGCAGGCGCAATGGGAACAGCACCACCTCCAAGTTCCCCTCCAAGTCACACACCATCCCGACTTGGAAATATATCGGCCGATCCTTCATCGTCGCTGGGTCAAAATTCTGGAACTCCCTAACAGCACTGTGGGAGTACACAGACTGCAGCGGTTCAAGAAGGCGGCTCACCACCACCTTCTCGAGGGCGATTAGGGATGGGCAATAAATGCTGGCCTTGCCAGCGACGCCCACATCCCATAAAAAGAAAGACTTGCATTTATATAGCGCCTTTCACGACCACCGGACGTCTCAAAGCGCCTTACAGCCAATTAAGTACTTTTGAAGTGGAGTCACTGTTGTAATGTGGGAAACGCGGCAGCCAATTTGCGCACAGCAAGGCCCCACTAACAGCAATGCGATAATGACCAGATAATCTGTTTTAGTGATGTTGATTGAGGGATAAATATTGGTCCCAGGACACCGGGGATAACGCCCCCGCTCTTCTTCAAATAGAGCCATGGGATCTTTTACGTCCACCTGAGAGAGCAGACGGGGCCTCGGTTTAACGTCTCATCCAAAAGACGGCACCTCCGACAGTGCGGCACTCCCTCAGCACTGGCACTGGGAGCATCAGCTGAGCTTTATGTGCTCAAGTCCCTGGAGTGGGACTTGAACCCACGACCTTCTGACTCAGAGGCGAGAGTGCTGCCCACTGAGCCACTGGCCAACACATAAACGAATTTTTAAAAAATGATTTTGTACCAGGGAGGGAGGGAAAAGAAATATCTGGTCAGTTCGTACTACTTCAGCAGATGAACGTGAAACTGGTTCCATGGTCCTGGAGTGGCCTGAAGACGAGCCCATCCCACCCTCATAGACGGCAAAGGTTCACGTGGCATTGAGCCACAAGGGAAATGTTGTGACAACAATGGGGCCGAGTCAAATATAAAGCTAGAGTCATAGAGTTATACAGCACAGAAAGAGGCCCTTCGGCCCATCGTGTCTGCGCCGGCCATCAAGCCCTGTCTATTCTAATCCCACTTTCCAGCACTTGGTCCGTAGCCTTGTATGCTATGGCGTTTCAAATGCTCATCTAAATAAATTATATGACTAACTTTTATGCCCTCACTTTAATTTCTGCATTGATTAAAGCTTTTCAGGAAACAGCCACCGAGGTACAAACACAGCACGTCTAATCACAACTAGTCACGGCGATAGTTTGCTCAGAAACGCAACAGGCTCGTCATTGGCAAGACCATCTAGAGACCATAGGAACAGGAGGAGGCCATTCAGCCCCTCGAGCCTGGTCCCCCATTCAACGAGATCCTGGCTGATCTGTATCTCAACTCCATCTACTGTACCCGCCTCGGTTCCATATCCCTCAATACCCTTGTCCAACAAAAATTTAACAATCTCAGTTTTGCCATTTTCATTTGAAAACTCCCAGCCTCAACAGCTTTTTTTGGGGGGGGGGGGGAAGAGTTCCAGATTTCCACTGCCCTTTGTGTGAAGAAGTGCTTCCTGACATCACCCCTGAACGGCCTGGCTCTAATTTTAAGGTTCTGCCCCCTTGTTCTGGACTCCCCCCACCAGAGGAAATAGTTTCTTTCTCTATCCCATCAACTCCTTTAATGATCTTAAACAGCTCAATTAGATCACCCGTTAAACTTCTATACTCAAGGGAATACGAGCCTAGACTTTTCAACCTGTCCTCATCATTTAACCCTTTTAGCCCCGGTATCGTTCTGGTGAATCTGCGCTGCCCCCCTTCCAAGGCCGATATATCCTTCCTGAGGGGCGGGGCCCGGATTTGAACTCAGCACTCACAGTGGGGTCTAACCAGAGTTTACTGTCTCTAATATAACTTCCACCACTTTGTATTCCGTCCCCTTTGAGATAAAGGCCAACATTCCAGAAGTCTTACTAGAGATCAAAATCTGATCAATAACTGTATTTCCTAAACTGTACAGCATGCATGGATGTATGTGTTACAAAGCACACATATATATAAACCCCTCCGCCTGTCCACCTTACTCTCCGCCTTTAAGGTCCTTCTTCAAGCCACCTCTTTAACCAACCTTTTGATTACCCTTCAAGATCACTCAAAAAGCTCAACACCATCCAGGACAAAGCAGTCCGCTTGATCAACAGCTCATCCACCACCTTCAAAAACCACTCCCTCTACCTCCAGCATACCGTGGCTGCAGTGTGTACCATCTACAGGACGCACTGCAGCAACTCGCCAAGGCTTCTTCGGCAGCACCTCCCAAACCCGCGACCTCTACCACCCAGAAAGACAAGGGCAGATGGCGCACGAGAACACCACCACCTCCAAGTTCCCCTCCAAGTCACACACCATCCTGACTTGGAAATAGATCGGCCGTTCCTTCATCATTGCTGGGTCAAAATCCTGGAACTCCCTCCCTAACAGTGCTGTGGGAGTACCATCACCACACGGACTGCAGCAGTTCAAGAAGGCAGCTCACCGCCACCTTCTCAAGGGGCAATTAGGGATGGGCAATAAATGCCGGTCCTACTAATGACGCCCAACCCGAGAAGAAATAAAAGTAACAGGACAAGTAAACTGAAAGACTGGCACGTTAACTGTTCACCAATCCCTCCTGCTTCACCTCGCACTGAAAACCACTCATTGGCTGCCAATCATCCCATTCACTGGTGATATAGTTACTGGCAATGCTCAAGAAATGCTGTTGACCCAAACAACAACCCTTTAATCTCTTCAATACGAATCTCTGTTAAATCAACTACAAATAACCGAGCAACAATCTATGCAGCAATCACCGCTTATTAAGGAGTTGACGGGTTACATTTACACTGAATTATAAGTCTTATCATTTCCCTCAAAGCTTTCAAAGAGGTAATTATCCCTGTTCCCACTCTATTTATAAATCCCTACTTTGTGTGGATCTCACGGATCAGCGCATACTTTTAAACAGCAGGCCTGCTTGGATATTTGATAAAGCAAACTTAGAAAGTATGAACTACTGATGAAAATGAACCTGTATCAGTTGGCACTCAAATGGTACTTTGCACTTAAATTCTTCCATCTGATTTTCACACTAAATTTAGAAATTGGTTTATGGGCTGGCGGAATAGTTTCAGTAACAGCTCGAAACACATCCAAATACAGACATTTTTATATAAAATTTCAGAACCATAAAACAGTACGTTGAGGCATTTCGGAAGGATTTTTTTTCAAATGGCAGCAACGCTGTGCTATTTTAGGCTGAGTGCAATTGGCTGTTTTTGGATGTGGTTTGGTTTGTGTATTTGAATGTGTGTATTTGTCTGAAGGTGCGCTCATGTGTTTGACTGCGTATTTGGAAGTAGGTATTTGGATGCGCGTGTGGTTGGGTCTCGAGACCTGGGTGTCCTTGTGCACCAGTCGCTGAAGGTAAGCATGCAGGTGCAGCAGGCGGTTAAGAAGGCAAATGGTATGTTGGCCTTTGTAGCGAGAGGATTCGAGTACAGGAGCAAGGATGTCTTGCTGCAGTTGTACAGGGCCTTGGTGAGACCGCACCTTGAGTATTGTGTGCAGTTTTGGTCGCCTTATCTGAGGAAGGATGTTCTTGCCATGGAGGGAGTGCAGCGAAGATTCACCAGACTGATACCTGGGATGGCAGGAATGACGTATGAGGAGAGATTGGGTCGATTAGGCTTATATTCGCTGGAGTTTAGAAGAATGAGAGGGGACCTCATTGAAACTTATAAAATTCTAACAGGACTAGACAGACTAGATGCAGGAAGGATGTTCCCGATGGCCGGAGAGTCCAGAACCAGGGGTCACAGTCTAAGGATAAGGGGTAAGCCATTTAGGACTGAGATGAGAGGAATTTCTTCACCCAGAGAGTGGTGAACCTGTGGAATTCTCTACCACAGAAGGCAGTTGAGGCCAATTCATTAAATATATTCAAGAAGGAGTTAGATATATTTCTTAAGGCTAAAGGGATCAAGGGATATGGGGAGAAAGCAGGGACAGGGTACTGGATTTGGATGATCAGCCATGATCTCATTAAATGGCGGAACAGGCTCGAGGGGCCGAATGGCCTACTCCTGCTCCTATCTTCTATGTTTCTATGTTTCAGCGTGCCTGTTTTTTGGGTGTGTTTAGGCCACATGTTTGGTTGGCCGGGCGTGTTTGGGCGGGCATGCTTAGGAGCATGTGTTTGAGCCTCATGTTTGTGTATGCGTGTTTGAGTCACGCGTTTGAGCCTTGTGGGTGCGCGCGTGTTTGGCCATGCATGTCTGGATGCAAATATGCCTGCTTGAGACTTCGCATGAAGCTACCACGGCAAAACGCTAGTTAGGCCACAGCTGGAATACTGTGTGCAGTTCTGGTCACCACACTATAGGAAGGATGTGATTGCATTGGAGAGGGTGCAGAGGAGATTCACCAGGATGTTACCTGGGCTGGAGCGCTTCAGCTATGAAGAGAGACTGGACAGGCTGGGGTTGTTTTCCTTAGAGCAGAGAAGGCTGAGGGGGGACCTGATTGAGGTATACAAAATTATGAGGGGCATGGATAGGGTAGATAGAAAGGAACTTTTCCCCTTAGTAGAGGGGTCAATAACCAGGGGGCATAGTTTCAAGGTAAGGGGCAGGAGGTTTAGAGGGGATTTGAGGAAAAACTTTTTCACCCAGAGGGTGGTTGGAATCTGGAACTCACTGCCTGAAAGGGTGGTAGAGGCAGGAACCCTCACAACATTCAAGAAGCATTTAGATGAGCACTTGAAACACCATAGCATACAAGGCTACGGACCAAGTGCTGGAAAATGGGATTAGAATAGACAGGGCTTGATGGCCGGCGCGGACACGACGGGCCGAAGGGCCTCTTTCTGTGCTGTATAACCCTCTGACCCTATGAACTATATAACTCACACGAAAAAAGTTGTGCAAAGAGGAAGTCAGTGCAGAGTCAAAGACCAGCTGACAGCCAGGAGGAGATAAAGCACTTTCCTGTAACAGGACTGGGGTTCCTATTCAAATAATATCCGAGACAGGTCAAGAACTGTAATATCACTTTAAACACACTTGGGCGTTTGTGGCACTTTACTGTCTGTCCCAATCAGATTTACATCCATGATTCCGAAGCAAGTTATCCATTCTGACCCCAATATCCAATTCTAGGTTCATGAGCCCGTCACTGATGCTGTAGTGATGCGCTCCCCCAAATATCCTTAGTGTCCTTTCCAAGTAGGGTAGGCACAAGTCAGGAGTGTGATGTAATACTCTCCACTTGCCTGGATGAGTGCAGCTCCAACAACACTCAAGAAGCTCGACACCATCCAGGACAGAGCAGCCCGCTTGATCGGCACCCCATCCACCACCATAAACATTCACTCCCTCCACCACCGGTGCACCGTGGCTGCAGTGTGGACCATCTACAAGATGCACTGCAGCAACTCGCCAAGGCTTCTTCGGCAGCACCTCCCAAACCCGCGACCTCTTCCACCTAGAAGGACAAGGGCAGCAGGCGCATGGGAACACCACCACCTCCAAGTTCCCCTCCAAGTCACACACCATCCTGACTTGGAAATACATCACCGTTCCTTCAGCGTCGCTGGGTCAAAATCCTGGAACTCCCTCCCTAACAGCACTGTGGGAGCACCTTCACCACGCGGACTGCAGCGGTTCAAGAAGGCGGCTCACCACCACCTTCTCGAGGGTGATTAGGGGACGGGCAATAAATGCTGGCCTTGCCAGCAACGCCCACATCCAATAAGCAAATTTTTAAAATGCAACACATTACATGGGACCGTGATGCCAAGGGTAGAACGACAGCACTGCACCAACCTTTACTTTCATTAAGTCGGTGACTTCTGATATTTCCCGTTTGCCTCATTGAAACATTAATCCTCACTCAGCACTTCGACACGTCTGATTGGTTGCCACATATTTACATGATTAAATTGATAAAACAATTAACCCCATGTTTCAGGATTGGAGCCACTTTTCTTTCATTTTTTTTCCTTTCCAGCCAGTTCAATCACTGCTGTAGATTCTACTCGCCTACAAGAACCAAATATTTTAATTTTCTCTGTCTCCATACCAGTGTTTGCAATCAGAATTTTCGCATTTTCAGTTCTCTTTGTTTGGTTAACGCCAATGTTCTACAATTTCTACACCTATTTAAAAAATATATTGTATAGGCCAGGTAGATAAGGTGGTTAAGAAGGCATATGGAATACTTGCCTTTATTAGCTGAGGCATAGAATACATGCTTGAACTGGATAAAACACTGGTTAGGCCGCAGCTAGATTACTGCGTGCAGTTCTGGTCACCACATTACAGGAAAGATGTGATCGCACTGGAGAGGGTGCAGAGGAGATTTACGAGGATGTTGCCTGGGCTGGGGAATTTTAGCTACGAGGAAAGATTGGAGAGGCTGGGGTTGTTTTCTTTGGAACAGAGGAGGCTGAGGGGAGACCTTGTTGAGATGTATAAAATTATGAGGGGCCCAGATCAAGTGGATAGGAAGGAACTGTTTCCCTTGGCAGAGAGGTCAATAACCAGGGGGCATAGATTTAAAGTAATTGGTAGAAAGATTAGAGAGGATTTGAGGGGAAATTTCTTCACCCAGAGGGTGGTGGGGGTCTGGAACTCACTGCCTGAAAGGGTGGTAGAGGCAGAAACCCTCATCACATTTAAAAAGTACTCAGATATGCACTTGAAGTGCCGTAACCTACAGGGCTACGGACCGAGAGCTGGAAAGAGGGATTAGGATAGCTCTTTTTCAGCCGGCACAGACATGATGGGCCGAATGGCCTCCTTCTGTGCTGTAACTTTCTATGATTCTATGATATGCTAGTGATATAAATTTCTGCATTTACAAAATAGGCCCACAGCCTACACAGGTACTTCACACATGCACTTAATGTACACACAGAAATAACGGAATATTCGAGCAGTCAAATTAACCCAAATACGAGCAATGACAGCAATACACTGAACTCCTAATTATGCAAAAATAGCAGGTTAAAATGTTCCATCTCTAACCAACTAAACAACACACTTGGGAAAATACCCCCTTCTGGTGCTGTCTGCATCCAAATCCTTCTGTTCTTTAGTGAAGTGTTGCACAATGGGGGGGGAGATCCATGCTGTGCGCTGCTTGTAACTAAATCGTGAACCAGCTTTTAACAGAATCATAGAATGGTTACAGCACAGAAGGAGGTTGGTGAAAAGAATGTAACTCAAAGAATCATTTTCTTTACATTAATTTAAGGAACTTGCCTTTCTCCAGCGCCTTTCACGACCTCAGGACGTCCCAAAGCGCTTCACAGCCAATCAAGTGCTTCTTTTTGAGGTGTGGTCACTGTTGTAATGTAGGAAACGCGGCAGCCAGTATGCGCACAGCAAGCTCCCACAAACAGCAATGTGATAAATGACCAGATAATCTGTTTCAGTGATGTTGGGTGAGGGGTAAAATATTGGCCAGGACACCGGGGAGAACTCCCCTGCTCGTCTTCGAAATAGTGGCCGTGGGATCTTTCACATCCACCTGAGCGGGCAGACGGGGCCTTGGTTTAACGTCTCCTCCGAAAGATGGCACCTCCGGCAGTGAAGGACTCCCTCAGCACTGCCCTGGGAGCGTCAGCCTAGAATTTTTGTGTTGAAGTCTCCGGTGTGGGACCCGAACCCACAACCTTCTGACTCAGAGGCGAGAGAGTGCTGCCCACTGAGCCACGGGCTGACACCAATCCAGCAAAGCTGAACACATCAGAATTTCATGAAGTGTTTGAAAAGGGGTAATTACACTCCGATAGCACTGAAACAGTTAATTACTTAATAGTGTCTCCATGCGTTCCTTGAAGAGCTGCATTATTAATCTTATAAACTGCTCCCTAATGATTAAAATCGTACATCGCCCTCAACTAAAATCCACTGGGGATTATTTTCTGCGACTTTAGTGCCAAACTCTCACATGTGGTAACACTCTAGAAAATTATAATGTAAACCCAAGCACAGAGTTAGTCAAACAAAAGGCAGAAAAATATGCAGTGGCAGAATATTAGGAAAAACAGTTTGGAGCACTTGAAAGAAAACTGGAGAGAATTGGTGTAGTTGTACTTTTCTCTTAACAGGGGGATAGAAAGTTTAATAATTTTTATGTGGAAGAGATGTCTAGAATTCTGGCCGGGCTACAAAGAGAATCAGAGTGGAAAAATCATTAGTGATGTCACCAGAAAATGCGTGAGGTGATGGAAAGCTCTTTTGCGTTTTGGCACTTTTGGTGAGCTTGGATTGTTTACAGCTATCGCTCAATCGAGGAGAGGGTCAGGCGATAGCTGTTAAACCACTGGCTAAGCTAGTAGCCGTACGGTTAATGAGCTTGAACCCACTAATGCTGGCTGATGTGCAGTATCCAGGCCTCTGGGGCTTCTTGTCTTGATTGGCTCACTTGAAGTGTGGGAACCGCATCGCAGACGGAAGGCCCAGCACCAGCTCGAAATGCTAATCATTTTTGCTCTTTTGGCACCAAAAAAAAAGATCACGACCTGGGGTAACATAAATGATCCGAGGGAGTGTTGTCAGCTGCTTCTTTAAACATGGTTTTCACACCAGCGACAGGATACGTCAACTTGTGGGAGAGGTCGGTTTTTAATTTCCCTTTGAAATGGCCGCACAAGCCACTCGGTTGTATAAAAACAAACTATTAGTTCAAGATGTCGGCCCACCTCCAGCGTTTCATCAAAAAAAAAGTATTTTCAGAAAGATGCCCGGGGGCTAAAAGGGTTAAATTACGAGGACAGGTTGAACAGGCTGGGCTTGTATTCCCTGGAGTTTAGAAGATTAAGGGGTGATCTAATCGAGGTGTTTAAGATGACTAAAGGATTCGATAGGGTAGAGAGAGAGAGAAACTATTTCCTCTGGTGGGGGGAGTCCAGAACAAGGGGGCAGAACCTTAAAATTAGAGCCAGGCCGTTCAGGGGTGATGTCGAGAAGCACTTCTTCACACAAAGGGCAGTGGAAATCTGGAACCCTCTCCCCCAAAAGGCTGTTAAGGCTGGGGGGTCAATTGAAAATTTCAAAACGGAGATTGATAGATTTTGGTTAAGCACGGATATTAAGGAGGCGGGTAAACGGAGTCAAGATACAGATCAGCCATGATCTGATTGAATGGTGGAACAGGCTCGAGGGGCGAAATGGCCTCCTCCTGTTCCTGTGTTCCTATATAATAATAAAATGGCCTAATTTTCATTTGGATTGAGGTGGGTAAGATGGGGAGCAGAGAGTTTGTGCTTTTAAGTTGAGTTGGACAACCCACCAAGCTAGCACCTGTAGTGTATGTACCTTTAAGAGAGAACTACTTTTACAGCTCCTGTATACTGTAGTACCGGCAGTGATCACACCTGTATATAAGCCTTGCGCATGCCTCTGTACCCCCAGTCTTGAGACTACCCTACTCCAGTAAATACCTGTTGATTGTTAAGTTACAGCATGCGTGTGGTTATTGAAAAACATCATACTCTCAGAATCACGGATCTAACAGTGGCGACGAGTGTTGATTCGAATCTACCTGCAACTCTGCATTTCCCTTCGAGGAGTCGCGCCTATCCCGTTTCCGCCACTCGGTCCACGAATTGAGGATATTTTCGCCTCGCTATCTGGAGGTAAACGCTTCACCAAAATTGATCTAGCCCAGGCGTACTTGCAAATGGAGGTAGAAGAAGCCTCGAAACAATACCTTACGATTAACACTCATAAAGGTCTCTATCAATACAACCGTCTGGTGTTCGGGGTAGCATCGGCTCCGGCTATTTGGCAAAGGGCAATGGATCAAGTCCTGCAAGGGATTCCAGGGACCCAGTGTTATTTGGACGACATCCTGGTCACGGGCGAAAATGACAGTGATCACCTCGCCAACTTGGAGAAGGTGCTCACCAGATTAAAGGAGTATGGGCTACGAGCTAATCGCCACAAGTGCGAGTTTTTCCAGAAGCAGATCTCGTATTGTGGCCACGTCATCAATGAAGAGGGGTTACATAAGTCCCCTGAAAAGATTGAGGCAGTAGTCAAGGCTCCAGCACCGGAAAATGTGTCACAACTGAGGTCGTTCCTCGGGCTGGTAAACTACTACCATAAGTTCTTACCAAATTTGTCCACGGTATTACACCCACTGAACACCCTACTGCAAACAGGGGTACCATGGAAGTGGAATGACGAACGTAGACGAGCTTTCCAGAAGTGTAAAGAATTGATCACATCAAAAGAGGTGTTGGCCCATTTCAACCCAGCACTACCAATTCGTTTGGCATGTGATGCATCACCCTATGGTATTGGAGCGGTGCTGTCGCACAAATTCCCAGACGGGTTGGAGAGGCCAGTAGCCTTTGCGTCTCGGTCACTAACCTCAGCTGAGCGCAACTATGCCCAGATTGACAGGGAGGCCCACAGCCTAGTATGGGGAGTAAAAAAATTCAACCACTATCTGCGTGGGCAGAAGTTCACCTTGCTGACTGACCACCAACCACTTGTCTCCATCTTTAATCCTAAGAAGGGCGTTCCAGTGATGACTGCACAATGGTTACAAAGATGGTCCCTGTTTCTAGGGGCGAATCAATATGAAATAGAATATAAAGGCACGAAACAGCATGGAAACGCTGATGGGCTATCGCGCCTGCCACTGCCTACTGTGGAGGAAGCACCAGCAGTGGACCCTATCGAGATATTTTATTCGTCAATAATTGAACGATTGCCAGTAACGAACGCGGATATAGAGAAGGAGACCCGCAATGATCCGACGCTGTCTTGGGTATATGATTTGACGGTGAGGGGATGGCCAACACATGGCGACTCATTGTTGCCAGCATTCTCATCCAGAAGAGAACAGCTGTCAGTATGCCAGGGGACAGTGATGTGTGGATCCAGAGTGGTGATTCCACCCAAGTTAAGGGAGAGAGTGCTAAATGAGCTTCATGAAGGTCATCTGGGGGGAGTGAAAATGAAAAGCCTTGCTAGGGCTTATGTGTGGTGGCCGGGAATCGATCAACAAATCGAAGACCTAACCAAGAGCTGCTCAGGATGCCAGAAGGTCCAAAATGCACCACCACATGCCCCTCTACACCCATGGGAGTGGCCCTCCTCTCCATGGCAACGGGTGCATATTGATTTCGCTGGTCCATTCATGGACTCAATGTTCTTAATAGCAGTGGATGCTCATTCGAAGTGGCCTGAGGTGATAAAAATGTCCTCAACCACTACAGAGAAAACGATTGCAGTCCTACGGACCATCTTTGCCAGAAACGGCTTGCCAGAGCGGATTTGCTCTGATAATGGACCACAGTTTGTGTCCGAAGAGTTTCGAAAATTTATGAGAAGGAATGGGGTAAGGCATTACACATCCGCCCCGTATCATCCAGCCACAAATGGATTGGCTGAGAGGTTTGTACAAACCTTTAAGAAGGCGATAAAGGCCATGTGCGACGATGAAATTCCACTACAGCATAAGGTGGACAATTTCTTATTAGCCTACCGAAACGCGACACATGCAGTTACCAACCAGACCCCGGCCATGATGTTCTTTAACCGAAGGTTGAGATCTCGTCTGGACTTGCTCAGACCAAATGTGCGAAGAAATGTTGAGGATAAACAATTCCAGCACATCAATGAGAAGCCGACAAGGAGCTTCAATGTAGGACAAGCAGTCTTGGCCCGTGACTACCGAACAGAGAAATGGCAACCCGGAACGATATGCACAAGGCAGGGGCCATTAATGTACACAGTGGATGTCGGGGAGAACATTGCGAGACGCCACATCGATCAGATCTTAGCGTCACAGGAACGAGTCAACCCCATGTCTCGAGTACCTGGGAATGAACCCGACATACCGGTAGCATCTACCTCAGAACCAGTAGCAGTGGAAACCGATGAACTAACCGATGAAAAGGGGCCAGAATCGCCTCCGCACCAAGAACAAGAACCTCAGGGAAGGCGCTATCCCGAAAGGATCAGGAAGCCGCCCCAAAGACTGAATCTATAAATGGACTATTGTTGTTTAATGTACATGTTAAAGTGTTAATTGTTATTTGAATATTATGGGTACTACTAAGCTAAAAGGGGAGGAATTGTAGTGTATGCACCTTTAAGAGAGAACTACTTTTACAGCTCCTGTATACTGTAGTACCAGCAGTGACCACACCTGTATATAAGCCTTGCGCATGCCTCTGTACCCCCAGTCTTGAGACTACCCTACTCCAGTAAATACCTGTTGATTGTTAAGTTACAGCATCCGTGTGGTTATTGAAAAACATCATACTCTCAGAATCACGGATCTAACAGCACCCATGTGTGAACAGGAGTTATACTGATCGTAAGTGTCTCCCATCATGTTCAGCGCTCTGTATGTTTTGCCGACTGTGCAATAAAGCAGAATATGAATCAAACCCAATGTCACCTTGCCTGGTGTTACCCGCGACCTCCACCGCCTAGAAGGACACGGGCAGCAGGTGCATGGGAACACCACCACCTCCAAGTTCCCCTCCAAGTCACACACACACCATCCCGACTTGTTCCTTCATCGTCGCTGGGTCAAGATCCTGGAACTCTCGACCTAACAGCACTGTGGGAGCACCTTCAACACACAGGACTGCAGCGGTTCAGGAAGAAGACACACCAACCACCTTCTCAAGGGCAATGAGGGATGGGCAATAAATATTAGCCTTGCCAGCGACGCCCACAGCCTGAGAATGAAGCATTTTTTGATCCACCTATGGAGAGATGAAAGAAGCTCACAGGTGTGGGACTTGGAGTTCCAACCCAGAGCACTGCGAAGTTCCATTGTTACACTCCTGGATCCTGCTACCACACGAGTAGATATGGGGCAGTGGGAGTCAACTTCTCTAAGAAGCCAGTAACCAGATTGCTTAAGGGAGTGACTGCCACCGCTGAACCGGGAGTAGATAACCGCAGGAAACCCGAATTCGGAAACAGCAGCATATAGAATCATAGAACTTTACCGCACAGAAGGAGGCCATTCGGCCGAAAAAGTGCTTTCCAGCCTAATCCCACTTTACAGCTCTAGGTCCGTAGCCTTATAGGTTACGACACTTCAAGTACATATCCAAGTACTTTTTAAATGTGATGAGGGTTTCTGCCTCGACCACCCTTTCAGGCAGTGAGTTCCAGACTCCCACCACCATCTGGGTGAAAAAAGTTCTCCTCAACGTCCCTCTAATGCTTGCATACGTAATTAAGCAGTACCCATTACACTGGGGGTTGTGTTACAGGCTTGGGCCGGATTACATATTTATAAACTTCTTAGTTATTTTCAATGTAAGAGATTAAAAAATGACAAAGCATGCAGGTGCCTCTGAACTGCCAATAGCAGCAGCCGGGGCCTGAGCTCAGATCAAAAGAGATTTGTTTCAACACATCGCAACAGGGTGATATCAGTGATCTTGTGTTCTCCACAGAGACACTCGGTGACTGTGGGCTCGAGTTATTGCTGCAACATTGTTTTTTTTTAAATTCGCTTATGGGATGTGGGAATCGCTGCCAAGGCCAGCATTTATTGCCCATTCCTCATTGCCCCTGAGAAGGTGGTGGTGAGCCGCCTTCTTGAACCGCTGCAGCCCGTGTGGTGAGGGTGCTCCCACAGTGCTGTTAGGGAGGGAGTTCCAGGATTTTGACCCAGCGATGATGAAGGAACAGTGATGTATTTCCAAGTCAGGATGGCGTGTGACTTGGAGGTGGTGGTGTTCCCATGCGCCTGCTGCCTTTGTCCTTCTAGGTGGAAGAGGTCGCGGGTTTGGGAAGTGCTGCCGAAGAAGCCTTGGCAAGTTGCTGCAGTGTATCTTGTAGATGGTACACACTGCAGCCACGGTACGCCGGTGGTGGAGGGAGTGAATGTTTAAGGTGGTGAATGGGGTGCCAATCAAGCGGGCTGCTTTGTCCTGGATGGTGTCGCGCTTCTTGAGTGTTGTTGGAGCTGCACTCATCCAGGCAAGTGGAGAATATTCCATCACACTCCTTACTTGTGCCTTGTAGATGGTGGAAAGGCTTTGGGGAGTCAGGAGGAGTCAGAATGCACAGCCTCTGACCTGCTCTTGTTGCCACAGTATTTATGTGGCTGGTCCAGTTAAGCTTCTGGTCAATGGTAATTCTCAGGATATTGATGGTGGGGGATTGGGTGATGGTAATGCCGTTGAATGTCAAGGGGCGGAGGTTAGACTCTCGTGGTGCTGGTTCTCCGACCCGCGCGCTCTACGTGTAAGAGTGCTTATAAACCCTACACACTCGGTTATTACATAGAATGACATCAAATTCACAACATCAGAAACAGGCCGTTCAGCCCAGCAGGTCCATGCCGGTGTTTATGCTCCACACAAGCCTCCTCGCAACCTACTTCATCCAACCTTATCTGCATATCCTTCCTATTATGTCTGAAAATGTTTATTTCTTAAAAGCAACAACAGAACTAAAAGCGGTTCAAGTACCCTGCTGTTCCAGTGCCCTGCAGAGTCTTTTTTCTCTACGTTATTTTACCTGTCAGTGTGAGTGACTAAATAATTTCAGCCTGTGACAACTATTATTTCCACATTCGAGAGTGATGGGAGGCAGGAGTAGTGTTTGCCCTGCAGCCGCCCCCGGCCAGGGTTTTGCTGCGGCGTGTTTACATTTCACTGGACGTTGATGCTGAGCTTTCACCGGATCCGCTCGACGGCCCCTTTCAATTGGACGGGTTACCACAGCCCTCGTGCCCTTGATGGGAGGCTGCGATGGGCATCCCTGGCAAGAAGTTTGCTTCCATTCAGGGGCTAAACCGTTAAACCCACGCATCACCCAGCAAGTGTAGAGAGAAAGAAAGACTTGCATTTATCCAGCGCCTTTCACGACCACCGGACGTCTCAAAGCGCTTTACAGCCAATGAAGTACTTTTAGCAGTGGAGTCACTGTTGGAATGTGGGAAACGCGGCAGCCAATTTGCACACAGCAAACTCCCACAAACAGCAATGTGATAATGACTAGATTACGGCCTGTATTTTCCAATCCCTACGGGAGTGTACGGGCTGTGTACGCACCCGTAGGGACCTCGCAAGTGCCGGTTTCAGGCACGCGAAGCACACGCGCTGAAAACCGGCATTTCCGATCTGTCAATCCTCCGCCTGCCCGGGAGAAGGGCCTCTGCGGGTGGAGAGTTCCGCTTTCCGCAGAACCTCCGCCCGCTGAAATCCCTTAAAAATCTTATGCCTGGTGAAAGCAGCGTAAAAAGGTGTAAGGCCTGCTTTTACCAGCATAAGAGTTTTAAAAAGTTTTTTTTTTTAATTTCCACTCATTTATAATTTTAAAATACATTTTAAAAAGGTACATTTATTTTTAGCCCCGTAAAAAACTTTAATTTTTTTTCAAAATATTATATTTTTGTTTAAAATATTTAATTTAATGTAATTTTAACTAATTTTAAAAACATGATAAAAAAAAAAATTATTGAATGTTTTGATGTGTTTTTGGGGTGATGTCCATTCATACTTTTGACAGGTCTAAGCTGTCAAAAGTATGAAGGGAGATTCCCATCTCCCATTGGTTCCCCATGGTCCACGAGATCCCAGGGACGCTTGCGAACCGCCTGCGCCCCTGGGATACCTGGGCCCTGCGCATTTCGTCGTGGAGGCGCCCAGGAGTGGAAATGGCCGGACCTCGGGCGCCCTCAGGTAAGGGCGTAGGTTTTTTCTCAGATTGGAGGCCTCCGCTCACAGGAAGCCTCCGATCAGAAAATACGGGCCGATCAGTTTTTGTGATGTTGATGGAGGGATAAATATTGGTCAGGACACTGGGGGTAGCTCCCCCTGCTCTTCTTCGAAATAGTGGCCGTGGGATCTCTTACGTCCACCTGAGAGGGCAGACGGTTTAATGCCTCACCCGAAAGTATTGGTCCACAAGGGACTCACAGTCTGCTGTAGGGGAGCTGGCAATTCAATGTGATCACCAGCCAGTGTTGGAAGCAAGCTCTTACCATAATATATGTGTTAGGAAGAACATCAGAGATGTGGCAGTGGTTTACAGGCCCCTGATCTCACAAGAGGTTCAGGTTCATGTTGTAACCCAGTTGGCCATCTGCAATTGTAGCTGGACCTCACAAGGAGATCACTGGCTGATAACGATATTCTGGATATCTGATATTCTGTGCTTCAAACCACTGGATTCCACCCTGTAACTCACTCACAGATATTCATTATTCTCCACAACCCTCTCAACCCACCACAACCGAATTACTGTACTGAAATCACTCCATTGATGTATCTAAGACATATGCAGTGGGAGAGGGTTAGTGGCTATATATAAAGCCTTACATAATGTTAATAATGATATAAGTGTCAGCCGTGGCTCAGTCGGTAGCACTGCCACCTCTGAGTCAGGGGGTCATGGGCTCCAGAGACTTGAGCCCATAATCTGACCTGACACTCCAGTGCATTACTGAAGGCGAGCTGCCTTTCAGATGAGGTGTTAAATAGAGGCTCTGGCTGATTTGTAAACTTCCTCGGAATATGAGCTGATGCGATCGGCTGTCTATCACTCCCATGGATTCAATGTAAAAAAAAAAAAATCCATGGCTCTATTGGAAGAGTTTGGTCAACATTCCTCAACCAACCAACAGAGTAATTGGCTATTCATATCAGCGCTGTTTGGGCCAAATTGGCTGTTGCATTTGAGTAGCGCATAGCAACAGTGACTTCATTGATTGTGGAGCTCATGGGGACATCCTGTGGATGAAGATCTTTCTTCCTTATAACCTGCGAGAGTACCAATGAAGTACTTCTTAAAGTGTAGTCGCTGTTGTAATGTAGGAAATGTGGCAGCCAATTTGTATAATAAGAAAAGAAGAAAGATTTGCATTTATTTCAGCCTTTCATGACCTCATGATGCCCCAAAATGCTTTACAGCCAATGAGATTCTTTTTGAAGTGTCGTCACTGTTGTAATGTAGGAAACGCGGCAGGCAATTTGTGCACAGCAAGATCCCACAAGGTGAGCTAATGACCTGTTTTAGTGATGTTGATTGAGGGATAAATATTGGCCAAGACACCGGGGAGAACTCCCCTGCTCTTCTTCAAAGTAGTGGCCGTGGGATCTTTTACGTCCACCTGAGAGAGCAGACGGGACCTCGGTTTAACGTCTCATTTTGAAGAAGAGCAGGGGGGTTATCCCCGGTGTCCTGGGGCCAATATTTATCCCTCAATCAACGTCACTAAAACAGATGATCTGGTCATTATCACACTGCTGTTTGTGGGAGCTTGCCGTGCGCAATTGGCTGCCGCGTTTCCTACATTACAACAGTGACTACGCTTCAAAATGTACTTCATTGGCTGTAAAGCGCTTTGAGACGTCCGGTGTTCGTGAAAGGCGCTGTATAAATGCAAGTCTCTCTTTCTTTTAACTGAAAGACGGTGCAGCACTCCCTCAGCACTGCACTGTCAGGCTGGATTATGTGCTCAAGTCTCTGGAGCAGGACTTGTACCCACGACCTTCAGAGGCGGGAGACTGTGTCCCACTGAGCCATGGCCCACACCTACATAATAACACTGATGCCATTTGATCAAACTTTAAATGGTTGCCTCAGAACTCAAAATTGAAAACAACTTTCTTACAGCCCTCGGCTCCCTTATGTTTTCCAAAGGATTGGAACAGATGTCAAATTTTGGACAAAGCTGCGTTAAGCACTTTGCTACTGACATCATTACATCTTGGATCAGCCCAGCCATTTTCTACATTATTTATACAATCTCTTAAGGGGGTTGCTTATGATGTTAGGCATCACAAGACGTGACTCCCGATCAACATTCGACAGGCTTGTTACAGCTGATTCCAGATAAACTCCTGTATGATCCAAGCAGAGTTCTGATCGAAGTGTGGACATCCAACAGAGTAAAGCACTGGAAAGGCACGGGGTTCCAGATCCAGGCAGGTAAACATTCCTCAGATCGTCAGTGGGCAGCAGATGCTTTTAAATCTCAACGCCACACAACAGAATGTCTTACGAGTCGAATAATGTTTTGTTAGGAACAGGCAATAAATGCTGGCCTTGCCAGCGACGTCCACATCCCAGGAATGAATAAAGAAAAATACCTTTTTTTTTGTTAAGATCCTTCTGCTACGCTTGAGTATGATGTACGTCCTCACTGACGTAATCCCTGGAAAGCAGTTTGCTACCATTTGGGACTAATTGTTAAACCTGGTTAATCGACAAGGTAATTAGTACCCAAGAGACTCACAGTCTGCTGAAGGGGAACTGGCAATTCAGTGTGAAACACCAGCCAGTGTTGGATGAAGTCCCTTACCATAATATATGTATTAGGAAAAGCTTTAGAGATGTGGCAGGGATTTATAACCTCGCGTGAGGTTCAGGTGAAGGTTGTGACCCAGTTGACCATCTACAATCACAAGGAGACTACTGATTGGGAATGAAATTCTGGGTATCCGTGCTCCGAAACCATCTTGGATTGGATTCCACCCTGTTACTCACTCACGGATATTCATAATTTTCCACAACAATCATCACAAACCCATGACAGTGAAATTGCTGCACTGTAATCACTCCTGAGAATTCCATTGATGTTCCAAAAAATTATGCTGAATGGCAACGTACCAAATATTTGGAAACTTGATATTTTCATCTGCGGTTATAGTCCTGATTGCCATTGGCAAACGGGTTTGTATCTCTTAGGAATCAACAGTAATATGTCCCATAATGTAATGTAATGAGATAAATATCCTCGGATGTTTCATAAATAATTGGATTCAGATTTCCAATTTCACGCTACAGTTTAACAAATATACTTGCAAGTGGCTGTCTAGTAGAGAGTAATTTTTTAAAATAAACAAACACAGTAGAAGGGAACGTCTGATTTCAGTTAGTGCACTGGGTACATTCCCCACTGCCTTGCTTGGCACCTCACACTCTGCCCTCGATTGAAGATGTGCTGGTGTTGACAGAACTGATGCTTTATCTCAGCCATTGCTACAGCACCTCCGTCGAGTTTAAGCAGGCCGTTGACGGCGACTGGCCAGAAGCGATAGGTCATGTCTTGAGGATGGATGGCATTCCTGAGAGACTGCTGGAACACACGCACATCGGGTCTGTTAGAGTGGATGGGAAACTGATGCAACTGTTGAGATCAGGGGTTCTCGACCGAGGGTCAGGGGTCCGCGAGAAGGCTTCAAAGGGGGTCCGTCAGAAATAAGGTTCTAGCTGACGCTGCCCTCCGCCCAGCAAAAAAAAGAGACGCATTTCTCCAGCGCCTTTCACGACCACCGGAC
Organism: Somniosus microcephalus; assembly: GCF_052327205.1. Classification (NCBI taxonomy): domain Eukaryota; kingdom Metazoa; phylum Chordata; class Chondrichthyes; order Squaliformes; family Somniosidae; genus Somniosus; species Somniosus microcephalus. Next base: position 4,839,278 of record NC_141016.1, on the reverse strand, counting down.
GTCCCAAAGAGCTTTACAGCCAATTAAGTACTTTTTGAAGTGTAGTCACTGTTGTAATGTAGGAGACGCGGCAGCCAATTTGCGCACAGCAAGCTCCCACAAACAGCAATGTGATAATGACCAGATCATTTTTTTTTCGTGATGTTGATTAGGGATAAATATTGGCTAGGACACCGGGGATAAATCCCCATCTCTTCTTCGAAATAGTGGCCGTGTGATCTTTTACATCCACCTGAGAGAGCAGACGGGGCCTCGGTTTAACGTCTCATCCAAAAAATGACACCTCCGACAGTGCAGCACTCCCTCAGTACCGCACTGGAAGTGTCAGCCTGGATTTTTGTGCTCAAGTCCCTGGAGTGGGACTTGAACTCGCAACTTTCTGACTTCGAGGCGAGAATGCTGCCCACTGAGCCACGGCTGACACTGACACCGCGTCTGGGCCTCCCGCACGATCCCCTTCGACTGTTGGTCGCAAACATTCCAGCCATTAAAAATGATCAATCCCCTTTGGAGAATTTTGATACTTTTTCCTAACTTTTAAAAAGTGATGATTAATATTTTTATGGCCATCTCCACTTATGTTGAGCTCGGCGTAGCTTCAGAAACATGCAGCTCTTTGAGGGACACTCTATTTATAATTTTATGATGAAAGCTGGGGCGAATTCCTCGAGACATTTCACCCCACCTTCCACCCCCACTGCCGCAAGCTCAGAAATTTCCCAGTCATAGTGAGCCAGAATTGCTCAGCAGCCTGTCCATTCAATACCATGGGACCACCACTTACAAGTCCAACAAAATGTGGTCCGAGGGCCTTTCCACACGATCATAATTAGAGGAGGTCGGCCATTCGGCCCATCTTAATTCAACCATCCAAGTTTCACAAGGGGCTCTTAGCTACAAGGCCAGGTTGGAGAAGCTGGATTTGTTTTCATTAGAGCAAAGGAGGTTGAGGGGTGATTTGATCGAGGTGTACAAGATTATGACGGGTTTGGATAGGCTAGACGGGGAAAGGCTGTTCCCACTCGTTGATGGTACAAGGACTAGGGGACACAGATTTAAGGTTTTGGGCAAGAGATACAGGGGGGGATGTGAGGGAAAACTTTTTTACACAGCGAGTGGTGAGGACCTGGAACTTGCTGCCGACGGAAGTGGTGGAAGCGGAGACACTCAATGTTTTCAAGGGGAGACTGGATAGGCACTTGAGGGAAATAAACTTGCAGGGTTACGGGGATAGAGCGGGGGAGTGGGACTGACTGGATTGCTCTACAGGGAGCCGGCACGGACTCGATGGGCCGAATGGCCTCCTTCTGTGCCGTTATGACTCTAAGTAAGTAAAACAAAAATAATATGTTTCATTGCATAACTAATTTTTATACAGGAAAAAATACTTGTGTTGTGTTACGGTGGGGCTGGTGAAATTTTTATAATAAGGCGGGGGTGGGGGGGTGTCCTCAGAGGCAAAAAGGTAAAAAGGTTGAGATCCCCTGGTTTAGATCAACAGTTGGCGTGAGGCAGAGATGCATACCGTCACCTAAGGTGTGCGGCCTTGCACCAATCGGGAGGTCCCGCGCAGGCCGCTCACCGCTGCCGCTGGAAGATACCATGCACGCGCGGCCGTGCAGCAAATGTAAAGGGACCGCGCACTTAGAGGGAACGTTGCTGTCGCCTGATTTATTTAACCCAGTCCTGGAAGCAGTAATGGATACTGCGACTTTTAAAAAATGATATTGGAGGAGCCTCCTCACGTGGTAAGATTCTGAAACAATCTCAGATTTGCTGTGACATTGACCATACAGCAACATCTGAAACAGATTTGCAGAGACTAATTGAGAAAGCGGAGGCGGAGAGGTGAAAATTTGGATTACACATTAACATAAAGAAGATAAAGGTCATGTCATCTGGGAAGCATCAGGAAGATATACCCAATGTAATTGAACAGGTAGAAAAGTTTGTGTATCTCGGTGGGTTAGTGTCAAAGAATGGGAGTTGTGCAGAAGACATCAACAAGAAGGATTGGACTTACTTCCTGTTTTGGCCGATTAAGCAGGATATTGAAGGCTGAAGACATTTTGGTAAAATCGATGGTTATTCCCACATTATTATACGGATCTGAGTGTTGGAACAAGAGAAAAGTTGACAAGCAAAAGATACTAATAGCAGAGGTGAGTTGGGGTTGAGAGGAATACTGGGAGTATCCAGGATGCAAAGAATCAAGAACGATAGAATAAGTACGTGGCTTGGACAGGGAACAACGCTTGTACAGAAGGTCCAAGGAAGATGACTGCGATGGTTTGGGCACGTTTCAAGAATGGAAACACCTGGAATACCTTTCATGACGCTGCACACAGAGAGACATGGAGTAAGAGGAAGACCAAGGAAGCACGGGATAGACCATGTCAAGAGGGACTTGCCACATAAAGGGATACAGATGACTGAAGCGGCCAGCCAGGCTAGTTCAGAACCGACAATGGTGGAGGTTATTAATTCCCTCCCATCGCTGCGGAGTAGACGGGCGGCAATTTAGTAGCAGTAGAACTTCATCAGCAGCACTGGGAAGGCCAAGTGAATGACTTGCCCATGATTTGGCTTTCCCATTTCTTTTGTGTAAGAGTATCGAGCTCTCTTTAGTGAAAGGAATTCTGTGGGTAGTGAGTGAGTGAGTAGTCCAATGGGTTATCTCACTGTCCTTTCACTTCTGGGGTTTGAGTTGGATTCCAACCCATATTTGATGGGACTAAAGTCTTCTCTTTCTGCTGGTTATAATGATCCTAAGTGAAGCATCTGGGCAATGTCAATGCAGTTTCTAGTGCCTAAATCACAAGGTAATGGTACTTGCATTTATATAGCCTTTGTCACATTGAAACACCTCAAAGCACTTTCACTTCATGAAATCCTTTTGAATTGGTGAATTAATTTGAACCAGTCTCCTTATTTAAGGAGGGATATACTTGCCTTGGAGGCAGTTCAGAGAAGGTTCACGAGGTTGATTCCTGAGATGAAGAGGTTGTCTTATGAGGAAAGGTTGAGCAGGTTGGGCCTATACTCATTGGAGTTTAGAAGAATGAGAGGTGATCTTATTGAAACATATAAGATTCTGAAGGGACTTGACAGGGTAGATGCAGAGAGGATGTTTCCCCTCGGGGAATCTAGAACTAGGGGGCATAGTTTCAGAATAAAGGGTCGCCCATTTAAGACGGAGATGAGGAGGAATTTCTTCTCTCAGAGGATCGTGAATCTTTGGAATTCTCTTCCCCAGAGAGCTGTGGAGGCGGAGTCAGTGAATATATTCAAGGCGGAGATTGACAGACATTCGAACTACAAGGGAGTTGAGGGGTATGGGGAGCGGGTGGGAAAGTGGAGTTGAGGTCGATGATCAGCCATGATCTTATTGAATAGCGGAGCAGGCTCGAGGGGCCGAATGGCCGACTCCTGCTCCTATTTCTCATGTTCTTCTGTAATCTTCTTCTGCAATGGAGGAATGTTGGCCAGGACACTGGAAGAAGTCCTGACTCTTCTCAAAATCGCACCATGGGATCTTTAACATCCACCTGAACAGGCCAAGGGTTCATGGTTTGACTCGTCACCCAGGTCAACGAGGTTATTACCGATGAGAGAGGGGCTTTTGGCCCATTTGCTCATCTTCCCATAGAAACCTACAATGCCCTCATTGCAGCATCTAACTATGGCTTGAATGATTCCAGAGTGTTTGGCTCCATTACCCTACCCAGCTACTTCTCACTCTTTGTGTGAAGTGCTTCCTGACATCAGTCCTGAAATTTCCTATGTCCTGCAATCATGGTTTAATCTGAGATAGTGCTAGGGATTCACCTTTATTATTTCACCTTGTACCTTACGTACCTTACATACTAATAGTTCCTCTCATTTTCAAGGCTGAAAAGTCTACGTTTTGCTAACCTTTCCTCAAGCCTCTGCCACTGGACACTGGGGATCGCCCTCGCTCTCCTTTCTCTGCACTGCTTCCAGGCCTACACTTCAGAAGTACTTCATTGGCCATGAAGCGCTTTGGGACGTCCTGAGGTTGTGAAATGGGCAATAGAAATGCAAGTTCTTTCTTATTTGAAGAAGGTCTGATGTTTAGGCTCATCCTGTCTTGGAAAAGCAGGTGTGACTGCTGTGCACGCTCACCTGTGTTTCTTTCTTTAAGGCCACGTTTGTCTAGTCTGCGTGCCCTGCACGCTCAGTGTGCCAATGAAGGTATTCTATTTGTCCTCAATTTACGTTTTCTTATTACCCTCCAGTTGACTTCTCTCTCCTTGAAACGTGTAAAATTCTTAGCAGGCTTGACAGGGTAGATGTCGAGAGGCTGTTTCCCCTGGCTGGAGAATCTAGAACTCAGGGGGTCACAGAATCAGGATCGGACTGAGATGAGGAGAAATGTCTTCACTCGGAGGGTGGTGAATCTTTGCAATTCTCTACCCCAGTGGGCTGTGGAGGCTCAGTGGTTGAGTATATTCAAGACAGAGATCGATAGATTTTTGGGCACTCGGGGAATCAAGGGGTATGGGGATAGTGCAGGAAAGTGGAGATGAGGTCGAAGATCAGCCATGATCTTATTGAATGGTGGAGCAGGCTCGAGGGGCTGAATGGCCGACTCCTGCTCCTATTTCTTATGTTCTCAAGCCTTCTACCATTCCTCGAGCTTGGTCCCTTTAAAGTACACCTCAGTTTTAATCTGTGATATTAGTTCATCCCAGTTTATGCCAAATTGAATTATGTTACAGTTACGGAACAGGCTTGAGGGGCTGAATGACCATCTCCTGCTCCCGTGTTCCAAAGATGTCACTATTGCCAGTCCCAGAGTGCTGTCGCTGGCGATGTGACTTATGTAAATGTTTCCAGCGTAAAATAAATACAGAAACTTTCCAAAGGGCAGATGTTTCTCGTTCGTATGGTAAGCTGCTTAATGAATAAGGGCTCTGTGCTTTGCAAGGTGTGTGTGTATTTATTCTGCATTCTGTATATAACCCCGCTCTTGTTAAAAAGTAAATACTGGACAAGGCTCCATCACGCTCAACCACTCCCGGCAGGAAAACCAGGAGGACTGAGAACGTTGACTAAACTGAGATCATCTTTGTTATTCAATTTTAAGTTAAAGATGAGGAGCTCCTGTTAACTCGAAGAGCCAAGAGAGTCAGAAGTAATTCGCTTAAGAAGCTGGCAACCAAAGGAGAGAAGGGCAGCGGTGGAGCATTCCTTCCGAGTTTAGGAACTTCTGTCTGTCCACCTTTGAGAATTGGCATTTCATCGACCGCAGAATCACAGCGAAAGCTGGAGGTCCGTTTCTGTTTTAAAGTTCTTATTCACATAAAATTTAACAGAAAGGTTCGAACTTATTCAGTATAATATTCGGTTAGATTTATAGATGTGCGTGTCAATGTCAGTGTGTGTGTGAGTCAGTGTGTGTGTGTCAGTGTGTGTGTGTCAGTGTGTGTGTGTCAGTGTGTGTGTGTGTGTCAGTGTGTGTGTGTCAGTGTGTGTGTGTCAGTGTGTGTGTGTCAGTGTGTGTGTGTGTGTCAGTGTGTCAGTGTGTGTGTGTCAGTGTGTGTGTGTCAGTGTGTGTGTGTCAGTGTGTGTGAGTCAGTGTGTGTGTCAGTGTGTGTGTCAGTGTGTCAGTGTGTGTGTGTCAGTGTGTGTGTGTCAGTGTGTGTGTCAGTGTGTGTGTGTGTCAGTGTGTGTGTGAGTCAGTGTGTGTGTGTCAGTGTGTGTGTGAGTCAGTGTGTGTGTGAGTCAGTGTGTGTGTGAGTCAGTGTGTGTGTGTCAGTGTGTGTGAGTCAGTGTGTGTGTGTCAGTGTGTGTGTGTCAGTGTGTCAGTGTGTGTGTGTCAGTGTGTGTGTGTGTCAGTGTGTGTGTCAGTGTGTGTGTGAGTCAGTGTGTGTGTGTCAGTGTGTGTGTGTCAGTGTGTGTGTGAGTCAGTGTGTGTGTGTCAGTGTGTGTGTGTCAGTGTGTCAGTGTGTGTGTGTCAGTGTGTGTGTGTGTCAGTGTGTGAGTCAGTGTGTGTGTGTCAGTGTGTGTGTGAGTCAGTGTGTGTGTGTCAGTGTGTGTGTGTCAGTGTGTCAGTGTGTGTGTGTCAGTGTGTGTGTGTGTCAGTGTGTGTGTGTCAGTGTGTCAGTGTGTGTGTGAGTCAGTGTGTGTGTGTCAGTGTGTGTGTGTGTCAGTGTGTGTGTGAGTCAGTGTGTGTGTGAGTCAGTGTGTGTGTGTCAGTGTGTGTGTGAGTCAGTGCGTGTGTGTCTGTGTGTGTGTGTCAGTGTGTGTGTGTGTCAGTGTGTGTGTGTCAGTGTGTGTGTCAGTGTGTCAGTGTGTGTGTGAGTCAGTGTGTGTGTGTCTGTGTGTGTGTGACAGTGTGTGTCAGTGTGTGTGTCAGTGTGTGTGAGTCAGTGTGTGTGTGTCTGTGTGTGTGTGTCAGTGTGTGTGTGTGTGTGTCAGTGTGTGTGTGTCAGTGTGTCTGTGTGTGTGAGTCAGTGTGTGTGTGTCAGTGTGTATGTGTCAGTGTGTGTGTGTCAGTGTGTGTGTGTCAGTGTGTGTGTCAGTGTGTGTGTGTCAGTGTGTGTGTGTCAGTGTGTGTGTGTCAGTGTGTGTGTCAGTGTGTGTGTGTCAGTGTGTGTGTGTCAGTGTGTGTGAGTTAGTGTGTGTGTGTCAGTGTGTGTGTGTCAGTGTGTCTGTGTGTGTCAGTGTGTGTGTGTCAGTGTGTGTGTGTGTCAGTGTGTGTGTGTCAGTGTGTGTGTGAGTCAGTGTGTGTGTGTCAGTGTGTGTGTGTCAGTGTGTGTGTGAGTCAGTGTGTGTGTGAGTCAGTGTGTGTGTGTCAGTGTGTGTGTCAGTGTGTGTGTGAGTCAGTGTGTGTGTGTCTGTGTGTGTGTGTCCGTGTGTGTGTCAGTGTGTGTGTGTCAGTGTGTGTGAGTCAGTGTGTGTGTGTCTGTGTGTGTGTGTCAATGTGTGTGTGTGTGTGTGTGTCAGTGTGTGTGTGTCAGTGTGTCTGTGTGTGTGAGTCAGTGTGTGTGTGCCAGTGTGTGTGTGTCAGTGTGTCAGTGTGTGTGTGTCAGTGTGTGAGTCAGTGTGTGTGTGAGTCAGTGTGTGTGTGTCAGTGTGTGTGTCAGTGTGTGTGTGAGTCAGTGTGTGTGTGTCTGTGTGTGTGTGTCCGTGTGTGTGTCAGTGTGTGTGTGTCAGTGTGTGTGAGTCAGTGTGTGTGTGTCTGTGTGTGTGTGTCAATGTGTGTGTGTGTGTGTGTGTCAGTGTGTGTGTGTCAGTGTGTCTGTGTGTGTGAGTCAGTGTGTGTGTGCCAGTGTGTGTGTGTCAGTGTGTCAGTGTGTGTGTGTCAGTGTGTGTGTCAGTGTGTGTGTGTGTCAGTGTGTGTGTGTCAGTGTGTGTGTGTCAGTGTGTGTGTCAGTGTGTGTGTGTCTGTGTGTGTGTGTCAGTGTGTGTGAGTTAGTGTGTGTGTGTCAGTGTGTGTGTGTCAGTGTGTCTGTGTGTGTCAGTGTGTGTGTGTCAGTGTGTCAGTGTGTGTGTGAGTCAGTGTGTGTGTGTCTGTGTGTCAGTGTGTGTCAGTGTGTGTGTCAGTGTGTGTGAGTCAGTGTGTGTGTGTCTGTGTGTGTGTGTCAGTGTGTGTGTGTGTGTGTGTGTCAGTGTGTGTGTGTCAGTGTGTCTGTGTGTGTGAGTCAGTGTGTGTGTGTCAGTGTGTGTGTGTCAGTGTGTCAGTGTGTGTGTGTCAGTGTGTGTGTGTCAGTGTGTGTGTCAGTGTGTGTGTGTGTCAGTGTGTGTGTGTCAGTGTGTGTGTGTCAGTGTGTGTGTCAGTGTGTGTGTGTCAGTGTGTGTGTGTCTGTGTGTGTGTGTCAGTGTGTGTGAGTTAGTGTGTGTGTGTCAGTGTGTGTGTGTCAGTGTCTGTGTGTGTCAGTGTGTGTGTGTCAGTGTGTCAGTGTGTGTGTGTCAGTGTGTGTGTCAGTGTGTGTGTGAGTCAGTGTGTGTGTGTCTGTGTGTGTGTGTCAGTGTGTGTGTGTCAGTGTGTGTGTGTCAGTGTGTGTGTGTCAGTGTGTGTGTGAGTCAGTGTGTGTGTGAGTCAGTGTGTGTGTGTCAGTGTGTGTGTCAGTGTGTGTCAGTGTCAGTGTGTCAGTGTGTGTGTGTGTCAGTGTGTGTGTGTGTCAGTGTGTGTGTCAGTGTGTGTGTCAGTGTGTGTGTGTGTCAGTGTGTGGGTCAGTGTGTCAGTGTCAGTGTGTCAGTGTGTGTGTGTGTCAGTGTGTGTGTGTCAGTGTGTGTCAGTGTGTGTGTGTGTGTGTGTGTGTCAGTGTGTGTCAGTGTGTGTGTGTGTGTGTGTGTGTCAGTGTGTGTGTCAGTGTGTGTGTCAGTGTGTCAGTGTGTGTGTGTCAGTGTGTGTGTGTCAGTGTGTGTCAGTGTGTGTGTGTGTGTGTGTGTCAGTGTGTGTGTCAGTGTGTGTGTCAGTGTGTGTGTGTGTCAGTGTGTCAGTGTGTGTGTGTCAGTGTGTGTGTGTCAGTGTGTGTGTGTCAGTGTGTGTGTGAGTCAGTGTGTGTGTGAGTCAGTGTGTGTGTGTCAGTGTGTGTGTCAGTGTGTGTCAGTGTCAGTGTGTCAGTGTGTGTGTGTGTCAGTGTGTGTGTGTGTCAGTGTGTGTGTCAGTGTGTGTCAGTGTCAGTGTGTCAGTGTGTGTGTGTCAGTGTGTGTGTCAGTGTGTGTGTCAGTGTGTGTGTGTCAGTGTGTGGGTCAGTGTGTCAGTGTCAGTGTGTCAGTGTGTGTGTGTGTCAGTGTGTGTGTGTCAGTGTGTGTCAGTGTGTGTGTGTCAGTGTGTGTGTGTCAGTGTGTGTGTGTCAGTGTGTCAGTGTGTGTGTGCCAGTGTGACGGTTTTGATGGTTTTCTGTATTTACTCTGCAGACTCCACATTCGCTGTATTCTCCCTCATATTGGCGGATTTGGGCGATTAACAACAGGCACACGAAACAGTTGCACAAACGGGACTGACGCTTCCAGCGTTGTATTCACAAGGGGAAGGGTCCCATGTAACGGGATTGATGGGGTTATCTGTTTAAACCAAATTGCACCTTTTCCCCGACACACATGTTGAAGGATGGTCAGTCAATGGTGTACCTCACCATGGATATTAAGGACACCGGTTAATATGTTGGTCCTGTTGGAAGACAACCACTTCCAACAGAACACTTTTGGTGTTCGGTGACCAAATAAAACCAAATTAGATCTGATTTATTACCAAAAACTAAAGCGACATGCGAGCACCCATTGAAACTGCGAGATTACATTGGAAATAACTGGGGAGAGGCGCCATAGCCGGCGATTACTTTACCAGAGCGCCAGCCTTTCAATTCACGGAGCCCAGGACAACTCCTGAGATGCATGCCAAGAAATACAGTGATTAACAGCAACAACTTGCATTTATACAGCGCCTTTAAAATAGTAAAACATCCCAAGGCGCTTCACAGAAGCGATTATCGAATATAATTTGACACCGAGCCATATAAGGAGATAGTAGGGCAGGTGACCAGAGCTTGGTCAAAGAGGTCGGTTTTAAGCAGTGTCTTAAAGGAGGAGAGAGAGGCGGAGAGGTTTAGGGAGGTAATTCCAGAGCTCGGGGCCCAGGCGGCTGAAGGCACGGCCGCCAATGGTGCAGCGATGGAAATCGGGGATGCTCAAGAGGCCAGAATTGGAGGAGCGCAGAGATCTCAGGGGGCTGGAGGAGGTTATGGAGATAGGGAGAGACGAGGCAGTGGAGGGATTTGAAAACAAGGATGAGATGAGATAACATGCTTCTTGTTTTAGGGGATGTTATTAGCAAGGCAGGACCAAGGAACCTGGTATGAGAAAAAAAGAGAAATAAATAAATTCACAACCTCAGGATGTCCCAACGCGCTTCACAGCCCATGAAGTACTTTTTGAAGTGTAGTCACTGTTGTAATGCAGGAAACACGTCAGCCAATTTGCGCACAGCAAGCTCCCACAAACAGCAATGTAATAAATGAGCAGATACACTGTTTCTGAGGGATTTTATTGGCCGGGTCTCTGACTGCAGGAAGAAAGAAAGACTTGCATTTCTATAGCGCCTTTCACGACCACCGGACGTCCCAAAGCGCTTCACAGCCAATGAAGTACTTTTTTTGAAGTGTAGTCACTGTTGTAATGCAGGAAACGCGGCAGCCAATTTGCGCACAGCAAGCTCCCACAAACAGCGACGTGATAATGAGGGATGTTCCAGGATTCCTGATACCCTCCCTGTGTGTTTCTGCAGATTCATCCAGTGTTCAGACTCTACAGCGTGTCAGATGGGATCGATGCAGGGGACCAACCCACAGAATGACCACACTGGGTCTTTTGTCATTGCAAAACTAAACGGTCTCACTTGCCGCGTTAAAATGAACAGTGGCTCGACGCTTGCAACAACTGGTGCATCTGATCTAGAAGTGGAAAAATGAATGGTCTCAACTTAAAAAAGACGGTGGGGAGGCTGGGTGGTGGGGGTGGGTGCGGGGAGAGCCGCCGAACCTGGGCCGATGCTTAATTTGCGAATTTATGCACAGGTTGGGTTGGGAGGGTCACCACAGCACAGCAATATTGATGCAGCCACATTGCACGTTCCTCCCTGGCTGGGACGTTCCTTGCTCAGGGAGGCCCACGCTGACCATTCCACAGCACAGCGGGTCATTGATTGGCAGTTTCGGTTCCTCCAACAGAAATGGACACAAAACTATTTAGGATGAAACATAGAAACATAGAAGATAGGAGCAGGAGTGGGCCATTCGGCCCCTCGAGCCTGCTCCGCCATTCAATGAGATCATGGCTGATCATCCAAATTCAGTACCCTGTCCCTGCCTTCTCTCCATATCCCTTGATCCCTTTAGCCTTAAGAAATATATCTAACTCCTTCTTGAATATATTTAATGAATTGGCCTCTACTGCCTTCTGTGGTAGAGAATTCCACAGGTTCACCACTCTCTGGGTGAAGAAATTCCTCCTCATCTCAGTCCTAAATGGCCTACCCCTTATCCTTAGACTGTGACCCCTGGTTCTGGACTCCCCCGCCATCGGGAACATCCTTCCTGCATCTAGTCTGTCTAGTCCTGTTAGAATTTTATAAGTTTCAATGAGATCCCCTCTCATTCTTCTAAACTCCAGCGAGTATAAGCCCAATCGACCCAATCTCTCCTCATACGTCATTCCTGCCATCCCAGGTATCAGCCTGGTGAATCTTCGCTGCACTCCCTCCATGGCAAGAACATCCTTCCTCAGATAAGGCGACCAAAACTGCACACAATACTCAAGAGGCCGTGCTGTAAATTCCACTGTGGCAGGCAATGTGGCCCGGCTGGGCACAACTGAAGGGGAACCGCGACCATTGCAACAGGCGATAAATGTTTCAGCACATTCCCTGCCAACAGCTATTCAACCCTCAAAGTACAAACCAGAAAATAACCCTCCGTGTGCCCACAACCCGCGGTTTTAGTGAAATGCACGGCTTCCGCTTCCATCGAAGGTGTGAAACAAGGGACCCAGACTGCAAGGGCGGACTCAGCCAAGACAGTCTCCACGCTGAGCAAAGGGAGAACTCGCCCTTCATTCTGCCACAAGGTGGTTGAAGGAGAAACGAAAGTTACTGAAATCTGCTCACTTTCGGAACCAGTCATCTTTTCCGTGCTTGTATTTAGAAGAAGAATCTCCGGGTTTATCACCAAACATGATCTGGTCGTTTATTTCTTTTCAGTGTCGGCTGTGCCACAGTGGGCAGCACCCTCGCCTCTGGGTCACAATGTCGTGGGTTCAAAGTCCCACTCCAGGGACTTGAGCACAAATATCTAGGCTGACACTCCAGTGCAGTACTGAGGGAGTGCCGCACTGTCGGAGGGGCAGTACTGAGGGAGTGCCGCACTGTCGGAGGGGCAGTACTGAGGGAGCGCCGCACTGTCGGAGGGGCAGTACTGAGAGAGCGCCGCACTGTCAGAGGGGCAGTACTGAGAGAGCGCCGCACTGTCGGAGGGGCAGTACTGAGAGAGCGCCGCACTGTCAGAGGGGCAGTACTGAGGGAGCACCGCACTGTCGGAGGGGCAGTACTGAGAGAGCGCCGCACTGTCGGAGGGGCAGTACTGACGGAGCGCTGCACTGTCGGAGGGGCAGTACTGAGAGAGCGCTGCACTGTCGGAGGAGCAGTACTGAGAGAGCGCCGCACTGTCGGAGGGGCAGTACTGAGAGAGCACCGCACTGTCGGAGGGGCAGTACTGAGAGAGCGCCGCACTGTCGGAGGGGCAGTACTGAGAGAGCGCCGCACTGTTGGAGGGGCAGTACTGAGGGAGCGCCGCACTGTCGGAGGAGCAGTACTGAGGGAGTGCAGCACTGTCAGAGGGGCAGTACTGAGGGAGCGCCGCACTGTCAGAGGGGCAGTACTGAGGGAGTGCTGCACTGTCGGAGGAGCAGTACTGAGGGAGTGCTGCGCTGTCTGAGGGGCAGTATTGAGGGAGTGCCGCACTGTCAGAGGGGCAGTACTGAGGCAGTGCTGCGCTGTCTGAGGGGCAGTATTGAGGGAGTGCTGCACTGTCAGAGCTGCCGTCTTTCGGATGAGATGTTAAACTGAGGCCCGTCTGCTCTCTCAGGTGGATGTAAAAGATCCCATGGCACTATTTCAAAAAATGAGTTATCCCAGATGTCCTGTGCCAATATTTATCCCTCAATCAACATCACTAAAAAACAGATTATCTGGAATTATCATATTGCTGTTTGTGGGATCTTGCTGTGCGCAAATTAGCTGCCGCGTTTCCTACATTACAACAGTGACAACACTTCAAAAAGTACTTCATTGGTTGTAAAGCGCTTTGGGAGGTCCTGAGGTGGTGCAAGGTGCTGGAGAGATGCAAGTCTTTCTATCTTATTGCGATTATTGTCTTTTCAATTCTGTTTGATGTTACAGGTCAGACAATAACTTGCCTGCCGTGACTCACCGGTATTGCTGTACTTTGGAATCAGGTAAAGCAGAATTCGGCGGAGAGGGCGCACACCGCAGGACATTGCTCACTGCCTTTACACCGACAATGAACAAGGTTCCCGGTTCATGAATTCGTCTTGGAAAAGCGGTATCCAAGTCCCCGCGGGAGCCGGGAGCAGTTTAAGATCCCTTTAAACGATCCGTTTTCTCCCTCTGAACCGGTGAGAAAGACCCAGTCTCGAAGCCGACATTAACAAGGTACGAGGTTAAACCTTTGATATTTCCAATGGTGCATACAATTAAAACTAACCCGGCATCGTGCTCCAATCGGGCAGGGCGCTTTGAACAATTTGCAGATAAATCAGCTGGCAATTTTTTGGTATTATTCCCAGTTTAGCCATTTCTAGTTCCATCTGAACAGCCCGGATTACACAGAGCAACTGTGCCCGACAGGGGTTAACTTGTAATCTGTCCCAACAATATTGCAGACGACTTTGCCTTTAAAAATAGTTTCTCTGTTTTGTTTTATAATGTCGCAATTCAGACCCCACCCCCTGTTACATTGCAGTGCGCGGTTCCAGCACTGTAATCCAAACAGTGACTCCCTGGCCTGCTTTACTGCCGTTCCTGTTTAGCTGTGTTTATGTTCCAATCTTTGACAGCAGAGAGCACCGCGACATGTCTGGGGAACGGGCTGGACGGGCAGAATGACCTCCTCCTGTTCCTATGTGATTTAACATTGTTTTCTATAAAACACTGTAAATTCAATTAGTACTGACGGTGACCACACCGCAACACACACACACACACAGACACACACAGACACACAGAGACACACACAGACACACACAGGCAGAAAAGACTCGCATTTCTCCAGCTCCTTGCACCACCTCAGGACGTCCCAAAGCACTTCACAGCCAATAAAGTACTTTCTGAAATGTAGTCACTGTTGTAATGTAGGGAAACGCGGCAGCCAATTTGCGCACAGCAAGATCCCACAAACAGCACCGTGATCCTGACCAAATCGTCTGTTTTACTGATGTTGATTTGAGGGATAAATATTGGCCCCAGGACACCGGGGAGAACTCCCCGGCTCTTCTTCAAAATAGTGGCCGTGGGATCTTTTACACTCACCTGAAAGAGCAGGCGGGGGCTCACAGACAGACTCAGGAACACACAGAAATTGCCACACACAAATACACACCCAGAGAAACTGACACACACACACAGATATACAGAGACAAACACAGATATACAGAGTCACAGATATACAGAGACAAACACAGATATACAGAGACAAACACAGACACTGACACACAGACAGATACAGGACACACAGACAGATACAGGACACACAGACAGATACAGAAAACACAGATGCACATGAAGACGCCCAGCACACAGATTGACAGACACACACTGACACACCGAGACTCTATACACACACAGATTTAATCTGCCCCAGTGACCTGGCTTCCTCTGTTCCAGTTTGCGAACTCTCTTATCGCTGATCTCGCTGTACAGGAGACAACAGCTCAGCCCTCAGAGCTGGCGGCCTGAGCTGGCGATGCTGCGAATGGGGCGGGCTCTGAAAGTGTTAAAAGACACAGGAGGAGGCCACCCAGGAGCAGAGGGCCACTGTGATTTGCTGCCAGTGTGCTGACGTCGGAATATTCATTAAAAAGCTCTGGGTTTAAACCTGCACAGAGAGAGGGAGCCGGAGGAAGATGAGAGGCTGGTGGCTGCCCACTGGATGTGGGGGCATCCGACACCAGCCTTTGGCATCAGGATGGAGGGACTGCAAGGTGGGAACAGCACTGCCTTCACCGACAGGAGTGCAGAGTTGGGGCTGTCGGAGCAATGGGTTCTGGCTGCTGTCTTCACTGTGATCATCCTCATCATCGTGATTGGGAACCTCCTGGTGATCTTGGCCATAGCCAGGAACCTGCGGCTGCAGACCCTCACCAATGTTTTCATCACCTCGCTGGCTTGTGCAGATTTGATCATGGGGGTCTTCGTGGTCCCACTGGGGGCGACCATCGTGGTGACCGACAAGTGGCTCTTGGGCTCGCCCTTCTGCGAGTTCTGGACCTCGGTGGATGTCTTGTGTGTGACGGCGAGCATTGAGACTCTGTGTGTCATTGCCATAGACAGGTACATCGCCATCACCTCGCCTCTGAGGTACCAGGCCTTGCTGACCAAAGCCCGGGCCAGGGCCATTGTGTGCCTGGTCTGGGCCATCTCAGCCCTCATCTCCTTCCTGCCCATCATGAACCACTGGTGGGAGGACTCGGACCCCATCGCCCGCCAGTGCTACAAGGAGCCCACTTGCTGCGACTTCGTGACCAACTGGCCCTACGCCATCATCTCCTCCACCATCTCCTTCTACATCCCGCTGGTCATCATGATCCTCTTGTACTCCAAGGTCTTCAGTGAGGCCAAGAAGCAGGTCAAGAAGATGGAGAAGAACAAGTCGAGGTTCTGCGACAACCAGCAAGGCGCCAGCAAGCCCAACAGACGGAGACCCTCTAAACTCCTGGCTTTGAAAGACCACAAGGCTCTGAAGACACTGGGGATCATCATGGGGACCTTCACCCTCTGCTGGTTGCCCTTCTTCCTGGCCAATATCGTGCACGCCGTGTTCAGGAACCGGATTCCGCGGGTGCTGTTTCTATCCTGCAACTGGCTGGGCTATGCCAACTCCGGCTTTAACCCCTTCATCTACTGCCGGAGCTCCGACTTCAGGAAAGCCTTCAAGGAGCTGCTCTGCTTCCGCGGTCCTGCCCAGGAGCCCAGGTTGCAAGGCGGCGCCTCCCACACCGGCTGTTGTTGCCCCTGTGGTCCGGGGGGCTTCGGGTCTCCGGACACCTCCTGCCAGAATCCCACAGCCCAAGAGCCGGCCGACAGCTCCAACCACAGCACCGGGAGCGAGAAGGGCAGCGAAACCTGCCCGCAACTCAATGGGAACGTGCAGCACGGCTTGGAGTCGGTGATATGACCAAGGCAGGAGCCCGAGATCAGAGGGAAACGTCTGGTTTCCACCCCCCCCCTGAACATTGCACTTGTTGAGAAAGCCCCCCTCTCCCCCCTCTGTCTCTCCAAAATAGAAACTACAAGGTCAGATTTTTTTCTTTTGTTAAATATTCGTTCCCCTGTCTTTGTATCAGAACCGACTCCTGCTAATCCTAGGGCTGTTTTGTGGGGGTTTAAAATTTGGAATTATGCAATAATATGAATTAATTAATATAACAGCGCAGCAAAGTGGGAGGGGGGAGATAAAATGCTAAAATGAAATAGAATTCTCAGATAGTTTGAGTTAAGAGTGGAACATGTTCTGGGGGGGGGGGTTTTGCAGGATATTAAATTGAGCAAAGTGTTGCTGACAGAAGCCCAGTTGGTGTCCCAGGATATGTCTCTATAATATTGTAATATATAAAAGCCTCAGATTGTGACAGGATTGGGGTCGAGCTGGGATGTTTTTTCTTCCTGACTAACACTCAATTCTTTCACAGTCCCACTTCTCCTCCAGTCTGCGGGAGCAATTTTCTTTTTCCTTTTTGGCACAAATAATAGTCGACAAGAGAGAGAAAAAAAGAGCACACGAGTAAATAAACGTTTGTTCTTCTCCGCGACTGACAAATCTTGCTACCTCCCCCCGCCCTGAGAGAGAGTCCATCTACTGAATGAGCTCGGCCGTGTTTAGAAACAGACATGATTTTAAAATAACGCCCATTCGGTGGGGACGTTAAAGGGGTGTTTCAGACTTTTAGGAGGTGAGGGTGGGGGGGGGGGGGGGATCTGCAAAAAATGAATAAATAGGAATAAAACGAAAGTAACGATGGTCAGTGCCAGAAACTCAGTGATGCCTGTGTTATGTCCCAGTTTCATGAGGATTGTCATAATTAGTGAATTTAAGTATTGGATTGGAGACAAATTATAGAATAATACAATTTTCTACATAGATATATATGTGAAAAATAAATTTTTACAAAATGCTATGATGTTCATGTAATTATAAGTTATTTTTTTTACAATAATGTTACACTTGCAATTCACAATTTTATTAAAGTTATTTTTACAATATGCCTTGTGTTATACTTCTACCGTTTGCCTCTGGGAGTTCTTAGAATACATTTGCCTCTCTCTCTCTCTGCTGTAGTTTTGGGCGGTGGGGGTGTGAAGAATGTTGCTGAACTTCGGCAGCTTTTCTGCGCCACATCCAGAATTTAATTAAAAAAGGATAGAGGGTGGGAATTTATTTTATTTACTTCACTGCAGGGGTAGGGGGGTGGGAGGGAGAGGGAATTGTAAAGCAGGTACACCAGCAGTGCCCCAGATAGATTTCGCCTGGTACCCCAAGCTCAAAGCCCAGCCTGGAAGAGGGGGATTTGGAGAGTTAGGATAAAGGGCAAGGCAGGACAGGGATCATCGGATCAGAGGACTTACTGCATGAGAAAGAGTGCAGTGGAACGAGTGTCCCTGCCCCACATCCAGCTCATCAGGTGGAGCTGTCTATCCTACACCCATTCCCTGCCTGTACCCTTTTGTATTCCCCCATTTCAAAACACTTTTCCCTTTTAAACAATGTCATAGTCTTCTGCCTCAATAATCACTCGTGGAGAAACATTCCATATTCTAATAAACTTCTGTGTCAAAACATTTCTTCTAACGTTCCCCCCCTTCATTCTTCAAGGGATTCTGTTTCTCCTCGTCACTGACTTGCCAAGCCATGGAAACAACCTTTCGCTATTTATCCTCTCCACACTTTTCATTATTATAAAACCCTCCATTAGATCCAATCATAACCTGCAGCAAAAAAGCCCCAGACATTTTTCAAGCTTTTCCCTCAACTCTAACCCAGTGCACCAGATATCATTCTAGTGAACTTTCTTCATTGACTTTCCATGACTCCTTCCAACAATGGGGTGCCCAGAACGCGACACAATATTCCAGCTGTCATAAACAATTTCTGCTTCAAGTTCAACATCCTCAGCACAGCATCTGTGGAGAGAAGTGAAGTTACTGGTTCAGGAATCCCCTTCCTTCTCGGGTTCTGAAGCAGAGAGATGCCCGATACGTTAGCTGCACTTCACCCTCCAGATACTGTGCCTGACTTGCTGAGTGTTTCCAGCATTTTCTGTTTTCGTGTTAGCTTTCCAGCATCTACAGTGACGTTGGTTGAGGGATAAATATTGACCACTACACTGGGGAAAATGTCCCTGCTCTTCAAAATAGTGCCGCGGGATCTTTTACATCCACCTGAGAGAGCAGACGGGGCCTCGGTTTCCCGTCTCCTCCGAAAGATGGCACCTCCGACAGTGCTGTATTCCCTCAGTACCCACTAAATTCTGTGCTCCAGTCTCAGGGAATGGGATTGAACCCACGACCTCCAGGCTCAGAGGTGAGAGTGCTATCATTGAGCCACGGCTAATGTACAACGTCCATTGTAAGTCCCTTTAGCTGCACGTTCTGCGATTTTCTC
This sequence comes from Somniosus microcephalus, assembly GCF_052327205.1. NCBI lineage: Eukaryota > Metazoa > Chordata > Chondrichthyes > Squaliformes > Somniosidae > Somniosus > Somniosus microcephalus. The sequence goes on along the minus strand of NC_141016.1, from coordinate 4,820,856 downwards.
AAAAGCAATTGAGTAAAGTAGTCAAACATGGCCTAGTTGTAGTGACTGTCCCCCATTCACCATCAAAGGAGCGATTTCCTGAAGACCGCACGCTCTCAACTGCTTCGCCCATGATTTTCAATCCAAAAAAAATTACTGGCACAATTTCCCAAAGGCCGAGTCTCTCAGCCAAGAAAAATCTGTCCTTTAAATTTCACCCACTGCCAAGCTAATGAGACTTGGCGTAGAATTTCCTGGCATATCCTGTGCCGGCCCTTTAACAGGGGAGTAACTTTGGCCAATGGACAATCCTTTTGCGCAATTCCCATTTCCAGAACATTCTGGTTTGTGTCTCCGTGATTACCTCAGGACCTGAGATCACAACTTGGGTTCTGGGGTCTGATCTTTTGATGAGGGGAGACTCACCGTAAACGTCATTAACTTTAATACATCAATGTTATAAATGACCAGATAATCCGTTTTTTGTTGATCATGTTTTTTGGTGTCGGTTTTCATTCAGAAATTTCCAGAGTCATCACGCAAAACCAGGCTTGGTCCAATCCAAAATGACAAAGGCCCACAGATGTGGTAGACTGAAGCTTGTGGTTTATATAAATTACCTGAGCTCTTTAACTACATGACCACCTTTAAATCTCTCAGTCCAAAATACATCCTTACTATACACAATACTCTGCTTGGACTTTCCCCCATTGACTACTACAACTGATTTGGTCATCTTATGGTAATGTAAATGTGGACAAGTAAACCTACCTTGAATTTACAGCCCAGAAACAGGCCATTCGGCCCAACTGGTCCGCGCCGGTGTTTCTGCACCACACGACCCTCCTCCCACCCTACGTCACCTCACCCCATCAGCATGTCCTTCTATTCCTTTCTCCCTCATGTGCTTATCGAGCTTCCCCTTAAATGCATCTCTGCTCTTCACCTCAACCGCTCCCTGTGGTAGCGAGTTCCACATTCTCACCGCTCTCCGGGTGAAGGAGTTTCTCTGTTCCACAACATCGCTCCGCGTGCCGGGAGGGAGAGGACAAGCCGGCGGGTGTTAAGATTTAAAGTTCTAATGTGTAAAAAATATTAATGTCGTGTTATATAAAACACACACTCACACACACAAGGGACTGAGTTAACGGCTGTGACCCAATTGTCACGGTTTGCATGACGTTTATAAGATGCTTGTGTTTTGTGCTTACAGCTTGTGGTGCCAGAACTTGCTGAAAGTTTGGAGATAGCCTTGAATCTCCTTCCCAAGTGGACAGAACTCTATAGAAATAGGGAAAGATCAAGTGGTGGGTGAGTCATTCCGACATGTATTCCTGGCAAGTATGTGGAATGCCGGAATAGGATATCTCCCCTCTGGTTATTTAAGTTACAAATTGCCAAGCAAGATTCCAATCTCTTGATATTTTAAACTTACAGAATTTGGATAACAAGTGCTAATTGTTTCATTGTCCTGCTCTGTTTCATGCATTTCATTAAAAGAACCGTTATCGGATCTCCAACTATTTCCTTTGTTCAGCTGCGGGTTCTTTCCCTCTCGAGTCAACGCGTGACCACCACAGAACCCTGGGTAACGCTGGCTGCCCGACGCCTGCATTTGCGCTGGGCCCACTCCTGGCACACAGTGGTGGCACAAGTTGAGGAAACTGCGTCCGCCTGCCCGAGATGTTGGGCCCATTGAAGCTAGAGGACGGACACCCGTGGGCCGAGAGGGTGCAGTATCTCAGTTGGTGGTGCCAGTGCGTGAGGCAGGAACATCCTTCCAAGAACTACGTTCAGTTCTGGGCCTCGCACCTCAGGAAGGATATACTGGCTCGGAGGGGAAGCAGCGCAGATTCACCAGAATGATACCGGGGCTAAAAGGGTTAAATTACGAGGACAGGTTGCACAGACGAGGCTTGTATTTCCTCGAGTTTAGAAGATTAAGGGGTGATCTAATCGAGGTGTGTAAGGATTTGATGGTAGACAATCTATTTCCACCGACCTGGGGGGAGTGGGGGAGTCCAGAACAAGAGGGCATGACCTTAAAATTAGAGCCAGGCCGTTCAGGGGTGATGTCAGGAAGCACTTCTTCACACAAAGGGTGGTGGAAATCTGGAACACTCACCCCCAAAAAGCTGTAGAGCCTTTTTAAAAAAAAAAAATTTGTTTATGGGATGTGGGTGTCGCTGGCAAGGCCGGCATTTATTGCCCATCCCTAATTGCCCTCGAGAAGGTGGTGGTGAGCCGTCTTCTTGAACCGCTGCAGTCCGTGTGGTGAAGGTGCTCCCACAGTGCTGTTAGGGAGGGAGTTCCAAGATTTTGACCCAGCGACGATGAAAGATCGGCCGACATATTTCCAAGTCAGGATGGTGTGTGACTTGGAGGGGAACTTGGAGGTGGCAGTGTTCCTGGGGGTCAATTGAAAATGTCAAAACTGAGATTGATAGATTTTTGTTCGGTAAGGGTTACGGAACCAAGGCAGGGAGATGGAACTAAGATACAAATCAGTCGTTGAACGGTGGAACAGGCTCGAAGGGCTGAGTGGCCTCCTGTTCCTGTGTTTTCTGTGCACCTCATAGAATTGAGATTCTGTAGGTATCACACAATATAAATATTTTGCAATATTCATTTCAGTCCTTGTCTGCTTTATAACTGATACCTAAACTAACGACCTCAGAATCAAGGCTCGACAGGACAGGATCTATACCTTGTGGTCAAGCATCGAGTTATGTAGACCAGAAAGATTACAATCAAAAATCCCGATAAATTAGTTCCCAAATTTGTTTTTGTTCACAGCATTTCTGACACTCCCAGTACAATGCTGAGGAGTTCTGAAGTGCCGTCTTTTGGATGAGACGTTAAACCGAGGCCCCAGCTGCCCTCTCGGGTAAACGTAAAAAGATCCCACTTTTCCAATCATGCTAAATTTAGAAAGAAAGAACTTGCATTTCTATAGCGCCTTTCACAACCTCAGGACGTCCCAAAGCCCTTTACAGCAAATAAGGTACTTTTCTGAAGTGTAGTCACTGTTGTAATGTAGGAAACGCGGCAGCCAATTTGCGCACAGCAAGATCCCACAAACAGCAATGTGATAACGACCAGATAATCTGTTTTTAGCGATGTTGGCTGAGAGATGAATATTGGCCGGGACACTGGGCGGGGGGGGGGGGGGGGAACTCCCCTGCTTTTCTTCGAATAGTGCCGTGGGATCCAGAGAGGGCACCCGGGATCTCGGTTTATCATCTTTTGAGTCTTGGTCACCTTATCTGAGGAAGGATGTTCTTGCCATGGAGAGAGTGCAGCGAAGATTCACCAGACTGATACCTGGGATGGCAGGAATGACATATGAGGAGAGGTTGAGTCGATTGGGCTTATATTCGCTAGAGTTTAAAAGAATGAGAGGGGATCTCATTGAGATTTATAAAATTCTAACAGGACTAGACAGACTAGATGCAGGAAGGCTGTTCCCGATGGCGGGGAGTCCAGAACCAGGGGTCACAGTCTAAGGATAAGGGGTAAGCCATTTAGGACAGAGATGAGGAGGAATTTCTTCACCCAGAGAGTGGTGAACCTGTGGAATTCTCTACCACACAAGGCAGTTGAGGCCAATTCATTAAATATATTCAAGAAGGAGTTAGATATATTTCTTAAGGCTAAAGGGATCAAGGGATATGGGGAGAAGGCAGGGGCAGGGTACTGAATTCGGATGATCAGCCATGATCTCATTGAATGGCAGAGCAGGCTCAAGGGGCCGAATGGCCTACTCCTGCTCCTATCTTCTATGTTTTGATGTTAACGTCTCATCTGAAAGATACTGCAGCGCTCCCTCAGTACTGCACAGAAGCCTCAACAAAAAGAAGTTTGGGAAATACTGGGAATGTGGATCGTAATCTGCCCAGTCTATACGACTCAGTATTTTACCACGTGACGCATTTGGGCACTGAATCCTTGGAAAAACACTGAAGCAACCATTTGAACAAATATTTTGTTAAGTGATAAATATGTGACTAATTAGCTGGATAATTGCTCAGAGCATTCTAATTAAGATTACAATCATTGTTTCCATCATTCATTGTCTCACCTCCTGACTCCCCAAAGCCTTTCCACCATCTACAAGGCACACGTAAGGAGTGTGATGGAATACTCTCCACTTGCCTGGATGAGTGCAGCTCCAACAACACTCAAGAAGCTCAACACCATCCAGGACAAAGCAGCCCGCTTGATTGGCACCCCATCCACCACCTTAAACATTCACTCCCTCCACCATCGGCGTACCGTGGCTGCAGTGTGTACCATCTACAAGATGCACTGTAGCAACTCGCCAAGGCTTCTTTGGCAGCACCTCCCAAACCCGTGACCTATTCCATCTAGAAGGACAAGGGCAGCAGGCGCATGGGAACACCACCACCTCCAAGTTCCCCTCCAAGTCACACACCATCCTGACTTGGAAATATATCGGCCGTTCCTTCATCGTCGCTGAGTCAAAATCCTGGAACTCCCTCCCTAACAGCACTGTGGGAGCACCTTCACCACACGGACTGCAGCGGTTCAAGGCGGCGGCTCACCCCCACCTTCTCGAGGGCAATTAGGGGATGGGAAATAAATGCTGGCCTTGCCAGCGATGCCCACATCCCATAAAAGAATTTTTTAAAAATCATGGAATAAAAAGCTGTAACAAAAGGCCCTTTAAGACTGGCCTGAGGTTTTATTCCAGGGAACTATTTCCTCTACTTACATCCACGGGAAGCAGTGCTCAGTCTCAGGGTGCTGTGCGCTGAGGCTCAATGATGGATTGCCATGGTTACAAGCCAAAAACTCGGAAACAGCAGGAAGATGGCGGCTCCATTTGAGAAGCGAGTTACCTTCTGGTAATCTGGAAATTTATTGTTAAATATAAATTTATGTATTATTCAAATAATAGACCCGAATGTATAGGGTAAATTTTATACCAACGATACATAGAATTTACAGCTCAGATACAGGCCATTCGGCCCAACTGGTCCATGTTGGTGTTTATGCTCCACACGAGCCTCCTCCCACCCCTACAATAGCAAAATACTGCGGATGCTGGAAATCTGAAATAACAACAGAAAATGCTGGAAATACTCAGCAGGCCAGGCAGCATCCGCAGAGAGAGAAACAGAGTTAACGTTTCAGGGAAAGGGGGGAGGGGGAAAGAGGGGAGGAAGGGAGGAAGGAAGAAAAGGGACGGTCTGTGCTAGGATGGAAGGCAGGAGAGATTAAATGTTGCAATGGGGATGGCAGAATCATCAACAGCTGCTGCCGGATGAAACGGGGGCAGGGGTTATGGTCTGAAATTGTTGCACTCAATGTTGAGTCCAGAAGGCTGTAAAGTGCCTAATCGAAAATCCATCCTAGCACAGAGCGTCCCTTTTATTCCTTCCTCCCCACCCCACTTTCCCTGCCTCGGCACCTGCTTAAAACCTGTTACATCTCCAACTTTTTCCAGTTCTGACGAAGGGTCCCAGACCTGAAACGTTGACTCGGTTTCTCTCTCCGCGGATGCTGCCTGGCCTGCTGAGTGCTCCCAGCATTTTCTGCTGTTATTTCTCCTCCCACCTCACTTCATTTCACCCTATCAGAGTAACCCTCTATTCCTTTCTCCCTCATGTAACCATCCAGCCTCCGCTTAAATGCTTCTCTGCTATTCGCCTCAGCCACTCCCTGTGGTAGCGAGCTCCACATTCTCACCACTCTCTGGGCAAAGAAGTCCCTTCTGAAGTTTTGCGCAGGCTTTGTACAAGGGGGTTGGTCACCAGCACGGGTCCTTGCAATACTTACCCTTTGATTATTGTGCTTGGCCATTTGAAGCCAATCCATGGGTCTCCGGCCTATAACTAGCGGCCTCGCGGAGAACGATCGCACTTGCCCTTAGCGAGCGCCTTATCTCAGGAGTCCCAATGTGCTTCACAACCGGTGCATTACGTTTGTCACTGTTGTAAATGCAGGCAAATGGCTCTGGCGGAGCTGCACCAGATTCTCATCCTCATCAGCCTCTATCGCTGGACCTGGATTTCGCTTAATGTTGGCTGCATCACCCCATGGAGATTGTCGGGGTGGGAACAATTTAACATAAGCCACTCGTCGGGAAACTGATGGGATCGGCTGAGACCCTGGTTTTACACCCTGCCACGATTTTACTCTCGACTAAAGTCCACGGAGAGCAATATTGTGCGGGAAGTAAAGCCGGTGTTCCACCTGAGCCCGGGGGGGGGGGGGGGGTTTCCCGCCTGACGATTACAGTTAAAATCACCCCACCCCCCTCAGTGTCTGCCTGCGTCGACTGCAGCAGTTAGCTGTAATTCTAAGTTAAAAAGCTATTTATAAAACAGTAACACCTGTAAATGGTTTCAAATTCCGTTATGGAAACAGTATTTGAGTTATGATCAGATTATGGAATTCTACAGCAATACCTAATTGATTGATGTCTGTCGGAGTGACGGCCTGGATTTTCGTGCTCAGGTTTCTGAAGTGGGGCTTTGAACCCACGACATTCTGACTCGGAGGCGAGAGTGCTACCCACTGATCCACAGCTGACACTTGCAATTATGTCACGAAAGAGCAAGTTTTCCGGAGATTTTTAATATTTCGTGACTTCAAATGTTTCAAGGGGGCAAAATAAAAGTCATTTTCAAAATCATGAGGGGATCCAGACAGAGCAGATAGAGAGAAACTGTTCCTGTTGGCGGAAGGGTCGAGAACCAGAGGACACAGATTTAAAGGTGATTGGCAGAAGAACCAAAGGCGACATGAGGAAAAACCTTTTTTACGCAGCGACTGGTTGGGATCTGGAATTCACTGCCTGAAAGGGTGGTGGAGGCAGATTCAATCACTGCTTTCAAAAGGGAATTGGATAAGTACCTGAAGGAAAAAATTTGCAGGGCTACGGGGAAAGGGCGGGGGAGTGGGACTAGCTGACGTGCTCTTGCAGAGAGCTGGCACGGGCTCGACGGGCCGAATGGCCTCCTTCCGTGCTGTAACCATTCTATGATTTGAAAGTGCAATCCTTTTAAATATAGATCAATAAAACATTTCATTAGTGAAGAATTAAATAATTTACACTGCAAGTATGAGAGTGAAAAGAAAGACTGTGCATTTATAGAGCGCCTTTCACAACCTCAGGATGTCCCAAAGCGCTTTATAGCCAATGAAGCACTTTTTGAAATGTAGTCTCTGTTGTATTGTAGGAAATGTAGGTGTCAATCTGTTTTAGCGATGTTGATTGAGGGATTGAGCCACGGCTAACATTATTTTGGTAGATAATTGAAGTCCACTTTATTTACAAGATGGTAGATTTTCAACATACTGTACAGGCATAAAAATGGCCTTATGGATTGGCCACTCGATACAGAAACCATTGGATTCAAGAGCTGAAATTCAACGGAAACTAAAATTGCCGCTTTCGGAATTGGGCAGCCAATCTGCAACGCTAGAAATGACAATACCGTATCCGAAAAGGTAAACCATAAGCGTGTATTTGCGGACAAATAGTTTGGAGCTGTTGTTATTCACAGTCTAGAGTTTTACTTGCAGTTAATATTGCAAATTAGAAGCTCTTAGATGCCACATCTTTTGTTAGCTAACCACAGCCTTTGGAATTATTTTATTTTTAAATTCGTTCTCGGGATGTGGCCCTCGCTGGCAAGGCCGGCATTTATTGCCCGTCCCCAGTCGCCATGGGGAAGGTGGTGGTGAGCTGCCTTCTTCTTGATCTTATCTTGTCCCCCATCCTTTCAATGTCCTGCCTTTCATTTAGATTTCTCAATTTTAAAAACAGACACATGTTTTGTTTGCATCTCTCAGACTACAAAAGGGGGCGGGTGTTGACGATGAGCTCAATGTGCACAGCCTACAGGGGTTCATTCTGCCAACTGCATAAACTTCGAAAACACTTTCTATTAACAATAGTGATCGAATGCATGTTCTGAGCCAAGATGCCTCCTTGGGACAATGTAACACATGTGCAGCCCTGCTTCCAGAAGTAACTCGAACTCTCAAAACTGCCTCGACTCCACTTTATTCTGACAATCTTCCTCTGTTTCAGAAGCGTACACGTTCATCACAAACTCCCTCATGCCAACAGTTTATATTGTATCAGACAGCACTGAAAGGGGCCATTTGGCCCAGCGTGCTAGTGCCGCCTCTTTGCTAGAGCTCTCCAATTAATCCCACTGCCCCGCATTTTCCCCCACAGTCCTGCAAATGTTTCCACTTGAAGCATTTGTCCAATTCCCCTTTTGAAAGTTGCGATTGAATCTGCTTCCACCGCCCTTTCAGGCAGCGCGTTCCAGATCACAACAACTCGCTGCGTAAAAACATTTCTCCTCATCTCCCCTCTGGCTCTTTTGCCAATCACCTTAAATCTGTGTCCTCTGGTTACCGACCCTTCTGCCACTGGAAACAGTTTCTCCTTATTTACTCTATCAAAACCATTCATGATTTTGAACACCTCTATCAAATCTCCTCTTAACCTTCTCTGCTCCAAGGTGAACAATCCCAGCTTCTCCAGTCTCTCCCTGTAAGTGAAGTCCCTCATCCCTGGGACCATTCTGGTAAATCTCCTCTGCACCCTCTCCAAGGCCTTGACATCCTTCCTAAAGTGTGGTGCCCAGAATTGGACACAATACTCCAGCTCGGGCCAAACCAATGATTTATAAAGGTTTAGCATAACTTTCTTGCTTTTATACTCTATGCCTCTATTAATAAAAGTCAGGATCCCGTATGCTTTTTTTTAAACAGCCTTATCAACTTGTCCTGCCACCTTCAAAGATTTGTGTATGTAAACCCCAGGTCTCTCTGTTCATGAACCCCATTTAAATTGTACCATTTAGTTCATATTACCTCTCCTCATTCTGCCTTCCAAAATGCATCACTTCACATTTCTCAGTATTAAATTTCATCGGCCGTTGTGTCTGTCCATTTCACCAGTCTGTCGATGTCCTCCTGAAGTCTGTTACTATCCTCTCATTGTTTACTACATTTCTGAGTTTCGTGTCATTTGCAAACTTTGAAACTATCTGAGATTTATCATAAACTTCCCTTTTCTGTTTCATTTTAATCTCAACATCTTTCGTTATCCAGGGAGCTCAATCTTTGGATGCCCTTCCTCTCCCTCTCATCGGAATGTGTTTAGTCTGTACCCAAACTGTCCCCTCCTTGAAGACTTACCCTTGGTCATTGACTGTTTTACCTGCTAATCTCCGTTTCCAATCCACCTGGGCCAGATCCCTTTCCAACTCACTTAGGTTAGCCCTCCTCCTGTTGCGTATCTTCACCTTTGATTGTTCCTTGTCCTTTTCCATAATTACTCTAAACCTAATGATATCGTGATCACAGATTCCCAAATGCTCTCCCACTGAAACATACTCAACTTGCCCCACTTCATTCCCCAGAACTACAGCCAGCACTGCTTCCTTCCTCACTGGGCTGGAAACACACTGATCAAGAAAGCTTTCCTGTACACATTTCAGGAATTCCTATCCCTCCTTACCCATTATATTGTTTTTTTTACTCCAGTCTATATTCGAAAGAATTTATATAGCGTCTTTCACGACCACCGGACGTCTCAAAGCACTTTACAGCCAATGAATTACTTTTGGAGTGTAGTCACTGTTGTAATGTGGGAAACGCGGCAGCCTTAATGTGTGCACAGCAAGCTCCCACAAACAGCAATGTGATAATGACCAGATAAGCTGTTTTTTAATTATGTTGATTGAGGGATAAATATTGGCCAGGACACCAGGGATAACTCCCCTGCTCTTCGTCAAAATAGTGGCCGTGGGATCTTTTACATCCACCCGAGAGAGCAGACGTCTCATCCAGTTTAACGTCTCATCCGAAAGATGGCACCTCTGACAGTGCAGCACTCCCTCAGTACTGCACTGGGAGTGTCAGCCTAGATTTTTGTGCTCAAGTACCTGAAGTGGGACTTGAACCCACAACCTTCTGACTCAGAGGCGAGAGTGCTACCCACTGAGCCACCGCTGACCCTTGATAATTATAATAATAATAATAATTCAACTTTATTGTCATTGCACAAGTACATGAACAACGAAATGTGATCTTGCAAGCTCCCATGACTGGGAAAAGCAAAGCCACTGCATCGGTGCGCGCCGCCATTCCATTTCCACCATTCCTCCTGTCCGACAATCTTCAGCCCAACGCCCGGGCCTGCTCACCAGCCGCTCCTCCTTCCATGACCTTCTCACCAACCGCCCCTCCTCGGGGCTCCTTCCGTGACCTTCTGCACCTGGTCTTCCCTGATGGTCCCAGGAACAGGGCTATTCTGTTGTTTTTATTTTTGCCTGTATTGATTCATAAGAAAACCATTTTGCATCAATGCAGAGACTGCAGTAGAACCTACCTATGGAATAACCATTCCCAAAACAGCAGCGTCCAGATATTACACCGTGGGATACTATCATCCGATTGCTTAACGTGTTTGCCGGAAATTTCTCTCCGTTATTCTGGTACAGGAGATCATGGCCTAGAAATTGAGTGGGGTTAGCGCCCAATTAGAGGCGCTAGAGGGCCTTGCGCCGGAATTATAGCCGCTTCGGAAACTGATTTGGGCCCTACCATCAGCGTTAGCCGGTAGCGCTGCGCCGGCACCGATGACGTCATCGGTGTGCGCAGCGTCCCAGTTGCCGTGGTAACGCGGCCGGACGCCGAAATTCAGTTGCGGCCGCCTCGCCCGTGGCAGCCGCAACCAACGATTTTTCAAAAGTTTCTTGCTGGACTTAGCGCCGGCGCATTAAGGTGGCACGGCGGCCGGCCGCTTTCCCGGCGGCCGCCTGCCCGCACCTCCGTCCCCGGACTCCTCCACCACCCCCCCGCGGCACAGATGTGTGTGGGCCTCGAGCCCGGCACTTCTCCGAGGTGCCGGGCTCATTTTTCGTGCGATTCCACCGGCCAGCGGTCGGCTGCAGGCAGCTCCTCCTTAACAGAAGGAGGAGGCCTGCAGTACCCCAGCCTGCCGCACCGCATCGGGTGCCGCAGCGGGGGATTAGCGCCGCAATCCTGCATTCAGCGCCCATTGCGAGGCGCTGACACCCTCCATTAGCGCCCGCAGCCGTCTGGGCGCGGTGCAGCTGAATTTTTGGCGGGCGCAGCGGCAATTAACGCTGGCGCTAAATTTCGGGCGCTACAGCCCTGGCGGAGGCAAACTCAATTTCTAGGCCCATTTGTTTAAAATAAATGGGCTTACTCCAACAGCACCTCTACCAGCGCGAAGGATGAGAGCAGTGATGTCATGGGAACACCACCTCCAAGTTCCCCTCTACCTCACGCACCATTCCTGCATTGTCACTGGGACAATAGCGGTGAATTCCTCACCCAACACCGTTTGAGGAGCACCGGCACCACACGGACTGCTGTGGTTCAAGAAGGCGGCCCACCACTGTTGTGTATGTAATATGTGTGCTACTTTGAACCTATGGACAGGACTGCACTACTTGTTGGGCGTAGTGATACGCAGTACCACTCCTGGCCATAGGGGTATAAATAGTACTGTGGGTACTGATCTCCCCTCAGTTCCCGCCTGTGGGCATGAAGTAAAGACCTATGTATAGTCCCTACCTCCAACCAGTAAAGACCTGTTTGAGTTATACGTTTAAGTCTTTGTGTTAATTGTTCAATACAATACACATACTTAACACTGGCGACGAGTCAGGTTCTTACCCTGCGGCAATTGAAGAGAGGTTTCAAACATCACCACCCCACTAGAAGCGACAGGCTTTAGGACTCTGAAGCCTCCATCAGCGACTGAGCACTGGAGTGCAACAAACATCCTGACAGCTTCCAGCGACTGACAGAAGTCTTTCTGCAGTTTCCTTGTTCAACCTAGGTGGTGGGGTAAGCCGTGCAGTGTTGGCTGCAAAGACAGGGCTGGGGAAGTTGGAGAAGATAAGGGCGATCGCAATCCCTGATAAGAGCCGCGGTGAAACGCGCGAGCGGGTAAGCCAGAGCCCGGGAGGGAGCGAGCAAGAGCCGCGCGAGCGGGTAAGCCAGAGGCCGGGAGCCGCTTCAAGTGCGAGGCGCAGCGCGGGCCAGCGATCGGAACCAAAGATAAGGGCCGCACTCGGGGGCTGAAGGGAGACGGCGTCGGGGGACGGGTGAAGACCGCCAAGCGCGGGAAAACCGCCATTTTGTGGGCGGAGGACGACGGCAAGAGCGGGAAGCCGCCATCTTTGATAACAAGTAAACAAAATAAAATCTGAGAAATTGCAAATCTACAATGCCTAAACACGGGAATATTAGCACCTTTGATAGTGACCTCGAAGATTGGGCCATATATGTTGAAAGAGTAAAAAATTATTGTAAGGCCAATAAAATTCATGACCAAGATAAAGCTCTAACATTATTAAATTTAATGGGTGCGAAGACATACGGGCAATTGAAACACCTGTTATCACCAGATGAACCGGCGGATAAAACGTTCGATGAGATTGTTACTGTCCTGAAAGATCATCTAAACCCCACGCCGCTGATGCTAGCGGAACGATTTAAATTTTACGACAGAAGGCAGCTACAGCATGAAAGCAATGCTGAATATTTGCTGGAATTGCGTAAATTAGCGAAATATTGCCAGTTTGGAACGGGACTGACAGAGGCACTTCGAGACAAATTTGTGTGTGGTTTATTTAAACAGGATACACAAAAGCGACTGCTCGAGGAGAATGAGCTGACGCTTGAGAAGGCGGTCACTATGGCAGCAGCACACGAAGCCGCAGCGAGAGGCACGGCAGTAATGCAGCTACGGTCACCGGAGCTCAGTGCACACAAATTGGGTGTGAGTTCTGGCAAATGCTATCGTTGTGGAAAGACAACGCATGATCAGAACCAGTGTTGGTTTAAAAACCAAGAATGTAGAACTTGTGGTAGGCTTGGACATATAGCTAGAGTATGCAGGTCAGGGAAGAAGACCAGCAACAAGAAGTCACCGCAAGGAAAATACGCAAAGGTACACAAGGTGACCGAACAGGAGTCCGATTCAGACGCTAGCAGTAATGAACTGGCTAGCTTAAGAGTACTCAACGCTGGTAAGGGTGCAGACCTCCAGACAATTTGGGTCACTCTTCAGATAGAAGGAGTCCAAGTAAAACTGGAATTGGACACTGGATCGGCATTGACGGTCATAAATAAGAAAGATTACGGAAAGTTATTCCAACATATTCCCCTACAGGATACGGGGATTATATTGGAAACATACACGGGGCAAAGAGTGTACCCCATCGGGAAAATAGAGGTTGCAGTGGCCCACAAGGGCGAAGACAGTCAAATAATGGACTTATATGTGATATCTGAAGGAGGTCCTCCACTACTAGGACGGGAGTGGATTAGGAAAATGAATATGGACTGGCATTTCCTACAAACAATAACGAGTGAGAACTCGGTGAAGATAGTCGGCCCAGACTCTGGAACGGATGATGGTAAGCCCAACTCAGGTGCAAAAGACAAAGTTTCAGCACAGAATTCCACTGAGCAACAACAACATAGTTTAACTGTGGATTCTGAGTCTGGCAAGTCTACTGATGTGCCCATTTCTGAGGGACACCGGGCTCGAACTCAACTCCATTTCAAACTACAACAGCAATTAGAACAAATGCTTCGCCGTTGTGAGCAAGAGTTGAATGCAACGAAAGAGTTCTTTGATATAGAGTTGGAGAATCTGGAAAGACAACAGAAGCAGCTGATGGAGAAAATGGAACAGGAGCACACAAAACGTCTGATGTCAGAGGAGTTAACGGTCAGCCAACTCCTGCATATGCTGAAGGACGGGACTCTGAAATGGGAAAAACTTGAACACGAACTTCAATATTCAAACGAAAGGGGTTCGGAGCTCTCAAAGGTTATTGGAAGAGCTGAGGTGGCAACACAGACTGAGATGGCTGCAACAGAGCAGCCCTTGGATGCCAAAAGTACGCTGACTCACGTCAACGTAGAACAACAGACCGCTGAAACAGCTGCTCCGGTAGAGGGATTGCATAGTCCGATCAATCAATCTCCAAAAGAAGTTGAAGTAGTAAAATCTCAAATGAGGTCATTAGTAAACGACTTGCTGAAAGCCCAGAAAAAGCTGGATGAAGAGGTACGCATGAAGAAGTCTCTTCAGGAAAGATGTCTGGACTTGGAACAAAAGCTGGCTAACGCCCAGCTGGGTATGGAGGAAATAGAAGACCCTCTCGCTGGCCTAGATCAGGACGACACCGAATATTACTATGTCCTGTCCTGCCCAACTTGTAACTTCGACTCCCACCATACAGAAATCATGGAGGAGCACCGAAAGTCTACAGAACATCGGGAGAAGGTGGCTCTACTACGGAAAAAGGAGGAAGAGAAGGAGGAACTGCGCATGCAGCTGGCAGCTGACGGAGCCCAGAGAGTCTCCAAGAAGCAGAAAAGGAAAAGTCGAAACAGAAGATGACCCATCTGAACCATTATTACCTCTACCAGATCACACACGTGGTCCCTCCGAACGGAGCCAATTCAGTTCGGAAGTTCAAACTGTTAAATCCATGGAAGGACTATTGAATGAGTCACTCCAGCAACGTGAACCGACTACACCACAGAGATTGAATCTGTGAACTGTTTTCCGCAGAGACTGAATCTGTGATCTGTTTTGACATGAAGTTATCTATGTATCTATGTTATTCTGTTATGTAAACCTGAAGTTATATATGTATATATGTTATTACGTTATGTTAAATGGGGAGATGACTGTAAAGCTAGGAAGGGAGGAATGTTGTGTATGTAATATGTGTGCTACTTTGAACCTATGGACAGGACTGCACTACTTGTTGGGCGTAGTGATACGCAGTACCACTCCTGGCCATAGGGGTATAAATAGTACTGTGGGTACTGATCTCCCCTCAGTTCCCGCCTGTGGGCATGAAGTAAAGACCTATGTATAGTCCCTACCTCCAACCAGTAAAGACCTGTTTGAGTTATACGTTTAAGTCTTTGTGTTAATTGTTCAATACAATACACATACTTAACAACCACCACCTTCTCAGGGCAACTAGGGATGGTCAGCACTCGGAGGAGAAATAAATGAAGTAATGCTTCCACTAAAATACCAGACTTAACACTAAGCATTTTTACAATAACATCCCATTGTATAATTTCATCTCCCTGGTCTTTGCACTCTGTGCTAGTGTTATTGGCCGCCATCAGGACGGTGTCAGGGAGGCTCAAGTCCACCCCAACTGAGTGACTCCCGCTGCTGTCCCACCCGCCATTCGCCGTGACACCACCGTGCTCCGCGAGATGGGAAAAATCACGAGCAAAATCGACCTTCCTGTTCACGAAGACTTGACAAATCCACCACGAAAGCGCTTAAAATCACGCCGGCCATTCTGGGAAACAGCAGCCAATATTCACGCGGCTGGTGTCGACCCACTATCCGGATGGAGGGAATCGTGGGGCGCACGCAACGTAAAGAGCCAACGCCTCATCACTGACCCAAGCAGCAGAGGTCGCTGGCTTCGACCTCCCTCGAAGACGGTGGACGGGGCTCGACCCAATCCGCACGGGGCACGGACGATGCGGCCACCTGCTCCACCAGTGGAAGAGGAGGGACAACCCGAAGTGCGACTGTGGCCATGAGTCCCGGACCGTGGAACACATCACATCAACCTGCCCACTGAGATCTGTGGCGGGAGGCACCTCATTTCTCCACTCGGCCTCTCAGGAGGCCGTCGAATGGACAGTCAAACTAGACATCCCATCGTAAGCTTTTCCCGTCATACAAAAGTAGTAGTATTGGCAAATGACTATAGGACTGGAAAGAGTTAAGTCCATGTTCTGCTGAATGTTCAATGCTAATATAATCAGATGTAGATGTTTTGAAAGGAGGAGTCAAAATACAGATGAAATGATACACATTGCGAATTCCAGTGGAAAATGGTTGCGAATAGATGAAAATATGTTCCATCTGATTCTATCTTGAACAGGCCTGTTCCAACCCGTAATTTTGTTTTCAAAAGATGGTGAGCCATTTGGGATTTTAAACGTTGTCCCGAATTTCACATTAGGAGATGCTAATTTTGTTTGACTAGGTTGATGTTCGACACAGGAATAAAGTGGACACAGTCACTGCTCAATTTTGCCTGTGTGTGTCTGGGATGGTCTCGAGAAGTGAGTGTCTCCGGTTAGACAGGACTGTGCTACATCAGCGTGACAGGGCTCCATTTCTTCTTCTTCTTAGGCAGTCCCTCGGAACCCAGGATGATTTGCTTCCACACTAAAAATGAGTTCTCAGGTGACTGATGAGTCCAATGCGGGACCTACAGTCTCTGTCACAGGTGGGGCAGACGGTGGTTGAAGGGGCGGGTGGGGTGGGGTACTTGGGTTGACGTGCGCTTCTTCCGCTTGGCTTCCGCTTGCTCCCGGCGAAGAGACTCGAGGTGTTTGGCGCCTTGCCAGATGCTTCTCCTCTACTTTTTGCGGTCTTGGGCCAGGGTTCCCCAGATGTCAGTGGGAATGTTACACTTTTTCAAGGCGGCTTTGAGCGTGTCCTTGAAGCGTTTCCTCTGCCCACCTGGGGCTCTCTTGCCATGTCAGAGTTCCGAGTAGAGCGCTTGTTTTGGGAGTCTCATATCGAGCATGTGCAGCAGGCACCTCAGGCACTGGAGAAGTACCACCAATGCTGCCTCCGCAAGATCCTGCAAATCCATTGGCAGGGTAGGTGCACCAACGTCAGTGTTCTCGCTCAGGCCAACATCCCCAGCATCGAAGCTCTGACCAAGCTCGATCAGCTCCGATGGACGGGCCACATCGTCCACATTCATTTCTTAATCAGGCACTAGATCTCCAATTCCCAGTGCTGACTCAGAAATCTGTAGCCAAGGCCAGTGTGAAAGGTTAAGCGAAAGGCTCGCAAGATTTCCTGTTAATGAGTTGAGTATTTTTGTTTTACCTTCAGATACTCTTGCGTCGAGTCGGTATTCTTTGGGTTATTTTATGCCCAACATTGTTTAGATCTTTAATATTAAACTTTCTAATGTTGAACAGCAGGCTTGCAAAAAAGTTACTGTTTAATGAGTGCAAGGTAAGAGCGCAATTGATAATAGGAGGCGATGTTTGCTTTGCAGAAGCAGAGGGCAATTTAGAAGACTGTTTTATTCCCCCATCTCTCCGGAGAAAATTGTGAACTAGTCCAAGAGAGAAACAGTTTCTGCTCACATTTCCTCTTCCAGTTCAATGAGAAATAGCAACCTTTGACCCTAGCGCATGTTGTCTGTCTCTGCGTCTGATAGATTGGTGTTCCATGCGATATCGGCACACACTTCCAGTGCGGTTCAGCGAGAGAGATATATCTTCCAGCTCAGTTTGGCATCGGTGCAACTGCTTATTGAAACTCATTACAAGCACTGAAGCGTTAGTCAACTATCCAGTATCGCACTGAACTGGGGCCGAGTCCTGGGACCTGGGTGGGACGTTACTGGAATTGCTGCTCTCGACCAGCCAAAGAGATTTCTTAGAAAAAGGCTCCTTTTGTGTTGGCGTGTTTGGCCGGGGCTTTAGGTCTGTCATAAGCGTCCTCGCTCACTCTTTCTCTCACTCTGGTGAACCTTTAAGTGAAATATAGCGCAGTCTCACTGGACAACGAACATAAAACAAAGACCTGGCTCATAATCAATCTACAAAAAACAGATTTTAAAAGACATTTACACACAGTAGAGTTGTATTCCCTGGAACTTAGAAGATTAATTGGGTGATTTGGTGACGTTTTCAAGATATTAAGGGGAACTGATGAAGAGAAACTATTTCTGCTGGTGGGGGAGTCCAGAGCTAGGGGGCGTAACCTTTAAATTAGAGCCAGGCCTTTCAGGAGTGAAGTTAGGAAACACTTCTCCACACAAAGGGTGGTACAGGAAACTCTTTTTTATCCGGCACCGACGGGACCGGCGTGGTGCTGGTTTATCCAAAAAGTTCGGATTACAGAGAGGTATAGTTAAAAGGTACGAGAGCTCCATACACAGCAACATATCCAGGCTTCCCTGTTGCTTAGCAACAAGTGAGCGCAACAAGTGAGCGAACCCCGGTTACACAGCCACAGATCCAGGAACGGCCACTAATATGAAGTAAAACTTACCTGAACCTACTCCTGAATTTTGCCGGTTAACAGAGATTTCCGGTTATTTAGGTGCGGGTAAATCAAGAGTTTCCTGTAGAAGTTTGGAACTCTCTTCCGCAAATGGCAGTTGATGCCGGGGATCAATTGTTCATTTTAAATCTGAGATTGATAGAATTTTATTAACCAGAGGTATTAAGGGATATGGGGCAAAGGTGTTAGGTCACAGATCAGCCATGGTCTAACTGAATGGCGGAACAAGGTTCGAGGGGCTGAATGGCCTCCTCCTGTACCTATGATGATAAAAGTGCCCGCTTTTCATGTTGCATTGAACACAATGGTAGCGACTGTGGCTCAAACGACGGATATGAAAAGCGGGCGGTTCCTATAACGGGCGGCCGATCTGCAATGTCGGTTTTATGCCCGGGGTGTTGTGGATTTACTTCACCCTGGCCTTAAAAAAAAAACAGTACATACACAAGTCTTATAAAAACAATTCAAGATCCTGATAACAGCGAGCGAGTCATGTTGTTATTTTTGTTCATCCTCGGGATGTGGGCGTCGCTGGCAAGGCCGGCATTTATTGCCCGTCCCTGGTGGCCCTGAGAAAGTGGTTGATCTTCACACAGTGGGGTGGCTTGTTTGGCTGTTTTGGAGGGCTTTAAGGGTCCACCACATACTCTTCCACATGGCAGCTGTCTTTCAGTCTGCCAGCGCAATTTACACTTCATCTAGAGCCATCTTTTGTTTCTTAACCTGTCCCATTACCATCTCCTCTTGCCTTGAATATCTCTTAATGTCTCTTTACCTCTCCTGCCTTCCATCCTATCACAGACCTTCCCTTTTGTTCTTTCATCCCCTCTCCCATTTACCAGCCCCTAAACTTGCTTAAAAATCTGTTCCATTTCCTGCTTTTTTCCAGTCCTGACGAAAGGTCATCGACCTGAAACGTTAACTCTGTTTCTCTCTTCACAGATGCTGCCTGACCGGCTGAGTATCTCCAGCATGTTCTGTTTTTATATACCATATCCACTACGTTACCGTAACATAGAATCATAGCACAGCACAGAAGGCGGCCATTCGGCCCATCGTGCCTGTGCCAGCTCTTTGGCCGAGCTCTCCAATTAGTCCCACTCCCCCGCTCTTTCCCCATAGCTCTGCAACATTTTTACCTTCAAGCATTTATCCAATTCCCTTTTGAAAGTTACTATTGAATCCGCTTCCACCGCCCTTTCAGGCAGCGCATTCCAGATCACAACAACTATGTTTAATTTGATTCAGAGAGTGTTTTTTTAAGATATTTTTCGTTCCAGCACATCGTAGAGGCAGGAATGTTGTATGAAAATAAGTCCGATCATAAAGTTGTGTTAAATACGAAGTCACAGCTCTAGCACACTGTACACACAATGCTCAGTGTTCTTGGCAATCATTGCACTGAAAGTACTGACTACATTTATATTCTGAAAGACTTGCATTTCTATAGTGCCTTTCATGACATCCTAAAGCGCTTTACAGCCAATGAAGTACTTTTTTTGAAGTGTAGTCACTGTTGTAACATAGGGTACGCTGCAGCCGATCTACGCACAGCAAGCTCCCACAAACAGCAACGCGACAATGACCAGCTCACCTGCCCTTAGATGTTGGTTAAGGGATAATTAACGACACAGGATAGAATTCTCCTGCTCTTCTTCGAAATACATCCACCCGAGGGGGCCTTGGTTTAACGTCTCATCCGAAAGACGGCACCTCCGACCGTGCGGCGCTCCCTCAGTACTGCCCCTCCGACAGTGCAGCACTCCCTCAGTACTGCCCCTCCGACAGTGTGGTGCTCCCTCAGTACTGCCCCTCCGACACTGCGGCGCTCCCTCAGTACTGCCCCTCCGACAGTGTGGTGCTCCCTCAGTACTGTCCCTCCGACAGTGCAGCACTCCCTCAGTACTGCCCCTCCGACAGTGTGGTGCTCCCTCAGTACTGCCCCTCCGACACTGCGGCGCGCCCTCAGTACTGCCCCTCCGACAGTGTGGTGCTCCCTCAGTACTGCCCCTCCGACAGTGCAGCACTCCCTCAGTACTGCCCCTCCGACAGTGCAGCACTCCCTCAGTACTGCCCCTCCGACAGTGCAGCACTCCCTCAGTACTGCCCCTCCGACAGTGCAGCACGCCCTCAGTACTGCCCCTCCGACAGTGCAGCACGCCCTCAGTACTGCCCCTCCGACAGTGCAGCACTCCCTCAGTACTGCCCCTCCGACAGTGCAGCACTCCCTCAGTACTGCCCCTCCGACAGTGCAGCACTCCCTCAGTACTGCCCCTCCGACAGTGCAGCACTCCCTCAGTACTGCCCCTCCAACAGTGCAGCACTCCCTCAGTACTGCGCTCCCTCAGTACTGCCCCTCCGACAGTGCAGCGCTCCCTCAGTACTGTCCCTCCGACAGTGCAGCACTCCCTCAGTACTGCCCCTCCGACAGTGCGGCGCTCCCTCAGTACTGTTCCTCCGACAGTGCAGCACTCCCTCAGTACTGCCCCTCTGACAGTGCGGCGCTCCCTCAGTACTGCACTGGGAGTGTCAGTCGAGATTTTGTGCTCATGTCTCTGGACTGGAGTGGGGTTTTTTTTTTTTTTTTGCAGTCGCCTAAGCTTGTGGAACCTTAAAAGAGTTCTAAACATTCTTTTGCTGATTAATTTTTCACAGAATTGAATCCTCTTTTAGATGAATTCCCCAGTGGTTCTCGCTGTCCTCCCCCCGTCCGGTTTATGGTTTGCCAAGAAATGAAGATCCAGGCCCAGTCTACAACAGGGGGCATTGCCTTATAATTAGAGCCAGGCCTTTCAGGGGTGATGTCAGGAAGCAATTCTTCACAGAAAGGGCAGTGGAAATCTGGAACTCTCTCCCCGCAAAAAAGCTGTTGAGGCTGGGGGGTCAATTGAAAATTTCAACACTGAGATTGATAGCTTTTGGTTGGGTAAGGATATTGAGGGTTACGGAACCAAGGCGAGTAGATGGAGCTAAGACACAGATCAGCCATGATCTGATTGAATACAGAACAGGCTCGAGGGGCTGAATAGCCTCCTCCTGTTCCTATTTCATGGGGCTCGCTTACACAAATCTAGGCTGACACTCCAGTGCAGTACAGAGGGAGAGCTGCACTGTCAGAGGGGCAGTACTGAGAGAGCGCTGCACCGTCGGAGAGCAAGTACTGAGAGAGCGCTGCACCGTCGGAGGGGCAGTACTGAGAGAGCGCTGCACCGTCGGAGGGGCAGTACTGAGAGAGCGCTGCACTGTCAGAGGGGCAGTACTGAGGGAGTACATGGCAGGAAGGATGTTCCCGATGGCCGGGGAGTCCAGAACCAGGGGTCACAGTCTAAGGATAAGGGGTAAACCATTTAGGACAGAGATGAGGAGGAATTTTTTCCACCCAGAGAGTGGTGAACCTGTGGAATTCTCTACCACAGAAGGCAGTAGAGGCCAATTCATTAAATATATTCAAGAAGGAGTGAGATATATTTCTTAAGGCTAAAGGGATCAAGGGATATGGAGAGAAGGCAGGGATAGGGTACTGAATTTGGATGATCAGCCATGATCGCATTGAATGGCGGAGCAGGCTTGAGGGGCCGAATGGCCTACTCCTGCTCCTATCTTCTGTGTTTCTATGTTTCTTCTTTGACCTCACAAAGGCCTTCGACACCGTCAACCGTGAGGGATTATGGAGTGTCCTCCTCAAATTCGGCTGCCCTCAGAAGTTTGTCGCCACCCTCCGCCTGCTTCAGGACGACATGCAAGCCGTGATCCTGACCAACGGTTCCACCACAGACCCAATTCATGTACTGACCGGGGTCAAACAAGGCTGTGTCATCGCACCAACGCTCTTCTCGATCTTCCTTGCTGCAATGCTCCAGCTCACCCTCAGTAAGCTCCCCACTGGAGTGGAGCTAATTTACAGAACAAACGGGAAACTGTTCAACCTCCGTCGCCTCCAGTCCAGATCCAAGGTCGTCCCATCCTCTATCGTCGAATTACAGTATGCATACGACGCTTGTGTCTGCGCACACTCGAAGGTCGAACTCCAAACCATCGTCAACACCTTCACCGAAGCGTACGAGAGCACGGGCCTTACACTAAACATCCGTAAGACAAAGGTCCTCTACCAACCTGCCCCCACAATTATCAAAATCCACGACAAGGCCTTGGACAACGTGGACCACTTTCCATACCTCGGGAGCCTACTGTCAACAAGGGCAGATGTTAATGATGAAGTCCAACACCGCCTTCAGTGTGCCAGTGCAGCCTTCGGTCGCCTGAGGAAGAGAGTGTTCGAAAACCAGGACCTCAAACCCAGCACCAAGCTCATGGTCTACAGAGCAGTAGTGATACCCACCCTCCTGTATGCTTCAGAGACATGGACCAGGTACAGCAGGCACCTCAACGCACGGGAGAGGTACCACCAACGCTGCCTCTGTAAGATCCTGCAAATCCATTGGCAGGATAGGCACACCAACATCAGCATTCTCGCTCAGGCCAACATCCCCAGCATCAAAGCTTTGACCACGCTCGATCAGCTCCGATGGACGGGTCACATCGTCCGCATGCCCGATACGAGACTCCCAAAACAAGCGCTCTGCTCGGAGCTCCGACACGGCAAGAGAGCCCCAGGTGGGCAGAGGAAACGCTTCAAGGACACCCTCAAAGCCTCCTTGAAAAAGTGCAACATCCCCACCGACACCTGGGAATCCCTGGCCCAAGACCGCACAAAGTGGAGAAGAAGCATCCAGGAAGGCGCTGAACACCTCGAGTCTCTTCGCCGGGAACAAGCGGAAGCCAAGCGCAGGCAGCGCAAGGAGCGCACGTCAACCCAAGCACCCCACCCACCCGCCCCTTCAACCACCGTCTGCCCCACCTGTGACAGAGACTGTAGGTCCCGCATTGGACTCATCAGTCACCTGAGAACTCATTTTTAACGTGGAAGCAAGTGATCCTCGGTCCCAAGGGACTGCCTAAGAAGACGACGACTTAGGGAGCGCTGCACCGTCGGAGGTGCCGTCTTTCGGATGAGACGGTAAACCGAGGCCCCGTCTGCTCTCTCAGGTGGACGCAAAAGGTCCCACGGCCACTATTTCAAAGAAGAGCGGGGGGGGGGGGGGGGGCGGGGGGTGCGGTGGAGGGGAGTTCTCCCCGCTGTCCTGGGGCCAATATATATCCCTCAAACCACATCACTGAAAACAGATGATCTGGTCATTATCACTTTGTTGTTTGTGGGAGCTTGCTGTGCGCAGATTGGCTGCCTGCGTTTCCTGTGACTTCACTTGAAAAAGCACTTCATTGGCTGTGAAGCGCGTTGGGACGTCCGGTGGTCGTGAAAGACGCTGGAGAAATTCAAGTCCGTCTTTCAGGCTGGCATAGGGCAACCCCTAGTGGACACCAGGGGTACAAACTTCAGCAAGCCAAAGTACTGAGACGAGGTTCTTTCATACAACACCTGGCCACCAGCCACAGGCAGACAATTCAACAACAACAACAACCTGTGTTTATATAGTGCCTTTAACACAGTAAAACGTCCCATGGCACTTCACAGGAGTGTTACAAGACAAAAAACAGACACTTTATATTTGCTAGAGTTTAGAAGAATGAGAGGGGATCTCATTGAAACTTATAAAATTCTAACAGGACTAGACAGACTAGATGCAGGAAGGATGTTCCCGATGGCCGGGGAGTCCAGAAC
Organism: Somniosus microcephalus; assembly: GCF_052327205.1. Taxonomy (NCBI): domain Eukaryota; kingdom Metazoa; phylum Chordata; class Chondrichthyes; order Squaliformes; family Somniosidae; genus Somniosus; species Somniosus microcephalus. The sequence continues at coordinate 4,797,067 of NC_141016.1, read as the reverse complement.
CAGGGGTCACAGTCTAAGGATAAGGGGTAAGCCATTTAGGACAGAGATGAGGAGGAATTTCTTCACCCAGAGAGTGGTGAACCTGTGGAATTCTCTACCACAGAAGGCGGTTGAGGCCAATTCATTAAATATATTCAAGAAGGAGTTGGATATATTTCTTAAGGCTAAAGGGATCAAGGGATATGGGGAGAAAGCAGGGACAGGGTACTGAATTTGGATGATCAGCCATGATCGCATTGCATGGCGGAGCAGGCTCAAGGGGCCGAATGGCCTACTCCTGCTCCTATCTTGTGTTTCTATAGCCATGAAGACGCTGCTGCAGACATGGAATTCATATAGTATTATACGTAGTATTTACAGCACAGAAACAGGCCATTTGGCCCAACTGGTCTGTGCCAGCATTTATGCTCCACATCTGGTTCATCTCACCCTATCAGCATATTCCTTTCTCCCTCACATACTTGTCAAACTTCCCCTTAAACGCATCTATACTATTCACCTCAACTACTCCCCGTGGTAGTGAGTTCCACATTCCCGCCACTCTCTGAGCAAAGATATTCACTTATATAACAGAAAATGCTGGAAAAACTCAACAGGCCGGGCAACATCTGTGGAGAGAGAAATAGAGTCAACAGAAGGGTTTCGACCTGAAACGTTGACTCTATTTCTCTCTCCACAGATGTTGCCCTGCCTGCTGAGTTTTTCCAGCATTTTCTGTTGTTATTTCGGATCTCCAGCATCTGCAGTAGTTTGCTAAAGATATTCACTTCACATACTGCAACGGATTAACAGCAGAAACCATTTTTGCAACAGATTCTCTTCAGGACACGATGCGGGGTGGGGGGGGGGGGGAGGGGGTGGGAGTAAGAAAAGCTGGCTGATGATTCAACACTCCTCGCAACTGAGAGGAAGGATTCTTGATCTCCCTCGTGGCGAGGCCACAATCTCCTCTATCGGCGAGCGGGACTCCACAGCTGCGCTACTTGGCTTACCATTTCCTCAGAACAAGGGGTCACATTCTTAGAATGAGAGACGGGCCATTCCGCAGGGAAATCAGGAAGCACTTTTTCACACTAAGGGCACGGGAACTCTGGAATTCTTTCCCCCAAAAGGCTGGCGGGGTGTGGGGGGTGGGGTCAATTGAAATGTTCACGGTTGAGATCAATAGATCAAGGGGTCGACCCGAAGCGTTGACTCTCTTTCTCTCTCCTTGATGTTGCCTGACCTGCGGAGTGCTTCCAGCATTTTCTGTTGTTGTTTCGATAGATCTTTGTTGGGTCAGGGCATCAAGCGATGTTTAATGAGGGTTAAACTCTCTTTTAACCTAAATAACCGAAAAACTCTGTTAACCGGCAAAATTCAGGAGTAGGTTCAGGTAAGTTTTACTTCATATTAGCGGCAGTTCCTGGATCTGTGGTTGTGTAACTGGGGTTTGTGCACTTGTTGCTAAGCAACAGGGACGCTTGGTCTGTGGCTGGAGTTCCTGCACATGTTGCTGAGCAACAGGGAAGCCTGGATTTGTTGCTGTGTACGGAGCTCTCGTACCTTTTAACTATATCTCTCTGTAATCCGGACTTTTTGGATAAACCAGCACCACGCCGGTCCCGTCGGTGCCGGATAATAAAGAGTTTCCTGTATAAGGACAGGTTGCATGTTTGTCTTCCCTTGAGTATAGAAGATTAAGGGGTGATCTAATTGAGGTGTTCAAGATGATTAAAGGGTTTGATAGGGTAGAGAGAGAGAAACTATTTCCTCTGGTGGGGGGGGGAGACCAGAACAAGGGGGCATGACCTTAAAATTAGAGCCAGGCAGTTCAGGGGTGACATCAGAAAACACTTCTTCACACAAAGGGTAGTGGAAATCTGGAACTCTCTCCCCCAAAACGCTATTTTTAAAAATTCATTGCATCGCTGCCAAGACCAGCATTTATTGCCCATTCCTAATTGCCCTGGAGAAGGTGGTGGTGAGTCACCATTTCAGAGAGCAGTTGAGAGTCAACCACATTGCTGTGGGTCTGGAGTCACATATCGGCCAGACCGGGTAAGGGCAGCAGATTTCCTTCCCTAAAGGACATTAGTGAACCAGATGGATTTTTAACAACAATCCAGCAGTTACAGGGTCACAATTACAGGAAACTTTCGATTTACCGGCACCTAAATAACCGGAAATCTCGGTTAACCGGCAAAATTCAGGAGTAGGTTCAGGTAAGTTTTACTTCATATTGTACTTGCCTTCCTCAATCTGTTGCTGTGCAAGGGTGTGGCTGCAGCTGTTGCTAAGCTACAGAGACGCTTGGAACTTGTGGCTATTGTTCTGAACCTGTTGCTAAGCAACAGGGTTTGTTGCTTTATACGGAGCTCTCATCTCTCCGTATCTTTTACTTTAGCTTTCGGTTATCCGGAATTTTTGATGAACCGGCACCACATCGGTCCCGGATAGAAAGACGTTTCCTGTACTGAAACTAGCTTTTTATTCCAAATTTATTTAATTAACTGAATTTAAATTCCCCAGCTGCCGGGGTGGGATTTGAACTCATGGCCTCCAGATCATCCGTCCAGGCTCTCTGGATTACTAGCCCAGCAACATCACCGCCATGCTACTGTACCCCTGTGGAGACTGGAGGGCAATTGAAATATTCCAAGACTGAGATCGATAGATATTTGTTGGGTAAGAGTATCCGGGGATCGGGAGCCAAGGCGGGTAAATGGGGTTGAGGTACAGCACAGCCATGATCTGATTGAATGGCGGAACAGGCTCGAGGGGCTGAATGGCCTCTTCCTGTATCAAGTGGCAAGTTACAAAGCCACAGCAAGGGGGTCAAGGGGTCCGGTCGTCTGGGCCTCCCCGTAGGCAAAGATTTAGGTGCAGTACAGGCACCAGGATCAGAAATGCAAAGAATCATCACAAAAGCCAAAAATGGGAAGGAAGGAAGGGTGAAAGCAAAGAATAAATAAGTTTCCTGCGATTCATTTACACTTTCAAAATAAAACATACCAGCTGTCGACAGTCAATGCACTCTCGGGATACAAGAAACCGTGTAATTAACATAGAAACATAGAAGATAGGAGCAGGAGTAGGCCATTCGGCCCCTCGAGCCTGCTCCGCCATTTAATGAGATCATGGCTGATCATCCAAATTCAGTACCCTGTCCCTGCTTTCTCCCATATCCCTTGATCCCTTTAGCCTTAAGAAATATATCCAACTCCTTCTTGAATATATTTAATGAATTGGCCTCCACTGCCTTCTGTGGCAGAGAATTCCACAGGTTCACCACTCTCTGGGTGAAGTAATTCCTCCTCATCTCTGTCCTAAATGGCTTACCTCTTGCCCTTAGACTGTGACCCCTGGTTCTGGACTCACCCGCCATCGGGAACATCCTTCCTGCATCTTGTCTGTCTAGTCCTGTTAGAATTTTATAAGTTTCAATGAGATCCCCTCTCATTCTTCTAAACTCCAGCAAGTATAAGCCCAATCGACCCAATCTCTCCTCATACGTCATTCCTGCCATCCCAGGTATCAGTCTGGTGAATCTTCGCTGCACTCCCTCCATGGCAAGAACATCCTTCCTCAGATAAGGTGACCAAAACTGCACACAATACTCAAGGCGCGGTCTCACCAAGGCCCTGTACAACTGCAGCAAGACATCCTTGTTCCTGTACTCAAACCCTCTCGCTACGAAGGCCAACATACCATTTGCCTTCTTAACCGCCTACTGCACCTGCATGCTTACCTTCAGCGACTGGTGCACAAGGACACCCAGGTCTCGTTGCACTTCCCCTTCTCCCAATTAAATGTTTGGTCACTTCAGCCCACGGACTGGTGCGGCCCGCATACTTACTCCCAGGCCTAGAAATTGGCCTGAGGCGCCCAAGCGGCGCAAAGTTCGCCTGGGCGCTGGAATTTGCGCCGCGATCGCCGCAAATTCAGTTGAAGTGCCCCTAGAGGGAGACGGGGCGCGGCTCGAGGCACTCCGCGTCCCTCTTAGGGCGCTAAAAGTGAATTTTGCAGCGCTACGTGCCGCAGCGCCACACGCTGCGGCACGGCACGCTGCAGGCCTTCCTCCCACTGTTAAGGGGAGGGGCCTGCAGCAGCGCGAGCCCCGATCGCGAGTGCCGGCAAAAGAGCCCGGCACCAAGGAGAAGTGCCGGGCTCTCGGGAAACAGCCGGCAATGCCGTGGGGGGGTGACCAGGAGGTCGGGGATGGAGGTGCTGGCAGGCGGCCACCAAAAGAGCGGCCGCCCCGCACCTCCACCTTAACTTGCGCCTCTGCCGGCGCAGCAAGGCCCCGTGAACCGGGCGCGGGTAGCGAACAGCGCTACAGCGGCGTTCGCTACCAAATATCGCGATCAGGGTGCAAATGGGGCGCTGCGCACACCGATGACGTCATCGGTGGCGGCGCAGCGCAAAAGGCTAACGCCACCATTAGCGCCCCTGCTGAATATCGCGGGAGGCGCTAACAAGTGGCGCTACTCACCCAATTTCTCCCCCCCAGAATCTTGCCATCCCTTCTCCCGCTCTCCAAACCACAACGCTTTCTACCAACATCTCATTCTCAACTTCGTGCCTTGCTTAAAATTCCCTCCGATAGAAATTTCTAACCCCGGCGTTCACTGCATCAAGGTAGATACACACACCCGCAAGTTAACAGCCTCACGTGTCAGGACTATCCCACCCGCACTCTCCAAAAGCCAACAGGGATTTTGAATTCTGGGCAAAAAAAGTGCAAGTGTAAAATTGAGATTCAAACTTATTTTCCATGAAAAACCACAATCATTTTATATTCAATCTTCGCTTACTGCTTGCTAGAATTTAGAAACAATTACAACAACAACAACAACTTGTATTTATATAGTGCCTTTAGTGTAGTAGAACATCCCAAGGTGCTTCACAGGAGCGATTATCAAACAAAATTTGACACCGAGCCACATAAGGAGATATTAGGGCATGTGAGCAGAGCTTGGTCAAAGAGGTCGGTTTTAAGGAGCGTCTTAAAGGAGCAGAGAGAGGCGGAGAGGTTTAGGGAGGGAATTCCATAGCTTATGGCCCAGGCAGCTGAAGGCATGGCCGCCAATGGTGGGGAGAAGGAAGTGGGGGATGCGCATGAGGCCAGAGTTGGGGGAGCGCAGAGATCTCGGAGGATTGTAGGGCTTGAGGCACATGAAAACCAAAGGAAACAGAATACTCTCAGAACAGAATGCATTTATTACTAAAACTGCTTACCCTACTCTTGCAGAATTTCCAACACGTTCACCCAGCTGCACTCCTGCTGCCATGATCCTTCCTGGGGGCAAGTCTCATTGTTCGCTTTGATCTGCAGGTCACATACAGATGAAGTCAGGAGTCTGTCGAAACTCACCAGGAATTAGCCAGATACTTGTATAACCAATAACTGCGACAACCCAATGGTCTGTTCCTACCAGATGCTATTTACATAGAGTTAGCTGTGGCTCAGTGAGTAGCACTCTCACCTCAGTCAGAAGGTTGTGGGTTCAAGTCCCACTCCAAAGACTTGAGCACAAAATCCAGGCTGACCCTCCCAATGCAGTACTAAGGCAGCGCCGCACAGTCGGAGGGGCAGTGCTGAGGGAGTGCCGCACTGTCAGAGGGGCAGTACTGAGGGAGCGCCGCATTGTCGGAGGGGCAGTACTGAGGGAGCGCCGCACTGTCGGAGGGGCAGCGCTGAGGGAGCGCCGCACTGTCAGAGGGGCAGTACTGAGGGAGCGCCGCATTGTCGGAGGGGCAGTACTGAGGGAGCGCCGCACTGTCGGAGGGGCAGTGCTGAGGGAGCGCCGCACTGTCGGAGGGGCAGCACTGAGGGAGTGCCGCACTGTCGGAGGGGCAGTGCTGAGGGAGCGCCGCACTGTCGGAGGGGCAGTGCTGAGGGAGTGCCGCACTCTCAGATGAGACGTTAAACCAAGGCCTTGTTTACTCTCTCAGGTGGACGTAAAAAAAAAGCAGGGTCGTTCTTTTGGTACGATAGCAAAATACTGCAGATGTTGGAAATCCGAAATAACAACAGAAAATGCTGGAAAAACTCAGCAAGTCAGGCAACATCCGTGGAGAGAAATTTGAGTTGACGTTTCGGGTTTGACCCTTCTTCAAAACTGGAGAGAAAAGGAACTGGATCGAAGGCAGGGCTGCGATCGGACAAAAGAATAAAAGAACCAAAAGAAGTAAAAGAGATTAGAAGCTAGACGAAGCTAGCCCTCACCCCTGCCCCTCCCTCCCGGAACCACGATAGGGTTCCCCTTGTCCTCACCTTTCACCCCACCAGCCTCCACATTCAACGGATCATCCTCCGGCATTTCCGCTACCTCCAAAGTGATCCCACCACCAAACGTATCTTCCCCTCCCCTCCCCTTTCAGCATTCCGCAGGGACCGCTCTCTCCGAGACACCCTAGTCCACTCCTCTATCACCCCAAACAGCCCTTCCCCTTCGCCTGGCACCTTCCCGTGCAAGCGGAGGAGATGTAACACCTGCCCCTATACCTCCCCCCTCCCCACTGTCCAGGGCCCCAAACACCCCTTCCAGGTGAAACAGCGATTTACTTGTACTTCTCGCAATCTAGTATACTGTATTCGCTGCTCACGATGCGGTCTCCTCTACATTGGGGAGACCAAACGCAGATTGGGTGACCGCTTTGCGGAACACCTCCGTTCAGTCCGTAAGGGTGACCCCGAGCTTCCGGTCGCCTGTCATTTCAATTCACCGCTCCATTCCCACTCGGACCTCACCGTCCTTGGCCTCTTGTACTGTTCCACGGAAGCTCAACGTAAACTCGAGGAACAGCACCTCATCTTCCGATTAGGCACTCTGCAGCCTTCCGGTCTCAATATTGAGTTCAACAATTTCAGATCATAACCTTGGCCCCTATTTCATTTTCACTTATATTTTTCCACTCCTTTCCTTCCCCCCCTCCTTTCCTTTTGTTTCTCTCTCACACCTGGCAGCTATCTTTTACCCTGCCAGTACACTTTACACCCAATCACAGCCTATTACCATCTCGTCTAGCTTCTAATCTCTTTTACTTCTTTTGGTTCTTTTATTCTTTTGTCCGATCGCAGCCCTGCCTTCGATCCAGTTCCTTTTCTCTCCAGTTTTGAAGAAGGGTCAAACCCGAAACGTCAACTCAAATTTCTCTCCACGGATGTTGCCTGACTTGCTGAGTTTTTCCAGCATTTTCTGTTGTTATTTCGTTCTTTTGGTATCCTGGGGCCAATATTTATCCCTCAATCAAAATCACTAAAACAGGTTATCTGGTCATTATCACATTGCTGTTTGTGGGAGCTTGCTGTGCGCAAATTGGCGGCCGCGTTTCCCACATTACAACAATGACCACACTTCCAAAAGTACTTCATTGGCTGCAAAGCGCTTTGGGACATCCTGTGGTCGTGAAAGGCGCGGTAGAAAGGCAAGTCTTTCCTTTAACAGTTAACAGAATTGCTGGCTGAACTTTGGGGGTTTGGAGTTTTTTTTCAGGCTCCATTGTTTAGTGCCTGTGTCCATCAGGAAGGTTCCCATGACATCAAGCACCAAGGTGCATCAGTGTTAGGTGGTGATGTGATGGTTTAATCAGCAGGTTTCAACCATGAATGAAATTCAATAAATCTTTCAGATTGGTGGAACTATGTTACCAGTTGTGCTATTCACACATTGACGGTTACAAACCTCACAAAGACCCAATGTAATCATACAGCTCAGAAGGCCGCCATTTGGCCCATCGTGCCTATGCTGGCTCTTTGATAGAGCCGATTCTATTTTTTAAAATTTCTTCTTATTTCTTCTCTCAAGAGGGTCGTGAATCTTTGGAATTCTCTTCCCCAGAGAGCTGTGGAGACTGGGTCATTGAATATATTTAAGGTGGAGATAGACAGATTTTTGAACGATAAGGGAGTGAAGGGTTATGGGGAGCGGGCAGGGAAGTGGAGTTGAGGCCACGATCAGATCAGCCATGATCTTATTGAATGACGGAGCAGGCTCGAGGGGCCAAATGACCTACTCCTGCTCCTACGTCTTATATTCTTATGATTGAGGTCAGGTTGCTTTAAACTGTTGCAGTCCTCCTCCAGATCTTTGACACCACGCTGGATCGACCCTCCAAATGGAAGTGGGGTGATATTACCCGCTCCAGGGCGGGGTTTCCTGCTGCTCTGCCCAGTCAGATTGGACCCTAAATTAGGCTGAGGAGAAGGGAGGAGAGAGAAGGGAGAAAGGCAGAATTCTCAGCTCTGAACGTGGGAGAGTTCCTAAACTCGAATCGGCTCCTCTCCAGTATTGCCTCTGTCCAATAAACTCAATTATTATCCGGGGGAAGGACACATGGGGCTGGAGCATGCAGCCAAGCTCAGTGTGTGAAGGAAGTAGACTACTGGGCAGAAAGTGCATCTGCCAGAGGCTTGTAAACTCGCAATATATAAAAAAAAACAGCCTCTGAGTCAACCATTTAATAAACAGAAGTACAGACTTTCAAGGAGAAAACTTAAAAAAAACACATCGATCCAAAATAAGCAGGAAACATCTGAATATATTAAAATGCTAAGTAAACACACACAGCAGGCTGGTTTAGTAGGCTGGCAAAGTGCTGAGTTTGCCATTCGCTGGAGATAAGTTGCAAATTAAAAATCATAAATAAAAAAGTTATTTCTCCCCTCAAATAGCAACCAACTTTCAGAGAGTTTAAAGAACACGCAGGAAACTGACGTTCTTGAAGGGGGAGCAACTGCAGCCAAGGGTTAGCAACACAGTGCTTGGGATTGCAAACCCACTTCTGCTCTTGTGAACCGGTGCACCAAGAGTTAAATCGCTCCCAATCAACCCCAGTTTGTATGGGAGATGTGGAGAGGTCCGGGTACAGAGAGGGAGTGCAGTGAGTGTAGACTAGGAGTAGATTTCACTGCCTGTCCTGGAGCTCTGGCCCCCCCTGTTGTTTACAATAGAGGGGATTTAGATGAAGTTTAGACTGGGTTTAAAAGGGAGTTTAGGGTTTAGATGAGGTTCTCCTGGGTTTAGATGTGGAGTAGACTGGGAGTAGAGGTGGAGCAGTTCTCCCCAGTCCCGGGCCCTGTTGTTTACAGTTGATGTGGAGTAGAGGGAGTGGAGAGGAGATTTAGACTGGATTTAGAGAGGGTTGAGGGGTTTAGAGAGGGTTTAGGGGGTTAGACTGGGGTTTAGAGGGTTAGACTGGGGTTTAGGGGGTTAGACTGGGGTTTGGGGGGTTAGACTGGGGTTTGGGGGGTTAGACTGGGGTTTGGGGGGTTAGACTGGGGTTTAGAGGGTTAGACTGGGGTTTGGGGGGTTAGACTGGGGTTTGGGGGGTTAGACTGGGGTTTAGAGGGTTAGACTGGGGTTTGGGGGGTTAGACTGGGGTTTGGGGGGTTAGACTGGGGTTTGGGGGGTTAGACTGGGGTTTGGGGGTTAGACTGGGGTTTAGAGGGTTAGACTGGGGTTTGGGGGGTTAGACTGGGGTTTGGGGGTTAGACTGGGGTTTAGAGGGTTAGACTGGGGTTTGGGGGGTTAGACTGGGGTTTGGGGGGTTAGACTGGGGTTTGGGGGGTTAGACTGGGGTTTGGGGGGTTAGACTGGGGTTTGGGGGTTAGACTGGGGTTTAGAGGGTTAGACTGGGGTTTGGGGGTTAGACTGGGGTTTGGGGGTTAGACTGGGGTTTGGGGGTTAGACTGGGGTTTGGGGGGTTAGACTGGGGTTTGGGGGGTTAGACTGGGGTTTGGGGGGTTAGACTGGGGTTTGGGGGTTAGACTGGGGTTTAGAGGGTTAGACTGGGGTTTGGGGGGTTAGACTGGGGTTTGGGGGTTAGACTGGGGTTTAGAGGGTTAGACTGGGGTTTGGGGGGTTAGACTGGGGTTTGGGGGGTTAGACTGGGGTTTGGGGGGTTAGACTGGGGTTTGGGGGGTTAGACTGGGGTTTGGGGGGTTAGACTGGGGTTTGGGGGTTAGACTGGGGTTTAGAGGGTTAGACTGGGGTTTGGGGGTTAGACTGGGGTTTGGGGGGTTAGACTGGGGTTTAGAGGGTTAGACTGGGGTTTGGGGGTTAGACTGGGGTTTGGGGGGTTAGACTGGGGTTTGGGGGGTTAGACTGGGGTTTGGGGGGTTAGACTGGGGTTTGGGGGTTAGACTGGGGTTTAGAGGGTTAGACTGGGGTTTGGGGGGTTAGACTGGGGTTTGGGGGGTTAGACTGGGGTTTGGGGGGTTAGACTGGGGTTTGGGGGGTTAGACTGGGGTTTGGGGGTTAGACTGGGGTTTAGAGGGTTAGACTGGGGTTTGGGGGTTAGACTGGGGTTTAGAGGGTTAGACTGGGGTTTGGGGGGTTAGACTGGGGTTTGGGGGTTAGACTGGGGTTTAGAGGGTTAGACTGGGGTTTGGGGGGTTAGACTGGGGTTTGGGGGGTTAGACTGGGGTTTGGGGGGTTAGACTGGGGTTTGGGGGGTTAGACTGGGGTTTGGGGGGTTAGACTGGGGTTTGGGGGTTAGACTGGGGTTTAGAGGGTTAGACTGGGGTTTGGGGGTTAGACTGGGGTTTGGGGGGTTAGACTGGGGTTTAGAGGGTTAGACTGGGGTTTGGGGGTTAGACTGGGGTTTGGGGGGTTAGACTGGGGTTTGGGGGGTTAGACTGGGGTTTGGGGGGTTAGACTGGGGTTTGGGGGTTAGACTGGGGTTTAGAGGGTTAGACTGGGGTTTGGGGGTTAGACTGGGGTTTGGGGGGTTAGACTGGGGTTTAGAGGGTTAGACTGGGGTTTGGGGGTTAGACTGGGGTTTAGGGATTTAGACTGGGTTTAGGAGTTTAGGGGGTTAGACTGGGTTTAGAGGGGGTTTATGGCGTTTATACTAGGTTTGGCGGCTCTCTCCGGCCCGGCCCGGGCCTGTTGCTCACAGTTGCCATGGAGACGCTGCTCTCCCCGCCATGGCCGCGCTCTCCCGCTTCCACGAGACTCCGCTCCTCCCGCGGACTCGGTCCCCGGCCCTGAGGGCCGCCTTCACCGGGGACAAGGACCCCGAGAAACTCTACCTGGGCAGCGAAGGTGTGTGGGGAGGGGGGGAGAGGGAGAGAGGGGACAGGGCAGGGGGAGGCGAGTGTGGGTTGCTGCTGGTCCGAGTAATGTGAAAAGAGAAAAAATATCGTAAAACAAGTGGGGAATTAAGAATAGGAATGGAAATTAAAGAAATGGAAAGACTTGCATTTCTATAGTGCCTGTCATGCCGCCCATTTAAAATGGAGATGAGGAATTTCTTCTCTCAGAGGGTCGTGAATCTTTGGAATTCTCTACCCCAGAGAGCGAGCTGTGGAGGCTGGGTCACTGAATATATTTAAGGCGGAGATAGACAGATTTTTGAACTACAGCGGAGTCCAGGGTTATGGGGAACGGGCAGGAAAGTGGAGTTGAGGCCAAGATCAGATCAGATCAGCCATGATCTTATTGAATGGCGGAGAAGGCTCGAGGGGCCAAATGGCCGACTCCTGTGCTTAATTCTTATGTTCTCAGGACTTCACAAAGCACTTTACAGCCAACGAAGTACTTTTTGAAGTGTCGTCACTCTTGTAATGTAGGAAACGCGGCAGCCAATTTGCGCACAGCAAGCTCCCACAAACAGCAATGTGATAATGACCAGATCATCTGGTTTTTGGTGATGTTGGCCCAGGACACCAAGGAGAACTCCCCTGCTCGTCTCTGAAATAGTGCCGGCGGATCTTTTACATCCACCTGAGAGCAGACGGGCCTCGGTTTAACGTCTCATCTGAAAGACCGCACCTCCAACAGTGCGGCGCTCCCTCAGTATTGCACCAACGTGTCAGCCTGGATTATGTGCTCACGACTCTCGAGTGAGACTTGAACCCGTGACCCTCTGACTGAGAGGCGGGAGTGCTACTGACGGACTAAGATCTTAAATGGGCTGTCGCTCCAAATATCATCGGCACAAGAAGATAAGGCCATTAAAAAAAAAAGAGGATCGACATTCACAGTCTGCAGTCACAAGCCTAGAATTCCCACTTGTTGTTAATTTTAACTGGTGGCCTTTCACAAACCATTGATCTGAAAATTTCGCCCATGGACTGCAGAAGCAAAGAAGGACAAGTTGAATGTGTCCCAGCCCGAGTCACCTGTCCGAAGGTGGAAGTTGGGAGGGGGGCCTCCTCAGCTGTGGCCTGGACCCTCGAAGAGCAAGACTAGGGTGGAAGAGGATTGGAGTACAGGAGCAAGGATGTCTTACGACAGTTGTACAGGGCCTTGGTGAGACCACACCTGGAGTACTGTGTGCAGTTTTGGTCTCCTTACCTAAGAAAGGATATACTTGCCATAGAGGGAGTGCAGCGAAGGTTCACCAGACTGATTCCTGGGATGGCAGGACTGTCGTATGAGGAGAAATTGGGTCAACTAGGCCTATATTCACTAGAGTTTAGAAGAATGAGAGGGGATCCCATTGAAACGTATAAAATTCTGGTAGGGCTAGACAGACTGGATGCAGGGAGGATGTTTCCCCTGGCTGGGGGGTCTAGAACGAGGGGTCACAGTCTCAGGATATGGGGTGGGACATTTAGGACTGAGATGAGGAGAAATTTCTTCACTCAGAGGGTGGTGAACCTGTGGAATTCTCTTACCACAGAAGGTGGTGGAGGCCAAGTCACTGAATATATTTAAGAAGGAGATAGATAGATTTCTAGACACAAAAGGCTTCAAGGGGTATGGGGAGAGAGCGGGAATATGGTATTGAGATAGAGGATCAGCCATGATCATATTGAATGGTGGAGCAGGCTCGAAGGGCCGAATGGCCGACTCCTGCTCCTATTTTTCTATGGAAGAGGGATTTTGACCCAAGCACCCCTTAAAACGTGGGCAGCAGGGCACCCAAGACTCAGTGCACCCACACGGGTTACTTAAAGTATAAAACTTCATAGAATTGTACAGCACAGAGGGAGGTCATTCGACCCACATTGCCTATGCTGGCTCTGAGAGAGCTGTCCAATTACATAGAATCACATTGACTTTACAGAAACAGGCCATTGGAACCAATATGGCCATGCCAGTGTTTATGTTCCACACGAGCCTCCTCCCACCCCTCTTCATCTCACCCTATCAGCATATCCTTCTATTCCTTTCTCCCTCACTTACTTAACTAGCTTCCCCTTAAATGCACCTACAATATTCGCCTCAACCACTCCCTGTGGTAGCGAGTTCCACATTCTCACCACTCTCTGGGTAAAGAAGTTTCTCTTGAATTCCTTATGGGATTTAGACCCACTCCCCCTGCTCTTTCCCAATAGCCCTGCAAATTTTTCCTTTTCAAGTATTTATCCAATTCCTTTTTGAAAGTTACTATTGAATGTGTTTCCACCAAGAGGGTATGCAAGCCTTGCCCCCACCCGATTTTTATTATGGGATTGGGTCTCAGGGTCCAGCAGTACTTTGAAGAGGTCCTCAGGATCTGGGAGCACTGGGTGTTGGTGGGCTATGGTTCTGGGAATATTATAGGTGGGGTGAGGAGGTGTTCAGGGATTACTGGGAATGCACTCAGGATCCATGAGCAAGGATCAAGGGAGGGAGGCGGGGAATACTGGTAAAGAAGATCCTGAATGGACAGAGGGTTTGGGGTCTTTGGTTGGGGAGAGAAGGCGGGGGAGGGAAAGGAGGGAGCGGGGGCCAAGGAGGGAGACGAGGGGGAAGTAGGAAGACAGGGGGGACATTCTCGAATCCTCACAGGAAGAGGGGGTCACACCCTACAACCCTTCAACTCTTGGCAACGCACAGGTTGCAAGCTGGGAAATTCTGCCAAATGCTCAGATTGCTCAGGTTTGATTGGAAGCTTTGTGCGACTTTTCTGAAGTAAAAGTTTCCAGTCGAAGACAAGGTTTGAGAGTCAGGCTGAGGCCTTGAAGATATCGGAGAACCAAACACAACACACGGAAATGTTAAATTGGTTAATCGAGTATTCGAAATGCTATAACATGACCAACAGATTTATTTTTTCCCCATCTTGATCATCATGAGGAATAGAATTTGAGGACAAAAGCATAATACGGCGGATGGTGGAAATCTGAAATAAAAAACGGAAAACGCTGGAAACACTCAGCCGCTCAGGCAGTGTCTGTGGAGAGAGAGAGTCGGAGTTAACGTTTCAGGTCGATGACCCTTCGTCAGAACTGGGAAAAGTTAGAGATGTAACAGGTTTTAAGCAAGTGTAGGGGCAGGGAAAGTGGGGAGGGGAGGAAAGAACAAAAGGGAAGGTCTGTGAAAGGGTGGGAGGCAGGAGAGATTAAATGACAAAAGGGATGATGGTGCGAGGCGAAAGGAGATGGTAATGGGACAAGTAAAGAAACAAAAGATGGCTCTAGATGAAGTGTAACTGGGAATATCAGAATCATCAGCAACAGCTGCCATCCGAAAAAATGGGGGCAGAGGTTATGATCTGAAATTGTTGCATTCAATGTGGAGTCCGGAAGGCTGATAAAGTGCCTGATCGAAAGATGAGGTGCTGTTCCTCAAGCTTACGTTGAGCTTCATTGGAACAGTGTGGGAGACCGAGGACAGAGAGGTCAGAGTGGGAGTGGGGCGGAGAATTAAAGTGACAGGCGACCGGAGATGCAGGGAGGATGTTTCCCCTGGCTGGAGAGTCTAGAACCAGGGGTCACAGTCTCAGAATAAGGGGTCGGCCATTTAGGACTGAGATGAGGAGGAATTTCTTCTCTCAAAGGGTGGTGAATCTTTGTAATTCTCTACCCCAGAGAGCTGTGGAGGCAGAGTCATTGAATATATTCCAGACGAAGATAGACATATATTTGAGCTACAGGGTAGTCCAGGGTTATGGGGAGCGGGTGGGAAAGTGGAGTTGAGGCCAAGATCAGATCAGCCATGATCTTATTGAATGGCGGAGCAGGCTCGAGGGGCTGAATGGCCTACTCCTGCTCCTATTTCTTATGTTCCTACGAAGCTCGGGGTCACGCTAGTGGACTGAAGGGAGGTGCTCAGCAAAGCGATTGCTCCCCATTGTAGAAGAGAACCTGTCGATAATCTCTCAGTTTAGACTACTGTATTGTCAAGCACACAGACCGTATAGTTTTAAAACAAGGAATAAAAAGAGTGTTGTGTGCGCGGCCTATTGGCAAATTAGATTTTTTTTTACGAGGGAGGGATCAGATTTTCGGGTGGTCTGTGTGTGTTGCAATACATTAGGATATCTGGACAATGAGAGAACAGGCCAGTGAGGAGATCTCTTCCCATAGTCAACATTTGAGCTTCTTCACAGAGGAACTAACAACTAAAAACAAAGGCCAACTTTTTAACAACTTGCATTTATGTAGTGCCTTACACAGTTGTGTGAAAAGAAAATGGACGGTGAGCCAAGGGGAGGGGTGGCGGGGCGGGGGGTAAATGACCAAAAAACTTGGTCAAAACTTGGGTTTTAAAGGAGCAGCTTAAAGATGGAAAGGATGTCCACAAAGTTGGATCTAGGTGGCGGAAGGCATGGCCGTCAAATGGTGGGGTGAAGGAAGGGGGAGGATGCACAAGGGGCCAGAGTGAGAGGAATGGATAGTTTGGAGGAGGGGGGCATTGGGTTGTAGGGCTGGTGGAGGCTGCAGAGATAGGGAGGGAGTGAGGCCACAGAGGGATTCAAGCACAAGGGGAAGGCTTTTAAATTTGAGGCTTTGGAGGTCCGAGAGCCAACGCAAGTCAACAAGGATGGGCGAGTGGGACTTGGTGCGGGATAGGATAGGCACTGCAGAGTTGTGGATGCTCTTCTCTTAGGCAGTCCCTCGGAACCGAGGATGATTTGCTTCCACATTAAAAATGAGTTCTCAGGCGACTGATGAGTCCAACGCGGGACCTACAATCTCGGTCACAGGTGGGGCAGACGGTGGTTGAAGGGGCGGGTGGGTGGGGTGCTTGGGTTGACATGCGCTCCTTGCGCTGCCTGCGCTTGGCTTCCTCTTGCTCCCAGCGAAGAGATCGAAGTGTTCGGCGCCTTCCCGGATGCTTCTCCTCCACTTTGTGCGATCTTGGGCCAGGGATTCCCAGGTGTTGGTGGGGATGTTACACTTTTTCAAGGAGGCTTTGAGGGTGTCCTTGAAGTGTTTCCTCTGCCCGCCTGGGTCTCTCTTGCTGTGTCGGAGTTCCGAGTAGAGCGCTTGTTTTGGGAGTCTCGTATCGGGCATGTGGACAATGTGACCCAGCCATCGGAGCTGATCGAGCGTGGTCAAAGCTTCGATGCTGGGGATGTTGGCCTGAGCAAGAACACTGACATTGGTGCGCCTATCCTGCCAATGGATTTGCAGGATCTTGCGGAGGCAGCGTTGGTGGTACCTCTCCAGTGCTTTGAGGTGCCTGCTGTACATGGTCCATGTCTGAGGCATACAGCAGGGCGGGTATCACTGCTGCTCTGTAGAACATGAGCTTAGTGCTGGGTTTGAGGTCCTGGTCTTCAAACACTCTCTTCCTCAGGCGACCGAAGGCTGCACTGACACACTGAAGGCGGTGTTGGACTTCGTCGACGTCTGCCCTTGTTGACAGTAGGCTCCCGAGGTATGGAAAGTGGTCCACGTTGTCCAAGGCCTGACTGGTCATGGATTTTGATAATCAGGGGGCAGTACTGTGTGGCGGGGGCAGGTTGGTAGAGGACCTTTGTCTTATGGATGTTTAGTGTAAGGCTCAAGCTCTCATACACTTCGGTGAAGGTGTTGACGATGGTTTGGAGTTCGACCTCCGAGTGAGCGCAGACGCAAGCGTCGTCTGCATACTGTAATTCGAGGACAGAGTTGTGGATACTAATGTTTCAATAACTCTGCTACAGCGGTTGAAAAGAAGAAGCCATTTCAAGAAGCAGAGGGAGACAGAATAGTTTGGGTGGGAAATTGCAGGAAATGGGACCTCAATGTCTGAAGGCATGACCGCCAATGGTGGAGTGAAGGGCGGATTGGACACACCAGGGACTGTTTACTAAATGGAGTGGTTGGTGTTTGCAGAGTACTGTATGGACGACGGACGGTCCTGGGCTCTCCCAGTCGTGAGGAAGGTTCAGCAGCAAATAGTTAGCGATCCGACATTGAGCCACGAGTATCTACCTGTACTGGGACTCCCGGAGTTCAACAGGGCAACAACCGCCTTAATATTAGGCAAAAACAGCATCGCTATAGTCGAAAAGAGGGTAAGTAATTCTTTGGGAATTTCAGTTTCAACATGTAATTGTCATTAAACCTGCTGCTGTTATGCTACTTACCCAGGGGAAGCGTTCCTGGTTTGAGTGTCAGCACAATCACTTCTTTCTCATCTGTCACCTCACACTTTATTTTCATTAGCTGCTGTCCTGTCAGAACTTGTTCAATGGTCTCCATGTTACTGAAAAGGATATAGAGGCACTGGAGAAGATTTGTAAGGATGGTACCCCGCAGCGATCTGCCAGTCCCGCTCAGCCGGCTCACCGGCTTTTGAAATCGAAAAAAACACGTATGTGCGTGATGCGCTATCAATTACTCATAAAAGACTGAGAGTTAGAAGAGTAACCAAAGGCTTTTATTAACAACAGAATGGAGGTCTGCCTCGAGTGGTCGACCGGTCCAGGATACCAAGGGCTGGGGAGCAGTCACCTTTATACTAGGACCTGTGGGAGGAGTCAGCCGAGGCATGTCCAGGCATGTACACAGTGGAATACAAAAAGGACAAACAGGAATACAAACAGTGGTTTACCACAGTGCGGAAATGTGAATGGGCCGCGCAGCCAAAAAATATTAAAGGGAACTTGGGTGGGAATGGAAGTTGTGAGGAGGATGCAAAGAGGCTTCAAGGGGATATAGACAGGCTAAGTGAGTGGGCAAGAACATGGCAAATAGAATATAATGTGGAGAAATGTGAAGTTATCCACTTTGGTACGAAAAATAGAAAAGCAGAGTATTTTTTAAAGGGTGAGAGATTGGGAAATGTTGGTGTTCAGAGGGACCTGGGTGTCCTTGTACACGAATCACTGAAAGTTAACATGCAGGTACAGCAAGCAATTAGGAAAGCAAATGGTATGTTGGCCTTTATTACAAGAGGATTTGAGTATAAGAGTAAAGACGTCTTACTGCAATTATATAGGGCCCTGGTGAGACCACACCTGGAGTATTGTGTACAGTTTTGGTCTCCTTACCTAAGGAAGAATATACTTGCCATAGAGGGAGTGCAACGAAGGTTCACCAGACTGATTACTGGGCTGGGGGGATTGTCCTATGAGGTGAGATTGAGTAGACTAGGCCTATATTCTCTAGAGTTTAGAAGAATGAGAGGTGATCTTATTGAAACATACAAAATTCTTACAGGGCTTGACAGGGTAGATGCAGGGAGGATGTTTCCCCCTGGCTGGGGAGTCTAGAACCAGGGCTCACAGTCTCAGAATAAGGGGTCGGCCATTTAGGACTGAGATGAGGAGGAATTTCTTCACTCAGAGGGTGGTGAATCTTTGGAATTCTCTGCCCCAGAGGGCTGTGGAGGCTCAGTCTTTGAGTATATTCAAGACAGAGATCGATAGATTTTTGGATATTAAGGGAATCAAGGGATATGGGGATAGTTCAGGAAAGTGGAGATGAGGTAGAAGATCAGCCATGATCTTATTGAATGGCGGAGCAGGCTCGAAGGGCCAAATGGCCGACTCCTGCTCCTATTTCTTATGTTCCACATTCTAACCTACATCCTGATTTCCCTATTGAATTTATTAGTGACTGTCTTACATTTATGGCTCCTAGTTTTTGTCTTCCCCACAAGAGGAAACATCTCTACGTCTACCCTATCGAACAGAATAGTGTCAGCCGTGGCTCAGTGGGCAGCACTCTCACCTCGGAGTCAGAAGGTTGTGGGTTAAAGTCCCATTCCAGAGACTTGAGCACCAAAATCTAGGCTGACACTCCAGTTCAGTGCTGAGGGAATGCTGCACTGTCGGAGGTGCCGTCTTTCGGATGAGATGTTAAACCGAGGCCCCGTCTGCCCTCTCAGGTGGACATAAAAGATCCCACGGCACTATTTTGAAGAAGAGCAGTGGAGTTCTCCCCGGTGTCCTGGGCCAATATTTATCCCTCAATCAACATCTAAAAGCAGATGATCTGGTCATTATCACATTGCTGTTTGTGGGAGCTTGCTGTGCTCAAATTGGCTGCCGCGTTTCCCACATTACAACAGTGACTACACTTCAAAAAGTACTTCATTGGCTGTAAAGCGCTTTGGGACATCCTGAGGTTGTGAAAGGCGCTACAGAAATGTTAGTCTTTTTTTTCCTTTCTTACTTTATAATCCATAACTTTAAAGACCTCTATCAAGTCGCCCCTCAATCTTCTCTGTTCTAGCGATAAGAGCCCCAGCCTGTTCAGTCTTTCCAAATAGTTACAACCTGTTAGTTCTGGTATCATCCTTGTAAATCTTGTTTGCACCCTCTCCAGTGCCTCTGTATCCATTTTGTAATATAGGTTCCACTGTATTGGAAGGTGGAAGATCCTCAATAATCTCAGAGTAACACCAAGTGGGAGAACTCAAGAAAATTCAACCCATATTTTATATTTATAGAAACCCAAAAGTTTTTTTTTGTTAAACAGCCTGATCAACTTATCTTCACATTTCACTCTGTAAGGAATAGAAATTCTTTACCGATAACCTTTAAAGAAAATCGCCACCCAAGTTGAGAATGGCGAGTGTTGAGTTTCTGCATTGGCGGCCGTGTCTTCAGCCATTTTGGCCCCAGGTTCTGGAATGGCCACCCTAACCCTCTCCGCCTCCCGGTCCTCCTTTGAAGACCCTCCTTAAAACGCCTCACTTTGACCAAGCTATTGGCCACCCCTCCTAGTGTCTCCTTTGCCTTAGCGTTCATTTTTTGCCTGATTACGCCTCTGTGAAGCGCCTTGGGACGTTTAAAGACACAATAGCCATGCAAGCGGTTGAACATAGGACACAAGTTCGCTGTGCACCGCTGATTGTCTCTATGTTGTCGCGGGGCGGTAGCCAAGAGCAAGGTCAAACTAAAGGAAAGGAGGGGAAAGGAGGAGGGTGCATTGTACATGGTGCTTCCTACTGCTGGGTGGAAAAGCACCATGTGGTAAACCACTGTTATACCTGTCTGTATGTGTATGTGTATTCCACTAGGTACAGGTCTGGACATGCCTCGGCTGACTCCTCCCACTATTCCAGGTATATAAGTGACTACCTCCCAGTCCCTTAGTATTCTGGACGGGTCGACCACTCGAGACTAGACCTTCATTCTTTAGTTAATAAAAGCCTGGTTGTTACTCGCTTAACCTCAGTCTTTTGAGTAATTGATGGCGCATCAATTTTATTAACTAAATTTTTTACAATGGAGAAGATCCTCACACCAGCATGCCTGGACCTGGACAGTCGGGAAGTGGACGCTTCCACCAAGTTTGCTCACTGGCTCATGTGCTTCGAGGCATTCCTGACTGCCTCCACTGCGGTCGTAATGGACGCGAACAAACTGTCTGTCCTGATCTCCAAGGTGAACCACCGAGTGTACTCAGTCATCCGGGACGCGACCTCGTACACAGCCGCCCTCCAGCTCCTCAAGACCCAGTACATGCGCCCTGTGAACGAAGTTTACGCCAGGCACCTCCTGGGGAGTCGCAAGCAACAACCTGGGGAATCGACTGAGGAATACCTCCAAGCACTGTCCGTGCTTGGCCGGGCCTGTGGGTGTAAGGCGGTAACGCCCACTAAGTACACGGAGGAACTGATCTGGGATGCCTTCGTAGCGGTCCACAGGTCCAACTACACCCGACAGCGACTGCTGGAGCAGAGTGACCTCACCCTCGACAAAGCCTCCGAAATCGCACTAACGCTGGACGCAGCCTACCGGGGCATGGATGCCTACTCCTCTGCACCGTGGACGCCGCGGGGAACGACAACCTGGGACACGGTAGGACAGCCCCATAGCACCGTGCCACCCCAGCCACAGCCCAACAACGGCCCAACCACCACAGCAGTGTCCCAAAGCCAGACAGCAGTATCCCAAAGCCAGACAGCAGTATCCCAAGGCCAGAAATGCTACTTCTGTGGCCAGGCCAAACACCCCAGAGCGCGCTGCCCGGCGAAGAGTGCGACCTGCTCGGGCTGCGGGAAAAAGGGACACTACGCTAGCGTCTGCAAGGCCAAAGCCACCCCGAACGCCAGCAGCGCCGCATGTGGGCCGTGCGAGCCGCCATCTTGGGCCCCCAACAGCGCCGCGTGTGGGCCATGCGGGCCGCCATCTTGGGCCTCCCCAGCCATGTGCGAACCACCGCAGCAGCAGCCATCTTGGACGACTCCAGCCACATGGGAATCATGGACGCCGCCATCTTGGACACCAGCCGGGACGCAGCAGGCCGCCAACCCCCCCCCCATCTGATACCCGCAGCGACACACCGACCCCTACGCTGGCCTCTGTTACGCTGGACCAAACGAGACTGCACCAACTAGCTCAGTCCAAAATGGACGTTAAGGTAAACGGCCATGCAATAAACTGCCTTTTTGACTCCGGGAGCACAGAGAGCTTCATCCACCCCGACACGGTGCGGCATTGCTCTCTCCCAGTCCTGCCTGCGCACCAGCGGATTTCTATGGCCGCCGAGTCCCAGTCAGCGGACATTGGCGGCTACTGCGTGGTGACACTAGTAGTAGACGGGACTGTGTTCAATAATTTTAAACTCCTGGTCCTGCCCCAACTTTGCGCTGCCGTTCTACTGGGGTTGGATTTCCAGTGCCACCTCAAAAGCGTTACGATGGCGTACGGTGGCCCCCTCCCCCCACTCACAGTCCGCAGCCAGCAGCCTCCAAATTGCCCGCCGCGCACCAGATGCAACCTCTCCACACTCAGAGTCCCACCCCCCCACTGTTTGCTAACCTCACCCCCGACTGTAAGCCCATCGCCACAAAGAGCAGGCGATACAGTGCCGGGGACAGGGTTTTCATCAAAACCGAAGTGGAGCGGCTCCTGAAGGAGGGGATTATTGAGGGCAGCTCCAGCCCCTGGCGAGCCCAGGTTGTGGTCGTTAAGACCGGCGAGAAACAACGCCTGGTCATCAACTACAGCCAAACAATAAACCGCTACACCCTGCTGGACGCCCACCCACTCCCCCGCATAGCTGACATGGTCAACCAGATTGCGCAGTAGCGCGTCTTTTCGACCATTGACCTGAAATCAGCGTACCACCAGCTCCCCATCCGCCCCGAAGACCGCCAGTATACTGCTTTTGAGGCAAACGGCCGCCTCTATCACTTCCTTAGGGTTCCCTTTGGCGTTACCAACGGGGTCTCCGTCTTCCAAAGGGAGATGGACCGGATGGTCGATCAAAACGCACTGCAGGCCACTTTCCCTTACCTAGACAATGTGACCATCTGCGGCCATGACTTGCAGGACCATGACGCAAACCTCGAGAAATTCCTCCGCACCGCCCAACTCCTGAACCTGACATATAACACGGAGAAGTGCATATTCCGCACAGACCGCCTCGCCATCCTTGGCTGTGTTGTGGAACACGGGGTCATCGGTCCCGACCCGGACCGGATGCGTCCCCTTATGGAACTCCCACTGCCCCACTGCCTAAAAGCCCTGAAGAGGTGCCTAGGGTTTTTTTCCTACTACGCCCAGTGGGTCCCCTACTATGCAGACAAAGCCCGTCCGCTGATCAAATCCACCTCTTTTCCCCTGATGGCAGAGGCCCGCTCGGCCTTCCACCGTATCAAGGAGGACATTGCCAAAGCCACCATGCACGCAGTGGACGAGTCCATCCCCTTCCAGGTGGAAAGCGATGCGTCCGACTTCGCTCTGGCCGCCACCCTTAATCAGGCGGGGAGACCTGTGGCATTCTTCTCACGAACCCTCCAGGGCCCGGAGACCAGACACTCCGCGGTCGAGAAGGAGGCCCAGGCTATTGTGGAGGCTGTGCGTCATTGGAGGCACTACCTGGCCGGAAAACGATTTACCCTGCTCACTGACCAGCGTTCAGTTGCTTTTATGTTCAACAACAAACAGAGGGGCAAAATCAAAAATGACAAGATCTTGAGGTGGAGAATCGAACTTTCCACCTGCAATTACGAGATCTTGTACCGGCCTGGGAAGCTCAATGAGCCCCCAGATGCCCTATCGTGTGGCACCTGCGCCAGCGCGCAGATCGATAGGCTGAGGGCCCTCCACAATGACCTCTGCCACCCGGGGGTCACCAGGTTCTTCCACTTCATCAAGGCCCGCAACCTGCCTTACTCCATTGAGGAGGTCAGGACCATGACCAAGAACTGCCAAGTCTGCGCTGAGTGCAAACCGCACTTTTATAGACCAGACAGAGCCCACCTGATAAAAGCCACTCGCCCTTTCGAACGCCTGAGCGTCGATTTTAAAGGGCCTCTCCCCTCCTCCGACCGCAATGTGTACTTCCTCAACATCATTGACGAGTACTCCCGTTTCCCGTTCACTATCCCCTGCCCGGACATGACCAGTGCCACGGTCATTAAATGTCTGAACAGCCTCTTCACCCTGTTCGGTTTCCCCAGCTATATCCATAGCGACCGGGGCTCATCGTTTATGAGCGACGAACTCCGCCAGTACCTGCTCGCCAGGGGTATAGCCACAAGCAGGACCACCAGTTACAACCCCCGGGGGAACGGACAGGTGGAAAGAGAGAATGCAACAGTTTGGAAGGCCGCCCTACTAGCCTTAAAGTCTAGGGGCCTTCCGACCTCCCGCTGGCAGGAGGTGCTCCCCGATGCGCTCCACTCGATTCGGTCACTGCTCTGCACTGCCACCAATGCCACCCCTCACGAGAAAATGTTTGTCTTCCCAAGGAAGTCCACATCGGGGACAGCGTTACCGCCATGGCTGACGTCCCCAGGGCCGGTACTACTGAGAAGACACGTGAGGACCAATAAAACGGACCCCCTGGTCGAGAGGGTCGACCTCCTCCACGCCAACCCCCAGTACGCTTACATTGCGTACCCGGACGGGCGGGAGGACACAGTCTCCATACGAGACCTCGCACCCTCGGGGACCGCTGTAACCCACTACCCATTACCACCCCCCCCCACGACACCCTCGGGGACCGCTGTAACCCACTACCCATTACCACCCCCCCCACGATCCAACCCCAGCAGCCGGCTCGCCTTGGACCGTCACCCACGAGGACTACACTCCAGTGCCCCAGCCTACACGGGACGCGACGCCGGAAGCTCCACCACCCCTGCCGTCGCCACATCGATCACAGCGGCAGACAAGACCTCCGGAGAGACTCCAATACATGAACTTTTAAATACACTTCACCCCGCCGGACTCATTTTTAAACAAGGGTTGAATGTGGTAAACCACTGTTATACCTGTCTGTATGTGTAATGTGTATTCCACTAGGTACAGGTCTGGACATGCCTCGGCTGACTCCTCCCACTATTCCAGGTATATAAGTGACTACCTCCCAGTCCCTTAGTATTCTGGACGGGTCGACCACTCGAGACAAGACCTTCATTCTTTAGTTAATAAAAGCCTGGTTGTTACTCGCTTAACCTCAGTCTTTTGAGTAATTGATGGCGCATCACACCATTCTTAGGGATTGGGTCGCCTGATGATATTGTTGGCTGGTAACTGACGCATAGCAAGAGCTGCCTAGAAGAGGGTAAAGACAGTAGAATCATAGAAAGTTACAGCACAGAAGGAGGCCATGCGGCCCATCGTGTCTGTGCTGGCCGAAAAAGAGCTACCCAGCCTAATCCCACTTTCCAGCTCTTGGTCCGTAGCCCTGTAGATTACAGCACTTCAGGTGCATATCCAAGTACTTTTTAAATGTGATCAGGGTCTCTGCCTCTCCCACCCTTTCAGGCAGTGAGTTCCAGACCCCCACCACCCTCTGGGTGAGAAAGGTTCTCCTCAACTCCCCTCTAATCCTTCTACCAATTACTTTAAATCTCTGCCCCCTGGTTATTGACCCCTCTGCTAAGGGAAATGGGTCCTTCCCATCCACCCTATCTAGGCCCCTCATCATTTTATACACCTCGATTAAATCTCCCCTCAGCCTCCTCTGTTCCAAAGAAAACAACCCCAGCCTTTCCAATCTTTCCTCATCACTAAAACTCTCCAGTCCTGGCCACATCCTCGAAGATCTCCTCTGCACTCTCTCCAGTGCGATCACATCTTTCCTGTAATGTGGTGACCAGAACTGCGCGCAGTACTCTGGCGGTGGCCGAACTAGTGTTTAGACAAGAAGGCAATTCTGAGAATTCTAACCATGTCTTCATCAACTACCGCCCTCTCTCAGGCTGACAGTTTGCAGGTACCTGGAGGCGGCGGTGCCTTGTTCATAGGAGCACAATTTCTCAGAAAGTGGTACACCATAACTCATCCCGAGACAGCAACAGTCTATCTCTCCCTCCCTTCCTGGGGTGAGTCTTTCTGTCATTAGAGAATTGGAATTTGTACTGAACTTTGCATTTTTGTTGTGCCTTGGTCATTTACAGTATAAATGATTAAATTCTTCACGATTCGAAATGTTTTATTGATCTGTATTTGTAAGGGTCACACTTTCAAATGGTTTCTATTTTGCCCTTCTCGAACCATTTGAAGTTGTGAAATGCGAAAGATCTTCGGAAAGCTTGCTCTTCGTGACGTGATCGCAAGTGTCGCCTGTGGCTCAGCGTGGTAGCACCCTCGCCTCGGAGTCAGAAGGTCGTGGGTTCAAGTCCCGCTCCAGGAACTTAACACATGATGCAGGCCGACAGTCCCAGTACCGAGAGAGTGCTGCACTGTCGGAGCTGCCGTCTTTCAGAGAAGGCGTTAAACCAAGGACCCTCGGGTGGACGTAAAAGATCCCACAACGCTAATTGGAAGAGGTGCTGGGCAATTCTCCCCAGTGTCCTGACCAATATTTACCAACCTCAACCAAGATCATTAAAACAGATTATCTGGTCATTATCACATTGCTATTTGTGGGATCCTGCTGTGCACATTGCTGTGTTTCCTACATTACAAGAATGACTACACTTCAAAAGTAAGTGAGGTGGTGAAAGAATCATAGACTGATACAGCACAGGAGGAGGCCATTCGGCCCATTGTGCCTGTGCCGGCTCTTTGAAAGAGCTAATCCACTCCTCCGCCCTTTCTCCATAGCCCTTCAAGTGTTCAACCAATTCCCTTTTGAAAGTTACTATTGAATCTGCTTCCACCGCCCTTTCAGGCAGCGCATTCCTGATCACAACGACTTGCTGTGTAAAAATGTTTTCAAAAAAGGCGCTATATAAATGCAAGTTTAGAAAAATGTTTTTTCTGCCTGTTTGCTTCAAGGTTTGTCTCTCTAAATTCATGTAAAGATGTAAAGGCGTAACGCTCATGTGCAGTTGTGTTAAGGGTAAAGGATGCGAGGCTCCGGCCGGCCAGTCATTGGATGGGAGCAAGGCCAATTTGAGACACACACGGAACATAAGAATTAGGAGGAGCAGTAGGCCATTCGGCCCCTTGAGCCTGCTCCCCCATTCAATAAGATAATGGCTGATCTTCGACCTCAACTCCACTTTCCCGCCCGATCCCCAAATCCCTTGATTCCCTCAAGTCCAAAAATCTATCGATCTCAGCCTTGAATATACTCAATGATTCAGCATCCACAGCCCTCTGGGGTAGAGAATTCCAAAGATTCACAACCCTCAGTGAAGAAATTCCTCCTCACCTCAGTCTTAAATGGCTGACCCCTTATCCTGAGACTATGCCCCCTGGTTCTAGACTCTCCAGCCAGGGGAAACAACCTCTCAGCATCTACCCTGTCAATCCCCCTCAGAATCTTGTATGTTTCAATGAGATCACCTCTCATTCTTGTGAACTCCAGAGAGTATCGGCCCAATTTACTCAATCCCTCTTCATAGAACAACACTCTCATCCCAGGGTTCAATCCAGTGAACCTTCGTTGCACCCGCTCTAAGGCAAGTATGTCTTTGCACAGATAAGGAGACCAAAACTGTGCCCAGTACTCCAGGTGTGGTCTCACCAAAGCCCTGTACAATTGTAGCAAGACTTCCTTACCCTTATACTCCAACCCCCTTGCACTAAAGGCCAACATGCCATTTGCCTTCCTCATTGCTTGCTGTACCTGCATGCTGACATTCCGTGTTTCCTGTACGAGGAACATCTTGAATTGGTCGCAGTGACCTCGGTTCCCGATTCTGGGCCAAGCCAATCCAGTTGGGTGAGGGGTGGGGTGGGCGATGGGGCCCTCGCTAAATCCGCCCAACTATTGCCAGAGAAACCTCTGGAACTGCTTCAAAGATTTCCGAGTTGGGAATAAGCTTTATTTGACTTTTTTTTTTTTTTTTATAAAGAGAATCACGCGAATGCCTTTGCTGAAGCTGGATTTAAGGACATCTTTGGGTATCGTTACTGGGACAGCGTTAAGCTGGGCTTGGCCATGCAGCAATGGCTGGAGGACCTCGAGGTACATAAAACCGGGTAACAGCGTTACAGGGCGGGCTGTATATGGAAAGAAAGACACTGCGTCGGCCATTTTGGTTCTTTACAAGCAGACCTCCTGTGGCATTGCTCACAGTGAGCCTGAGGATGTGGCATTTCACAAGAACAGGAAATAAAGTTTTGTAGACAAGATACAACGGGCCCAGAATTTGCTGGAGCAGGGCACGTCACGACAAACCCCGTTAGTTAGACCTTTTCCCCCCTCACCATTCGGTTCGAAATATATTTGCGGGGCTAATTTCCGGACGTGCGAGCTGATAACGGTAACGAGGGCAACGGGGGCATCTGGGACCTCGGTGAATGGCAGGACCAACAGTCTATCTCCTTAACCAATGAGATTTAAGAGTTGAGAAAGAAACGGGAACGACAGAGAAGGAAATTGGGTGAATTAGAGTCAAGTTAGGTGCAGAAAGAGAAACAAAGAGAGAGAGGGAAAGATTGGATTTGAAGAGAGAGAAAAAAGAGACTGAAAGGAAAAGTAAGAAAACAAATTTTAAATTTTGAAGTTGCCTAGGAACAATTTACTAGCTGCAGGAATGAGACTCCACATTGAGTTGGCTATGATTGATTGGGGAGCTTCATTAAAAGGCATGACGGTGGATAGGCAATGGCTAACATTTAAGGAACGAATGCATGAATTGCAACAGTTATACATTCCTTTCTGGCACAAAAACACACAAGGAAAAGCGGCCCAACCATGGCTAACAAAAGAAATTAAGGATAGTATTAGATCCAAAGAGGAGTCATATAAAGTTGCCAGAAAAAGTAGCAAGCCTGAGGATTGGGAGCAGTTTAGAGTTCAGCAAAAAAGGACCAAGAGATTAAGAGGGGAAAAATAGAGTATGAGAGTAAACTTGCAAGGAACATAAAAGTGGATTGTAAAAGCTTCCACAAGTATGTAAAAAGAAAAAGATTAGTAAAGACAAATGTAGGTCCCTTACAGTCAGAAAAGGGAAAATTTATAATGGGGGGGAACAAGGAAATGGCAGAGCAATTAAACAAATACTTTGGTTCTGTCTTCACGGAAGAGGACACAAGTAACTTCCCAGAAATGCTAAGGAACCAAGGGTCTAGTGAGAAGGAGGAATTAAAGGAAATTAGTATTAGTAAAAAAAGTGCTGGAGAAATTAATGGGACTGAAAGCCGATAAATCCCCAGGGCCTGATAATCTGCATCCCAGAGTACTAAAAGAGGTAGCCATGGAA
Source organism: Somniosus microcephalus (assembly GCF_052327205.1). NCBI lineage: Eukaryota > Metazoa > Chordata > Chondrichthyes > Squaliformes > Somniosidae > Somniosus > Somniosus microcephalus. The sequence goes on along the minus strand of NC_141016.1, from coordinate 4,768,424 downwards.
ATAGTGGATGCATTGGTTGTCATCTTCCAAAATTCTATAGATTATGGAACAGTTCCTGCAGATTGGAGGGTGGCAAATGTAACCCCATTACAGGAAACTCTTTATTATCCGGCACCAACGGGACCGGCGTGGTGCCGGTTTATCAAAAAGTCCGGATTACAGAGAGGCATAGTTAAAAGGTACGAGAGCTCCGTACACAGCAACAAATCCAGGCTTCCCTGTTGCTTAGCAACAGGTGCAGGAACTCCAGCCACAGACCAAGCGTCCCTGTTGCTTAGCAACAAGTGCACAAACCCCAGTTACACAGCCACAGATCCAGGAACGGCCACTAATATGAAGTAAAACTTACCTGAACCTACTCCTGAATTTTGCCGGTTAACAGAGATTTCTGGTTATTTAGGTGCCGGTTAAAAGAGAGTTTCCTGCATTTAAAAAAGAGGGAGAGAGAAAACAGGGAACTACAGGCCGGTTAGCCTAACTTCAGTAGTAGGGAAAATGCTAGAGTCTGTTATAAAGGATGTGATAACAGGACACTTCGAAAATACCAACGGGATTAGACAAAGTCAACATGGATTTATGAAAGGGAAATCGTGTTTGAGAAACCTACTGGAGTTTTTTGAGGATGTAACTGGTAGAATAGATAAGGGAGAACCAGTGGATGTGGTGTATTTGGATTTTCAGAAGGCCTTTGATAAAGTCCCACATAAGAGGTTAGTGTGCAAAATTAAAGCACATGGGAGTGGGGGTAATATACTGGCATGGATTGAAAATTGGTTAACAGACAGGAAACAGAGAGTAGGAATAAATGGGTCTTTTTCGGGGTGGCAGGCGGAGACTAGTGGGGTAGCGCAGGGATCAGTGCTTGGGCCCCAGCTATTCACAATATATATCAATGATTTAGATGAGGGAACCAAATGTAATATTTCCAAGTTTGCTGATGACATGAAACTAGGTGGGATTGTGAGTTGTGAGGAGGATGCAAAGAGGCCTCAAGGCGATTTAGACAAGTTGAGTGAGTGGCAGATGTAGTAGAACATGGATAAATGTGAAGTTATCCACTTCAGTAGGGAAAACAGAAAGGCAGAGTATTATTTAAATGGTGATAGATTGGGAAATGTTGATGTACAAAGGGACCTGGGTGTCCTTGTACACCAGTCACTGAAAGCAAACATGCAGGTGCAGCAAGCATTTAGGAAGGCAAATGGTATGTTGGCCTTCATTGCAAGAGGATTTGAGTACAGGAGCAAGGATGTCTTACTGCAGTTATACAAGGCCTTGGTGAGACCACACCTGGAGTACTGTGTGCAGTTTTGGTCTCCTTACCTAAGAAAGGATATATTTGCCATAGAGGGAGTGCAGTGAAGGTTCACCAGACTGATTCCTGGGATGGCAGGACTGTCGTATGAGGAGAGATTGGGTCGACTAGGCCTGTATTCACTAGAGTTTAGAAGAATGAGAGGGGATCTCATTGAAAGGTATAAAATTCTGACAGGGCTAGACAGACTGGATGCAGGGAGGATGTTTCCCCTGGCTGGGGGGGGTCGAGAACAATGGGTCACAGTCTCAGGATACGGGGTAGGACATTTAGGACTGAGATGAGGAGAAATTTCTTCACTCAGAGGGTGGTGAACCTGTGGAATTCTCTACCACAGAAGGCTGTGGAGGCCAAGTCACTGAATATATTGAAGAAGGAGATAGATAGATTTCTAGACACAAAAGGCATCAAGGGGTATGGGGAGAGAGCAGGAATATGGTATTGAGAGAGAGGATCAGCCATGATCATATTGAATGGTGGAGCAGGCTCGAAGGGCCCACTCCTGCTCCTATTTTTCTATTGATCTTTCTGGGCTGGATAGGTTGAATGGTATTGCAGGAACTCAGATCTCGTTATTAAAAGGTCCTTACCCTGTTGAGTACCAGCCCTAACTTTCTGCAGCGAGTTTGGGCAATGAATGCACAAATCCACCCAGCAAGTTCTTGAAACCCACGGGGAGGCCAGCGGCCCCTGGCAAATCATCGAGCAACCTCTGGCGATTCACAACTCGCTTCCTCGCCACAAATTGCTGGGGTTTTTTAAAAAAAGATACTAATAACAGCGTGCGTATTAAACTCTTATTTTGTTAGCAAATTCTGACCCAGCATTTTGAGTAAGATGTAGGTCAATTTGACAGTTATGAAAACGTTTGGGGAGTACTTTTGGTTATACTGGGAGAGGAATGAATTGGAGATTAAATGTCCCGTTTCTACCTTCACCAGAATGCCCCGGAATGCTCCATTGTGTTGTTACATATTGCAGCCCATCACCCAACCGCGACAGATCCAACCCCAGCGGTGTGGAGGCAGATTGCCGAGGTCATGAAGGTGAGGAGACGGCCCCAAGTTATTCAAGGGTGGAGTATATCTCACCGAGTTCCTCCCCAATACGAAGGGAGTTTGCTGTTCACTGACTTCTCCGGCTCACCCCCCTTGTTGCCGGGTTTGATTTTTTTTAAACTACTCGCAGATCTCCCACAAAGTTTCCCACGGTGATTTCGGGGGAATCGTGTTACAGGAACTAAGTGTGACACTTGCAGGAAATGTGCGTTTATATGTGTCAAACTTTGAACAGGTTACCAGTAATTACCCGTGGCCTTGTCCACAGGCAGCTGATAAAAACTAATTGCTATTCGACAAGATGGCAACAGCGCTGGAAGATAGGCTTCAGAAACTCGGTCCATTGCAACACCGACTGGCCAGAGACTGCAACTGTTTACATACAGATTGCCAATCGAACGGCCTGTTCTGTAACTAACCACTGGGAAATGTGTAATATGGCCCGAGTCTCCGTCTCTGTGTGTCTCTTTCTCTCTCTCCATCTCTCCCCGTCTCTTTCTCTTTCTCTCTCTCTCTCTGTCTGTGTCTCTTTCTCTCTCTCTGTCTGTCTGTGTCTCTTTCTCTCTCTGTCTGTCTGTGTCTCTTTCTCTCTCCCTCTCTGTCTGTCTCTTTCCCTCTCTCCCTCCAGCCTGTCTCTCTTTCTCCCTCTCCCTCCAGCCTGTCTCTCTTTCTCCCTCTCCCTCCAGCCTGTCTCTCTTTCTCCCTCTCCCTCCAGCCTGTCTCTCTTTCTCCCTCTCCCTCCAGTCTGTCTCTGTTTCTCCCTCCAGCCTGTCTCTTTCCCTCTCTCCCTCCAGTCTGTCTCTGTTTCTCCCTCCAGCCTGTCTCTTTCCCTCTCTCCCTCCAGTCTGTCTCTGTTTCTCCCTCCAGCCTGTCTCTTTCCCTCTCTCCCTCCAGTCTGTCTCTGTTTCTCCCTCCAGCCTGTCTCTTTCCCTCTCTCCCTCCAGTCTGTCTCTGTTTCGCTCTCTCCCTTTCTGTCTCTTTCTCTCTACCATTCACCATCTTCCTGAGAACCAGAGTCGCCACCATGGCGGGTGGCAGGGGTGATAGAGATCGCGAAACCCATTCAAAAACAAGTGGAAAGCCTTCAGTTCGAATAATGGAACCGGTTCAAAGCAGTGCGGTGGTTTGGAGCCGCGCCCAGCCATTGCCACTCGGCAGATTGGAGAACAGAGGCCAGTGGGTGCTGGGATAAGACCACAAGCTGCCTCTCCCACCGTGCGGAGTACAGACCATGTTTAAAAATATATATATAATTGTGTTTACACGAGGGGGCCGATTAGGCCATCAAACGGAGTTGAACAATGTGAGGAAACAGAATTATCAGCAGAGTTTCAATAATGAACCCGAGGTGGAGCAGCTTCAATCACGAGTGCTAATGGAGTTTATTCAAAACAGTTCGGGGTCAGTAACTCTCAGCAAATCCTTCACTCGCAGTGTGGCCACATTCCAAACAGCCGGCACCGGACAACGTGAACATTTGTCAGAATTCTTTGTACTTGGACTTTCAAGGTGGTGACATTCGCCCTTCACATGACCATTGGAAGGGTTGGAAACGTCTACAGTGACCACTCTCCGTACGGCGCTTTCACCTCTAGTCCGTCCACTGAGGCCAGACCCCCCCCCCCCACACAGCCTTGTGTGCTGATAGAGGGGGGGGGGGTGTTAGGGCCGATAACCTGTGTGTATGTGAGCGGGGAGCTGACCAAGATACCTGCCTGGGGAAGGTGTGCGAGAGACACTGCGGTGGTCAGGCCACAGGAGGACCTCTTGCTCAGTATTTACATCACAGAAACAGGCCATTCAGTCCATGCTGCTGTTTAAGCTCCGCAAGAGCCTCCTCCCACCACCCCCTTCATCTCGCCCCATCAGTGTGACCTTCTTAGACCAGGATGTTGCCCGATTACAGTTGCCAACCCCCCAGGATTTTCCTGGAGTCGCCAGGAATTAATAATCAATCTTCTGGGCATTGTTGCAGGCAGCCCACAGGGGCATTTAAACAATTTGGGTGTTTCATTCATTTTTTTTGAACGCTTTTTTGTTTATTAGTAATAAAAGGTTATGAGGAGAGGCAATCTGAACTAAGTGGTACAATTTTAAAGGGAGTGCAGGAACAGAGAGATCTGAACACAAATCTTTGAAGGTGGCAGGACAGGTTGAGAAGGCTGTTAAAAAAATTCAAAATCCTTGGCTTTATTAATAGAGGGCTAGAGTATAATAGCAAGGAAGTAATTGCTAAACCCCTTATAAATCATTGGTTAGGTCCCAGCTGGAATATTGTGTTCAATTCTGGGCACCACACTTTATGAAGGATGTCAAGACCTTAGAGAGGGTGCGGAGGAGATTTACCAGAGCGGTACTCGGGCTGAAAGACTTCAGTTTTGTGAAAAGACTGGAGAAGCTGGGGTTGTTCTCCTTGGAGCAAAGAAGGTTAAGAGGTGATTTGATAGAGGTGTTCAAAATCATGAGGGGTTTTTGATAGGGTAAATAAGGAGAAACTGATTCTAGTGGCAGAAGGGTCACAGATTTAAGATAATTGGCAAAAGAACCAGAGGTGACATGAGAGAACTTTTTTTTTTTTTTCCCACAGCGAGTTGTTGTGATCTGGAACGCGCTGCCTGAAAGGGCGGTGGAAGCAGATTCAATCGTAACTTTCAAAAAGGGAATTGGATAAATACTTGAAGGGATAAAATTTACAGGGCTATGGGGAAAGAGCAGGGGAGTAGGATTAATTGGAGAGCTGTTTCAAAGAGCCGGCACAGGCACGATGGGCTGAATGGCCTCCTTCTGTGCTGTATCAGTCTATGATTACATAGAATGTACAGCACAGAAACAGGCCATTCGGCCCCACTGGTCCGTGTCGGTGTTTCTGCTCCACACGAGCCTCCTCCCACCCCTCTTCATCTCACCCCATCCGCAGAATACTGGGGGGAAAAGATTGTAAAAAAATTGTCGCAGGCTCACATACACTGCCTTCAGTTATATTTAGACTGCACATAACACATGAAAAATCTGTGTTGCTGACATCTGAGGAATGAATGTCGACTTTTAAATGTAACCACAGAATTATGACTGTGGAATCCATGACTTGATATCACTATCAGCAGGTACTAAAATCAGCTTAGTTTATTGTTCCATAGCTAGAATTAAGTTATAAAACAAACAGTTCCTCCTGAATAGAAATACGCAGCAGTTCTGTCGAAGATCCCACCCAAAATGTTACACTGAGTTTTCTCTTTTCAGATGCTGTTGTGTATTTCTGGCCATTTATTTCTGATTTCCAGCAATTCACAGATTTGATTTTTTTTTTTTTTTAAATCTGACGTTTTAAAAAAAAAAAAAAAAAAATTCGCTTATGGGATCTGGGCGTCGCTGGCAAAGCCAGCATTTATTGCCCATCCCTAGTTGCCCTTGAGAAAGTGGTGGTGAGCCGCCTTCTTGAACCGCTGCAGTCCGTGTGGTGAAGGTGCTCCCACAGTGCTGTTAGGGAGGGAGTTCCAAGATTTTGACCCAGCGACGATAAAGGATCGGCCGATATACTTCTAAGTCAGGATGGTGTGTGACTTGGAGGGTAACTTGGAGGTGGTGGAGTTCCCATGCGCCTGCTGCCCTTGTCCTTCTAGGTGGAAGAGATTGCGGGTTTGGGAGGTGCTGCCAAAGAAGCCTTGGCGAGTTGCTGCAGTGCATCATGTAGATGGTACACACTGCAGCCACGGTGCGCCGGTGGTGGAGGGAGTGAATGTTTAAGGTGGTGGATGGGGTGCCAATCAAACGGACTGCTTTGTCCTGGATGGTGTCGAGCTTCTTTAGTGTTGTTGGAGCTTCTTCCTACCTTACAAAATGCACAGCGCTATTTAAAAGTGACCAGTAAAAGGCGATAAAAGTAGTGGAGGTGGGGATAAAGGCTGTTTGACTGGGCGGAGCGGTCGGAGTCGCGAGATCCTGCAGTTAAAACCTCCAGCAATAGGTCCGAACAGAGTTGGCAACTTCTGTTCCTAGTAGAGACACAGATCTTGGCGTTATCTATCATCCTCCTTGCGCCACGGAAAAGTTTGACTTCTGCTGGTATTTTTTGTCCTGTTGTTGGGTAAAAGGACTTTGCTATTGAATCAGATTGTCTACTTGAAGCGAAATTTGCCTCGGACCTGATTAATTTTCTCTTTTTCATTTTCAGAGAAAGAAGCATTTTCCTTTCTTCTACGTGACCGCCCAGGGTCTTGCCACGGGAGACTTGAACAGGGATGCCTGGCCCGTGCGACACTTTGTCACCGAGCGCTTTGAGCTGTTTTGTGCTCAGTCTTTTTCCAAGAACTTTGGCTTGTACAGTAGGTCGCCCTCAGTATTTAATATCAAGAGCTAAGATTTAACAGCGCCAGTCTCTTCCCCTTGGGAATTGCTTCCAGATTGAAGTGAGTGTCACCCATTGTGACAACATTGATTGAACTGTCACCCAGAGCACCAGTTCCAGGGCGCTGTTGGCCTGCCAGGATTACAATGCTTGCCGCTTTCCATACAGGTACATCAGAACATAAGAAATAGGAGCAGGAGTCGGCCATTTGGCCCCTCGAGCCTGCTCTGCCATTCAATAAGATCATGGCTGATCTGATCTTGGGCTTAGCTCCATTTCCCTGCCCGCTCCCCATAACTCTCGACCCCTTTATCGTTCAAAAATCTGTCCACCTCCACCTTAAATGTATTTAATGACCCAGCCTCCACGGCTCTCTGGGGCAGAGAATTCCACAGATTTACAACCCTCTGAGAGAAGAAATTCCTCCTCATCTCAGTTCTAAAAGGGCGACCCTTTATTCTGAAATTATTTCTAGATTTCCCCACGAGGGGAAACATCCTCTCTGCATCTACCTTGTCGAGCCCCCTCAGAATCTTATATGTTTCAATAAGATCACCTCTCATTCTTCTAAACTCCAATGAGTATAGGCCCAACCTGCTCAACCTTTCTTCATAAATCAACCCCCTCATCTCCGGAATCAACCTCGTACACGAGAGGTGTAGCGGTAGAAGATAGAGAAAGAGGTATAAAGGCAGAGATAAAAAGTTAGGGGTAGAGTTGGAGGTAACGTTAGAGGAAGAGGCGGAGATACAGACAGATGGAGAGGTGCAGAGGAGAGAGCGAGCGAGCGAATGTCGAGGAAGGGAGCAAGTGCAGAAACACAGCCCATTACAACCGACTCGATTCATATTGGAAAATGCAATGCCTAATTCCCCCGTGACACAGAGCCAAAATATTCGGTCTTAATTAAAATACAACTGGAGATGTCCTAAACATCTGTTGTTTAAATTTGGGTAGCCTTTAGTCCTCACTATCCTCGATGGAATGAAAATCCAAAACTAGTTGCAATTATATAGCGGCTTTAATGTAGTAAAACATCCCAAGGCGCTTCACAGGAGAGTAATCAGACAAAAATTGACACTGAGCCAAAGGAGGAGATATTAGGACAGGGGAGAGGGAGGTTTAAAGGAGCGCCAAAGGAGGAGAGAAGGGCGGAGAGGTTTAGGGAGAGAATCCCAGAGCTTAGGGCCCAGACGGCTGAAGGCAAGGCAGCCAATGGTGGAGCGAAGGACGTGGGGGATGCGCAAGAGGCCAGAATTGGAGGAGTGCAGAGATCGCGGAGGGCTCGATGAGGTTACAGGAGATAGGGAGGGGCGAGGCCATGGACAGATTTGAACACGAGGAAGACATTTAAAAAGAAAAATCAAGGTGTTGCCGGAGCGGGAGCCGGTGTAGGTCAGCGAGCACAGCGGGTGATGGGTGAACAGGACTTGGTGTGAGTTAGGACATGGCGCAGCTGGGTTTTGGATGAGCTGAAGTTTATGGAGGGTGGAATTTGGGAGGCCGGCCAGGAGAGCGTTGGGATCAGGCAAGTTCTAGAACAGGCGGCTGATCCGCTCCCCCAGATTCCCGCCCACTCGATGAAGAAGAAAATCTTCCCCTTTTTGCGATAGGCGATACCGAGGTCAGCAAGAGAGCAATGGCGCAGAGTATCCGTTGGTGCTGATCATATTGAACCTTTAGGAAGGAGGCACAATAGAAAGATGTGATCCTTTATAAAATTGGGCCAGCCAATATTCATCTGGTCATTTTCCCCCTTTCCTAGATGAAAGGGTTGGGAGCCTGACAATCGTATCCAGGGATAATTACACCCTCATCAGAATCCGATCTCAGATGGAGATGGCAGCACGATGCGCATGGTCGAATCCTCCATGTTATGGCGCCCGGGTCGTAGCAACGGTGCTTAATAACCTATCCTTCTTCGCCGAGTGGTGAGGGTCCATCCTATTTACGAGAGATGAGGAATTCAAGTGTATATTGTGATAAAGTTGCTGGTGATTTTTATTTTAGGCTGATGTACGAGAATTGTGAAGCAAAAAGATTCGGTACACCGTCATCTCTACCTCTCCCATTGCTGCTTCAGATGTTGCCTTTCACTATTGGGCAAAATTGGCAGTCAGTGGGCCAGCAGTGTGCTTCCTTATTATACCAAAGATGACTTGAGGATTAATTTGTAGGGTTATGTGGAAAAAGCAGGGGAGTGGGACTGATTGGAGAGCTCGTTCAAAGAGCCAGTACAGGCACGACGGGCCGAATGGCCTCCTTCTGTGCTGTGGAATTCTGTAACCATTAATAATCTTCAATCTTAAACATTTAAGTGTTGACTTGGTTCAGCGGGCAGCACTCTCACCTCTGAGTCAGAATGTTGTGTATTCGAGTCCCTCTCCAGAGACTTGAGCGCAAAAATCTAGGCTGACACTCCCAGTGCGGTGCGGAGGGTGTGCTACACTGTCAGAGGTGCCGTCTTTTGGAGGAGACGTTAAACCGAGGTGGATGTGAAAGATCCCACAGGTGTGGTCTCACCAAGGCCTTGGATAACTGTAGTAAGACATCCTTGCTCCTGTACTCAAATCCTCTTGCAATGAAGGCCAACATACCATTTGCCTTCCTAACTGCTTGCTGCACCTGCATGTTTGCTTTCAGTGACTGGTGTACAAGGAAACCCAGGTCCCTTTGTACATCAACATTTCCCAATCTATCACCATTTAAATAATACTCTGCCTTTCTGTTTTTCCTACCGAAGTGGATAACTTCACATTTATCCACGTTATACTGCATCTGCCATGTATTTGCCCACTCACTCAAGTTGTCCAAATCGCCTTGAAACCTCTTTGCACCCTCCTCACAACTCACAATCCCACCTAGTTTTGTGTCGTCAGCAAACTTGGAAATATTACATTTAGTTCCCTCATCCAAATCATTGATATATATTGTGAATAGCTGGGGCCCAAGCACTGATCCCTGCGGTACCCCATTAGTCACCGCCTGCCACCCCAAAAAAGACCCATTTATTCCTACTCTCTGTTAACCAATTTTCAATCCATGCCAGTATATTACATTATTGTATATTCACAAGGGAAGATCTGAATAACATGCATTCTCCAAACATAGTTCACCAAAGTAAAATTAACAACTTTAGTATAAGTGAAACCGAAGTCCTCAATTTCTACAAGGGCTTAAAAGAAACACATTACCAGGGTTACATGGTATTTATCGCAGAGTGAACTCCCAGACCGTCTCTTTCAGGAAATTAGGTGATGTGTCAACAGGAACAAAGTCAAATCTAACAGCCAACTTAGGAATCAGCAAATGGCGCCAATGAATGCTATGGATCATAGCAATGTACAGGACCAGGAAAGAGCATTTGGTGTCCCTGGGTTAATCCCAGTCACAGCCCTCAACACAGCTCACACTATACCAAATATTCCCCAGGTACTTACCCAACTCTCCCTTGAATTTGTTGATATACTCAGGCTCCAATCTTTCCCTTTGCCAATCCATTCTATTCTCATCCAATCCAATCTAATCTAATCCAATCCAATCCTTGCAATTATAATCTATTCCATTCCAATCCAATCCATTCCATTCCATCCCTTCAATTATAATCTGTCCCATTCCAATCACAATCCAATCCAATCACAATCCATTCCATTCCATCCTTTCAATTATAATCTATTCCAATCCAACCCAATTACCAGTCCAGTCCAGTCACCGCCCCCTGCGTAAAGCAGTTGACCTCACGAGCTCAGGAGGCCTCGATGTAAAGGGGCAGCGGGCCGGCTCATTCCAGGGGCAGCTTCGTAGGAAAGAACATTTTCTCAAGGACCTCCTTGCTCTTGGGTCCGTAGGCAAGAGAATCTGAAGGGAATGGCCGAGCGCCTGATGCTCACCAAGGAGAAGCTAAAGGAAGAGCTGCGGATACTGGGAACGCCGGGACCTTGGGAGCACCTCACCAAGCAGATCGGCATGTACATTTACCCTGGATTCACCGGTAAGTGAGCAAACCCGTTTCAGCGTGCAAAGGAACAAGCGGGAGCTGGGGCAAGTGTAACAAGGACAGATGTCTCCGTCACGGTGGTCATTACAACCCAGTCATGTTTCCCGTAGCTTATTACGAGCTCCAGCAATCTGGATTCCGCAAGTTAACTTGACTTCGCAATCCGGTGCTCCCGGTTGAGCGTGCTTGCCGGAAAACTGTTGGCGCACACTGGTTCCCGGCTGGCTATTCCCCGTTGGGAGTGCCAGAGTAGTATCATCCCTTAGTTTAAACCTCTGCATGCAAGAGACCGCCAGCGCCGTCTGGCGGAGAGTCTGCCCAGTGGAGGGTCTGCCCGGCAGAGGGTCTGCCCGGAACTTCGCCGACATTCCATGTAATGGTTTCGGATTGATACAGGAAGTTGGAATGTGGCGAGTTCAGCCCTTCCGTTCCTGGGATTAAAAGGCTCAAGGGATTGTTTGAGCGCTACATACACTCACGCCTCCCCCGCTCTCGTAGAGAAATTACATCTTTACCTCTTCTCTCTGAGGTAGAAGGTGGATTTTGGAACAATTCTCCCATCGACCCTCCAATATCTAAATAATTCTCTTGGTGTTACCGCCCTCGCCTCCAAGTCAGAAGGTCGTGGGTTCAAGCCCCACTCCAGAGACTTGAGCACAAAAATCCAGGCTGACACTCCCAGTGCAGTGCTGAGGGAGTGCCGCACTGTCGGAGGTGCCGTCTTTCGGATGAGACGTTAAACCGAGGCCCCGTCTGCTCTCTCAGGTGGACGTAAAAGATCCCGCGGCACTATTTCGAAGAAGAGCAGGGGAGTTCTCCCCGGTGTCCTGGCCAATATTTATCCCTCAATCAACATCACTAAATACAGATGATCTGGTCATTATCACATTGCTGTTTGTGGGAGCTTGCTGTGCACAAATTGGCTGCCGCATTTCCTACATTACAACAGTGACTACACTTCAAAAGTATTTCGTTGATTGTAAAGCACTTTGAAACGTCCTGAAGGCGCAAGTCGTTCATTCTTTTCCTGTTGACTCTCAAATATCTAACTGGCCACCGCTGCACTCAACTGAAACATGTGCGACTTCAACAGATTCCCAGATTGACTACTTGAGGAAGAAGAAACATATTTACCTCTCGTCCAGCGGGCAAATCAACATCAGCGAGGTGAACAGTCAGAACCTCACCTACTTGGCCCACTGTATCCACGAGGCCGTGGTGTCAAGTCCTGAAGATAATGAATCATAAAAACAGATAAGGAGTAAACCAAGTCTATTGGGGGACTGTTGGACGTGTCAAACCGAGCACGGGGAGGGGATTTGAACGGTCGCTGTGCAAATTAAAACAGATTTTGTGTGTATTCAAGATGTTTTCTCTTTTAATTTATGTACTTACTTTCCACATGTGTAAGAAGATAAAATGGCCATTTTAAAAATCATGTTCCAGTTTGATTTAATTGTATCGTTTGGACCTAAATACATAAAGCAATTGAAGTTTACGATTCAGATTCGACCGTGTTGTTCATAGGAAACAGACTGGAGCCGATCCCCTAAACGGGCAGATAGCAGGGCATCTCCCAGGGTACCCAGTTAGACATTTTCCCGCACCCTTTCAGCTCAATGCCGTATCTTGCTGGAAGTGCGGGCTGGTAATGGCGAGGGCAAAGGGGTATCTGAACGACACGACGGACAATCCAACTCCGTAACCAGTGAGATTGAAGAAACAGAGGAACAAGGGAGAAGAAAGTCTGATGAATTCAAGTCAAATCAACAACAACAATTTGTATTTATATAGCACCTTTAACGTAGCAAAACGTCCCAAGGCGCTGCACACGACTATTTTAAGACAAAAAATTTGACACCGATCCACATAAGGATAAATTAGGGCAAAAGCTTGGCCAAAGAGGTAGGTTTTAAGGAGCGTCTTATAGGAGGAGAGAGAGGCGGAGAGGTTTAGGGAGGGAATTCCAGAGCTTGGGGCCCAGGCAACAGAAGGCACAGCCGCCAATGGTGGAGCGATTATAATCAGGGATGCTCAAGAGCGCAGAATTAGAGGAGCGCAGATATCTCGGGGGCGGGGGGGGGGGGGGTTGTGGGGCTGAAGGAGATTACAGAGATAGGGAGGGGCGAGGCCATGGAGGGATTTGAAAACAAGGATGAGAATTTTGAAATCGAGGCGCTGCTTAACTGGGTGCCAATGTAGGTCAGCGAGCACGGGGGAGATGGGCGAACGGCACTTGGTGCGAGTTAGGACACGGGCAGCTGAGTTTTGGATGACCTCAAGTTCATGTAGGGTAGAATGAGGGAGGCCGGCCAGGAGTGCGTTGGAATAGTCAAGTCTAGAGGTAACAAAGGCATGGATGAGGGTTTCAGCAGCGGATGAGCTGAGGCAAGGGCGGAGACGGGCGATGTTACGGAGGTGGAAGTAGGCGGTCTTAGTTATGCTGCGGATATGTGATCGGAAGCTCATTTCAGGGTCAAATACGACCCCAAGGTTGCGAACAGTGTGGTTCAGCCTCAGACAGATGTTAGGGAGGGGGATGGAGTCAGTGGCTAGGGAACGGAGTTTGTGGCGGGGCCGAAAACAATGGCTTCGGTCTTCCCAATATTTAATTGGAGAAAATGTTTGCTCGTCCAGAACTGGATGTCGGACAAGCAGTCTGAGAATTTAGAGACCGTGGAGGGGTCGAGAGAAGAGGTGGTGAGGTAGAGCTGGGTGTCGTCAGCGTACACGTGGAAACTGACGCTGTGTTTTTGGCTGGTGTCAGGTATAGAAAGAGAAATAAAGAGAGGGAAAGAAAGATTTGATTCAGAAAGAGAGAAAGGAGACAGAAAGTAAAAGTAAGAATAAATTGTTAAAATGAAAATTGGACATTTTTAAAATCTCTGGGAATAATTCATTACCTGAAGGAATGAGACTCCACATTTGTTCCCATTCTGGGCAGAAGGTTGATTGGCATTTCATCAACGATTATCACATCGTTAAAAGGGTACTTGCGCTATTAATTACCAGATTTAACTTTCTGCGGCGAGTTAAATGGACGATTAATATGCAAATCCAGCAAGTTCATCAAAATAACGGGGAGGCGGAGGGCAAGATTCCAATTGTGTGAAGCAAATGGTGGGAGCGGTGTAAATGGACCAGGAAGTTCTGGAGATTGGCAACTCACGGCGCATCTCTTCATCCCCTGAAATTGCTGGCCGATAGGCACATCAATAATAATTTCAGCAAGGTCCGTGTGGTAAACCACTTTTATCGTTCACTATTGTTACACTATGGTTATCACTGTTATATCGTTACACTATGGTTATCACTGTTTACACTGTTGTATCACTACACGAGGTCGCCTCTTGTCACGCTGTTATACCTGGGCTGACCACTGCTGACTCCGCCCATGGCTCCACCTACTTGCCCAGGTATAAAGGTGGTCGACTGGCTGGTATTCCTCCTTGTTGGATCCGATCACCCACGAGGGTGGGTTCTGTTATTTAGCCAATAAAAACCTATAGTTACTGTCTTAACTCGTTGCTTTTCATTGGATGAATTGATAGGTATATCAGTCCGGCCCAAAGTATTTAAATGCGGGGGGGGGGGGGGGGCGAGAAATCCCAAACCCTCACCACTGGATTGCCAGGGAGCACCTCCCAAACCCGCGATCTCCACCACCTAGAAGGACAAGGGCAGCAGGCGCATGGGAACACCACCACCTCCAAGTTCCCCTCCGAGTCTCACACCATCCTGACTTGGGATTATATCGGCGATCCTTCATCGTCGCTGGGTCAAAATCCTGGAACTCCCTCCCTAACAGCACTGTGGGAGCACCTTCACCACACGGACTGCAGCGGTTCAAGAAGGCGGCTCACCACCAGCTTCTCAACGGCAATTAGGGCATGGGCAATAAATGCTGGCCTTGCCAGCGACGCCCACATCCTATGAACGAATAAAAAAAAAGGTGACTATCCAGAAAACGAAGCGGGTCAGAGCAAACGCGCCCGTGAAGGAACCCGACCGAGTTTAAGAGACTTTAAGCCCTTTGCTTAGAGACCTTGCTCAGAAGCCTCTCGGCCACCACGTTCCTGTAGCTGTATCTGTAACCACAAGGTGGCGGTGCAGGTCAGCAGACACAGATGTGGGTCGACCTCTATTTCCTTGGCTCAACCTGCACAACGTTGAAAGGGCGATTCAAAAAATCAGAACCATCGAGAAATTACCAGCGGTGCGGGGGGAGGAGAGCAGAGTGGGGCTTGTTTCGAAGGCAGTGAAGTCACGATCAGTGTTGCTGTGCTAATGACAGCATCGAGCGCACCTCCTGCTATTCTCTTGCTCAGTTTCGCTTCCTGTCCCAATCTCTCCCACTTAACGTGCTTTGATTTTTAATGCTTAAATTTAAAGAATAAAACCCAACAGAACAATTTATTTATCTCAGCCGAACTCGAGTTATTGTTACGACAGCTGGGGTTTGCCATCTCTGGTCGGACGCACTGCTGGAGGTTTCCGCACGTGAACTCCCGCCGCCAATGACCCCTGCCCCCACTCTCCTGCCATTGGTCGCCCGACACGTCCACCCTCACGGTGCCCCGCCTCTTTGCGGCCAATTGGAAACCGAGCAGACTCTTCATTACTCGATTGAATGAATCTTGACCGGTCAGTCAAACAAACCCCTTCTCCAAAATATCTTTATAACGAATAAGCAAACGTGTTCAAAGAAAAATGAATAAACCACAACTTTTCCTCCTGGGATTTGCTGGCGGCCTGTGTCCTGGAGATTAATCTTCAGTTCCTGGAGACTCCAGGCCATTCCAGGAGGGTTGGCAACCCCGATGTTTGCTGGCCTGGGATCCCCGTGATTTTTAAACGACGGGGATGTGAGTGCAAGTTTCCGACGTGAGCTCCGGGCGGCCAAGGCTCCGTTCTGGGGCGTGCGTTCGGAACATTGACCCTCCGACGACTGTGGGAGGAAGATGCCGCACCTCGTGCTTTCAGGGTGCTTTTCTTCCCAGGAATATTCGCGCCTCACAATGTCCGTCTCCAACAAGAGAGTCTAACCACCGCCCCTCGGCATTCAACGGCATTACCATCGCTGAATCCCCCACCATCAACATCCTGGGGGTCACCATTGACCAGAAACTTAACTGGAACAGCCACATAAATACTGTGGCAACAAGAGCAGGTCAGAGGCTGGGTATTCTGTGGCGAGTGTCTCACCTCCTGACTCCCCAAATCCTCTCTGTTAAGTCTGTGAATTATTTAGTTAATTAAGACACAGACTAATGAGTAACAATAAAAACAGGTCTTTACTGGTTGGAGGTAGGGACTATACTGAATACAAGATTACTGCACAGTGCTTATATACCGGTGTGTTCACCCCCGGTATTACGTCTACAGCAGCCTGAGAAAGTAGTACATCTCTTAAGGTGGAACAGGCTTAAGCTCTCTTAAGGTGGAACAGGTTACATACACAACACTCCTCCCTTCTTAGCTTTATAGTCATCCCCCCATTTAACATAACGTAATAACATATATACATATATAACTTCATGTTTAACGTAACATATCACAGATTCAGTCTCTGCGGAAAACAGTTCACAGATTCAATCTCTGTGGTGTAGTCGGTTCACGTTACTCATTCAATAGTCCTTTCATGGATTTAACAGCTTGAACTTCCGAACTGATTTGGCTCCGTTCGGAGGGACCACGTGTGTGATCTGGTAGAGGTGATAATGGTTCAGATGGGTCATCTTCTGTTTTTACTTTTCCTTTTCTGCTTCTTGGAGACTCTCTGGGCTCCATTGTCAGCTGCCACAGCTGCCAGCTGCATGCGCAGTTCCTCCTTCTCTTCCTCCTGTTTCCGTCGTAGAGCCAGCTTCTCCCGATGTTCCGTAGACTTTTGGTGCTCCTCCATGATTTCTGCACTTTGGGAGTCGAAGTTACAAGCTGGGCAGGACAGGACATCGTAATATTCGGTGTCGTCCACCAGGTCATGGTAATATTCGGTGTCGTCCTGAGCTAGACCAGTGAGAGGGTCGTCTATTTCCTCCCTACCCAGCTGGACGTTAGCCAGCTCTTGTTCCAAGTCCAGACATCTTTCCTGAAGAGACTTCTTCATGTGTACCTCTGCATCCAGCTTTTTCTGGGCTTTCAGCAAGTCGTTTACTAGTGACCTCATTTGTGATTTTAATACTTCAACTTCCTTTGGAGATTGATTGATCGGACTATGCAATCCCTCTACCGGAGCAGCTGTTTCAGCGGTCTGTTGTTCTACATTGACGTGAGTCAGCGTACTTTTGGCATCCAATGGCTGCTCTGTTGCGGTCGTTTCAGTCTGTGTCGTCACATCAGCCATCTCAATGACTTTTGAGAGCTCCGAACCCTTTTCCTTTGAAGATCGCAGCTCGTGTTCAAGTTTTTCCCATTTCAGAGTCTTGTCCCTCAGCATATGAAGGAGTTGGCTGACCGTTAACTCTTCTGACACCAGATTATGGCACGCACCTTCAGAACCTGAATCAGCTTTGATTCGTTCGGCCTCCTCGCGCAGATGGTTGGTGTGCTCCTGCTCCATTTTCTCCATCAGTTGCCTTTCCAGATTCTCCCACTCTGTAACAAAGAACTTTTTTATTTCATTCATCTCTTGCTCAAAACGGCGAATCATTTGTTCTAATTGCTGTTGTAGTTTGAAATGGAGTTGAGTTCGAGCCCAGTGTCCCTCAAAAATGTGCATATCAGTAGACTTGACAGACTCAGAATTCTCTGTTAAACTATGTTGTTGTTGCTCAGTGGAATTCTGTGCTGAAACTTTGTCTTTTGCACATGGGTTGGTCTGACCATCATCAGTTCTAGAGTCTGGGCTGATTATCTGCACCGAGTTCTCACTCTTTATGGCTTTTAGCGAATGCCAGTCCATATTTATGTTTCTAAACCACTCCCGGCCTAGTAGTGGTGGACCTCCCTCCGGTAGCACATATAAGTCCATTATTTGACTTCCTTCGCCCTTGTTGGCCACTGCAACCTTTTATTGTCCCGATGGGGTACACTCTCTGCCCCGTGTAGGTTGTCAATATAATCTCCGTATCCTGTAGGGGAATATGTTGGAATAACCTTCTGTAATCTTTCTTATTCATGACCGACAATGCCGATCCAGTGTCCAATTCCATTTTTACTTGGACTCCTTCTATCTGAAGAGTAACCCAAATTGTCTGGAGGTCTGCACCCTTACCAACGTTGAGTACCCTTAAGCTAGCCAGTTCAATACTGCTTAAGCCAGCCAGTTCATTACTGCTAGCGTCTGAATCGGACTCCTGTTCGGCCACCTTGTGTACCTTGCGTATTTCCCTTGCGGTGACTTCTTGTTGCTGGTCTTCTTCCCTGACCTGCATACTCTAGCTATATGTCCAAGCTTACCACATGTTCTGCATTCTTGGTTTTTAAACCAACACTGGTTCTGATCATGCGTTGTCTTTCCACAACGATAACATTTAACAGAACTCACACCCAATTTGTGTGCACTGAGCTCCGGTGACCGTAGCTGCATTACTGCCGTGCCTCTCGCTGCGGCTTCGTGTGCTGCTGCCATAGTGACCGCCTTCTCAAGCGTCAGCTCATTCTCCTCGAGCATTCGCTTTTGTGTATCCTGTTTAAATAAACCACACACAAATTTGTCTCGTAGTGCATCTGTCAGTCCCGTTCCAAACTGGCAATATTTCGCTAATTTACGCAATTCCAGCAAATATTCAGCATTGCTTTCATGCTGTAGCTGCCTTCTGTCGTAAAATTTAAATCGTTCCGCTAGCATCAGCGGCGTGGGGTTTAGATGATCTTTCAGGACAGTAACAATCTCATCGAACGTCTTATCCGCCGGTTCATCTGGTGATAACAGGTGTTTCAATTGCCCGTATGTCTTCGCACCCATTAAATTTAATAATGTTAGAGCTTTATCTTGGTCACGAATTTTATTGGCCTTACAATAATTTTTTACTCTTTCAACATATATGGCCCAATCTTCGAGGTCACTATCAAAGGTGCTAATATTCCCGTGTTTAGGCATTGTAGATTTGCAATTTCTCAGATTTTCTTTTCTTTACTTGTTATCAAAGATGGCGGCTTCCCGCTCTTGCCGTCGTCCTCCGCCCACAAAATGGCGGTTTTCCCGCGCTTGGCGGTCTTCACCCGTCCCCCGACGCCGTCTCCCTTCAGCCCCCGAGTGCGGCCCTTATCTTCGCCGCGATCGCCCGAGTGCGGCCCTTATCAGCGGATGCGATCGATGGCCCGGCTGCGCCTCGCACTTGAAAGCGGCCCGGCCCTTATCAGTGCTTGCGATCGATGGCCCGGCTGCGCCTCGCACTCCAAAGCCCTTATCTCCCGATCGCGATCGATGGCCCGCGCTGTGCACCGCGGCTCTCGCGCCTTCAATTTCTGCAGCCGCTGCCCTTTCAGCCCGAGTGCGGCCCTTATCGGTGGTTGCGATCGATGGCCCGGCTGCGCCCCTCACTTCAAAGCGGCCCGGCCCTTATCTGCCGATCGCTATCGCCCTGTACCTGTCTTCCCCAGCCCTGTCTTCTACTCCGGTTCACAAGCTGATGGAGGCTTCAGGGTCCTAATGCCTGTCGCTTCCAGTGGGGTGGTGAGTGGTGAGGTTTGAAACCTCTCTTCAACCGCCGTGGAATAACTGCCGCAGGGTAAGAACCTGACTCGTCGCCAGTGTTAAGTCTGTGAATTATTTAGTTAATTAAGACACAGACTAATGAGTAACAATAAAAACAGGTCTTTACTGGTTGGAGGTAGGGACTATACTGAATACAAGATTACTGCACAGTGCTTATATACCGGTGTGTTCACCCCCGGTATTACGTCTACAGCAGCCTGAGAAAGTAGTACATCTCTTAAGGTGGAACAGGCTTAAGCTCTCTTAAGGTGGAACAGGTTACATACACAACACTCTCCACCATCTACAAGGCACAAGTCAGGAGTGTGATGGAATACTCTCCACTTGCCTGGATGAGTGCAGCTCCAACAACACTCAAGAAGCTCGACACCATCCAAGACAAAGCAGCCCGCTTGATCGGCACCCCATCCACCACCTTAAACATTCACTCCCTCCACCACCGGCGCACCGTGGCTGCAGTGTGTACCATCTACAAGATGCACTGCAGCAACTCGCCAAGGCTTCTTTGGCAGCACCTCCCAAACCCATGACCTCTTCCACCTAGAAGGACAAGGGCAGCAGGCGCATGGGAACACCACCATCTGCAAGTTCCCCTCCAAGTCACACACCATCCCGACATGCAAATACATTGGCCGATCCTTCATCGCTGGGTCAAAATCCTGGAACTCCCTCCCTAACAGCACTGTGGGAGTACCATCACCACACGGACTGCAGCGGTTCAAGGCGGCGGCTCACCACCACCTTCTCAAGGTCTACTAGGAATGGGCAATAAATGCTGGCCTTGACAGCGACGCCCATATCACATGAACGAATAAAAAAAAAATTAGGGATGGGCAATAAATGTCAGCCTTGCCAGCGAGAATGAATTTTATTAAAAGCAATCCTTTGCAACAGAATGTGTTAATCCTCAGGAGGGCAAAGCTGCTCGGAGATACACGATAGAAGAATGAATAGAAGGGAGGAGGCACAAAGCAGCAATCCGATTAATAGTTTGGGCAATTTCATGTGGGGATTGGAGCTGAGTGGCCATTCTCTAATTCCCCAGGTTTGGAACACATGTGCCCTGTGGGATCATTCTGCCGGACGCGCGATCCTTTCGTGTGTGTGTGTGTGTGTGTGTAATCTGCTGTTGTGGTAATCGATGCACTGTTATAAATAGATAGCCAATGTTCCTATAAATGTGATCACACTCTCATGAAACTCTCACTCAAGTGGTTTAAAAGGAGGAAGGAGATGGATGTTGTTCACGAGCAGTGATAAATGGTGCTCGAGAGATGAATCGAAGCCAGCAGGAGGCAGCAGATTCACACATATGCCAAACAAATTCACAGGATGTGGAATTCCCTTTTCCTCGGAATGAAAGCAGGAGGAGTGACAGGGTGCAGGAGTGAGGAAGAATATCCTTAATTTTTTTTTTTTTTTTGCAGGAAACTGCTCAACGTAAAACGATTGAACTTTTCTAAAGCATGACTGGACAATAAAATCTTTGAAAGTCAAAGAGTTCGACGATCATTTGCCAGAAGCGTTCACCAGGGTGGATCTAATTATTGGGAGACAATGAAGATCATGAAATCTTTAGAACTCAGCGAGGAGTTACTAACACACCTGCCGGGGCTGGATCGCAGGTGTCTGAAGCTGCCGAAGAAGATCAGGGAGGAAATTTACAGGCTCTCGGTTAAAAGAAAGTCTTGCATTTCTACAGCGATGAAGGAACGGCCGATATATTTGCAAGTTGGGATGGTGGGTGTGTGACTTGGAGGGGAACTAGGAGTTGGTGGTGTTCCCATGCGCCTGCTGCCCTTGTCCCTCTAGGCAGTAGAGGTTGCGGGTTTGGGAGATGTGTCCAAAAGCGCTTTACAGCCAATGAAGTACATTTGAAGTGTAATCATTGTTGTAATGTAGGGAAATGCGGCAGCCAATTTGCGCACAGCAAGCTCCCACAAACAGCAACGGAATCATTTTTTTTAAGTGACATTGGTTGAGGTATAAAATATTGGCTCAATCTTCTTGTGTTACGGGCTTACAGATGGTGTCCCATCTATTTTTAGATGCTATTATGTATTTATTTCACAGATAGCAAAACATTATAAAGAATTTATTGATTTTTTTCATGCAACACGTTGCACAGTCAAACACCAGATGCTCATGTAACTATTAGAGATAAACAAAAAACTTCAATTATACTCCCAAATTCCCAAAGAGCTTTACAGCCAATGAAGTACTTTTTTGAAGTGTAGTCGCTGTTGTAATGTAGGAAACGCAGCAGCCAATTTGTGCACGGCAAGCTCCCACAAACAGCAATATGATAATGACCAGATAATCTGTTTTGGTGATGTTGATTGAGGGATAAATATTGGCCCAGGATACCAGGGATAACTCCCCCTGCTCTTCTTCAAAATAATGTGATGGAATACTCTCCACTTGCCTGGATGAGTGCAGCTCCAACAGCACTCAAGAAGCTCGACACCATCCAGGACAAAGCAGCCCACTTGATTGGCACCCCATCCACCACCTTAAACATTCACTCCCTCCACCACCGGCGCACCGTGGCTGCAGTGTGTACCATCTACAAGATGCACTGCAGCAACTTGCCAAGGCTTCTTCGGCAGCACCTCCCAAACCCGTGACCTCTTCCACCTAGAAGGACAAGGGCAGCAGGCGCATGGGAACACCACCACCTCCAAGTTCCCCTCCAAGTCACACACCATCCGGACTTGGAAATATATCGTCCGTTCCTTCAAAATCCGTCGCTGGGTCAAAATCCTGGAAATCCCTCCCTAACAGCACTGTGGGAGCACCTTCACCACACGGACTGCAGCGGTTCAAGGCGGCGGCTCACCACCACCTTCTCAAGGGCAACGAGGGATGGGCAATAAATGCCGGCCTTGCCAGTGACGCTCACATCCCAGGAACGAATAAAAACATTCAAAACATTTTTTAGTGATATTGGTTGAGGGATAAATATTGGCCCAGGACATGGGGAAGAACTCAGGAGCAGGCTGGCCTCTTCCAAGAGGTTGGGGAGTAAGTGGGGGCTCAGGTGCTGCCTGTCTCACTCCCTCTGGCCTTTCCCCCCTCCGAGATGGTACTGAACGCCATCCTGTCCTCCAGCCACTGAGCACAAGCAGCGACAGTGCAGAAACCCGGACTGCCTTCGCTCTCCGACCTACTCCCACCCCTCCGTCCCACGTGCCTCCAGCTCAATCCTTTCCTTCCGGCAACAAACCTAGACATCCGGCCCCAGAGCGTACTGGACCACGCGACCATCCGCCCCGCCACTGCCCCCACCCCCTGCCACCCATACTCCCAAATACTGCCCGTCAAATGTTGTCAGATTACGCTCCTGCGGAGCCCTTTGGGACGATTTACTAGGTTAAAGGCGCAACATAAATACAAGCACGATAGCAAAATACTGTGGATGCTGGAAATCCGAAATAACACAGAAAACGCTGGAAAAACTCAGCAGGCCAGGCAACATCCGTGGAGAGAGAAATAGAGTCAACGTTTCAGGTTCTAAACCCTTCGTCAGAACTGAGAAAAAAAGCAGGAAAGGGAACAGATTTTAAAACAAGTTTGGGGGCTGGGAAAAGGGGGAGGGGATGAAAGCACAAAAGGGAAGGTCGGTGATAGGATAGAAAGCGGGAGAGAGAGAGACACAGAGATATTGAAGGCAAGAGGAGGTGGTAATGGGACAGATAAAGGAACAAAGGATGGCTCTAGAAACATAGAAGATAGGAGCAGGAGTCGGCCATTCGGCCCCTCGAGCCTGCTCCGCCATTCAATGAGATCATGGCTGATCATCCAAATTCAGTACCCTGTCCCTGCCTTCTCTCCATATCCCTTTAGCCTTAAGAAATATATCCAACTCCTTCTTGAATATATTTAATGAATTGGCCTCAACTGCCTTCTGTGGTAGAGAATTCCACAGGTTCACCACTCTCTGGGTGAAGAACTTCCTCCTCATCTCTGTCCTAAATAGCTTACCCCTTATCCTTAGACTGTGACCCCTGGTTCTGGACTCCCCCACCATCGGGAACATCCTTCCTGCATCTAGTCTGTCTAGTCCTGTTAGAATTTTATAAGTTTCAATGAGATCCCCTCTCATTCTTCTAAACTCCAGCGAGTATAAGCCCAATCGACCCAATCTCGCCTCATACGTCATTCCTGCCATCCCAGGTATCAGTCTGGTGAATCTTCGCTGCACTCCCTCCATGGCAAGAACGTCCTTCCTCAGATAAGGCGACCAAAACTGCACACAATACTCAAGGCGTGGTCTCACCAAGGCCCTGTACAACTGCAGCAAGATATCCTTGTTCCTGTACTCAAACCCTCTCGCTACGAAGGCCAACATACCATTTGCCTTCTTAACCGCCTGTTGCACCTGCATGCAGCGACTGGTGCACAAGGACATGTGCATAGATGAAGTGTGAATGGCGCTGACAGGATGATGGGCGGCTGCCATGTGGGAGGGAGGAAAAAAGGCCCGACGAATACAAGCAGTTGTTGTTGTTCCTGCTGCGACAGGTGAACCCTGGGTTTTTAAAACATTTTTTAATGCGGTTACATTATTGTGGATTGTTCACACATACTGTGCCAATTGTTCTCACGACCAGCCTTTGTGTTCTGCCTCTGCCCCTGTCTCTTTCGATTGGGTGGAAACCTCTCACGGTACGGAGAGGCAACACTTCCAGCATGTTGATAGCTCGTTGGAAATGTCAGCCTGACAACATCTATTAGTAACAACAGAAAATGCTGGAAACACTCAGCAGGCCAGGCAGCATCCGTGGAGAGAGAGAAACAGAGTTAACGTTTCAGGTCTGGGACCCTTCATCAGAACTGGGAAAAGTTGGAGATGTAACAGATATTGAGCAGGTGCAGGGGCGGAGAAAGGAGGGGAGGGGAGGGAGGAATTGAAGGAACAGTCTGTACTAAGGCAAGAGGCAGGAAAGATAAAAATGTTGCAAATTGGGGATAGCAAAAATCATACAGCCTGAAAAATAGGGGCAGGGGTTACAGTTTGAAATTGTTGAACTCAATGTCGAGTCCAGAAGGTTGTAAAAGTGCCGAATCGAAAGAGGAGGTGCTGTTCCTCGAGCTTACGTTGAGCTTCATTGGAACAATGCAAGAGTCCGATGTATGTACCTTTAAGGGGAGAACTACTTTTTACAGCTCCTGTATACTGTAGTACCGGCAGTGACCACACCTGTATATAAACCCTGAGTAGTGATCTGTACAGTTAGTTCTAGAGTAACCCTCATTCAGTAAACACCTGTTGATCGTTCCCTGCAGTCTCTTGTCTGATTATTGAAGGACACAACATTAAGATACACGGATCTAACATTGGCGACGAGCAGATTCGAACCTACCTGCAACTCTGGTGGTCCAGCGAAACGGGCTGGCAACAGGTACTGCGCAGACCCTTCCTGGACAGCGGCGGCTAGAGCCGACCGAGCGGCACAGAAAAAGGCCGAGCAGCATCGACGGGGGAGAGAGAGGGCAGAGCGCACAGGGCGCAGCCGGTGTTCAGGACCGAGCAGCGTCAACGGGGGAAGAGAGGCGAGAGAGAGCAGAGCGCAGCCGGTGTTCAAGGGCCGAGCAGCGTCAACGGGGGAAGAGGCGCGAAAGAGAGCAGAGCGCAGCAGGTGTTCAAGGGCCGAGCAGCGTCAACGGGGGAGAGAGGTGCGCAGGAAAATGCGAGGCGCTGCCATTGCCACGAGGACCACCGAGAGCGGCATTGGCAGCAGCGCGGGAGACGCCATTTTAAGCCGCAGCGGGGAAGAAAGGAAAGCGCGGGAGACGCCATTTTAAGCCACAGCGGGGAAGAAAGGAAAGCGCGGGAGACGCCATTTTAAGCCAGTCTAACCACACCCAAAAATGCCGAAGAGTGGCAGTATCACTGCATTCGACAATGAAGTCGAAGATTGGACGACATATGTCGAACGCATAGAAGTATACTGCAAGGCGAATGAAGTGCCAGATGACAAGAAAGCGCTGGTATTGTTGAATTCAATGGGTGCAAAAACGTATGGCTTACTACGAAACCTAGTAACCCCAGAGAAGCCAGTAGAAAAGGATTTTGAAAACATAGTGTCAATCCTACAGGACCACTTAAACCCCACACCGCCGCTAATAGCAGAAAGATTTAAGTTTCACAAAAGGAACCAGCATAAAGATGAAAGTAATGCTGAGTATTTAACGGAACTGCGCAAGCTATCGAAACACTGCCAGTTTGGAACGGGACTAGCAGATACTTTAAGGGACAAGTTTGTGTGTGGGCTTCAAAGTGAAGGAACCCAGAAACGGCTTCTATCAGAAAAGGATCTTACGCTGGACAAGGCTTTCAGCATTGCAGTATCACACGAAGCAGCCGCACGGGGTGCTGCAGAGATACAACAGAGACCGCAAGAATATGGCACAAATGAAATGTCATACGGAACAGTGAAGTGCTATCGCTGTGGCAGAACAACACACAACCATAATGATTGCTGGTTCAAGGACAAAGTGTGCAGACAGTGTGGAAAAGTAGGACACATAGCAAGAGTCTGCAGGTCGGGAAAGAAAACCAGCAGCAAGAAATCTCCACAGGAGAAGTACAAAAAGGTACATAAGGTGACGGAGAGTAGTTCAGACGAACAGAAAAGTGATACAGACTCCGGAAGCAAGGAGCTGGGTTGTCTGAAACTACATAATGTGATCAAAACGGAGGATCACCAAACTATCTGAGTCACGCTCAAGATAGCAGGAGTCCAAGTGAAAATGGAATTGGACACAGGATCAGCCCTAACAGTCATAAACCGAAGGGACTACAAGCGGCTATTCTCACATATACCCTTGAGAGATACAAAGATTGTCTTGAAGACGTACACGGGGCAAAAAGTCTACCCCAAAGGAAAAATAAGGGTGAACATTATATATAATGGCAAGGAAACACCAAAAATGGACCTATATGTATTGCCAGATGGAGGACCACCACTACTAGGACGTGAATGGATCCGGAAGATACAGCTAGATTGGCATTCCATACAAGCACTGACTGTAGATGCCAAAAAGGATGACGACGTCACACCTGGACAACTGTCAAAAATGCTAACTGACGCACAAGAAGTGTTCCAGCAGGGACTCGGAACACTAAAAGGCATAACAGCGACGATCAAAATAGAGGAAAATGCAAGCCCAAAGTTTTTTAAGGCCAGACCGGTACCTTATGCGATCCTCCCAGCCGTCGAAGCAGAGCTGGAAGGTTTGGAACGTTCAGGAGTACTGTCCAAAATGAACTGGAGCGAGTGGGCTACACCCATCGTTCCTGTAATGAAGAGGTCGTTGAGTAATATGCCTGGGGAACCAAAGAAGGTTCGCATCTGTGGGGACTTTAAGGTGACAGTGAACCCAGTCCTTCACACTGTACAATATCCGCTTCCGCGGATTGAAGATATTTTCGCCTCGCTATCTGGAGGGAAACGCTTCACTAAGATTGATCTGGCCCAGGCGTACCTGCAAATGGAGGTAGAAGAAGCCTCGAAACAGTACCTCACGGTCAACACTCATAAAGGTCTCTACCAACACAACCGGCTGGTGTTCGGGGTAGCATCAGCTCCGGCTATTTGGCAAAGGGCAATGGAACAAGTCCTGCAAGGGATTCCAGGGACCCAGTGTTATTTGGACGACATCCTGGTCACGGGCGAAAATGACAGTGATCACCTCGCCAACCTGGAGCAGGTGCTCACTAGATTGAAGGAATATGGGCTCCGAGCTAATCGCCACAAATGTGAGTTTTTCCAGAAGCAGATCTCGTATTGTGGCCACGTTATTGATAAAGAGGGGTTACATAAGTCCCCTGAAAAGATTGAGGCAGTAGTCAAGGCTCCAGCACCGGAAAATGTGTCACAACTGAGGTCATTCCTCGGGCTGGTGAACTACTACCATAAGTTCTTGCCGAATTTGTCTACCGTACTACACCTACTGAACACCCTACTGCAAACGGGGGTACCATGGAAGTGGAGTGACGAATGTAAACGAGCTTTCCAGAAGAGCAAAGCATTGATCACATCAAAAGGAGGTGTTGGCTCATTTCAACCCAGCACTACCAATTCGGTTGGTGTGTGATGCATCACCCTATGGCATTGGAGCGGTGCTGTTGCACAAATTCCTGGACGGCTTGGAGAGGACAGTAGCCTTTGTGTCTCGGTCACTAACCTCAGCCGAGCGTAACTACGCCCAGATTGACAGGGAGGCCCTCAGCCTAGTGTGGGGAGTGAAAAAGTTCAATCACTATCTGCACGGGCAGAAGTTCACCTTGCTGACTGACCACCAACCACTTGTCTCCATCTTTAATCCAAAGAAGGGCGTTCCGGTGATGACTGCGCAATGGCTACAAAGATGGTCCCTTTTTCTAGGGGCGCACCAATATGAAATCGAGTATAAGGGCACGAAACAGCATGGAAACGCTGATGGGCTATCATGCCTGCCACTGCCTACTGCGGAGGAAGCACCAGCAGTGGATTCTGTCGAAATATTTCATTCGACTATAATTGAATGCTTGCCAGTAACTAACGCTGGTATAGAGAAGGAGACCCGAAATGACCCAACGCTGTCTCAGGTATATGATTTGACGGTGAAGGGATGGCCAGCACATGGCGACTCACTGTTGCCAGCATTCTCATCCAGAAGAGAACAGCTGTCAGTATGCCAGGGGACCTTGATGTGTGGATCCCGAGTGGTAATTCCACCCAAGTTAAGGGAGAGAGTGCTCAAGGTGCTTCACGAAGGTCATCTGGGAGGGGTGAAAATGAAAAGCCTTGCTAGGGCTTATGTGTGGTGGCCGGGGATCGATCAGCAAATCGAGGACCTGACAAAGAGCTGCTCAGGATGCCAGAAGGTCCAAAATGCACCACCACATGCCCCTCTACACCCATGGGAGTGGCCCTCCTCTCCATGGCAACGGGTGCATATTGATTTTGCTGGTCCATTCATGGACTCAATGTTCTTAATAGCCGTGGATGCGCACTCGAAATGGCCTGAGGTGATCAAAATGTCCTCCACCACCACGGAGAAAACTATTGCAGTCCTACGGACCATTTTTGCCAGGAACGGCTTGCCAGAGCAGATTTGCTCTGATAACGGACCAGGTGAAACAGCGATTTACTTGTACTTCTTGCAATCTAGTATACTGTATTCGCTGCTCACGATGCGGTCTCCTCTACATTGGGGAGACCAAATGCAGATTGGGCGACCACTTTGCGGAACACCTCCGTTCAGTCCGTAAGGGTGACCCCGAGCTTCCGGTGGCCTGTCACTTTAATTCTCCGCTTCACTTCCACTCTGACCTCTCCGTCCTTGGCCTATTACATTGTTCCAATGAAGATCAACGTAAGCTCGAGGAACAGCACCTCATCTTTCGACTCGGCACTTTAAAGCATTCTGGACTCAACATTGAGTTCAACAATTTCAAACTATAACCCCTGCCCCCATTTTTCAGGCTGTATTATTTTGCCATTCCCATTTGCAACATTTTAGCTTTCCTGCCTCTTACCTTAACACAGAATGTTCCTTCAATTCCTTCCTCCCCACCCACCCGCTCCCCTCCCCTTTCCGTCTCTGTACCTGCTTAATATCTGCTACATCTCCAGCTTTTTCCAGTTCTGACGAAGGGTCATTGACCTGAAACGTTAACTCTGTTTCTCTCTCCACTGATGCTGCCTGACCTGCTGAGTGTCTCCAGCATTCTCTGTTGTTAGTTCAGATTTCCAGCATCTGCAGTATTTTGCTATTGTAAACGTCTATTAGTTGTTGGATCTGCCCAATTCAATTTGTGTCTTACAATCGAGCGGGCAAGTCTTGTGTCCCATTATGTAGCAGGGCTGATGGTTAGCTATCCGGTCAGACGGCCACTTCAAGGTGACTGTTCCTACACGGCTTCGGAGTGCAACGTCAGGAGTGCCGTCGCTCGGGAAGGTCTGTCGTCCAACTTCATTCCTCCACCATCTCTGGCATTCCCATTGCCACTTAGTCCTGGAGTGTGTAAAGGGGCGGCTCTCCTAGCTGGCAGGACAGGTGCGGAGCCTTGCTTACGGCCATATGGAGATGATGGGCAGGACAAGACCAGCTGATCCATCAAGCCTGCCACACACATCATGATGGCTGGAGCTTTGTGACCAGACACTTCTCTCCTCTCCCCCAACACCCATCGCCTGGGAGAAGCAAAATAAGAGAGAAAACCCAGGGCCAAAAACAGACAAAATACTCCGTAAAATTTCTCTCCAACCTCCTCAGGCCAGGAGATCACACAGACCAGGTGTTATCTATAAAAACACTTAGCTTCAACAACAGCAACAACCTTCATTTATATAGCGCCTTTAACATAGTAAAACCTCCCAAGGCACTTTGCAGGAGCGATTATCAAACAAAATTTGACTCCGAGCCCTGTAAGGAGCTATTCGGGCAGGTGACCAAAAACTTGGTCAAAGAGGTGGGTTTTAAAAGAGGAGAGAGACAGAGGTTTAGGCGGGGAATTCTAGAGCTCAGGCCAGAGTTGGAGGAGCGCAGAGATCTCGGAGGGCTGTAGAGCTGGAGGAGGTTACAGCGTTAGGGAGGGGCGAGGCCATGGAGGGATTTGTATACAATGAGAATTTTTAATTTGAGGCGTTGCCTCTGTACGATGCGACTTCCGCCCCAGTCAGGAACCAGCCCAGCTCCCTCTTGAAGGTGTGGAACGAGTCAACACCCACCACACCAGCTGGCAGTATATTCCAGTGGCTCACTACTCACTGGGAAAAGAAGAACCGCCCAAAGTCCAGTCTATTCCCACTCTTGCACAGTTTAAACTCATGTTTCCTGGTCCTCCCCAATCTGTTAAACTGGAATAATCTGTCAACAGGGACACGATCCAGCCCTTTCATTATTTGATGGACCTCTCTCAGGTCACCTCTGAGTCTACGCTGCTCCAAAGTACTTAGAACAAGGTCTTTGAGCCTATCTGAGTAGCTGAGGTTCCTTAAGATAGGAATGATCTTCTAACTCTCCTCTAGACCTTTTCCAAGGCCACCATGTTTGATTGCCCACTGCGAGAGCCTATTAGAAATTCCGTAATTCCCACAATTTTCCGCCCATTAACTTGAACTAAAATCCCCCCTTTTGGACGGTGTACTGTTGCGATCTGCTCTTTATATCATGAAAAAGAAAGACTTGCATTTCTATAGCGCCTTCACCACCAAAGCGCTTTACAGCCAATGAAGTACTTTTATTTTTGAAGTGTAGTCACTGTTATAATGCAGGAAATGCGGCAGCCAGTTTGCGCACAGCAAGCTCCCACAAACAGCAATGTGATAAATGAGCAGATAATCTGTTTTTAGTGATGTTGATTGAGGGATAAATATTGGCCCCAGGAATAACTCCCCACCTGCTCTTCGAAATAGTGCCGTGGGATCTTTTACATCCACCTGTGAGGGCAGACGGGGCCTCAGTTTAACATTGTATCCGAAAGACGGCACCTCCGACAGTGCAGCACTCCCTCAGCACCGCACTGGGAGTGTTAGCCTAGATTTTTGCGCTCTAGTCTCTGGAGCGAGACTTGAACCCACAACCTTCTGACTCAGAGGGGAGTGTGCTACCAGCTGAGCCACGGCTGACACTTGCTTGTCGATCGCCCAAGGTACTTCACACAAGGAATTAAGACCAAGGGGTTGAGTTCCATGCGGATACTCCTGGTTGTCCACCGTAACCAGAAATGGCGGGCACGATGTTCAAATGGTTTCTCTGGGGTTTTCATGGATCTTGCATCCGAGGGAAATTCTGCCCCCAAATGAAGCAGAGTTGGAGGGTAGGATCTAGTTCCTTCAGGATGGACTGACTTAATTCAATCCTCATTTTAAAAATAAAGTGGTCCTTATTTTTTATATAATGCACTTTGATTTTATATTGTTATTCATCTTCTTAGGCAGTCCCTCGGAACCGAGGATGACTTGCTTCCACATTAAAAATGAGTTCTCAGGTGACTGATGAGTCCAGTGCGGGACCTACAGTCTCTGTCACAGGTGGGGCAGACGGTGGTTGAAGGGGCGGGTGGGTGGGGTGCTTGGGTTGACGTGCGCTCCTTGCGCTGCCTGTGCTTGGCTTCCATTTGCTCCCGGCGAAGAGACTCGAGGTGTTCGGTGCCTTCCCGGATGCTTCTCCTCCACTTTGTGCGGTCTTGGGCCAGGGATTCCCAGGTGTCGGTGGGGATGTTGCACTTTTTCAAGGAAGCTTTGAGGGTGTCCTTGAAGCGTTTCCTCTGCCCACCTGGGGCTCTCTTGCCATGCCGGAGCTCCGAGTAGAGCGCTTGTTTTGGGAGTCTCGTATCAGGCATGCGGACAATGTGACCCGTCCATCGGAGCTGATCAAGCGTGGTCAAAGCTTCGACGCTGGGGATGTTGGCCTGAGCGAGAACACTGACATTGGTGTGCCTATCCTGCCAATGGATTTGCAGGATCTTGTGGAGGCGATTTATAATTTATAATTAAATAGCAAAACGTACAGCCAAGAAGTGCCACGGGATCTTCATTCTCCGCCTGAGCGGGCAGACGGAACTGGTCACCTGCATGACTATTCCTCTGTTAAAGCAGCACTGCTCTGGTTGGTCAGCTCCAACTGCTGGCCTGGGGACATCCCTCCAGAGATCTTTGCGCTCTTCCAATTCTGGCCTCTTGCGCATCCCCTATTTCCATCGCTCCACCATTGGCGGCCGAGCCTTCAGCTGCCTGGGCCCCAAGCTCTGGAATTCCCTCCCTAAACCTCTCCACCTCTCTCACCTCCTTTACGACGCTCCGTAAAACCTCCCTCTTTGACCAAGCTTATGGTCACCTGTCCGAATATCTCTGTGTGGCTCAGTGTCTGATTTTGTTTGATAATCGCTCCTGTGAAGCGCCTTGGGATGTTTTACTACACTAAAGGCGCTGTATAAATGCAAGTTGTTGTTGTTATTGGAACTGAACCCAGAGCCTCCTGATCAAGAGTGGCACCGAGTGAACCAACTTGGAGTTCCTAAGATTTTAAGCTAACTTTTGATTTTGGTCAAGATTTAATTTGTCTCGTTGGGTTTCTGCCTTTGAAGCGTGTTGAGCGTGGATTGGTGAACCAACGCTAAATAGGCCAATGCAATGCGTGCAAGGTGCTTACATTCTGGCCCCTCAATGCATAGCCGAGATTGACAGACTATTGTTAGGCCAAGGATATTAAGGGTTCCGGGACCAAGGCCGGTAGATGGAGTTAAGAGACTGAGCAGTCATGATCTAATTGAATGGGGGGGGGCGGGCGGGGGGGGGGGGTTGATTATTGTCTGACTGAGGGTGGAGTGAGGTGGGATCATGCTGTGCCCTTGAATGGCGGAACAGGCTCGAGGGGTTGAATGGCCTCCTGCTGTTCCTGAAGCCTGCTGCAACCTGTCAAGCGGGGCGATTGTTTAGCTGATTTGAAAATGAAAAGTGGTGAACGACTCCATCTCGAAAGTAGAAAACCTGAAAAGCGGATCTTGTAAGATTCTCAAAACTCACAGATCCCCCAAAGCTAGAAGAAAACCCTAAGAAAAATGACTTTGGACCCTTTCTAACAAGCTTCAGGATGATAAAATACGCATTGGGCCTAACAGTGGGAGATTCAAGGTCGGAAACCAAGATTTGGCATTTTAAAAGGCATGTTGGGCCTGTAAAGGGAGAAAAGGCTGCAACAGGGAATGGGATCAACCTCTGTAAAGACAGTTTGGGTATTGGAGTAAATCAAATTGTCTGGGGAACTGTGTAACCTCACTCAGCCCCAATCAGACATTAACATCCTAACAATCGACCCACGGAGGAGCAGTCCCCACCCAAAACACAGGACCCATCCAAAACATGCATAATGCAAATCACCTCGCCAACCTACATAGAAATCTCGGGCTCAGACAGGAGACTCGAAACCTGAGTATCGCTATGACAATTAACTAGGAGCTCAACAGCTCATTGAATAATCAGTGCAGCATCCCGAAACCATTTTACACATTTCTAACCAAGTTACCACTAACGAGCCCGCCCAAATCAAACAATAAACCGGGACTGATTTGGCGCGCAGGTTAGAGGCCCCTCAAAGTATAATTGAAGGCCTGTTTCTCTAGAAGCAACACACAAGAAGAAACCGGAGCATCAAGACGGGGCAGCATTCTACCGTACACCCAAGTTCAACAGCTTCAGTGACCCAGGATATCATCGGACACTTCGCGGCAACAAGAGCCTTACAAAACTACCAACAAAATATTACCACCAACCAACCTGGTAATATCGAGCCACCGCGACCAAAGAAAAACAACTCAGGAGAAAACCAAAGATTCGAAAGTTTTCCACTCTACAATTTATTCTTGACTTACCCCCGGGTAAGATTTTTACTTAAAAGGAACTCTAAACCCTATCTCTACAGAAGAAAAGTGGGTACTCACCCCATAAATCCAAAACGCACCCTACCGCATCAGCGGACTCGCGAAGACTGACTAGCAGTCGAAGTCCTCTACCGTGTCCAGGGTACGGCA
Organism: Somniosus microcephalus; assembly: GCF_052327205.1. Lineage (NCBI taxonomy): Eukaryota > Metazoa > Chordata > Chondrichthyes > Squaliformes > Somniosidae > Somniosus > Somniosus microcephalus. Next base: position 4,734,523 of record NC_141016.1, on the reverse strand, counting down.
GACACCGACCAACACATCTAGCGAGCCCCGAAACCGCGAACCAGCTCATGTCAAGGAGTCGTTTGGTGAGCATGATCCCTGGTCCTCTAGAGTTCAACTTAGCTGGGAAGTGGGATTGGGATGGGTGAGGTATTTTCTACTGTATTTCCCTCGTATGTATTAAAATGTTCCCCATTTTTATTAGAGTATAAGATTGTTATGTTGTATTTTCTTTCTTGAATAACGATCAAAGTTTCTTGCACCAAAACCAGTTGTCTGCTGTACTTTTGTCACACCCCCCAAATAAGCCCAAGGTCTAGAATCAAGAGAGTGGGAGCGATTCGAACCGCTCATAAGTCAGTGGTGAGGCTGACCCACACACCACCCCCTACAATCCGTACACCTACAGTGGGAGGGATGTTCGTCTCCTGAAGGCCCAAGGCAACATTATTTGAGTAAATGCTTGTTTTTAATAAGAGAGAAGGGGTGTGGGGTGTGTTACGATTACACTCGATGCACGGGTCTGTGTCATTTGCAGGTGGCAATTAATACCTGGAGATGCTTTGTAAATGACGACATGGTTTGTAACTATTGCAATTCGTTTCGGATTTCAATTAGCATCTTGCAGATGTGAGGGTTCCAGCTGTGACTCCCATCAGCTGCTCGAGTCAATGAGACATATCCGTTCGGTGTGACTGCTGGAAAACCCCTCTATTTGACCAGATATTGCTGTCCTTATTCAGACTCCGCAGTGCCCGTCTGTGAAGCAAATGCTTTCTAGTGCATCACCTCATTGAACTTTCCAAGGCAATATCAGGCTGTGATTTCACAATGAGTCCTGTGATGTCATTCACGGATATGGTCACACATACCACGGCACTGAGGAATCTGGGTTTGATTCTGAGCCAGGAACAATGGAAATACAACTCTCTCTGCCCCCCCGCTATTGTCTTTCTCCTGTTGTCTCTCTCTGTGCCTCTGTCTCGCATTCTCTGTCACTTTGTGTTTCTCTCTCTCTCTGTTCTGAGCTGACTTTCCAGCACTGTATCCTCTCCAGCACAAAAAAACCCAGCTCCGTAACATCGCCCGTCTCCGCCCCCGCCCCCGCCTCAGCCCACCTGCTGCTGAAACCCTCATCGCTTCGTCACCTCCAGACTCGACTGTCCCAACGCTTTCCTGACCGGGCTCCCATCCTCCATTCTCCGCAAACTTCAGCTCGTCCAAAACTCTGCTTCCCCGTATCCCAACTCGCACCAAGTCCCGTTCACCCATCACCGCACTGTGCTCGCTGACCTACACTGGCTCCCGGTCCGGCAACACCTCGATATTAAAATTATTGTTCCCTTCCCTCCTTCTCCTCCCCTCATCACCCTCCCCTCCTCCTCCTCCCTTCTCCCCTCCTTCCTCTCCACCTCACCTCCTCCCCTCATCTCCCTCCCCTCCTCCCCGCTCCCTCCCCCCATCTCCCTCCCCTCCTCCCTCGCCCCTCCCCTCTTTCCTCCCTTGCCCCACCCCTCCCCTCCTCCAGCCCTCCCCCCATCTCCCTCCCCTCCTCCCTTGCCCCTCCCCTCTTTCCTCCCTCGCCCCACCCCTCCCCTCCTCCAGCCCTCCCCTCCTCCAGCCCTCCACCCCTCCAGCCCTCCACCCCTCCTCCACCCCTCCCTTCTTTCTGCCGCTCCCATCCCCCTCCTCGTCTAAGTGAGCAGCGTTTGAACAGCCAATCCCAGGGCACTCGCAGTTGCACCTGAAAAGGTGCATTAAGGACGGTGAAAGTAGGAAATGGAAAAGTCAAGCAGTTTCCCCACTTATGTTGCTCTGAGGGAAGGATTCACTTGAGACCCGTTGCTTGGGTGATAATGAGCACAGATCCCAGTCGTCCTCTCTCTCAAACACGACGCTGGTGCAATCTGAGCAATCTGAGCTGCAAATAACCAGCCCTTCCTCTGTATGGCGACGACAATCGCAGTGACGTACAAAATAAATAACTGAAACCGCAGGCCCCGAACTGGAGCGGTGACTCGGCCGCTTTATTTGCCATAGGCAAATTATTTTGGGCGAATAATCAAATAAGCTTAAACAAATGTGCAGGAAATGGTCGGGCCGTGCAATCTTGTCAGATTAAAGCACTGAGGGTCAAGTTTACCATTCAGTCGCAAGCCTAGAGATCGTGATTCAACCAAAGGCCTTCAGCGGCGGCCATTTTGCTTCTTAAGGGCACGCTTTGGAATTTCAGGAAACCCTTTTAGAAGCATGCTCGGAGCCAGCGTGTAGAATTTGCATCGCTTCTCCGCGCATGGACGGTTTCCGTTACTGTCCGTCAGCGACCCGCTTGCAGAGGCCGAATAGCTCACTCCCAACCGTGAAGGTCATAGAATTTACAGCACAGGTACAGGCCATTTGGCCCAACTGGTCCGTGCCGGTGTTTCTGCTCCACACGAGCCTCCTCCCGCCGCTCTTCATCTCACCCCATCCACAGAACCCTCTTCTCCCCCCTTTCTCCCTCATGTGTCTATCGAGCTTCCCCTTAAACACATCGCCGCACTGACGGAGGCGCCACGGCAGAATCTGTGGAATTCTCTGCCCCAGAGAGCCGTGGAGGCTGGGTCATTTAATACGTTTAAGGTGGAGATAGACAGATTTTTGCAATATAAGGGAGTGAAGGGTTATGGGGAGCGGGCGGGGAAGTGGCTTTGAGCCCAAGATCAGCCATGATCTTATTGAATGGTGGAGCAGGCTTGAGGGGCCAAGTGGCCTATTCTTGCTCCTATTTCTTATGTTCTTGTACTATTTGCCTCAACCACTCCCTGTGGTAGCGAGTTTCACATTCTCACCACTCTCTGGGCAAAGGAGTTTCTCCTGAATTCCCTATTGGATTTATTAGTGACTATCTTAGAATTATTGACCCTAGTTCTGGTCTCCCCCACAAGTGGAAACATCTTCTCTACTTCTACCCTATAAAACCCCTTCATTATCTTAAAGGCCTTCACTCCTCTAGAGAAAAGAGCTCCAGCCTGTTCAGTCTTTTCCTGATAGTTATAACCTCGTAGTTCTCTGGCATCGCCCTGGTCACTGAGGTCGCATTCTGCTGAGGCTCCTCCATCAGTGCAGTGCGCCGTCGGGTCCGAAACTCAAGCACGGGCTTAGTATCTGGGCTCAAGCTTGTTGGAGCGGGACTTGAGCCCCCGACCTTCCGACTCGGGGAGGCGACAATGAGGGCAAGGACAGTCCTCGGGCTCGGTTTCATGGCCGCCCCCCCTCCCAGTTCTGCCGCCTGCCAACCCCGGTCAGCGCCTGAGATCATGTGCGAAGAGCAGCCGTTCGGGGAAGGCCACGGGTCGGGTGAGTTGACCGCGGCACCTGATTGAGGCGCCCTGCTGGGAGTAAAATCGACTCCCGTACCCCAACATGAACCGCTGACCGGGAATTTCCCTGGGAGATTCTCGTCTCCCTCCAACATCCCCCGCTCCCTCCCCCCACTGCTGTAACTACCGGAAGTGCAGCGCATAACTGGGGCTTCTGGCAAAGTTCAGGGAGCGGGAACAGCTCCAAGGAAATTCCCGGCAGAGCGAAACAGTTAGAAACATAGAAACATAGGAGCAGGAGTCGGCCATTCAGCCCTTCGAGCCTGCTCCGCCATTCAATGTGATCATGGCTGATCTTCTATCTCAATACCATATTCCCGCTCTCTCCCCATATCCCTTGATGCCTTTTGTGTCTAGAAATCTATCTACAGTATCTCCTTCTTAAATATATTCAGTGACTTGGCCTCCACAGCCTTCTGTGGTAGAGAATTCCACAGGTTCACCACCCTCTGAGTGAAGAAATTTCTCATCTCAGTCCTAAATGTCCTACCCTGTTTTCTGAGACTGTGACCCCTCGTTCTCGACCCCCCCAGCCAGGGGAAACATCCTCCCTGCATCCAGTCTGTCTAGCCCTGTCAGAATTTTATACCTTTCAATGAGATCCCCTCTCATTCTTCTAAACTCTAGTGAATACAGGCCTAGTCGACCCAATCTCTCCTCATACGACAGTCCTGCCATCCCAGGAATCAGTCTGGTGAACCTTCGCTGCACTCCCTCTGTGGCAAGTATATCCTTTCTTAGGTAAGGAGACCAAAACTGCACACAGTACTCCAGGTGTGGTCTCACCAAGGCCCTGTATAACTGTAGTAAGACATCCTTGCTCCTGTACTCAAATCCTCTTGCAATGAAGGTCAACATACCATTTGCCTTCCTAACTGCTTGCTGAACCTGCATGTTTGCTTTCAGTGACTGGTGTACAAGGACACCCAGGTCCCTTTGTACATCAACATTTCCCAATCTATCACCATTTAAGTAATACTCTGCCTTTCTGTTTTTCCTACTGAAGTGGATAACTTCACATTTATCCACGTTATACTGCATCTGCCATGTATTTGCCCACTCACTCAACTTGTCTAAATCGCCTTGAAGCCTCTTTGCATCCTCCTCACAACTCACAATCCCACCTAGTTTTGTGTTGTCAGCAAACTTGGAGTTTCCAAAACGTTGCTTCTGTGAATAGAGCGGTGGAGCGCCGTGTATGTAAAGACAGGCTCTGCACACACCCGACAACCTCGCGAGAGAGTGTAGTGTATGTAACTGTTCTACCTTTAAGAGAACTATTGTATGTAACTGTCCACTTTTAAGGGAACTATTTTAGGTGTGGCACTACTTTATCTTGGCTGCTGTATACTGTAATACCGACGGTGACCACACCGGTATATAAGTGCTGTGGCAGAACTTATTGGGCAGATTCGCCCTGACCTTCGAATAGTAAAGTCCTGTTTAAGTTACTCTTGTAGTCTGTGTATTACTTCGCTATACAACCCACAGACTTTACAGTGGTGACGAGTTCGATCTTACCCTGCGGCATCAATACTTCTGAAGAAATAAACGAGCGTCGAGAAGAGGCACCCACCCTCGTCGTTTTGCTGAGAGAAAACTCGAGTCTGCAGACCAAGAAAGGAGGAAGATTTCAAACACGAAGTCTTCCATCAGCAACAGGCACGTATTGTCCCTTCTGCCACGGTGGTGAGTGAGCCGATCAACACGAGAAGCAAGTCGGCCACGGTGACTGTGAGTAAAGGGAAAATAGAAACAAGTAAACGGAGGATAAGGGCGGTGCACTCGACCACGGTCGAGGGGGAAAGGAGCCGGACAGAAGTCGGGCCCAGAGGCGCTGAGACTGGGGCAGCGTGGAGCAGAAGCCGCGGTACAAGCAGGCGAGGGAGTGTCGTGAGACGGCTAGACCGCGACGGCAAAAAAGGCCGGACAACTACCGCGACCACGAGGCGCTGCGACCGGGATCGTAAGGCGCGGGAAGATATAAAAATAAATAAGCCACGGAGAACTCAGCCGCAGCCGGGGAGGAAAGCACCGGACTGCGAGAAGCTGGGAGGAGCGATTGGGTGAAAAAGGTCGGACAGTGACCGAGCCCACGAAGCGCTGCAGCCGGATCGTAAGGCGCGGGACGAGATAAAACAAATAAACCGCGGAGAACGTAGCCGCAGCCGGGGAGGGAAGCACCGGACGGCGAGAGGGCTGGGAGGCGCGAGCGAGCGGGAGAGCCAGAGCCCGAGAGAGAGCCGCGCGAACGGGAGAGACAGAGCCCGAGAGAGAGCGAGCGAGAGCCGCGCGAGCGGGAGAGACAGAGCCCGAGAGAGAGCGAGCGGGAGAGACAGAGCCCGAGCGAGGAAGGCTGAGCGAGATCCAGCCAGCGGCTGAAACTGTTCGCCGCCAACGGGTTGTACCCAGCACCGGCTGCCTGGCTGAGAGAAGGGAACGCGCTGAAGCCGAAGAGCAGGCTGCGAACCCCGAAAGCCAGCGGCCGTCGCCCGAGGGAAAAGCTTACCCCTCCCGCCAGGGGAAGAAAAGCGGGAACCGCCATCTTGAAAGGGGCGGGGAAAGAAGATAAGCGCGGGAAACCGCGGGAAGCCGCCAGGAGGCGGAGAAAAAGACAGAAGCGGGAACCGCCATTTTGAAAGGGGCGGGGAAAGAAGATAAGCGCGGGGAAACCGCCATCTTGAAAAAAAAGAGTTAAAGAAATATTTCGTTGTTGTTTATCAGGGAGGTGAAGATGCCTAAGCGTGGTAACATCAACGATTTCGATTCCGAGGTAGAAGGTTGGGCCACGTATGTAGAACGCATTGAGATATATTGTGAGGCCAATAAAATAGAGGATGATGATAAAGCTATAACCTTGCTAAACTCGATGGGGGCGAAGACATACGGGCTATTAAAGCATCTTCTAGCACCAGTTAAACCGGCGGATCAAACCTTCGATAATATTGTTGCTGTTCTGAAGGATCACTTGAACCCCACACCGCTGATGTTGGCGGAACGATTCAAATTTTATGCGAGAACGCAACGGAAAGAGGAAAGCAACGCGGAATACTTGGTCGAACTGCGTAGGCTAGCGAAATACTGCCAGTTTGGAGGAAACCTGACAGAGGCATTGCGAGACAAGTTCGTGTGCGGGTTGTCGAAGGAAGGAACGCAAAAGCGACTGCTCGAAGAGAACGACCTTACACTGGATAGGGCTGTCCTTATTGCAGCATCACACGAAGCCGCAGCGAAAGGAACTGCGGAAATGCAGCTGAAGGCAGCGGTCCTCAGTGTGGATCAAATTACTTCGGGTGCAACGAAATGTTATCGTTGTGGGAAGACAACACACGACCAGAACCAATGCTGGTTTAAAAACCAGGACTGTAGGAAATGTGGCAAACTGGGTCACATAGCCAAAGTATGCTGGTCAGGGAAGAAGACCAACAACCAAAAAAAAAAGCCATCACAGGAAAGGTACAACAAAGTACACAAGGTGGTTGAGAAGAGTTCAGATGAACAGAATTCGGACTCAGACCCAAGCGGCCAGGAACTGGGTAGTCTGAGAATTCATAATGTGAGTAAGGAAGCTGACCTACAAACTATCTGGGTCATGCTAAAAATAGCCGGAGTCCAAGTGAGAATGGAATTGGACACTGGATCAGCCCTATCCGTCATAAATCGAAGGGATTACAACCGGCTATTCTCACATATACCCTTGAGAGATACCAAGTTTGTATTGCAGACATACACGGGGCATAAAGTATACCCCATGGGAAAGATAAGAGTCAAGGTGAGAGACAGGGGCAAAGAACACCCCGGAATGGACTTATACGTACTACCTGAGGGAGGACCACCACTTCTAGGACGGGAGTGGATCAAGAAAATAGACATGGAATGGCACTACCTCAAAGCAATAACGAGTGAGGACTCGGGGCAGACAATCAGCTCAGACTCTGAAACAGATGACGATAAGACCAGCCCAAGCATGAAAGACAAGTCTAAAATGAACTTGCTGACTATGGTTGGTAGAACGAATGTGGGCCTAAAGGCTTATGCTCCAGAGGAGAACAAAGTTTCAGAACGGAATTCCTCTGAACAACAACAACATAGCTCGACAGAGAATTGTGAGTCTGTTCAAGTTACAGAGATATATATTACTGAGGAACATCGAGCTCGAACGCAAACTTATTTCAGATTACGACAGCAATTAGAACAATTGAATTGCCGTCTCGAGCAAGAGATGAAAGCAATGAAAAAGTTCTATGATACCGAATGGGAGAATCTGGAAAGACAACAGAAGCAGCTGGGGAAGAAAAGGGAGCAGGAGCACACAAACCGTCTGCACGAGGAGGCCAAACGAATCAAAGCGGATTCAGCTTCTGAAGGGGCGTGCTCCAATCCGGTGGAACAAGATGTGCCACAACTGAAGGCGCTGGTTAGCAGGTTGCAGGCAGAATAAGCTGAGTTGGTCGACATGACTTCCGAGCTCCTACTGAAGTTGGGTGCAGCATCACCGGACGATTCATTTGTGGAAATTCGAATGATGGGGGCTGCGGATGATGGCGAAGTAGAAGCAGCAAAGGAGCCCCAGGACAAGGTTCTAAACAGCCCTGCAGCTAATGGAAAAGGGAGGAGGACAGGAGAGTTAACAGTCAGCCAACTCCTCCAGGGAAAGGTTATAAACAGCCCTGTAGTTAATGGAAAAGGGATGATGGCAGAAGAGTTAACAGTCAGCCAACTCATTCATATGCTGAGGGATAAAACTCTAAAATGGGAAAAACTTAAATACGAGCCTCAATCTTCAAAGGGAAGGGAGCTCTCAAAAGTCATTGGAAGAGCTGAGGTGGCAACCCAGACTGAGAAGTCTGCAGCAGAACAGCCCTTGGATGCCAAAAGTACGCTGACACACGGCAATGTAGAACAACAGAATACTGAAACAGCTACTTCAGTAGAGGGATTGAATAGTCCGCTCAATCAATCTCCGAATGAAGTTGAAGTATTGAAATCACAAATGAGGTCATTAGTAAAAGACTTGCAGGAAGCCCAGAAAAAGCGGGATGAATCTGAACGCATGAAGAAGTCTCTTCAGGACAGATGTCGGGATTTGGAACAAAAGTCGGCTAACGTCCAGCTGGGTAAGGAGGAAATAGAAGACCCTCTCGCTGGCCTAGCTCAGGACGACACCGAATATTACCATGATCTGTTGAGTGACACTGAATATTACGAGGACCTGGTCTGCCCAGTTTGTGCCGAGAACTCCCAAAGTGCCGAAATCAGGATGAATCACTTAAAGTCTAAGGAACATAGGGAGATGGTGGCGTTACAGCTGGCAGCTGACAATGGAGCCCCGAGAGTCTCCAAGAAGCAAAAAAGGAAAAGACGAAGCAGAAGATGATAACCATCTGAACCATTATTACCTCTACCAGATCACACACGTGGTCCCCCGAACGGAGCCAAATCAGTTGGAAAGTAGGAAAATTTCCCAAGGCAATCCAACTGTTTTTTGTTTGTTTTAAAAAGTCAGCAATGCTGGTTCAGAAGTGATGGAAGTAAAGCTGTTAAGTCTAGGGAAGGACTAGGGGATGAGTCCCTCTCGCAAGGTGACCCGACTACACCACGGAGGCGTGGTCCGGACCGAGTCAAGAAGATCAGAGAATGAATCTGTGAACTGTTTCCCGCAGAGACTGAATCTGTGAACTGTTTCCGCAGAGACTACCTCTGTGAACTGTTGTAACATGAAGTTGGATATGTTATGATGTTATGTTAATGGGGAATAAGTATGTTGTAAGCTAAAAAGGGAGGATTGTAGTGTATGTAACTGTTCTACCTTTAAGAGAACTATTGTATGTAACTGTCCACCTTTAAGGGAACTATTTTAGGTGTGGCACTACTTTATCTTGGCTGCTGTATACTGTAATACCGACGGTGACCACACCGGTATATAAGTGCTGTGGCAGAACTTATTGGGCAGATTCGCCCTGACCTTCGAATAGTAAAGTCCTGTTTAAGTTACTCTTGTAGTCTGTGTATTACTTCGCTATACAACCCACAGACTTTACAGAGAGGACCTCAAAAAACAATAGTTACACCGAGAGGGTCACTAGATTGATCCCTGGGATGAGGGGGCTGTCCTATGAGGAGAGATTGTGTAGATTGGGCCGATACTCTCTGGAGTTTAGAAGAATGAGAGGTGATCTCATTGAAACATACAAGATTCTGAGGGGGATTGACAGGGTAGATGCTGAGAGGTTGTTTCCCCCTGGCTGGAGAGTCTAGAACTCGGGGGCATAGTCTCAGGATAAGGGGTCGGCCATTTAGGGCTGAGATGAGGAGGAATTTCTTCACTCAGAGGGCGGTGAATCTTTGGAATTCTCTCCCCCAGAAGGCTGTGAATGCTGAGTCGTTGAGTATATTCAAGGCTGAGATCGATAGATCTTTGGACTCTAGGGGAATCGAGGGATATGGAGATCGGGCGGGAAAGTGGAGTTGAGGTCGATGATCAGCCATGATCTTATTGAATGGCGGAGCAGGTTCGAGGGGCCGTGCGGCGGAGCGGGCTCGAGGGGCCGTGCGGCGGAGCGGGCTCGAGGGGCCGTGCGGCGGAGCGGGCTCGAGGGGCCGAATGGCCGACTCCTGCTCCTAATTCAAATGTTCTTGTGTTCTGCAGTATTGGAGGGCAACCGATCAATTTTATTGGGAAGCTTTTTCTGGAGGCCACTTTCAACAGCCAGATTTTACTGGCTTGAAAATTGGTTTCTGCAGGGGCTGGCGGTGGCAGGGGGATGGGGTGGGACAGGGGAAGGGAGAGAGCAGCTCAGTCACCCCCTCGAATCCCCAAAACCCACCTGATACAATTTGCTGTTGGGTCTGTCAGTGGGCAAACTGCACGCCTGCTCACCCAAATATGCGAATCGGGGACCTCAGCCATTGTGGCACATCCCAATTGTTTAAATACGTGAAGGGGGAAATAATTGCAGAGGTCTGGGGGACATAGTGGGGTGGCAGGGGGTGTGGGGTGAAAGTGGGTCCAATTGGAGAGCTCTTTCAATGAGCCAGCACAGGTGCGATGGGCCGAATGGGTCTCCTGTGCTGTATCGTTCTATGAATTGATCTTTAAAGGGATTTTTTTAGCGGTATCAGGTGGAGCCACTCTGGGCTTCTCTTTCCACCCCGACCCCCAACCCGCTGGCTATCTCAGTGTCGGAGACGGTGGATCTCCCGCCATCTCATAATCGGCGAGCTGTAGCACAGATGCCTGTTTGGCAGCGGCTGCCTTCGAATGAGGGCCCGAATTGGGTCGCCAACTCTAGTTGGACGTATTCCTGGAGGTGTCATCACATCACATGACCGCCCGCCATCGCTCACCCGCCTTGTCCGTTCCCTCAGTGCTTGCCCCCTTTCAATGGAAAGTGACAGACTCTTCATTACTCACACTGGATGACCTTTGACTGCCTTTCCCCCCTCCCCATCTGTAACAATTTTATAACTAAGTTAATGGAACATTTTTTTTTGATGCCCCTGTGTTGTTGTTTTTTTTATTAAGTATCAGCTGTGGCCTCCCGCCTCAGGTTTTTTTTCATTCTTGGGATGTGGGCATCACTGGCAAGGTCAACATTTATTGCCCATCCCCAATTGCCCTCGACCATTTCAGAGGGCAGTTAAAAGTCAACCGCAATGCTGTGGGTCTGCAGTCACATATCGGCCAGACCGGGTAAGGGCGGCAGATTTCCTTCACTAAAAGGATATTAGTGAACCAGATGGGTTTTTACAACAATCCGATAGTTTCATGGTCACCGTTACTGATACTAGCCTTTTTAGTCCATTTAGTTATTGGAACTTAAATTCCCCAGCTGCCGTGGTGGGATTTAAACTCATGTCTCAGGATCATTAGTCCAGACCTCTGGATTACTAGTCCAGTAACATAACCACCGTGCTACTGTACCCTCTGCGTCGGAAGGTTGTGGGTTCAAGTCCCACCCCAGAGACTTGAGCACAAAAATCTAGGCTGGCTCTCCAGTGTAATGCTGGGGGAGTGCCGCACTGTCGGAGGTGCCGTCTTTCAGATGAGATGTTAAACTGAGGCTCCGTCTGCCCTCTCAGGTGGACGTAAAGGATCCCATGGCACTATTCGAAGAAGAGCAGGGGAGTTCTCCCCGGTGTCCTGGGCCAATATTTATCCCTCAACTAATGTCGCTAAAACAGATGATCTGGTCATTATCACATTGCTGTTTGTGGGAGCTTGCTGTGCGCAAATTGGCCGTCGCATTTTCTACACTACAACAGTGACTACGCTTCAAAATGTACTTCATTGGCTGTAAAGCACTTTGGGACGTCCGGTGGTCGTGAAAGGCGCTATAAAAATGCACAATCTTTCTTTTCTTTACTCCAGAGTTGTTGGGTGCAGTGTCCAGGAGATCAATCTTCAATTCCTGGAGACTCCGGGTTAATCCTGGAGGGTTGGCAACCGTCGGCCTGAACCTGAACAATGGCCAGTGACCTCCCGACCCCGGCTCCGGAACACGGGCTCGCTCCGCCAACCTGCGTGCCCATTCGAGCACGTAACGGACGCGCGCAGGCGAGTTCCAGGCCGCAATCTCTGGCGGGTCTCAAAAAACGACGGATGGAAAACCCCGAGAGCTTCTACTGTTCCTCAATGAATTGAAACGCTGCAGGATTTAACCGCAGGCGTTCGTTTGCACAAACACGCCCGCTATCTGATAAACAGCGGCCTTGAATGAAAAGGAATGCCTAGAATGCAGAATCAGGTCTCAAAGTCCATGTCATTTCAGCACACAGAAACTGGGATTCCCAAGTGTTGTTGACAAGCCCCAATTGGTCACCTTGGCTAAAGCCTCTCGCTGCCAGCGCAATAAGGAGATGAAAGAGAGCCCGTCCACAACTGCCCGCAATAAAATGTTGCTTTTCAACCACAACAACCTGTATTTATATCGCGCCTTTGACGGGGTGAAACGTTCCAAAGTGCTGCACAGTCGCGATGTCGAGCAAAGTTTGATACTGAGCCACAGAAGGAAATATTAAGACGCTCCTTAAAACCTGTCCTAACAGGAGGAGGGAGAGGCGGAGAGGTTGAGGGAGGGAATTCCAGAGCTTAGGGCCCAGGCGGCTGAAGGCACGGCCGCCAGCGGTGGAGCGATGGAAAAATCGGTCAGAAGCCAGAACTGGAGGAGTGCAGAGACCTCGGGGAGGGTCGTAGGGCTGGAGGAGGTTACAGAGATAGGGAGGGGCGAGGAGGCCATGGAGGGAATTTGAGAAGGATGAGAATTTTTTTTTTTTTTTTTTTTTTTTTTTTTTTTTTTAAAAACGAGGTGTTGCGGAACCAATTGCCAATGTAGGTTCAATGAAGCAAGGTTGATAAGGAGTCGTTTTGGAGAGGCCGCAATGACCGTTGTTTCCACTGATACAAACTAAGGTTGTCTCATTCTGGTACATGCTTCATTTGGTTTCCACCACCCCCACACCCTCCACCACCACATAACTCAAGAGGATGTGGTTTATAATTTATTTTATTTCCGATGTAGAGGAAAAGCCTTAGTTGGTGCGCAGGGAATGTGTGCGTCCCCCAGACTGTTTCTGTTCCTCTTTGCTTCCAGTATTTATAAACAATGACTATTGTAGGTTTTTTTTATTCGTTCATGGGATGTGGGCGTCGCTGGCAAGGCCGGCATTTATTGCCCATCCCTAATCGCCCTTGAGAAGGTGGTGGTGAGCCGCCTTCTTGAACCGCTGCAGTCCGTGTGGTGAAGGTGCTCCCACAGTGCTGTTAGGGAGGGAGTTCTGGGATTCTGACCCAGCGACGATGAAGGATCGGCGATATATTTCCAAGTCGGGATGGTGTGTGACTTGGAGGGGAACTTGGAGGTGGTGGTGTTCCCATGCGCCTGCTGCCCTTGTCCTAGGTGGTAGAGGTCGCGGGTTTGGGAGGTGCTGCTGAAGAAGCCTTGGCGAGTTGCTGCAGTGCATCTTGTAGATGGGACACACTGCAGCCACAGTACGCCGGTGGTGGAGGGAGTGAATGTTTAAGATGGTGGATGGGGTGCCGATCAAGCGTACAGCTTTTTCCTGGATAGTGTTGAGCTTCTTGAGTGTTGTTGGAGCTGCACTCATCCAGGCAAGTGGAGAGTATTCCATCACACTCCTTACTTGTGTCTTGTAGATGGTGGAAAGACTTTGGGGAGTCAGGAGGTGAGACACTCGTCGCAAAATACCCAGCCTCTGACCTGCTCTTGTTGCCACAGTATTTATGTGGCTGGTCCAGTTAAGTTTCTGGTCAATGATGACCCCCTAGCTGTTGATGGTGGGGGATTCAGCAATGGTAATGCCATTGAATGTCATGGGGATGTGGTTAGACTGTTGGAGATAGTCATTGCCTGGCACTTGTGTGGCGTGAATGTTGCCTGCCACTTATCAGCCCAAGCCTGAACATCGTCCAGGTCTTGTTGCATGCGGGCATGGACTGCTTCATTATCTGAGGAGTTGTGAATGGCACTGAACACTGTGCAGTCATAAGCGAACATCCCCATTTCTGACCTTATGTTGGAGGGAACATCATTGATGAAGCAGCTGAAGATGGTTGGGCCTAGGACACTGCCCTGAGGAACTCCTGCAGCGATGTCCTAGGGCTGTGATGATTGACCTTCAACCATCTTCCTTTGTGCTAGGTATGACTCCAGCCAGTGGAGCGTTTTCCCCCCAATTCCCATTGACTTCAGTTTTACCAGGGCTCCTTGATGTCACACTTGGTCAAATGCTGCCTTGATGTCAAGGGCAGTCACTCTCACCTCACCTCAGGAATTCAGCTCCTTTGTCCATGTTTGGACCAAGGCTGTAATGAGGTCGGGAGCCGAGTGGTCTTGGCGGAACCCAAACTGGGCATCAGTGAGCAGGTTATTGGTGAGTAAGTGTCGCTTCATAGCACTGTCGATGACACCTTCCATCACTTTGCTGATGATTGAGAGTAGACTGATGGGGCACTAATTGGCTGGATTGGATTTGCCCTGCTTTTTGTGGGCAGGACATTACTGGGCAGTTTTCCACATTGTCGGATAGATGCCAGTGTTGTAGCTGTACTGGAACAGCTTGGCTAGAGGCGCGGCTAGTTCCGGAGCACAAGTCTTCAGCACGACAGCCGGGATGTTGTCGGGGCCCACAGCCTTTGCTGTATCCAGTGCGCTCAGCCGTTTCTTGATATCACGGGGAGTGAATCGAATTGGCTGAAGACTGGCCTCTGTGATGGTGGGGACCTGAGGAGGAGGCCGATATGGATCATCCACTTGGCACTTCTAGCTGAAGATGGTTGAAGATAGGGTTGTTACAGCAGAGCCTCGCAAACTTACCCTGAGAAAAGTTCTCTTTCCAATATAGGAACTGGATACCGAAGCTTATATATCAGCCTTTCCTCATTGGTAACTTTGCAGTACTGAGGGAGCGCCGCACTGTCGGAGGGGCGGTACTGAGGGAGCGCCGCACTGTCGGAGGGGCGGTACTGAGGGAGCGCCGCACTGTCGGAGGGGCGGTACTGAGGGAGCGCCGCACTGTCGGAGGGGCGGTACTGAGGGAGCGCCGCACTGTCGGAGGGGCGGTACTGAGGGAGCGCCGCACTGTCGGAGGGGCCGTCTTTCGGATGAGACGTTAAACCAAGGCCCCGTCTGCCCTCTCAGGTGGATGTAAAAGTTCCCATGGCTATTCAAAGAAAAGTTCCCCTCGGTGTCCCGGCCAATTATTATCCCTCAACCAACATCACTATAAACAGATTATCTGGTCAGTCATCTCATTGTGGGATCTTGCTGTGCGCAAAAGTGGCTGCCGCATTTCCTACATTACAACAGCGACTACGCTTCAAAAATACTTCGGCTGTAAAGAGCTTTGGGACGTGTTGAGGCCATGAAAGGCGTTATAGAAATTCAAGTTCTTTCATTCCATCATCCTGCCCCATGATTTCTACAAGAGAGGAACAGGAGAAGGCCGTTCAGCATCTCAAACCTGTTCCACCATTTAATGAATCATGGCTGATCTGTACCTTAACTCCCTTAGCATTGGGATATGGTCTCCGGACCACTGGGCAAGAGGTTCTGTGAAATGGGCGCATGGATGGACGAGTTTCCAGGGTCTCGGCCATCCTAGAATCAGGGAGCACTGGGAATATGGTCCAAGAGACCTGGCAATGGGTGGGCAGGGGTCAGAATCTGACCAGGTTTGGGGGTTGCGAGGATCTAGCAGTATTTGGAGGATGGGGACCAGGGGAAAAGTGCCTGAACTGACTTGAGTGTCTTTCGGGCCATCATAAACCCCCCACCGGTTAAGTCCCGTCTATCAACATCTGCCCCGATCCCCTGTAGCCTGTCACACCAGCCGGGACTCTTCACCCGCTCATCACACTGCCAGTCACCGCTGGCTTTCTGCCTTAAAGCAGCCAGTGCACCCTTAATGAGTTCACCTTCAACCTGTCTTCAATAAATATACATTTCCACCAACAAAGAAATATCACTTCTAAATCACTCAAACGCTCATTGTTTACACCATTTCCTAGGTTTTAAAAGAAAATTTCCTTCATCCCCAAAAAATACTTCAGTTGGAAAAGCTCTCTTACCTGAATTGTCCACCTGACTATTGAGGGCCAAGAAACCAGAGCTCTTGTCGACCTCAACACTTCACATATTTTAAACGAGACACACCTGAAATAAATCTTTGGGAATTCCATCTCCGGTTTGTTTCAAACACTTTTGGAGGTGGGGGGAATAAAATTATCAAAGAGATTCTCGAATCCTCACAGGACGAGGAGGTCACGCCCTTCAACCCTTCATCTCCTGGTTGCCTGCTGGGAAATTCCACAAACTGCACACGCTCAGAATGCACGGATTGCATTCGAGGGTTGCCAACTCTGATTGGACATTGTCCCTGGAGGTTTCATCACATGACCGCCTCCCTCCGACTACCCCCCGCCTCCACACTCCCACCATTGGTCAACAGACACGCCAATCCTGCCGGCGCCCCGCCTCCCCCAGCCAATTGGAAAGCTCAACAGGCTCTGCGTTACCTGATTGGATGATTCACAACTGTTAGTCAAACATCCTTCCCCACCCCCCCCACCTCTAATACTTTTATAATTAATAAAAAGAAAATTAAAAAGACAATTTATTTAATGCCCCTCTGAGGTTTCTCCTGGGTTTTTGCTGGCAGGAGTGTCCAGGAAACATAGAAAAATAGGAGCAGGAGTTGGCCATTCGGCCCTTCGAGCCTGCTCCATTCAATATGATCATGGCTGACCCTCTATCTCAATACCATATTCCCGTTCTCTCCCCATACCCCTTGATGCCTTTTGTGTCTAGAAATCTATCTATCTCCTTCTTACATATATTCAGTGACTTGACCTCCACTGCCTTCTGTGGTAGAGAATTCCACAGGTTCACGACCCTCTGGGTGAAGAAATTTCTCCTCATCTCAGTCCTAAATGTCCTACCCCGTATCCTGAGACTGTGACCCCTCGTTCTCGACCCCCCAGCCAGAGGAAACATCCTCCCTGCCTCCAGTCTCTCTAGCCCTGTCAGAATTTTATATGTTTCAATGAGATCCCCTCTCATTTCTTCTAAACTCTCGTGAATACAGGCCTAGTCGACCCAATCTCTCCTCATACGACAGTCCTGCCATCCCAGGAATCATGGAGGTTAATCTTCAAATTCTGGAGACTCCAGGGCGATCCCAGAGAGTTGGCAACCCTGGTTACCCTGGAAGGGAGTGTGGGTTGGAGAACTTGTGCAGTCCTTCCTCCAACCCATGCTCTCTTCTGGTCTTTAACTGTCGCCCACCTGCTTTGGTTCCGTCTCCCTGAATTCAGAATCCGTGTCCTCAGTTACAAATCGCTCCTTAGCCCCACCCGGCCTCTGTGAGCTTCTCTAGCCCTGCACCTCTCCGACACGGGAATTCTCTCCATCTCTTGACCCCCATCTCCACCTCAATGTTCCTTAACTGGTGCAAAGAAGACTTGCATGTCTCCAGCGCCTTTCACCAACTCAGGATGTCTCAAAGCACTTTACAGCACTTTGAAGTGAAGTCACTGCTGTAATGTAGGAAACGCGGCAGCCAATTTGCGCACAGCAAGCTCCCACAAACAGCAACGTGATAATGACCAGATAATCTGCTTTTAGTGATGTTGGTTGAGGGATAAATATTGGCCCCAGGACACCGGGGAGAACGCCCCTGCTCTTCTTCGAAATACTGGCCGTGGGATCTTTTACATCCATCTGAGAGAGCAGTCTAGGTTTAACGTCTCATCCAAAAGACGGCACCTCCGACAGTGCAGCACTCCCTCAGCACTGCACTGGAGTGTCAGCCTGGATTTTTGTGTTCGAGTCCCTGGAGTGGGACTTAAACCCACAACCTTCTAACTCAGAGGCGAGAGTGCTGCCCACTGAGCCACGGGCTGACAACTAACCTTTCAGCCATCTAGGTCCACATTGTCTGGAGCTTCCACCTTGAGTCTCTTTGCCGTGGTACTTCCCTCCTCACTGCCACAAGCCTACTGGAAACAACAACAAAGACTTGCATTTATGTAACGCCTTCAACGTGGGGAAAAACCTCCCACGGCGATTCACAGAGACGCAATCAGGCTAAAATGGATGCTGAGGCAAAGAAGGAGATACTAGGAGGGGTGACTAATAGCCTGGCCTAAGAGTTGGGCTTTGAGGAGGATCTTAAAGGAAGGGAGAGAGGTGGAGAGGGAGCTGGGTTCAGAGAGGGAATTCCTGAGTTTAGGTCCTGGACGGCTGAAGACACGGCCACCAATGGTGGAGAGAAAGTAGGAGGGGGATGTGCAAAAGAGAAAAACAACTTGTGCTTTATTGAGATTTGACAGGCGACGATGCCACAGTGATCTGCCAGTGAAGGAGAAAGTTCATCGTACAGTAGTAACAATGAAAAAAAGGAAGACTTGCATTTCTATCGCGCCTTTCACGACCACCGGACGTCCCAAAGCGCTTTACAGCCAATGAAGTACTTTTTGAAGTGAAGTCACTGTTGTAATGTGGGAAACGCGGCAGCCAATTTGCGCACAACAAGCTCCCACAAACAGTAATGTGATAAATGACCGGATAATCTGTTTTTGTTATGTTGATTGAGGGATAAATAATGGCCCCAGGACACCGGGGAGAACTCCCCCCTGCTCTTCTTCGAAATAGTGCCCACGGGATCTTTTACATCCACCTGAGAGAGCAGACGGGGCCGAGGTTTAACGTCTCATCCGAAAGACAGCACCTCCAATGAGGTCCAAACGTAGCAGCGATGCAGACTGAAGGTTACCGCTTGACTCCAAGGATTAAGTCGGTGAATGTGGTTAACATTTCAAAGCAAGTCTGGTTTGCAAACGGTCGGTCGAGTGTCAGATACATTTCAAACGCTACCTTGTAAGCATCTCATCAACCTCCCGTCTTCAGGCACTTCTATTGAAGGCCGAACACTCTGGTTTCTATTGGGAGTTAATGCCTGGTCTCCGTCTTTCCGGAGAGATTAAGGAGCTTAAATTATCTGTGCACTGGTGTGGAAACATATTTTAATGTGTTTAGCCAGCTTATTCCTCGGAGCAGCTCAGGAGTCAAGGCAACTCAGATCTATGAGGTAAAAATACTTGCTTCTCTGCCTGAGGCTCTTAAAGAAATTCTTGATGCAATTATTGATATTTTTTTCAATGCATAAAGCTGAATTTATTTTTCCTCCCCCCCCTCCCCCCGCCCAACATTTATAGAAAGAAGGTTTTACCCTTTCTCTCCGGCTCGCTCTGCCAATCCTTCCTTCGCTCAAACCAGCCAACTCAGCATCGACCAGGGATATAATGTGGGAAACTCCACCAGCCTTACAACCCTCCGAGATCTCCGCGCTCCTCCAATTCTGGCCTCTTGCTCATCCCCGATTTTCATCGCACCACCGTTAGTTTCCTAGGCCCGAAACTCTGGAATTCTCTCCCTAAACCTCTCCGCCTCGCTACCTCTCTCTCCTCCTTCAAGACGCTCCTTAAAACCGACCTCTTTGACCAAGCTTTTGGTCGCCTGTCCTAATATCTCCTTATGTGGCTCGGTGTTAAATTTTATTCGATAATCGCTCCTGTGCAGTGCCTCGGGAGGTTTTACTATGTTAAAGGCGCTGTATAAATGCAAGTTGTTGTTGTTGAACCGAAGGGCAGATTCACTGTTCCCGCATCCCAGCATGCCTGACGGGAGGAACGGTCGGACAATCAGCAATGTCGCTCAATCTCGGACCAAGAGCAGACAATCTGCGCACAGCAAGATCCCAACACCCGGACTTCAAATCCATAAAATCTCCACCGCCCCGCCCCCCCATAGTGCCGTGTTTCAAAGTTGACAGATCTTGACGTACAAATTGGATTACATCAAAAACAACAACGTGTATTTATATAGCGCCTTTAACGTAGTAAAACGTCCCAAGGTGCTTCACAGGAGCGATTATCGAATATAATTTGACACCGAGCCACATCATGAGATACTAGGGACAGGTGACCAAAAGGTTGGTCAAAGGGGCAGGTTTTAAGGAGCCTCTTACAGGAGGAGAGAGAGGCGGAGAGGTTTAGGGAGGGAATTCCAGAGCTCGGGGCCCAGGCGGCTGAAGGCACGGCCGCCAATAGTGGAGCGATTAAAATCGGGGATGTTCAAGAGGCCAGAATTGGAGGAGCGCAGAGATCTCGGAGGGCTGTAGGGTTGGAGAAGGTTACAGAGATAGGGAGGGGCGAGGCCATGCAGTGATTTGAAAACTTAGCAGTGGCCATCAACTGAAGCTAAGTTAAAAACTGTCTCATGGAGCCGGGGGGAAGAAGGAGTGCTCCTCCCGGCTCCACTGCACGCCTGCAGGCCGTGATCACCCCCACCCCACCACCCACCCCCGCTCCCCCTCCCTCGGCCCTCACCTGAGGCCTGAAATCAGGGCCTGCGAAAGAGGCTGGCATTTAGACGAGGCCTGAGGCCTGATTTCAGGCCTGCCTCAGGCCTCTCTTTTGGGGCTCGATCTTTCATCCTCTTATCTCTGATGTTTACACCGATACACAAACCGATCATGACACTGGACCCACAGTCCACGTAGACCCAAGAGTGGGTGGGGTGGGGTGAGGAGGGGAGGAGCGTGCTGGTGGTAATTCCATGCTGCGAATACCTCTCCCTCTATGTAAAGAGTTGTCTGTGAGTCTTTTGAGCAACCCACATACACTTACCAAGGACATACAATTCTCACCACACCCTCTGTAGCTATTTTTCACCGGCATGAATGAAAACATTGTTGTGGTCGTTTTAACTGCTTTTTTTTAAAAAACTGCGGGCGATCAGCCAATCGAAAGCCGGAAATGTTGAAGCCCAGCAGCCGCTACAGGAACATTCAATCTCACAACGGCAGAGAAAGACGGCCAAGGCTTTTTATCAGTTTGCCAATCACAGTGTAAAGACACAGGAATACGCAGCGCTAATAAGAACATAAGAAATAGGAGCAGGAGTCGGCCATTCGGCCCCTTGAGCCTGCTCCGCCATTCAATGAGATCATGGCTGATCTGATCTTGGCCTCAATTCCACTTTCCACCCACCCCACCCCCCGCTCCCCATAACCCTTGACTCGCCTGTAGCTCAACTATTTGTCTCTCTCTGTCTTGAATATATTCACTGACTCCGCCTTTACAGCTCGCTCTCTGGGGTAGAGAATTCCAAAGATTCACCACTCTCTGAGAGAAGAAATTCCTCCTCATCTCCGTCTTAAATGGGTGACCCCTTATCCTGAAATTAGACGTAAGAAAACTACTAGGCACTTGGTCTGAGTATTAAACAAGGCTTTAATCAACTGTTTCCCAACATGGAGATCTAGTTGTGTCCTTCACTAGCTCCTGTTAAAGAATGTCCTGAGCAAGCTGGGCCCAAACCCGAATATTTATACTCTCCCTGCACAGCGCCACCAGCAGGCCGCCCAGTATCATTGCATAGCCATTTCCATACGAATGACAAGATTCATGTCACCCCCTAGTTCTAAAAGAGACCAGTCAGGTTGACAGGGCAGAAGGAGGCCATTTGGCCCTATGTTTTCTGCACTCATATCTTCGCTCTCTTCCCTTATACAATGGTGTAAAGCGGTGGAATCATTGGCAGGACACGACAGTGAACACTCCATCCGTGGCCAATGACCATTGATTGATGAATGAATCAATACAAACAGCTTCCAGCATCTCCCGGGGGAGCCTGTTCCATAGATTGGCCACTCGCTCACTGAAATGGCTGTTTCCGCAGATTAGCTTTCAAATAAGTGGATGGATTTTGTTGTTTTTATATCTTCGCACTCTTCCCTTGGAGGGAGCAGTGCGAAGTGCTGGAAGGATCCGCGGTCTGACAGGCTGCGGCGTCAACGCTCCTTCCATGGCCGTAAGCATCTTTATACCAGTCGATGAGGTTGCGGGGCGCGCGGGGGGAGCGTTAGTTCTATACAAGGGGAGGGTTTTATGGGTTCCCACAGCCCATATGATGGGGGGGGAACACCCACACCCACTGGATGTCATCCCAGCATTTATTGCCCATCCCTAGTTGCCCTTGAGAAGGTGATGGTGAGTCACCGCCTTGACAACTGAGTGGCCATTTCAGAGGGCAGTTAAGAGTCAACCACATTGCTGTGGGTCTGGAGTCAGATATCGGCCAGACCGGGTCAGGGCGGTAGATTTCCTTCCCTAAAGGCCATGAGTGAACCAGATGGGTTTTTACGGCAATCCAGTAGTTTCATGGTTACCATTACTGATACTAGCAATTATTCCACATTTAGTTAATTAACTGAATTTAAATTCCCCAGCTGCCGTGGTGGGATTTGAACTCACGTCTCTGGATCATTAGTCCAGGCCTCTGGATTACTAGCCCAGTAACATAACCACTGTGCTCCCGTTCCCAGCCCTTGTATAGAACTAACACCACCCCCACGCCCCCCCGCACCCGCCCTCATCGACTGGTATAAAGATGCTTACAGCCATGGAAGAATTGTTCACGTCGCAGCCTGTCAGACTGTTCAGACTGTGAGTGCTGCACTGTCGGAGGTGCCGTCTTTCAGATGAGATGTTAAACCGAGGCCCCGTCTGCTCTCTCAGGTGGACGTAAAAGATCCCACGGGCACTATTTTGAAGAAGAGCAGGGGAATTCTCCCCGGTGTCCTGGCCCAATATTTATCCCTCAATCAACAAAAAAACCAGATGATCTGGTCATTATCACGTTGCTGTTTGTGGGAGCTTGCTGTGCGCAAATTGGCTGCCGCGTTTCCCACATTACAACAGTGACTCCACTTCAAAAATGCTTCATTGGCTGTAAAGCGCTTTGAGACGTCCGGTGGTCGTGAAAGGTGCTATAGAAATGTAAGTCTTTCTTTTCTTTAATTGGAGCTGGATCTCCAGTCTCGATTGGCCAGGACTGTCTGGAGTGAGGTTTGAACTCTGCACCTTCTGAACCAGAGGCGGGAATGCTATCACTGAAGAAAGACTTGCATTTCTCCAGCGCCTTTCACCACCTCAGGACATCCTAAAGCGCTTTACAACCAATTAATAGTTTTGAAGTGTAGTCACTGTTGTAATGTAGGAAATGCAGCAACCAATTTGCGCACAGCAAGATCCCACACACAGCAATGCGATCAGCTGTTTTTTTAGTGACATTGGTTGAGGGATAAATATTGGCCCCAGGACACCGGGGAGAACTCCCCCCTGCACCTGTATGAATAGCATCCACCTGAGAGGGCAGACGGGGCCTCGGTTTAACGTCACATCTGAAAGACAGCACCTCCGACAGTGCGGCGCTCCCTCAGCACTGCACTGGGAGTGTCAGCCTAGATGTTTGTGCTCAAGTCTCTGGAGTGGGACTCGAACCCACAACCTTCTGACTCAGAGGCAAGAGAGTGCTGCCCACTGAGCCTTAACTGACACAAGGAGGCCATTCAGCCCATCGGAACAGTACTTCACCTGGAGCTATCTACTCTGAACCCATCTCAAGAGATCAAGGGATATGGGGATCGGGCGGGAAAGTGTTGAGGTAGAAGATCAGCCATGATCTTATTGAATGGCGGAGCAGGCTCGAGGGGCCGAATGGCCGACTCCTGCTCCTAATTCTTATGTTCTGAGGTTCTTCCTACCTTTTTGCAATATTGAGAATAACTTCAATCTAACTTGACCTGGTTTTGGAACTTCATCTTTACAAGTACATCACGATAAACACCATCCACTGGACCCTCTTCAGGAATCGACTGGGAAATAAATATCTGCTTTATATCATTTTGGGACCTTTCGCCCCCCCCCACCTTTATTAGTTGCTTTGTTTGTGATCTATTGTCTAAAAACAACCAAAGTTATAGAAAAGTAATGTCAGGTTTGATGCTGATTTACTTCAAAGAGTTGGAAGAGCTGCTGAGAGTGAGTCACTTCCTGAGTGTATCTCCCCAGGATGACTATCCCAGGACACGGCAGCTGATTTGTATCTACAGGCTAAATATTTCCCAACTGCAGACAAGTCAGTGCCCGTCAAATAGAAAATCTGCCTGTTCATTGCTTCAGGGGAACACCCGAGTCAAGAGCCGATTCATCGGAAATTTCCACGGTTCATCAGTCCCTCAAAGCCACCAGATGAAATGTCATGGAGAAAGGAAGGACATGCCTTTATAGAATGCCCTTCACATCCCCAGGACGTTAAATTACTCTCGAAGCGCACCCACCGCTGTTTTGTAGGCAAATGCGGCAGCCATTTTGCGCCACAGCAAGGTCCCACGAACAGCAGGGGACCAGCTTTTTTCGGTGGTGTTGCTTGAGGCCCTAAGCTCTGGAATTCCCTCCCTAAACCTCTCCGCCTCTCACTCCTCCTTTAAACCGACCTCTTTGACCCTGTCCTAATACCTCCTTATGTGGCTCGGTGTCAAATTTAGTTTGATAATCGCTCCTGTGAAGTGCCTTGGGACGTTTTACTAGGTTAAAGGCGCTATATAAATGCAAGTTGTTGTAGCTCCTCCAATCGTGTTTCCCTGCCCTTTTGTCCCTAGTTTTTCATATCATTCCTTTCCCAACGCTTATCCAATTCCCGTTTGCCATACAATCGTGTCTCTCCTGCCTGGCATCCAGGCTGAATCTGGACTCACACTGCCACTGCATTCCACTCGACCCTGTGTTGACCTTTACAGCCCACATCCTGTCTGTCGTCCTCCCAGTTCACCCACGCCATTGCATTCAAGAGCTTCAGAGCCAATGACACCATCCTCCCCAAATCCACAAACCTGAAAGTCCAGGAAAGCTGAGTGGACAAACTGAGAAGCTTCAGGGTGACTCATCCAAATTCACTCCAGTTGCATCACACATCACCTCTGGCACTGTTTCCGATGATATTAATTTGCGAATGGCTCATTTTTTAGTAATATCAATGCTCGCAAGCTATCACTGAAACAGATTATCTGGTCCATTATCTCATTGCTGTTTGTGGGATCTTGCTATGCGCACATTACAACAGTGACTACACTTCAAATTCTATTAAATCTCCCTTCAACCTTCTCTGCTCCAAGGAGAACAATCCCATTGTCCTCTTTCTTCTCACGTTGCGCAGGAACATTCCAAGGTGTGTTTCACGTACAATGGTGCACTGTTATTACTGGAGGAAAATGCAACGGGCACTTTTACGCACAAGCAAGCTCCCACAAACCAGCAAATGGGATAAATGACCCGTCAGTCGATTCTGGCGTTGTGTGTGAAGTTATGAGCGTCAGCTAGGACACCAGGAGATCTCCCCTTGCTCTTATTTCAGTTTATGTGCTCAAGCTGTGGCGTTGGGGCTTGATCCCACAACAGTAATAACAACTTGTGTTTACACAGCACCTTTAATGTAGTAAAACATCCCGCAGTGCTTCACAGGAGCGATTATCAAACAAAATTTGACAGCAAGCCACAGAATGAGATATTCGGACAGGTGACCAAAAGCTTGGTCAAAGAGGTTGGTTTTAAGGAGCAACTTCAAGGAGGAGAGAGAGGTTTGGAGAGGTGGAGAGGTTTAGGGAGGGAATTCCAGAACTTGGGGCCCAGGCAGCTGAAGGCACGGCCGCCAATGGTGGAGCGATGGAAATCGGGGGATGCGCAAGAGGCCAGAATTGGAGGAGCGCAGTGATCTCGGGGGGCTGTGGGGTTGGAGGAGGTTACAGAGATAGGGAGGGGGGCGAGGAGGCCATGGAGGGATTTGAAAACAAGGGGGAGAGAATTTTGAAACCAAGGTGTTGCGGGACTGGGAGCCAGTGTAGGTCAGCGAGCGGTGGGGGTGATGGGCGAACGGGACTCGGTGGGAGTTAAGATTCGGGGGCCGCAGAGCTCAAGGTTTACAGAGGATGCAAGGTGGGAGAGCGGCCAGGAGAACGTTGGAACAATCTTCTGCGAGGTGGGAGTGCATGGTTGGAATCGGAATGGAGCCATATCCTGGGGTGAGGGCTGTCAAGGCCCATGGGAATTTGGGTCTCAGATAGTGATTGGTGGTGGAGGCGGGGAAGAGATTGACATCTTTATGTTGCTGGGTGCCACACGGGAGCTGCCAATACCAAATAAACAAAGTAAAGTTGCCGCAAGTATTTCATAACTACAGATTTTGCTCGAGGCCACTTATTACAGTGACTGAATCAATCGAATTCCATTTCTTTCTCAAGGTATTTTTTTAGGGACTCAGGTCTCTGAAAAGTGAAAATCAGAGGCCCTGATTTTAGCGAGTTGGAAAAATGAATGTCCCTGGAAAAAAATACCTCACATGGTAACGACCGTCTCTTGGATCATCCTCCTACCTGAACAGTGAAAGAAAGAAAGACTTGCATTTATACAGCGCCTTTCACATCCTCAGGACGTCCCAAAGCGCTTTACAGCCAATGAAGTACTTTTGAAGTGTAGTCACTGTTGTAATGTAGGAAACGCGGCAGCCAGTTTGCGCACAGCAAGCTCCCACAAACAGCAACGTGATAATGACCAGATCATCTGTTTTAGAAATAACAACAGAAAATGCTGGAAAAACTCAGCAGGCCAGGCAGCATCTGTGGAGAGAAACACGAAGGGTCTGATAAAGGGTCTTCAACCTGAAATGTTGACTGTTTCTCTCTCCACCGATGCTGCCTGGCCTGCTGAGTTTTTCCAGCGTTTTCTGTTGTTATTTCGGATTTCCAGCATCCGCAGTATTTTGCTATCGTATCTGTTTTAGATGTTGATTGAGCGATAAATATTGGCCCCAGGACACCGGGGAGAAGTCCCCTGCTCTTCTTCCAATAGTGCCGTGGGATCTTTTACGTCCACCTCATCCAAAAGACGGCACCTCCGACAGTGCGGCACTCCCTCAGTACTGCCCCTCCGACCGTGCAGCACTCCCTCAGTACTGCTCCTCCGACAGTGCAGCGCTCCCTCAGTACTGACCCTCCGACAGTGCAGCGCTCCCTCAGTACTGCCCCTCCGACAGTGCAGCGTTCCCTCAGTACTGCCCCTCCGACAGTGCAGCGCTCCCTCAATACTGACTCTCCGACAGTGCAGCACTCCCTCAGTACTGCTCCTCCGACAGTGCAGCGCTCCCTCAGTACTGCTCCTCCGACAGTGCAGCGTTCCCTCAGTACTGCCCCTCCGACAGTGCAGCGCTCCCTCAATACTGACTCTCCGACAGTGCAGCACTCCCTCAGTACTGCTCCTCCGACAGTGCAGCACTCCCTCAGTACTGCTCCTCCGACAGTGCAGCGCTCCCTCAGTACTGACCCTCCGACAGTGCAGCGCTCCCTCAGTACTGCCCCTCCGACAGTGCAGCGCTCCCTCAATACTGACCCTCCGACAGTGCAGCGCTCCCTCAGTACTGCTCCTCCGACAGTGCAGCGCTCCCTCAGTGCTGCCCCTCCGACAGTGCAGCGCTCCCTCAGTACTGACCCTCCGACAGTGCGGCGCTCCCTCAGTACTGCTCCTCCGACAGTGCAGCACTCCCTCAGTACTGACCCTCCAACAGTGCAGCGCTCCCTCAGTACTGCCCCTCCGACAGTGCAGCACTCCCTCAGTACTGCCCCTCCGACAGTGCGGCGCTCCCTCAGTACTGACCCTCCGACAGTGCAGCGCTCCCTCAGTACTGCCCCCTCCGACAGTGCAGCACTCCCTCAGTACTGCTCCTCCGACAGTGCAGCGCTCCCTCAGTACTGCCCCTCCGACAGTGCGGCGCTCTCTCAGTACTGCCCCTCCGACAGTGCGGCGCTCCCTCAGTACTGCCCCTCCGACAGTGCGGCGCTCCCTCAGTATTGCCCCTCCGACAGTGCGGCGCTCCCTCAGTACTGCCCCTCCGACAGTGCGGCGCTCCCTCAGTACTGCCCCTCCGACAGTGCGGCGCTCTCTCAGTACTGCCCCTCCGACAGTGTGGCGCTCCCTCAGTACTGCCTCTCCGACAGTGCGGCGCTCCCTCAGTACTGCCCCTCCGACAGTGCGGCGCTCCCTCAGTACTGCCCCTCCGACAGTGCGGAGCTCCCTCAGTACTACCCCTCCGACAGTGCGGCGCTCCCTCAGTACTGCCCCTCCGACAGTGCGGAGCTCCCTCAGTACTACCCCTCCGACAGTGCGGCGCTCTCTCAGTACTGCCCCTCCGACAGTGCGGCGCTCCCTCAGTACTGCCCCTCCGACAGTGCGGCACTCCCTCAGCACTACCCCTCCAACAGTGTGGCGCTCCCTCAGTACTGCCTCTCCGACAGTGCGGCGCTCCCTCAGTACCGTCCCTCCGACAGTGCAGCGCTCCCTCAGTACTGCCCCTCCGACAGTGCGGCGCTCCCTCAGTACTGCCCCTCCGACAGTGCGGCGCTCCCTCAGTACTGCCCCTCTGACAGTGCAGCACTCACTCCGGAGTGGGGACTTGAACCCACAACCTTCTGACTCCGAGGCGAGAGAGAGAGCTCAGCTACAGTAAATATCCAACAAGACGTAAAAGGTGAAAGCGAAGGTTGCCTCCTTAATCGATGGTCCTCAATCGGAAAAGATTACCTGTGAGCTTCAGGTGGGGGACGTGGAACATCAGCCCAGAGTGTCAGAGGTAAAAATAGAACAATCATCTTAAACCGATTTTGAATGACAGTCGACTCTGAACTCTTGCTGGTCTCACCAAGAGCCCTTAGGCTGTCTTCAGTTTAAGTTTAGCAGCAGAGACTAGCATCGTTAAGACAATTAGCAAGAGCACTCAATTCTTCTTCTTCTTAGGCAGTCCCTCGGAACCGAGGATGACTTGCTTCCACATTAAAAATGAGTTCTCAGGTGACTGATGAGTCCAATGCGGGACCTACAGTCTCTGTCACAGGTGGGGCAGACGGTGGTTGAAGGGGCGGGTGGGTGGGGTGCTTGGGTTGACGTGCGCTTCTTTATACTTCACTGAGCTGTTATACTTGCATTGGAGGCAGTTCAGAGACGAATCACATGGTTAATTCCAGAGATGAGGGGGTTGACTTATGAAGAAAGGTTGAGCAAGTTGGGCCTATACTCATTGGAGTTTAGAAGAATGAGAGGTGATCTTATTGAAACATATAAGATACTGAGGGGGCTCGACAGGGTAGAGGCAGAGAGGATGTTTCCCCTCGTGGGGAAATCTGGAACTCGGGGGCACAGTCTCAGAATAAAGGGTCGCCCTTTTAGAACTGAGATGAGGAGGAATTTCTTCTCTCAGAGGGTCGTAAATCGATGGAATTCTCTGCCCCAGAGAGCTGTGGAGGCTGGGTCATTAAATACATTTAAGGTGGAGAGAGACAGATTTTTGCAAGATAAGGGAGTGAAGGGTTATGGGGAGCGGGCAGGGAAGTGGCTTTGAGCCCAAGATCAGCCATGATCTTATTGAATGGCGGCGCAGGCTCGAGGGGCCAAGTGGCCTATTCCTGCTCCTATTTCTTATGTTCTAATGTTCTTACTGAAACAGTGGACATATCAGAGAACATGACACCAGATAAATAGGAAGCTTTTTCCCGCAGAAGGAACTTGTCCAGGATGGATCTTTTGCATTTGAGGAAGCAAAGCTGCGCACCCAGCTAAACAATTGGCTTTCATTGAATGACAATACTTTGCTAAACAAAGATCAGCAAATGATCATTGCTAAAGGATATAGAGATGGAAATATGTTTCAAATAGGGATGAGGATAAGACAAAATGCAATCTTTACCATTGCAAGAACAATTAAGAACAAACTAGTAAAACTGAAAATAAAATTTACAAACCTAACAGAGGTCTTACAGATTTTGAAAGAATTCGACAGGGTAGACGTAGAGAAGATGTTTGCACTTGTGGGGGAGACCAGAACTAGGGGCCATCAATATAAGATAGTCACTAATAAATCCAATCGGGAATTCAGGAGAAACTTCTTTACCCAGAGAGTGGTGAGAATGTGGAACTCGCTACCACAGGGAGTGGTTGAGGCGACTATTATAGATGCATTTAAGGGGAAGTAAGATAAACTCATGAGGGAGAAGGGAATAGAAGGATATGCTGATGGGTGAGATGAAGAGGGTGGGAGGAGGCTGGTGTGGAGCAGAAACACCGGCACAGACCAGTTGGGCCAAATGGCCTGTTTCTGAAGGATGTTCCCGATGGCGGGGGAGTCCAGAACCAGGGGTCACAGTCTAAGGATAAGGGGTAAGCCATTTAGGATAGAGATGAGGAGGAATTTCTTCACCCAGAGAGTGGTGAACCTGTGGAATTCTCTACCACAGAAGGCAGTTGAGGCCAACTTATTAAATATATTCAAGAAGGAGTTAGATATATTTCTTAAGGCTAAAGAGATCAAGGGATATGGGGAGAAAGCAGGGACAGGGTACTGAATTTGGATGATCAGCCATGATCTCATTAAATGGCGGAGCAGGCTCGAGGGGCCGAATGGCCTATTCCTGCTCCTATCTTCTATGTTTCTATGTTTCTGTGCTATACATTCTATGTAATTCTATGTACAGTAATTCCATGTAGATGTTTGTGACTGATAAACCAATAACGTAGAAAGTGGGGAATTTTCTAATAATTTTATTCTTCCAACATTCCCACAAGTCCACTTCAGTGCAGCACGGTGTAAGAATAGGTATGCCACGTGGAGCAGCTGTAATAAGCATTTCCGAATATAAAACACGCACACACTAAACTAATTCTGGAGTATCTGTCAGAGGTCACACACAGGATGAGGTCAGTGTGTGGTGGTCTAACAGAGGTGACTTACTAACAGATCATGGGAAGAGATGAGAAATGTAATGGGTATCGGGCCAGATAGTCTGGAGATAGAATAGGAATACAAAGAGTGAATAGAATTAGCTGTGAGATGTCCTGAAAGGAGATAAAGAAGTAAAGGGGAGAGAGCTCGAGATTTCCACTCCCCTTTGTGTGAAGAAGTGCTTCCTGACATCACCCCTGCACGGCCTGGCTCTAATTTTAAGACTATTTTCCCCCACCAGAGGAAATAGTCTCTCTCAATCTACCCTATATAATCCTTTAATCATCATAAACACCTCAATTATATCATTTCTTAATCTTCTATACACAAAGGAATTCAAGCCAAGTCCGCGCAACTAGTTTCATGATCAATGGTAAAAAATAAAAATACAGGAAACTTTGGTTTATCCGGAGGTTGTATGGCCGGAAACCTAGATCTAACGGCAGAAATCAGCAGCCGTTTTGTTAGGTTTTTTTTTCTTTTTTTTTCTTCTCCTAGCATTTAAAAAAAAAGTCAGTCTCTGGAAAGTCTCTCTGAAGCTGTTGCTAAGCTACAGAGACGCTTCCAAGGTACGGGCCGACTGTTTACAAGCTGTTGCTAAGCAACAGTGTTTGTTGTCAGATACGGAGATGAAAACCTCTGTATCCTTCAACATTAGCGCTGGTCTGTCCGGAAGTTTTCATAGATCGGCATCACGCCGGTCCCGTCGGTGCTGGATGTTGCGAAGTTTCCTGTAGCAATGAATTGATTTTGTTTTTGCCTCAAACTTCACTTGAATACATTGATCAGAAGGTCACCTGAATAGGCACTTTCATTAACACAGAGAGACAATAAATAGCTTTGTGAAGCTCCACCTAGGTTGCGTCACTTATGGGAATTTCAAAACCTTTCACTGGCCCAAGGCTATTTACAGTGGATCATATTTTCAAGTAATGCTGGAATGAATTAACTCACTTGTTTCATCATACTGAACCGCCACTGAATTCTTCAGTCAGAATCTAAGCACCGACAAAAATATGTTCTATTTTGCCATTGCATGTTGTTGTCATGTTTGCTCCGACCTCATATCCGCTCCATCGCGAAGACCGCACATTTCCACCTCTGTAACATCGCCCGTCTCCGCCCCTGCCTCAGCTCATCCGCTGCTGAAACCCTCATCCAGGCCTTTGTTACCTCGAGACTTGACTATTCCAACGCACCCCTGGCTGACCTCCCGCGTTCTACCCTACGTAAACTTGAGCTTATCCAAACCTCGGCTGCCCGTGTCCTAACAGGCACCAAGTCCCGCTCACCCATCTCGCTGACTTACATTGGCTCCCAGTTAAGCAACACCTCGATTTTAAAATTCTCAACATTTATTTTAAAATCTCTCCACGACCTCGCCCCTCCCTATCTCAGCAACCTCCTCCAGCCCTACAATCCCCCGAGATCTCTGCACTCCGCTGATTCTGACCTCTTGAAACATCCCCAATTTTAATTGCTCCACCATTGGCGGCCGTGCCTTCAGCTGCCTGGGTGCTAAAATCTGGAATTCCCTCCCTAAACCTCTCCGCCTCTCTTTCCTCCTTTAAGACGCTCCTTAAAATCTACCTCTTTGACCAAGTTTTTGCTCATCGCTACATAAACGTAAGCTGTTGTTGTTGTGTCTGTGTCATGCAAAACTTAAAGAATTCACCAGAGTCTGGTACAATCTGGCTGGGCCTGTGCACCTCACTTCCTGCATATTAATGTCGAATAATGTCACCGAGTGGCAGCATGTCGATGTGAAATAGAAGGTGGGTAAAGGATAGATCCAGAGGGAATGGTGCGGGGGCGGGAAGAGAAGCCATTGCAGGTGATTCTCTGAGTATGACTGGATAGGTAGGAATGGAACCAGGAGAGGGCAGTCCCACCCAGCTGGACACCCAATGGCCGAGAGGTGTTGCAGGCTCCCTGGGTCTTGGGTAAGATGGGTTCATTGCGTGGTTGGCACCATGGAAGAGCCAAGTGACATGAATCAACTGAGCAGCCTGTGGGTGGCGCTGCGCAGGGAGAGTATAAATACCCGGGCACGGGCCCAGCTTGTGCAGGACATTCTTAACAGGAACTAGTGAAGGACACAACTAGACCTCCATGTTGTAAAACAGTTGATTAAAGCTTTGTTTAACGCTTAGACCAAGTGCCTAGTAGTTTTCTTATGTCACCAAGGTTTAAAAGTGGCATATTGATGGAACTGGTTGCATTCATTTGCCGAACGTCATCAAGTCAATTCCTATCGTTCCTCTCACTTACAAATAACACAGGCTCCAGGAGAGATTGAACCACAAAAGCTTACTGCACAGGAGGAGGCTCAATCATGCCTGCGTTATCCCTTTGCTACAACTTATACAGTCAGATGTTGCCCTCCTTCATGCCTTTGTTATCTCCAGACTCAACTATTCCATTGCCCTCCTGACCAGCTTCTGCAAACTGAAGCTCATCCAAAACTCTGCTGTCCATATACTAATGGGCACCCCTTCTCTCATCACCCACTGTGCTCACTGACCTACATTGGCACCCGGTCCTCAAATTTAAAATTCTCATCATGGTGTTCAAATCCCTCCATGGCCTCGCCTCTCCCTGTCTCTGTAACCTCCTCCAGCCCTACAAACCTCCGAGATCTCTGCGTCCATCCTGTCCTCTTGAGCATCCCCGATCTCCATTGCTCCACCATTGGCGGCCGTGCCTTCAGCTGCCTGGGCCCTAAGCTCTGGAATTCCCTCCCTAAACCTCTCCACCTCTCTCTCCTCCTTTAAGACGCTCCTTAAAACCGACCTCTTTGACCGTCACCTGTCCTAGTACAGGTTGACTATCCCTTATCCGAAAACCTTGGGACCAGCTGTGTTTCGGTTTTCGGAAATTTTCGGATTTCAGAAGGTATTATTTCAGACTGGGAAACTCTGAACATTAAATTAATTTGGTAATTAGTATTTGTATTTAATATAAATTTTAAAAGTTCAGGCTACCTCTTGCGACTGTTCCGTGTCTCATTCCCCTTCCTGCTTCTCTGAATTCCTTGACTTAGTGGGGGTCTGTGGTTCGACTGCCACCGCCAGTTGTGGGAAAGCCAGATATCGGCTGACTCCTACGCTAAGCTGGCCCGCAAATCAGGTCAGGGGGGGAGAAAAGAATATTGGACGGGCCGCTGCAGCTATCGGACGGGCCGCTGTATTGTTGGGTTCACTCTCCCGGTACCTCCTTCACACTGCCCGGCTCGGCCTGCAATCTCCTACCCAGGAGGGAACTCTGTGACCCTCTGCCCTGCTCACAGGGAAAGGCAGAGCTCCCTCAGTCACACTTAACATCGAGAGCGAAGGCCGGCGTGTCGACAATCTGCAGGAATTCTTGTTCTGGGCCCCGGAGGACCACTCCTGCCATGTTTTACGCCACTCGGGTCATGTCGTGCGCACGACATACGCTGAACGAAAAAACTTTCGGTTTTCAGAGGTTTTCGGTTTTCGGAAGTTCGGATAAAGGATAGTCTACCTGTATCACCTTATGCGGCTCGTTATCAAATTTTGTTTGATAATCACCCCTGTGAAGCGCCTTGGGATGTTTTACTACATTAAAGGTGTTATATAAATGTTGACCTCATTTCCCTATTCACCTGATCAAAACCTTTCATAATTTTGAAGAGTTTTACTCCTCATTTCTCTGATCCATTGGAAGTCTCTGTGTTAGAGTTAAGGTTGCTTTTTTTGAATGATGCTGGCTTATAATTAAAGAGAAGCCAATCACTTAGGCTTGTCGTGCATTTGGTTTTTCCTCTGATCCTTTTGCTTAAGAATTTGTGGTCCCAACATGGAGCTATACCTGCTGAAAGCACATCGCAACTTCGGGAGCGCACACCCCACGATTCCCCTAATATTAAAATTCAGTTTTTCGTGAATGAAAGGTTATGTTCTATCAATGCCAGTACCATCGCCAGATTCCCCACCATCAACGTCCGGAGGGGGGTCACCATTGACCAGATACTCAACTGGACCAGCCACATAAATGTCTTGACCAATAGAGCTCGTCAGAGGCTGGGTATTCTGCGGCAAGTGACTCAGCTCTCGGCTTCCCAAAGCCTCTCCACCGCCGACAAGGCACAAGTCAGGACTGTGATGGAATGCTCTCCACTCGTTGGGTTGGATTTTCATTCAGAAGTCGGGTA
This sequence comes from Somniosus microcephalus, assembly GCF_052327205.1. Taxonomy (NCBI): domain Eukaryota; kingdom Metazoa; phylum Chordata; class Chondrichthyes; order Squaliformes; family Somniosidae; genus Somniosus; species Somniosus microcephalus. The sequence continues at coordinate 4,699,823 of NC_141016.1, read as the reverse complement.
GGAGGCGGGACTACAACTTTCGGGGTTGTAGTCCCGCCTCCATCGAGATGTGGCCAATCCATGCGATTTTAATTTGATTGACCTTGTTGAGCCCGCCCAGCGGGCTCAGCAGGCCAATTAAGGGCCACCCAGCAACAGGTGACGTCACAGACTGAAATTTCATCTGTCAAGAGGTTTTGACAGATGAAATATCAGTGTTTCACAGCTGTTTGAAGCTGTCAAACACTGACAGTCTTACTTCTAACCTGAGTCCTTCTACACAGACTCAGTTAGGAATCTCTCCTGCACAGAAAGCTGCAGGCTGTCACTTTTGACAGTTCTCAGCCATTCTGCTTTCTGTGCCGGTGAGATGAGGGACACCCGAGAGCTAAAGGAAGGAAGGCTGAAAAGGTAAGAAAAGGTAATTTAAACTTCTTTAAACGCTTTAGACACACCAAACACACTGACCTTTGCACTCATGCACACATCACTCACCTGAACACCGACATCTCGAACCCAAGTCCTTCAACCCGACGGCCCGCCTCCTCTAACTTGGCGTGGTTTGGAGCCGTTGGGAATCCCACACTTCAGCAATAAAAATAGGGATTAGGCTAAAAACTGCCTGTTAATTACCTGTTAACAGGCAGTTAATTGGCACTAATCCCTTCCCGCCTCGGGTAGGCAGGTCCCAGTGCGGGGCGGGTACCCGCCTCCTTTGAAACTGGCATGGAGGCGGGTTGGGGGCGGGAAGGGGTCGGGACCCCTGATTTTGGGATTTTAACCCCCCGCACGCCTCCAATCCCGACTCCACGACCCAGTGAAAATCCTGCCCGTTGAGTTCAAGCTCTGCTCCAAGTCTGGAGCACCTAATCTTGGCTAACACTTCAGTGCAGTAGAAACATAAAGCACAGGCGGCCATTCGGCCCATCGTGCCTGTGCCGGCTCTTTGCAAGAGCTATCCAATTAGTCCCGCTCCCCCTGCTCTTCCCCATAGCTCTGTCATTTTTTCCTCTTCAAGTATTTCTCCAATTCCCTTTTGGAAGTTACTATTGAATCTGCTTCCACTGCCCTTTCAGGCAGCGCATTCCAGATCATAAGCGCTCGCTGTGTAAAAAAAAATTCTCCTCATCTCCCCTCTGGTTCCTTGGCCAATTACCTTAAATCTGTGTCACGAAAGTAAAAGCCCATGGGATCCAGGGCAAAGTGGCAAGTTGGATCCAAAATTGGCTCCATTTAAAGAACCAAGGATCCCGTATGCTTTTTTAACAGTCCGATCAGTACTGAAGGAATGCCACATTGTTGGTGGTGTTTGCCTAGTCAGATGGATATAAATGATCCTGTGGTACTCTCTGAATGCCCTGGACAACATTTCTCTCTCAATTCACCAAAACACAACTCATTTATGGGATCTTGTTGTGTGCAAATGCTACTGTTGCGTACAGTGGCTGCAATTCATTGGCTGCGGGATGTCCTCAAGGTGCCGGGCAAAACAAAGTCAAGCTCATTATTGTTCCTCAGACGTTGTTCAATACTGCCGGCAGAACATCAACAGAGGGACTGAGAGCTCAGCAGTAACTCACTGCCCTGGAATTATTGTCGGGAAAAAAACTACCCAATGAGTTGTGTAATGGAAGTCCAGCCCCACTCAGTACAACATTCCAGCTGTTAGTGGGAAGCAGAGTTCAAGGTTGCAATGAGTTGTCCAGTTTGGAAAATCAGGAGTTGGTTGCTTACTGTTGCCGATTCATGATGAGTTATATAAAGCACCCACAAGTGGTACAGTAGTGTGGTGGCTATATTACTGGTTTATGTTACTAGTAATCCGGAGAACATCAGTTCAGATCCCACCATCGTGGTTTGAGAATTTAAATTCTGTTTAAAAAAAAGTCTGGAAATAAAAATCTGGTGTCAGTAACAGTGACTGTTTATCTATTAAATGCTTTAGAAATACATTAAGAGCAAGAGGATAACTAAAGTAAGAGTCGGGCCTATTAGGGACCATAAAGGTAACCTGTGTGTGAAAGCGGAAGACATGGGTATGGATCTTAATAAATATTTTGTGTCTATTTTCACAAAAGAGAGGGACGATGCAGACATTGCAAACAGGGAGGAGGAGTGTGAAATATTAGATGAAATACACATAGTGAAAGAGGAAGTATTAAGGGGTTTAGCATCTTTGAAAGTGGATAAATCCCCAGGCCCGGATGAAATGTATCCCAGACTGTTAAGAGAAGTAAGAGAGGAAATAGCAGAGGCTCTGACCATCATTTCCCAATCCTCTCTGGCAACAGGTGTGGTGCCAGAGGACTGGAGGACTGCTAACGTGGTACCGTTGTTTAAAAAGGGAGAAAGGGATAGACCGAGTAATTACAGGCCAGTCAGCCGAACCTCGGTGGTGGTAAAATTATTGGAAAAAATTCTGAAGGGCAGGATAAATCTTCATTTAGAAAGACACTAATTAATCAGTCAGCATGGATTTGTTAAGGGAAGGTCATGTCTGATAAACTTGATTGAATTTTTTGAGGAGGTAACAAGGAGGGTCGATGAGGGTAGTGCATTTGATGTAGTCTATATGGATTTTAGCAAGGCTTTTGATAAGGTCCCACATGGCAGGCTGGTCACGAAAGTAAAAGCCCATGGGATCCAAGGCAAAGTGGCAAGTTGGATCCAAAATTGGCTCAGAGGCAGGAAACAAAGGGTAATGGTGGAAGGGTGTTTTTGTGACTGGAAGGCTGTTTCCAGTGGGGTTCCACAGGGCTCAGTACTGGGTCCTTTGCTTTTTGTGGTATATATCAATGATTTGGACTTGAATGTAGGAAGTATGATTAAGAAGTTTGCAGATGATACAAAAATTGGGCGTGTGGTTGATAATGAAGAAGAAAGCTGCAGACTGCAGGAAGATATCAATGGACTGGTCAGGTGGGCAGAACAGTGGCAAATGGAATTCAATCTGTAGAAGTGTGAGGTAATGTATTTGGGGAGGGCTAACAAGGAAAGGGAATACACAATAAATGGTAGGACACCGAGAAGTGCAGAAGATCAGAGGGACCTTGGAGTGCATGTCCACAGATCCCTGAAGGTAGCAGGACAGGTAGATATGCACTTGAAGTGTCGTAACCTACAAGGCTACGGACCAAGTGCTGGAAAGTGGGATTAGGGTGGATAGCTCTTTGTCGGCCGGCATGGACAAGATGGGTCGAATGGCCTCCTTCTGTGCTGTAAATTTCTATGCTTCTATGATGAAAACCCAACTGGTCCATTAATGTCCTTTGGGGAAGGAAATCTGCCGTCCCTACCCGGTCTGGGCCGAGAGGCGAGTCCAGTCACCACACCAACCTGGTTGACACTTAACTGCTCCCTGAAGTGGCCCAGCAAGACCCTCAGTCGTATCAAACCCACTATCAGTGGCTCAAGACCACGGCGGCCCACCACCATCTTCTCAGGGCATCTAGGAATGGGCAGCAAATGGTGGGTTTGCCAGTGACGCCCACATCCCGTTAGAATTTTTAAAAGAAGATGGGCGAGCCATAAGCTGCAGTTTACTCATGGATTGTAAAAGGACACACCGGGTTTATGGCAGAGTGGGATCAGACAGGAAGGACGTCAGGATTTGCAGCTGATGTTACTTGTTGCAACGTATAATATTTCACAAGACAGATGAGCCAGATTCATTGAATATGGATAATTGGGAATCAAATGCAAGATATATTTCCTCTATAGTTTAAAATTAAGCAGAGAACAAGGTAGTTGCACGGTTAATCGATCTGCTAACTTCATATATGGAAAGTTAGCCCTTCACAAACTTACCCGTAAAGTGAATTACTTTCAAAATGGGTTTAACAGAATAGAATTGACATTTTCATTAATCCAGTGATGCTGGGTTTGATCTAATATGAACTCTGCTGATTTGATCACACTATTTAGCGTCAGATATCCTTATCGTGCCTCATTTTAATCAAATGTAATAAATAATTCAAAGCATTACTAAGATAATCTAGTTGTCAAACCAGAAAGATTTGGGCCTAGAAATTCAGTTGTTTGCACCAGCCGCTAGCGCCTTAGGAGGAGGAGATGTGGGGCGCTAGGCGGCTAGCGGCCGGGCGCAGCGCGATCTGCGCCTCTCCCCAACTTCAGTAAAGATTTAGCGGCGGCGCAAAGCCTTTGCGCGCGCTCAGCTGCGCGCGCAGATCCTGACGTCATTTCATCGTGCAACGCCCTTTGTGCGCCCCAAACCGGAAATTCAGTGGCGCCGGCCTATTGTGCGCCTGGCGCCCCTAGCGACTGGTAGAGGGGAACGGTTCCCAGTCGCTGCGGGGCGCGGGAGGCGCAAATTAAAGGGCACTCCTCCTGCAGTAGAAATGGCAGCCATTTTGCAACACTCCTTCTTTGTGAGAGACGGATCTTTGCAGAGAGACAAAGGTAGAGAGCTTTGTGGTTTGGCTCAACACTCGCACAGGTACTTGTGGCTTCAGGCCACAGCTTTGCACTTGTCTTTAACTTCAGAGCCATAGCATTGATTGGAAACATATAATGGGGGCTGCAATGGGTGCAAACGTTGGCCTTCTCCATAGTCCTGGGCGTTGTACAGATCAAGCAGCAGTGGTCAGGCCTTGCTTCAGGGCTGCAGTGTGCAGGGCGTGGCAGGCAAACAAATCCACCCTCCCCCTTTAAGAGCTCACCGGCGCCAGAGTGTCTGCCGTCAATCAGCAACTCGCCGAACCTGCGCTGTGCCCGCCCTCGGGGGTATCGCCCCGGGCCGCCGGCTTAGCGCCTAATGATAGTCGTGCATCGCCTGTTTTAGCGCAGCAGCAACCTCTTGGGGCGATGCCACTGAATATCGGCGAAGGTGGCACGAAGTTGCGCCGGGCGCAAACTTTAGCGGCCGCCCGGCTGTAGCACCCCAAACGTGGCTATACTGAATTTCTAGGCCTTGTTTTTTTAAACTAGAATCTTTTAAGAAGAGAAAATCATCTCATTTTAACTGTTTAGTATTGGGTGAAAATAGTTCATTTATGACAGCTTGTAACAGACAGTTGAATCGCTTACAGCCCCACAACCCTCCGAGATCTCTGTGCTCCTCCTTACCTTCAGTTGATGGCCGCTGCTTGGTGTTCAAATCCCTCCATGGTCCTCACCTCTCCCTACCTCCGTAACCTCCTCCAGCCCTACAATCCTCCCTACCTCCGTAACCTCCTCCAGCCCTACAATCCTCCCTATCTCTGTAACCTCCTCCAGCCCTACACCCCTCCCTACCTCCGTAACCTCCTCCAGCCCTACAATCCTCCCTATCTCTGTAACCTCCTCCAGCCCTACACCCCTCCCTATCTCTGTAACCTCCTCCAGCCCCACAACCCTCCCTACCTCCGTAACCTCCTCCAGCCCCACAACCCTCCCTATCTCTGTACCCTCCTCCAGCCCCACAAACCCTCTGAGATCTCTGTAACCTCCTCCAGCCCGACAACCCTCCGGAGATCTCTGTAACCTCCTCCAGCCCTACAACCCTCCCCATCTCTGTAACCTCCTCCAGCTCTACACTCCTCCCTATCTCTGTAACCTCCTCCAGCCCTACAACCACTCCCTATCTCTGTAACCTCCTCCAGCCCTACAACCACTCCCTATCTCTGTAAACTACTCCAGCACCACACCCCTCCCTAGCTCTGTAACCTCCTCCAGCCCTACAACCCTCCCTATCTCTGTAACCTCCTCCAGCCCCACACCCCTCCCTATCTCCGTAACCTCCTCCAGCCCCACAACCCTCCGAGATCTCTGTGCTCCTCCAATTCTGCCCTCTTGAGCAGCCCCCGATTTCCACCGCTCCACCATTGGCGGCCGTGCCTTCAGCTGCCTGGGCCCCGAGCTCTGGAATTCCCTCCCTAAACCTCTCCGCCTCTCTCTCTCCTTTAAGACGCTCCTTAAAGCCGACCTCTTCGACCTCAAGCTTTTGGTCACCGGTCATAATATCTCCTTATGCGACTCGGTGTCAAATTTTGTCTGATTTACGATCCTGTGAAGCGCCGTGGGAGGTTTCACTACATTAAGAAGGCGTTGTGTAAATACATGTTGTTGTTATCGGAGACCTGAATCCCTCTACTGCCTTCTCCCTCCCAAGCCCTTTCAGCAGACGTAAAATGATACCGCTCCCCGAAGCAATTACCTCATGTCCTCTGTGAGCAGGTGACCAGTCATGTGACTAACATTCCTAGACAGGAAGTGGTGTTGGTGTAAAGAAAGAAAGAAAGACTTGCATTTCTATAGCGCCTTCCACGACCACCGGAAGTCTCAAAGCGCTTTACAGCCAATGAAATACTTGTTTTTTTGAAGTGCAGTCACTGTTGTAATGTAGGGAAACGCCAATTTGTGCACAGCAAGATCCCACAAACAGCAAAGAGATAACGACCAGATCATCTGTTTCTTAGTGATGGTGGTTGAGGGATAGCTCGTTCAAAGAGCTGGCACAGCCACGATGGACAGAACGGCCTCTTTCTGTGCAGTATGGGAAGTATTCATCCAATTCCCTTTTAAATATCTGACCCTACTGCATTTCCTGACTTGACACCATGTGACAGATACATATATATAAAAAAAAAGTTTTATTTTCATGTGTAAGAAGTTTTAAATAGTTTCACATATAATTTGAGTTCATTTCTGGTCCTTAAATAATCAAACGATCCCACAGCTATTTTTCAATAGTTGTCGGTTACATTCTGTAATTTTTGAAGAGGTGATAGTCTTCTTCACTGCGTTAACTTCAACATCTCTATAAATTAAGGGATAAGATAAACAAAAAAACAAAACCAAAATGGAAGTCCCACATAATACAAAATATTTTCTTTCAGGCTCCTCAGCAGACGTGGTGTTTCTACCAGGAGGTGAGGTCGCCGCAGACGTGGCAGGAATGTGAAGGTCAGGTGCCCGTTACTGTGTTGTGGCAGTGCAGAGATGGGTGGAGGTCAGAAGTGGCCAGCACTTGGCAGATCGCACCATGTCTCACACCCCTGTCCGGAACGGAAGCGCAAAAAGAAAAAAAAGAGTTGTTAAAAACAGACATCGCCGTCGGGAACACAACCTCAAAGTTCAAGCTCGTTATGTTAAAAAGACAGACTTGCATTTCTATAGCACCTCTCATGTCCCAAAGCGCTTCACAGCCAATTAACTCCTTTTGAAGTGTGGTCACTGTTGTAATGCAAGAAACGCGGCAGACAATTCGTGCACAGCAAGCTCCCACAAACAGCACTGTGATCGTGACCTGATAATGTTTTTTTTAAAAAGTGATGTGGGTTTTGCAATAAATATTAGCCAGAACAATCTTGGAGGGCTCCCTTCTTTACTACAAAATAGTGCCGTGGGATCTTTTACATCCACACGAGAGGTCAGATGGGGGTCTCGGTTTAACGTCTCATCCGAAAGGCGCAGTGCAGAACTCCCTCAGTACTGGCTCTCCATTGTCAGCCTGCATTTTGTGCCCAAGTCTCTGGAGTGGGACTTGAACCCACAACCTTCTGACTCCGAGGCCCGGGGGGGCGGTGGGGGGGGGAACACTGCCCACTGAGCCATGGCTATTGGCAACCGTGTTAACTGAGTTACTCAGCACCCTCATTTCTCGGTTGTTCCCTTGCCTGTGTCTCCGTGACTGTCAGGGGGTCCACTCTTCAGCAGGCTCGCTTCGGGTCTGGCGAGCATCCTTCTGCACAGTTCACACTTCTTTCGCTTTCGACAGCAACTGCCAGAGAGAGAGAAAAGCAAAGAGGACGGTTAGTAATATCAGGAGTAATGTGAATGTCACTAAAAGAGGCTTGCGTAACCTTGAGATGGAGACGGTTAAGGGGTGATTTGTTTGAGGTTTTTAGGATTTTGATAGGGTAGAGAGAGAAAACTTTTTCTGCTGATGGAGGAGTCCAAGACAAGGGGGACATCACCTTCAAATCAGAGCCAGGCCGTTCAGGAGAGAAGTTTGGAAATGCTTCTTCATGCAAAGTGTGAAACTCTCTCCCACAAGAAGCACTGGATGCTAGCTCAATTAATCATTTTAGATTTGAGATCGGTAGGTTTTTGCTAGGCTAAGGGTATTAAAGGATATGAAGTCAAAGCAGCTGGATAGAGTTAAGATCCAGATCAGCCATGATCTCATTGAATGGCGGAACAGGCTCGAGGGGCTGAATGGCCTCCTCCTGTTCCTATGAACTGTTTCGGCGTGTAGCTTTGACTTTCCTCTTTTTAACTCCAAACTCGCTGCCCCTTGAATTTCTCCTGTCTTAGTTGGCATCATTGAACTCAAATCTGCACTAACTAACACCAGGGTTGAGGGGCTTCAGTGATGTGGAGAGACTGGAGAAGCTGGGAACTGTTCTCCTTAGAGCAGAGAAGGTTAAGGGGAGATTTAATAGAGGTGTTCAAAATGATATGGGGATTTGATAGAGTAGATTGGGAGAATCTCCACTTTGGTTTCAACTGGGAGGGTCGGTAACCAGAGGACACGGATTTAAGATAATTGGCAAAAGCAGAGGGGAGATGAGGAGACAATTTTTTACGCAGCGAGTTGTTGTGATCTGGAACGCGCTGCCTGAAAGGGCGATGGAAGCAGATTCAATAGTAATTTTCAAAAGGGGAATTGGATAAATACTTGAAAAGGAAAAATTTGCAGGTCTATGGGGAAAGAGCGGGGGAGTGGGACTAATTGGAGAGCTCTTTCAAAGAGCTGGCACAGGCACGATGGGCCGAATGGCCTCCTTCTGTGCTGTAAGATTCTATGAACCAGGTTCGTTTAGCAAAAGGCACAGACCTTCATTTCGGAAGGAGTCTAAATCCTGGTTGACAGAACCTTTGGTGGATGCAAATGCCCAGGACCACTGCTCGAGTGGAGGAGAAACGCCAACATGGGATGCTTGCGACCAAATGTTTCTGTACTTTACTGTCTATCTTATCCTCTTTAATTGTACTTGAAATGTTGCCCAAAGCCATTAGCGCTGGCGGCCGTGCCTTCCGCTGCCGAGACCCTAAGCTCTGGAATTCCCTCCCTAAACCTCTCCGCCTCGCTACCTCTCTCTCCTCCTTTGAGACGCTCCTTTAAACCTACCTCTCTGACCAAGATGTCCTAATATCTCCTTGTATGGCTCGATTTTTGTCTGATCACGCTCCCGTGCCGCGCCTTGGGATGTTTTCACTGCGTCAAAGGCGCTATATAAAGGCAAGTTGTTGTTGGGCAGGGAGGGGGGAACATGATTGCCATGTGGTCAACTCTTCAACACGTTTCTGAGAAACAGATTTACCAGTTTGCAAACCTGTGGCACACACAGAGGGCTGGGTTCAGGGGCGACTCTGTGGTCTGGGGGCCCTCGCAATGAGCGCACCCGGGGGAGGTGCATCTTGGGAGGTTATGGGCAGTTCACTCCGTTTAATGGATTGAAAATCACGGGCCGTGTGGCCTCAACATGGGAGGTTTAGTCCCTGCAAACATCTCTCCACTGCATTGCAGTCGTTTTCTTTATACCCAATTGTTCGCCACATTTGAGAGGAGAGAAAGAGAAAGAAAGAGAGAGGGAGAAAGAGAGAAAGAAATGAATGAACTTGCATTTCTATCACATCTTTCACAACCTCAGGACATCCGAAAGTGCTTCACAGCCGGGGCTGATTGCCACGTTTCCTACATTACAACTGTGACTCCACTTGAAAAGTTCGTCATTGGCTGTAAAGCGCTTCAAGGTGCCCTGAGGTGGTGAAAGGCACTGTAGGAATTCAAGTTTCTTCCTTCAATGAAAGGTTTAGTGAAGCCAGCTTGTTTTTTTTTAAATCACACAATCCAGCTCGCTCAGTTTTGAAAAATCACGGTAAAGATTTGACCAAGAACCCATCCCATGTCATTTCCCCCTCCTCCTCCCCCCCGCCACAGCCACCCTCTTACTGGAGATGGAACGTACTGTAGTAAGACGCAAGCAGCAATCAGGAGGACGGAGACGATTACGGACACCACAACTAACGTCGCGATTGCTTGTTGCTTCTGCTTGATAGCCACCACCGCGAGAAGATCGGCGTGCTCACATCGTATTCCGATAAAGCCGGGGTGACAGCTGCAAAACAACATCTGATTTGTGAAAGACACTCTCAGAATCATAGAATCTTACAGAACAGAAGGAGGCCATTCGGCCCATCATGCCACTGCTGGCTCTTTGAAAGAGCTCTCCAATTAGTCCCACTGCCCCCGGCTCTTTCCCCATAGCCCTGTAAATGTTTCCTTTTCAAATATATTTCCAATTCCCTTTTGAAAGTTACTATTGAATCTGCTTCCACCGCCCTTTCAGGCAGCGCATTCCAGATCACAACAACTCGCTGCGTTAAAAAAAACCTTATCTCCCCTTTTGCCAATGACCTTAAATCTGTGTCCTCTGGTTACCGACCCTCCTGCCACTGGAAACAGTTTCTCCTGATTTACTCGATCAAAATCCCTCATAATTTTGAACATCTCTATTAAATCTCCCCTTAACCATCTCTGCTCTCAGGAGAACAATCCCAGCTTCGCCAGTCTCTCCACATAACAGATGTCTCTCCTCCCTGGTATCATTCTGGTAAATCTCCTCTGCACCCTCGACAAGGCCTGGACATCCTTCCTAAAGTGTGGTGCCCAGAATTGAATGCACAACCCCCAAGCTCCTCGAGTCTCTCCACATTTAATTCCCGTTCAGTTTTTGTTCAGGTGCCGGATCATTCACAGTACAGGAAACTCTCGATTTACCGGCACCGAAATAACCGGAAATCTCTGTTAACCGGCAAAATTCAGGAGTAGGTTCAGGTAAGTTTTACAGGAAACTTTTTTTTATCCGGCACGGATGGGACTGACGTGGTGCCGGTTCATCAAAAATTCCGGATAACCGAACGCTACAGTAAAAGATAGGGAGAGCTGACAGCTCCGTATAAAGCAACAAACCCTGTTGCTTAGCAACAAGTGTAGAACAATGGCCACAAGTTCCAAGCGTCTCTGTAGCTTAGCAACAGCTGCAGCCACACCCTTGCACAGCAACAGATGGAGGAAGGCAAATACAACATGAAAACCTACTCCTGAATTTTGCCGGTTAACCGAGATTTCCGGTTATTTAGGTGCCGGTAAATCGAAAGTTTCCTGTAGTTCATATTAGTGGCCGTTCCTGGATCTGTGGCCGTGTAACCGGGGTTCCTGCACATGTTGCTATGCAACAGGGACGCTTGGTCTGTGGCCGGGGTTCCTGCACCTGTTGCTATGCAACAGGGACGCCTAGATCTGTGGCCGTGTACGGGGCTCTCGTACCTTAGTAAGTATACCTCTCTGTAATCCGGACTTTTTGATAAACCGGCACCACGCCGGTCCCGGATAAAAAAAGTTTCCTGTAATAGGGGAGGATTGATTGAGTGTAACTTGCTCGGAGCAATTGCTGAGAATTCTTCACATCGCACTATAGCGAGCCAACAGAACCACAGTTAAAGTGATCTGACTGAAGGGTTGTGCTCCAATAGTACAGTGCGTGACCCATCACCTCTGGTCCAGACACAATAGCACATCGAAGCCAACTATATCGTAACTCCTCGTGAAAAGAAAAATCAATTGATGGGCACAACTGGAGACAGGGATTGATCTCTACAAATGCTTCCTCTACTGGGTAAAGACAATCCAATACAGGAAATGAAACTGCGTTATTAACCCCTATTTATTTGTTTAAAAGCTGAGAGACTAGTAAATGTTGGTATGCAGAGTGATTTGCATTTTCTTGTACAGAGAGTTAACATGCAGGTACAGCAAGCAATTAGGAAGGTAAATGGTATGTTAACCTTTATTGCAAGGGGGTTACGAACATACGTACATACGAATTAGGAGCAGGAGTCGGCCACTTGAGCCTACTCCGCCATTCAATAAGATCATGGCTGATCCAATTACTCCACATGCCCGCCTACCCCTGATAAACCTTTCACCCCCTTGCTTGTCAAGAATCTATCTACCTCTGCCTTAAAAGTATTCAAAGACTCTGCTTCCACCGCCCTCTGAGGAAGAGAGTGCCAAAGACTCATGACCCTTTGTAAGAAAACATTTCTCCTCATCTCTGTCTTAAATGGGTGACCCCTTATTTTTAAACGGTGACCCCTAGTTCTAGATTCACCCACAAGAGGAAACATCCTCTCCACATCCACCCTGTCCAGACCCCTCAGGATCTTATATCTTTCAATCAAGTCACCTCTTACTCTTCTAAACTCCAGCGGATACAAGCCTAGCCTGTCCAACCTTTCCTCATAAGACAACCCGCCCATTCCAGGTATTAGTCTCGTAATCCTTCTCTGAACTGCTTCCAACGCATTTACATCCTTCCTTAAATAAGGAGACCAATACTGTACACAGTACTCCAGGTGTGGTCTCACCACTGCCCTGTATAACTGAAGCATAACCTCCCTACTTTTGTATTCAATTCCCCTCGCAATAAACAATAACATTGTTGGAGTATCAGAGTAAGGAAGTCTTGCTGCAATTATATAGGACGTTGGTGAGACCACACCTGGAGTATGGTGTACAGTTCTGGTCTCCGCACCTAAGGAAGGATATCATTTCCTTAGAGGGGGTGCAGCAAAGGTTCACTGGATTGATTCCTGGGATGAGAGGGTTGTCCTATGAGGATGGATTGAGTAGACTGGGTCTATACTCTCTGGAGTTTAGAAGGATGAGTTGAAACGTATAACATTCTTAGAGGGCTTGACAGGGTCGATGCTGAGAGGCTAATGCTCAGTTGCTGAGTATATTCAAGACAGAGATCGACAGATTTTTGGATATTAATGGAATCAAGGGATATGGGGATAGTGCAGGAAGGTGGAGTTGAGGTCGATGATCAGCCATGATCTTATTGAATGGCGGAGCAGGCTCGAGGGGCTGAATGGCCGACTCCTGCTCCTAGTTCTTATGTTTCCCCTGGTTGGAGAGTCTAGAACCAGGGGTCACAGTCTCAGGATAAGTGGTCGGCCATTTAGGACTGAGATGAGGAGGAATTTCTTCACACAGAGGGTGGTGAATCTTTGGAATTCTCTGCCCCAGAGGGCTGTGGAGGCTCAGTCGTTGAGTATATTCAAGACAGAGATCGATAGATTTTTGGATACTAAGGGAATTAAGGGATATGGGGATCGGGCGGGAAAGTGGAATTGAGGTCGCTTATCAGCCATGATCTTATTAAATGACGGAGCAGGCTTGAGGGGCCGAATGGCCGACTCCTGCTCCTAATTCTTATGTTCTTAAGAAGATCAGTAGATTGATGCAATCCATTGTCATTCAGAGAGTGGAAGGTCTTCATTTTAAACTCCAGTAACATTAAAAGGCATGACGGTGGATAGGCAATGGCTAACATTTAAGGAACGAAAGCATGAATTGCAACAGTTATACAATCCTTTCTGGCGCAAAAACACAAAAGGAAAAGCGGCCCAACCATGGCTAACAAAAGAAATTAAGGACAGTATTAGATCCAAAGAGGAGTCATATAAAGTTGCCAGAAAAAGTAGCAAGCCTGAGGATTGGGAGCAGTTTAGAGTTCAGCAAAAAAGGACCAAGAGATTGATTAAGAGGGGAAAAATAGAGTATGAGAGTAAACTTGCAAGGAACATAAAAGTGGACTGTAAAAGCTTCTACAAGTATGTAAAAAGAAAAAGATTAATGAAGACAAATGTAGGTCCCTTACAGTCAGAAACGGGTGAATTTATAATGGGGAACAAAGAAATGGTGGAGCAATTAAACAAATACTTTGGTTCTGTCTTCACGAAGAGGACACAAATAACTTCTCAGAAATGCGAGAAAACCAAGGGTCTAGTGAGAAGGAGGAATTAAAGGAAATTAGTATTAGTAAAAAAATAGTGCTGGAGAAATTAATGGGACTGAAAGCCGATAAATCCCCAGGGCCTGATAATCTGCATCCCAGAGTACTAAAAGAGGTAGCCATGGAAATAGTGGATGTATTGGTTGTCATCTTCCAAAATTCTATAGATTATGGAACAGTTCCTGCAGATTGGAGGGTGGCAAATGTAACCCCACTATTTAAAAAAGGAGGGAGAGAGAAAACAGGGAACTACAGACCGGTTAGCCTAACATCAGTAGTAGGGAAAATGCTAGAGTCTATTATAAAGGATGTGATAACAGGACACTTAGAAAATATCAATGGGATTAGACAAAGTCAACATGGATTTATGAAAGGGAAATTGTGTTTGACAAACCTACTGGAGTTTTTTGAGGATGTAACTGGTAGAATAGATAAGGGAGAACCAGTGGATGTGGTGTATTTGGATTTTCAGAAGGCCTTTGATAAAGTCCCACATAAGAGGTTAGTGTGCAAAATTCAAGCACATGGGATTGGGGGTAATATACTGGCATGGATTGAAAATTGGTTAACAGACAGGAAACAGAGAGTAGGAATAAATGGGTCTTTTTCAGGGTGGCAGGCGGTGACTAGTGGGGTACCGCAGGGATCAGTGCTTGGGCCCCAGCTATTCACAATATATATCAATGATTTGGATGAGGGAACCAAATGTAATATTTCCAAGTTTGCTGACGACACAAAACTAGGTGGGATTGAGAGTTGTGAGGAGGATGCAAAGAGGTTTCAAGGCGATTTAGACAAGTTGAGTGAGTGGGCAAATACATGGCAGATGCAGTATAATGTGGATAAATGTGAAGTTATCTACTTCAGTAGGAAAAACAGAAAGGTAGAGTATTATTTAAATGGTGATAGATTGGGAAATGCTGATGTACAAAGGGACCTGGGTGTCCTTGTACACCAGTCACTGAAAGCAAACATGCAGGTGCAGCAAGCAGTTAGGAAGGCAAATGGTATGTTGGCCTTCATTGCAAGAGGATTTGGGAATAGGAGCAAGGATGTGTTACTACAGTTGTACAGGGCCTTGGTGAGACCACACCTGGAGTACTATGTGCAGTTTTGGTCTCCTTACCTAAGAAAGGATATACTTGCCATAGAGGGAGTGCAGCGAAGGTTCACCAGGCTGATTCCTGGGATGGCAGGACTGTCGTATGAGGAGAGATTGGGTCAACTGGGCCTGTATTCACTAGAGTTTAGAAGAATGAGAGGGGATCTCATTAAAACATAAAATTCTGACAGGACTAGACAAACTGGATGCAGGGAGGATGTTTCCCCTGGCTGGGAGGGTCTAGAACGAGGGGTCACAGTCTCAGGATACGGGGTAGGACATTTAGGACTGAGAGGAGGAGAAATTTCTTCACTCAGAGGGTGGTGAACCTGTGGAATTCTCTACCACAGAAGGCTGTGGAGGCCAAGTCACTGAATATATTTAAGAAGGAGATAGATAGATTTCTAGACACAAAAAGCATCAAGGGGTATGGGGAGAGAGCGGGAATATGGTATTGAGATAGAGGATCAGCCATGATCATACTGAATGGCCGACCCCTGCTCCTATTTTTCTATGTTTCTAACACTTCAAAGATGGGCTAGTACGTTTACCGAAGTATTTGCCTGAGCAAAGCAACTTACATGCAGGCTGCAGTAGAGTCTTGCACCAAGAACCGGCACGTTCCATGAAAACAGAAGTGTCTGTGACTGTCTTTGCAATCATCAAAATGTGATCGTACAGCAGCTGCAACCGGGGGACCTAGAGAGAGAGAGAGAGCAAGGACAAGGAGCATTTCAGCACGTGTACCAATTACCTTTGCACTCAGAAGCTACGTGAAAGCTGATTAATTTGTGTCCCATTCTTCAGTTCCGCGTTACTTCTTCCTCACGCTTTTGTTTGGTCAGTGCACGAGGTTTGAGAGGCATCAGCTTGGCGGCACTCTGAGTCAGAAGGTTCAAGCCCCACTCCAGGACCTGAGCACAGATTCTCGGTGGACTCTTAAACACGGAGCCGAGGGAGACTTCAGTGGCGGAGGTGCCGTCGTTCGGATAAACTCCCACATACAGCAAAGAAAGTTTTTATTAGTCATGTGGGCGTCGCTGGCAAGGCCAGCATTTATTGCCCAACCCTACTTGCCCTCAAGAAGGTGGTGGTGAGCCACCTTCTTGAACCGCTGCAGTCCGTGTGTTGAAGGTCCTCCCACAATGATTTTGTCGTAGCAGTTTGGTACATACTCGGCCATTTCAGAGGGCAGTTAAGAGTCAACCACATTGCTGTGGGTCTGGAGTCACATATAGGCCAGACCGGGTAAGGATGGCAGATTTCCTTCCCTACAGGACATTAGTGAACCAGATGGGTTTTTACAACAATCCAGTAGTTTCATGGTCACCATTACTGATACTAGCTCTTTAATTCCAGATTTATTTAATTAACTGAATTTAAATTCCCCAGCTGCTGTGCTGGGATTTGAACTCACGTCTCTGGATCATTAGACCAGGTCTCTGGATTACTAGTCCAGTAACATAACCACTGTGCTACCGTGCCCGTAAGAAATAAATGATCAGATCATCTGTTTTAGATGTGGGTTGAGGGATAGGTATTGGCCAGGACACTGGGGAGAACTACCCTGCCCTTCTTCACATAGTGCCATGGGATCTTTTACATCTAGTTGAGAGAGCAGACGGGGCCTCGGATTAACGTCTGAACCAAAAGACGGCACCTCTGACAGTGCAGCACTCCCTCAGTACTGCCCCTCCGACAGTGCGGCGCTCCCTCAGTACTGCCCCTCCGACAGTGCGGCGCTCCCTCAGTACTGCCCCTCCGGCAGTGCGGCGCTCCCTCAGTACTGCCCCTCCGACAGTGCAGCACTCCCTCAGTACTGCCCCTCCGACAGTGCAGCACTCCCTCAGTACTGCCCCTCCGACAGTGCAGCGCCCCCTCAATACTGCCCCTCCAACAGTGCGGCGCTCCCTCAGTACTGCCCCTCCAACAGTGCAGCGCTCCCTCAATACTGCCCCTCCGACAGTGTGGCGCTCCCTCAATACTGCCCTTCCGACAGTGCAGCGCTCCCTCAATACTGCCCCTCCGACAGTGCGGCGCTCCCTCAGTACTGCCCCTCCGACAGTGCGGCGCTCCCTCAGTACTGCCCCTCCGACAGTGCAGCACTCCCTCAGTACTGCCCCTCCGACAGTGCAGCGCCCCCTCAATACTGCCCCTCCGACAGTGCGGCGCTCCCTCAGTACTGCCCCTCCAACAGTGCAGCGCTCCCTCAATACTGCCCCTCCGACAGTGCGGCGCTCCCTCAATACTGCCCTTCCGACAGTGCAGCGCTCCCTCAATACTGCCCCTCCGACAGTGCGGCGCTCCCTCAGTACTGCCCCTCCGACAATGCGGCGCTCCCTCAGTACTGCTCCTCCGACAGTGCAGCGCTCCCTCAGTACTGCCCCTCCGACAGTGCAGCACTCCCTCAGTACTGCCCCTCCGACAGTGCAGCGCTCCCTCAGTACTGCCCCTCCGACAGTGCAGCGCTCCCTCAGTACTGCCCCTCCGACAGTGCAGCGCTCCCTCAGTACTGCCCCTCCGACAGTGCAGCGCTCCCTCAGTACTACACTGGGAGTGTCAGCCTAGATTTTTGTGCTCAAGTCTCTGGAGTGGGACCTGAACCCACAACCTTCTGACTCAGAGGCGAGAGTGTGACCCACTGCATGATTTTAACAATCGGGCTGCCTTAAGTCAGAGGCTGCCTTTGCTGTGAAGGTGTGTCTGTGCCGTTCCTTTCCAACTTAAAAACTTCCTCTCTCGTGCATCACCCGTATCTTGCTCAACCAGCTCCGGGTGCAGTGAAGCTCAGGGTGCCGTGAGATGTTAACATTATAAAAAGGCGTCAAGTATCACTCAAGGAGATCTGACACTTGCTTATATGCCTTTTGAACTGTGCAAAGATACGACAGTACTGTACAGTGATGTACAGTGGCATCATTGTGTTTAGTGAAGAGGAGTGCTTTTTATTGTCATGAATAAGACATACGACCTGGCAACAGCTGCTCAGGTAGGTGTCTGTTCTGATGAAACATCTCTCGGCTGCCTGAGCTCTGGTCCTGGACTGTTTGATCAGTCAGTCGCTGGCTCCGTTCCAACAGGTTCGCCAAAGCCACAAACCTTTCAAGTTTTACAGAGTTTTCACTGCCTGCGTCACGGTCTCAGTCAAAAGGGCTTGTGCGCGTCCAGCGAGGGGAAGGACGAGGCGCATCGATCCTCCGCCCCGCTTCACCTAGACCGCATCCGCCACGCCTGGAACTCAGCGGAGAGACACACTGCAGCCCCACAGTCGAGTGTGTGTCAGATTTCCTTTGATCTCCTCGATAAAATAACAAAAAGACTCGCATTTCTCCAGCGCCTTTCACCACCTCAGGATGTCGCAAAGCGCTTCACAGACAATGAAGTATTTGTTTTGAAGTGTAGTCATTGTTGTAATGCAGGAAACGCGGCAGCCAATTTGCGCACAGCAAGCTCCCACAAACAGCAATGTGATAATGACCAGATCATCTGTTTTTAGTGATGTTGGTTGAGGGATTAAATATTGGCCCCAGGACCCCGGGGAGAACTCCCCCCAGCTCTTCCCCCAATAGTGTCGTGGGATCCTTTAAGTCCGCCTCCGAGACGGGGCCTCGGTTTAACGTCTCATCCGAGAGACGGCACCTCCGACAGTGCAGCACTACTAAAGGATCTGCATCTTCAGCAGAGAAACAATACTAGAGACGGGGGGGTGGGGGCAGGGGTTAAATTCTAACCTAAGTCGCCCAGCGGGAACGGAGCAGGTTGGAGTCGGACACCCGTTTTACACCCTGCCTGGTTTTACACCTCATTAGGTTAAACCCTGAGGTGTTGGTGCTGGCTGTCGGTCGAAGATCCGACGTGAACTCCTACCCAACTACAAACTGATGCAGTTCAATGCGATTATTAAAAGCTCATTTTGGTAGCCCTCCCTTAACCCCTTTATCACGTTTTTCCCCCAAGTTTCAGTTGACGTAAAGTGCACGCCCTCCTCATTCCCCCCACCCCAATCATTTCATCGGCATATAGCAACCTTAGGAACAGGAGGAGGCCATTCAGCCCCTCGAGCCTGCTCCACCATTCAATCACATCACGGCTGATCTGTACCTCAACTCCCTCTACCCGCCTTTGCTCTATATCCCTTGATACCGTTACCCAACAAAAATCTATCGATCTCAGTCTTGCAAATTTCAATTGACCCCCAACATCCACAGCCTTTTGAGGGAGAGTGCTCCCGATTTCCACCACCCTTTGTGTGAAGAAGTGCTTCCTGACATCACCCCTGAACGGCCTGGCTCTAATTTTAAGATTATGCCCCCCTTGTTCCCAATTCATCCACCAGAGGAGATAGTTTCTCTGTATCTACCCTCTCGAATCCGTTTAACATTTTAAACACCTCGATGAGATCACAGCCCTCAATCTTCAAAACTCAAGGGAATACAAGCCCAGTGTGTGCAACCTGTCCTCGCAATTCAACCACCAGAGTCCCAGGCCCATGGAGGGGAATAACAACAGAAAATGCTGGAAAAACTCAGCAGGCCAGGCAGAGAGAAACAAAGTCAACGTTTCAGGTCGAAACCCTTCGTCAGGACTGAGAAAAAAAGCAGGTAATGAAACAGATTAAAAAGCAAGTTTCGGGGCTGGGAAATGGGGGAGGGGATGAAAGAACAAAAGGGAAGGACTGTGGGGGGTGAAGAGACATTAAGAGATATTCAAGGCGAGACGAGATGGTAACAGGACAGGTAAAGAATCAAAGGATGGCTCAAGATTCTGGAGAACCTGCGCTGCCCTCCTTCCAAGGTTTCATACAGAGCTCGTCATCGGAGTTTAGAATTTCACCCCACCTCATTCCCTTTTTTACTGTGCTGTTGTTTGCAATGATGGCTTTGGGGAAAAGCGATTTTAACTTGAGAAATGTTTAGTCATCTGGTTCAAGAGAGCAAGCAAACAGGAAAAAAAAACGTCTGGACCCTTTCCAAGTCCGAGAATACGTCAATCAGAGAAACTGCTTTGTGTCCCAATCTGCCTCAGGAGAGTCTTGTATAATGGAATAAAGAACATGATGAGACAGAATACACGGAAACAATACCACTGATGGTGCGCAGAAGGATATAATGTCCAGTGGCTCAAAGGATTATGTTTGTATCCAGCTACGAATTTCCTCCTAATCCTCATAACCAGCAGGTTACTTTTTTCATGTTGTTTGACAACTAATGTCACAAACCCACAAAGAGTTTCCCCACTTTCTACCAATCGTGCCTCACTCGCATTACACCCGCACCTTTTTCTTTTTGAAGTTCTTTTCAAGAGACAAGGATTAAAAAGTTGAAATAACAACAGGAAACGCTGGAAAAACTCAGCAGGCCAGGCAGCATCGGTGGAGAGAGAAACAGCGTTAACGTTTCAGGTCGAAGACCTTTCATCAGAACTGGAAAAAAAGCAGGAAATGGAAAGCAAGTTTAGGGGCTGGTAAAAGGGGGAGGGGATGAAAGAACAAAAGGGAAGGTCAGTGATCGGATAGAAAGAGGGAGAGATTGGGAGACATTGAGAGACATTAAGAGATATCCAAGGCAAGGGGAGATGGAAATGGGGCAGGTAAAAAAGTTGAACTCGTTCAAGATTTGGTGTCTGTTATAAAAAGAGGTCCAGTTTAGCAGAAAGGTTTCAATTCTGTCCGAACAGGTGATCAATAGCTGAGCTTAACGAAAGGGATTACATCGAGTTTTACAGCACAGAAACAGGCCAGTCGACCCAACTGCTCTGTGCCGGTGTTTCTGCTCCACACGAGCCTCCTCCCGCCCCTCTTCATCTCACCCTATCAGCGTATCCTTCTATTCCCTTCTCCCTCATATGTTTATCTAGCTTTCCCTTAAATGCGTCTCTGCTATTTGCCTCAACCTGTGGTAGCGAGTTCCACATTCTTATCATTATCTTGAGTGAAGAAGTTTCTCCTGAATTTCCGATTCAGTGACTATCTTATATTTGTGACACTGCACGCTGCCCCGAGTGGAAACACCGTCACATTTTAAAGACCTCCATCAGACACCTCTCAGTCTGATCTTTTCTAGAGAAAAAAGAGGCCCAGCCATGATAATCAGCTCTAGTATCATTTTTGTAAATCTTATTTGCACCTTTTTCCAGTGTTTCTATATCCTTTTTGTAATATAGAGCCAGACTGTGCACAGTATGCTAGGCTGTTCAGAATAGGGATGGTCTGCAGATAGATAACCAGGTGCACGAATAGGTAAGTAGGTCGATGGGTGTTATTTTTGTATCTTCACATTCTTCTCTTTGAGAGGACAGTGTGACGCAATGGGAGGACTCGCCTGCTGATTAACAGTGTGTCAGGCCTAGACATGAACGCTCCTTCCATATCCCCGTCGATGGGGAGGTTAGTCCCATACTAACGGCAGGGTTTTATGGGCTCCCACAGCCCCTTCGATGAGAGGGAGCCACCCACCCCCACCGAATGCGAGAATCCCACTGGATGTCAACCCAGAATTCCGAGCCGAGCTCCAGTCTCTTCCGGAGCAGGAATCGAACCCAGAACCCTTCTGACTCAGGGGATGGCGTGCTATCACTAAACCAGAGGCTCGCACAGACAGTCACAGACAGACAGTCACAGACAGACAGTCACAGACAGACGGATTCTGGCCAAGGTGATCAGGAATTGTTGGAAAGATAGAAAGTGAATGACATTCAGATTCACGGCCAGCCGCAAAAGCTCTCCTTTGAAGTTTCATTTGCAATGACTGGTATTATCTGAATTTTAAGAATAGGTGGAATTTGAAAATGGAGCAAATTCAGGACATTACTCTGAATCTAAATTGCTACAGTTCAGTTTACTTTAGACAGCTCGCAGTCCAAGGGAAGACTGCGAAGAGACAAAAATAACACCATCTATTTACCTACGCACCTATGTACATACCTGTCCATCTGTTTACCTGTCCGTCCATCCCTCTGTCCGTCCATCCCTCTGTCTATCTATCCTTCTATCTACAGACTGTTCCTATTCTGAACAGCTCTTTATACTGTGCACAGTCCTAGTCTCAGGGCTGAGCTCGATAGATTTTTGGACTCTTGGGGAATCGAGGGATATGGGGATCGGGTGGGAAAGTGGAGATGATGTGGAAGATCAGCCATGGTCTTACTGAATGACAGAGCAGGCTCGAGGGGCCGAATGGCCGACTCCTGCTCCTAATTCTTATGTTCTACATATTTCAAGAAGGATATAGAAGCACTGGAGAAAGTGTAAAAAAGATTTACAAGGATGATACCAAAACTGAAAAGGTACAACAATCAGCAAGAAAGAAACTCTACCAGCCCAATGTGAAGGTATCATGTAATCAGACAGCATTTATATAGCGCCTTTGGCATCAAGGTGGCCATTCAGCCCATCGTGCCTGTGCCAGCATTAGCTCGTCAACTGAACGATCAAATCCCATTTGCCTGCCCATCCCTTTATCCTCTTCAAATACTTATCCAATTGCCTTTTAGATGATGCTCAGGGTCGAGACCGTGGTTGGCAGGGATCACACTTTATAAAAATACCTCTGGCTGTCTCAGAGCTGCAATCTCATGCTTGGAGTTTCTCGAGAAGTTTTCTGATTGTGTGTTGGGCGGACTCCAAGTCGGTTGTGCAGAGTCTCTCACTTTCCATCCATTTTCCGCCAAAAGATTATCAGGCTACTGTTTGCTGGGCTGTGTAAAGTTATACTTGGTTCATATAATGGAATGGAGATCTGAATAGACGGCAGGGAAAGACACACTCTACCCATTGTTGGCTGCTGATTCCAAATCCTCTCTCTATTCACATCTCCTCAGGATGTTCGGCCTGGAAACGTTTCCCTGTCGTCTCCCCCCGCCCTCCCCGGGCGATCCATTGGCCCACTTCAGGTTAGTCCCCATCAACCCAAACTCCAACAGGCAGGGGGGTGGAGGGGGAAATCGCTGGGCACTTACAGCTTTCCAAAAGAGGTGCTCACTGTAGCGTCGCACCTCCAGGGCACCGATTGCAAAACGTACATCTAGAATCAATCAGTGTGTGACCTCTTGGGTTTGGGTTCGGACGGAGATAAGCAGGCCAAAAGAAAATAAAAAGGCCAATACAATCGAATGAGCGGCACAGTGCCCACCGCAACTACTGTCCAGCTCAGGGGCGGGCAATCAACGGCGGCCATGCCAGCGATGCCCACATTCCGAGAGTGAACCCAAGTTGAGAATTGAGTGGAGCGCCGGGTACCGAATGCGCAAGCTTTTAAAGTCCCAGATTTCATCATTTCTTCCCAATATATATTAATGATCTAGATGAGGGAACTAGGTGTAATATCTCCAAGTTTGCAGACGACACAAAGCTGGGTGGGCATGTGTGCTGTGAGGAGGATGCCGAGAAACTCCAGTATGATTTGGACAGGTTGGGTGATTGGGCAGATGCATGGCAGATGCAGTATAATGTGGATAAATGTGAGGTTATCCACCTTGGTGGCAAAAACAGGAAGGCAGATTATTATCTGAATGGCAATAGATTGGGAGAAGGGGAAGTGCAACGAGACCTGGGTGTCCTTGTGCACCAGTCGCTGAAGGTAAGCATGCAGGTGCAGCAGGCGGTTAAGAAGGCAAATGGTATGCTGACCTTCGTATCGAGAGGGTTCGAGTACAGGAACAAGGATGTCTTGCTGCAGTTGTACAGGGCCTTGGTGAGACCATACCTTGAGTATTGTGTGCAGTTTTGGTCGCCTTATCTGAGGAAGGATGTTCTTGCCATGGAGGGAGTGCAGCGAAGATTCACCAGACTGATACCTGGGATGGCAGGAATGATGTATGAGGAGAGATTGGGTCGATTGGGCTTATATTCGCTGGAGTTTAGAAGAATGAGAAGGGATCTCATTGAAACTTATAAAATTCTAACAGGACTAGACAGACTAGATGCAGGAAGGATGTTCCCGATGGCGGAGGAGTCCAGAACCAGGGGTCACAGTCTAAAGGTAAGGGGTAAGCCATTTAGGACAGAAATGGGGAGGAATTTCTTCACCCAGAGAGTGGTGAACCTGTGGAATTCTCTAGCACAGAAGGCAGTTGAGGCCAATTCATTAAATATATTCAAGAAGGAGTTAGATATATTTCTTAAGGCTAAAGGGATCAAGGGATATGGGGAGAAGGCAGGGACAGGGTGTGGTAAACCACTGTTTGTATTCCTGTTTGTCCTGTTTGTATTCCACTGTGTACATGCCTGGACATGCCTCGGCTGACTCCTCCCACAGGTCCTAGTATAAAGGTGACTGCTCCCCAGCCCTTGTATCCTGGACCGGTCGACCACTCGAGGCAGACCTCCATTCTGTTGTTAATAAAAGCCTTTGGTTACTCTTCTAACTCTCAGTCTTTTATGAGTAATTGATAGCGCATCAATTTTATTAACAACATTTTTATAATGGAGAAGATCCTCACACCAGCATGCCTGGACTTAAATCATCGGGAGGCGGACTCATCCACCAAGTTTACTCACTGGCTTAAGTGTTTCGAAAAATTCCTGACCGCCTCCGAAGCAATCAAATCGGACGAGGACAAACTGGATGTCCTGACCTCCAAAGTGAACCACCGAGTGTACTCGGTCATCCAAGACGCGACCTCGTACGCGGACGCTATCAAGCTCCTCAAGGACCAGTACACGCGCCCAGTGAACGAAGTGTACGCCAGGCATCTCCTGGGGAGTCGTAAACAACAACCTGGGGAATCGACCGTGGAATACCTTCAGGCACTGTCTGTGCTTGGCCGGGCCTGTGGTTGTAAGGATGTAAAGGCCGCCGTGTACACAGAGGAACTTATCCGGGACGCTTTTGTAGCGGGCCACAGATCCAATTACACCCGACAGCGACTGTTGGAGCAGAGTAACCTCGACCTCAACAAGGCCTCTGAACTCGCACTATCGTTGGATGCAGCCTACCAGGGCATGGATGCCTACTCCTCTGCACCGTGGACGCCGCGGGGAATGACAGCCTGGGACACGGTAGGACCGCCTCATAGCGCCATGCCACCCCAGCCACACCCCAACAACGGCCCAACTACCGCAGCAGTGTCCCAAGGCCAGACAGCAGTGCCCCAAGGCCAGAAATGCTACTTCTGTGGCCAGGCAAAACACCCCAGAGCGCGCTGCCTGGCGAAAAACGCGATCTGCTCGGGCTGCGGGAAGAAGGGACACTACGCTAGCGTCTGCAGGGCCAAAGCCACCCCGAACCCCAGCAGCGCCGCGTGTGGGCCATGCGGGCCGCCATCTTGGACCTCCCCGGCCATGTGCGAATCACCGGTACAGCAGCCATTTTGGACGCCTCCAGCCACATGGGGATCATGGACGCCGCCATCTTGGACGACAGCCGGGACGCAGCAGGCCCCCGACACCGCCTCATCTGATACCCGCAGCGACACACCGACCCCTACGCTGGCATCCGTTACACTGGACCAAGCGAGACCGCACCAACTGGCCAGTTCCACAATGGACATTAAGGTAAATGGTCACGATACAATCTGCCTTTTTGACTCTGGGAGCACGGAGAGCTTCATCCACCCCGACACGGTGCGGCGTTGCTCTCTCCCAGTCCTGCCTGCGCAACAGCGGATCTCTATGGCCTCCGAGTCCCAGTCGGCGGACATCGGCGGCTACTGCGTGGTGACACTCGTAGTAGACGGGACCGTGTACGATCATTTTAAACTTCTGGTCCTGCCTGACCTCTGCGCTGCCGTCCTGCTGGGGTTAGATTTTCAGTGCCACCTTAAAAGTGTTACGATGGCGTACGGTGGACCCCTACCCCCACTCACAGTCCGCAGCCAGCAGCTTCCAAACTGCCCGCCGCGCACCAGGTGCAACCTCTCCACACTCAGAGTCACCCCCCCACAACTGTTTGCTAACCTCACCCCCGACTGTAAGCCCATCGCCACAAAGAGCAGGCGATAGTGTGCCGGGGACAGGGTTTTCATTAAAACCGAAGTGGAGCGGCTCCTGAAAGAAGGGATTATTGAGGGCAGCACCAGCCCCTGGCGAGCCCAGGTTGTGGTCGTTAAGACCGGCGAGAAGCAGCGCCTGGTCATCGACTACAGCCAGACAATAAATCGCTACACCCTGCTGGACGCCTACCCACTCCCCCGTATAGCTGATATGGTCAACCAGATCGCGCAGTACCGCGTCTTCTCGACCACTGACCTGAAATCAGCGTACCACCAGCTCCCCATCCGCCCTGAGGACCGCCAGTACACTGCCTTTGAGGCAAACGGCCGCCTCTATCACTTCCTTAGGGTTCCCTTTGGCGTCACCAACGGGGTCTCCGTCTTCCAAAGGGAGATGGACCGGATGGTAGATCAAAATGCGTTGCAGGCCACTTTCCCATATCTGGACAATGTGACCATCTGCGGCCGTGACTTGCAGGACCATGACGCAAACCTCGAAAAATTCCTCCGCACCGCCCAACTCCTAAACCTGACATATAACAAGGAGAAGTGCATATTCCGCACAAACCGCCTCGCCATCCTTGGCTGTGTTGTGGAACACGGAGTCATCGGCCCCGACCCCGACCGGATGCGTCCCCTTATGGAACTTCCACTGCCCCACTGCCTCAAGGCCCTGAAGAGGTGCCTAGGGTTTTTCTCCTATTACGCCCAGTGGGTCCCCTACTATGCGGACAAGGCCCGTCCGCTGATCAAGTCCACCTCTTTTCCCTTGACGGCAGAGGCCCGCTTAGCCTTCCACCGTATCAAGGAGGACATTGCCAAAGCCACCATGCACGCAGTGGACGAATCCATCCCCTTCCAGGTGGAAAGCGACGCGTCTGACTTTGCCCTGGCCGCTACCCTCAATCAGGCGGGGAGACCCGTGGCCTTCTTTTCACGAACCCTCCAAGGCCCGGAGACCAGACACTCCGCTGTTGAGAAGGTGGCCCAGGCGATTGTGGAGGCTGTGCGTCATTGGAGGCACTACCTGGCCGGAAAACGATTTACCCTGCTCACTGACCAGCGTTCAGTTGCTTTTATGTTTAACAACAAGCAGAGGGGCAAAATCAAAAATGACAAGATCTTGAGGTGGAGAATCGAACTTTCCACCTACAACTACGAGATCTTGTACCGGCCCGGGAAGCTAAATGAACCCCCGGATGCGCTATCGCGTGGCACCTGCGCCAGCGCGCAGATCGATAGACTGCGGGCCCTCCACAATGACCTCTGCCACCCGGGGGTCACCAGGTTCTTCCACTTCATCAAGGCCCGCAACCTGCCTTACTCTATTGAGGAGGTCAGGACCATGACCAGGAACTGCCAAGTCTGCGCTGAGTGCAAACCGCACTTTTATAGACCAGACAGGGCCCACCTGATAAAAGCCACTCGCCCCTTCGAGCGCCTGAGCGTCGATTTTAAAGGGCCTCTCCCCTCCTCCGACCGCAATGTGTACTTCCTCAATATTATTGATGAGTACTCCCGTTTCCCGTTCGCCTTCCCCTGCCCGGACATGACCAGTGCCACGGTCATTAAATGTCTGAACAACCTCTTCACCCTGTTCGGCTTCCCCAGCTATATCCATAGCGACCGGGGCTCATCGTTTATGAGCGACGAACTCCGTCAGTACCTGCTAACTAGGGGTATTGCCACAAGCAGGACCACCAGTTACAACCCCCGGGGGAACGGACAGGTGGAAAGAGAAAATGCGACAGTTTGGAAGGCCGTCCTGCTAGCCTTAAAGTCTAGGGGCCTTCCAACCTCCCGCTGGCAGGATGTGCTCCCCGATGCGCTCCACTCTATTCGGTCACTGCTCTGCACTGCCACTAACGCCACCCCTCATGAGAAAATGTTTGTCTTCCCAAGGAAGTCCACATCGGGGACATCGCTACTGCCATGGCTGACGTCCCCAGGGCCGGTCCTACTGAGAAGGCACGTGAGGACCCATAAAACGGACCCCCTGGTCGAGAGGGTCGACCTCCTCCACGCCAACCCCCAGTATGCTTACATCGCATACCCGGACGGGCGGGAGGACACAGTCTCCATAAGAGACCTTGCACCCTCGGGGGCCGCAGTAACCCACTACCCACTACCACCCCCCCCACGATCCGATATCCAGCCCCAGCAGACGGCAGGCCTGGGCCCCGCAACCCGCTCGACATCTACGAGGACGACACGCCTGTGCCACAGCTTACGCTGGACTCGACGCCGGAAGCTTCACTACCCCTGCCGTCGCCACGCCGATCACAGCGGCAGACAAGACCTCCGGAGAGACTCCAATACACTAACTTTTAATACACTTCACCCCGCCGGACTCAATTTTAAACAAGGGGTGAATGTGGTAAACCACTGTTTGTATTCCTGTTTGTCCTGTTTGTATTCCACTGTGTACATGCCTGGACATGCCTCGGCTGACTCCTCCCACAGGTCCTAGTATAAAGGTGACTGCTCCCCAGCCCTTGTATCCTGGACCGGTCGACCACTCGAGGCAGACCTCCATTCTGTTGTTAATAAAAGCCTTTGGTTACTCTTCTAACTCTCAGTCTTTTATGAGTAATTGATAGCGCATCACAGGGTACTGAATTTGGATGATCAACCATGATCTCATTGAATGGCGGAGCAGGCTCGAGGGGCCGAATGGCCTACTCCTGCTCCTATCTTCTATGTTTCTATGTTTCCCCTCCTCCACCACAATGACAGGAGGTGGCGCAAAACCAGCGTCACTTCATTTGCCGCCCGTCATACGCTCCCGTCCAATATTCAGTTCTATCGTTAGTCGATGCCTCTGAACGTGGGGCGGGTCGAATAACGGGCGCCCAATGCCACACCGCCCGTTGTGCGCTACCACCCAGAGACGGATTTCTACCCCCCGATCGGAGGAGACTGCGATGCTCTGACCCGCTCATCGCGTTACAGAGCGCGGCTCCGTGAGGCCGCGGCTTATTCCCACTTGTCTGTTTTCCCCCGCCGATCTGCGCACCATCCTTTCAACGTTAATTCCGCCGTCACGCTGAAAAGACGGCGGGCTGCGATGTTCTGCCGCTCGGACGCTGGGCGCGGAGGTACAAATATTTTAGCGCGAGTTTATTTCTCAGGGAGCGTTATTTCCTTTACTTCGCCGAGGGGTGATGTCACAAGACTCTGGCAGGAAGCACTGCGCCCATTCGAGACTCGTCAGATACTGACGCAGTCCGTGTCCATATGCAGCAAGACCTGGACAACATTCAGACTTGGGCTGACGAGTGGCAAGTAACAGTCGCATCACACAAGTGCCAGGCAATGACCATCTCCAACAAACGAGACTCTAACCATCTCCCCTTGACATTCAATGGCATTACCATCGCTGAATCCCCCACTTTCAACATCCTGGGGGTTACCATTGATCAGAAACTGAACTGGACCAGCCATATAAATACTGTGGCTACAAGAGCAGGCCAGAGGCTGGGAATTCTGCGGCGAGTGTCTCACCTCCTGACTCCCCAAAGCCTTTCCACCATCTACAAGGCACAAGTCAGGAGTGTGATGGAATACTCTCCACTTGCCTGGATGAGTGCAGCTCCAACAACACTCAAGAAGCTCGACACCATTCAGGATAAAGCAGCCCACTTGATTGGCCCCCCATCCACCACCTTCAACATTCACTCCCTCCACCACCGGCGCACTGTGG
The DNA here is from genome assembly GCF_052327205.1 of Somniosus microcephalus. Classification (NCBI taxonomy): domain Eukaryota; kingdom Metazoa; phylum Chordata; class Chondrichthyes; order Squaliformes; family Somniosidae; genus Somniosus; species Somniosus microcephalus. The sequence goes on along the minus strand of NC_141016.1, from coordinate 4,670,302 downwards.
CTGCAGTGTGTACCATCTACTAGATGCACTGCAGCAACTCGCCAAAGCTCCTTCAACAGCACCTTCCAAACCCGCGACCTCTACCACTTAGAAGGACAAGGGCAGCAGATGCATGGGAACATCACCACCTACAAGTTCCCCTCCAAGCCACACAACATCCTGACTTGGACCTGTATCGCCGTTCCTTCACTGTCGCTGGGCCAAAATCCTGGAACTCCCTTCCTAACAGCATTGTGGGTGTACCTACACCATATGGACTGCAGCGGTTCAAGGCGGCGGCTCACCACCATCTTCTCAAGGGCAATTAGGGATGGGCACTAAATGCAGGCCTAGCCAGCGACGCCCACATCCCATCAAGGAATTTTAAAAAAATCAGAAATCCTTTCCTTTTAGGGGTGGGGGGTGGGGGGGGGGGCACGGTCGAAGAATCGCGCGGTAGAATTTCCCAGACTCGGATATAATGGCCACCTGGCAGCACAATCGGGAATCGAGGGAACAAGCTGCGGTCGGCCTGGAGAGCAGCCACAGCGAGAGAGCAGAAGAAAGGGGCGGAAGGAGGAGGACGGGCCATTCGATCCACCAACCCTGCTCCCTTTCACCAACCGCACAGTGACGGGCCTCGCCCACCGCGTTAAATCTCTGGAGGGACGTGAATACCTGCAGGTTGAAAGAAACCTCCAAACTAAAACTCTTTGGAGCTGCCCCGCCGATTCCCAAAGGTAACGGCGCAGAATTCTAGAATTACCGCCTGCAATTATTCAGCCTGACTTTGGTACAAAAAGACAAAAAACGGTCAGATCTCAACTGCTCTGCTCTCCAGCTGTCACCGCCTTCTCTTTCCTCGCTGGCTGTGTTGAACCATTTAACAGTTTCCTGCCCGTCATTCTGGTGATCAGCACAAGTCTGTCAGTCAGCTCCAAAGGGTTGGAATCGAGCGCAGATCTCACTCAAATGCTAATGGGCTAAAAGCACTCTTCTACACCACAAATATAAGATAGTCACCAATAAATCCAATCGGGAATTCAGGAGAAACTCCTTTACCCAGAGAGTGGTGAGAATGTGGAACTCGCTACCACAGGGAGTGGTTGAGGCGAATAGCAGAGATACATTTAAGGGGAAGCTGGATAAACACATGAGGGAGAAAGGAATAGAAGGATATGCTGATGGGGTGAGATGAAGAGGGGTGGGAGGAGGCTCGTGTGGAGCAGAAACACCGGCACGGACCAGTGGGGCCGAATGGCCTGGTTCCATGTTGTAAACTTTTAAGTAATTCTATGAAGTAATGGTCTTGATGCCGTTCTGCAAAGGGTTCCCTTTTTTGTTCAGCTCAGTGGGCGGAATGGTCACGGGCCAGCTTGGCTCATTGGGAGCAGCGCTCTTCCCTCCGAGTCAGCAGGTTGTGGGGTTCAAGGCCGCCCCCTTCTCCATGACTTGAATCCTGCACGCGCGTGTGACAGGCCGCTCCCGTTTCTGATTGGGGGCTCGGGGCGGGCGGCAGAAGCTATTCTTGGAGTAGCCAGGAGCGCCACTTAAACACGGAAATGTGGAATGCCCAGTGTTGGAGCAAGTAAGGGTTGCTAGGAACTGAAGGGTTGCTAAAAGAAAGAAAGACTTGCATTTCTATAGCGCCTTTCACGACCACCAGACGTCTCAAAGCTCTTTACAGTCAATGAAGTACTTGTTTTGAAGTGTAGTCACTGTTGTAATGTGGGAAATGCGGCAGCCAATTTGCGCACAGCAAGCTCCCACAAACAGCAATGTGATAATGAGCAGATACTCTGTTGTTGTTATACAAGGACTAAGAAGTCTGGCAGGTGTCCACCTAAGGGCACAGTAATATAAAGGACCGTGTCTGACCACTTGTGTTGTGTTTTGTCACTGAAGTTCTCACGAACGTTTGTGCCAATTATTACAATTTACATTTGCAGAGCACAGCCCAGCCAGCTGGCCGACCGTGCAAATGTGACGGTCCGAGCATGAATTCATGGCATTTCTTTAACCAGCCTTTAGTTCTCACCTTACGAAACCTGCCGGAGCATTTGTCTACAAAAAAATTAAGATTTCTTTGAGTCACTCGAATCAAACTCCGCACTATTATTGGTTAGTAAAAATCAACCGACTCCGCCGGTTTAATCTGTGGCCGCCAGATTCTCCTGGAGCCTCACTTCTTTAATACTTAATTAAGATGCGTGGCATCTGTGAAGATTACTTTCTGTAACCGCGACCTGCTGAATGGTTGAGCAGAGCAGCTGGAGGAACGCTCTGAATCGCAATTTCCTGGGATAATTGGAAATGACTGGGGGGAAAAAAACGGGGGAAATCGCAAATATTTTCCGGGATGTAGAAGCATTTCTCTAGGTCTTCAGCGGCTGAAGCTGCACGAATCCCCAAACCGTCGGATGCGGAAAGATTCTGACAGGTAAGGATCGAGAGGTTTAGGTCCTCGGGATCACGCAAGGCTGGATTTTCAGCAGGGCTCCATTTAACCTCCGGCCTCCTGAGTCGAGAGCCTCACGATCCTGCCCGAGGTTGTCAAACAGCCCCCGCCAAGGATTGGCTGGGAGTCTCCAGGAATTAGAGATCGATGTCCAGGCCGCCACTGCCCGCAAAAAATCCAGGAGAAAAATCACAGGGGGCGTTAAAATAAACTGTTTTAGAAAAGCATTTCTTTGAACATTTGTTCATTAGTTGGAAAAATATTGGAGATGGGAAAGAAGGCTGTTCGACTGACAGTCAATTGAGATGTATAAAATGATGAGGGGCTGAGATGGAGTGGACGGGAAGGACCTATTTCCCTTGGCAGAAGGGTCAATAACCAGGGGCATAGATTTAAAGTAATTGGTCGGAGGATTAGAGGGGCGTTGAGGAGAACTTTTTTCACCCAGAGGGTGGTGGGGGTCTGGAACTCACTGCCTGAAAGGGTGGTAGAGGCAGAAACCCTCATCACATTAAAAAAATACTTGGATCTGCACTTGAAGTGCCGTAACCTACAGGGCTACGGACCAAGAGCTGGGAAGTGGGATTAGGCTGGAGAGCTCTTTGTCGGCCGGCACGGACACGATGGGCCGAATGGCCTCCTTCTGTGCTGTAGGTTTCTAGGATTCTAACCATCCAATCGGGTAATGAAGAGTCTCTCCGCTGTCCAACTGGGTGCGGGGAAGGCGGGGCATCGCAGGGATGGACATGTCGGGCGACCAATGGCGGGAGTGTGGGGGGGGGTGGGGTGGGGCAGTTGGAGGCAGGAGGTCATAAGAACATAAGAATTAGGAGCAGGAGGAGGCCAGTCGGCCCTTCGAGCCCGCTCCGGCACACGGCCCCCCCCTCGAGCCTGCTCCGCCACACGGCCCCCCCCTCGAGCCCGCTCCGCCACACGGCCCCCCCCTCGAGCCTGCTCCGCCACACGGCCCCTCGAGCCCGCTCCGCCATACGGCCCCTCGAGCCTGCTCCGCCACACGGCCCCCCCTCGAGCCTGCTCCGCCATTCAATAAGATCATGGCTGATCATCCACCTCAACTCCACTTTCCCACCCTATCCCCATATCCCTTGATTCCCCAAGAATTCAAAAATCTATCGCTCTCTGTCTTGAATATACTCAATGACTGAGCCTCCACAGCCCTCTGGGGTAGAGAATTCCAAAGATTCACCACCCTCTGAGTGAAGAAATTCCTCCTCATCTCAGTCTTGAATGGCCGACCCCTTATCCTGAGACCCCTGGTTCTAGACTCCCCAGCCAGGGGGAAACATCCTCGCAGCATCTACTCTGTCAATCCCCCCCTCAGAATCTTATATTTCATTCTTCTAAACTCCAGAGAGTATCGGCCCAATCTGCTCAATCTCTCCTCATAGGACAACCCTCTCATCCCAGGAATCAAATTAGTGAACCAAATGAGTAATTCTGCGAGCTTGCCCTGCTGACTAGACTGTCACAGCGCAGGCCGGTGCGAATGTAGGGGGGGGGATGGGGGATGGGGGTGGGGAGGTGCAAATTGGGGGCGTAAATCATGGCGTTGTCCACCATTGGACAGAGAATGGCGGGCAGCGCTCCTGCGGTTTCCAGGTGACGGCGGGCGATGTGGAAACTCATGGTCAGAAGATGGCCGGCTGGGGGTGCGGGATTTCGGGATTTCCGACACACGCTCCCAGTGTGCTTCAGGAACAATGAAAGCGATAAATCCCGGGCATGGTTTTATTGCTTTTAATATTCAGTCTCGGGATGTGGGCATCCCTGGTTCCCCTGAAGCGGGTTTGCTACGACGGAGTGTCTCGCTCGGCCACTACAGAGGGCAGCTAGGAGTCAACCACGTTGGCATGGGACTGGAGTCACGTATAGGCCCAGACCGGGTAAGGTGGGCCGGTTTCCTAAACCGAGGTCCGGTCAGCTCTCTCAGGTGGGCGTAAAAGATCCCGCGGCACCACTGGAAGAGGAGCGGGGGCGGGGGATGCTGGGGGGCGTTCTCCCCGGTGTCCTGGGGCCAATATTTATCCCTCAATCAACATCACTAAAACAGATGATCTGGTCATTTATCACATTGCTGTTTGTGGGAGCTTGCTGTGCGCATACTGGCTGCTGCATTTCCCGCATTACAACAGTGACTACGCTTCAGAAAAGTACCTCATTTGTTGTAAAGCGCTTTGGGACGTCCTGAAGTTGTGAAAGGCGCTATAGAAATGCAAGTTCTTTCTGTCATTTCAACTTCCCCCAACTGCAATCCCAGCTCCCTCTAAAACGAACGAGAATCCCCCCTGATACAACAGCGAGTTCTGGCTGATCCTTCGCTTAGCGAAGACACTTCCCGGTGCTCAAAACTACCCAGTGTTTTTAATAAATATTTCCCAGATTATTTGCGTAATGTTGAGGGTTGTACAGGCGACGCGGGTCCGTTAGACGAAGAGCAGCAGAGTCTCCAACGGGCAGCGATGACAGAAGAGAACGGACCCTGCGCGTGACATCTCCCAGGCACTGGCTGCCAGGCGCAATGTTAGATCCATGGGAATCTGTGCGTGAAACGCAAGCTGTCAGAGGAGTGAATAATGACTGCTAAAATATTAATGGTGTTTAACTAGACGGCCCCCGAGGGCCCGCCTTCCTTCCTCCCCGGAGATTCTACCCAGTGCGACCCACCTTCTTCAGTAATGTAAATAGACGAGGGAGAGTCCATCGGTCTGGGTTACGCAAAGGCTTTCAGAAGGAGTGGCCCCAATTTGCCCTTTCATTGTTCCATTCTTTAGGAGGTCTTTGATGTGTGGGTACAAGCTGTTACTTGGCGCTATTACCTCGCAGGTTAGGTATCGATGTGTTGCCCCTATTCCTAAGCGACCAGCCAGCTAGCCAGACTGTTGCCAAACTTAAACCGCATCAAAGGTCGCCAACTGTTGAGACAAAGGGAATAATTCTAGGCTGACACTCCAGTGCGGTGCTGAGGGAGCGCTGCACTGTCGGAGGTGCCGATGAGACGTTAAGCCGAGGCCCCGTCTGCTCTCTCAGGTGGACGTAAAAGATCCCACGGCCACTATTTCACAGAACAGCAGGGGGGTTATCCTCGGTGTCCTGGGGCCAATATTTATCCATTAATCAACATCAATAAAACAGATTAACCGGGCATTATCACATTGCTGTCTCTGGGAGCTTGCTGTGCGCAAATTGGCTGCTGCGTTTCCTACATTACAACAGTGACCACACTTCAATAAGTACTTCATTGGGTGTAAAGCGCTTTGAGATGTCCTGCGGTCGTGTGAAAGGCGCTATAGAAATGCAATGTTCTTCCTAAGATCTTGGCCGGTAAATTTGCACCTGAAATTCAGACAATCGAGAGATTGTAGTCGGGTAAAATGATCCATCCCCTGGAGACAGCTGAACTCCTCATCACAACTACTGCCTTGAAACTCTTTCCTGGTACTTCATAATTTACATATTGTTATTTTGGGTGTTGCAATCTGGGGATTATGAATAGATAAGAACATTCCATCGCTGCACAGCGGTTCCACAGCACCGGCTCAACCAGCCCAGCGGCTCCGAGGTTGCGGGTTTAACTTTTGGACTGAGGAGTCAGTCGCTCCAAGGCCAGGTGTTGGAGGGAGGTGACATTTGACTAATGTTACCATTTAGCGGGGGGGGGGGGGGGGGGGTGGGGGGGGAGGAAGAAAATAAGGAAATCGATGGTGAAAATAAGCTTTCGATAGGATTATATACAGAGGATTACACAGGATATACGGCACAGAAACAGGCCATTCGGCCCAACCAGTCCATGCCGGTGTTTATGCTCCACTCGAGCCTCCTCCCGTCTTTCCTCATCTAACTCTATCAGCATATCCCTCTATTCCCTTCTCCTTCATGTGCTTGTCCAGCCGCCCCTTAAATGCATCTATACTATTCGCTTCAACCACTCCCTGTGTGGAGCGAGTTCCACATTCTCACCACTCTCTGGGTAAAGAAGTTTCTCTGAATTCCCTATTGGATTTCTGTGGTGACTATCTTATATTGATGGCCTCTAGTTATGCTCTTCCCCACAAGTGGAAACATTCTCTCTGTATCCACTCTATCAAAACCTTTCATAATTTTAAAGACCTCTATTAGGTCACCCCTCAGCCTTCTTTCAAGAGAAAAGAGACCCAGCCTGTTCATCCTTCCCCAATAGGTATAACCTCACATTTCTGGTATCATCCCTGTAAATCTTCTCTGCACCCTCTCCAGTGCCTCGATATCCTTTTTATAATATGGTGACCAGAACTGTACGCAGTACTCCAAGTGTGGTCTAACCAAGGTTCGATACAAGTTTAGTATAACTTCCCTACTTTTCAATTCTATCCCTCTAGAAATAAACCCTAGTGCCTGGTTTGCTTGTTTTATGCCCTTGTTAACCTGTGTTGCAACTTTTAGTGATTTGTGTATTTGTACTCCGAGATCCCTTTGTTCCTCTACCCCACCCAGACTCGCATCCTCCAAGTGATAAAGTGACCTCCCTATTCTTCTTACCAAAAATGTAATACCTCACATTTATCGGTGCTGAAATTCATTTACCAATTATTTGCCCATTTTGCAAGTTTATGAATGTCCTTCTTTAATTTGTTGCAGTCCTCCTCAGTATTGACTATTTCCCCCGCGCCCCCCCTCCAATTTGGTGTCATCCGCAAAATTAGAAATTGTGTTTTTGATTCCAAGGTCTAAATCGTTAATATAAATTGTGAACAGCAGTGGTCCCAGCACTGATCCTTGTGGAACACCACTACCCACTGTCTGCGCACTGTGACTGCAGGTAACACTCGCGCCACACAAGTGCCAGGCAATGACTATCTCCAACAGGCGAGAGTCTAACCACTGCCCCTTGACATTCAACAGCATTACCATCGCCGAATCCCCCACCATCAACGTCTTGGGGGGTCACCATTGACCAGAAACTTAACTGGACCAGCCACATAAATACTGTGGCAACAAGAGCAGGTCAGAGGCTGGGTATTCTGCGGCGAGTGTCTCACCTCCTGACTCCCCAAAGCCTTTCCACCATCTACAAGGCACAAATAAGGAGTGTGATGGAATACTCTCCACTTGCCTGGATGAGTTGCAGCTCCAACAACACTCAAGAAGCTCGACACCATCCAGGACAAAAGCAGCCCGCTTGATTGGCACCCCATCCACCACCTTAAACATTCACTCCCTCCACCACTGGTGCACTGTGGGCTGCAGTGTGTACCATCTACAAGATGTACTGCAGCAACTCGCCAAGGTTTCTTCGGCAGCACCTCCCAAACCCGTGACCTCTTCCACCTAGAAGGACAAGGGCAGCAGGTGCATGGGAACACCACCACCTCCAAGTCACACACCATCCTGACTTGGAAGTATATTGGCCATTCCTTCATCGTCACTGGGTCAAAATCCTGGAACTCCCTCCCTAACAGCACTGTGGGGAGGCTCACCACCACCTTCTCAAAGGCAATTAGGGATGGGCAATAAATGCTGTCCTTGCCAGAGATGCCTGCATCCCATGAACGAATAAAAAAAAAATGCTACGCCTTTACTCCTGCTCTCTGTCTTGAAGCCGGCTAGCTATCCATTCTGCTACTTGTCCCCCGACTCCGCATCCCCTGACCTTATTCATTAGTCTTTTAAGTGGTACCTTATCGAAGGCCTTTTGAAAATGTAGATAAATTACATCTACTGCATGACCCTGTCTACTCTCTCTGTTACCTCTTCAAAACATTCAATGAGGTTGGTCAAGCAAGACTTTTATTTTTGAAATCCATGCTGACGATTCATTATTATATTTTTGGTTTTCTAGATGTTCTTCTATTTTCTCCTTTAGTAGGGATTCCATTATTTTCCCTACCACCGATGTTAAGCTAACTGGTCTATAGTTCCCTGGACATGTTCTATCTCCCTTCTTAAATATCGCTATTATGCCAGTTCTATTTGGCATATTTTGCAAATCTATCTTTTGCTTAATTCGATGGTGATTTTCACGTTTCAAATTGATTTCACACTTCTGAGTCAATGCTGTCGGGAGGGAATGGAAATGAGTCACTTTGTTTAATTTTAAATCTAACAATGTTCAGTGTTGGTACCCAGTGGGGTAGAGATCTAACTCGGCAGCAGTAACCGGTCATTCAGCTGTTACCAGGGAAGAGGTTACTTTCACTGGGGACGAGAAGGTCAAGAGGGTGACCCGATCGAGGTCTTCAGGATTATGAAGAGATATAATGAGATCAATAGTGAGAGGTTGTTTCCAATGGTCGGTTAGACAACGAGAGAACACAGTAATTAAAGGGGCACTTAAGATAATGTCATTAGGCAGATGGTGATTGGAATAGGGACTTTGCAGCCATAAAATTCTTTCTAATGGGTAATTGGATAGTTGTTTGTAAAAAAGAGTATCAAAGGGTACGGGGAGTGAGGGGGAGAGTGGGATTAGACTGGGTGGGATATTAAAAGGGTGTGGGGAGTGAGCAGGAGAGTGGGATTAGACTGGGTGGGATATTAAAGGGTACAGGGAATGAGCAGGAGAGTGGGATTAGACTGGGTGGGATATTAAAGGGTCCAGGGAGTGAGCAGGAGAGTGGGATTAGACTGGGTGGGATATTAAAGGGTACGGGGAGTAAGCAGGAGAGTGGGATTAGACTGGGTGGGATATTAAAGGGTACGGGGAGTGAGGGGAAGACTGGGATTAGACTTGGTGGCTCACGTGAGAAGCGACACTAGAGTGGTCTTGAAGAGCTGAATGGCCTGTTTCTGTGTGCGTAATTCTAGGATTTTTTGTTTCTTAAAATAATTTCCAGCCTGGAATCACTTGAGTGTACACTGCCTGAAACATAGAAGGCAGGAGTAGGCCATTCGGCCCCTCGAGCCTGCTCCGCCATTCAATGCGATCATGGCTGATCATCCAAATTCAGTACCTGGTCCCTGCTTTCTCCCCATACCCCTTGATCCCTTTAGCCTTAAGAAATATATCCAACTCCTTCTTGAATATATTTAATTAGCTGGGGGGGCCCGGCGTTTCCAGGGCAGTTTACAGGGCGGCTCAGTTCACGGCCGCCCACTGCCGATCCCCCGCTCTGTGTCTCGGGCCGAGCGGTTGTGAGGCCTGGCCCGAGTGACCCCAACTCACCTCCCGCTCCGGCGGGCCGACGCAGCTGCCCCGCTCGCTGTTGAGGAAAAGCAGGGGAAAAAATGGCGGCGACGTTTCGGGAGGCTGCAGGATTAGGTCCTGCCCGTGACGCACCAATTGGTCAACCATCAGGTCACCGAACTGTAGGATTGGTCAACCATCACGTCACTCAACGCTAATGAGCGGTAGGATTGGTCAACCGCTAATGAGTGGTTTTTTGAACGTTTTTTGTATACTGTCCGAACAATTTTTGTCTGACCAAAAAGTAAATATGCCTATGACACTCCCCTAATCATAACCTTTCTTTTGATATAACATATGTGTAGGTACGCTCTATAACTTTTGAGTGTATAGCGGACAGACAGACAGACAGACAGAGACACACAGACGGACGGACCGTTTTATATATATATATATATATAGATATATATATATATATATATATAGATAGATGTATTGGCCTCTACTGCCTTCTGTGGTAGTGAATTCCACAGGTTCACCACTCTCTGGGTGAAGAAATTCCTCCTAATTTCTGTCCTAAATGGCCTACCCCTTAACCGTAGACTGTGACCCCTGGTTCTGGAATCCCCGACCATCGGGAACATCCTTCCTGCATCTAGTCTGTCCAGTCCTGTCAGAATTTTATAAGTTTCAATGAGATCCCCTCTCATTCTTCTAAACTCCAGCGAGTACAAGCCCAATCGACCCAATCTCTCCTCAACATCATTCCTGCCATCCCAGGTATCAGTCTGGTGAATCTTCGCTGAACTCCTTCCATGGCAAGAACATCCTTCATCAGATAAGGCGACCAAAACTGCACACAATACTCAAGGTGTGGTCTCACCAAGGCCCTGTACAACTGCAGTAAGACATCCTTGTTCCTGTACTTAAACCCTCTCGATACAAAGGCCAACATACCATTTGCCTTCTTAACCGCCTGCTGCACCTGCATGCTTACCTTCAGCGACTGGTGCACAAGGACACCCAGGTCTCGTTGCACTTCCCCTTCTCCCAATCTATTGCCATTCAGATAATAATCTGCCTTCCTGTTTTTGCCACCCAAGTGGATAACCTCACATTTATCCACGTTATATTGCATCTGCCATGCTTCTGCCCAATCACCCAACCTGTCCAAATCATCCTGTAGTTTCTTGGCATCCTCCTCACAGCACACACGCCCACCCAGCTTTGTGTCGTCTGCAAATTTGGAGATATTACATCTAGTTCCCTTGTCTAGATCATTAATATATATTGTGAATAGCTGGGGTCCAAGGAAAGATCCCTGCGGTACCCCACTAGTCACTGCCTGCCACTCGGAAAAAGACCCGTTTATTCCAACTCTTTGTTTCCTGTCTGCCAACCAGTTCTCTATCCAAGTCAATACCTTGCCCCCAATCCCACGTGCCTTAACTTTGCACGCTAATCTCTTATGCGGGACCTTATCGAAAGCCTTCTGAAAGTCCAAATACACCACATCCACTGGTTCTCCCTTATCTATTTTACCAGTTACATCCTCAAAAAATTCCAGTAGATTAGTCAAGCATGATTTACCTTTTGTAAATCCATGTTGATACTCATAGAAGCCTCAAACTAGCCAGTGAGAATGTGGCTTGTAGTTTGCAATATTACTGAGAGAATCTTCCTCAACTCCATTCCACCTGATCTGCCATCGAGGGTTGGGGAGACCGATCCTTTCTGCAAACATGCATTTCAGATTCTCTGCCACATTCCAACGATGAGGGGGAATAACATGGGACATTCTCGAAATACCTTTCAGAGTTCCGCCCATGGTGAATCTCGATTGGACATCTTGGCAAAGGTTTACAAGTTGCCAGTCAATTAATAAAAACTAAGTCAGCAGGTAGTCAAAGATCTGTTTCGGCCAAGGACACAAGAGCGCACGGCAACACACACCCATATCATGGGCTTCCGCTCAACCAACATGCCTCTGATTGAGGTCAGGCACCTTTGCTCAAGGTTTAGAAAGAGTGAAAAAATTTGCTTTTCTACCAGGCTGGTCACAACCTAAGGACACCCCAAAGCACTTTACAGCCAATGAAGTATTCTGAAGTGCAGTCACTGTTGTAATGTAGGAAACACAGCCGACAATTTGCGCACAGCAAGCTCCCACAAACAGCAATGTGATAATGACTGGATCATCTGTTTTATTTAATGATGTTGATTGAGGGATAAATATTGGCCAGGACACCAGGGAGAACTCCCCTGCTCTTCTTCGAGACCGTGGCCGTGGGATCTTTTACATCCACCCGAGAGAGCAGACGGGGCCTCGGTTTAACATCTCATCTGAAAGACGGCACCTCCAACAGTGCGGCACTCCCTCAGCACTGCACTGGGAGTGTCAGCCGGCATTATGTGCTCAAGTCTCGGGAGTGGGACTCGAACCCACAACCTTCTAGCTTAAAAAGAACCTTATAAAGAAGCAACTGTTTAATCATTTAAAAAAAGAACCAGGGGAGAGAAGATGAGACTTTTTTTTTTAACGTAGCGAGTTGTTGTGATCTGGAACGCGCTGCCTGAAAGGGCGGTGGGAGCAGGTTCAACAGTAACTTTTAAAAGGGAATTGGAGAAATACTTGAAGAGGAAAAAAATTGCAGGGCTCTGGGGAAAGAGCAAGCGGGGTGTGGGACTGATTGGAGAGCTCTTTCGGAGAGCCAGCACAGGCACGATGGGCCGAATGGCCTCCTTCGGCGCCATATCCCCAAGGTCAGGAAAGGCGCGATAGAAATGCAAGTCTGAAGTTTACGGAGGGTGGAAGAGGAGAGCTTTGGCATAGCGGAGTCTGGAGGTGACAAAAGCGTTGTGAAGATCGGATTCGTTGCGGAACAGCAATATCAGGGTTTGAAACTTTTGCCAGAGGCTGTGCTGGGATAGAGTTCGACTGGCACAAGCTGATCTGCTCCCTCCGTGAAGAAGCCTCTTTTTATGGGAGGAACCGCGGTAAGCAAGTGTCAAGATGCTGGTTTGGGGAACTAAGTTACATCTGATTCGAACTCTGGCCTCACGACTGCAACCAGCTGACCAGAAAATGCTCCACTTCGAAACAGCATTTCATGTTGAGCTAAATTTATTGGCAGAAATTGAAGCATTTAATCGGCAGAGTAGCTTCCTGCGTGCAGCAACTTCCTATTGCGTTATCAACAGAATGGTCAGAACACAGGCGAGAGTGGGGCTGGAAAAGGCTCGGCATTGTCACCCCAAAAGCGAATCATTCTCCATCGCCCACTCTGTGCCGATCCCGAGCTCCCGGGAGGGAGCCCTGCCTCCAGAGAGTGCCGGGCGGTTGGAACCCTGAGCTCAAACGGTTCAGCTTTCCGCCAGAGTACAAAAAACCTGGCCGTGCCGTTCAGCTGCCTGTTCCCGAAACTGCCGACAGGGACTGGAGGTTGAACGGTTCTGCAGATGCAGTATAATGTGGATAAATGCGAGGTTATCCACTTTGGTGGCAAAAACAGGATGACAGATTATTATCTGAATGGCAATAGATTGGGAAAAGGGGAAGTGCAACGAGACCTGGGTGTCCTTGTGCACCAGTCGCTGAAGGTAAGCATGCACGTGCAGCAGGCGGTTAAGAAGGCAAATGGTATGTTGGCCTTCATAGCGAGAGGATTCGAGTACAGGAGCAAGGATGTCTTGCTGCAGTTGTACAGGGCCTTGGTGAGACCACACCTTGAGTATTGTGTGCAGTTTTGGTCGCCTTATCTGAGGAAAGATGTTCTTGCCATGGAGGGAGTTCAGCGAAGATTCACCAGACTGATACCTGGGATGGCAGGAATGGCGTATGAGGAGAGATTGGGTCGATTGGGCTTGTATTCGCTAGAGTTTAGAAGGAGAGGGGATCTCATTGAAACTTATAAAATTCTGACAGGACTGGACAGACTAGATGCAGGAAGGATGTTCCCGATGGCGGGGGAGTCCAGAACCAGGGGTTACAGTCTAAGGATAAGGGGTAAGCCATTTAGGACAGAGATGAGGAGGAATTTCTTCACCCAGAGTGTGGTGAACCTGTGGAATTCTCTACCACAGATGGCAGTTGAGGCCAATTCATTAAATATATTCAAGAAGGATTAGGTATATTTTTTGAGGCTAAAGTGATCAAGGGCTATGGGGAGAAAGCAGGGACCGGGTACTGAATTTGGATGATCAGCCATGATCTCATTGAATGGCGGAGCAGGCTCGAGGGGCCGAATGGCCTCCTCCTGCTCCTACCTTCTATCTTTCTAGGTTTCTATGTATGTAATGCGCAGCCAATCCACAATGCCAGTTCTGAGCCCGGGAGCAGTGTTAAAACCTCCCCACCCTCCCCCAACTCTGATCAATGCTTCAGGAATAAGTTGAGGATGATTTTACATTTCTAACAGAATCCCAGATTGTGGCTCCATTGCCAACAGACTCCACTGAAATACACAGAAGTTGCAACAGGCCACTCGGCCCATCCAGTCTGTGTCGGCGTTCACCCGCCACACGAGAAAATAGTCCCAATCACATTTACCCGCCCTGTTCCCATCTCCCTTCATTCTCTGTTCCTTAATCCCCCGATCCAATCTAACCTTGAATGCTGACAGTTTCCGCCTCAACCACTAACCCTGGGAGTGAATCCCACAGCCTCACAACTCTCAGCGTGAAGAAGATTCTCCTCCGCCCTCTGTTCGAAATCTCTTACATTTAATCTTCTATCTATGGCCCCTCGTTTGTGTCCCCCAACCACAGTAACAACAACCTGTATTTATACAGCGCCTTTAATGTAGTAAAACACCCCAAGGCGCTTCACAGGAGCGATTATCAGACAAAATTTGACACCGAGCCACATAAGGAGATATTAGGGCAGGTGATCATAAGCTTGGTCAAAGAGGTAGGTTTTAAGGAGCGTCTTAAAGGAAGAGAGAGAGACGGAGAGGTTTAGGGAGGGAATTCCAGAGCTTAGGGCCCAGGCAACAGAAGGCACGGCCGCCAATGGTGGAGCGATGGAAATCGGGGATGCCAGAATTGGAGGAGTGCAGAGATCTCGGGGGTTGTGGGGCTGGAGGAGATTACAGAGATAGGGAGGGGCGAGGCCATAGAGGGATTTAAAAACAAGGATGAGAATTTTAACAGTCTGCCTCTCTCTTCCTTATCCGATCCTTTCATAATTTTGAACACTTCTATCATGCAGGATTTCTACACAGACACTTTCTAGCTTCCTGTCCAACTGAAGTGTGTGCGTGTTGCCCTGGGAGATAAGCCACTGAAGTGTATTCTGAAGTTTTTCATGAGAGAAAAATCCAGGAATATAAATCTTCACAGCTCGAGAAGCGGGGGGGCCGAGGGGGGGTCGGGGGGCGCGGGGGGGGTCATGTTTCAAGTGGGAATTACTGTGCAGCCTCGGAGAAACTCGAGATCTTTCAAAGTGTTCGGAAAACTTGTATTGCAGGAAAGTGTAAACGGAGATGGATGAAATGAAGGTGGAGACTCCTCCTTCTCTGCAGGTTATAAAATAAAACAATCCCAGTTGAATCCCGCCCACCTGGGTTGCAACTGAATCTGTGCCTCTTGCGAAACAATGTCACAGCTATTGTGCTGTTAGGTCTCAGTGGAGCATAATTTTTCTATTATTGTAAAAAATAATTGCAGGGCTGTGGGGAAAGAGCAGGGGGGAGTGGGACTAATTCGAGCGCTCTTTCAAAGAGCCGGCACAGGCACGATGGGCCGAATGGCCTCCCTCTGTGCTGTATCGCTCTATGATTCTATGATTATTTACAACACATCTTCAAGAGGCTTAGTGAATCGCAGTTCCCAATAGTGGTGACTTCACACCATAATGGGGCAGGATCTGAGCCATTACTGTGACATGATGCCTCATCTCTATATGTGCTTGCTTGGCTCAGTGGGTAGCCTCTGAGTCAGAAGGTCGTGGGTTCAAGTCCCCACTCTAGAGACTTGAGAACAGAATCCAGGCTGACACTCCCAGTGCAGTACTAAGGGAGCGCTGCACTGTCGGAGGGGCAGTACTGA
Organism: Somniosus microcephalus; assembly: GCF_052327205.1. Classification (NCBI taxonomy): domain Eukaryota; kingdom Metazoa; phylum Chordata; class Chondrichthyes; order Squaliformes; family Somniosidae; genus Somniosus; species Somniosus microcephalus. The sequence continues at coordinate 4,654,697 of NC_141016.1, read as the reverse complement.
GGGAGCACCGCACTGTCGGAGGGGCAGTACTAAGGGAGCGCTGCACTGTCGGAGGGGCAGTACTGAGGGAGCACCGCACTGTCGGAGGGGCAGTACTGAGGGAGCACCGCACTGTCGGAGGGGCAGTACTAAGGGAGCGCTGCACTGTCGGAGGGGCAGTACTGAGGGAGCACCGCACTGTCGGAGGGGCAGTACTGAGGGAGCACCGCACTGTCGGAGGGGCAGTACTGAGGGAGCGCGGCACTGTCGGAGGGGCAGTACTGAGGGAGCACGGCACTGTCGGAGGGTCAGTACTGAGGGAGCGCGGCACTGTCGGAGGGGCAGTACAGAGGGAGCGCCGCATTGTCGGAGGGGCAGTACAGAGGGAGCGCCGCACTGTCGGAGGGGCAGTACTGAGGGAGCGCCGCACTGTCGGAGGGGCAGTACTGAGGGAGCGCCGCACTGTCGGAGGGGCAGTACTGAGGGAGCACCGCACTGTCGGAGGGGCAGTACTGAGGGAGCACCGCACTGTCGGAGGGGCAGTACTGAGGGAGCGCCGCACTGTCGGAGGGGCAGTACTGAGGGAGCGCGGCACTGTCGGAGGGGCAGTACTGAGGGACCACTGCACTGTTGGGGGTGCCGTCTTTCGGATGAGATGTTAAACTGAGGCCCCGTCTGCTCTCTCAGGTGGATTTAAAATACCCCACATCTCTATTTCGAAGAAGAGCAGGGGAGTTCTCCCTGGTGTCGTGGGCCAATATTTATCCCTCAACCAACATAACAAAAACAGATTATCTGGTCATTATCACATTGCTGTTTGTGGGAGCTTGCTGTGCGCAAACTGGCTGCCACATTTCCTACATTACAACAGTGACTACACTTCAAAAAGTACTTCATTGGCTGTGAGGTGCTTTGGGACGTCCAGTGGTCGTGAAAGGCGCTATAGAAATGCAAGTCTTTCTGTCATCGAAATATAATTGCATTGCTTGAATATTGTTAGCATAAATGCAAGACCTTCTTTCTTTCTGAGTTAGCAGGTTCAAGCCCCTCACTGGAGATTGATCGATGCTGACACCGCGGCGGAGTGCCGCAGTGCCGGAGGTGCCGTGTATTGGATGAGATCAAAGTCCTGTTCGGGCGGATGAAAGTGCTCTCCAGCCCTGTTCCAGGAACATCAGGAAGTTCTGTTGTGCTCACTAACATTCCTGCCTCAAACAACACCAAATAAATACCCCCAGGTTAACTGGGAGCTTGCCGTGCGCAAGTTGGCTGCCTTGTTTATCTGCAGGACCACAGTGACTGCATTTCAGAAGCAGTTGGTTGCGAAATGATGTGGGATGGCTCGTGGCTGTGAACAGCAAAATCGTTCTCTGTCGTCAGTCTTAGGCTCAGCATTACAGATCTGATGTACTCATCGTCAACACAGGTCGAGCTGAGGCTGCATTTCGAGGCCCTGTAGGCGGGGACAAGCCTCCCAAGAACAGCAGACAATTAACTCAAGAATGACTGATGACACTGAAGGTGTCAGCCGTGGCTCAGTGGGCGGCACACTCGCCTCTGAGTCAGAAGGTTGTGGGTTCAGGTCCCACTCCAGAGACTTGAGCACAAAAATCCAGGCTGACACACCCAGTGCAGTAATGAGGGCGCGCCGCACTGTCAGAGGGGCAGTGCTGAGGGAGCGCCGCACTGTCGGAGGGGCAGTGCTGAGGGAGCGCCGCACTGTCGGAGGGGCAGTGCTGAGGGAGCGCCGCACTGTCGGAGGGGCAGTACTGAGGGAGCGCCGCACTGTCGGAGGGACAGTACTGAGGGAGCGCCGCACTGTCGGAGGGGCAGTACTGAGGGAGCGCCGCACTGTCGGAGGGGCAGTGCTGAGGGAGCGCCGCACTGTCGGAGGGGCAGTGCTGAGGGAGCGCCGCACTGTCGGAGGGGCAGTGCTGAGGGAGCGCCGCACTGTCGGAGGGGCAGTGCTGAGGGAGCGCCGCACTGTCGGAGGGGCAGTGCTGAGGGAGCGCCGCACTGTCGGAGGGGCAGTGCTGAGGGAGCGCCGCACTGTCGGAGGGGCAGTGCTGAGGGAGCGCCGCACTGTCGGAGGGGCAGTGCTGAGGGAGCGCCGCACTGTCGGAGGGGCAGTGCTGAGGGAGCGCCGCACTGTCGGAGGGGCAGTACTGAGGGAGCATCACACTGTCGGCGGTACCGTCTTTCGGATGAGACATTAAACCGAGGCCCCGTCTGCTCTCTCAGGTGGGCGTAAAAGATCCTATGGCACTATTTTGAAGAAGAGCAGGGGAGTTCTCCCCAGTGTCCTGGCCAATATTTATCCCTCAATCAACATAACAAAAACAGATTATCTGGTCATTGCTGTTTGTGGGAGCTTGCTGTGCGCAAATTGGCTGCCGCGTTTCCTACATTACAACAGTGACTACACTTCAAAAAGACTTCTTTGGCCGTAATCGCTTTGGGACGTCCTGAGGTCGTGAAAGGCGCTGTAGAAATGTAAGTTTCTTGTCTTGAAATGACTCTGGGGGCCATGGTGGCTTTGAGCGACAAGTGTAAAACAGCCGATAACGGATTGGCCACCCGTCGAACACCTCTCGTGATTCTGAAGTCAATGGCAGAGATCCAATATCGGCCGTTTGTCCCAATTACCCCCACGGTGAGGTATCAGCGCACAAGCATTTGATGCATCCAGCATGAAGACTCCTTGTTCGCTGTCTTAGCCGAGGGGCTGACCCCATTTATTCAAGTTGCTCCTGCCTCGGCGGGGGAATTTCACAGGACTGCACTGAGCGACCTGCGCTGGTTTCGCAAGGTGTCATTTCCAGGTTGTTTGTCTGTCGGCTCCCAGTCCCCAACTTGGGAAAACAAACTGGTCAGAGAGGCTCCGGACCGAGTCACTGACGTCTTGGAGGATAGAAAATTTATCTCATTTTTGCACATGACATTTCTGCTCGATCAACCCCAGCCTTCCCTTGAGTTTAGGAGGCTGGGGGTTGATCCACTGGAGGTGTTAAAAAGGAATTGATAGGGTAAAGAGAGAGAGAAACTATTTCTTCCGGTGGGGTAGATCCAGGACAAGGGGGCATGACCTTAAAATTAGAGCCAGGCCGTTCAGGGGTGATGTTGGGAAGCACTTTTTCCACTCAAAGGGTGGTGGAAATCTGGGACTCTCTCCTCCCCGCCAAAAGGTTGTGGATGATCAATTGGAGCTTTCAAGACAGAGATTTTTATTGGGTAAGGGTCTCAAGGGATATAGAGCTAAGGCGGGTAAATGAAGCGGAGGCACAGACCAGCCGCGATCTAATTAAACTGCAGAACAGGCTCGAGGGGCTGAAAGGCCGCCTCCTGTTCCTAATGATCCTATTGAGAAGATCGCTCTTTGAAAAGTTACCCTTGAGGATTAAAATAAGCATACACAACCTCTCAAGTCAACAGTGGAATCCAGTCACTCACCGGTCAATGTTGAGGTTGTGTTTTCCAAGGCATTGCAGACAAATAACACACCTGTTAAAAGGGAGAAAACAGGAGTAATCAGTGCTAGCTACGGAAAAGAACATCTGGATCCAACACATCCCTTTAATGTATAAAGAATTGAGCGTTAATTCATTGAACAATGTTAAGCATATTTCAAAAACGCTTCGGACGAGTACAATTTAATAATTACAGGCTGTCGGAATTGCTTTTCTACAAGAATTCGTTGAATCTCACAGCACACAAGGAGGAGGCCATTCGGCCCATCGTGCCTGTGCCGGCTCTTTGGTCAAGCTCTCCAATTAGTCCCACTCCCCCCTGCTCTTTCCCCAGAGCCCTGCAAATTTTATCCTTTTCAAGTATTTATCCAATTCCCTTTTGAAAGTTTCTACTGAATCTGCTTCCACCGCCCTTTCAGGCAGCGCATTCCAGATCACAACAACTCGCTGCGTAATAAAAAATTCTCCTCATCTCCCCTCTGGTTCTTTTGCCAATTATCTTAAATCCGTGTCCTCTGGTTACCGACCCTCCTGCCATTGGAAACAGTTTTTCTTTATTTACTCTTCCATAATCCCTCATGATTTTGAACACCTCTATTAAATCTCCCCATAATCTTCTCTGCTCCAAGGAGAACAATCCCAGTTTCTCCGATCTCTCCACATAAGTGAACTCCCTCATCTCTGCTACCATTCTGGTAAATCTCCTCTGCACCCTCTCCAAGGCCTTGAGATCCTTTCTAAAGTGCGGTGCCCAGAATTGGACACAATACTCCAGTTGAGGTTTAACCAGTGATATATAAACGTTTAGCAAAACTTCCTTCCTTTTTTAAAGCCAAGGATCTGTTTTTTTAAACAGCTTTAAGTCCCCGGTGTCCTGGCCAATATTTATCACCCAACCAACATCACTAAAACAGATACAAAAGCAAAATACTGGGGTTGATGGAAATCGGAAATTAAAACAGAGAGACTGCTGGAAACACCCAGCAGGCCAGGCAGCACCTGTGGAGAGAGAAACAGAGTTAACGTTTCAGATGAAAGGGTCATCGACCTGAAACGTTAACTCTGTTTCTCTCTCCACAGATGCTGTCTGACCTGCTGAGTATTTCCAGCATTCTCTGTTTTTATTTCACTAAAAAGAACAGACGATCTAGTCATTTATCACATTGCTGTTTGTGGGAGCTTGCTGTGCGCAAATTGGCAGCCGCGTTTCCTGCATTACAACAGTGACTGCACTTCATAAAAGTACTTCATTGGCTGTGAAGCGCTTTGGGATGTCCTGAGGTGCTGAAAGGCGCTGGAGAAATGCAAATTCTTTTTTGCTTTTAAACATAGAGAGAGAGGTGCTTTCAGGAAGAAAGCCACTAGCTGCTGCCCAGATCTCCTGCCAACCTGGTCGCTCTGTGCCAACTGCTGGACTTTCCCCCAAAGCCATGCTTCCAAGTTCCATTGCAGTCCTCATCTGAAGACAAGGAACCCCAGACCACAGTAAAGCTGCTTCTTACTCAGTACAACACAGCACAGTCATAGGTTGGTCATGAAAAGACAGACTCGCATTTCTATAGCGCCTTTCACAACCCTGGGGCGTCCCAAAGCGAGAGGATTCGAATACAGGAACAAGGATGTCTTGCTGCAGTTGTACAGGGCCTTGGTGAGACCACACCTTGAGTATTGTGTGCAGTTTTGGTCGCCTTATCTGAGGAAGGATGTTCTTGCCATGGAGGGAGTGCAGCGAAGATTCACCAGACTGATACCTGGGATGGCAGGAATGACGTACGAGGAGAGATTGTGTCGATTAGGCTTATATTTGCTGGAGTTTAGAAGAATGAGAGGGGATCTCATTGAAACTTATAAAATTCTAACAGGACTGGACAGACTAGATGCAGGAAGGATGTTCCCGATGGCCGGGGAGTCCAGAACCAGGGGTCACAGTCTAAGGATAAGGGGTAAGCCATTTTGGACAGAGATGAGGAGGAATTTCTTCACCTAGAGAGTGGTGAACCTGTGGAATTCTCTACCACAGAAGGCAGTTGAGGCCAATTCATTAAATATATTCAAGAAGGAGTTAGATATATTTCTTAAGGCTAAAGGGATCAAGGTATATGGGGAGAAGGCAGGGACAGGGTACTGAATTTGGATGATCAGTCATGATCTCATTAAATGGCGGAACAGGCTCGAGGGGCCGAATGGCCTACTCCTGCTCCTATCTTCTATGTTTCTATGTAAAGCGCTTTACAGCCAATGAAGTACTTTTTGACGTGTAGTCGTTGTTCTAATATGGGAGCCAATTTTCTCACCACAAGCTCCCACAAACGGCAATGAGATAAATGACCAGAAATGTTCTTGTGATGTTGGTGGAAGGATAAATATTTCCCAGCACAATGGGGAGAACTCCTCCCACCCCCTGCTCTTCTTCCAACAGTGGCCGTGGGATCTTTTTACATCCACCCCAAGAGGGCAGACTCGGGGGGGGGGGGGGAAGGGGGGGCCTCGGTTTAACGAGGTGCTCAAGTCTCTAGAGCGGGACTTGGATCCGCACGACCTTCTCACTCAGAGCTGAGAGCGATCCCCACACCTGAGGGTTTGTGGAAATGTTGGAATGAACCTTTCTATCTCGGCTGGGTAAAAACTGCAGTGTACCAGAGACAGGCAACATCCGGAGTGAACACAACTGATTGCGCAGACACGGGTAACTCCAGGGGATTGACAGAGCACGGCTTAACACCAGGCGCTATGTTTAATCGCAGCTGCTATATATACACACACCTATTATATATGTGTCTATGTGTCTGTGTGACAAATCAGCAGGGTGTTTCTGACAAAGTTAGAAGTCCCTGGAGTGAATCCTTGAAGTAGTCCTGCCACTTTCAAAAGTGGAGCTGATGTTTAGAGGGGTTCACACGAGACAGTGTAGTGTTAGAAACAGAAATGGGGAAGGATAAACCGGAAGGATGACATGAATGTGTGTCTCGGAGCACTAAAGCCAATCTTCTGACATTTTCCCCAGGATTCATCATTGGTGGAGATTAAGAGAGATTAACAAGGGGCGCTAAGCCACTGATTTCTGGAGCAAAATTAAATCTCTTGTTTACTTGAAAGGATATTTCAGTGAGAAGTGAAGCCGGGCGCTCGTGTGTCCATTAGGCCTCCGAACTAGTTCTTTTTAAACAGAGCGAATCTGCAGCCTATTTTTGGGAGGGGTGAGAGGAAATGTGGCCAAGTTGGGTTTCCTCTTGCCTCTTTCGGGCCTTGCTTTGCCCCGCACCTTTCCCCAGTTGGCACCTGGTGGCCAACGGGCTGCTGACAGGGGCTTCTGTCTTACCCTTGATGTTGGAGGGGTAAAGGTGGAGCCCAGGTGACTCGCTGAGCTTCCCCCTAATTCCAGGGTCAAAAATGACCTAATCTTTGCTCGGTGGCCTCGATTTAAAGGGAGGGGGCGGGCGGGAGTCTGATAATGCACGAAGAACCCGCCTACTGGTGGGAATGGGAATTTGGCCGCAGACGGAGACCGATGGGAACGGTCAGTGGGTGGAGAGGATTCCCTCGCTTGGCAGTGGGGTGGGGTGGGGTGTGCTGTGGGGGGAGGGTGGGGTGGGGGCGTTACATCGAGTTTACAGAAACAGGCCATTTGGCCCAACAGTGGAGCCCAGGTGACTCGCTGAGCTTCCCCCGACTCCCAGGGTCAGAAGTGACCTAATCTTGGCTCAGTGGTGAGTTAAATCGAGTTTACAGAAACAGGCCATTCGGCCCAACTGGTCCAGGCTCCCCTTTGGGGTGGGGAAGCCCACTTGCTCCTCCTGGCCCACCAGGAGTTCAAAGAGAGGGAAAGTTTAAAAAAAAATAAAACTCACCTGGGCCTCTTCTGGCCAGCCGGCTCCTCCCACCGTGTTGGTGTTGCCATGGCAACAGAGAGCGCAGGACTCCACTCGCTCCCCCTCCCCCCGGGCGCGGACCTTAAAATTACATTGCGAGCCGATGACATCACTGGGCCGTGACTTCTGAACCTTAAGTAGGCCCCGGCCTCAAACCAGGGCCTGAATCACCGCCATTAATGTGATGATGCTCGTGAATGGAGGAGGCGGGATTGGGATTTTCAAGATTTTAACCCCTTCGCCCGCCCCTTTCCTGCCGGTCAGGTTGGGGGTTCGAATGGAGGTAATTGATTCTGCTTCCGACTGGCCAAAGTTCTCTCTGAGCCGGACGCGGGCACGGTTAGGAACGGCACGCAAGTTCCATTTATGTAGGCCTGAGTCGCCCAGTTACTGCACGAACTCCAATACAGCAACGGTAGTGCACAGACAGGAAGGGCAAAAACCTGGTCATCATTTCAACAGATGCCCAAAAAAAAATGATCAAGGTATGGTCTGAGAAAGAAGCCCTCAGGCTGCCGTCGTAGACCCTGCCCAATCCTGTACCGTCAGCTGATAGAAACATGGAAGATAGGAGCAGGAGTAGGCCATTCGGCCCCTCGAGCCTGCTCCGCCATTCAATGCGATCATGGCTGATCATCCAAACTCAGTACCCTGTCCCTGCCTTCTCCCCATATCCCTTGATCCCTTTAGCCTTAAGGAATATATCTAACTCCTTCTTGAATATATTTAATGAATTGGCCTCAACTGCCTTCTGTGGTAGAGAATTCCACAGGTTCACCACTCTCTGGGTGAAGAAATTCCTCCTCATCTCTGTCCTAAATGGCTTACCCCTTATCCTTAGACTGTGACCCCTGGTTCTGGACTCCCCCGCCATTGGGAACATCCTTCCTGCATCTAGTCTGTCTAGTCCCGTTAGAATTTTATAAGAGAATTAAAGGCTCAGTGGGTAGCACCCTCGCTTCTGAGTCAGAAGGTTGTGGGTTCAAGTCCCACTCCAGAGACCCGAGCACAAAAATCTAGGCTGACACTCCAGTGCAATGCTGAGGGAGTGCCACACTGTCGGAGGGGCAGTACTGGGGGAGAGCTGCACTGTCGGAAGGGCAGTACTGAGGGAGCACCGCACTGTCAGATGGGCAGTACTGAGGGAGCGCTCACTGTCATGGGGCAGTACTGAGGGAGCGCCGCACTGTCGGAGGTGCAGTACTGAGGGAGCGCCGCACTGTCGGAGGGGCGGTACTGAGGGAGCGCTGCACTGTCGGAGGGGCAGTACTGAGGGAGCGCCGCACTGTCGGAGTGGCAGTACTGAGGGAGCGCTGCACTGTCGGAGGGGCAGTACTGAGGGAGTGCCGCACTGTCGGAGGTGCAGTACTGAGGGAGCGCCGCACTGTCGGAGGGGCGGTACTGAGGGAGCGCTGCACTGTCGGAGGGGCAGTACTGAGGGAGCGCCGCACTGTCGGAGTGGCAGTACTGAGGGAGCGCTGCACTGTCGGAGGGGCAGTACTGAGGGAGTGCCGCACTGTCGGAGGGGCAGTACTGAGGGAGCGCCGCACTGTCGGAGGGTCAGTACTGAGGGAGCGCCGCACTCAGAGGTGCCGTCTTTCAGATGAGACGTTAAACCAAGGCTCTCTCAGGTGGATGTAAAAGATCCCACGGCACTTTTTGATGAAGAGCAGAGGAGTTCTCCCCGGTGCCCCGGGTTAATATTTATCCCTCAATCAACATCACTAAAAACAGATCATCAGGCCATTGCTTTTTTTTTTAAGTAGGGAAGAGTTTTAAAATCATGTTCCCTCAGGAAGCGTCAATCAAGGGGTTAACACTGAGGTCTCAGCGAGTGTGTGGAGGGGAGGGGTGGAGGGGGAAGAGATATAACTCAATGTGAGAGGAATACAGTCAGAGCACATTACAGTCCCGACACTTCACTCTGTACAAACGAACCTTCTCTCTGATTTAATTAGATGAAAGCTTCAATTCCCAAGAGGCTGCAGCCTTGACACTCATCAAAGCCGCCATCCTGAATCACATGTTAATTCTGCCCTGAAGTGTATATAATTTTTAATCCCAAATATCTCAGCAAAACTGGGGAAATGATTATCAATATCCCGTCCGACCCACTTAATTTCAATTTGCCTTCTCCGAAAACGAGTTGAACTGGAACGGCCGTCAGGATGTGACACCGGCTCTTGGTCCACTTCAGATCACATCGCTGGATGTGAAGACATGAAATGAATTCAATTGAAGAACACAACTTGAATAAGCTTTCACGGAGTGATCGTACAGGCAGAGTTCATCCTTGATTTGAGGTGAATAGTTACTATTGGCTTTGAAGTGCAGTGAGGGACAGGGCAGCAGCAGGGATAGAATGTCCTGGAACCACTTTCACCCAAGTGTGCTAATGTTTATCATATATATCGGCCGTTCCTTCATCGTCGCTGGGTCAAAATCCTGGAACTCCCTCCCTAACAGCACTGTGGGAGCACCTTCACCACACGGACTGCAGCGGTTCAAGAAGGCGGCTCACCGCCACCTTCTCGAGGGTAATTGGGGATGGGCAATAAATGCTGGCCTTGCCAGCGACGCCCACATCCCAGGAACGAATTAAAACATAGAAGAATAGAAGATAGGAGCAGGAGTCGGCCATTCGGCCCCTCGAGCCTGCTCCGCCATTCAATGAGATCATGGCTGATCTTTGACCTCAACTCCACTTTCCCGCCCGATCTCCATATCCCTTGATTCCCTTAATATTCAAAAATCTATCGATCTCTGTCCTGAATATACTCAACGACTCAGCCTCCACAGCCCTCTGGGGTAGAGAATTCCAAAGATTCACCACCCTCTGAGTGAAGAAATTCCTCATCTCAGTCCTAAATGGCCGACCCCTTATTCTGAGCCTGTGACCCCTGGTTCTAGACTCCCCAGCCAGGGGAAACAACCTCTCAGCAACTACCCTGTCAAGTCCTGTAAAAATTTTATATGTTTCAATGAGATCACCGCTCATTCTTCTAAACTCCAGAGAGTATAGGCCTAGTTTACTCGATCTCTCCTCATAGGACAGCCCCCCATCCCAGGAATCAATCTGGTGAACTTATGCTGCACCGCCTCCAAGGTCAGTATATCCTTAGGAAAGGAGACCAAAAATGTACAGAGTACTCTAAGTGTGGCCTCTTCAAAGCCCTCTATTGCTTTATGGATTTAAGCTGGAAGATCAGCCATGATCTTATTGAATGACAGAGCTGGGAATGTGGATTACTGCACTATTTGAAGTCCGTTACAGGGGATGTCATTGTGGAATACTATTTAATGACACAGCTTTAAATAAAGTCCAAGTATGGATTTAAAAAGATAAGTAATTGGCCCTCTGGACAGCTCAACTGATTACGCAGCTGAATCGCCAGGCCAGATGAGCCGGGGAGGGCCCTCCGGTGGGTCTGATGTCAGCCCGGGTGGAGCTAGAGTTAGACCTCTGGTTTAAAGAGAGGGAAGGATGGCCGAGGGTTCCTGCTCCTGACCGCTATCCTGTGACCAGCCCCCCTCCCCCCCGCGTCCCTCTCCTGTGAGGTCACCAGGTGTGGAGGGAATCGGGCTGGGAATGATGACCAGTCTCTCACGTGTATGAAGGCCTCTTGGGTGAGGTGCTGGAGGCCGATGAGGCCCATGGGTGCATGAGGTCAGTGCCTTCAGAAAGAAAGGGAGAACATTCTGGGTGTCCTGTTAAATAACATCTACAAGGCACAAGTCAGGAGTGTGATGGAATACTCTCCGCTTGCCTGGATGAGTGCAGCTCCAACAACACTCAAGAAGCTCGACACCATTCAGGACAAAGCAGCCCGCTTGATTGGCACCCCATCCACCACCTTAAACATCCACTCCCTCCACCACCGGCGCACCGTGGCTGCAGTGTGTACCATCTACAAGATGCACTGCAGCAACTCGCCAAGGCTTCTTCGGCAGCACCTCCCAAACCCGCGACCTCTTCCACCTAGAAGGACAAGGGCAGCAGGCGCAATGGGAACACCACCACCTCCAAGTTCCCGTCCAAGTCGCACACCATCCTGACTTGGAAATATATCGGCCGTTCCTTCATCGTCGCTGGATCAAAGTCCTGGAACTCCCTCCCTAACAGCACTGTGGGAGCACCTTCACCACACGGACTGCAGCGGTTCAAGAAGGCGGCTCACCACCACCTCCTCAAGGGCAATTAGGGATGGGCAATAAATGCCGGCCTAGCCAGCGATGCCCACATCCAGAGAATGAAAAAAAAAGCATGCAAGCATACGCAAATGATGTGCAGAAGACAAGCTCGTCCATCAAGCCAGCCCCACACTCACAATGGCCGGGGCATCAGGAGTCGACACTTCCCACCCCAACAGCCATGTAATCTCCTGGAGAGGCAAAAAACTCAGACAAATCCAGGGCCAATAAGGAGGAAAGAAAAACACTGGAAAATTCCTCTCCAACCCCCTCAGGTGATTGAAACCAGTCCAGGTGATCATTTGAACCTTTGGAAAGAACTACTGTCCTATCCGACTAATAAAATACATTTAAAATTTTAAAACTCTCATCCTCGTTTTCAAATCCCTCCATGGCCTCCATCGCCCCATCCTATCTCTGTAACCTCCACCAGCCCCACAACCCCCCAAGATCTCTGCGTTCTTCCAATTCTGACCACTTGTCCATCCCCGATTTTAATCGCTCCACCATTGGCGGCCGTGCCTTCAGCTGCCTGGGCCCCGAGCTCTGGAATTCCCTCCCTAAACCTCTCCGTCTCGCTCTCCTCCTTAAAACCGACCTCTTTGACCGAGCCTTTGGTCACCTGTCCTAATATCTCCTTATGTGGCTCGGTGTCAAATTTTGTTTTATAATCGCTCCTGTGAAGCGCCTTGGGAAGTTTTACTACGTTAAAGGCGCCATATAAATACAAGCTAGCAATGGCGCTCTGCTTAACAAACAGGGAATTCAGGACTGAGAATAGTTAAAAGTGTCACCTGTAAATGTAACTACTGCCTGGGGCTCTGACTGACACCATTCACCTCCAGCGCACAGCAATAACATCTAGTGGACACAAGTTGCTACAACACATGTCTTATGGTTTTAACTGCTTGAGCATTTTTCCTGCACATCAGAAGGTCGTGGGTTCAAATCCCCACTCCAGAGACTTGAGCCCAAAATCCAGGCCGACACTCACAGTGCAGTACTGAGGGAGCGCTGCACTGTCGGAGGGGCAGTACTGAGGGAACGCCGCACTGTCGGAGGGGCGGTACTGAGGAAGCGCCGCACTGTCGGAGGGGCAGTACTGAGGGAGTGCCGCACTGTCGGAGGGGCAGTACTGAGGGAGCGCCGCACTGTCGGAGAGGCAGTACTGAGGGAACGCCGCACTGTCGGAGGGGCGGTACTGAGGAAGCGCCGCACTGTCGGAGGGGCAGTACTGAGGGAGCGCCGCACTGTCGGAGGGGCAGTACTGAGGGAGTGCCGCACTGTCGGAGGGGCAGTACTGAGGGAGCGCCGCACTGTCGGAGAGGCAGTACTGAGGGAGCGCCGCACTGTCGGAGGGGCAGTACTGAGGGAGCGCCGCACTGTCGGAGGGGCAGTACTGAGGGAGCGCCGCACTGTCGGAGGGGCAGTACTGAGGGAGCGCCGCACTGTCGGAGGGGCAGTACTGAGGGAGCGCCGCACTGTTGGAGGGGCAGAACTGAGGGAGCGCCGCACTGTTGGAGGGGCAGTACTGAGGGAGCGCCGCACTGTCGGAGGGGCAGTACTGAGGGAGCGCCGCACTGTCGGAGGGGCAGTACTGAGGGAGCGCCGCACTGTCGGAGGGGCAGTACTGAGGGAGCGCCGCACTGTCGGAGGGGCAGTACTGAGGGAGCGCCGCACTGTCGGAGGGGCAGTACTGAGGGAGCGCCGCACTGTCGGAGGGGCAGTACTGAGGGAGCGCCGCACTGTTGGAGGGGCAGAACTGAGGGAGCGCCGCACTGTTGGAGGGGCAGTACTGAGGGAGCGCCGCACTGTCGGAGGGGCAGTACTGAGGGAGCGCCGCACTGTCGGAGGGGCAGTACTTTTAAAAGAGGTGACGATTAATCTGACTGAAAATTTGCAAAGGACACCTTTGACAATATCAGCCCAGGTTAATGGCATTTAAGAACCAACTATTATCTGTAGTCAAGATATTTCTTCTTATTCCTTTTACTTTGGATGATGTTCCTGCGAATATCTTTAGAACAACTCCTTCAGTGTAAAGTGTTTTAAAAAGAAAGACTTGCATTTCTCCAGCGCCTTTCACAACCTCAGGACGTCCCAATGCACTTCACAGCCAATCAAGTACTTTTGAAGTGTAGTCACTGTTGTAATGTAGGAAACGTGGCAGACAATTTGCACACAGCAAACAGCAATGTGATAATGACCACTCCATCTGTTTTGGTAATGTTAATTGAGGGATAAATATTGCCCCTGCTCTTCTTCAAAATAGTGGCCGTGGGATCTTTCACGTCCACCTGAGAGAGCAGACAGAGCCTCGGTTTAATGTCTCATCCGAAAGACGGCACCTCCGACAGTGCGCTGCTCCCTCAGTACTGCCCCTCCGACAGTGCAGCGCTCCCTCAGTACTGCCCCTCCGACAGTGCAGCGCTCCCTCAGTACTGCCCCTCCGACAGTGCAGCGCTCCCTCGGTACTGCCCCTCCGACAGTGCAGCTCGCCCTCAGTACTGCCCCTCCGACAGTGCGGCGCTCCCTCAGTACTGCCCGTCTGACAGTGCGGCGCTCCCTCAGTACTGCCCCTCCGACAGTGCGGCGCTCCCTCAGTACTGCCCCTCCGACAGTACAGCTCGCCCTCAGTACTGCCCCTCCGACAGTGCAGCACTCCCTCAGTACTGCCCCTCCGACAGTGCAGCGCTCCCTCAGCACCGCACTGGGCGTGTCAGCCAGGATTTAATTTAGCAGAGAAAACATGTACAAGCAGAGACTAGTCTTTTGGAATGCTTCTTAAAACCACTAGAAATAACGCAAGTCTCTGGAGTGGGACTTGAATGACTTCTCACGTCAGTGTGAAGTAGCTTTCCGGGATTAACAGGGTTTTGATGGGGACAAGGTTCCGAGTTGTACCGTTTGCTGCTCGGAGACCTCTTTCTTGAAGTCGGACAGTCGTTCAAAAGCTACGAATTCAAACTGGTTTCATTGCTCTTGAAGCCACCTAAAGCTCTAATATTGGAAGCTGATCACTGGAGCCTTTCACAGTGCAGCAATCGATTAGCGACAATGCCAATTTGATACTAGCATTTGGGTTATTTTTTTCCAATAATAATCTCAGTGACCGATGAGCATTAACTGTGGCTCGAGCCAGCGTCCAATCTCTTTTTCGGCTGTACGGTTGCTCGCCGTGCGTGCTGTACACTGCAGCAAAGCCATAGACAGGTAGCTCTGTCACAAGCAATCAACTTTAAACCTTCTTTCAGGCAAAGACTCTTGGCAAAACCCAGGGGACAATTTGCTCGTTCGAGGTACAGGATAAATCTGGCTTGTGTTTTGAATTTCCAAGTCTGGTGAACCGTCCTGTGTCACAACGGCTTGGAATGTCCGACCCACCTTTTCAGTCAAAGTTGCTTGATTCGAATGATCTGACAATTCCAGTCTTTTTTTTTTTAAAAAGCACTCAACTCCCACTTTGCTGTGTCATTTAGGTCACTTAACTCAAATTACTGGCTGAATTACCCACTCCTTTCCAGCCCCAGACTCTGTCCCTCATTCACTCAACGAGCAGTTACGATCTGGAATGCACTGCCTGATAGGGCGGTGGAGACAGATTCAGTAGCAGCTTTCAAAAGGGAATTGGATAAATACTTGGGAGAAAAAAACTGCAGGGGGGGGGAGTGGAACTAACTAGATTGCTCTTCGAACGAGCCGGCGCAGATTCGATGGGCTGAATGGCCGCCCCCCCGCCTCCTGAGCTGTGCTCATTCCACAATCGAGATTGTCCCAGCTCGACCACTGACTGAATGATCAGCAGACTGTGAACTGAAAAGGGAAGACTAGAATTCTGTCTTCGGGCCAAACCATATACTCAACATAAAACAACACATTCTGATTTAGCAGAGCAAACATGTACAAGCAGAGACTACTAGTCTTTTGTAAATGCTTCTTAAAACCACTGGAAATAACACAATGGGTTTGAATTAAAAGCAGGTTCAAGATGAGAAAACTGCAGCAGTGAGACAGTCAAAATGAAGTAATTCTGTACTTATATGAAAGGGGTGGGGGAGGAAAAAAGGTGGTGATTTCTTACCTGAAAATATTAAAACAACTTCCACACAGGAACTGAACATTGTACTTCACTTGATTCCCTTTGCACACTGAATTGTAATGTGGGAGGGTTGGGCTGTACACAGAGAGACAGTGTGTGACCTTCCAGGAGAAAGGGAGAAACCTTTTTTCCACCGACTCTTAAAGCTGTCCTGTCCTCAGTGAGGCAAATGTAAAACCAGCCAACTGATGACCGTGTGCCTGGAATTTTGCCAGTGCTTCACATATCGGTTATGTCTCTTTGAAACTGTCGGTTTTTTTCCCACAGGTTCCTATTTGATGTTGACCAACCGAAAATGGTTAACTGCAAGCGACATGTTGAATGCAGCGACAGAACCTTATTTTTAATATCTTCACTGTGGCATATCTCAATCTTTTAAAACGTCCCTCTGCAGCATTTATTCAAAGGGTGATTGTAGATATATGCCTCGGGCCCAAGACGCGAGTTTCAGACATTTTTATGCGGAAAAAAGAAAATCTATTAAATTTCATACCGCGCCTTTCACAACCTCAGGACATCCCAAAGCGCTTCACAGCCAATGAAGTACTTTTTGAAGTGTAGTCACTTGATGTAATGAGGGAAACGCAGCAGGCAATTTGCGCACAGCAAGATCCCATAAACAGCAATCATAATGACCAGATAATCTGTTTTAATGATGTTGGTTGAGGGATAAATATTGGCCCCAGGACACTGGGGAGAACTCCCCTGCTCTTCTTCGAAATAGTGCCGTGGGATCTTTTACATTCACCTGAGAGGGCAGTCAGGGTATCTTTTTAACGTCTCATCCGAAAGACTGTCCCTTCGACAGTGTGGCGCTCCCTCAATACTGCCCCTCTGACAGTGCAGTACTGAGGGAGCGCTGTACTGTGGAAGGGACAGTACTGAGGGAGCACCGCACTGTCGGAGGGGCAGTACTGAGGGAGCGCCGCACTGTCGGAGGGGCAGTACTGAGGGAGTGCTGCACTGTCGGAGGGTCAGTACTGAGGGAGCGCTGCACTGTTGGAGGGGCATTACTAAGGGAGCACCGCACTGTCGGAGGGGCAGTACCGAGGGGGCGCCGCACTGTCGGAGGGGTTGTACTGAGGGAGTGCCGCACTGTCGGAGGGTCAGTACTGAGGGAGCGCCGCACTGTCGGAGGGGCAGTACTGAGGGAGCGCCGCACTGTCGGAGGGGCAGTACTGAAGGAACGCCGCACTGTCGGAGGGGCAGTACTGAGGGAGCGCCGCACTGTCGGAGGGGCAGTACTGAGGGAGCGCCGCACTGTCGGATGTGCCGCCTTTCGGATGAGATGTTAAACTGAGGCCCTGTTTGGAAAAGAAAGTGGGTGTCTTGACCAACATTCCTCGGTCAACCAACACCACCAAATACAGTTTGTGGGATCCTGCTGTGTGCAAATTGACTGCCATGTTTACCCACGTCACAAGTGGCTGCACTTTGAAAGTAACTTGTTGGATGTGAAGTGTTTTGGAATATTCTGAAGATGTGACAAAGTGACATTTTCTCTGCATCTTCCTGTATTATAGCTGCCCTGGGAGTGACTGGTGCCGATACCTGAACACAAAAAAATAATGTAAGAAACACATCCTCTAGGGGAAAGTAGTAAGAGGCTGGTTAGTGTGCCTGTCACTGGATCCAGGGACATCAGAAACAGGAGTAGGCCAATTAGCCCCTCGAGCCTGTTTCCACCAATTAGATCCTGGCTGATCTGTACCAATCTGCCTTTGCTCTGTCTCCCTCAATGCTCTTACCCAACAAAAATCTATCGATCGCAGTCTGGGACATTTCAATTGACCAGCAGCATCCACAGCCTTTTGGAGGAGAGAGTTGCAGATGTTCAATACCCTTCCAAAGAAGGAGATAATAGAAGGAGGTGACCAAAAGCTTGGTCAAAGAGTTGGATTTTAAGGAGGAGATGGTGGCGGAGAGACAGGGGCGGGGGGTGGTTAGGGACCTTCCATTTCATTGATTCTGACCAGGCTTAGGGTGCAGCTAACAATGTTAGGATCGATTCACTTTCCCAGGACAGAGCTTAATGCCGTGGCAACACATCACAATCATAGAACAGCACAGAAGGAGACCATTCGGCCCATCATACATGTGCCGGCTCTTTGAAAGAGCTGTCCAATTTAGTTCCACACCCCAGCTTTCTCCCCATTGCCCTGCCAATGAGTCCTCTTCAACTACTTGTCCAGTTGTTCTTTCAAAGTTCCTGTGGAACCTGATTCCTCCGCCCTTTCAGGCAGTGCGTTCCAGGGCTCAACAACCCTCTGTGTGAAGAAATTTCTCCTCCTTTCCCCTCTAGTTTTTTTGCCAATTATTTAAAATCTATGACCTTTAATTACCGACCCACTTGCCAGAGGAAACAGTTTCTCCTTACTTGTTCTGTCAAAACCCCTCATAATTCTGAACACCTCTATTAGATCTCCCCTTAACCTTCTCTGCTCTAAGGAGAACAATCCCAGCTTCTCCAATCTCTCCACATAACTGAAGTTCCTCATCCCTGGTCTAATCCTGGTAAACCTCCTCTGCACCCTCTCCAGGTGTGGTGCCCAGAATTGGGCTCAATACTCCAGCTGAGGCCTAACCAGAGATTTGTGAAGGTTTAGCATGACTTCCTTGCTTTTGCATTCAGTGTCCCTATTTACAAAGCCAAGTATCCCATACGATTTCTTAACAGCCTTCTCAACTTGCCCTGCCGCCGTCAAAGATGCCAACATCTCCAGGAGGTTAGGCACGCTTCATAAATGAAGAGGAGAATCTTGCGACGCACCCTCACCAAGATCCGAAGGTGCAATCCCGTCACATGACACTCTGTGCTGAAGAACAGATTTGTTCCACTCTCCCCGTCGAACCTTGTCCAGGTAGGATCCAAATCGCTGGCTCCCCCAGGTGGAGGTTTAGCACCAGGCTACTCAGTGGGAAAGGGCGAATCGCATTGCTTGCAACAACACACTTACAATGTTAAAGGCAGCGACTGGCTCGCCAAATGTCACACCGCTGTTTACCTGTGGGATGTTCTCGAAAGGAAGAGTTATCCAAAGTTTTGAGGTTTAAAAACAAATATAGACGAGAAATTAGTGCTGATTGATGAATCTGTTTAAAATCAACAGGTTAAGGCTGTGTGTTTAAATAGCACACAGGAGGGCAAATTTTGTTCAAAGAGGCTAAACATTTGTCTGAGAATATCATGAGGTCATTTTGCAAAGTATTACACAGTATTTACAGCCCAGAAACAGGCCATTCGGCCCCACTGCTCCGTGCTGGTGTTTCTGCTCCACATGAGCCTCCTCCCACCCGTCCTCATCTCACCCCATCACCATATCCTTCTATTCCTTTCTCCCTCATGCGTTTATCTAACTTCCCCTTAAATATGTCTGTGCTATTCGCCTCAACCACTCCCTGTGGGAGCGAGTTCCACATTCTCCCCACTCTCTGGGTGAAGAAGTTTCTCCTGAATTCTCTATTGGATTTATTAGTGACTATCTTATATTGACGGCCCCGAGTTCTGGTCTCACCCACAAGAGGAAACATCTTCTCTCGCTCTACCCTATAAAACCCTTCCATAATCCTAAAGGCCTCCATCAGGTCAACCCTCAGTCTTCACTTTTCTAGAGAAAAGAGCCCCGGCCTGTTCAATCTTTCCTGATAGGTAGAACCTCTCAGCTCTGATATCATTTTAGTAAATCTTTATTGCACCCTCTCCAGTGCATCCATATCCTTTTTTATAATATCACAGAGGAAACACTTTCTCCTGATGTACTCTATCAAAGCCCCTCAAATGAAGGTAATCTTCCTGTGGTACGCAGACGATCTCGGAGTTACTATCGTGAGAGGGATTTTGTGAGAGGTTATACCCACCAGGAAAGGACAAACAGGCCGGGAAAGTAGACTGAGCGGTGACCGAATAGAGGTCTTTAAAATGATGAAAGGTTTTGATAGAGTGGATAGAGAGAGAATGTTCCCACTTGTGGGGAAGAGCATAACTAGAGGCCATCAATATAAGATAGTCACCAAGAAATCCAATAGGGAATTCAGAAGAAACTTCTTTACCCAGAGAGTGGTGAGAATGTGGAACTCGCGACCACAGGGAGTGGTTGAGGTGAATAGTATAGATGCATTTAAGAGGAGGCTGGACAAGCATGTGAGGGAGAAGGGAATAGAGGGTTATGCTGATAGATTTAGATGAGGAAAGACGGGAGGAGGCTCGAGTGGAGCATGGACTGGTTGGGTCGAATGGCCTGTTTCTGTGCTGTATATCCTCTGTAATCCTGTGTAAGTGTATTTTCCTTTGGTACGAAATAGTTCCCTGACCCAGCAAAGACTTCGCGACCTTCCTTTCATCGCCACGTCCACCTTCACGGAAGGAAAATTAAAATAAATAATAGACTCCCTGGAAATCGGGAATAAGAACATAAGACGTCAGAGCAGGAGTTGGTCATTTGGCCCCTCGAGCCTGCTCCGCCATTCAATAAGATCATGGCTGATCTGATCTTGGCCTCAACTCCATTTCCCTGCCCGCTCCCCATAACCCTCGACTCCCTTATCGTTCAAAAATCTGTCTATCTCCACCTTAAATATATTCAATGACCCAGCCTCCACAGCTCCCTGGGGTAGAGAATTCCAAAGATTCACCATCCTCTGAGAGAAGAAATTCCTCCTCATTTCTGATTTAAATGGGTGACCCCTTATTCTGAAACTATGCCCCCCAGTTCTAGATTCCCCCACGAGGGGAAACATCCTCTCTGCATCTACCCTGTCGAGCCCCCTCAGAATCTTATGTTTCAATAAGATCCCCTCTCATTCTTGAATACAGAAATTGCTACAGATGTACATCACAAAAGAGCAGTACAGATGAGGGCGGACAATCGGCCCACCTAGATCATCCCTCCATTGACACCTCCTGTGTCCCCTTCCTGCCTTTTTAGTGAATCCAGAACTTCAGTTGTGCAGAGCCTGGGTCCGGCTC
The DNA here is from genome assembly GCF_052327205.1 of Somniosus microcephalus. Taxonomy (NCBI): domain Eukaryota; kingdom Metazoa; phylum Chordata; class Chondrichthyes; order Squaliformes; family Somniosidae; genus Somniosus; species Somniosus microcephalus. The sequence continues at coordinate 4,634,126 of NC_141016.1, read as the reverse complement.
CATCTGCAGTTCCTGCGGTCAGTTCTGGGCACCGCACCTAAGGAAGGATATCTTGGCCTTGGAGTGGGAGCAGCCCAGATTCACCAGAATGATACCGGGTTAATAGAGGGTTAAATTATGAGGACAGGTTGCATAGACTTGGCTCGTCTTTGCTTGAGTGTAGAAGGGTGACCTAATCGAGGTGTTTAAAATGTTAAAATGGGGTAGAGAGAAACTATTTCCTCTGGTGGGGGGAGTCCAGAACAAGGGGGCGGAATCTTAAAATTAGAGCCAGGCCGTTCAGGGGTGATGTCAGGAAGCACTTCTTCACACAAAGGGTGGTGGGAATCTGGAACTCTCTCCCCCAAAAAGGTTGTGCGTGTTGGGTCAGTCGGAGCTTTCAAGACTGAGATTGTTAGGTTTTTGTTAGGTGAGGGTATCGAGGGATCTGGAGTCAAGGCGGGTGAATGGAGTTGAGGTGCAGATGAGCTGTGATCGGATGGAATGGCGGAGCAGGCTCGAGGGGCCGAATGGCCTCCTCCTGCTCCTGATGTACAAATGAGAGAGGAAATCATTGTCACATGAAACACTAACTTGCTTTTTCGCTTTACAGCTGCCGATGGATCTGCTGTGTATTTCCAGCAGTTTTATTTGATTGATTTCATTACATTTCAGCGGTAATAAATGAGCCAGTTTATCGTGAAATTGATCGCTTTCCCCATATAGAATCTCTGACCCTGCTGGTGTCGCACTGGCTCCAGGAAATCTCTCCGTTCTTTCAAGTTGGTCATTTCCAAGGCCGATTGATTGTCGGGGGATGGGGGTGGGTGGACGTCTGTCCTTGCAATGAGACACCACTAAATCAATAATGGAAGGTTGCCCTGAGATCTTGCATTGGGATTGTCAGGAATTTTCCTACCAAATCAGGCCCGGAAAATCATTCCGCATCAATTCTGTCAGCCTCTGCAATCTTGAGTTGTTCTGTGGAATCATCACAGTCTCGACTGTTAAACCAGCTTAATGTTGGGAGGGGGTAACACTGACAATTCCATGTACACTATTTGAAGAAACCTGGGAAGAACACAAAGTAAGAACTTGCCTCTGTTCAGTCCGTAAGGGTGACCCCGAGCTTCTGGTCACCTGTCATTTGAATTCACCGCCCCATTCCCTATCAGACCTCACCGTCCTCGGCCTCTTGCATTGTTCCACGGAAACCCAGCGTAAGCTCGAGGAACAGCACCTCATCTTCCGATTAGGCACTTTACAGCCTTCCGGACTCAATATCAAGTTCAACAATTTCAGATCATAACCTCGGCCCCTATTACATTTTTATATATATTTATTATCCACACCTTTGTTTTGGCCCTTCCCCCTTTTTTCTCTCCCACATGGCAGCTGTCTCCCATTCTGCCAGCGCATTTCACATCTAATCTAGAGCCGTCTTTTGTCTCCACTAGTCCTATCACCATCTCGTCTGGTTTTGAATACCTCTTAATGTCTCTTCACTTCTCTTTTGTTCTCTCATCCCCCATTTCCCAGCCCCCAAACTGACCTTTTAATCTGTTTCATTTCCTGTGTTTTTTCAGTCCTGACGAAGGGTTTCGACCTGAAACATTGACTCTGTTTCTCTCTCCACGGATGTTGCCTGGCCTGCTGAGTTTTTCCAGCATTTTCTGTTGTTATTTCGAACTTGCATTTATGTCGTGCCTTTCACGACCTCAAGATGACCCAATGCCATTTTACTCGACTGAATTTTACGCTGTGCCAAATAGTTGCCCATGAGAGTGCGAGGCAGGTTTCCCTCATATTGCACTTGTGTGTAAAGGATCACCAGGGTGCAGCGGGTACAGGGAGACTGGACGGGGGGGGGGGTGGGGTGGGGGGGGGCAATTGCTTGTCTGCTGCATGGCCAGGTGCAACAAGAACAAAACCCTGCTCTTACTGCGTACAAGTTGGCCATGCAGCAGGGGAAACACGTTGGAGCGCCAACAGGGCACTGCACACGCTCCGGCCTCCAACCACTGCTCTCTGCAGTGGTGTGTTAGCTCATGCCGGCAGAACATGATTTAAGGCTGGTATCGAGCAGTTCAGAGACGATTCACGAGGTTGATTCCTGAGATGAGGGGGTTGACTTATGAGGAAACGTTGAGCAGGCTGGGCCTCTACTCATTGGAGTTTAGAAGAATGAGAGGTGATCTTATTGAAACATATAAGATACTGAGGGGGCTCGACAGGGTAGATGCAGAGAGGATGTTTCCCCTCGTGGGGAAATCTGGAACTCGGGGGCATAGTTTCAGAATAAAGGGTCGCCCTTTTAGAACTGAGATGAGGAGGAATTTCTTCTCTCAGAGGGTCGTAAATCTGTGGAATTCTATGCCCCAGAGAGCTGTGGAGGTTGGGTCATTAAATACATTTAAGGTGGAGATAGACAAATTTTTGCAAGTTAAGGGAGTGAAGGGTTATGGGGAGCGGGCAGGGAAGTGGCTTTGAGCCCAGGATCAGCCACGATCTTATTGAATGACAGAGCAGGCTCGAGGGGCCAAGTGGCCTATTCCTGCTCCTATTTCTTATGTTTCCATCTCTTGTCAACGAGCCAGCACCTGTACAAGCTAATAAAACAGAAACCAGCAGCCTGGAAACCTTTCCTTTCGCTCATCCTCATCATCCTGATAGACTTCAATCTTTACACGTCAACTACCAAATCTGACTGGTGAGGATAAACTGAATCTTTGGAGGAACTAGTGTGAAACTCAACTCCTCAATAGGGATGATAAAGTTTGCTGGACCTTAGAATCATCGAATGGTTACAGCACAGGAGGAGGCCATTCGGCCCGTCGAGCCTGTGCTGGCTCTCTGCAAGAGCACTTCAGCTAGTCCCACTCCCCCGCCCTTTCCCCGTAGCCCTGCAAATTTTTTCTTTCAGGCACTTATCCAATTCCGTTTTGAAAGCCACGATTGAATCTGCCTCCACCACCCTTTCAGGCCGTGCATTCCAGATCATAACCACTCGCTGCATAAAAAGTTTTTCCTCATGTTGCCTTTGGTTCTTCTGCCAATCACCTTAAATCTGTGTCCTCTGGTTCTCGACCCTTCCGCCAATGGGAAGAGTTTCTCTCTATCTATACCTTGTTTTATTCATACTGAACTAACGTTTCTAGCGTCAGAAAGAATTGCATTTATATAGCGCCTTTTACGACCACCCAAAGCATTTTGCAACCAATGAAGTACTTTTTAAAGTGTAGTCACTGTTGTAATGTGGGAAACGCGGCAGCCAATTTGCGCACAGCAAGCTCCCACAAACAACAATGTGATAATGACCGGCTAATCAGTTTTTTAGTGATGTTGATTAAGGGATAAATATTGGCCCACCAGGGAGAACTCCCCTGCTCTTCTCCCATGGGATCTTTTACGTTCTCCCGAGAGGGCAGACGGGGCCTCAGTTTAACGTCTCATCCAAAACACGGCACCTCTGACAGTGCGGCACTCCCTCAGCACTGCCCCTTCGACAGTGCAGCGCTCCCTCAGTACTGCCCCTCCGACAGTGCGGCGCTCCCTCAGTACTGCCCCTCCGACAGTGCAGCGCTCCCTCAGTACTGCCCCTCCGACAGTGCAGCGCTCCCTCAGTACTGCCCCCGACAGTGCAGCGCTCCCTCAGTACTGCCCCTCCGACAGTGCGGCGCTCCCTCAGTACTGCCCCTCCGACAGTGCGGCGCTCCCTCAGTACTGCCCCTCCGACAGTGCGGCGCTCCCTCAGTCCTGCCCCTCCGACGGTGCAGCACTCCCTCAGTACTGCCCCTCCGACAGTGCAGCGCTCCCTCAGTACTGCCCCTCCGACAGTGCAGCGCTCCCTCAGTACTGCCCCTCCGACAGTGCGGCGCTCCCTCAGTACTGCCCCTTTGACAGTGCAGCGCTCCCTCAGTACTGCCCCTCCGGCAGTGCAGCGCTCCCTCAGTACTGCCCCCGACAGTGCAGCGCTCCCTCAGTACTGCCCCTCCGACAGTGCGGCGCTCCCTCAGTACTGTCCCTCCGACAGTGCAGCGCTCCCTCAGTACTGCCCCTCCGACAGTGCGGCGCTCCCTCAGTACTGCCCCTCCAACAGTGCGGCGCTCCCTCAGTACTGCCCCTCCGACAGTGCAGTGCTCCCTCAGTACTGCGCCTCCGACAGTGCGGCACTCCCTCAGTACTGCCCCTCCGACAGTGCGGCGCTCCCTCAGTCCTGCCCCTCCGACGGTGCAGCACTCCCTCAGTACTGCCCCTCCGACAGTGCGGCGCTCCCTCAGTCCTGCCCCTCCGACAGTGCAGCACTCCCTCAGTACTGCCCCTCCGACAGTGCAGTGCTCCCTCAGTCCTGCCCCTCCGACAGTGCAGTGCTCCCTCAGTACTGCCCCTCCGACAGTGCGGCGCTCCCTCAGTCCTGCCCCTCCGACAGTGCAGCGCTCCCTCAGCACTGCGCCGGGAGTGTCGGCCTAGATTTTGTGCTCAAGTCTTCGAAGTGAACCCACGGCCTCCTGACTCAAGAGGTGAGATGCTGCCCACTGAGCCACGGCTGACAGCTTAATTTGCGAGATGTGCAGGTTAATGAGAACAGTGATTTACACGTGGCCTCCCCTGAGGCCTCATGCTGTGTGCTTTTGCAGCCCTTGAAGACCAAAATCTTGACCATCCGTGCTCTGAGACCCAGCACAGGTTTATCTGGATTTCACTGCTATCAGCTTCCTCTGGTGGTGTTTCAGTGACGTCGGATAGCTCAACACCGCCACCTGCAGAGACATTGTGAGCTTACAGTTTATGTCATTGATTCACTCAAATCATCGGAACTTACAGCGCAAGAGGCCATTCGGCCCGTCGAGCATGTGCTGGCTCTTTGAAGGAGCAGTCGTGTTTAGTCCCCACATCCCTCGCTTTTTGTCCGTGACCCTGTGAGCTCCTCCTCCTCCAGAACCTGTCCAATAATTTTAAAATTATCGATGGAATCAGCTTCCACCACCTTTTCAGGAAGAGCGTTCCCGGTCCCCACAACTCAGAGTGAAAAAGCTGCTCCTCATCTCCCCTCGAGATCTTTTGCCAATGATTTCGAATCGATGACCTCTGGTTCTTGACCCACTCGCCCGAGGGAATACTTTCCCCTTATGTACTCTAATCGAAACCTCTCGTCATCTTGAAAGCCTCTGTTGGGTCACTTCTCAACCTTCTCTGTCCCAAGGAGAACAGTCCGAACTTTTCCCACCTCCCCTCATAACTGAAGTTGCTTGTATAGCGCTCCTTAAAATGAGCAGGAGCCAGTGGGCAAGACGCCAGTCTGGGTCAGAAAAGAACGGGCTCCCAGAGCCAGCCTGGCCACCCCAAGGAGGGTCACTCGGCCGGGGCAACATTGCCACACAGCGCCCCATGATCGAAAGGCTTGGCCAGTAAGGTATTTGCTCTACTTCTTTGGCAGAATATGGGAGGGTGGGGGAAATCTAGAACCAGGGGGCATAATCTCAGAATAAGGGGGTTGCCCATTTAAATCGGAGATGAGGAGGAATTTCTTCTCTCAGAGGGTCGTGAACCTTTGGAATTCTCTGCCCCAGAGAGCTGCGGAGGCCGGGTCATTGAATCCTTGGACCCCAGCTCTTCACAGTATATATTAATGATCTAGACGAGGGAACTAGATGTAATATCTCCAAGTTTGCAGACGACACAAAGCTGGGTGGGCGTGTGTGCTGTGAGGAGGATGCCGAGAAACTCCAGGATGATTTGGACAGGTTGGGTGATTGGGCAGATGCATGGCAGATGCAATATAACATGGATAAATGCGAGGTTATCCACTTTGGTGTCAAAAACAGAAAGGCAGACTATTACCTGAATGGCAATAGATTGGGAGAAGGGGAAGTGCAACGAGACCTGGGTGTCCTTGTGCACCAGTCGCTGAAGGTAAGCATGCGGGTGCAGCAGGCGGTGAAGAAGGCAAATGGTGTGTTGGCCTTCGTAGCGAAAGGGTTTGAGTATAGGAGCAAGGATGTCCTGCTGCAGTTGTACAGGGCCTTGGTGAGACCACACCTTGAGTACTGTGTGCAGTTTTGGTCACCTTATCTGAGGAAGGATGTTCTTGCCATGGAAGGAGTTCAGCGAAGATCCACAAGGCTGATCCCTGGGATGGCAGGAATGACGTATGAGGAGAGATTGGGTCAATTGGGCTTATACTCGCTGGAGTTTAGAAGAATGAGAGGGGATCTCATCGAAACTTATAAAATTCTGACAGGTCTGGACAAACTAGATGCAGGTAGAATGTTCCCGATGGTCGGAGAGTCCAGAACCAGGGGTCACAGTCTAAGGATAAGGGGTAAGCCATTTAGGACAGAGATGAGGAAGAATTTCTTCACCCAGAGAGTGGTGAACCTGTGGAATTCTCTACCACAGAAGGCGGTTGAGGCCAAGTCTTTAAATATATTCAAGAAGGAGTTAGATATATTTCTTAAGGCTAAAGTTATCAAGGGATATGGGGAGAAGGCAGGTACGGGGTACTGAGTTTGGATGATCAGCCATGATCTCATCGAATGGTGGAGCAAGCTCGAGGGGCCGAATGGCCTACTCCTGCTCCTATTTCTTATGTTAATAAATGAAATTAAATAAACTTGCCTTAAGCTGGGTGGGAATAAGCAAAATGTAACAGCTGTGAATCAATTCCACTCCCCCTTCAGGATTCATTTATTTTGAGAAATTAATGGATTTTCTATAATTGTACCCAATTTGTTGCACAGTGGCCACTTGCTTGTTTTGAAGAAAGCGTTTCATTTGCTAAACTGGAATGAGTGGATTTAATTCAAATCAGTGTGCAGCAGTTGTGCCGATTGATTGGGTCAAATTCTACGACTTTCTCCACGCTGCACCGGTTCCTCACTGGAATGCCACAGGCCCTGGGCTACGTGATCTGGGTTTCAGCATTAAAGCTCAGCAACATCTCACCAGCTGGGTCAAGAAGGAAGAGAAATATTAACCACACAAACAGCAGCGGTCGTCCTTGTACACGAATCGCAGGGAGTTCACAAGGCAGGGTACGGCCAGCAATTAGGAAGGCAAATGGTACGTCGACCTCTATTGCAAGGGGGTTGGAGCAATGTTCCCCATGGCGGCCGCTCTGTGGTCTGGAGGTCCCGCGCAGGCCGCCGACCGGCTTTTACACGGAAGAAACCGCGCCTGCGCGAAAATCTGAATGGGCCGCGCAGTCGGCACGAAACATATAAGCTAGGAGCAGGAATAGGCCATTCGGCCCCTCGAGCCTGCTCCGCCATTCAATGAGATCATGGCTGATCATCCAAATTCAGTACCCTGTCCCTGCCTTCTCCCCATATCCCTTGATCCCTTTAGCCTTAAGAAATATATCCAACTCCTTCTTGAATATATTTCATGAATTGGCCTCTACTGCCTTCTGTGGCAGAGAATTCCACAGGTTCACCACTCTCTGGGTGAAGAAACTCTTCCTCATCTCTGTCCTAAATGGCCTACCCCTTATCCTTAGACTGTGACCCCTGTTTCTGGACTCCCCGACCATCGGGAACATCCTTCCTGCATCTAGTCTGTCCAGTCCTGTCAGAATTTTATAAGTTTCAATGAGATCACCTCTCATTCTTCTAAACTCCAGCGAGTATAAGCCCAATCGACCAAATCTCTCCTCATACGTCATTCCTGCCATCCCAGGTATCAGCCTGGTGAATCTTCGCTGCACTCCTTCCATGGCAAGAACATCCTTCCTCAGATAAGGCGAAAAAAGATTAGAGGGAATATTAGGTTGGAGTACAAGAGTGAAGATGTCTTGCTGCAATTGAACAGGGCCCTGGTGAGACCACACCTGGAGTATTGTGTGGAGTTTTGGTCTCCTTACCTAAGGAAGGATATACTTGCCATAGAGGGAGTGCAACGAAGGTTCACCAGACTGATTCCTGGGATGGGGGGATTGTCCTATGAGGAGAGATTGAGTAGACTAGGCCTATATTCTCTAGAGTTTAGAAGAATGAGAGGTGACCTCATTAAAACATAAGATTCTGAACGGAATTGACAGACTAGATGTTGAGAGGCTGTTTCCCCTGGCTGGAGTGTCTAGAACCAGGGGCATAATCTCAGGATAAGGGGTTGGCCATTTAGGACTGAGATGAGGAGGAATTTTTTCACTCAGAGGGTGGTGAATCTTTGGAATTCTTTACCAGAGGGCTGTGGAGGCTCAGTCATTGAGTATATTCAAGACAGAGAGCGATAGATTTTTGGACTCTAGGGGAATCGAGGGATATGGGGATCGGGCAGGAAAGTGGAGTTGAGGTCAAAGATCAGCCATGATCCTATTGAATGGTGGAGCAGGCTCGAGGGGCCGAATGGCCTACTCCTGATCCTATTTTTTACCATCTTATGAGATGAATGACCAGATAATCTGCTTTTTTGTAATGATGCTGGTTGAGGGATAAATATTGTCCGGGACAATATCTTCTTTCTTTAAGCGTCGAGGAAACATCTGAAGCCGAGGAAGGTACAAGGCTTTTGAGGAGACAGCATGGCAGTGGGATTAGTTTGGATTGCTCCTGCAATGTGTCACCTGATGGGCCAAATGGCCTCCTCCTTTGCTGTAAGCCTCTATGGTTCCAATAAGCAAGCATATTTTTAACAAGCGCCAAACACGATCCAAAGTTTATACAACTCTCTGTACTGACCTGGGCCAAGTCTTTGGAATAGCTGGAGTTGTTGGAATTTAATTTCCTATGGTGAGAGCAGGGATGTGCTGGCTTTTGGCCTATCTCAGGGCCATCCATCTCAGATTCCTTCTCAAGCTGATAATCAACAGAAAACCTATTTGATTCCTATACCACAGCCTGAAGCTTAGTGAATTAACATTGGATCTCTGCGCTCCTCCAATTCTGGCGTCTTGCACATCTCTGATTTTAATTGCTCCACCATTGGCGGCCGTGCCTTCAGCTGCCTGGGCCCCGAGCTCTGGAATTCCCTCCCTAAACCTCTCCACATCTCTTTCGATCTTTAAGACGCTCCTTAAAACCTACCTCTTTGACCAAGCTTTTGGTCACCTGTCCTAATATCGCTATGTGGCTCGGTGTCAAATCTTGTTTGATAATCACTCCTGCGAAGCGCCCTGGGAAGTTTCACTATGTTAAAGGCGCTAAATAAATACAAGCTGTTGCTGTCAAATCAGAGCTATAATTCGTCTCTGAGAATCCAATTAATAACTGCGTCAGATAATCGTGAATCTTGCGATTAAGATTTAGAGAAACGAGGAGTTCAGTATTGCGGGTTCCAGGGTTGCAGTCATTGGGAGTCACAGATCATCAGTCTTGCTCCATGCTGCAAAGGAACCTTTCGTTCCTCCAAATGCAGGGGTCGGGGGGTGAGGGGTCGGGGGGAGGGTGCGGTTATGGCAATGGCCAGACCTACTTCGCCCTGAAGCTGAATTCGTATCCTCTGCCCTCTGGGCAAGTTACTAAATGAAATCCGTTCCTCCTCGCCTCATTGGGAAAAATAACAAGTGGTTAATAGCGGTAACGTGTTTAATGATTACAGAGTACAGTGTGTCGCTCACACACAAAGCAAGACTTGCATTTCAACACTGCAAAAACAAAATAAAAAATAGCACCAAAGACGTCTCATTCATTTTCTCCCCGCTCTGCTATGTCACAACCGAAGGGAGAAGCAGGGAAAACACATTCCAAACAGGAAAAACTGTGATCAGACTTTAAATGCGGTGACGTTAATTGAACGGAATTTACATTTGATAATAAGTCAGACTGTGCAGTGTTGTGATGGATAACTTTAAAAAAAAAAAAACACTTGTAGTTACAATTTTCTAGCTGCTGAGGGCAGTGTTGCTGTAGCCCTCCTAGACACTGAGTGCTGCGGAAAATGCTGCACGCAAGGTGACAGCTGAACAGGGCTGTTCTTGCTGACCCATTTTCTTTGGGAGGGGAAGGGTGGAGAACAAGATATTGTCTGGCTCTGCCTCTCCGGTCCGGCTTTTGAAACGGCAGGTGAGACCGACTCTGGTTTGCCCGCAGCCCCCCCTTTCGATGTGTCTGAGCCACACAGAGCTGGACGGATCCTGGGGGGTCACAGCCGTGCTCAGTGGCCCTGGGTCGGGGGGTGGGGGGGGGTCACGGGTGAAGGAAAGGTAACAATCAGCCGCCGTTCTGCTCCTGGTTTGATAAATGGCAGCCTCCTGCTGCCAGTGCGTAAACGGGGATAGCCTGGCGAGTTACGGCTCCCCCCACCCATCTTGTGATCTGACTGGTCTGCCGAATGCTCACCGTCAAGGCTCCTGAACTTGCTTTGGGAAACTTGGGCGGAGAACTGGAGGGCTTGTCCGTGCATAAGTCGTGACCATGCCCCGGAATGAGCGGGGCGGGGGGTGCGGGCAATGATTTCGAGGAGGTGTTGGCAAAACCTGGGTGAGGGAGGCACCAATAGTTCAAGTTCCCGCTGCTGTTGGTGGTTGGTGTATACGCAAGGCAGTATCTGAAGATGGGCACATGTTGGCTTGACTTCAAGCTTCATTGCTGTTTCGATAGATACTGGAGACATAGAGGCAAGGATGAGTTAGTTTGGATGCATGCCCTGCTCCGGCCAGTTTACAGTCTCCAGCTTACACTTAATTGTGCCAGGTCACAATTGTTAAAAGAAAAACTAGAGTAAACTGTACCAAGAGAAACAGGGAGCTGCAGCAGTTTCTTTCCATCCACAACTTCTGAAACGATTCACGTTTTTTATTACGAGCAGTTCTTCAGGCCAGTTGGTTGAACGGGCACCACAGCTCTCTCCAGAACTGGTTAAAACGACCGTGAACCTGGTCCCGGAGGAGTGCGAGAATCCGCGGCGGGCAGCTCTCAGACGGAGATTCCAGAACGACTCCCTCCCTCAGTTCTCGCTGTGCACTGGCTGCTCCTCAATCTCAGGTCTTGTCTCCGGCGACGTGTAAAGGAAATTGCAGCAGATGTAGAGTGGGAACATCAGGAGCCTGCTATCCAGATTCAGCACGATCTGTTCCTGTGGGTCGCAACAAAAACTAGTGTAAGGAACAGAATGGGGAGCAAGGTAACACAGACACGCTGAATAAAGGCATCATCCGCAAACTTACTTTAATTCCAAAACCTCCACTTCTTGAGGTTATCTGTCTAAAAATATAAATGGCTTGGCCTCTCTGGGATCTGTGGGTGTGGGATGAGCTCTGGCCACACGATGAGTTGGGGTTTGGGATGAGCTCTGGCCATACGATGAGTTGGGATTTGGGATGAGTTGGGATTTGGGATGAGTTGGGATTTGGGATGAGTTGGTTGCAGGTTTGGGATGAGTTGGGGATTTGGGATGGGTTGATTGTGGGTTTGGGATGGGTTGATTGTGGGTTTGGGATGAGTTTGAGGTTTGGGATGGGTTGGGGTTTGGGATGAGTTGGGGTTTGGGATGAGTTTGGGGTTTGGTATGGGTTGGGGTTTGGGATGAGTTTGGGTTTGGGATGAGTTTGGGGTTTGGGATGGGTCGGGGTTTGGGATGAGTTTGGGGTTTGGGATGGGTTGGGGTTTGGGATGAGTTGGGGTTTGGGATGAGTTTGGGGTTTGGGATGAGTTGGGGTTTGGGATGAGTTGGTTGCGGGTTTGGGATGAGTTTGGGGTTTGGGATGGGTTGGGGATTTGGGATGAGTTTGGGGTTTGGGAGGAGTTTGGGATGAGTTGGGGGTTTGGGATGAGTTTGGGGTTTGGGATGAGTTGGAGTTTGGGATGGGTTGGGGTTTGGGATGAGTTTGGGGTTTGGGATGAGTTTGGGATGGGTTGGGGTTTGGGATGAGGTTGGGGTTTGGGATGAGTTTGGGGTTTGGGATGAGTTGGGGTTTGGGATGAGTTTGGGGTTTGGGATGGGTTGGGGTTTGGGATGAGTTTGGGGTTTGGGATGGGTTGGGGTTTGGGATGAGTTTGGGTTTGGGATGAGTTTGGGGTTTGGGATGGGTCGGGGTTTGGGATGAGTTTGGGGTTTGGGATGGGTTGGGGTTTGGGATGAGTTTGGGGTTTGGGATGAGTTGGGGTTTGGGATGAGTTGGTTGCGGGTTTGGGATGAGTTTGGGGTTTGGGATGGGTTGGGGATTTGGGATGAGTTTGGGAGGAGTTTGGGGTTTGGGAGGAGTTTGGGATGAGTTGGGGGTTTGGGATGAGTTTGGGGTTTGGGATGAGTTGGAGTTTGGGATGGGTTGGGGTTTGGGATGAGTTTGGGGTTTGGGATGAGTTTGGAATGGGTTGGGGTTTGGGATGAGGTTGGGGTTTGGGATGAGTTTGGGGTTTGGGATGAGTTGGGGTTTGGGATGAGTTTGGGGTTTGGGATGGGTTGGGGTTTGGGATGAGTTTGGGGTTTGGGATGAGTTTGGGATGGGTTGGGGTTTGGGATGAGTTGGGGTTTGGGATGAGTTGGGGTTTGGGATGAGTTGGGGTTTGGGATGGGTTGCGGTTTGGGATGGGTTGGGGTTTGGGATGAGTTTGGGATGAGTTGGGGTTTGGGATGAGTTGGTTGCGGGTTTGGGATGAGTTGGTTGCGGGTTTGGGATGAGTTGGGGTTTGGGATGAGTTGGGGTTTGGGATGGGTTGCGGTTTGGGGTGGGTTGGGGTTTGGGATGAGTTGGGGTTTGGGATGAGTTTGGGGTTTGGGATGAGTTTGGGGTTTGGGATGAGTTGGGGTTTGGGATGAGTTGGTTGCGGGTTTGGGATGAGTTTGGGGTTTGGGATGGGTTGGGGATTTGGGAGGAGTTTGGGGTTGGGATGGGTTGGGGTTTGGGATGAGATGGTTGTGGTTTGGGATGAGTTGGTTGCGGGTTTGGGATGAGTTTGGGGTTTGGGATGGGTTGGGTTGGGGATTTGGGAGGAGTTTGGGGTTTGGGAGGAGTTTGGGGTTGGGATGGGTTGGGGTTTGGGATGAGATGGTTGGGGTTTGGGATGAGTTGGTTGCGGGTTTGGGGATTTGGGATGAGTTGGGGATTTGGGATGAGTTGGGGGTTTGGGATGGGTTGGGGTTTGGGATGAGTTGGTTGCGGGTTTGGGGATTTGGGATGAGTTGGGGGTTTGGGATGGGTTGGGGGTTGGGGTTTGGAGTTTGGGATGAGTTGGTTGCGGGTGGGATGAATCTGATGCTCACCAGTGTAACTTTGTGCAGCGCCCTTCCTAACACCAGTCATGCTGACTCCCGGCAGAGGCAAAATGATTCTGTGGCCAATTTCAGTATTCCGGGAAATTCTCCCCAACTCCGTAAGGTTTTAACCATCTCCAGGTGACTAGGGTCATCCACGATGCATCATGGTCAACGTTACCTACCATCCCTCCCTGATACACACCAATATCATCGTCCATCAGGAACTTGTCAAGCCCCTTCTCAAAAGGATTGTTGTGCATCAACCTACCAGTGATTGTACGACCTGCCCATCAGACAACCCCTAAGAATGCAGATTGAAAACCCTATTTGGGACAGTTTTATAAGCTGGAGGCTCATGGCTCCACAGTGCCAGATATAAATTCTCAGTCAAGCTTTCACCAGTCAGTACCGGAATCCGTTTGCCTTGTTTCACCATCCAACAAATTTGTCGGGTAGTTTCCAATCACTGTCTTTTGGCCCGTTATGTAAGTAAGTTACCTCGTTCACATTTTTCTTTCTGCAGAATTCATTTCTTACCGTGACTAATCTCACTTGGCACAATCCCCACCTGACTTTCCAAAGTTACATTAACAACGGCATCTTTAAAGCCTCGCATCAGATGGCATCTTCAGAACCTGGACTCAAACAGCTAGTCTGGAGCTCAGTTGAGTGGTTTTCATCAGAACCTCAGAAATAGGAGCAGGAGTCGGTCATACGGCCCCTCGAACCTGCTCCACCATTCAATAAAATCATGGCTGATCTTCGACCTCAACTCCACTTTCCTGCCCGATCCCCATATCCCTTGATTACCTTAATATTCAAAAATCTCTCGATCTCTGTCTTCAATATACTCAATGACTGAGCCTCCACAGCCCTCTGGGGTAGAGAATTCCAAAGATTCACCACCCTCTGTGTGAAGAGATTTCTCCTCATCTCTAGTCTATTAACTAGTCTCTCATCTTTTAAAAAATATTCTGCTTTTCTATTCTTCCTACCAAAGTGGATAATTTTACACTTCCCCCACATTATATTCCATCTGCCACCTTCATGCCCAATCACTTAACTGTATCCCTTTGCATCCTCTTTGTGTCCTCCTCGCAGCTTACTTCCCCAGCTAGCTTTGTATCATCAGAAAACTTGGATATATTACACTCGGTCCCCTCATCTAAGTCACTGATATAGATTGTGACACAGAGGGTCGTGAGTCTTTGGAATTCTCTTCCTCAGAGGGCGGTGGAAGCAGAGTCTTTGAATATTTTTAAGGCAGAGGTAGATAGATTCTTGGTAAGCAAGGGGGTGAAAGGTTATCGGGGGTAGGCGGGAATGTGGAGTCATCAGATCAGCCATGAGTGGCCTACTCCTGCTCCTAATTCGGATGTTCGTATGTGAATAGTGAGGCCCAAGCACTGATCCTTGTGGCACTCCTCTAGTTATACCTTGCCATCCCGAAAATGACCCGTTGATTCCTACTCTCTGTTTCCTGTCCGTTAACCAATCCTCAATCCATGTTACTTCCATGAGCCCTAATCTTGTGCAAGGCTCTACTCTCCAGGACTGCTGTAGCAGCGCTGAATGTACATAAGCACATTTACTGTGACAGGCAACTGCCCCACTGCCGAACTACGAACAAGCATCGTATGGATTATCTGGGGGTAGGTAGGTGGACATACCGCACCTGCCAGTTGCCTTTTCAAGGTCACAGAGTCATAACGGCACAGAAGGAGGCCATTCGGCCCATCGAGTTCGTGCCGGCTCTCTGTAGAGCAATCCAGTCAGTCCCATTCCCCCGCTCTATCCCCGTAGCCCTGCAAGTTTATTTCCCTCCAGTGCCTATCCAGTCTCCCCTTGAAAACATTGAGTGTCTCCGCTTCCACCACTTCCGTCGGCAGCGAGTTCCAGGTCATCACCACTCGCTGCATAAAAAGTTTTTCCTCACGTCCCCCCTGTATCTCTTGCCCAAAACCTTAAATTTGTGTCCCCTAGTCCTTGAACCATCAACTAGTGGGAACAGCCTTTCCCCGTCTAGCCTATCCAAACCCGTCATAATCTTGTACACCTCTATCAAATCACCCCTCAACCTCCTTTGCTCAAATGAAAACAAATCCAGCTTCTCCAACCTGTCCTTGTAGCTACGATCCCCCATCCCCGGAACCATTCGGGTAAATCTCCTCTGCACCCTCTCAAGGTCCATCACATCCTTCCTAAAGTGTGGTGACCAGAACTGGACGCAATACTCCAGTTGTGGCCTAACCAGCACTTTACAAAGGTTCAGTATAACTTCTCTACTTCTGTACTCAATACCCCTACTTATGAAGCCCAAGATCCCATATGCTTTGCTAACCACTCTCTCAATATGTCCTGCCACCTTCAGGGACCTCTGTCCCTGCACACTCTTTAAAACTGTGCCATTAAGTGTATATTGCCTCTCCTGGTTCCTTCTGTCAAAATGCATCGACTCACACTTCTCTGTATTAAATTCCATCTGCCACTTGTCTGCCCATTCTGCTAGTCTTTCTATGTCCTGTTGCAGTCGATTGGTATCATCCTCAGTTTGCCACACCCCAACGTGTTAGCCGTGGCTCAGTGGGCAGCACTCGCGCCTCTGAGTTACAGGGTTGTGGGTTCAAGCCCCACTCCAGAGACTCGAGCACAAAATCCAGGCTGACACTCCCAGTGCAGTACTGAGGGAGCGCTGCACTGTCGGAGGGGCAGTACTGAGGGAGCGCCGCACTGTCGGAAGGGCAGTACCGAGGGAGCACTGCACTGTCGGAGGGGAAGCACTGAGGGAGTGCTGCACTGTCGGAGGGTCAGTACTGAGGGAGCGCTGCACTGTCGGAGGGTCAGTACTGAGGGAGCGTCGCACTGTCAGAGGGGCAGTACTGAGGGAGCGCCGCACTGTCGGAGGGGCAGTACTGAGGGAGCGTCGCACTGTCAGAGGGGCAGTACTGAAGGAGCGCCGCACTGTCGGAGGGGCAGTACTGAGGGAGTGCTGCACTGTCGGAGGTGCCGTCTTTCGGACGAGACGTTATACCGAGGCCCCGTCCACCCTCTCAGGTGGACGTAAAAGATCCCATGGCCACTATTTCGAAGAGCGGGGAGGTCTCCTCGCACATCATGGAATACATTATGCATGAGTTAGGGATGATGATGAAGGGATGGTAGTCTGCTGTTTGCTGAGCACTGGCCAGCAATCTATCATTATCCCTGCAGGCACTATGTCGAAGAGCGATTCGGCCTCTGTGCAGGAGTTAACAATGAAACGATTCTCAACAGAATCTACCTTCCGCTAGCCTCAATCTTCGCGAGGAATATTATCTGCAATGTTTAATTGGTTTTTGCATCCAGAGATCAAACAAGTTGCAGAATCAGACATCTGCCAAAATTCTTTCCCTTTAAAGTGTTTTAAATCTCATCAAGCAAATTATCAAGTGAACAATCAATGCTGTAACTGCTTTTGAAGATCCAATCAATTTCCTTTCAGGCACTAATAATCCCATTTAGAACTGCCAGCTCGCTACTTGGGTGTCAAAGCAGAGGTTGAAATTGCCAAGCGGTTGCTAGGCTTCAGGTTCGCCTGGTACCAAGTGCAATCCCAGGGCAAAATATTTATGGCTAAAGTGTAATTTGCTGGCGTGAAACTCAAACAAGATTCATCTGGATACCTTTCAGTGAGCCTCTGGTGAAAGCACTGTCATCGAACACGAGCGCACTCCTTGCGAAAGCGGAATAAGCAATCCAGACAGTTTAACTAAGACACCGATCGCCGTGCCTCGAGCATGTTTCACAGCTTCAGTGCTGTTTAAAATTGACTGGGGACTACCCGGACAAGAAATGAACATAAGAACAGGAGAATTAGGAGCAGGAGTGTGCCATACGGCCCCTCGAGCCTGCTCCGCCATTCAATAAGATCATGGCTGATCATCGACCTCAACTTTACTTTCCCGCCCGATCTCCATATCCCTTGATTCCCCATGAGTCCAAAAATCTATCGCTCTCAGCCTTGATTATACTCAAAGTCTCAGCATCCACTGCCCTCTGGGGGAGAGAATTCCAGAGATTCACCACCCTCTGAGTGAAGAAATTCCTCCTCATCTCAGTCTTAAATGGCAGACCCCTTATCCTGAGACGATGCCCCCTAGTTCTAGACACTCCAGCCAGGGGAAACAACCTCTCAGTATCTACCCTGTCAATCCCCTTCAGAATCTTGTATGTTTCAATGAGATCACCTCTCATTCTTCTAAACTCCAGAGAGTATCGGCCCATTCTACACAATCTCTCCTCATAGGACGGCCCTCTCATCCCAGGAATCAATCCAGTGAACCTTCGTTGCACCACCTCCAAGGCAAGAATATCCTTCCTCAGATAAGGAGACCAGAGCTGTGCCCAGTACTCCAGGTGTGCTCTCACCAAGGCCCTGTACAATTGTAGCAAGACTTCCTTACTCTTATACTCCAACCCCCCTTGCAACAAAGGCCAACGTGCCATTTGCCTTCCTTGCTGCTTGCTGTACCTGCATGCTAGCTTTCTGTGTTTCTTGCACGAGGACACCCAAATCAACCAAGTTGTTTAGAGTATATATAGCTGGAATCGCGCTTCCTTTAAGAGCTGTGGGCATGGACTACTCAAGCAATTAGGGAGCAGTGGGTCTAACAACATCGCAGGAGTTTCAGGGCTTTCGTTTGGCAGATTGTTAATAATGCAAGTTACTGCCAACAGTTCCAGCGTTAACATAGCCTGCCTCTGGCATGTTGCTCCTTTATGAAGCAAAGGGTTTTTAATAACAGTCAGAAGGGACTTGTACTGGGAGTGCAGTATTCATGTTTGCTTTTTACGAGAGAGACAGTTTCTTCTCTAACATACCTGGTCTTTCTCCAGTGACAGAACCTGGTATCCAGCTGATCGACTGCAGATCACTTTCCCATTGCTGTCAAAGGACGCCAGTCTTAATCTGCAACGGACAGGATTTATACAGAGTAAGACCAGACACCAACAGCGGTCCAAAAACTACTCTTTTACTCTCGCTGAACCTAGTTTGGAACGCCTAAGGACTCATTTCACTCACCTTAATCTAGTGCGTGAGTCACCGCTCCATTTTACAATTGCTGTTTCAGAGGGAATGCACTGGCAGCTGTGCCTGAGGGACGGATCCTTGCAGTATTATTCTGCCGGGGAACCCCTGCACCACTGGAAGGCTCCTTCGGTACTTGGGAACTGGGCCGGTCTGCAGGGCGCACGACACCCCCGCCATGACCAGTGGAATAGCAGAGGAGGACCAGCGAAAAGAGCCGATGGTGTTGGAAGTCAGTCAGGAGTTCTCTTGTTTAAGGCGACTACATGCACCCAGTCGATTTATGCTTTGCGCTCAAGGCAAAGCTCCTGCACCATATTCCTGTGTGTCAGGACGGTAAGAACAGCCGGTGACCAAAGAGAGTAGGAACACCACCTCACTCAACCTCTCCTGTCCAGTTGGGCCTGCCTCCATTTTGGAAGTTGCCTTCATTCCCTCACTGTCACCATCAGAAAGGGGAGTGGGTGTGGATGACTTGTTTGCCCATCTTTAGAGATACTGCTTT
Source organism: Somniosus microcephalus (assembly GCF_052327205.1). Taxonomy (NCBI): domain Eukaryota; kingdom Metazoa; phylum Chordata; class Chondrichthyes; order Squaliformes; family Somniosidae; genus Somniosus; species Somniosus microcephalus. The sequence continues at coordinate 4,615,440 of NC_141016.1, read as the reverse complement.
GAGCTCAGCAGTTTGACACACACGAGAGTGGCACTGGTTTAAATCTCCCCCTGGGTATCTTCCTCCTTGGAGGCTTCTCCAACTATCCTGTCTTGACATCACACCATGTGGGAAACCATGAAGCAGATTCCCTGTCCGTCTGCTATGGTAAAGTGCTGGCTCCCGCTGGGAATCTCGGCTGTCAGTAAGGAACCAGGACTAGACAATTCCTTTTCCTCACTTTGTACAAAAGGCGCCCACAATATTGTAAACAGTTTTTCACTGTAATTGTCTGCACGTGTGAAGTGACCGTACAGCTGAATGTTTCCAGTGGCTGAAGGGTCGGTAACCAGAGGGCTCAGATTTAAGGTGATTGGCAAAAGAACCAGAGGCGACAGGAGGAAAAACTTTTTTACGCAGCGAGTGGTTAGGATTTGGAACGCACTGCCTGATAGGGTGGTGGATACAGATTCAATAGTAGCCTTCAAAAGGGAATTGGATAAATACTTGAAGGAGAAAAAATTGCAGGTATATGGGGAAAGAGCGGGGGAGTGGGACTGACTGGATTGCTCTTCGAAAGAGCCGGCGCAGACTCGATGGGCCGAATAGCCTCCTTCTGTGCTCGACCATTTGATGGATTCTATGAAGCTGCAATGCAGCTTGGCGAGAATAAGCTTGTTTAATCTTTATTACACACCGAGAATTAATTACACTATTAAGCTTAAGTTACACAGCAATACTATCTTATGAACTCTTAGCCTTTCAAATAAATTCAACAAAAGCAAGGAAGATGTTGAATTTGTATAGGCTACTGTTGGAATACTGCATGCACGTCTGGGCATCCCATGCTAGGAAAGATATCAGAGCTGTGTGAAATAAGGTTTATAGTCATAAAAAAGGCTCGAAAAATTGGGGCATTTTTCATTGGAAAGGAGAAGGTTAAGTGGGGAATCGATCAGGTTTTTATGGTCGTAAGAGAGAAAATTGTGAAAGATTGTTGTCTCCATTACCTGGCGATGGGGGAATATAGACTGAGGATTATCAAGAATGAAGGAGAGGACAGAAGCAATGTTTTCACACAGAAGGTTATTAGTACATCGCATGAGTGGCTATTGAGAACAATGTTTCAAAGGAAATGTGAAAAGGAAAAATATGGAAGGATGCAGGGAAACGGGGTGAGGGTGTAACGCTCTGGCTAAGGAGCTAGCATAGCGCCAATGGGCCAACTGGCCTCCATCTGTGCTGTAATTTCTACTCACTGAAGTTCTCTTGACCACTATTTTAATGGGGACTTTAACCCATTTGGAAATAGGCATTTATTAAAATAGCCGACCAGGTGAGTTTGATATCAACACATTATGAAGCCAAATATAATCGAAATGCCAGCAAGCATTTTAATCACTCGAAAACTTTACAAGTTTCTTGGGATTCAGCATCAATTTACGATGCCATTCCTGAACATTAACCTTCCCTCAACTCCCTCATTCCCTCCCCCCAGAAAAACGCCACAAAGGAGAAAAAAAAGAGTATATGGGCACGAGAGCAATTTTATCAAAGCGAAGTTTGAGCGTAAACTCAACGCCATTCCAGCGTCTGCAACCTACGTACTCTCGGGACCATCACTGAATGTCAGGTGCTAAAGTATTCGACGCTCCTGCTTCACCCCTCTCCTCAATAAGCAGCCGGTTCAATAATCTCGATGTGACATTTATGATAAAGGTTGCACTGAAGACAACAGTCACCCACTGCTTGTGTGGACTTGCTGTTTACGGTATAGCGCATCCCTTTTGGAAGCCACTTAAACAGCAGATTAGGAGTAAAGACGTTGCGATAAATCACAAAGTTTCCATACCAACTCCGGGACGGGCACCACTTTCTGTATTGCAAACACAGTGAGGCCCTTGATTAATAACAATTCAAATACTTCTCGTTTGGGAGGAAGCCAGCAGAACATACGGTTAACAATTTTAAATCGGAGATCGGTAGTCAAGGGTGTAAAAGGAATTGGAGCCAAGATGAAGATACAGATCAGCCGTGATCTTACTGAATGGCGGAACAGGCTCGAGGGACTGAATGGCCTTCTCCTGTTCCTATGCTCCGGGAGCAGATCACCGTTCAATCCTGCGACGCTAATGCTACGGCAATCCCTGACTCTCACAGCGAGTAACCAGGACACTATCTCGCAACAACAACAGTCTGCATTCAGATAGCGCCTTTAACATAGTAAAACGTCCCAGGGCGCTGCACAGGAGTGTATTCAGATAAAATTTGACACCGAGCCACATAAAAAGAGATATTAGGACAGGTGACCAAAAGCTGAGTCAAAGAGCTAGGTTTTAAGGAGCGTCTTAAAGCATTCTCCAAGGCGGCCTTCGAGACACACGACAACGCAAAATCGTCGAGCAGAAACTGATAGCCAAGTTCCGCACTCATGAGGACGGCCTCAACCGGGATCTTGGGTTCATGTCACGCTACATGTAACCCCACCTGATGTAGAGTCATCCAGACTCGAGTCGTCATTGGCTTGTTCTCTCTACACAGATGCGGCCAGACCTGCTATGATTTCCAGCAAAATTTTATTTTTTTTAAATTGTTTTTTGTTTTTCATACAGACCCCAGCATCTGCAACATTTGACCTTGTGACCCCACCTCATTGTTCTTTGATGTAATGTTTTCCTGACTGACCTGTTTGGACACCATTCACACCTTTGATTGCTGTGATTATCTCTCTGCCAAGGTGTGATAAAGGGCAGTTAGAAAGATTACCTGTAATCATCTGGCAGTGTTCTCTGACTATATATGCTGTGCCTATATGCATCTCTTCACTTCACCTGACGAAGGAGCAGCGCTCCAAAAGCTTGTAATTTCAAATAAAGCTGTTGGACTATAACCTGGTGTTGTGTGACTTCTCACATTTGTCTTAAAGGAGAGAGAAGCAGAGAAGCGGAGATGTTTAGGGAGAGAATTCCAGAGCTTAGGGCCCAGGCAGCTGAAGGCACGGCCGCCAATGGTGGTGCATGAAATCGGGGATGTGCAAGAGGCCAGAACTGGGGGAACGTAGTGATTGCGGAGGGTTGTAGGGCCGGAGGAGGTCACAAAAGACAGGGAGGGGTGAGGGATTTAAAATTAAGGATGATAATTTTAAACTTTATTTGCCTTTTAAAAAAAAAGAAATGCATGGATTTCAATACTCCAAATACATTCAGCAAAGGCAATTTTGATGTCGTCAGTGGCAATGTGATTTTATGGGGGGCGGAAGGTGGTGCCCTTGGTGCTGTCGACTTGATGTTAACCCACGCACGTAGCTGCTATGGGAGGAGGAGGAGGAGGGGGGACGGCATCATGTAGAGCACTAATAGTACAGAAATACACGCTGAATGTTTTGTAAATTCATTTTCTCTGCGGATGCGCCATGGTGTCTGTGACTGACACCCAGGCAGCGTTACACGATTATCCATTAAATCATCCACTCAAACACCATGGGCTCCGAGCACACACGGTGACTGCCTCCCCGTGACAGAACAACACTTCAAGGCAGTTTTGCACAGATTATTCTTTTAGCCCTTTGATGAAGTTGCTGAAACCAGGTTCTAATAAGGTGCCCTCTGGGTAGACGTTACAAGACACCAGGAAAGGCTGAGCCAGCAAGAGACGTCGAGTCTGAGCTGTTGAGCGCCGAGACTGAAACTTATTTTCTACACGCTGCGGGTCTTTGAGACGGCCTTCACTGGATTTTAGTCGCCCCGCTCATTGCATCCCATCTTAGCAACCCCTGAGCCATGTGACATTGTGCTACTGGCAGGACAGTGGGCAGTCACTATCTGCGCTTGGGGTGCGCACCTCTAAATTGTATGTGAATTTTTTCATGTAGAGATCACTACCTGCGAATCTGTGTTCCGATAGTATTTGAACATAAGAAATAAGAGCAGGAGTCGGCCATTCGGCCCTTCGAGCCTGCTCCCCCATTCAGTAAGATCATTGCTGATCTTCGACCGCAACTCCACTTTCTTGCCCGATCTCCACATCCCTCGATTTCCTTTGAGTCCAAAAATCTATCGATCTCAGCCTTGAATATACTCAACGACTGAGCCTCCACAGCCCTCTGGGGTAGAGAATTACAAAGATTCACCACCCTCTGAGTGAAGAAATTTCTCCTCATCTCAGTCCTAAATGGCTGACCTCTTATCCTGAGACTGTGAGCCCTGGTTCTAGACTCCCCAGCCAGGGGAAAACAGCCTCTCAGCATCTAACCTGTCCAACCCTGGGTAGATTTGGTACAGCGTATTGGTACACATTGGGCTTTCCTACCCTAAATTAACTGTGATTTGTGGGAATTAGAGTCACAAGCTCTCTGAAGAATCACACAAAGCTAACTTCCTACTGCACCTACATCTGAATGTGCTTTATAATTAAATATCTACTCCACAGTGCAATCGCATCGTCCTTCTTCATCTCTTTCAGACACATGTAATCAGGCTTTTTAATTACAGCTACTCTATAACGTTCCTATATATACACATCAGGTAAGATAGTGGAAGTCATTTATAGTCTCAGAATTGGAAGAATTTATCAAAATAAGGGCCAAGGAGAGCCTGTATCTGACATGTTAGGCAGCCATCGTATTATTTGGTGCAAACATTTTTAGGACTGAGCTAAATGACTTGGAAGACTTCTCAAGAAAGGACGGGGAATTTCACTTCGAGACCCCCGAGTTATTGCTGGCGAAATCACTACACCTCCATGGCCCTCGCCCCTCCCTATCTCCGTAACCTCCTCCAGCTCCTACAAGCCCTCGAGATCTCTGCGCTCCTCCAATTCTGCCCTCTTGTGCATCCCCGATTTCCATCGCTCCACCATCGGCGGCCGTGCCTTCAGCTGCCTGGGCCCCGAGCTCTGGAATTCCCTTCCTAAACCTCTCCGCCTCTCTCTCCTCTTTTAAGATGCCCCTTAAAACCGACCTCTTTGACCGAGCTTTTGGTCACCTGTCCCGATATCTCCTTCTGTGGCTCAGTGTTGATTTTTTTTTATTGCTAACGCGCTTGTTAAGCGGCTTGGGACGTTTTGCTACGTTAAACATAGACACATCGAAGATAGGAGCAGGAGTAGGCTATTCGGCCCCTCGAGCCTGCTCCGCCATTCAATGAGATCCTGGCTGATCATCCAAACTCAGTACCCGGTCCCTGCCTTCTCCCCATATCCCTTGATCCCTTTAGCCTTAAGAAATATATCTAACTCCTTCTTGAATATATTTAAATAAGTTGGCCTCAACTGCCTTCTGTGGTAGAGAATGCCACAGGTTCACCACTCTCTGGGTGAAGAAATTCCTCCATCTCAGTCCTAAATGGCTTACCCCTTATCCTTAGACTGTGACCCCTGGTTCTGGACTCCCCCGCCATCGGGAACATGCTTCCTGCATCTAGTCGGTCTAGTCCTGTTAGAATTTTATACGTTTCAATTAAAGGCGTAATATGCAAGTCGATGTTGTTGTTAAATGTGGGAAAATGTTGCTTTCAGTTATGTGAATGAACCAGTCCATGGTTTATAGTTTTGGGTGGCGCTTCCTCCCAGGGCCTGCCTTATGATCATGCTGTACAAAGCACCAGGACGAGGACTTGCAAGTATTGAAAGTTTTTTTCCTGATGTTCGCTTGTGCATTCCACTTATGAGATGCGACGCGGCGCGCGAGGGCTGGAGAAAGGGAGAGAGAGAGAGAGAGAGAGAAGGGGGACTCCAGTAGTTCTGGCGCCAGTAATTCAGCTCCCCCTCGAGGCCGCGCAGATCTGAATTCTCCCACCGTTAATCACCCACCGTCAGCGAGGAACGCAAATTCTAAAAGTTGCTGCGTCTTGTAAATGGGGCAAGGAGCAAAAGAACGCCATGACAACAGGTTGGAATTGCTGACTATTTTACAATGCGGTTTCAGTAACGGATCCTTTGCAACATCTCCGGTTGCCCACATTCAGGACGTTTCACAAGTTTAATGCACCGTATTCTATTTTTAGCTGAGAATACTTTGAGACAAATGATCCTGTTCTGAGTACCCATCCACCAGATGCTCTCTCACGCTGCCAATCCACGAGCATTTTTGTTAATGGCCACTTTCCCTCCCTCAAGCCCTCAGTAAACCTCATTAATAGATTTTATTCAAACAGAAGCCACTTCATCTTCCAATTGCCACACAAGTGCCAGGCAATGATTATCTCCAACAAGCGAGCGTCTAACCACCGCCCCCTTGACATTCAACGGGATTACCATCGTCGAATCTGTGGTGTATGTGCCTTTAAGAGCCCCTGTGTACTGTAATGCCGGTAGTGGCCACTCGGGCTATATAAGCCTGTATAGTGTCTTGTATCTTTTAGTTCACCTCCAGACTTTGTTCAGTAAACACCTGTTAAACCAACTCCTGCATTCCGTGTCTCCATTAACACATGGATACAACAGTGGCGACGAATTGGAAACGGACTTACCTGCAATTCGGCAGCACCTCAAGGAGATCGATTCCTCAGACGAAGGTCGAAGAAAAAAAAAGAAAAAACTCTGGTTTCACCAGCTAGCCAGGCTGGTGGCAAGTACTGCAATAATCCTTCCTGGGCGGCGGGCTGGGGCTCGATCGGCTGGCTCTGCAGCGGGGCCGAGCAGCGAAGGCGGAGGCAAACAGAGACGGAGGGTGGAGCACTCGGGAGACGGCCAGCGCTGCAAAGCAGGTCGGTGTTCGGACCAAGCAGAGGGAGGGAAAAGTCCCAGAGAGTCCGGCGGGAACGAGTCTCCAACTATTAAAAATATCTGTATAAATAAAAACCGCGGAGAACAGCGTTGTCAGCAGCGGCAGCGGCGGGAAAGCGCGGGAGGCGCCATTTTTTCTCGGCAGTGAAGAAAGGAAAGCGCAGGAGGCGCCATTTTTTTTTCAGGATGCCTAAGACTGGCAATATTACTGCTTTCGATAGTGATGTAGAGGATTGGACTACATATGTGGAAAGAGTGGAGGTATATTGCACAGCGAATGAAATAGAGGATGATAAAAAGGCATCGGTACTTCTAAATCTAATGGGCGCAAGGACATACGGGCTGTTACGAAACTTAATCACTCCAGCCAAACCGATGGACAAGAATTTTAAAGAGATTGTTGATACCCTACAGGAGCACTTAAACCCAACACCGCTGCTGATAGCGGAACGATTCAAATTCTTCAGGAGGAATCAGCACAAGAATGAAAGTAACGCTGATTACTTCACCGAATTAAGAAAGCTGTCAAAGCACTGCCAATTCGGGGCAGGACTGGCAGATTCTCTTCGAGACAAATTTGTCTGCGGTCTCCTAAGTGAAGGAACACAGAAAGGGCTACTTTCTGAGAAAGATTTAACACTGGACAAGGCTTTCAGTGTGGCTGTATCATACGAAGCAGCAGCAAGAGGAGCTGCAGAGATACAGCAAAAGCCACAGGACTTCGGCACCCATGAAATGACACAGGGTTTCGAGAGATGTTATCGCTGCGGCAGATCCACCCATGACCAGAGGGACTGCTGGTTCCAGGACAAAGCATGCAGGCAATGCGGAAAGATGGGACACATTGCATGTGTATGCCGATCTGGAAACAAAAAATCCACTGACAGAAAAAAAATCAATAAGGAAAAGTACAGAAAGGTACAAATGATGACGGACAGTAGCTCCGAAGACCAGAAGAGGGATAGCGACTCCGGAAACAAGAGACTAAGCTGTCTCAAATTACATAATGTAATTGCCAAAGAAGATTACCAGACCATTTGGGTTACCCTCACGATAGCGGGGTCCCCAGTTAAAATGGAGCTAGATACAGGATCAGCTCTGACCGTCATAAGTCGACGGGATTACGAGCGGCTATTTCCGCATATACCTTTGAAAGACACATCCATTATCTTGAAAACATATACGGGGCAGAAAGTATACCCCAGAGGGAAAATAAGGGTGCCTGTTGTATACAACAGCAAGGAAATACAGAAGTTGTATTTATACGTTCTGCAAGATGGTGGTCCACCGCTGTTGGGACGTGAATGGATCAGGAAGATACGTTTAGACTGGCACTCCATTCAGGCACTAACGGTGACCAGTAAGAAAAAAAATGATGATGACGTCATACCTGAACGATTAAAAGACATCTTGGCCAGCGCCAAAGAAGTGTTTCAACAGGAACTAGGAACCTTGAAAGGCGTCACCGCCTCAATAAAAGTGGAAGATGCGGCAATTCCCAAGTTTTTTAAGGCAAGGCCGGTGCCATACGCAATTCGTCCAGCAGTCGAGGCAGAGCTGGAGAATTTGGAAAAGGCAGGCGTGTTATCCAAGATAGATTGGAGCGAGTGGGAAACACCCATCGTCCCGGTCATGAAGAAAACGTTGAATAATGATAAAGCTGAAGAACAGAGAAAAATTCGCATCTGTGGGGACTTCAAGGTGACTGTAAACCCGGTCCTTCACACGGTACAGTATCCTCTTCCGAGGATAGAAGATATTTTCGCCTCACTATCAGGAGGGAAACGTTTCACCAAAATTGACTTGGCACAGGCATATCTACAGATGGAGGTTGAGGAGGCCTCTAAAAAGTATCTCACGATAAACACACACAAAGGCCTGTACCAGTACAATCGATTGGTTTTCGGAGTAGCATCAGCTCCAGCTATCTGGCAAAGAGCTATGGAGCAAGTCCTGCAAGGGATTCCGAGGACTCAATGCTACCTAGACGACATCCTTGTAACAGGAGAAAACGACAACGAGCACCTTGCCAATTTGGAGCAGGTGCTCACTAGGCTGAGAGAACGGGGCCTACGAGCAAATTGCCACAAGTGCGAATTTTTCCAGAAACAAATATCATATTGTGGCCACATAATTAACGAAGAAGGGTTGCATAAGTCACCTGAAAAAATTGAAGCAGTCATAAAAGCCCCTGCACCTGAAAATGTCTCACAATTAAGGTCGTTCCTGGGATTGATAAATTACTATCATAAATTTTTACCGAACTTGTCAACTGTTCTGCACCCTCTTAACGAACTGCTACAAACGGGAGTAAATTGGAAATGGAGCGAAGACTGTAAACGTGCCTTCCATAAATGCAAAGGCTTGATCACGTCCAAGGAAGTTTTGGCTCATTACAACCCATCACTGCCAATCAGACTGGCGTGCGATGCATCCCCTTACGGCGTAGGAGCGGTATTATCGCATAGATTCCCTGATGGCTCGGAGCGGCCGATAGCTTTTGCGTCACGCTCATTGAACTCAGCTGAGCGTAACTATGCCCAGATCGACAGGGAAGCACTCAGCCTGGTATGGGGAGTGAAGAAATTCAACCATTACCTACACGGACAAAAATTTACCTTGTTGACTGACCATCAACCCCTCATCTCTATATTCAACCCTAAAAAGGGTGTTCCCATTATGACAGCGCAAAGGCTACAGAGGTGGTCCCTTTTTCTAGGGGCACACCAATATGACATAGAATACAAAGGATCAAAACAGCATGGAAATGCTGACGGTTTATCGCGTCTACCGTTGCCAACGGTAGAAGAGGCACCTACAGTTGACCCAGTGGAGATGTTCCACTCAACCATAGTGGAATGTCTACCAGTAACAAATTCTACCATTGAAAAGGAAACGAGAAATGACCCGACTCTCTCACGAGTCTACGATTTAACGGTGAAGGGATGGCCAGCACATGGCGAACCACTGTTGCCAGCATTCTCGCAAAGAAGAGAACAGCTGTCAGTATGCCGAGGAACATTGATGTGTGGATCCAGAGTGGTGATTCCACCCAAACTCCAGGATAAAGTGCTAAAGGAACTTCACGAGGGGCATCTGGGTGGAGTGAAAATGAAGAACCTAGCCAGAGCATTTGTGTGGTGGCCAGGTATCGATGGAGACATCGAAGAAATGACCAAGGGCTGTCTAGGATGCCAGAAGGTCCAAAACGCCCCACCACAAGCCCCTCTACATCCATGGGAGTGGCCCTCATCTCCATGGCAAAGGGTACACATCGACTTTGCTGGTCCATTTATGGACTCAATGTTCTTAATCGCGGTTGATGCACACTCCAAGTGGCCGGAGGTAATAAAGATGTCCTCCACCACCACGGAAAAAACCATCACAGTATTAAGGACCATATTTGCCAGGAATGGGCTGCCTGAACAGATCTGTTCTGACAATGGACCGCAATTTGTGTCCGAAGAATTCAGGAAGTTCTTAAAAAACAATGGGGTTAAGCACTACACGTCCGCCCCATACCATCCCGCCACCAATGGATTGGCTGAAAGGTTTGTCCAGACCTTCAAGGAGGCCATAAAGGCCATGGGTAATGAAGACATAAATCTACAGCATAAGGTAGATAACTTCTTGTTTACATACAGGAATGCAACACATGTGGTTACAAACCAAACTCCCGCCATGATGTTTTTCAATAGAAGACTAAGATGCCAGCTGGATTTCATCAAGCCAAACATCAGAAGGGACGTAGAGAACCGGCAATTTCAAGGCATGAATGAAAGGCCAACTAGAACCTTCCAGATAGGTCAAGTTTTGGCCCGGGACTACCGTACCGAGAAATGGCAGCCTGGAACTATTTGCACACGACTAGGACCGCTGATGTATACCGTGGACATTGGAGAAAGCATAATAAGGCGCCATGCTGACCAGATCATAGAGTCATCCGAAAAGGGACAACCTACACCACAACTCTATACGCCTAATGATGAAGCAGAGATACCCATAGTATCTACCTCCGATCCGGTGATACTGGAACCAGATGAACCCGACACTGGCATTCAAGCCGAATCGACCTTGCCAAAAGAACCTACTACACCACCGAAAACTACTACACCACCGAGGCGTTATCCGGACCGAGTCAGGAAGCCTCCAGAGAGACTGACTTATAATTGATTAACTGCAGCAAATGTGTAGCTTATTGTTCTTGTAAACATGTTAATTAATGATTACTTAAAATGTTATGTACTGGTTGTCTAAAAGGGGAGGAATTGTGGTGTATGTGCCTTTAAGAGCCCCTGTGTACTGTAATGCCGGTAGTGGCCACTCGGGCTATATAAGCCTGTATAGTGTCTTGTATCTTTTAGTTCACCTCCAGACTTTGTTCAGTAAACACCTGTTAAACCAACTCCTGCATTCCGTGTCTCCATTAACACACGGATACAACAGAATCCCCCACCAGCAACATCCTGGGGGGGTCACCATTGACCAGAAACTTAACTGGACCAGCCACATAAATACTGTGGCAACAAGATGCAGTGGGAAAGAGTTAAACTGACATCGCTGGCAGTTTCACTGAATAGTCCATAAAGATGCGGTCAAAGATAGCTGACCTTTGGAGAGATATAAAACAATTAAATGGAGACAGGATGTCCAGCATTTCAACTGCCCGTAAGAACTTTATTACCTAGGTTACATTCCAAGGTATCTTTTAATTAGCATTCAGCAGTTTGAGTGATTGATTGAGGAGGCAGATTATACATGTTTATATTAAGATTCGTAACCAATCCATGAAGGTGCATGTGGGCCAAGATCCAATCAGGAGGCAGGAATGAATTTAACATGAGGTGGCCATGCTTATTGTAATGTATAAAAATGTAGTGTTTGCTGTATCAATTTGGAGAAGTCTGGCTAAGACAGAGCAGACTGTTTCCCCACCGGTGCAATAAAGACAACTTGACTATCGATCTAAAACCTTGTGTCGAGTGTTGGTTTAAAATACTCCACAACAAAGAGCAGGTCAGAGGCTAGGTATTCTGACTCCTCCTGACTCCCCAAAGCCTTTCCACCATCTACAAGGCACAAGTAAGGAGTGTGATGGAATACTCTCCACTTGTCTGGATGAGTGCAGCTCCAACAACACTCAAGAAGCTCGACACCATCCAGGACAAAGCAGCCCGCTTGATTGGCACCCCATCTACCACCTTAAACATTCACTCCCTCCACCACCGGCGCACTGTGGCTGCAGTGTGTACCATCTACAAGATGCACTGCAGCAACTCGCCAAGGCTTCTTCGGCAGCACCTCCCAAACCCGTGACCTCTTCCACCTAGACGGACAAGGGCAGCAGGCGCATGGGAACACCACCACCTCCAAGTTCCCCTCCGAGTTACACACCATCCTGACTTGGAACTATATCGGCCGATTCTTCATCGTCGCTGGGTCAAAATCCTGGAACTCCCTCCCTAACAGCACTGTGGGAGCACCTTCACCACACGGACTGCAGCGGTTCAAGAAGGCGGTTCACCACCAACTTCTCAAGGGCAACTAGGGATGGGCAATAAATGCCGGCCTTGCCAGCGACGCCCACATCCCATGAACGAATAAAAGAAAATGAACATTTTTGAGTGAGTTACTGCGCATGCAAACTGGTTTCACACGGAATTCATTCTCCTCTTCCTCCCCCAAGTTCAATATGATTTAATTTTCCTCTGAATCGCTTCAGATATTTAATATTTCATGCGAAAGGCACGCGCATTTTGTGCTTCCTACGATAACAGACTTGGAGATTAACTGAAGGAGAGAAAGGCCCCAAACACCCGCCACGTGTCCCGAATACAGAAACCGCCACAGTTACCAAAACTCTTACCTAAAGGCGATGTTCCTGCGGGCCAGCAGGCTCACGGCCCCATTGCAGGGCTGGCTCAGGGTGTTCCTCTTGAATATGATAAATCGATTCGTGTATGTGACCAGCAGGTCAAAGCCAAAGCTGAAGCCCGTCCATCGCCAGCAGTACTGGGAAGGGAGAAAATGAACAAGTGGCTCAGTGCGTCTTTATGGTACCGCAGCAAAGAATTTCTTCAACAATCTGACGGTCGGCAAAGAACGAAAAAAAGTAACTCGGGGCGGTTATCGTAATAGGGGCGAGTTTGGAGGAAGGTGTTCTTTCTAAAGCTGACAGGGTAGTGGGTTGTATTAATACAACAACAACATAGCGCCTTTAACGTAGTAAAACGTCCCAAGGCGCTTCACAGGAGTGTTATCAAACAAAATTTGACACCGAGCCACATAAGGAGAAATTAGCGCTGCTCACGATGTGGTCTCCTCTACATTGGGGAGACCAAACGCAGATTCGGTGGCCGCTTTGCGGAACACCTCCGTTCAGTCCGTAAGGGTGACCCCGAGCTTCCGGTCGCCTGTCATTTCAATTCACCGCTCCACTCCCACTCAGACCTCACTGTCCGCGGCCTCTTGCATTGTTCCACGGAAGCTCAACGTAAACTCGAGGAACAGCACCTCATCTTCCAATTAGGCACTTTACAGCCTTCCGGACTCAATATCGAGTTCAACAATTTCAGATCATAACCTCGGCCCCTATTACATTTTTATATTTTTATCCACACTTTTGGTTTGTGCCTTTTCCTTTTTCCTCTCTCTCCCACACGGCAGCTGTCTCTCACTCTGCCAGCGCATTTCACACTTCATCTGGAGCCATTGTCTGTTTCTTTACCTGTCCTATTACCATCTCGTCTCGCCTTGAGTATCTCTTAATGTCTCTTCTTTCACCCCCTCCCCCATTTCCCAGCCCCCAAACTGCCTTTTGTTTCATTTCCTGCCTTTTCTCTCAGTCCTGATGAAGGGTTTCGACCCGAAACGTTGACTCTATTTCTCTCTCCACGGATATTGCCTGGCCTGCTGAGTTTTTCCAGCATTTTCTGTTGTTATTAAGGAGAAATTAGGACAGGGTCAAACAGGTAGGTTTTAAGGAGCGTCTTAAAGGAGGAAAGAGAGGTAGAGGGGCGGAGAGGTTTAGGGAGGGAATTTCAGAGCTTAGGGTCCAGGCAGCTGAAGGCACGGCCGCCAGTGGTGGAGCGATTATAAACAGGGATGCACAAGAGGCCAGATTTAGAGGAGCGCAGATATCTCGGGGGGGTTGTGGGGGCTGGAGGAGATTACAGAGATAGGGAGGGGCGAGGCCATGGAGGGATTTGAAAAGAACGATGATAATTTTAAAATCGAACCATTCAGAATAAATCAAAGGACACTATTTTGACACTGTACAGTTCACTGATCAGACCACATCTGGAGTACGATGCCCAGTTTTGTCCCCCCCTACATGGTGGGTGATATAGTGGCACTGGAAAAGATCCAGAGGAGAGCTACAAGAATGATTCCTAACTTAAGGAACCTCAGCTACTCGGATAGGCTCAAGGACCTTGTTCTAAGTACTTTGGAGCAGCGTAGACTTAGAGGTGACCTGAGAGAGGTCCATAAAATAATGAAAGGGCTGGATCGTGTCCCTGTTGATGGATTATTCCAGTTTAACAGATTGGGGAGGACCAGGAAACATGAGTTTAAACTGTGTAAGAGTGGGAATAGACTGGACTTTGGGCGGTTCTACTTTTCCCAGCGAGCAGTGGGCCACTGGAATATATTGCTGAGGTGGGATGGAGGGAAGAGTGTCTAGTCACGATGCTCAACATAATTCCTGCCCCTCAATTTCATATGTTTGCATGTTGTGATAGTTTGTAACACTCTCTCGTGCTTGTGGCTAGACCTGCGGGTTCCCCGAGTGAAGCGAGTTCCAATTATGAACCACAACCTGCGTCTTTATTCTTAGTGCATGAGTTAGCGGAGTCCGGGTTTAATAATTCACCCGGAATTGTGGTAAATCGCTTACCAGAGAATACATGGGGCACCCAGCAATGTTCCCGTTCATTTTTTTTTGGGTGCGCGGTCCATTCAAAATACCGCGCCTGCGGGCTTTTTCCCATTTACAAGTCGATCAGCCGGCTGCGCGGAAACTACAGAGCGCTGCGTGGCTGCGTGAAAGTGAATAATTATACCCACCCCATTCCCCTGTCACTTCAGAAGGCTCAAAATAACACACCCTCAGGCCGGCTGAGAGCAGGCTCAGTTATAGGTGAATGAAAACATTACAGAACTAAAAAGAGTGGTGCACTGCGATAAACAGACCCGCACACTCTGCCTAAACTGGTCTGGCTGATTGTCCAGAATCTTTGCAAAAGAGAACTGAAGGTCGCCAGAGGCTCTCTGGGTTATAAGGATGTCCTTTCTTTAGTGCCGGAACTGACCCTATAAAGATCTGCCCCTAACAAATACACATCACAACAAACCATGGCTTCCTCTTTTCAGCGGTGTTCAAACCTCCCCGGTGAGACTAGTTCTCAATACTGCAAGAAATTAATAGTCTGAGACAGCTCCAGCCAAGGGAAATTTATGAGTGGCAATGCGGAGGGACACCATCGACACAAACAATGGGTTGTACTTGTGCAACCGGATATGAATTTAATAAAACAAAGAGCACACAGTTTGGGGCAACATTTCCCTTTGAATATGATGATGAGGCTTGTATTGGTCACCCGTAGGTGAGGTCTGCTACGGAGCAAAGAGACTGACGGTTGTGTTAAAATAACACAGCCAGGAGTTTTTCCGAACTTGTTAGTGGGCTTTGTTAAAAATAGCTTTCAGGGGAAATTAAACCTGGCTATGAATGGCATGCAGGGCTGGGATTTGAACTTGTCTTTCCAACTGGGAGCTGGGGCTGGAAAATTGCAGCTGGCAGCTAGCCGGACTTTCCAGCTTTGGTGAGGTTTAAAAATAAAATGTAAACCTCAGCAGCTTATAAATAACATCAGGGCATTGCTCTCTGAAACCCTTTGTCTATCTCACTATTATCCCATTATCGGCCGTGTCTCAGTGGGTCGCGCTCTCGCCTCTGAGTCAGAAGGTTCGAGTCCCACTCCAGAGACTCGAGCACATAAAGCTAGGCTGACACTGCAGTGCAGTGCTGAGGGAGTGCTGCACTGTCGGAGGAGCCGTCTTTCGGATGAGACGTTAAACCGAGGCCCCGTCTGCTCCCTCAGGTAGCCACTATTTCGAAGAAGAGCAGGGGAGTTCTCCCCGGTGTCCTGGCCAATATTTATCCCTCAATCAACATTGCTGTTTGTGGGAGCTTGCTTCCAGGGACTCGAGCACCTAATCTAGACTGACACTTCAGCGCAGTACCGACGGAGTGCTGCACTGTCGGAAGTGCCATTTCTGTTATGAGACAGTGAATCGAGGCCCCGTCTCCAGGTACAGGGGGATGTGAAGCTTTCCAATGCACTTTTTCTTTTGGCTAAAGAGCAGGCAGTTCTCCCAATATCCTCACCCAACACTTAACAGCTGTTCGTGGGATCTTGCTGTGTGCAAGTTGGCTGCTGCGCTTTTGCCTACGAAACAACAGCAACTACACTTCAAAAGTCATTGGAATCATAGAACGATACAACAAAGAAAGCCATTCGGCCCATCGTGCCTGTACTGGCTCTTTGATCGAGCCACTTCCCCCAGAGCCCTGCAAACGTTCCCCCTTCAAGTATCTATCCAATTCCCTTTTGAAAGTTACTATTGAATCTGCTTCCACCGCCCTTTCAGGCAGCGCATTCCAGATCACAACAACTCGCTGTGGAAAAACATTTCTCCTAATCTCCCCTCTGGTTCTTTTGCCAATCACCTTCAATCTGTGTCCTCTGGTTACCGACCCTTCTGCCACTGGAAACAGTTTCTCCTTATTTACTCCATCAAAACCCTTCATGATTTTGAACGCCTCTATCAAATCTCCTCTTAACCTTCTCTGCTTTAAGGAGAACAATCCCAGTTTCTCCAGTCTCTAGTCTTTCCACGAAACTGATGTCTTTCAGCCCTAGTACCGTTCTGGTAAATCTCCTCTGCGCCCTCTCTAAGGCCTTGACATCCTTCCTAAAGTGTGGTGCCCAGGATTGGACACAATACTCCAGCTGGGGCCGACCCAGTGTTTTATAAAGGGTTTAGCATAACTTTTGTACTCTATGCCTCGATTAATAAAGCCGAGGAGCCCGTGTGCTTTTTAACAGCCTTCAGAGATTTGTGTACATACACCGCAGATCTCTCTGTTCCTGCACCCCCTTTAAAATGGTACCTTTTAGTTTATATTGCCTCTCCTCATTCTTCCTACCAAAATGAATCACTAAACACTGCTCTGTGTTGAATTTCATCTGCCACATGTCTGCCCATTTCACCAGTCTGTCTGTGTCCTCCTGAAGTCTGTTACTACTCTCCTCACTGTTTACTACATTTCCCAGTTTCGTGTCATCTGCAAACTTTGAAATTATGCCCTGCACACCCAAGTCCAGGTCATTAATATCTATCAGCGAGAGCAGTGGTCCCAACACCGACCCCTGGGGAACACCACTGTACACCTCCCTCCAGTCTGAAAAACAACCGTTCACCGTCACTCTCTGCTTTCCGTCCCTTGGCCATTTACGTATCCACACAGCCACTGCCCCTTTAATCCCATAGGATTCAATTTTGCTAACAAGTCTATCATGTGGCACTTTATCAAATGTCAAACAACATCAGCCGCACTACCCTCATCAAAACTCTCTGTTACTTCATCAAAGATCAAGTCAGTCAAACACGGTCTGCCTGTAATAAATCCGTGCTGGCTGTCATTTATTAATTCAATGGCTGTGAGTGCTTTGGACATGAAAGGCCCTATATTAGTGTAAATTTTATCTTCCTTACATAAAACAGGTTAGGAGTATGGATCTACTTGATCAGCTTCACACAGTTGAAAATAGTCAGATCATCAAAATAAAGAAGGCAATAATCTGTCAGTTGCAGTACCACGTTTTGCCACAAAAGAAATTTGGTGAGCTAAGATTGCAGAACCCTTAAGAACATAAGAATTAGGAGCAGGAGTCGGCCAGATGGCCCCTCGAGCCTGCTCCGCCATTCAATAAGATCATGGCTGGTCTTCAACCTCAACTCCACTTTCCTGCCTGATCTCCATATCCCTTGATTCCCCGAGAGTCCAAAGCTCTATCGCTCTCAGCCTTGAATATACTCAATGACTGAGCCTCCACAGCCCTCTGGGGCAGAGAATTCCAAAGATTCACCACCCTCTGAGTGAAGAAATTCCTCCTCATCTCAGTCTTAAATGGCCGACCCCTTATCCTGAGACTATGCCCCCTAGTTCGAGACTCTCCAGCCAGGGGAAACAACCTCTCAGCATCTACCCTGTCAATCCCCTTCAGAATCTTACGGGGGGAAAGTTTGGTTGCTTTGCGCCTCCCGTTAGAGCCCCAAAGGGGGCGCGACTCAATTTTTCGCCCTATATGTTTCAATGAGATCACCTCTCATTCTTCTAAACTCCAGAGAGTATCGGCCCATTCTACACAGGGCGGCACCTGCACAAATTATAAGATTTTAACACTGCATTTAAAAAGGAATTCTCCGCAGATCCTTTTGACCCCTCCCTCCCTTCAAAAAATAAAACACCCTGGTATGTATAAATGCAAAGGAGTTTATACGTGAGCAAAACCAGAGGCCATCAATAGAAGATAGTCACCAAGAAATCCAACTGGGAATTCAGGAGAAACTTCTTTACCCAGAGAGTGGTGAGAATGTGGAACTCGCTCCCACAGGGAGTGGTTGAAGCGAATAGTATAAATGCATTAAGGGGAGGCTGGACAAACATATGAGGGAGAAGGGAATAGAGGCTTTTGCTGATAGATTTAGATGAGGAAAGACGGGAGGAGGCTCGAGTGGAGCATAAACGCCGGCATGGACTGGTGGGGCCGAATGGCCTGTTTCTGTGCCATATAGCCTGTGTAATCCTGTGTACTTAGAAATGTGTTGGTAGCAGCCGAAAATTGTTTGCAAGTCTGGTTATAAAGTGTTTCTCTTTTCCTTCTACCACTGTACTTACATCGCCGTCTTTTGCCAGTTTTCTTCCACATCGCATGCTGTGCATTTCAAACTCTTCCTTGTTGATTTCCTTTGGCCTAGAAAGACAGAATTACACTCCATTTAAATCCAGTTCAACTTGCTAAACATTCGTCCAAACAGTTAAGCACAAAAATCCAGGCTGACACTCCCAGTGCAGTGCTGAGGGAGCGCCGCATTGTCGGAGGGGCAGTACTGAGGGAGCGCCGCACTGTCGGAGGGGCAGTGCTGAGGGAGCGCCGCATTGTCGGAGGGGCAGTACTGAGGGAGTGCCGCACTGTCGGAGGGGCAGTACTGAGGGAGTGCCGCACTGTCGGAGGGGCAGTACTGAGGGAGCGCCGCACTGTCGGAGGGGCAGTACTGAGGGAGCGCCGCACTGTCGGAGGGGCAGTACTGAGGGAGCGCCGCACTGTCGGAGAGGCAGTACTGAGGGAGCGCCGCACTGTCGGAGGGGCAGTACTGAGGGAGCGCCGCACTGTCGGAGGGGCAGTACTGAGGGAGAGCCGCACTGTCGGAGGGGCAGTACTGAGGGAGCGCCGCACTGTCGGAGGGGCAGTACTGAGGGAGCGCCGCACTGTCGGAGGGGCAGTACTGAGGGAGCGCCGCACTGTCGGAGGGGCAGTACTGAGGGAGCGCCGCACTGTCGGAGGGGCAGTACTGAGGGAGCGCCGCACTGTCGGAGGGGCAGTACTGAGGGAGCGCCGCACTGTCGGAGGGGCAGTACTGAGGGAGCGCCGCACTGTCGGAGGGGCAGTACTGAGGGAGCGCCGCACTGTCGGAGGGGCAGTACTGAGGGAGCGCCGCACTGTCGGAGGGGCAGTATTGCGGGAGCGCCGCACTGTCGGAGGGGCAGTACTGAGGGAGCGCCGCACTGTCGGAGGGGCAGTATTGCGGGAGCGCCGCACTGTCGGAGGGGCAGTACTGAGGGAGCGCCGCACTGTCGGAGGGGCAGTACTGAGGGAGCTCTGCACTGTCGGAGGGGCAGTACTGAGGGAGCGCCGCACTGTCGGAGGGGCAGTACTGAGGGAGCGCCGCACTGTCGGAGGGGCAGTACTGAGGGAGCGCCGCACTGTCGGAGGGGCAGTACTGAGGGAGCGCCGCACTGTCGGAGGGGCAGTACTGAGGGAGCGCCGCACTGTCGGAGGGGCAGTATTGAGGGAGCGCCGCACTGTCGGAGGGGCAGTACTGAGGGAGCTCTGCACTGTCGGAGGGGCAGTACTGAGGGAGCGCTGCACTGTCGGAGGGGCAGTACCGAGGGAGCGCCGCACTGTCGGAGGGGCCCTACTGAGGGAGTGCTGTACTGTCGGAGGGGCAGTACTGAGGGTGCGCTGCACTGTCGGAGGGGCCCTACTGAGGGGTGCTGCACTGTCGGAGGGGCAGTACTGAGGGAGCGCCGCACTGTTGGAGCGGCAGTACTGAGGGAGCGCCGCACTGTTGGAGCGGCAGTACTGAGGGAGCGCCGCACTGTTGGAGCGGCAGTACTGAGGGAGCGCTGCACTGTTGGAGCGGCAGTACTGAGGGAGCGCCGCACTGTTGGAGCGGCAGTTCGGAGGGAGCTCTGCACTGTCAGAGGGGCAGTACTGAGGGGGTGCTGCACTGTCGGAGGTGCTGTCTTTCGGATGAAACGTTAAACCGAGGCCCCATCTGTCCTCTCAGGTGGATATAAAAGATCCCATGGCCACTATTTCGTAGAAGAGCAGGAGAGTTCTCCCCGGTGTCCAGGGCCAATATTTATCCCTCAATCAACATCACTAAAAAACAGATGATCTGGTCATTATCACATTGCTGTTTGTGGGAGCTTGCTGTGTGCAAATTGGCTGCTGCATTTCCTAAATTACGACAGTGACTCCATTTCAAAAGTACTTCATTGACTGTAAAGTGCTTCGGGACGTTCGGTGGTCGTGAAAGGCACTATAGAAATGCAAGTCTTTTCTTTATTACACAGTATCAGTATTAAGCAGCCAAAGAATTGGGCATCGACAGGGTTACAATGCACACAGAGTCACTCTCTTTTAGATTGTGTGCCATTAAATTACAGTTTCTGGGCCAGTTCAGACCTAACACTCCTGCTCTTCCATTAATCTGTCATCTGCGGTAAAAACCTAGCACTTCTTATGGGGATCAGATTAGGTGGAACTTGGTGATGCTTGAGGGTTCACGTGAGCGCGGTGTGACATTTTGAAAGGCAATTGCTTAATCATGTGAAGGCAGTGGCACTGCTGGTGCGAGCAGCTGGACAAGCAGTCGGACTCCGACAAATCATCGCAGCACCCGGGAAAAAAAAAAACACACGTTTACACTATCCAGGGACCCTGTTTGGTTTGTGTGTGTGTGCCTGGGTGTGCGGTGTGTAGGTGCATGCAGGTATAGATGTGGGCGTGTTCATGTGTGTGCAGGTGCGGTGTGTGGAGGTATGTGTCTGTGTCTACGTGGTGTGTGTGTGTGTGTGTGTGTGTGTGTGTGTGTGTATGGATGCACCTAGTGTATGTTGGTACAGATGTGTGTGTGTGCGCGCGCGTATGCAGTGCATGGACAGACTTGGTATG
The DNA here is from genome assembly GCF_052327205.1 of Somniosus microcephalus. NCBI lineage: Eukaryota > Metazoa > Chordata > Chondrichthyes > Squaliformes > Somniosidae > Somniosus > Somniosus microcephalus. The sequence continues at coordinate 4,594,207 of NC_141016.1, read as the reverse complement.
TATGTCTACATGCAGGTGTGGGGTGTGCGTGTGTATGGATGCACCTAGTGTATGTTGGTACAGATGTAGGTGTGTGTGCGCGCGCGTGCAGGTGTGGTGTGTGTGTAGATGCGTGCAGTTTATCCACAGACTCAGTGTGTAGGTGTACAGGTGGTGTGTGCACACGTGCAGGTGTGTGTCTGTGGTGTGAGTGCGTTTTGGGTCTAGCTACTCAATGCAGTCGAATGCCGTGCTGGCACTTAGGGGGTGATTTTCCCAGTCCTGAGGAGGCGGGTATGGAGGCGGGACTGCCGGGAAAATGGCAGAATCTGGGAGCGGGTACCCATCCCGCCCCCAACCCGCCTCCGTGCCATCTTTCCAGGTGGCGGGTACTCAACCCGCGCCGGATCCCGTCTCCTCGAGGCAGGAAGGGGATTAGTGCCAATTAGTAGGTAGGTAGTTAACAGGCAGTTTTTTGGTGAATCCCTATTTTGAGCCCGAAAGTGTGGGCTTCCCGACGGCTCCGAACCTCACCAGGGTCAGCGAGGCGGGCCGTGGGTCTGCGGGGCCGAAATGTCCGGAGTGCAGGTGAGTGATGAGTGTAAGTGTGGAGAGGTAAGTGCGTGAGGTGAGTCTAAAGTGTTTTAATAAGATTACTTACCTTTGCTTCTTCCTCCAGGCTTCACCCCTTTAGGCTGCGGAGCTGCCTCATCTCACCGGCGGAGACGACAGAATGGCTGCTGCATTCTCCGATACAGCAGCCATCTGATTTCTGCTCAGGAGAGGTTTGGTGAGCCTTGAATACAAGGACTCACCAAAGAACAGAGAATGTCAGTGTTTGACAGCTTCACAAAGCTGATAAAAACGATGACATTTCATCTGTCAAAATTTTTTAGACAGATGAAACGTCACACGCTGACGTTCTCTGTAATCGGCTTCCCCTTAATTGGCCTGCTGAGCCCGCTGGGCGGGCTTAACAAGGTCAATCAAGGGAAAATAGCGTGGGTTGGCCGGAAGTCGATGGAGGCGGGACTAAAACCCGACAAGCAGCAGTCCTGCCTCCATCGCGCCCCATTGATAAAATCACCCCCTTAGTGTCTCTCGGCTTATAAATGAAGATTGGGTGTTTGAGCGAGGTATCGGTTAGCTGCCAATATCAGGCCGCCCTGGTTGCCAGAAAGGCAAGGTGGAGCGTGTGTGGTGGGAGGCGGGGGGTTGCGGTGGTCGCGATCGCAGCGGCCCACATTATTATTGCGGAAGCCCAGGAGTATTCCTGCTCCTCCGGGCCCCACAAAAATGACTTGAAGACTTACATTTGCTGGGTCTCTTCGGCTCCAGCACCTGTGGGACTGATCGGAGCCATCACGGCGCAGGCTCCGACCAGTTCCAACCTAAGCTTTGGACGCCAGGCTTTCAAGATGGAGGCAGCAGCAGCGTCGTGCGGGTTAACCGGAGAGGCTGCCGACCCCATTCTGAGCGCGTTACCGCCTCAATAAAGCCAGGCTAAGCAAGTGAAAAATCCACGCCATCAGAGCCGTCATCACAAAGCTCGGGTTTTAAAAACTAACCTGCAGTGATATTTCTCACAAAGAAATGAAGTCAGGGCACCTACCCCAGGTCATTGTCCTGCTCGGTCCTCAGCATAGCAAACCACTGCTGCTTGTACACGGCGGAAAGCCAGCCTGGGAAACAGAGCTCACCGTTAGACTGATGCGCAGACTTCCCAGCTCTCTGGGAGTGACAAAAGATGAAACTGTGGAGCAACGAGTGTCGCACACGAGTTCACAAGACCTCTTTGGCAGCTTTTTAAAATCGACTCTTGCTCTGCTGCGACTTAACACTTGACAGCTCATCAGAGAAGGTCATTCCCACTCCTCTCTCTGCCGGTTTAACACCGTGTAAAACTGCATTATCAATTTTAACATTTAAAAAAATCAGTTTAAGTTGGGAACAATACGCAAAGTGAGAATGTTCTTTATTTTCCCCGGGGAAGCGCCTCAGTTTGGGGTGCGACCTGTATGTGCCTCACGGCAGCTGCTCCTAAAGTGGCAAGAGTGGGAATTTTTTTGAAGCGCCCAAAAATAAATGCCGTGCCTACAATTCCCTTCGGTCACGGGCTGCAGCTTTGCTGGCGCTGCCGAATGCACGCAGGCTGCCAGGGCTGCTGGTACAGGATGTACTGTGGCTCCTAAAAAATGATACCAACTCTCAACCCCAATTTTAAACCAGTTCCATTCGGCTAATCAAAACTCAAGTCTTTCTGGGGCCAATTTCTAATGGCATCTCACCAAGTCACCCCATGCATGTTCACGATGGTGATTGTGAATGTCTAGTAATGAGCAGCTCACGTGTCACAAGAAGCTGCATTAAAAAAAACCTTTATTACAGCCTCCCATGAAAGTTGATTCACATTTAAACTGAACTGAACTGAGATACTATTTATATTCCATTCAAACACATAGGAACAGGAGGAGTCCATTCAGCCCCTCGAGCCTGCTCCGCCATTCAATGAGATCATGGCTGATCTGTGACCTAACTCCATATACCCGCCTTTGCCCCATATCACTTAATACCTTTGGTTAACGAAAATCTATCAATCTCAGATTTAAAATTAACAATTGACCTAGCACCAATTGCCATTTGTGGAAGAGAGTTCCAAACTTCTACCACCCTTTGTGTGTAGAAGTGTTTCCTAACTTCACTCCTGAAAGGTCTGGCTCTAATTTTTAGACTCTGCCCCTAGTCCTAGACTCCCCAACTAGCGGAAATAGTTTGTCTCTATCTACCCTATCTGTTCCCCTTAATATCTTGAAAACTTCGATCAGATCACCCCTAAATTCTAGGGAATACAACCCTAGTTTGTGTAATCTCTCCTCGTAACTTAACCCTTGGGGAAAGATATTGGCCTAAAAATTCGGTTGCTTTGTGCCTCCCATTAGCACCCTAAGAGGGCACAAAGCAACTAGCGCCTGGGCGTGGCTCCGCCAGCGCTTCCCGCGAAATTCAGCGGGAGGTTAGCGGCGGTGGTAACCGTTATCGCCGTGTGCAGCGCCCCCGCTTGCGCCCCGGCCGCGATCTTCGGTAGTGCCCCCTGACTTACCGCCAGCCATTTTTGTTGCTGGCCGCCTGCCAGCACCTACATCCCTCTGCCGTCCCCGACCTCCTCTGCAGCCCCCCCACTAAGTGCCGGCTGCGCTCCGTGAGCCCGGCACTTCTCTCGCGTGCCGGGCTCTTTTGCCGGCACTCCAATCCCTGGTGGCCCAGCTGGGCCCCGGGTCACGCTGCGCAAGGCCCCGCCCCTTTAAGAAGAGGACGTGCCACAGCGCCACCGCGATATCCACTCGCAGCGCCCCAAGAGGGAGGCGGGGCGCTTCCAGTAGAATCCCGCTTCCCTCTTGGGCGCTACCGGTGAATTGCGGCCGCGGGGGCACTAATTTTTTTCAGGGCGCTGCGTAGTGCCCCAAAGGGGGTGCGACTCAACTTTTCCCCCATTGGCTGCAAAGTGCTTTGGGACGTCCTGAGTTCATGAAAGGTGCGATAGAAATGCACGTTCTTTATTTATAGTTGAATCCCTCCATGGCCTCACCCATCCCTATTTCTGCAACCTCCTCAAGCTCTACAAACGCCCCTGCCGCCCCCAAACTCTTTGCTCCTGATTCTGGCCTCTTGTGCGCCTTGCCTTAACCCCAGCCATGCCATCAGCTGCCTCGCCCCCACGCTCTAGAATTCCTTCCCTTGTCCCCTCCACCTCACCCTCTTCATTGAAGACGCTCCTTAAAGCCCAGCTCTCTGACCAAGCCTTTGGTCACCCTCTGCCCAATATCTTGTTTCTTTGGCTCGGTGTCCTATTTTATGGGCCATTTTCTTTTGCGTTAAAGGCGTTATATAAATGCTAGTTGATGTGGTAGTATGTTGCTGTTCAAAACATAGAAACATAGAAGATAGGAGCAGGAGTAGGCCATTCGGCCTCTCGAGCCTGCTCCGCCATTCAATGAGATCATGGCTGATCATCCAAATTCAGTACCCTGTCCCTGCCTTCTCCCCATATCCTGTGATCCCTTTAGCCTTAAGAACTATATCTAACTCCTTCTTGAATATATTTAATGAATTGGCCTCTACTGCCTTCTGTGGTAGAGAATTCCACAGGTTCACCACTCTCTGGGTGAAGAAATTCCTCCTCATCTCTGTCCTAAATGGCTTACCCCTTATCCTTAGACTGTGACCCCTGGTTCTGGACTCCCCCGCCATCGGGAACATCCTTCCTGCATCTAGTCTGTCTAGTCCTGTTAGAATTTTATAAGTTTCAATGAGATTCCCTCTCATTCTTCTAAACTCTAGCAAATACAAGCCTAATCGACCCAATCTCTCTTCATACGTCATTCCTACCATCCCAGGTATCAGTCTACAGACACATACAGAATACAACAGGTAGAATAAGTTACCAGAGGGCCGAAATCATGTGGTATGACATTGGTAACAAATGAAATTCCCTTGTCGCTATTTAAACGAAGGCGGCAGTTTATTTTAGATGGGTTAAGGCCTTTATTAAAGAGAGGCGCGTTTCGTAGGAACGTGTTAAACCGTTTGCCAATAATATTTCTCAGTGGGATTTCAGCCAACAGTGTAATTTATTGACCACCTTCAAGGATCGCATCTTTCCCGAGCTGAAAGCTCCCCAAGGGCAGGTGACACGCTGACCTTCAAAAGACACTGGCTGGGTCAACAAGCAAGTGCCGAAAATCACTGAAGCACGCAGCCCTCTTAAGTATAAATTTAAAAATCCCCTCAGCTATTCACAAGCCACACAATGGAACATTGAGTGCTCTCGCTGGATCGTGCAAGCTATTATGCCAATCCGACGAGAAGTAAAATGAACTCAGCCACTTTCACTAACCCCGATCGCTAACAATCATTTCCTTTTCACAAAATAGGATAAAAATATACGAGCAGCTTGCAGTTCCATTCCCACATGGGCTCCAAATCAATTGATGGGAGATTGAGGGACCAGTTCTTCTCTCTTATCCTGTAAGTCCCAGTAGGATATTCTTTAGCATCATGGGGTATGGGGAGAGAGCGGGAATATGGTATTGAGATGGAGGATCAGCCATGATCATATTGAATGGCGGAGCAGGCTCGAAGGGCCGAATGGCCGACTCCTGCTCCTATTTTTCTATGTTTCTATTGTTCTTCTACTGCATTTGGATACCTCGGCTCGCATCATCAGCTGCTCTCTGGCACACACACGTTATTAATGACCTTGCTGGCTCTGGCTCCATGGGTGTCCATCAGCCTCCAGTACCTCGGCCAAGTACCATCCTTCCTGCACAACGGGTGTCAGTCTGCTATCGGGGCCATGGGGAGGCGTTACAGCCATGTCCCACTTTGCCCTCAACCCAACCTCCATGCAATTCCAGCAGGGTTTTCTGGAAACCAATCGGATGTGGGGATTTCGGGACAATTTTCCATTCCCTGGCGGGCGGTGGGGAGCGGGGGGGGTAGACACAGGCAAACCCGGCTACCAAGAGAGGACAGGATATGCTCTCACTGCAGTCAGGGAGTGGTGGAGACAGAGATGCACTTCCTCACAGCTTGTAGAAAATATCAGGGCACAAGGGAGAATTTCTACCCAAAATTCACAAAAATATGCCAAGAATTCAAAAATTTGAACGATGACCAAAAACTCCCATACCTACTAGGGGAAGAGAGAAATTGCGTAACCTTAGCGGCACACTATGTTACAGCTTGCCATAAACAGAGGGACAACCACTAAAGATAAGAAAAGAGTATATATAAATTATATGAAAGTATATTTATACACTCAGGGATATATCTGTTTATACACTGTATGGATAGATCTGTTTTTTTTTGTGAACAAACATGAATGTTTTCCGATGCTTTGGCAACATAAGATGTAACTTGTCATGCCAATAAAGCGATTTGAATTGAATTGAATTGAATACTGACGGCAATTATAGCTGCCCCAACTGAGATCAGTTAATATAGCGCAGACTGAGGGCCAGGATGGAGGACGCTGCTGGTCAGGACGCTCCTGGTCTGTATGGCTGAACTGGTTGAGCCATCAGTGAGTCTTACTGGGTAATAATTTACGGAGTGAGTATTGACACCACTGTATCTGCCAATGAGTTGGTGGAGGGGTGGGATTTACAGCAACAGAGTCTATTTAATCAGCAAACAGAGTCTATTTAAGCTGCATTAATCTGCAGTCTATTTAAGCTGCAAACAGAGTCTATTTAAAAAGAGCCTCCACAAACTACAGCAAACAGAACTCATGACCGAAACTACAGTAAAGTCTCCCGATAAAAGCAGGATTATTTCTCCAGCAAAATGCAGTGAGTGGAGGGTAGTTACACAATACAAATGATGTGCGTAAAGTCAGTCCCAGTCACGTACAGCAGTGCGGTCTCCAGGCGTGATTGGCGGGGGGAATTACCCAATCATCTCCATTCTGACCGGGACTCGTGGTGTCACCGTATGCAGCCAATGATTTCAAGAGAATCCGACTGAAGGTGCTGTGTGATCCAGAGCAACCGAGAGCTCACTCACCTGAAGAGATAATCATGTCCCGCTCGATGATCTTAGCCGACGTCAGGTCATTGATGACGTACTGCAGCCGGATGTGACTGAAGACTACAGCAAACTTCTGTCCTTGTTCTGTGTCCAGGAAGCTGCTGCAGCTGCTGGTTTCTGTATGAAAGAAGCAACAAAGCTATAAACTGGTCTGGGCCTGCACTGCTGCACCGGATTCAACCAACGCCATTACTATTTGGATGAGAGTCGTCTTATACTTAACACTGTTGGATTAGCAAACAGATATCTTAAGAACATAAACCTAGAGATTACCCTGTGCAATATTACCATACAGAGGCTTGGTGCATTAAAAAGAACATAAGAACATAAGAAATAGGAGCAGGAGTCAGCCATCATGCCCCTCGAGCCTGCTCCGCCACTCAATAAGATCATGGCTGATCTGGTCTTGGCCTTAACTCCACTTCCCTGCCCGCTCCCCATAACCCTCGATTCCCCTGTAGCTCAAACATCTGTCTATCTCTGCCTTGAATAAATTCAATGGGCTCGAATTTCCAAGCCCCGAGGAGGCAGGTTTGGAGGCGGGAGTGGTGGGAAAATTGCAGAATCGGGGGGCAGGAACCCATCCCGCCCCCCAACCCGCCTCCGTGCCAATGTCCCAGGAGGCGGGTATCCGGCATGTGCTGGGAGCTGCCTCCCCGAGGCGGGAAGGGGATTAGTGCCAATTAACTGCCTGTTAACAGGTAGTTTTTTGCCTAATCCCTATTTTTAGCCCTGAAGTGTGGGCTTCCCGACGGCTCCGAACCACGCCAAGTTAGCGAGGCGGACTGTCGGTCTGCAGGGGTTGGAGGGGTCGAGATGTCCGGTGTGCAGGTGAGTGATGGGTGGATGTGTGCAGAGGTAAGTGTGTGAGGTAAGTGTAAAGTGTTTTAAAAGTTTTACTTACCTTTACTTTCTCCTGCAGGCTTCCTCCCTTCAGTTCTCGGGCATCCCTCAGCTCACCGACACAGAAAGCAGAATGGCCGCTGAACTGTCAAAAGCTGCAGCCTCTGCTTTCTGGTCTGGAGAGATCTCTAACTGAGTCTGAGTAGAAGGACTCAAGTTAGAAGACAGATTGTCAGTGTTTGACAGCTTCACAGAGCTGTCAAACGCTGATTTTTCATCTGTCAAAAGCTCTTGACAGATGAAATGTCAATCGCTGACGTCACCTGTAACCGGGTGTCCCTTAATTGGCCTGCTGAGCCCGCTGGGCGGGCTTAACAAGGTCAATCAAGGGAAAATAGCGTGGGTTGGCCACAAGTCGATGGAGGCGGGACTACAACCCAAAAAAGTGGGTGTCCCGCCTCCATCACGTCCCCACTGATAAAATCGAGCCCAATGACTCTGAATGAAAGAATGCAAGAAAGAGAGACTTGCATTTATGTAGCGCCTTTCATGACCACCGAACGTCCCAAGGCATCTTACTGCCAATGAAGTACTTTTTGAAGTGTGGTCACTGTTGTAATGTAGGAAACGCGGCAGCAAATTTGCGCACAGCAAGCTCCCACAAACAGCAATGTGATAAATGACCAGATAATCTGTTTTTGTGATGTTGATTTTGTGATATTGGCCAGGACACCGAGGATAACTCCTCTGCTCTTCATCAAAATAGTGCCCTGGGATCTTTTACGTCCACTTGAGAGAGCAGACGGGGCCTTGTTTTGGCGTCTCATCCGAAAGTCTTTGGAGTGGGACTTGAACCCATGACCTTCTGAAACAGAGGCGAGAATGCTACCCACTGAGCCACTCAAAAGAAGACAAAGAGTCATAGGGCTAAAAATTGAGTCGCGCCCCCCTTCGCCAGGGCACTACTTTTAGTGCCCCGGATAAATTAGCGCCCCTGCGACAGAAGTTGAGTGGTAGCGCCCTATGAGGGGAGCGGGGCGCCTCTGGAAGTACCCCACCTCCCTCTTGGGGCACTGCGAGGGAATATTGCAGCGCTAGGTTTACCACGGTATTGCAGGCCTTCCTCCCCTTCTTAAAGGGGAGGGGCCTTGCGCAGCACGACCCGGGGCCCAGTTGGGCCCCCGGGGATCGGGAGTGCCGGCAAAAGAGCTCGGCACTCAAGAGAAGTGCCGGGCTCATGGAGCGCAGCCGGTTCCACGGGGGGGGGGGGGGGGGGGGGGGGTAGGTAAGGAGGTCGGGGACGGGAGCGCTGGCAGGCGGCCAGCAACAAAAAATGGCCGCCCCACACCTTGTCTTTAGATAGCATCTCCCCGGCCGCAGGTAGGCCCCCTTGACCCTGTCGGACATAGCGTCCGGCGGTAAGCCAGGGGGCGCTACCGAAGCGCTGCGCACGCTAATGACATTATCACCACGGCGCAGCACTGCGGGGCACTACCGGTTACCGCCGCCGCTAACCTCCTGCTGAATTTTGCGGGAGGCGTAAGCGGCGCCGCACCTGGGCGCTAGTTGCTTTGCGCCTCGAGAGGGCGCTAACGGGAGGCGCAAAGCAACCGAATTTTTCGCCTATACAGTCATAACGGCACAGACGGAGGCCATTCGCCCATCGAGTCGGTGCCGGCTCTCTGTAGAGCAATCCAGTCAGTCCCATTCCCCCGCTCTATCCCCGTAGCCCTGCAAGTTTATTTCCCTCACGTGCCTATCAAGTCTCCCCATGAAAACACTAAGGCCTAGAAATTGGGTATAGCCCCGCTTGAGGCGTTAGAACTGGCGATGCCCAAAGTTTATAGCCAGACGAAACTTATCGCCGCCTGGCGCGATATTGGGTTGCATCGCCCCCAAAGGGGATTGAGGCGCTAAATCAGCCGTTGCACGGTGCTCTTAAGGCGCAATAGGTCAGGCGCTACTCAATTTCAACGCGGACGGGTGCAGCGCAGGTGAACTCAATTACAGGAAAGCACGAGACCTCCAGGCGCCGGCCGGCTCTTAAAGGGGTGGCTCAGTCAGCCTGAGCTTCAACACCCAACGCCCTGTAGGCCTCAGATTCGGCGCTCGCCCTTGTCTGGCGGTACAAACTTGTTCATCATGGAGAAGGTTAGGCAGAGAGCAGAGCGCTTCAGCACTGAGGCTCTGGACCACTTGGTGGCTGCAGTTGAACACCGGCGACAGGTCCTGTATCCGCATAATGGCAAGAGGCCGAATCAGAAGGCTTATCGACGATCTTGGAGGGAGGTTGCTGTGAGGGTGAACTCCAGCAGCATGGCGACCAGGACCACTGTTCAGTGCAGGAAGAAATTCAACGACCTCACACGGATCGTTAGGGTGAGTGATGGTTTACCAAACTTGTGCTTCCCTCCATCTGCAGCTGACTTCGGGCACCCTGCTGCAATGATGCGCCAATGGCCATCTGTCAGTATGCACCCATGGCCCTTTCTGGGCACACACATGGACAGATGTCTCAAGGCCTCATGTAAGGGCTCTTGCACCATGGGGGGCATGCGATGAGGTCTCAAGGCCTCATGTAAGGGCTCTTGCACCATGGGGGGCATGCGATGAGGTCTCAAGGCATCGTGTAACAGAACCTCCCCTTCTTTCCCCTGCAGTCCAAGCTGGCGATGATTCGAAAGGAGCAGCGTCGAACCGGTGGTGGACCTACACAAGTGGTCACTCTCACGGATCTGGAGGAGTGTACCAGATACTTGGAGGACGTCTGTCTGGTCCTGTGACCACTGCATCTGCCGACCCCATTACCGACAGCGAGGGTAAGACTCTCACCTTTTTCACCTGTTGCCTTCCACTTGGTCCCCCCGCCAGCATGCATCCTCAGTGTGCAGCCATGTAAGAGCCTTGCCGCAATCTGGCATGCCTTTCAGCAAAGCTGTCCTTTTGCTAAAGCCACTCTTCCACCTCCCACTTTCAGATGAAGCAGCACCAACTCGGGCTCAACGCGCTGAAGCTGCCAGTGCCAGTGCCACCGGAGGCGAGGACCAGGAGGAATCGGGACCAGCCGCTGCAGAATCCGGGGAGCTGAGACATCTGCAGACTGGGGATAGTAGTCCCCTGGAGGGGAGGGGAGGGGGGGTGGCTCTGAGGATGAACCAGTTGCCGGACCAAGCGGCATGCAGCAACGCACGGGGGACAGGCAAGTTCGGCTACTGTCTCCCCGCAGGGCAAGGCAGGTTGTCATGACTGCTGCACAGAGTGCAGATGAGGTCCGTCACCTGGCTGAGATGAGCAAACAGGCCCGGGTCAGACACACGGAGCTGATGGCTGCAGTGGAGAAGATGCCTGAGTCAATAGATTCATTGGCTAGGAGTATGTTGGACTTCGGGGCAACAATGTAGAGGACTCTGCAGGGCTTTGGGGCAACAATGGACAGGACTCTTCAGGTGTTCGGGGAAACAATGGACAGGTCTATCCAGGGCTTCGGGGCCACAGTGGACAGGTCTATCCAGGGCTTCGGCCCAACAATGGAGAGGACTGTCCACGGCTTTGAGTCGGCAATGGAAAGGACTGTTCAGGGCTTCGGACAATCCCTGGAAAGGTCTGTGCAGGGTTTGTCCGAGGCAGTGGAGCGGTCGGCACCTGCCTTGTCCGAAGCCATGGGAAGAACTGTCCAGGCCTTCTCCGAAGCACTGGCACCTGGCACACAGGTCCTCACTGTTGCCACGCAGTCACTTGCTGGGCTACTCCACAGCCAGATTGACGCAACGCGATCTCTCACTGCAGCCACCCTCTCTGCATCAGATAGGATCACCCCGGGCCCTTCCACTCCCGTACAAGGCCAGGAATCAGTGGAGCATGCGATTGTGGGGGATGAGCCGAGCCGCTCCCCTCAGATAGCCAGTGTGTCGTCCGACCATGGTACAGGTGTCCTCTCTCGGCAGGAGACCATTGCACATGCCAGCGCTGGGACGCCTGCATTGCAGCTGCCACCACCTTCAGGCCACACTGCTTCCAGCCATGGTCACAGCAAGCATCCTGCGTCCGCACCCTCCAAGCCCAGAGGTCGGCCAGGCCGTCCCTCAGGGGCTTCTGCGCTTCCAGACAGTCAGCAAGCATCCCCCAGCCTTGAGCCCGCCACTGGGGTCCAATTACGTAGGAGCAGCAGGGAGGGAAGGGGCCGGGTGCGAAAGAGAAGTCGTTCTCCCTCAAGGGGCCAGTTGTAGAGGGAGGTGCTGAGACGTTTGTTTGTCCAAATTCAAGGACACCCTCATCTGCTGTTATATTTGCAGAACGTTTGTTGAGTTTTGCGGCTTTGCCGAACAGTTCACAGTTATTTTGAAAGTTATGGTTTCTGCTCACATTACGTTGTTTAGCTGTAATGAAAGACTTTTGTGTCAATAAACAGAAGTTTCAATGTTGCATGGTGCATGTGACTACTTTCAGTGATGCTGGCATTCAGAGGCCCTCAAACATCCAAAGTGCGCATGAGTTAAGACTCTCATCATTCCGCCACAGGGGTGTCGACACGAGTCCAGAGGAGCCTCTGACGTATGGACCTTCCACTTTCAGCAGCCCTTCCATCTCCCTCCTCCTCCGCCTGCTCTTCCTCCTCCTCCTCCTCCTCCTCCTCATAATCCTCCTCCTCCGCCTGCTTGTGCAGGGTCCGAGGGAAGGTAATGAATTGACGCGTTCGCCTATAAAGGGCATCTGTCACTTGCCGGATGCAACAGCGGACTGCAGCCTGAGCGACAGTTGCATTGTCCCCAATGGCTGACTGAAAGGATCCGTTGGCATAAAAATGGAGGCCATCAGTCAGTTTAGCCATCACGGACAGAGAGGTTCTGCAGCGTTCACGCGGCTGCAGATCCTGACCAAGCAGGTGGCACAGATCAGTAACAATGTCCCTCCAGATTTGGAGCCTTCGCAAACACTGCTCCTCCGACATGTCAAGGCTTGTCACCTGCTGCCTAAAGACCCTCGCAGCATCCCGTCGGATTGGCTGACCTCCATTGCCCCTCCTCATTCTGGCCAATCCCGGCCCTCTCTCCCGCCGTCTCTCTGCCCCTTCACAGTGTTGGGCGATGAGGCCGTTGCCCTCCAAACAAGCTCCCATTCCGATGCCAGTTGGTCAAAAGGCTTTTAGGTGTAGTGCTGCAAGTGCTTCGGACAGCGTTGAAGGTCCCAAGTACTGTAAAGCTAAATTCCCAGAACTCCGCTCCACATTAGCTCGCCAACTCTCTCTAGCAGTGATCGCAATGATCAGGCCAAGTGGCAGAAGATTCTGCACTAGAGCTGTCCCCTTTAAATAGCGCCGCCCTACTCTGAGAAGGGCCTGTTAGCCCTCCCTCGAACTGTCACTAATAGCGCTGGGCGCTAAGGCTCCGGGCGCCACCCAATATGCGCTCAGGCGCTCCTAAAAGGCGCTGCACACTGAAATGACATCATGAGCTGCTTGCGCTCGCGGGCGCGCGCAAACACTTAGCGCAGGCGCTAAATGTTTAGTCAATATCTGAGTTGGCGCTATCTTCATAGCGTTCGCCCCAACATAGGGCTCCGCCCCAATTCTTGGTCTCTTTAGGCGCTCAGCGCCGGCGCTACCAACCCAATTTCTAGGCCTGAGTGTCTCCGCTTCCACCACTTCCGTCGGCAGCGAGTTCCAGGTCCTCACCACTCGCTGCGTAAAAAAGTTTTTCCTCACATCCCCCCTGTATCTCTTGCCCAAAACCTTAAATCTGTGTCTCCTCGTCCTTGTACCATCAACTAGTGGGAACAGCCTTTCCCCGTCTAGCCTGTTCAAACCCGTCATAATCTTGTACACCTCTATCAAATCACCCCTCAAACTCCTTTGCTCTAAAGAGTTTTCATATGAATGCATTAAGCTGTACCGTGCCTTAGGAAAACACTGGCAGAAAGAGTACTGGGAATGTCAGAAGCAAATATGATTGTAAACTAAGTGGTAAGTCTGCTTCAGGTTGGTTTGCCCAAGGAGCCACTTTACCAATTGCAGTAACCGTCAGAGACACAAAGCAGGCCTTTCAGCTGCAGAATGTTGTGCAGCATTCGGGGAACTAGGAGAGACATGGAAAAAAAATTGGCGGTAGAAAAGTAAAATCTTATCGTGGCGCAGTGTAAACGGCTTTTATTGACGTCACTGTCTGTACAGGCGCGGTTATTTTAGATGCGATTTCTGCTCAATCAGGTTTACCAAATTTTTCATTATTTGACAGCACTCTGCTGTTGCCTCGCACAGCTCTGCCCCCCTGTATCTGGAGTGTGACAAAATGCAGTGTTGTGGTATGGTTTTGCTTGTTCTGTCTTTTCGTTATGGTACCTTCGGGGTTAAAACCATGTTCCCTTAAAGAACCCAGTCTGTTTGATACAGAACAGCCCAGGAGGCAGTCAGTGACGAGAAGAGCACTAATCCAACCTGATTAAGTGTGTTTGCTTACATTTCCTATTAGCTGTACTGAACTGAGCAGCTTCCTGAGTTGTCACTTTGGAGAGTTACTGGGAAGCTCGGCCCTGATCCATCACTTCCCGTGGATGGACCAGGCTGGGACCCAGTCAGGAGCGAAATTTCTCTGGTTTCAAGGTTGCAGCAGTTGAACCTCAGCTAAAAAGTATGTCTCCGACAGACTTCCTGCAATTCAGCAGTCCTTCTGAAACCATCAAAGAGTGAGCGAGAAAGAGACAGAGTGAGATAGAGAGAGTTAGTGAGACATAGAGAGACAGAGTGAGAGAGAAAGACAGAGTGAGAGAGAGAGAGAGAGAGAGAGAGAGGAGAACGAGACAGACAGACAGTAAGAGAAAGATAGACAGACGGATTGTAAGAGGGAGATGTAGTGTCCGTGTGTAGATAAAGACACTGAAGACAGGAGTTGGTTCATAGGTATTTACTAAGCAAGTCTGGGGGGGGGTTTCTAAAGGATATACACAATACACAGGCTTATATAGCCCAAGTGGCAATTACCGGCATTACGCACACCTGGGGCTCTTAAAGGCACATACCCCACAATTCCTCCCCTTCTAGCTAACTAGTACATCATATTTTAAGTAATTATTAATTACATGTTATATGCAAAATAATATACATTGCTGTATTAATTAATTATAAGTTAGTCTCTCAGGAGGCTTCCTGACTCGGTCCGGATAACGCCTCGGGGGTGTAGTAGTTTCTGGTGGTGTAGTAGGTTCTTCTGGCAAGGCTGATTCGGCTTGAAGGCCAGTGTCGGGTTCATCGGGCTCCAGTATCACCGGATCGGAGGTAGATATGGGTATCTCTACTTCATCGTTAGATGTATAGAGTGGTGGTGTAGGTTGTCCCTTTTCGGATGACTTGATGATTTGGTCAGCATGGCGCCTTATTATGCTGTCTCTGATGTCCACGGTATACATCAGTGGTCCTAATCGTGTGCAGATAGTTCCAGGCTGCCATTTCTCGGTACGGTAGTCCCGGGCCAAAACCGGTTGGCCTATCTGGAAGGCCCTAGTTGGCCTTTCATTCATGCCCTGAAACTGCCGGTTCTCCACGTCCCTTCGGATGTTGGGCTTGACCAAATCCAGCCGGCATCTTAGGTTTCTATTGTAGAACATTATGGCGGGAGTTTGGTTAGTAACCATATGCGTTGCATTCCTATATGCAAATAAGAAGTTATCCACCTTGTGCTGAAGTTTTATGTCTTCATTACCCATGGCCTTGATGGCCTTCTTGAAGGTCTGGACAAACCTTTCAGCCAATCCATTGGTGGCGGGATGGTATGGGGCGGACGTGTAGTGCTTTACCCCATTGTTCTTTAAGAACTTTCTGAATTCTTCGG
This sequence comes from Somniosus microcephalus, assembly GCF_052327205.1. Classification (NCBI taxonomy): domain Eukaryota; kingdom Metazoa; phylum Chordata; class Chondrichthyes; order Squaliformes; family Somniosidae; genus Somniosus; species Somniosus microcephalus. Next base: position 4,578,977 of record NC_141016.1, on the reverse strand, counting down.
ACACAAATTGCGGTCCATTATCAGAACATATCTGCTCCGGCAGCCCATTCCTGGCAAATATGGTCCTTAATACTGTGATGGTTTTTTCTGTGGTGGTGGAGGACATCTTTATTACCTCCGGCCACTTGGAGTGTGCATCAACTGCGATTAAGAACATTGAGTCCATAAATGGACCAGCAAAGTCGATGTGCACCCTTTGCCAGGGAGATGAGGGCCACTCCCGTGGATGTCGAGGTACCTGTGGCGGAGCATTTTGGACCTTCTGGCATCCTAGGCAGCTCTTGGTCATGTCTTCGATGTCTCCATCGATACCTGGCCACCATACAAACGCCCTAGCTAGGTTCTTCATTTTCACTCCACCCAGATGCCCCTCGTGAAGCTCCTTTAGCACTTTATCCTGGAGTTTGGGTGGAATCACCACTCTGGATCCACACATCAAGGTTCCTCGGCACACTGACAGCTGTTCTCTTCTTTGCGAGAATGCTGGCAACAGTGGTTCGCCATGTGCTGGCCATCCCTTCACTGTTAAATCGTAGACCCGTGAGAGAGTAGGGTCATTTCTTGTCTCCCTTTCAATGGCAGAATTTGTCACCGGTAGACATTCCACTATGGTAGAGTGGAATATCTCTACTGGGTCTACTGTAGGTGCCTCTTCTATCGTTGGCAACGGTAGGCGTGATAAACCGTCAGCATTCCCATGCTGTTTTGACCCTTTGTATTCAATGTTGTATTGGTGTGCCCCTAGAAAAAGGGACCACCTCTGTAGTCTTTGTGCCATCATAATGGGGACACCTTTTTTAGGGTTGAATATGGAGATGAGGGGTTGATGGTCAGTCAGCAAGGTAAATTTTTGTCCGTGTAGGTAATGGTTGAATTTCTTCACTCCCCATACCAGGCTGAGTGCTTCCCTGTCTATCTGGGCATAGTTACGCTCAGCTGAGTTCAATGAGCGTGACGCAAAAGCTATCGGCCGTTCCGAGCCATCAGGGAATCTATGGGACAATACCGCTCCTATGCCGTAAGGGGATGCATCGCACGCCAGTCTGATTGGTAGTGATGGGTTGTAATGAGCCAAAATTTTCTCGGATGTGATTAAGTCTTTACATTTATGGAAGGCACGTTTACAGTCTTCGTTCCATTTCCAAATCACTCCTGTCTGTAGAAGATCATTAAGAAGGTGTAGAATAGTTGATAAGTTCGGTAAAAATTTATGATAGTAATTTATTAATCCCAGGAATGACCTTAATTGTGAAACATTTTCAGGTGCTGGGGCTTTTATGACTGCTTCAATTTTTTCAGGTGACTTATGCAACCCTTCCTTATTAATTATGTGGCCACAATATGATATCTGATTTTGGAAAAATTCGCACTTGGGGCGATTTGCTCGTAGGCCCCGTTCTTTCAGCCTAGTGAGCACCTGCTCCAAATTGGCAAGGTGCTCGTTGTCGTTTTCTCCTGTTATAAGGATGTCGTCTAGGTAGCATTGAGTCCCTGGAATCCCTTGCAGGACTTGCTCCATAGCTCTTTGCCAGATAGCTGGAGCTGATGCTATTCCAAAAACCAGTCGATTGTACTGGTACAGGCCTTTGTGTGTGTTTATTGTGAGATACTTTTTAGAGGTCTCCTCAACCTCCATCTGTAAATATGCCTGTGCCAAGTCAATTTTTGTGAAACGTTTCCCTCCGGATAGTGAGGCGAAAATATCTTCTATCCTCGGAAGAGGATACTGTACCGTGTGAAGGACCGGGTTTACAGTCACCTTAAAGTCCCCACAGATGCGAATTTTTTTCTGTTCCTCAGAGTTATTTTTCAATGTTTTTTTCATGACTGGAACGATGGGTGTTGCCCATTCGCTCCAATCTATTTTGGATAATACGCCTGCCTTTTCCAAATTCTTCAGCTCTGCCTCGACTGCCGGACGTATTGCGTATGGCACCGGTCTTGCCTTAAAAATTTTTGGAATTGCTGTATCTTCCACTTTTATTGAGGCGGTGATGCCTTCAAGGTTCCTAGTTTCTCTTGAAACACTTCTTTGGCATTGGCCAAGATGTCTTTTAATCGTTCAGGTATGATGTCATCATTGTTTTTTTCCTTACTGGTCACCGTCAGTGCCTGAATGGAGTGCCAGTCTAAACGTATCTTCCTTATCCATTCACGTCCCAACAACAGTGGACCACCATCTTGTAGAATGTATAAATACAACTTTTGTATTTCTTTGCCGTTGTATACCACAGGCACCCTTATTTTTCCTTTGGGGTAGACTTTCTGCCCCGTATATGTTTTTAAGATAATGGATGTGTCTTTTAGAGGTATATGCGAAAATAGCCTCTCGTAATCTCGTCGATTTATTACGGTTAGAGCTGATCCTGTATCTAGCTCCATTTTAACTGGGGACCCTGCTATTGTGAGGGTAACCCAAATGGTTTGGTAATCCTCTTTGGCAAGTACATTATGTAATTTGAGACAGCTTAGTCTCTTGTTTCCGGAGTCGCTATCGCTATTCTGGTCTTCGGAGCTATTATCCGTCATCATTTGTACCTTCCTGTACTTTTCTTTATTGATTTTTTGTTTTCTGTCAGTGGATTTATTTTGTCCAGATTGGCATACCCGTGCAATGTGTCCAATCTTACCACATTGCCTGCATGCTTTGCCCTTGAACCAGCAGTCCCTCTGGTTATGGGTGGATCTGCCGCAGCGATAACATCTTCCGAACTCCTGTGTCACTTTATGGGTGCCGAAGTCCTGTGTCTCTTGTTGTATCTTTGCAGCTCCTTTTGCTGCTGCTTCGTATGATACAGCCATACTGAAAGCTTTGTCCAATGTTAAATCTTTTTCAGAAAGCAGTCTTTTTTGTGTTCCTTCACTTAAGAGACCGCAAACAAATTTGTCTCGAAGATAATCCGATAGTCCTGCTCCGAATTGGCAGTACTTTGATAGCTTTCTTAATTCGGTTAGGTAATCAGCGTTACTTTCATTCTTGTGTTGATTTCTCTTGAAGAACTTGAATCGTTCCGCTATCAGCAGCGGTGTTGGGTTTAAATGCTCCTGCAGGGTATCAACAATTTCTTTAAAAGTCTTGTCCTTTGGTTTGGCTGGAGTGATTAAATTTCGTAACAGCCCGTATGTCTTCGCGCCCATTAAGTTCAGAAGTACTGAAGCTTTTTTTTCATCTGTTATTCCATTTGCAGTGCAATAAACCTCTACTCTTTCCACGTATGTGGTCCAATCTTCTATTTCGCCATCAAAAGCCTCAATATTACCAGATTTAGGCATTTCAGAAAAGATATGGCACTTCCCGCGCTTTTTTTTTCTCTCTGTAGCAACGATATGGCGCTTCCCGCGCTTTCCCGCCGCTGCTACCGATAACAACGCTGTTTTACTGTGGTTTCCGTTTATTCACTGTTGGAGACTCGTTCCCGACGGAGGTCTAAACGCTGACCTGCTTGCCGCGCCGGCCGTCTCTCGAGTGCACCCTCCCAGTCCGTTATTGCTTGCCTCCGATTTCGCTGCCTGTCTCAGCTGTAGAGCCCGCCGCTGGAGCTCCAGCCTGACGCCCAGGAAGGATTAGCGCAGTACCTGTCACCAGCTTGGCCAGCTGGTGAAACCACAGTTTCTCTTACTTCCTTGAGTCTTCTGGACGCTGGAGGAATCGATGTCCTTGAGGTGCTGCCGAATCGCAGGTAAGTCCGTTTCCACTTCGTCGCCACTGTAGTGTCCGTGTGTAGATAAAGACACTGAAGACAGGAGTTGGTTCATAGGTATTTACTAAGCAAGTCTGGGGGGGGTTTCTAAAGGATATACACAATACACAGGTTTATATAGCCCAAGTGGCAATTACCGGCATTACGCACACCTGGGGCTCTTAAAGGCACATACACCATAATTGCTCTTAAAGGCACATACACCACAGGAGAGACCGAGAGAGAGAGAGACAGAGTGAGAGAAAGAGAGAGGCAGAAAGGGAGACAGACAGACAGACAGTAAGAGAAAGAAGGGACTCTGGACAATTAGCAGCAAATCCCATGTAAAGGTCAGGGACCATGCCTCAGGTCCAGTGTTAGCATAGGATATTTGACTGTTTATTTTTTATATTCTGAAGAGTAACAGTAATGTTCTTTAAATCTGCTTTGATCTTTGCTCCTGTTTATATTTACTATCAATAAAGCTGTTTGGCAGGTTGCAGCCTAAGCCCTGGTCAAACCGAGCAGTTGTTCTGCTACCTTCTGAAGGCGAGGGAGCCCAGTGGGGACACCGCAATATATCCAGTGAACTAAACACAGCGACAGGGGTGTCTGTTCCACCCATGGGCTTGCTACACTCACCGTGATGTTGGCTGTGTCAAAGTGCACGCTGGGTCAAAAGCATGGGCAGTTATCATTCGTAGGTTTCCAGCTACTGCCCATTAAACATACACTTCACTCATTGAAACAGTTAGCCCCGCTTTAAACAGGCAGTCCCAGTATCTCTCCAAGCACGAGAGCCGCCAATGTTCATCATCTTGGCCTTGAACGTGCCCAGGGGCCATATCGACTGGTGTTTACTGGCGATATTTTGCCCTGACATGTTTCAATGTTTTTTTTTTCGCCTAGTAGAAAAACTAGGATGATTGTGCATGACAATAACTTTCAAAGGGACTTGGTTATAAGTGATTGCTACTGAATTGACAAAATGCATCAACAAATTACTTAGGGCATCCTAGCCAGCAACAGCTGTTAATGAAAGCGAATTATTGCGTTGGCGACTGGCTGCGCCAGGCATCATATATTGGCAGAGCCACACTACACAGCTTCATAACCGTAGACAACCATCATAAGAACATAAGAATTAGGAGCAGGAGTCGGCCATTCGGCCCCTCGAGCCTGCTCCACCCATTCAATAAGATCATGGCTGATCTTCAACCTCAACTCCACCTTCTCGCCCGATCCCCAAATCCCTTGATTCCCCTCGAGTCCAAAAATCTATCGATTTCAGCCTTGAATACACTCAATGACTGAGCCTCCACAGCCCTCTGGGGTAGAGAATTCCAAAGATTCACCACCCCCTGACTGAAAAAATTCCTCCTCATCTCAGTCCTAAATGGCCGACCCCTTATCCTGAGACTGTGACCCCTGGTTCTAGAATCTCCAGCCAGGGGAAACATCCTCTCAGCATCGACCCTGTCAATCCAACAGCAAGGTGCAACGAACAGTTCTTCCTGCAACCAGATAAATGTTGGGTAAGGTCCCTGCTTTTAATTAGAGTAAACAAATTGAGTTTCCACATTGGTGGGCAAGTAAACAAGCAACTGAATGCCACAAAACTGCAAAGGAAAGCTGCTGACAAGACAACAGCAGAGGCAAACCAGGCTCTGACCAGAACGAGTGACCTTCTGACATGTCCGGGCTCACACTGAATCCTCTGCACATCACAGTTGGTACTGAATCCAGCCCATAATTTCACACTCAGGCCCTCTCCGATCCCCAGGCCACACTGTTACGGGCTGCTTCTAACCCACACAAACTGACGGATTCACAAAAACTGTTGCTTAATGCTTTGATTTCAATTAAGTGAAGATTCAGTTGCTTTCTTATTGAAGCTGAACCGCCCTTAACCTCCGCCCTTGGATATATTCTGGCACATCCCTCTGCGCCTTTGCTGGGAGACGAGGGAAAGGGAAGAAGATTGCTAATCAAACCTTATCCGTGAATGGGAAACAGTCTCATAAATGGAGCAGTAAGGTGCACAGATACCACAAATTTGAATGCGTGTGAAAACAGGCAATGTGAATTGACTGCACTATACTGACTCCTACGGCTTTTTATATTCTATTTATTACACAATGGGCAAGTAAGTGCTTCAGCCATCAGAAGGTCAGGTTTAGAATCATAGAATGGTTACAGCACAGAAGGAGGCCATTCGGCCCGTCGAGCCCGTGCCGGCTCTCTGCAAGAGCACTTCAGCTAGTCCCACTCCCCTGCCCTTACCCCGTAGCCCTGCAATTTTTTTTCCTTCAGGTGCTTATCCAACTCCCTTTTGAAAGCCACGATTGAATCTGCCTCCACCACCCTTTCAGGTAGCGCATTCCAGATCCTAACCACTCGCTGCGTAAAGTTTTTCCTCATGTCGCCTTTGGTTCTTCTGCCAATCACCTTTAATCTGTGTCCTCTGGTTCTCAACCCTTCCGCCAATGGGAACAGTTTCTCTCTATCTACTCTGTGCAGACCCCTCATGATTTTGAACACCTTGATCAAATCTCCCCTTAATCTTCTCTGCTCCAAGGAGAACAACCCCAGCTTCTCCAGTCTATCCACGTAACTGAAGTCCCTCATCCCTGGAACCAATCTTGTAAATCTTTTCTGCACCCTCTCTAAGGCCTTCACATCCTTCCAAAAGTGCGGTGCCCAGAATTGGACACAAAACTCCAGTTGAGGCCGAACCAGTGTTTTATAAAGGTTCATCATAACTTCCTTGCTTTTGTACTCTATGCCTCTATTCATGAAGCCCAGGATCCCATAAGCTTTTTTAACTGCTTTCTCAACCTGCCCTGCCACCTTCAATGATTTGTGCACACATACCCCTAGATCTCTCTGTTCATGCACCCGCTTTAGGATTGTACTCTTTAGTTTATATTTCCTCTCTTCATTCTTTCTACCAAAATGAATCACCTCACACTTTTCTGTGTTAAATTTCAACTGGCACATGCCCGCCCATTCCACCAGCCTTTCTATGTCCCCTTGAAGTCTATCACTCTCCTCCTCACTGTTCACTATATTTCCAGGTTTTGTGTCATCTGCAAATTTTGAAATTGTGCCCTGTACACCCACACCAAAGTCATTAATATATATCAAGAAAAGCAGTGGTCCTAGTACCAACCCCTGGGGAACACCACTAAATAAACGGGTTCCACACAGCGTTAAGTAGCTGTGATGGCTGCTGCACATTGCGTTCATTGAAGCTGGCCACTTAAAGAAATATCCCGAGGAAATGGGAGATTCACGGGATTCTCGCATGTCAACAGAAACTTTACAGTGTGCGGCTTAACGTAAGGTGTCTGCTTATCCTCAATGGGGACAGGTAGCAACAAAACAGACAAACAGACGCTATTATAACATTTCCCATACAACATGGTTATGGCCTCATTTTCCTGAACAAAATGTGCGCATTGCATAGAATCATAGAAATTTACAGCACAGAAGGAGGCCCTCCGGCCCGTCGTGTCTGTGCCGACAAAGAGTTAGCCAGCCTAATCCCACTTTCCAGCTCTTGGTCCGTAGCCCTGCAGGTTACGGCACTTCAAGTGCATATCCAAGTACTTTTTAAATGCGGTGAGTGTGTCTGCCTCTACCGCCCTTTTAGGCCCCCACCACCCTCTGGGTGAAAAAAGTTTTCCTCAACTCCCCTCTAATCCTTCTACCAATCACTTTAAATCTATGCCCCCTGGTTATTGAGCCCTCTGTTGAGGGAAATAGGGCCTTCCCATCCAGTCTACCTAGGCCCCTCATCATTTTAATGCATGCAAGAAACAAATGCATTCTACGGTCAGTGTGCATTTCACAGGGGCAGCGAACTGCATTAACACACGGGCCGTGATCGCCGTCAGATAAACCAGCGCAAGAAGCCCACCAGACACCACTCACCTTTCCTGCGCTTGGAGAACCAGGCGTCTGCGTCAGTGAGTAACTGCTTCAAGGAGCCATTCCAGGAGGGCACCAGTTGAAGGAACATCCACTGCAAAAATAAGGGTTCAATTCAAACGGAGTCCGAGGCACAGGGGGGATTAACACAGCAGGTTCGCTCCACGCTCTGATTGTGTTTGCACACTCACTCTGCCGGCCAGACTGCGTTGCGGCAACCGCAAAATGTGCATTGTGGAGTACAGTTGATGCCGAAAGTTTAAAACTCTTTACACTTCAGTTAAAGCAATTTGAAAGCACTGGATGGCCAAGTGAAAGTTGATTGGCGCTTGACGTAAGAAAACTACTAGGCACTTGGTCTAAGCGTTAAACAAAGCTTTAATCAACTGTTTTACAACATGGAGGTCTAGTTGTGTCCTTCACTAGTTCCTGTTAAGGATGTCCTGCGCAAGCTGGGCCCGTGCCCGAGTATTTATACGCTCCCTGGACAGCGCCACCAGCAGGCCGCCCAGTATTATTTCATAAGTCTTTCTTTCATGAATGACTGATTCATGTCAGCGCTCACAATGGTTTCGTCATGAATATTGCAAATGTCAACGAGATGCAACGCAAGGCAATAAACAAGAGAAACTTGGCAGATATCTGCTTTTCCTTATGTGTAATACCTTGTCCCATTGTCGATGGCACTAAACTGGGTATCCTTAACTGCAGTGACTGGAGACAAGTCTTCTCTCTGCGATGCCTGTTTAGTCTTGACGGGACCTCTGGTCATGGGAATGGAAACAAGTCACTCTGGTGAAACAGTGGGTGCTCTTCCACATGATCCCCAGGGGGTGTGTCAATACTTGTAAGGGGGAGGGGGGGGGTGCTTAGCAGCCTGTTCATATTTTCAGGACGTTTCCAGAATTAATGGGGGGGGGGGATTTCAACCCCCACAAACTTTTCTGATCTCCCCGAGGTTTCTGATCTCCCCCGAGGCGTCCAATCTCTCCATCCCTCCTCTCCGCTCCGCTCTGTGATTGTGGCCTGGTGCGGAAGGACTGCCAGCCCGACAGCCTCTCAATCTGGCTGGCTGCGGCAGGGAAACGGAGATAAAAAAATGCTGATCGGGTCCTGCCGTTAAATTTGGCGGGACCGGAGGGCAACGGTACTTATGAGTTTCCCGACCTCAAAGCAGCACCCACCCCCCCACCGCGTTAATATCCGGCACAATATTTCTGGAGTGTGTCAGTATTTGGGCTGGGAGAGGGGTCTCTCACACGGAAAAGTATGAGAACCACTGACATAGCTAACTCTTTAAAAATGACCCCCCTCTCACACATCCCGGTGTCTCATTAAATTGTGCTCATCAGCCGGCTGGAGCAGGCAGGATGTAACCCAACTCAGGGGCAATTTTCAAACTCTTCGATTGTCATTCTCGTCCTGGCAAAGGAGTAGTCCAATAACTCAATCCTAGCGTCTGACCTAACATGTCACACTGGCCCGTTCCGTTGTCTGTCGTTCACATCGTAACAGCAACAAAACAGAAGTGGAAAATGTTTCTAAACTCTGGAGTGCACTCCGAGACTGTTGGATTTTTGAGACTGGGAGGACTATGTAAGACTAACTTACTACAGATTTGTGCAGACTCTGGGTTATTCTATCATTACACAGGATATACAGCACAGATACAGACCAACCAGTCCATGCCGGTGTTTATGCTCCACTCGAGCCGCCTCCCGTCTTTCCTCATCTAAATCTATCAGCGTAACCCTCGATTCCCTTCTCCCTCATATGATTGTCCAGCCTCCCCTTAAATGCATCCATACTATTCGCCTCAACCACTCCCTGTGGTAGCGAGTTCCACATTCTCACCACTCTCTGGGTAAAGAAGTTTCACTGAATTCCCTATTGGATTTCTTGGTGACTATCTTATATTGACGGCCTCTAGTTATGCTCTTCCCCACAAGTGGAAACATTCTCTCTGTATCCACTCTATCAAAACCTTTCATAATTTTAAAGGCCTCTATTAGGTCACCCCTCAGCCTTCTCTTTACAAGAGAAAAGAGACCCAGCCTGTTCATCCTTTCCTGATATGTATACCCTCGCATTTCTGGTATCATCCTTGTAAATCTTCTCTGCACCCTCTCCAGTGCCTCTATATCTTTTTATAATATGGCGACCAGAACTGTACACAGTGCTCCAAGTGTGGTCTAACCAAGGTAACTTCCGTACTTTTCAATTCTATCCCTCTAGAAATAAACCCTAGTGCCTGGTTTGCTTTTTTATGGCCTTGCTAACCTGTGTCACAACTTTTAGTGATTTGTGTATTTGTACTCCGAGATCCCTTTGTTCCTCCACCCCACCTAGACTCGCACCCTCCAAGTGATAAGTGACCTCCCTATTCTTCCTACCAAAATGTAATACCTCACATTTATCTGTGTTGAAATTCATTTGCCAATTATATACCCATTCTGCAAGTTTATTAATGTCTTCCTGTAAATTGTTTCAGTCCTCCTCAGTATTGACTATCACCCCCCAATTTGGTGTCAATGGCAAATTTAAATCGTTAATATAAATTGTGAATAATAGGGGTCCCACGTGTAATGTCAAGGTATATCCAAAACTCGGCTGCCCGTGTCCTAACTCACACCAAGTCCCGTTCACCCATCACCCCTGTGCTCGCTGACCTACATTGGCTCCCAGTTCGGCAACGCCTCGATTTTAAAATTCTCATCCTTGTGTTCAAATCCCTCCATGGCCTCGCCCCTCCCTATCTCTGTAACCTCCTCCAGCCCCACAACCCTCCGAGATCTCTGCGCTCCTCCAATTCTGGCCTCTTGAGCATCCCCGATTTTCATCGCTCCACCATTGGCGGCCGTGCCTTCAACTGCCTGGGCCCTAAGCTCTGGAATTCCCTCCCTAAACCTCTCCGCCTCTCTCTCTCCACCTTTAAGACGCTCCTTAAAACCGACCTCTTTGACCAAGTTTTTTGGTTACCTGTCCTAATATCTCCTTATGTGGCTCGGTGTCAAATTGTGTCTGATAATCGCTCTTGTGAAGCGCCTTGGGATGTTTTTACTATGTTAAAGGTGCTGTATAGATACAAGTTGTTGTTGTATAAGTACCTTCTTCAGTGCAGTGTACACATCCATCTCCACCTGCATCACAAACAAGTCTGGAGAGCTGATCAGCTTCTCCATCAGACCTATGCTGGACGGCGGGGGGTGGGGGGAGAGAAAAAGGCATCATTATCTGAACTGAGGGACACAACAAGACCAGCATCAATAACAGAGTCTCCTGGTATTCTGCGGGCACACAGCGACTGCGGCGCAAACCGGACAGCCTGTTCAATTGGGCAAAAAGCTGCACTGACTGAACACTACAGCTGATGTTGGTTCTCCTGAGGGCAGCTCGAGGTACAAGCGGGAGGATGATTAGCTCTTGTGGCACCTGTGGCAGCTCCATGGCCACGGCCGTGAACGTGCGTGAAGAGCGTGCCCCGACTCGAGGGCAACCGCTGTAAGTATTAATGGGTAGGACCGAGAAGCACCTGATTCTGTGGCAACGGCAGGCAACCAGTCAGAATCGCAAAGTCTGAGGGGAGAGTTCCTCGGTTGCATTTGCGAGAGAATAAAGGAGGTCTCTTCAGGCGACAATTTTGAACCATATATCAGACTTAGAATCGTAAACTGTTCAGCACAAAAGCAGGCCATTCGGCCCATCATGCCTGTGTCCGGCTCTTTGAAAGAGCTCTCCAATTAGTCCCACTCCTCTGCTCTTTCCCCATAACCCTGTAAATTTTTCCTGTTCAAGTAATTATCCAATTCCCCTTTTGAAAGTTACTATTGAATCTGCTTCCACCGCCCTTTCAGACAGCGCGTTCCAGATCACAACAACTCGCTGCGTAAAAAGATATTTCCTCATCTCTCCCTCTGGTTCTTTTGCCAATTATCTTCAATCTGTGTCCTCTGGTTACTGACCCTCCTGCCACTGGAAACAGTTTCTCCTTATTTACTCGATCAAAACCCTTCATGATTTTGAACACCTTCATCAAATCTCCCCTTGACCTTCTCTGCTCTAAAGAGAACAATTCCAGCTTCTCCAGTCTCTCCATGTAACTGAAGTCCCTCAGCCCCGGGAACCATTGTAGTCAATCTCCTCTGCACCCTCTCAAGAGACCTTGACAGTGGTTGTTGTTTTAAAGTTTGCTCAGTCGAAAAAGTCGCACTCAAAGGAGTTTGTGGCCCGCTCAGTACAGAAAAAAATTAGAGGGAACATTGATGAAGACCCCTTGCAATAATTGAGGCTGACTGTACTGAGGGAGCGTCGCACTGTCGGAAGCGCCGTCTTTCGGATAAGATGTTAAACCGAGGCCCCGTCTGCCCTCTCGGGTGGACGTAAAAGATCCCACGCCCACTATTTTGAAGAAGAGCAGGGGAGTTCTCCCTGGTGTTCTGAGGCCAATATTTATCCCTCAACCAACATCACTAAACGATTATCTTGTCATTTATCTCGTTGCTGCTTGTGGGAGCTTGCTGTGCGCAAATTGGCTGCCGTGTTTCCTGCATTACAACAGTGACTACACTTCAAAAGTACTTCATTGGCTGTGAAGCGCTTTGGGACGTCCTGAGGTCGAGAAAGGTGCGATTTAATTGTGCATCTTCTTTTTCTTTTCTAAATTGGTACAGGGCAAGTTCAGGATTGGTGCCAGGAAGCATGTTTTCACACAAAGGGTGATTATTACCTGGAATGGCCGACGGGTAAAGCTAGTGGGAGCAAAATCTCTGGACTCATTCAACAGACTGTTTGATGCTGTAGCTTCCCTCATTGTGAATACATTTTATGGAGCTTTTTAAAGAGGAATTATGCTGCCACTTAAACATTGAACTCTGCAGTAACGAGCAGCATTTCGCTCATTTTTCCCAAACTGTGAGCACAAGAAGGTTTGAAATTAGCGTGGATTACCTCAGTTCTTTCAGGAGGTCGACACTTTGGTGAGTCATTAGGTTGTTTAAAAGCCACTCAAGGCACCTGCAATTTAAAAAATACAATCAATAAGAAACAATATTGAATAAATATCAGCCTTAATATTTCTGTTTTGTACTCTTTATTATAATCAAGATCTCTACCTGTGTTTTCCAGCTGTAAAGAGATTTCGAGAACAGTACAGGCTGCACTCACTCCAGGATTTTCTTCCCGTCCTGTCTCAGGTTCTGACCGAGATCAGGAACTCATCACAAGGGAAATCACTTGCCATAGAGGGAGTGCAACAAAGGTTTCTGGGATGGGGGGATTGCCCTATGAGGAGAGATTGAGTAGACTAGGCCTATATTCTCTAGAGTTTAGAAGAATGAGAGGTGATCGCATTGAAACATATAAAATTCTTAAGTGGCTTGACAGGGTTAATGCTGGGAAAATGTTTCCCCTGGCTGGGGAATCTAGAACACGGAGTCACAGTTATAGAATAAGGGGTCGGCCATTTAGGACTGAGATGAGGAGAAATTTCTTCACTCAGAGGGTGTGAATCTTTGGAATTCTCTACCCCAGAGGGCTGTGGAGGCTCAGTCACTGAGTATATTCAAGACAGAGATCGATAGATTTTTGAATATTAACGGAATCAAGGGATATGGGGATAGTGCAGGAAAGTGGAGATGAGGTAGAAGATCAGCCATGATCTTATTGAATGGCTGAGCAGGCTCGAAGGGCCGACTCCTGCTCCTACTTCTTATGTTCCTATGAATCTCCGCCCTAATACACCTGAGGCCAGAACATGGCAACAGGCGAATCCTTCAAGGATTTCCATTTGGGTTTTTAGAATGAAAACCCTCACTACAATTATCGTCCCTTGGATGGGTGAGGGACAACCTCCTGCAGCACACGGATTAGCCTGGTTGGACCAAGATGTAGCGAATTTAAAGAAGTCTTGATGGATTTGGGTGGCACAGTGCCCGAGACTCCGGCCTCAAATCCTGCCACGTCTCACGGGATGAAAGTGTCCATCTGTCTGCTGGGTGGAATGGATCCTCTGTGAAGTGTCTGGACAGTTCTTAGTGGACATGGACCTACAGCACAAAACTGTCCCTAATCTGGCACTAATTGGCATTCAAGAGAGACCACAGGATGGTGGGTATGAGAAATGGAAGAAACGTCACATTGGTGCAGTTGGGTGTTCTTCTGAGGCGGGGCTCAGACACGTTGAGGGGCAGAATCATGGGAGCTCAGCTCTGGGTCCACCTGCGCCAGAACTGACCCAGGAGTGCTTGAGACTGAAACTAAGGCTTCAGCAAAACTCCGCCCCCCCCCCCCCCCCCCCACTGCCTCTCCATCTGGACTTTCTGGCAGAGGCCGGGGAGCCCACCTACCATATGATGAGGACTGTCTGAGTCCAGAAGATCAGCCAGAGTCAGGGGTACATCGCCTTTGGCGGACGCAAGTCCCCCCTTGCACTGGGGGTGCGCTCCAAGAGAACAACGTGGCAGATCGAGTGAGGTCTGAACAGGGAAGAGTTCCATACCTTGGCACTGACTTGATGAGCAGAACAATGAATAAAAAAGTGGTAGTGTCTGACATGAATCAGTCATGAAAGAAAGACTTATGAAATAATACTGAGCGGCCTGCGGGTGGCGCTGTCCAGGGAGAGTATAAATACTCGGGCACGGGCCCAGCTTGCGCAGGACATTCTTTTACAGGAACTAGTGAAGGACACAACTAGACCTCCATGTTGTAAAACAGTTGATTAAAGCTTTGTTTAACGCTTCGACCAAGTGCCTAGTAGTTTTCTAACGTCAGTGTCGAAGCAGCGTGAGTTACATTGCGTGACCAAATAGGACAGAAATCAGAACACATTACAGTACTCACTTTTGCTTTACTGAGTCCAGTCCGTAAGTCCCAGCTGCTGTATAGAAGCCACAGACTGTTTTTGAACTGATTGTCTCCTTCATGGTCTCTCCACACTGTTGAATCAAACCATCCTTCAGCAATCAAACAGGAAAAGAAAGGATGGTGAGCAAGGTGCAACGCAAGGCGGCAGGAGCTGCACTGCCCTTGGGCGACTGTAGCTGCACAACATGACTGGAGGGGTCCTACCTGAAACGAGTCTCCTCGTGAGAATGTATCCTCAGCACAAAACTCCGCAATAAACTTTCAATCTCACTCAGAGAGGTGGGTCGGAATGGAAAGCATCTCACTGGGGCCAATGGGAGGTCCTTTGTTTTGTTTTTATTCCTTCCTGGGATGTGGATGTCGCTGGCAGGGCCAGCATTTATTGCCCATCCCTAGTTGCCCTCGAGAAGGTGGTGGTGAGCCGCATTCTCAAACCGCTGCAGTCCGTGTGGTGAAGGTGCTCCCACAGTGCTGCGAGGGAGGGAGTTCCAGGATTTTGACCCAGCGACGATGAAGGAACGGCCGATATATTTCCAAGTCAGGATGGTGTGTGACTTGGAGGTGGTGGTGTTCCCATGCGCCTGCTGCCCTTGTCCTTCTAGGTGGAAGAGGTCGCAGGTTTGGGAGGTTGGGGGCTAAGGTAGGCAGTTGGGGCAGAATGGAGGGGGTTTTAATCGGCATGTAACTGTGCTATCTATCCCTGGACCAGAAGAGGCTGATGTGGACACTGGGTAACTGAAGTAGAAAATGTTCCGCTACCCATTTCCAGATATCCCTCACCTATGTGAGCACAGAAGTCACTGCTTGTTTTTAAAATATGGCTCCAGCGCAGGGCTGGATTCACTTGTGTTCTATTCTTTGACACTGCTCAGTGAGCACACAACAAGAGCAACACCAAGAAAAGCTGTTGCAAGCGTCAGTCGCACCTGGGCCCACAAAGTCACCTCCAACACCATTTGCTTACTTCAAACTGGGTGCAGCACTGCAGAAAAACCTTCAGTAGAATTCATGTCACAATTTCTGCTAACCTCAGACACTATAAGGTGCCACTGCAGTTTCAGCAGGAGGTAACGGCGAGCACTTGACACTTTCATACCTGATCCCACTGACCCACAAAACCCCTCTGCAGTCCAAGGGTCGATATTGTCCTTCCTACCTCGGACTGTGTTTGGATAAATATTTTGAGCTGTATACATCAGGGTGGAGTACTGGCAATTTGAGTGAGGAAGTATTATGCAGAATGTTAACTTGCATTGGTTTTCGATGGCATGAGGATACCAATATGCTAAATAAGCCTGGTGACAACACTGGACATTAAGAGCTTAGATTTTCTGATCGATGTTACTTTAATTACATTTAATACCAGGTGATCTTGTGTGGTGTTGCGAAATTATTTTTTGTCACCGGACTGCCTGAAAGGCTGGTGGAAGCAGATTCAATAATGGCCCAGAAATTCGGGTCGGGGGCTTCCCGCGGGTGTAAGCCCCCAACCTGCACTTACCTAGTGTGCTGGCCGTTGAGCTGTGGGCCCGCGAGGGATTCCGATCCTGGGCCTCCTCCAACTGCCGGCGCGCAGTGCTTGCGTATCCCAGGGGCGCAGTTAGTTCGATGCGTCCCCTGGGATCACGTGGGCCACGGAGAGCCAATGGTAGCAGGGAATGCTTCATTCATAAGTTTGACAGAAAGACCTGTCAAACCTATAAATACTATAAGCCCCAAAACATCACTAAAATCTCAAATAAATTTTTTTTTAATCACATTTTAAAAATAAATATAAATTACATGAAATAACTATTTTAAACAATAATTTAAATTTTTGAAAAGATTAATTACATTTTCTAACGGGGCTAAAAATAAACTTACCTTTCTTTAAAATATTTAAAAATAATAAACTTGTGGAAAAAATGTTTTAATTTTAATTAATTCATCACTTACCTTGTTAAAAGCAGGCCTTGCGCCTGCTTTTTAAAAGTGTAACTGCTGGAGACTTACCCTCCCGGAGAAACCTGCAAAAAAAACGTCAGTTCGATGCGCACGCGCTGCCTCTCCGGCGCACGTGTCACCTGTCAACCCCTTCTTTCAGGGGAACGGAAGTGCCGGTTTCCCGCGCATGCACAGTGCATGCACGAAACCGGCACTTCCTTTGGTCCTACGGGTGAGTACCCCGTGCGTACGCACCCGTGGAGACCCGAATTTCTGGGCCAATAACTTTCAAAGGGAACTGGTTAAATACTTGAAGGAGAAAGTATTGCAGGGCTATGGGGAAAGGGCAGGGGGGAGTGGGACTAATTGGAGAGCTCTTTCAAAGAGCCGGCACAGGCACGATGGGCCGAATGGCCTCCTCCTGAGCTGTATCGTTCTATGACTGCGCTTGCACAGCATACAAATGGACGCTACTCGCGATGTGAAGCAACTGGAGACCTCAGCTGGATCTCTTCGCCCTTTGAATAGCACCGGCATCAAACACCTCATCGCTAGCCCTGCTTGTGCAGCCGAGAGCCTGCACCTGAAACAGG
Source organism: Somniosus microcephalus (assembly GCF_052327205.1). Taxonomy (NCBI): domain Eukaryota; kingdom Metazoa; phylum Chordata; class Chondrichthyes; order Squaliformes; family Somniosidae; genus Somniosus; species Somniosus microcephalus. The sequence continues at coordinate 4,561,984 of NC_141016.1, read as the reverse complement.
TACGAGTGCATTAGGTTCCAATCACGCTGAAGAAGAGCCGAGAATTAGTGCCGGGTCGCATGTTTGTCGGGCGCAATGTTTATTTATGAGCTGAACAATGTTTCCGCGCTCGGAATGATGTGCATGCCCTAATTTATCATGGCTTCCAGATAAAATAAATTGATTCTCCCAAGGGCAGCTGGAAATTTATAATACGCTGCACATCCGCCCACACAAAATATTCCCCGGCAATTTTTTTTCCCACGTTCCTCCGGCTCATGCTGATGCAAGGTGACATCAACGAATGCGGCTCAGATGAACTAATTTTTCTTGCCGAAAATTTGAGATCGATCCGAGAATGCGCTGTGCCCAGTGCTGTGCCACACAGAAACAAAACGTACAGCTACAAATGGAAGCGGACCAAACACCGGCACTGGCGTTGATGCTGAGCGCAGTCCATTCGCCGGAAGGGGCCGGTGGTGGATGAATGCAGCGCCGCTCGAGCCCCGTGGAGCAGGACGGGCGGAGGGAACGGTTTGAGGGAGGCAGCAGATCTCAACTCGGATGACAGCCGGCCTCACTCAGCGCCTGAGGGCTACGCAAGTGGAAAATAAAAATCAGCTGGGATGCCCCACCGCAGCAGCTGTGCGGTTCCTCAACAACTTGCATTTCTATCGCGCATTTAACGTGGCAAAACATTCCCGAGGCGCTTCACAGGAGCGACTATCAAACATAATTTGACACCGAGCCACATAAGGAAATATCAGGACAGGTGACCAAATGCTTGGTCAAAGAGGTCGGTTTTAAGAAGCATCTTAAAGGAGGAGAGAGAGGCGGAGAGGTTTAGGGAGGGAATTCCAGAGCTCAGGGCCCAGGCAGCTGAAGGCACGGCCGCCAATGGTGGAGAGATCAAAATCGGGGATGCTCAAGAGGGCCAGCGTGTAGAGCTACTGTATAGAGATAGGCCCTGACATTCGCCCCCCCTCGATATTAAACCCCACCCTCCCATGGCAGGCAGGAAAGGGACGCTGGGGTGGGGTTTAATCATGAAAAAGGAGGGAACGAGCCCCCGACCCTTCGCGCACGCACCCATTGCCGGTTTCGGGGCGTCCGAGGGTCCTGCCGTGGACACTTCATAAACGTATTTAAATCGGGCTCCCACAGTGCAATTGGGAACCCGCTTTTAAACTGACTGTTGCTGCGCGGGTTTCCCAGGACACGGGTAACCCGGCAGTGAAAGGGAGGCGGGAGCGGCCGGCTTCACAAGGTGCCTTTTCCAGGAGGAGCAGGACTGCTCACCCCCAGGCACCCTCAAGGAAGTCTTCAGCTCTGCTGATCATGGGCTCTCTCTCTCCACCCTGCCACGATCACCGACCTCCGACCTCCAGCCAATCATGGCCAATTCTCCCCCCCCCCTAAAAAAAGGCCCCCGATCACCAAACTTCCCCCTCCCGCAAGGTCCTCTCTCCGCCACCCCCTCCCCAAACGCCGACCGCGCCCCCACACCCCCCGACTTCCGGGGACCGACCCCTGGGGTCCCCAGCTGCGGCTCCCTGCCTCACAGAAACAGGCCATTCGGCCCAACTGGTCTATGCTGGAGTTTCTGCTCCACACGAGCCTCCTCCTACCTTACCTCATCTAACCCCATCATCACATCCTTCTATTCCTTTCTCCCTCATGTACTTATCAAGCATCTATGCTATTCATCTCAACGACGCCACATTCTCACCACTCTCTGGGTAAAGAAGTTTCTCCTGAATTCCCTATTGGATTTATTAGTGACTACAGGAAACTCTCGTTTAAACGGCACCTAAATGTCCGGAATTCTCTATTAACCGGCAAAATTCATACTCTGAAAACACCTCAATAACCGGAAATGTTGCCGAGTCCGAGTCTCCCGCGGTGGCCGAGTTAGTCCCTGGGGTAGTTCTCCAAACTGCCACTACTCGGCTTCTTGGCGCTGTCAGAAGTCCGAACACCTCAATAACAGGAGTCTGACTCTTTGTTTGTTAAAAATAGCCTCGGTAGATAACCCTCTCTGTCATCCGGAATTTTTAATCAACCGGCACCATCCCGGTCCCGTCGGTGCCGGATGCCAGAGAGTTTCCTGTATCTTATATTTATGACCCCTCGTTCTGGTCTCCCCCCACAAGAGGAAACATCTTCTCTACGCCTACCCTATCGAAACCCCTTCATAACTGTAAAGACCTCTATCAGGTCACCTTTCTGCCTTCTCTTTTTTTAGAGAAGAGCCCCAGCCTGTTCAATCTGACAAGAATGGGTTTGGAAGGAGAGCAGCCTACATTCTGTTTGATCAGCAGCACGTCCAGCTGTTACCCCAGGAGTCGAGCGTTCTGGTCTTAACCACATTTCCTGCCCAATGTTACCCGCTGTTGATCTAAAACAAAGCAACATTTGGGTCAACCTCTGACCTGAACTTGCCCTTCGTAGCTCCGAGACCTGCCGCACTGCCAAATTACTCCGTTGCGCTGGTTGAGTAAACTGGCTGCGCTCTTTGCTTAGGCTCTCACACGAAAGGAGTACCCCCTGGTAAAGCACCGGAGGCCTGAGGAACGGTAACCTAGCAACGGACTGCATCCCACAGTCAGGGAGGGCAAGAAATGCAAAATACAACAGGCTTCCTCTCGAGCAGTAGGGGAGAATAGCTAGGAGCTGTCAGAACTCTTAGCTCATCATAGCCAGCAGTGGCCAGGCAACTTGTGTGCTCGCTGACCTTCACTGGCAACGCCTCAATTTTAAAATCCTCATCCTTGTTTTCAAATCCCTCCATGGCCTCGCCGCCCCCCTCCCTATCTCTGTAACATCCTCCAACCCTACAACCCTCCAAAATCTCTGCGTTCCTCCAATTCTGGCCTCTTGTGCATCCCCGATTTTTAATCGCTCCACCATTGGCGGCCGTGCCTTCAGCTGCCTGGGCCCTAAGCTCTGGAATTCCCTCCCTAAGTCTCGGTGTCAACAATGTTTTTATTGATAACGCTCCTGTGAAGCGCCTTGGGATGTTTTGCGATGTTAAAGGCGCTCTAAAAATCCAAGTTGTTGTTGCTGTTGTTGTTGAAACCTGCTCCCAAACTGCTGTCAGGGTCGCTCTGTATCTGGTCACCAGGACACGCGCAAGAGGCCAGCAAGGCTGACTCGCCTGGACTTGCTCTATCTCTGGGAAAGCACCTAACCTGTGCTCGGAGTGGGACTGCTGAGAGTTCGGAATCAGTACCAGGAAAAAGCCCAAAACAAACTAACATTCTGCCACTCCATGATGCAGGACGTCTTTGTTGAAAGGTCTGACGAAAGGTCATCGACCTGAAATGTTAACTGTTTCTCTCTCTCCACAGATGCTGCCTGGCTTGCTGAGAATTTCCAGCATTTTCTGTTTTTATTTCAATGCATTAGGCTGCCTTCCCACCACTGAAGTGCAAACACAGCGCTCATAAAATTAACGGGCATTGACAGACTTTAAAGAAAGGAAGACTTACATTAATACAGCGCCTTTCACGACCACCGGACGTCTTAAAGTGCTTTACAGCCAATGAAGTACTTTTTGAAGTGGAGTCACTGTTGTAATGTGGGAAACGCAGCAGCCAATTTGCACACAGCAAGCTCCCACAAACAGCAATGTGATAATGACCAGATCATCTGTTTTTGTTATGTTGGTTGAGGGATAAATATTGGCCAGGGCACTGGGGAGAACTCCCCTGCACTTCTTCGAAATAGTGTCAAGGGATCTTTTACGTCCACCTGAGAGAGCAGACGGGGCCTCGGTTTAACGTCTCATCCGAAAGGTGGCACCTCCAACAGTGCAGCGCTCCCTCAGTACTGCACTGGGAGCGTAAGCCTAGCTTTATGTTTTATGCTTTACAACCTTCTGACTCAAGAGGCGAGCGTGCTACCCACTGAGCCACTGGCTGACACACAATTCGAAGCTGTTATGTTTTAAACGGGACGTCACCATTGATCCTTCTACATGTAAGTGGACCAGACTATAAATTTCATAGTGAGAACATCCAGAACCCTTCGAACGGCAAGGCAATGCTCATCAGCTAAGCCATGGTAATCTCCAAGCATTTTCGAATTAGGACCATCGAAGGAGCGCTTTCCCAATGTACACGACAGGGCGGGGGGTAAAAGTGATAATTTAGCTGTGGTCATGTGTTTTCCCTTCCAAATGCCTGTTCTGTTTTGACGCTTACCAGCTGAAGCATGCAGGCTGCCGCCAGAATCGTCACCACCCGACTGGGTTGGATTAAGACGTCGTCCCTATACAACGAGCCAAACGCCACTTGCAGCGCTGCAGGAGAGAATAATAGAATAAGAGCTCGATGTCCCACAAAACACAGTCATCAGAAGGCGGCCAGACCCTCACAAATCGACACGTACTTCACAGCTCTATCCCCTCCCCCCAAAGAACTTTGGGATTCTGTTCACGGCGAAGGGCAATGGCCGCATCGCTTGGCGCGTTGGTAGGTGATTGCGCTGTGGCAATGGAGAGCCAGGAGACATACTTGCGTGTAGTTCCCCCACGCAGGAAGCTCCCGATCTGGCCAGGATTGGCGAGCGGTGTCGAGCAAAGGCTGGCGTTCCCTTACGAGCAGAGAAAGACTGGGAGAGCTGTCGAACCCCTCGCGCATCTCTGAGCGAGCAAAGCAGTGGGAAAAAGCAGATGTCTGGAACTAAGATGCAAGGCCGCACCCTGAACTGAGGAATGATAAACAGCGCAGGGTGACCCTGTGGGGTTGTTCAGTGAAGCGGAAAGAAAAAGAGACCAACAATAACCATCTGGTTGCCAGGCAGAAAATCTTTAAAATTGGCATCAACTAACAAAAACAAGCTATTAATCCAGGAGAATCCAAGCTCCACGACTTGGTGGGCTGCAATCCCTGAGAGACACATATGATCTCATTTACTTGCATGTTTGTCAAGTTGCAGATACCAATAGATCGTTGTGTTATGATTTAATGAGGCAAGGGTCCTCTGCAAACCTCCAGGCCCACAACGTTTAAACAGGTCAAACCAGTAGATAAAAACTCAAGTGGCACTATTAGTGTCAGCTGTGGCTCAGTGGGCAGCACTCTCGCCTCAGAGGTTGTGGGTTCAAGTCCCACTCCAGGGACTTGAGCACATAATCTAGACTGACACTCCAGTGCAGTGCTGAGGGAGTGCTGCACTGTCGGAGGTGCCCTTTCGGCTGAGATGTTAAGCCAAGGCCCCGTCTGCCCTCACAGGTAGGCGTAAACGATCCCATGGCACTATTTTGAAGAAGAGCAGGGGAGTTCTCCCCGGTGCCAATATTTATCCCTCGACTAACATCACTAAAAACATTGGCCCGTATTTTCCGACCCCCACGGGTGTGTACGCACCCACAGGGGCCTCGCAAGTGCCGGTTTCAGGCATGCGAAGCGCACGCGCTGAAAACCGGCATTTCCGATTTGTTAAGAATGCTCTTGACAGATCCTCCGCCTGCCCGGGAGAAGGGCCTCTGCGGGGGGGGGGGGAAGAGTTCCGCTTTCTGCACAACCTCCACCCACTGAAAACCTTTAAAAATCTTACGCCTGGTAAAAGCAGGCATAAAAAGGCGTAAGGCCTGCTTTTACTGGCATAAGAGTTTAAAAAAGTAAAAAAATATTTTTTTTCCCCACTCATTTATAATTTTAAAAAATACTTTTAATAAAGGTAAATTTATTTTTAGCCCCATAAAAAACTTGAATTACTTTTTTCAAAAAATTATTTTTTTTTTTAAATATTTAATTTAATAATGTGATTTTAACTATTTTAAATACGTGATTTATTTTTAAATGTATTGAATGTTTTAGTGTGTTTTTTGAGTGATCCCCATTCTTACTTTTGACAGAGAGAGACCTGTCAAAAGTGTGCAGGGGGATTCCCTTCTTTGATTGGTTCCCCATGGCCCACGTGATCCCAGGGACGCTCGCGAACCGCCTGCGCCCCTGGGATACCTGGGCCTCTGAGCGCGCCGGCCAGGAGAGGCCCAGGATCGGAAGTGTCGGGACCTACGGAGCCAGCAGGTAAGTTCGTAGATTTTTTCCAGATTGGAGGCATCCGCAGGCAGGAAGCCTCTGATCGGAAAATTCAGGCCACTATCTGGTCCATATCACAGTGCTGATTGTGGGAGCTTGCTGTGTGCAAATTGGCTGCCGCGTTTCCTACATTACAACAGTGACTCCACTTCAAAAAGTACTTCATTGGCTGTAAAGGGCTTTGGGACGTCCGGTGGTCGTGAGAGGCGCTGTAGAAATACAAGTCTTTCTTCCTTGTTTTACATTGCCAGAGCTCGCAGGCCAGATGTGACCCACAGGCTGCAGTTTGGACTTTCCTGTCGTAAGCACTTGATTCCAACTATATCCAGTTTATGTTCATTACAAGAAAGAAAGAACAAACTTGCATTTATATAGCGCCTTTCACAACCTCAGGACGTCCCAAAGCACTTTGCAGCCAATGAGGTACTTTTGAAGTGGAGTCACTGTTGTAATGTGGGAAACGCGGTTGCCAATTTGCGCACAGCAAGCTCCCACAAACAGCAATGTGATAATCTATTAATCTCTTTTTGTGATGTTGCTTGGACACAGGGGGAGAACGCCCCTGCTCTTCTTCGAAGAAGTGCCGTGGGATGATTTACGGCACCTCCGACAGTGCAGCACTCCCTCAGCACCGCACTGGGAGTGTCAGCCTGGATTTTGTGCTCAAGTCTCTGGAGTGGGGACTGTGAACCCACAACCTGCTGACTCAGAGGCGAGAGGGCGCTGCCCACTGAGCCACGGCTGACACTACTTTTCCGACCCACATTCAATTAGTTTCTGCTGGCTACAAGACCGGGCAGAGGGCGAAGAGTCTGGACTCTGTATAGTTTCTTGTGTGGTGAAAAAACTCTGATTATTCAGATCATAAATCACGAATTTGAAGAGGAGGAAAAAAAAACTCCTGCCGCTAAGGGACTCCTCTCAGTCAGAAGGCGCACCATCAGCTTGCAGGAGCAATCAGTGATGTACTTCTAAAATCTTTGTGCTATCACACAGAATTTTAAAACCCGCCTGATACATATTGATCTTAAGAGCAGTGCTTAAAATTGCATGAATGTGTTGCTATGTCTACATTAAGATGTAACGCACGTCATCTCTCAGGCTGTAATAAAAGCTGCTGTGAGGTGGCAAGTGTTTTTTTATATAGTAATACGAACACCATTCCTTTCATCCTCCGGGACCAGGGGTTGATTCCAGCCCAGACTAATGGCGTGAGAGACTCTGGTCTCTGGAAGAGGCTGACATGAAACAGGACAGTGCATGCCTTCCAGTGGAATCAAGCTCAGCGCAACGCTGATCACCATTCAGCAACCCACGGCCTGCGGAAGACACTGGCTGCCGTGACGGATGGATGCGGTAAAGTGTAAAGGGATTACGGTGCGCTGTTGGGATCGAGTCCAGAAGAGCTTTACCATAAGATTGATTGCAAACAGTAGCAAGCAGCGATTTGCCAAGAACTCACCGCTCCCTCTCTCCTTGCAGTCCTGGCACTGCTCAACTGCCTGGGCAACGCTAGCTGATCTCCGGTGACAGTGCTCAAACCAAGGCCGGGGAGATTCACTTTCAAAAGCACCTGCACTCAACACTGATCTCAGATCTGCTGCTGGTATTTCTGTACGTGTTCGGTTCTCTCTATGACCATGTAAGGCTTCTACTGCACCCCTTCCATGGCAGCGTGGTTGAGATGGGGAGCTCAGCTTTTGTAAGTGCGCGCCGTATCGCTCTGTTACACAGTCTGTCAGGGCTCCTGCCCTCGTCTCCGGAAACTTCAACTCATCCAAAACTCCTGCTGCACCCCACCACCCCCGTGTCCTAACTCGCACCGAGTCCCATTCACCCATCACCCCCTGTGCTCACTGCCCCCCGTATCCTAACTCGCACCAAGTCCCGTTCACCCATCACCCCCTGTGCTCACTGCCCTCCGTGTCCTAACTCACACCCAGTCCCGTTCACCCATCACCCCCTGTGCTCGCTGCCCCCCGTGTCCTAACTCGCACCGAGTCCCATTCACCCATCACCCCCTGTGCTCGCTGCTCCCCGTGTCCTAACTCACACCCAGTCCCGTTCACCCATCACCCCCTGTGCTCACTGCCCCGTGTCCTAACTCACACCCAGTCCCGTTCACCCATCACCCCGTGCTCACTGCCCCGTGTCCTAACTCGCACCCAGTCCCGTTCACCCATCACCCCCTGTGCTCACTGCCCCGTGTCCTAACTCACACCCAGTCCCGTTCACCCATCACCCCGTGCTCACTGCCCCGTGTCCTAACTCGCACCCAGTCCTGTTCACCCATCACCCCGTGCTTACTGCCCCGTGTCCTAACTCACACCCAGTCCCGTTCACCCATCACCCCCTGTGCTCACTGCCCCGTGTCCTAACACACCCAGTCCCGTTCACCCATCACCCACTGTGCTCACTGCCCCGTGTCCTAACTCGCACCCAGTCCCGTTCACCCATCACCCCCTGTGCTCACTGCCCCGTGTCCTAACTCGCACCGAGTCCCATTCACCCATCACCCCCTGTGCTCGCTGCCCCCCGTGTCCTTACTCGCACCGAGTCCCGTTCACCCATCACCCCCTGTGCTCACTGCCCCATGTCCTAACTCACACCCAGTCCCGTTCACCCATCACCCCCTGTGCTCACTGCCCTGTGTCCTAACTCACACCCAGTCCCGTTCACCCATCACCCCCTGTGCTCACTGCCCCGTGTCCTAACTCACACCCAGTCCCGTTCACCCATCACCCCCTGTGCTCACTGCCCCGTGTCCTAACTCACACCCAGTCCCGTTCACCCATCACCCCTGTGCTCACTGCCCCGTGTCCTAACTCACACCCAGTCCCGTTCACCCATCACCCCTGTGCTCACTGCCCCGTGTGCTAACTCGCACCAAGTCCCGTTCACCCATCACCCCTGTGCTCACTGCCCCGTGTCCTAACTCACACCCAGTCCCGTTCACCCATCGCCCCCTGTGCTCACTGCCCCGTGTCCTAACTCGCACCCAGTCCCATTCACCCATCACCCCCTGTGCTCACTGCCCCGTGTCCTAACTCGCACTGAGTCCCATTCACCCATCACCCCCTGTGCTCGCTGCCCCCCGTGTCCTAACTCGCACCGAGTCCCATTCACCCATCACCCCCTGTGCTCGCTGCCCCGTGTCCTAACTCACACCCAGTCCCGTTCACCCATCACCCTGTGCTCACTGCCCCGTGTCCTAACTCGCACCCAGTCCCGTTCACCCATCACTCCCTGTGCTCACTGCCCCGTGTCCTAACTCGCACCCAGTCCCGTTCACCCATCACCCCCGTGCTCACTGCCCCGTGTCCTAACTCGCACCGAGTCCCGTTCACCCATCACCCGCTGTGCTCACTGCCCCGTGTTCTAACTCGCACCCAGTCCCGTTCACCCATCACCCCCGTGCTCACTGCCCCCGTGTCCTAACTCGCACCCAGTCCCGTTCACCCATCACCTGCTGTGCTCACTGCCCCGTGTCCTAACTCGCACCCAGTCCCGTTCACCCATCACCCCCTGTGCTCACTGCCCCGTGTCCTAACTCGCACCCAGTCCCGTTCACCCATCACCCGCTGTGCTCACTGCCCCGTGTCCTAACTCGCACCGAGTCCCGTTCACCCATCACCCCCTGTGCTCACTGCCCCGTGTCCTAACTCGCACCCAGTCCCGTTCACCCATCACCCCGTGCTCACTGCCTCGTGTCCTAACTCGCACCCAGTCCCGTTCACCCATCACCCCGTGCTCACTGCCCCGTGTCCTAACTCGCACCAAGTCCCGTTCACTCATCACCCCGTGCTCACTGCCCCGTGTCCTAACTCACACCCAGTCCCGTTCACCCATCACCCCCTGTGTTCACTGCCCCGTGTCCTAACTCGCACCCAGTCCCGTTCACCCATCACCCCCTGTGCTCGCTGCCCCGTGTCCTAACTCACACCCAGTCCCGTTCACCCATCACCCCCTGTGCTCACTGCCCCGTGTCCTAACTCACACCCAGTCCCGTTCACCCATTGCCCCCACCGCTCACTGCCCCGTGTCCTAACTCACACCCAGTCCCGTTCACCCATCACCCCGTGCTCACTGCCCCGTGTCCTAACTCACACCCAGTCCCGTTCACCCATCACCCCTGTGCTCACTGCCCCGTGTCCTAACTCACACCCAGTCCCGTTCACCCATCACCCCCTGTGCTCACTGCCCCGTGTCCTAACTCACACCCAGTCCCGTTCACCCATCACCCCCTGTGCTCACTGCCCCGTGTCCTAACTCACACCCAGTCCCGTTCACCCATCACCCCCTGTGCTCACTGCCCCGTGTCCTAACTCGCACCCAGTCCCGTTCACCCATCACCCCCTGTGCTCACTGCCCCGTGTCCTAACTCGCACCAAGTCCCGTTCACCCATCACCCCCTGTGCTCACTGCCCCGTGTCCTAACTCGCACCCAGTCCCGTTCACCCATCACCCCCTGTGCTCACTGCCCCGTGTCCTAACTCGCACCGAATCCCGTTCACCCATCACCCCCTGTGCTGCCCCCCCGTGTCCTAACTCACACCCAGTCCCGTTCACCCATCACCCCCTGTGCTCACTGACCTACATTGGCTCCCGGTCCGGCAACACCTCAATTTAAAAATTCTCATCCTTGTTTTCAAATCCCTCCATGGCCCTCGCTCCCTCCCTATCTCTGTCACCTCCTCTGACAACCCTCCGCGATCTCTGCGCTCCTTCAATTCTGGCCTCTTGCGCATCCCCGATTTCCATCGTTCCACCATTGGCGGCTGTGCCTTCAGCTGCCTGGGCCCCGAGCTCTGGAATTCCCTAAGTCTCTCCACCTCTCTTTCCTCCTTTAAGACCCTCCTTAAATCCTACCTCTTTGACCAGGCTTTTGATCACCTGTCCTAATATCTCCTTATGTGGCTCGGTGTCAAAGTTTGTTTGATTACGCTCCTGTGAAGCGCCGTGGGACGTTTCACTATGTTAAAGGCGCTGTATAAATACAAGTTGTTGTTGTCTCAGCTACCATTCTTATAACCCCGCTTCTTCTGTTTTTACACAAAGTACAGGAAATTCTGCCCACTCAATGCAGCTTGTGAGCTCTGGCACTCTGGCCTACAAAGTTCAGATATCTCAGTTCCATTTGCACTTACATTTCTTATTTGTTATGTTGGGATGGGCCTGGAGTTGGAAAGGGCGGTGGTTAGTGCGTTGCTTCAGTGGCGGATGACTCCTATGTTAGATCTGTTAGTATCCGGGTTAATCAACGTACCCTCCACACACAATAATTCTCATGTGAAAAACATTTTTATTATGTAGACTGCAGCAGTGGTAGTAACGTAAGTATATTTTTGGGGAGTGGAATGTTTTCACCACTATTTAACATGTAAAATTCTTAAAGGGCTTAACAGAGTGGATGCAGAGAGGATGTTTCCCCTGGCTGGGGAGTCTAGAACCAGAGGTCACAGTCTCAGAATAAGAATTTAGGACTGAGATGAGGAGAAATTTCTTCACTCAGAAGCTGGTGAATCTTTGGAATTCTCTACCCCAGAGGGCTGTGGAGGCTCAGTCGTTGAGTATATTCAAGACAGAGATCGATAGATTTTTGAATATTAAGGGAATCAAGGGATATGGGGATAGTGCAGGAAGGTGGAGATGAGGTCGATGATCAGCCGTGATCTTATTGAATGGCGGAGCAGGCTCGAAGGGCCGAATGGCTGACTCCTGCTCCTATTTCTTATGTTCTTATAAATGCTAGACTTCCAATGATGGGGGAACGGATGAACATTTTTTGCCAGAAATCACTTAAGGCCCACCAGTTCTCTGAGATTGGCGGTACAGAGGAAGACGATTTTTTTTTAACTAGAGAAACAGCTGACAGCCATTTGTGTAATGTTAATTTGTTGTTAAGAACAAATGCTAAGTGATGGAATAATAAAATACAAATGTTTTGCCATCTTTTAAAGGAAGCATGTCTCATATTTTTATTAATTCTGTTAGTATTTTCAATTGCACCGACTGTAATGATTTGCCCTGTAGAAATGGAAGCCAAACTCCAGTGGGCTGTTGATGTACAGAGTTGTTGAATGCATTGCCGTTAAATTGCAAATCATTCTTACTAAATGAATAATTTAAATCTTCAGGGGTTTTTTATACCCAAGCTTAACCTGAAGATGTAGAAATTGTGCATAATTATGAGCTTGAAGCTTTAATCTGCTCAAATAAGAATGTTAGCAAAATGTATATTTTAGCAGTGAGTAATCTCCATATTGTACATACATACTACAGTCACTGTGGGGCTAATTTTAACCTCACCCTCCGGGCGGGACACCCACGGGATCAGGTGGAACGGCAGTTTTACTCCCTGCCCAATGTTGCTCTCCACTGTCTTCACTGGAGAGTGAAATCGGGCGAAGTGTAAAACCAGCGTCTTAAAATTAACCCCCACCGTATCCTTCAGGGTTTAAAGAGGGAAGCTCTACGCCAGGGCATCTTTTTAAAAGATCAAATTGTAAAAACAAAGAAATGAGTTGTAGAGCCTCGGTCTGACTCCATCTGGAGTCCTGCGCTCAGTTCCTGACACTTCACCTCATTAAGCGATATATTGGTGCAGCGCAGAATCACCAGAATGATACCGGGGTTTAAAGGGTTAAATTACAAGGCCCGGTTGGTGTAAACTTGCCTTGTATTCCCTTGAGTTTAGAAGGTTGAGGGGTGATCTGATCGAGGTTATAAAAGGTATTTGATAGGGTAGATACAGAAAATCTGTCTCCTCCCGAACAAGGGGGCACAATCTTTATATTAGAAGTTGAAGAAAGAAGACTTGCATTTATATAGCACCTTTCACGACCACCGGACATCACAAAGCGCTTTACAGTTTCGGAAGTACTTTTGAAGTGTAGTCTCTGTTGTAATGTAGGAAACGCGGCAGACAATTTACGCACAGCAAGATCCCACAAACAGCAATGTGATAATGACCAGATAATCTGTTTTTAGTGATGTTGGTTGAGGGATAAGCATTGGCCCAGGACACCGGGGAGAACTCCCCTGCTCTTCGAAATAGTGCCCATGGGATCTTTTACGTCCACCTGAGGGGGCAGACGGGGCCTCGGTTTAACGTTTCATCCGAAAGACGGCACCTCCGACAGTGCAGCGCTCCCTCAGTACTGCCCCTCCGACAGTGCGGTTCTCCCTCAGCACCGCACTGGGAGTGTCAGCCTGGATTATTGTGCTCCAGTCTCTGGAGTGAGACTTGAACCCACAACCTTCTGACTGAGAGGCGAGAGTGCTGCCCACTGAGCCACAGCTAACACAATTCAGTAAATATATTCAAGAGGGAGTTAGATATATTTCTTAAGGCTAAAGAGATCAAGGGATATGGGGAGAAAGCAGGGACAGGGTACTGAACTTGGATGATCAGCCATGATGTCATTGAATGGCGGAGCAGGCTCGAGGGGCCGAATGGCCTCCTCCTGCTCCTATCTTCTATGTTTCTGTGTAAGGAGCTAAGCTATTTAAGAGTGAAAGTAGGAAGCAGTTTTTCCATACAAAGGGTAGTGTAAATCTGGAACTCTCTCCCCAAATGCCTGTGGATGTTGGGGGACAATTAAAATTTTCAAGACCAAGATCGATAGATTATTGTTAGATAAAGGTATCGAGGGATATGGAAGTAAGACGCATAAACAGAGTTGAGGTACAGATCAGCCGTGATCTAATTGTGGAACAGGCTCGAGAGGCTGAAAGGGCTGCTCCTGTTCCTATGTTCCTAAATTAATGGGAATATATATATACACATATATATCCCCCAAGGCCCTGTGCTACACACCGAAACAACCTATAAAAACAAAACAGCTTGAACACTCCCGACTTGCTGGATGCCAAGTGTTCTCCCTCATTTCCAATTTGCATTTTAGTAACTCCGATCCTTTAGTAACCATTTAATAGTATAAACAACAACAACATCTTGTATTTATATAGCGTCTTTAATGTAGTAAAACATCCCAAGGCACTGCACAGGAGTATTATAAGATAAAACATTTGACAACGAGCCACATAAGGATAAATTAGGGCAGGTAACCAAAAGCTTGGTCAAAGAGGTAGGTTTTAAGGAGCATCTTAAAGGGGGAAAGAGAGGTAGCGAGGCGGAGAGATTTAGGCAGGGAATTCCAGAGCTCAGGGCCCAGGCAACAGAAGGCACGGCCACCAATGGTTGAGCGATTATAATCAGGGATCCTCAAGAGGGCAGAATTAGAGGAGCGCCAATATCTCGGGGGGCGGGGGGGGGTTGTGGGGCTGGAGGAGATTACAGAGCTAGGAAGGGGTGAGGCCATGGAGGGATTTAAAAACAAGGATGAGAATTTTGAAATCGAGGCGCTGCTTAACCGGGAGCCAATGTAGGTCAGCGAGCACAGGGGCGATGGGCGAACGGGACTTGGTGCGAGTTAGGACACGGGCAGCCGAGTTTTGGATGACCTCAAGTTTACGTAGGGTAGAATGAGGGAGGCCGGCCAGGAGTGCGTTGGAATAGTCAAGTCTAGAGGTAACAAAGGCATGGGTGAGGGTTTCAGCAGCGGATGAGCTGAGGCAAGGGCGGAGACGGGCGATGTTACGGAGGTGGAAATAGGCGGTCTTTGTTATGCTGCGGATATGTGGTCGGAAACTCATTTCCGGGTCAAATACGACACCAAGGTTGCGAACAGTGTGGTTCAGCCTCAGACAGATGTTAGGGAGAGGGATGGAGTCGGTGGCGAGGGAACGGAGTTTGTGGCGGGGACCGAAAACAATGGCTTCGATCTTCCCAATATTTAATTGGAGAAAATTTCTGCTCATCCAGAACTAGATGTCGGACAAGCAGTCTGACAATTTAGAGACTGTGGAGGGGTCGAGAGAAGAGGTGGTGAGGTAGAGCTGGGTGTCGTCAGCGCACATGTGGAAACTGACGCTGTGTTTTCGGATGATGTCGCCAAGGGGCAACATGTAGATGAGAAATAGGAGGGGGGCCATGGATAGATCCTTGGGGGACACCAGAGGTAACAGCAGCAATAGGCGAACAGACTGAAGAGCGAGCTGGAAATCGGGAATGGGAATGCTCACAGCAGTTTCCCCTTTAGTCCTGCTTCACAAAACAGGCCGTGGCGGAGCTGGTAGGCCGTGACTGTTTAAAGGAGGACGGTCCGATTCAGTTCAGCAAGGGTCACAGCTACACAGACAAGTCAGAAAATGGCACAGAAGGAGGTCTGCACAGGGCGAACTTATTACACTCAGGATGTGGAAGGAGGTCAGAAGTTTAACGACCTAAGGAAGAGCTTATAGAAATGCATAAGGGGATGTGCAACCGCAGCACGGCTGACTGGGCCAATGTCTTTTTAAAATTCGTTTGTGGGATGTGGGCGTCGCTGGCAAGGCTGGCATTTATTGCCCATCCCTAATTGCCTTTGAGAAGGTGGTGGTGAGCCGCCTTAACATAAGAACATAAGAAATAGGAGCAGGAATAGGCCACTTGGCCCCTCGAGCCTGCTCCGCCATTCAATAAGATCATGGCTGATCTTGGGCTCAAAGCCACTTCCCAGCCCACTCCCCATAACCCTTCACTCCCTTATCTTGCAAAAATCTGTCTATCTCTACTTTAAATGTATTTAATGACCCAGCCTCCACGGCTCTCTGGGGCAGAGAATTCCACAGATTTACGACCCTCTGAGAGAAGAAATTCCTCCTCATCTCAGTTCTAAAAGGGCGACCCTTTATTCTGAAACTGTGCCCCCGAGTTCCAGATTTCCCCACGAGGGGAAACATCCTCTCTGCATCTACCCTGTCGAGCCCCCTCAGTATCTTATATGTTTCAATAAGATCACCTCTCATTCTTCTAAATTCCAATGAGTATAGGCCCAGCCTGCTCAACCTTTCCTTCTTGAACCGCTGCAGTCCGTGTGGTGAAGGTGCTCCCACAGTGCTGTTAGGGAGGGAGTTCCAGGATTTTGATCTAGCGATGAAGGATCGGCGATATATTTCTAAGTCAGGATGGTGTGTGACTTGGAGGGGAACTTGGAGGTGGTGGTGTTCCCATGCGCCTGCTGCCCTTGTCCTTCTAGGTGGAAGAGGTCGCGGGTTTGGGAGGTGCTGCTGAAGAAGCCTTGGCGAGTTGCTGCAGTGCATCTTGTTGATGGTACACACTGCAGCCACGGTGCGCCGGTGGTGGAGGGAGTGAATGTTTAAGGTGGTGGACGGTGTGCCAATCAAGCGGGCTGCTTTGTCCTGGATGGTGTCGAGCTTCTTGAATGTTGTTGGAGCTGCACTCATCCAGGCAAGTGGAGAGTATTCCATCACACTCCTTACTTGTGCCTTGTAGATGGTGGAAAGGCTTTGGGGAGTCAGGAGGCGAGACACTCGCCGCAGAATACCCAGCCTCTGACCTGCTCTTGTTGCCACAGTATGTGTGTGGCTGGTCCAGTTAAGTTTCTGGTCAATGGTTACCCCCAGGATGTTGACAGTGGGGGATTCGGCGATGGTAATGCCGTTGAATGTCAAGGGGAGGTGGCTAGACTCTTGCTTGTTGGAGATAGTCATTGCCTGGCACTTGTGTGGCGTGAATGTTACCTACCACTTATCAGCCCAAGCCTGAACGTGCTTCTGTAATGAGTCACAATTTCAAATTTTATGCTATATGCTATAAAATAGAAGCCGACACAATCATTCACTGCTGAGTCTGGATTCATTTATAACGTAACTCTAAGACTAATTAGACTTTGTTTCTTTTAGTTTAAAATTGTTATCAAGTTTAATGTACTTTAGTTTACAGGCTTTAAAAAAAAAAACCCCAGGATGGCCACAAGTTGAAATACTCGACCCGGCCAACATTTATACCTCAACCTACATCACTGAACCAGTTTTAATTTGTCATTATATCTCATTGCTGTTGGTGGGATCTTGCTGTGCGCAATTTGACTGCCACGTTTCCTACATAACAACAGCGACAACACTTCAAAAAAGTATCTCATTGGCTGTGAGGCGCTTTGGGACGCCCCGAGGTGGTGAAAGGTGCAGGAGAAATGCGAGTTCTTTCTTTAATCTAGAGTGAGGAAAACAAGACAAGCTGGGCAGAGCCGCCTTCAGTCAGCGCGGAGGGCAAGTCCAGCCAACAGCAGAGCGCTGGCCTCGCAATTAAAACAGAGCCAGTGTTAGCGCTTAACTCGATGGAGATGCTGCACTTAATATTTATTTGAGAAGTCACACAACACCAGGTTATAGTCCAACAGCTTTATTTGAAATCACAAGCTTTCGGAGCGCTGCTCCTTCGTCAGGTGAAGTGAAGAGATGCATATAGGCACAGCATATATAGTCAGAGAACACTGCCAGATGATTACAGGCAATCTTTCTAACTGCCCTTTATCCCACCTCGGCAGAGAGATAATCACAGCAATCAGCCTCCGATCTTCGGGTAAGCATTCTCCAAGGCGGCCTTCGAGACACACGACAATGCAAAATCGTCGAGCAGAAACTGATAGCCAAGTTCCGCACTCATTTGGACGGCCTCAACCGGGATCTTGAGTTCATGTCACGCTACATGTAACCCCACCTGACGTAGAGTCATCCAGACTCGAGTCGTCGTTGGCTTGTTCTCTCTACACAGATGCAGCCGGACCGGCTGTGATTTCCAGCAAACAAAATCTTTTTTTTTTAATTGTTCTTTGTTTGTTTTTTGTTTTTCATACAGACCCCAGCATCTGTAACATTTGACCCCTGGTGACCCCACCTCATTGTTCTTTGATGTAATGTTTTCCTGACTGACCTGTTTGGACACCATTCACACCTGTAATTGCTGTGATTATCTCTCTGCTGAGGTGGGATAAAGGGCAGTTAGAAAGATTACCTGTAATCAACTGGCAGTGTTCTCTGACTATATATGCTGTGCCTATATGCATCTCTTCACTTCACCTGACGAAGGAGCAGCGCTCCGAAAGCTTGTGATTTCAAATAAAGCTGTTGGACTATAACCTGGTGTTGTGTGACTTCTCACATTTGTCCACCCCAGTCCAACACCGGCATCTCCACATCATAATATTTATTTGCCCTCCCATCGGGGGGATGGCAATGGACGGGGTCGTGGCCCAGACCCTCTTGCTCTGCAGGCGGGGCCGTACGGGGTGGACGAAGGCCGGTGCCCTCGCAGCGTTTAACGACAGCAACTGCAGCTCGTGTGCAAGGCTCTAGCAGAGAGCGCGGTCTGACCACCCGCTGCTGAGGCCGGCTCTTGTGCCGCTGATCCGCAGCGACCTGCAGCCGGTTCGCGAAGCATCATTTGGATTCGCAACCACCGGCTGGAGGGCTGAAGCCTCGGCAGATGGAGCTGCTCCCTCGTCACACACAGGGCCCCATCTGCTGCAGCCTGAACTCTTTGACATGTGGGAATGAATCAATATTTACTGAAAGGGATGGAAATTAAAGTAAAAAAAATCATTTCGCAACATAATCTCTGAAGCGCAGGCACAAAATAAAGGTTTTATTCCTTTTATGCATCCTCCCCACAGGTTACATTACAGTTATATCAGATGAAGTGGCTCCATAAATAGAACCATTAAAATTACTTCACTGCACGTCTATTCCCTACATTGCTTGTGTATGCGCTCGGAGCTCCTACAGCACGTACAGGCTCCTGGGAATCCGTGCTGGTTATATTCCTGGTGCGATTTAGCAAAAACGCAAGGCCGAGAGAACGGCGCACGTGGAAAGCAACCAGTATAATTCCAAGCTCTGACTGCTGCAGCTCAGCACTGTCGACAGGTTTTTGTAAAGCAGCCCCGTGATTAAATTATTCAATCTGACTTGAAGCGCTCAACCTCGAGAAATACAACGTTAGGTAACAAGTCAACTGAAAAAGAGAATCTACTGGGTGCAGACTGGTCGGTTCCGGCACGGGGAGCTGGGCTCTGTGTGTTCGGGTGACCCTCAAAGTCAAAAAAATAAACCCCACCAGCTCGGGAGGTCATTCTGAACTTGCGTCAAGTCAGCACCGGTGTCTGGAGAGGTCGCAGATCCAGGTTTCTGCCCATGCTGGTGCACGGAAACGATCAAAAAAGCGAGCCATAACATCAACAGCTGACAGTTCTACACCTGCCACGCTGGAGAAAAAGATGCATTTCATAATTGCTGCACGACACCATCGTCTGCGCACTGAGAGTAAAATCTCCCTGCCCTCCCCGGGCCGTGCATCGACCGCAGTCAAGAGCGTGACCTGACCTGCTAGGCCCCCTCCCCCCCAACGATAAAAAGAAAAAGACTTGCATTTCTACAGCGCCTTTCATGACCACCGGACGTCTCAAAAAGTGCTTTACAGTCAATGAAGTAACATAGAAACATAGAAGATAGGAGCAGGAGTAGGCCATTAGGCCCCTCGAGCCTGCTCCGCCATTTAATGAGATCATGGCTGATCATCCAAACTCAGTACCCTGTCCCTGCCTTCTCCCCATATCCCTTGATCCCTTTAGCCTTAAGAAATATATCTAACTCCTTCTTGAATATATTTAATGAATTGGCCTCCACTGCCTTCTGTGGTAGAGATTTCCACAGGTTCACCACTCTCTGGGTGAAGAAATTCCTCCTCATCTCAGTCCTAAATGGCCTACCCCTTATCCTTAGACTGTGACCCCTGGTTCTGGACTCCCCTGTCATCGGGAGCATCCTTTCTGCATCTGGTCTGTCTAGTCCTGTTAGAATACTTTTTGAAGTGCAGTCACTGTTGTAATGTAGGAAATGCAGCAGTCAATTTGCGCACAGCAAGCTCCCACAAACAGCAACGTGATAACACACACACACACGTACGTTCTAAACTGTTGCAGCATGCTAGATAAAACCGACACGGCAATTGTAATAGAAAAACGGCAGACCAACCTTCACAACCCCTGTAAAGAAAACGAAAATGAAAACGTACCCTCGGTGTCGATGTTCTGATCTGGGATCTCCAGTTCTATATAGTTCATACTTGACTCCTTCCAGGATCCACTGAACATACTTGAAAAGTAACCGGACTGTAAAACATAAATGAACACAGAGGGTTTGGTGACTTTACTGGGTGGTGGCGAGTCAAGCGCAGATCATTCCGGCCCGCAGCAGTCCTTAAGCAGATAGTATTCAGTCACACAGCGTATCAAGACACATTGGAGGAAAAATTTAGTATCGCCCCATTTGGGGTGCCATTATTGGCCGGGCGCAAAGTTTAGCGCCTGGCGCTAATTATCGCCTCCGACGGCAAACTTGGCTTTTTTCGCCCCTGGAGTGATTGGAGCGCTAAATCAGGCGCTTCACACCTGTCTTAAGGTGCAAAGGCCGAGCAGCGAGGCGCTACCTCAGAGCGCCGGCGAAGCAAGGAGGGACAAATCAAAATGAACCTGCAAAGTGCTGCTCAGTATCCAAAACTCCTTCACACTGCGTTGAATCTCTCCAGAAGTCTCTCTCTCTCTCTCAGAATGCGTGGTGCAAAAATGTCACCAACAAAAAAAGGCAGGAAGCGGTCGCCTTTAAATAGCGCTCCCCCAGCCCCTTCCTGACTGCAAAACGCTCCCCTCAACCTGTCGTTGCTAGCGGCAGGCGGTAAGGCAGGGGCCGCCACTCAATATCTGGTCCAGGGCGCTACGCACTCGACCGATGTCACGATCTGCCAGCGCAGGAGATCGTGGCGGTAGTGTTTAGCGCCGCCGCAAAATGCCTAGTTAATTTTGCGAGTGGCGCAAATATCGCTGCGCCCGGGCGCTAGTTGCTTTGCGCCCCATAAGCGCCCTCTTAATGCGCTAACGGGAGGCGCAAACAACTGAATTTTTCCCCCATCATTCTTTGACTGCTCGAGTGTGGTGCAGCGCTGTCACTACGATCTCAGCTAAGTGCATTGGTAGATGCGTCATTTTCCTACTATGTTGATTTGAGCTGAAAACGGCCAGCACTGAAATGGTGGACTTTGTTCTTCCACATTCAAATTTCCGCGCGTGCGGGATCTCCAGAGCGCTGCTTTAACGGGAATACTGGCCACCTGTTCTCAGTAAAAAGTGTCAGCCGTGGCTCAGGGGGGGTCGCACTCTCGCCTCTGGGTCAGAAGGTTGTGGAGTCGAGTCCCACTCCAGAGACTTGAGCAAATAATCTAGGCTGAGACTCCAGTGCAGTGCTGCACTGTCAGAGGTGCCGTTTTTCGGATGAGACGTTAAACCGAGGCCCCGTCTGCTCTCTCGGGTGAATGTAAAAGATCCCAGGGCACTATTTCGAAGAAGAGCAGGGGAGTTATCCCCGGTGTCCTGGGGCCAATATTTATCCCTCAATCAACATCACTAAAAACAGATTATTTAGTCATTATCACATTGCTGTTTATGGGAGCTTGCTGTGTGTAAACTGGCTGCCGCGTTTCCTACATTACAACAGTGACTACACTTCAAAAAGTACTTCATTGGCTGTAAAGCGCTTTGGATCATCCTGAGGTTGTGAAAGGTGCTATAGAAATGCAAGTCTTTCTATTTCTTACATAGACCGAACCCGATATTCAGTTCTACTGAAATCAATAGAATTGAATATTGGTTGGTGTATAACGGGCGCTCAATGCGATACCGCCCAAGTTGAAGTTCTACCTGCCGCCCCCGAGCTACGTAATACCACCACTGGCCCAAGACCGCACAAAGTGGAGGAGAAGCATCCGGGAAGGCGCCGAACACCTCGAGTCTCTTCGCCGGGAGCAAGCGGAAGCCAAGCGCAGGCAGCGCGAGGAGCGCACGTCAACCCAAGCACCCCACCCACCCGCCCCTTCAACCACCGTCTGCCCCACCTGTGACAGAGACTGTAGGTCCCGCATTGGACTCATCAGTCACCTGAGAACTCATTTTTAATGTGGAAGCAAGTCATCCTCGGTTCCGAGGGACTGCCTAAGAAGGAGAAGACATAATACCAGGGTGAATTAATGATGCTTACAGGTTTTCCACTACTGGTGGGAGCAATCTGAGGTGCTGAGTTAAGACGCCACACAGGGAACGCATCGAACAGTATTAAAATGCATTGCTTTTTTTCCCTATAATGTATTAGCACCAACAGGCTAAACAAGCCTGGGGATAGCACCACAGTGTAACTCAACACAGTCAACCCAAAGTGATTGAGGATACATTTCTCCAGCACCTTTCACAACCTCAGGACATCCTAAAGCGCTTTACAGCCAATGAAGTACTTTTTGAAGTGCAGTCACTGTTGTAATGTCGGAAACGCAGCAGCCAATTTGCGCACAGCAAGATCCCACGAAGACGCTCCAACACAGCAGGGCGGTAACTGGTCATCCCTTTCAGTGTAGCCATTAATATCAGTCCATGGTAGAGGACAGGCAACTCGCTTCAAACAGTAGCACAAGGGGTCACAGTCTAAAGATAAGGGGTAAACCATTTAGGACTGAGATGAGGAGGAATTTCTTCACCCAGAGAGTGGTGAACCTGTGGAATTCTCTACCACACAAGGCAGTAGAGGCCAATTCATTAAATATATTCAAGAAGGAGTTGGATATATTTCTTAAGGCTAAAGGGATCAAGGGATATGGGGAGAAAGCAGGGACAGGGTACTGAGTTTGGATGATCAGCCATGATCTCATTGAATGGCGGAACAGGCTCGAGGGGCCGAATGGCCGACTCCTGCTCCAATCTTCTATGTTTCTAAGTATGTTTCTATGATAGTCGTGTTAAGTAGGAAACTCAGAGGCCAAGCCAACTGAAGGACTCAATGAGGATTCACCCTGTGTGTGGCTCTGCCTAGTCACGCTATCTAGAGGTGTCTTGCTCCTCAAGTGATGGAGCCTCTTGCAAGCAGCCTTCTATCCTGGTCAGCATTCCCTTATTTCTTGACACAGTAGTTACAAACCCCACCAAATGAGTGCACTGAGACTTGAGCATTGGAAGTGCTCTATTCCCGATGTGTAGGAATGGGGAATGACCACAGAAACTTCATGAACTGAAGTACCTTCCTCCCATTCCTCAACCACTGGCACTTTCTAATATTATCTTGGACATTGGCAAAAGATTTGCCGGGCTACGGGGAAAGGGCGGGGGAGTGGGACTGGCTGAAGTGCTCTTGCAGAGAGCCGGCACGGGCTTGACGGGCCGAATGGCCTCCTACTGTGCTGTAACCATTCCATGATTCTGTATCTGAACAACTGTATTAGGAGGGGTGGGTTTGAAAAGAAATAATTCTTTCAGGATATATCGAGGGCGCTGGCCAACTCTACTCAGAGATACCCTGGTGGGCTGTGGGGCAGGAGGGTGAATTAGGTACAATCTTATTTATATCCCACACTAACATGCGCACTCTGCAAAAAGCATGACACAGCAGGCTAAAATATAACCGAACAATGCTGATTCTTCGCCATTCTGCTGTTCGTACTTTTTCACTGGACGCGTTCTGTTCCCCGAGATTCAAGGGAAAAGCCAATAAACTGCACTGGAAAGGAGGAGGATTTTAACAGTTGCCCATCCAAAGCCACGAGTAATCAATTGCCATCAAAAATGATGCCAATTGTTCAGATTTCAGGGGAGAAATGTAAACAATTGTAAGAAAGCCCATTATTTACAGTGGAAAATTCACAGCTGTTTTGGGTAGGAACACAGGAACAGGAGGAGGCCATTCAGCCCCTCGAGCCTGTTCCGCCATTCAATCAGATCATGGCTGATCTGTGACCTAACTCCATCTACCAGCCTTTGCCCCATATCCCTTAATACCTTTGGTTAACAGAAATCTATCAATCTCAGATTTAAAATTAACAATTGATCCAGCATCAATTGCCGTTTGCCACGTCTACCACCCTTTGTGCGAACAAGTAGTTCCGAATTTCACTCCTGGAAGGCCTGGCTCTAATTTTTAGACTAGGAACTGGTTTTAAAAACATGAAGATAAACAGAAGGTGGTTAAAATGTAAACTGGCTGCTTCTTGAAGGTTATCCGGTTGACACTAACATGTGCCATCCAATATTAAACGTGCTTAGTGTGAGCCCGTGACTCTGACATTACTGAACCTAAGGATCTAAATAAGCTGAAGGGCCTGAAACACTGTACAGGGTACAGAGAGACAATCTGTGAAACACTCACTATCATTTCTAGGGCATCAAGGAACACTGGTGAGGATCTGACAGACTGGCGACAGGCAAATGCTGTTCCCATATTCAAGGAGGGTGGCAGAGCCAAATCTGGCAACTACAGGCCCGTGAACAGAGCCAAATGCACTGCAGCAACTCGCCAAGGCTTCTTTGGCAGCACCTCCCAAACTTGCAACCTCTTCCACCTGGAAGGATAAGGGCAGCAGGCGCAATGGGAACACCACCACCTCCAAGTCACACACCATCCTGACTTGGGAATATATCGGCCGTTCCTTCATCGTCGCTGGGTCAAAATCCTGGAACTCCCTCCCTAACAGCACTGTGGGAGCACCTTCACCACACGGACTGCAGCGGTTCAAGGCGGCGGCTCACCACCACCTTCTCAAGGGGCGATTAGGGATGGGCAATAAATGCCAACTTTGCCAGCAACGCCCACATCCCATGAATTAAAAAAAATCTGGCAGCTACATGCCCATGAACAGAGCCAAACCTGCCAACTAAAGACTTGCTAGCACAATCTCAATAATCAGAAGACTAATGGAGTCAACGAGAATGAAGGTATCCTAATAAAGGACAGCCAATATGGGCTTAGAATGGCAGGTCTTTTCTGACCTCTCTCACTGGCTTTATTTCAGGAGGTAACATCCCAGGTTAATGGAGGGAAGCCATGCACTTAGATTTCCAAAAAGCTATTGACAAAGCACTGTAGGAGACTCCTTTACAGCTTAGGATCTTAAAGGCAAGTAACTGGCTTATGGGGTTGTATAGCTTTAAAGACATGGATATATATCCAACCCACTGTATACAACATACTGCACTTTCACTTCAAAGATCTTCAGCCAGGTTATCCATGAATTAAACTGGTGTGCAAAATTACACAGTAGTCTTCCAGTAATTGGCTCTTGTTCAGATAGTTTTTACGTAATTGCTCCCTTCTATATTATAATGTTCAGTCTTTAGCCCCCTTGTAATTATAAGTCTAATTCTGTAAAATCCTGCACAATTTGAAATGACAGCAGGTCTTAAATTAGCAACACATACTCGGCATAACCTTCCCGATTCCCTCTGGTAGTCTCGAGGCATTCCCTTTTACCCGCGCTTGAACTTCAGGCCAATGTACAAGCCATGATTTCTCTCTCCCCCCCCACAGAGGGCATCCTTCAAAAACTACAGACGGGCTGTAAGCTCTCTGGGATCTTACCAGTCGGGGGCTCATTGGCAATCCACTGTTAAATCTGACCTGCCCCAAAAAAAAGTTCACACTGATCCAAAATAGATTTATTTAAAAATCACAGGAGGGGAGCCGGAGTATATATTGAAAGGTGAAATGAGCAGCTCAGTGAGGCAGCGATGGCGACATTTCTGATATTAATGCGCGTCACCATGTCAGGCTGACTAGCTGCACAATTTTTTCTTACCAAACAGCAACTAAATCCCACGCCAAATACAAATAGGCAGTAACAGCGCTCTGGAAATTAAACTTCAAGTGTACGCTCAGAGTTTTTACTCCCTTTCGGGTAGAATTTCTGCAGCGATTTCCCTGGATTTTCCAGCGTAACTTCATGCGGAGACCCTGGAGATACAGCACAAACAGCCGCTTCTCTGGAATTTCTGCTAATCTCCCGCCAAGGTTACAGCGGGAGAGCAGGATAATCCTCCACGGGACGCAACGGCATTTGTGTTCATCCGGTTGAAAGGTGCTGGTGCTGGGGGATCGGAATAACTTTCCACTTCAGGCGTACGCACTCAGGTTAAGTCGAGCACGGGTGGAAGCTGCAACAATGTACCGCAGCCTGCACGCACTGCGCGAAAGTCATCCATCTCCCGCACCGCCTCTCCTGCAGCTGTCCCGAGTGAGACTGCCGATTCCGAGTTATCGGCCTGTGCCTTCTCGCAACCAGGTGGGAACTGGCCAAACTCAATTCACGTTGGGCCTTTAAAAAAGTGTGTTTTTCCAAAATAAAAATAAGGAAGCCAAAACTTCTTAAAAGTTAAAACGTGAGTGATTAAGTTGGTTAAATTCTCAATAGTGCTCTATAATTGTTTTTCAGGCCTGTCAAATAATAATCAGAAAGTTAGCTGCTGACATGAATTAAAACTATAACCAGGTGCCCTAACTGGATATGTGGCGGAGCAGTAAGTTATGAGGCTAACAGCCATATTTTCTTCCATGTCACGTTCCTGAAAGCAAATGGACCAATAATAAAGAACTGCGTTGGAAAGCCCTTCTTGCACACCGCCGAATGAGTGGCTCTACAGCAACGCTGTTGTAATGTTGGCCTGTCCTTTTAAGGCCACTGCTCTCTCAGTTACTTCCGGCTCTCTCTCACTCTGTTGCTGCTATTGCGCTCATTGCTGTTTCGCTCACACGGCTCTCTCTTGTCCCTCGCACTATTCCCTCTCTGTCGCTGCCGTCTCTCTCACCATGCTCCCTCCTGTTGCTGATTCGTTCTCATTACTCTTCCTGTTGGTGCTGCCTCTCACTGCTCTCCCTGTCGCTGCTATGTGTCTCACTGCAGTTCCCTCACTGTTCCCCTTGGAATCACAGAACTTTACGGCACAGAAGGAGGCCATTCGGCCCATCGTGTCTGTGCCGGACAATGTTGAAAATGTCGAGTCAGCTTCTGCAAGCAAAAGGAAATTCCGGATTTCCGTTACTTCAGGTGAGGATCTAAAAGCAAGCGGCTTTGCAGAGGTTTCCTTGTTTGCACTGGCTCTAAGGGCTGGATTTTGCCAGCCCTGGGGAGGCAGGACTGCCGGGAAAATGGCAGAATCTGGGGGCGGGTACTCATCCCGTCCCCAACCCGCCTCTGTGCCATCTTCCCAGAAGGCGGGTAGCCGACCCGCGCCGGGTCCCATCTCCTGGAGGCGGGAAGGGGGATTACAGCCACTTAACTGCCCGTTAACAGGTAGTTACCAGGCAGTTAAGAGGATTATCCCCATTTTTCCATCAGAGGCGCGGGCTTCCCGACGTCGGGAAACCCCGCCAGGGTCATCAAGACGAGCAGTGGGTCTGCGGGGGTCGGAGGGGTGCAAAAGTGCGCTGTGGAGGTAAGTGATGGGTACAAGTGTGGAGAGGTGTGTATCTGAGGTGAGTGAAAAGTGATAGAAAATGTTTACTTACCTTTGTTTCTTCCTGCAGACTTCAACAAATGGGGATGCGGAGAGTCTAGTATCTCACCGGCAGAGATGACAGATGGCGGCTGCATTCTCCGATGCAACAACCATCTAATTTCTGCTCATAAAAGTGGTTTGTTGAGTCTTGAATACAAGAACTCATCAAACTACAGAGAATGTCAAACAGCTTCACAGAGCTGTCAAACGATGACAGTTTATCTGTCAAAACGTCATACGCTGACGTTCTCTGTAACTGGCTTCCCCTTAATTGGCCTGCGCAGCGTGTTAGGCTGTCAATCAAGGTCAGTCAAGGGAAAAGAGCGTGGGTTGGCCAGAAGTCGATGGAGGCGGGACGAAAACCCGACAAGCAGCAGTCCCGCCTCCAACGCACCCCCATTGACAAAATCGCCCCCTAAGTTTCAGTGATTTACAAGACAGCCCCCTGACTGAAGCTATTTGATCCCTGCAATATTTCAGCAACGAAGACAAGGAACTGGTTTTCACAGAGTGAAGATTATTTAAAACCAAGCTCAGCCCAGATGGGACATGAACCCACAATCCCTGGATCCTGAAGCCCGTGCCTTATCCATTAGGCCACTGGAGCCTTGTTGCTGCTGTCTCCCTCTGCTTGCTGTTCGCGCACACCAGTTGGTGCAGTTGGCAGCGGCCGTACTAAGTACCATATCTCTAATTTTTGTACGAGAGATGGATCAAAGATTCAAAAAACGATTGGCACTTACTTATCATCCAGCAATGAGCTTGTTAAGGGTAATTCTCATCAGGTAGCTCAAAAACGACACTCACTCAATTATAGATAATGTATATAAATGGAAGTTGGCACAGAGCTTGCTATACACTTCCAATTCTGTCACTTTAGCAGCTTCTACTAATAATTTGTGCTCTGCAATTATGTATCAGCTCAAACAGGCGGCTTTGTAACACTGTAGGCTTGAGTTTTCAAATCAAAGCTTCGTACACTTCATCCAGTTAAGAAAATAAGAAATAGGAGCAGGAGTCGGCCATTCGGCCCTTCAAGGCTGCTCCGCCATCCAATAAGATCATGGCTGATCATAGAAATTTACAGCACAGAAGGAGGCCATTCGGCCCATCTTGTCCGTGCCGGCCGACAAAGAGCTATCTACTACCTCAATTCCATCTTCCCACCCTATCCCCATATCCCTTGATTCCCTCAGTGCCCAAGAATCTATCGATCTCAGCCTTGAATATACTCCACGACTCAGCATCCACAGCCCTCTGGGCGAGAGAATTCCAAAGATTTAAGACTCAGTTCTCAATGGCCGACCCCTTATCCTGAGACTGTGACCCCCCTCGTTCTGGACTCTTCAGCCAGGGGGAAACGCCCTCCCAGCATCTACCCTGCCAAGGCCTCGGAGCGTCTACTAAACTAGAGAATCGATAGGCCAGTGTCAGAAAACGTTTCCAGCAGGAAAAGTGGCAAATATTACGATCTTCAGTCCCCTGCTGCCTCTACCTTTGCATAGCTCTCCCACAGAACACAGTGAGGGTTCAATATCCTACCTGACACAGGTATATTTTGTGTAGATGCCATTCCTGCCCCAGAGCACAGATGGTGATATCACTGTTTTCTCCAGCGAGGAAGAGAGTCTGATAAATGTACTTGGAAGTGCTTTTCAGCTTCTTTCTGGAAAATGAACAGTGGAGCCTGGTGTTAGGTACAAAGATAATAGCAATACAGTAGAAACAAAATACTGTGATGGTGCATCAGACAGTTAATTGTTTGGCGCAGTCTTCGGCATACTGTCTTGCCAAGTTGGGAGATAGGTCTGAAGATGGAGGCACAGGATTAAAAGGAGAGGCCATCAATCTTGCAGTAAAACCTCCGTCTCTTGCCAGCTTCTTATAAAAGCTGGGCTCAAATCAGTAATTCAAACTGAGCAGCTCGGCTTATGTTCTGCTTCCCGTCAGAAGCCACGAGAGCACAGATCCAGTGGTTTAATGAAGGCAGCAATTCCCTGGCGCTTGAATTGCTGCTGTGAAACTCACTGCCAGATGTTTGCGTTGTTTTAAATTTACAAGTCCCTGGTTTATTTGCTAGCGTCGCTCTCCAGTGGAAAAAAATAAACCGGCTTAAAGAGGCTCAGACCACAGGCTCCCTGGCTTAGCTCCAATGATTGCACGTGATACGGCCGGCACTCTTTTCAGACAAAATACACTGTCATGTTAAATCGCACTGGCAATCCAAATTCAGATGAGCCCTGCTTAGCTTCTGCCCGTCCACTCCTGGAGGTGCTGGTTCTCGTTGGGAAACAATTTCACAGACACCAGTAGGAACATCGAAACAGGAGGAGGCCATTCGGCCCCTCGAGCCTGCTCCGCCATTCAATGAGATCATGGCTGATCTGAGACCTAACTCCATCTACCCGCCTTTGCCCCATATCCCTTCATACCATTAGTTAACAGAAATCTATCAATCTCAGATTTAAAATTAACAACTGATCCCCAGCATCAACTGCCGTTTGATGTAGAGAGTTCCAAACTTCTACCACCCTTTGTGTGTAGAAGTGTTTCCTAACTTCACTCCTGAAAGGCCTGGCTCTAATTTTTAGGCTATGACCCCTAGTCCTAGATTCCCCTGAAGGGCCACACACAAGTGGTCATTCCTTATCTGCAAACCGAGACAGCGCCTCACAGGCGAGATCAATTCTGCCAGAGTTTTAGTAGATTACAGAGGTTACGTAGCACCTTTTCAAAAAATGTTGTTCTTGGGATGTGGGTGACACTGGCAAGAGGGGCATTTATCACTCATCCCTGGTCGCCAAGAGGGCATCGAGTCAACCACATCTTATGGGATCAGAGTCACAGGTAAGCCAGACCAGGTAAGGGTTGCGGGTCCTCTTCCCCGATGACATTAGTGACCGAGTTGGGTTTTTACAACAGTCCGGCAGCTTTCCTGGTCATAGCCCAGGAGCGTTCAATTTCCCAACTTGCCACGCCGGGATTTTAACTCAGAGTCATAACGACACAGAAGGACCCATCGAGTCCGTGCCGGCTCTCTGTAGAGCAATCCAGTCAGTCCCATTCCCCCGCTCTATCCCCGTAGTCCTGCAAGTTTATTTCCCTCAAGTGCCTATCCAGTCTCCCCTTGAAAACATTGAGTGTCTCCGCTTCCACCACTTCCGTCGGCAGCGAGTTCCAGGTCCTCACCACTCACTGCGTAAAAAGGTTTTTCCTCACATTCCCTCTTCTTGCCGAAAACCTTAAATCTGTGTCCCCTAGTCCTTGTACCATCAACTAGTGGGAACAGCCTTTCCCCGTCTAGCCTATCCAAACCCGACATAATCTTGTACGCCTCGATCAAATCACCCCGCAACCTCCTTTGCTCTAATGAAAACAAATCCAGCTTCTCCAACCTGTCCTTGTAGCTAAGATCCCCCATCCCCGGAACCATTCTGGTAAATCTCCTCTGCACCCTCTCAAGGGCCTTCACATCCTTCCTAAAGTGTGGTGACCAGAACTGGACGCAATACTCCAGTTGTGGCATAACCAGCGCTTTATAAAGGTTCAGCATAACTTCTCTACTTTTGTACTCAATGCCTCTATTTATGAAGCCCAAGATCCCATATGCTTTGCTAACCACTCTCTCAATATGTCCCGCCACCTTCAGAGGGAATTTTCACCTTCGGTGTAAAACAGTTCTATTCTAGTTTGCACTGCTTTACAAACAGCCAGAAAGCCAAGTGCCAAGATAACTCCATTTGCATGCCTAACCTGATTTGCATAATGCTTCCGAATTCCAGATGCAAGCCCAGTGATTCTCGGAATCACATCACCGGTGGGTGAAAACTGCATGCAAATCGAATTTAAAGGGAGGACAATTAAAGGGGAGTGTCACAATGAGGGGGGACAAAAAATACTTCTGGAGAGTATTAAAGGGCACCTCGACCTGTCTGCAGCAACCGTTGCCAAGGCCGAAGGGGGGGGGGGGGGTGGTGGGGGGGGGCATCCATTAGGAAGTGGCAGGACCAGGAGGAAAGGAAAGGGAATCCCGCAGGTGCAGGCAAGTGTCGATCCACCCAACAACCGGCCTCCGTCCTGACAGCGACTGAAGTCCAGGTGGTGCTGCTGCGGATGTCTGCGAGGGTGGTTTCCCGCTGTGCCACTCTACAGCGCCACCCCAGCAGCCAGCACTGCAAACGTGCCTGCAAAGCGCATGCAGCCAAGTTTCAGGCCGCAGGAGTCCCCGCATGCATGCAGGCTGCACGGTAGCCGCGGAATGACCGCTCCTGCCGCCCATTAGGAAATTAGCAAACAAGCTTCCCCCCCACCCCACGCTTTCCTGATACATGCTCATTTGGACAATCAGTTTTTCTCTGTGTATGTAATTAGGGCAAAAAGTAGAATTATTTAGAAAGCGGATTCACTAAAATAATCCGGCTGTCGGTTTTTTTTTTTTTTTTAAGTTTGAGATTGTCCACTTCCACTGAATCTCTCAAATACTTGCTGACACCGCAAATGAAAACAAAATCCACGCGGTTGATCGTGTCACATTTTTGTGATGTATATGATCCACATTTTGTACATCGGCATCATTCTGTAATGGTCCAGTACTTGCTCTACTGACAGCACTCTTCCAAAACAGACAAAGCATCTCAACTGCCTTACAGGAGGAGGTAAGTGTTAGAATGTAGGTATGCGCGGAGCTACTTTTTCTTGTGCTAAGCAAGCGCACATCCTCGCGAGAATTCTCGACTCTTGATTCTTTTTTTTCTGCCTTCGTCAGCTCACTGGCGCGAAGCTTCAGTTGCTTTCTAACGGTACCTGCTGCGATGGGAGCGCGGGGTAGCTGACAGTGTCTTTCGGGAGTGGGATCTCTGACAGTGGTGGTTGTTATTCCCTTTTCCATCCCGTGTGCATCATGCTTCCCCTCAGGTAAATACCGGTACAGACCAGTTGGGCCGAATGGCCTGTTTCTGTACTGTAAATTCTATGTAAATCTTCTTCTTACGCAGTCCCTCGGGACCGAGGATGACTTGCTTCCACATTAAAAATGAGTTCTCAGGTGACTGATGAGTCCAATGCGGGACCTACAGTCTCTGTCACAGGTGGGGCAGATGGTGGTTGAAGGGGCGGGTGGGTGGGGTGCTTGGGTTGACGTGCGCTCCTTGCGCTGCCTGCGCTTGGCTTCTGCTTGCTCCCAGCGAAGAGACTCGAGGTGTTCGGCGTCTTCCCGGATGCTTCTCCTCCACTTTGTGCGGTCTTGGGCCAGGGATTCCCAGGTGTCGGTGGGGATGTTGCACTTTTTCAAGGAGGCTTTGAGGGTGTCCTTGAAGCGTTTCCTCTGCCCACCTGAGGCTCTCTTGCCGCGCCGGAGCTCCGAGTAGAGCGCTTGTTTTGGGAGTCTCGTATCGGGCATGCGGACAATGTGACCCGTCCATCGGAGCTGATTGAGCGTGGTCAAAGCTTCGATGCTGGGGATGTTGGCCTGAGCAAGAACACTGACATTGGTGCACCTATCCTGCCAATGGATTTGCAGGATCTTGCGGAGGCAGCGTTGGTGGTACCTCTCCAGTGCTTTGAGGTGCCTGCTGTACATGGTCCATGTCTCTGAGGCATACAGCAGGGCAGGTATCACTGCTGCTCTGTAGACCATGAGCTTAGTGCTGGGTTTGAGGTCCTGGTCTTCAAACACTCTCTTCCTCAGGCGACCGAAGGCTGCACTGGCACACTGAAGGTGGTGTTGGACTTCGTCATCGACGTCTGTCCTTGTTGACAGTAGGCTCCCGAGGTATGGAAAGTGGTCCACGTTGTCCAAGGCCTTGTCGTGGATTTTGATAATCGGGGGGCAGTACTGTGTGGCGGGGGCAGGTTGGTAGAGGACCTTTGTCTTACGGATGTTCAGTGTAAGGCCCATGCTCTCGTATGCTTCGGTGAAGGTGTTTACGATGGTTTGGAGTTCGACCTCCGAGTGAGCAGACGCAAGAGTCGTCTGCATACTGTAATTCGACGACAGAGGATGGGACGACCTTGGATCTGGACTGGAGGCGACGGAGGTTGAACAGTTTCCCGTTTGTTCTGTAAATTAGCTCCACTCCAGTGGGGAGCTTACTGAGGGTGAGCTGGAGCATTGCAGCAAGGAAGATTGAGAAGAGCGTTGGTGCGATGACACAGCCTTGCTTGACCCTGGTTCGTACGTGAATTGGGTCTGTGGTGGGACCGTTGGTCAGGATCACGGCTTGCATGTGTCGTCAAGCAGGCGGAGGATAGTGACAAACTTTTGAGGGCAGCTGAATTTGAGGAGGACACTCCATAATCCCTCACGGTTGACAGTGTCGAAGGCCTTTGTGAGGTCAAAGAAGGCCATGTACAGCGGTTGGTGCTGTTCCCTGCATTTCTCTTGTAATTGACGTGTGGTGAAGAGCATGTCCATTGTGCCTCTTGGTGGGCGGAATCCGCATTGCGACTCTGGGAGGAGCTCTTCGGCCACTGGGAGAAGGCGATTGAGGAGGATTCTTGTGATGACTTTCCCTGTGGCAGACAGCAGGGAAACTCCTCTGTAATTACCGCAATCGGACTTGTCACCTTTCTTGAAGATGGTCACAATTACAGCGACTCTGAGATCCCCTGGCACGCTCTCCTCCTTCCAGATAAGGGAAATGCATCGGTGCTCTCGGCTTCAACTACTCCTTGTGGCAGCGAGTTCCATATTCTTGCTCTCTGCGTGAAGAAATTCCTCCTCAATTCTTTATTTATGCCCCATTGTTCTGGACTCACCCACACGTGGATACAGTTTCCCCAGGTTCACCCCATCACAGGCTCTTACAGCACAGGAGGAGGCCATTAGGCACATCTTGCTGGCTCCTTGAAAGAGCTCTACAATTAGTCCCACTCCCCTGCTCTTTAGATATTAAAGCAAATTGTTGATTGCTTGGAATTGCAGGATTTTTTTTTAATTTATTTATTTATTTATTTATTTTTTATAAGAGGAGCGCTGTGGGTGGCATCCAATCCAGTGTGCTGCGCAGACAATTCTCCAACGCCTATTGCACATGGCTCATTGACACAGACCATTGCACATGGCTCATTGACACAGACCATTGCCCAGGGCTCAGTGACACAGACCATTGCCCCGGGCTCAGAGACACAGACCATTGCCCCGGGCTCAGTGACACAGACCATTGCCCCGGGCTCAGTGACACAGACCATTGCCCCGGGCTCAGTGACACAGACCATTGCCCCGGGCTCATTGACACAGACCATTCCACATGGCTCATTGACATAGACCATTGCCCCGGGCTCAGTGACACAGACCATTGCCCTGGGCTCAGGGACACAGACCATTGCCCAGGGCTCAGTGACACAGACCATTGCCCTGGGGCTCAGTGACACAGACCATTGCCCCGAGCTCAGTGACACAGACCATTGCCCTGGGCTCAGTGACACAGACCATTGCCCTGGGGCTCAGTGACACAGACCATTGCCCCGGGCTCAGTGACACAGACCATTGCCCTGGGCTCAGTGACACAGACCATTGCCCCGGGCTCAGTGACACAGACCATTGCCCCGGGCTCAGTGACACAGACCATTGCCCTGGGCTCAGTGACACAGACCATTGCCCTGGGCTCAGTGACACAGACCATTGCCCTGGGCTCAGTGACACAGACCATTGACCTGGGGCTCAGGGACACAGACCATTGCCCTGGGCTCAGTGACACAGACCATTGCCCCGGGCTCAGTGACACAGACCATTGCCCCGGGCTCAGTGACACAGACCATTGCCCCGGGCTCAGTGACACAGACCATTGCCCTGGGCTCAGTGACACAGACCATCGCCCTGGGGCTCAGTGACACAGACCATTGCCCAGAGCTCAGTGACACAGACCATTGCCCCGGGCTCAGTGACACAAACCATTGCCCCGAGCTCAGTGACACAGACCATTGCCCCGAGCTCAGTGACACAGACCATTGCCCCGGGCTCAGTGACATAGACCATTGCCCCGGGCTCAGTGACACAGACCATTGCCCAGGGCTCAGTGACACAAACCATTGCCCCGAGCTCAGTGACACAGACCATTGCCCCGGGCTCAGTGACATTGACCATTGCCCCGGGCTCAGTGACACAGACCATTGCCCCGGGCTCAGTGACACAGACCATTGCCCTGGGCTCAGTGACACAGACCATTGCCCTGGGCTCAGTGACACAGACCATTGCCCCGGGCTCAGTGACACAGACCATTGCCCTGGGCTCAGTGACACAGACCATTGCCCTGGGCTCAGTGACACAGACCATTGCCCTGGGCTCAGTGACACAGACCATTGCCCTGGGCTCAGTGACACAGACCATTGACCCGGGCTCAGTGACACAGACCATTGACCTGGGGCTCAGTGACACAGACCATTGCCCCGGGCTCAGTGACACAGACCATTGCCCTGGGCTCAGTGACACAGACCATTGCCCTGGGCTCAGTGACACAGACCACTGACCTGGGGCTCAGTGACACAGACCATTGCCCCGGGCTCAGTGACACAGACCATTGCCCTGGGCTCAGTGACACAGACCATTGCCCTGGGCTCAGTGACACAGACCACTGACCTGGGGCTCAGTGACACAGACCATTGCCCCGGGCTCAGTGACACAGACCATTGCCCTGGGCTCAGTGACACAGACCATTGCCCTGGGCTCAGTGACACAGACCATTGCCCTGGGCTCAGTGACACAGACCATTGCCCAGAGCTCAGTGACACAGACCATTGACCTGGGGCTCAGTGACACAGACCATTGCCCCGGGCTCAGTGACACAGACCATTGCCCAGGGCTCAGTGACACAGACCATTGCCCAGGGCTCAGTGACGCAGACCATTGCCCCGGGCTCAGTGACACAGACCATTGCCCTGGGCTCAGTGACACAGACCATTGCCCTGGGCTCAGTGACACAGACCATTGCCCTGGGCTCAGTGACACAGACCATTGCCCTGGGCTCAGTGACACAGACCATTGCCCCGGGGCTCAGTGACACAGACCATTGCCCTGGGGCTCAGTGACACAGACCATTGCCCCGGGGCTCAGTGACACAGACCATTGCCCTGGGCTCAGTGACATTGACCATTGCCCCGGGCTCAGTGACACAGACCATTGCCCCGGGGCTCAGTGACACAGACCATTGACCTGGGCTCAGTGACACAGACCATTGCCCTGGGGCTCAGTGACACAGACCATTGCCCCGGGCTCAGTGACACAGACCATTGCCCCTGGGCTCAGTGACAACAGACCATTGCCCCGGGGCTCAGTGACACAGACCATTGCCCCGGGGCTCAGTGACACAGACCATTGCCCCGGGCTCAGTGACATTGACCATTGCCCTGGGGCTCAGAGACACAGACCATTGCCCCGGGGCTCAGTGACACAGACCATTGACCTGGGCTCAGTGACACAGACCATTGACCTGGGGCTCAGTGACACAGACCATTGCCCAGAGCTCAGTGACACAGACCATTGCCCTGGGCTCAGTGACACAGACCATTGCCCCGGGCTCAGTGACAGAGACCATTGCCCCGGGCTCAGTGACACAGACCATTGCCCCGGGCTCAGTGACACAGACCATTGCCCAGAGCTCAGTGACACAGACCATTGCCCCGGGCTCAGTGACACAGACCATTGCCCAGGGCTCAGTGACACAGACCATTGCCCCGGGCTCAGTGACACAGACCATTGCCCCGGGGCTCAGTGACACAGACCATTGCCCCGGGCTCAGTGACACAGACCATTGCCCCGGGGCTCAGGGACACAGACCATTGCCCTGGGCTCAGGGACACAGACCATTGCCCTGGGCTCAGGGACACAGACCATTGCCCTGGGCTCAGGGACACAGACCATTGCCCTGGGCTCAGGGACACAGACCATTGCCCTGGGCTCAGGGACACAGACCATTGCCCCGGGCTCAATGACACAGACCATTGCCCAGAGCTCAGAGACACAGACCATTGACCTGGGGCTCAGTGACACAGACCATTGCCCCGGGGCTCAGTGACACAGACCATTGCCCAGAGCTCAGAGACACAGACCATTGACCTGGGGCTCAGAGACACAGACCATTGACCTGGGGCTCAGTGACACAGACCATTGACCTGGGGCTCAGTGACACAGACCATTGCCCAGAGCTCAGTGACACAGACCATTGCCCTGGGCTCAGAGACACAGACCATTGACCTGGGGCTCAGTGACACAGACCATTGCCCTGGGCTCAGTGACACAGACCATTGCCCTGGGCTCAGTGACACAGACCATTGCCCTGGGCTCAGTGACACAGACCATTGCCCCGGGCTCAGTGACACAGACCATTGCCCAGAGCTCATTGACACAGACCATTGCCCTGGGCTCAGTGACACAGACCATTGCCCCGGGCTCAGTGACACAGACCATTGCCCAGGGCTCAGTGACACAGACCATTGCCCCGGGCTCAGTGACACAGACCATTGCCCCGGGCTCAGTGACACAGACCATTGCCCCTGGGCTCAGTGACACAGACCATTGCCCCTGGGCTCAGTGACACAGACCATTGCCCCGGGCTCAGTGACATTGACCATTGCCCCGGGCTCAGTGACACAGACCATTGCCCAGAGCTCAGTGACACAGACCATTGCCCTGGGGCTCAGAGACACAGACCATTGCCCCGGGCTCAGTGACACAGACCATTGCCCCGGGGCTCAGTGACACAGACCATTGCCCCGGGCTCAGTGACACAGACCATTGACCCGGGCTCAGTGACACAGACCATTGCCCTGGGCTCAGTGACACAGACCATTGCCCAGGGCTCAGTGACACAGACCATTGCCCCGGGCTCAGTGACACAGACCATTGCCCCGGGCTCAGTGACACAGACCATTGACCCGGGCTCAGTGACACAGACCATTGCCCCGGGCTCAGTGACACAGACCATTGACCTGGGCTCAGTGACACAGACCATTGCCCAGAGCTCAGTGACACAGACCATTGCCCTGGGGCTCAGTGACACAGACCATTGCCCCGGGCTCAGTGACACAGACCATTGACCTGGGCTCAGAGACACAGACCATTGACCTGGGGCTCAGTGACACAGACCATTGCCCAGGGCTCAGTGACACAGACCATTGCCCTGGGGCTCAGTGACACAGACCATTGCCCCGGGCTCAGTGACACAGACCATTGCCCTGGGCTCAGTGACACAGACCATTGCCCCGGGCTCAGTGACACAGACCATTGACCTGGGCTCAGAGACACAGACCATTGCCCTGGGGCTCAGACCATTGCCCTGGGCTCAGAGACACAGACCATTGCCCCAGGCTCAGTGACACAGACCATTGCCCCAGGCTCAGTGACGCTGACCATTGCCCAGGGCTCAGTGACTCTGACCATTGACCAGAGCTCAGTGACACAGACCATTGACCAGAGCTCAGTGACACAGACCATTTCCCAGGGCTCAGTGACACAGACCATTGCCCCGGGGCTCAGTGACACAGACCATTGACCTGGGCTCAGTGACAGAGACCATTGCCCCAGGCTCAGTGACACAGACCATTGCCCTGGGGCTCAGGGACACAGACCATTGACCTGGGGCTCAGTGACACAGACCATTGCCCCAGGCTCAGTGACACAGACCATTGCCCCAGGCTCAGTGACACAGACCATTGACCTGGGCTCAGTGACACAGACCATTGACCTGGGCTCAGTGACACAGACCATTGCCCAGAGCTCAGTGACACAGACCATTGACCTGGGGCTCAGTGACACAGACCATTGCCCCGGGCTCAGTGACACAGACCATTGCCCTGGGGCTCAGTGACACAGACCATTGCCCAGAGCTCAGTGACACAGACCATTGCCCCGGGCTCAGAGACACAGACCATTGACCTGGGGCTCAGTGACACAGACCATTGCCCCGGGCTCAGTGACACAGACCATTGACCTGGGCTCAGAGACACAGACCATTGCCCTGGGGCTCAGTGACACAGACCATTGCCCCGGGCTCAGTGACACAGACCATTGCCCCGGGCTCAGTGACACAGACCATTGCCCTGGGCTCAGTGACACAGACCATTGCCCCGGGCTCAGTGACACAGACCATTGACCTGGGCTCAGAGACACAGACCATTGCCCTGGGGCTCAGACCATTGCCCTGGGCTCAGAGACACAGACCATTGCCCCAGGCTCAGTGACACAGACCATTGCCCCAGGCTCAGTGACACAGACCATTGCCCCGGGCTCAGTGACGCTGACCATTGCCCAGGGCTCAGTGACTCTGACCATTGACCAGAGCTCAGTGACACAGACCATTGACCAGAGCTCAGTGACACAGACCATTTCCCAGGGCTCAGTGACACAGACCATTGCCCCGGGGCTCAGTGACACAGACCATTGACCTGGGCTCAGTGACACAGACCATTGCCCCAGGCTCAGTGACACAGACCATTGCCCCAGGCTCAGTGACACAGACCATTGACCTGGGCTCAGTGACACAGACCATTGACCTGGGGCTCAGTGACACAGACCATTGCCCAGGGCTCAGTGACGCTGACCATTGCCCAGGGCTCAGTGACTCTGACCATTGACCAGAGGTCAGTGACACAGACCATTTCCCAGGGCTCAGTGACACAGACCATTGCCCCGGGGCTCAGTGACGCTGACCATTGCCCTGGGCTCAGTGACTCTGACCATTGACCAGAGCTCAGTGACACAGACCATTGACCTGGGGCTCAGTGACACAGACCATTGCCCTGGGCTCAGTGACACAGACCATTGCCCAGAGCTCAGTGACACAGGCCATTGCCCTGGGGCTCAGTGACACAGACCATTGCCCTGGGGCTCAGTGACATTGACCATTGCCCCGGGCTCAGTGACACAGACCATTGCCCTGGGGCTCAGAGACACAG
Source organism: Somniosus microcephalus (assembly GCF_052327205.1). NCBI lineage: Eukaryota > Metazoa > Chordata > Chondrichthyes > Squaliformes > Somniosidae > Somniosus > Somniosus microcephalus. The sequence continues at coordinate 4,521,864 of NC_141016.1, read as the reverse complement.
ACCATTGCCCTGGGCTCAGTGACTCTGACCATTGCCCCGGGCTCAGTGACACAGGCCATTGCCCTGGGGCTCAGTGACACAGACCATTGCCCTGGGGCTCAGTGACATTGACCATTGCCCCAGGCTCAGTGACACAGACCATTGCCCTGGGGCTCAGAGACACAGACCATTGCCCTGGGCTCAGTGACTCTGACCATTGCCCCGGGCTCAGTGACACAGGCCATTGCCCTGGGGCTCAGTGACACAGACCATTGCCCTGGGGCTCAGTGACACTGACCATTGCCCCGGGCTCAGTGACACAGACCATTGCCCCGGGCTCAGTGACTCTGACCATTGCCCCGGGCTCAGTGACTCTGACCATTGCCCCGGGCTCAGTGACTCTGACCATTGCCCCGGGCTCAGTGACACAGACCATTGCCCCGGGCTCAGTGACACAGACCATTGCCCAGGGCTCAGTGACACAGACCATTGCCCCGGGCTCAGTGACACAGACCATTGCCCCGGGCTCAGTGACACAGACCATTGCCCAGAGCTCAGTGACACAGACCATTGACAACCCTTGAGACACGTGACCCACCCTGCCACGAACGGCCGCCCACGTGACCCCCCCCCCCCGTGTCCCTGGCTGTCACGCATGCGCGCCCCGCCGAGCCCCACGTGGCCCCTCCTCCTCCCTCCCTCCCTCGCGCGCACGCGCGCGGGGCCGGTCAGCTGACCGCGGGGGCGCGCCGCCATTGGCTGACCTGCGCGGGGCGCCGGGCTCCTCGGCCTCGCTCTCCGAGCAGTCGCAGTCCGGGCGCGAGCGCCGCCGTCGCTTCCTCCGCTCGCAGTTGCACTCGCACTGGGCGGGCACCGGGCCCCCGGACAGCCGGCTGCCCAGCAAGCCCATGGCCGCCGCTCGGCCAAACTCCTCTCCCGGTGAGTGAGTGAGTGTTTTGTCCTCCCTCTCACTCTCTCTCCCTCACAGTCTCTCCCTCTATCTCACTCCCTCTCTCCATCTCTCCCTCACAGCCCGGCCGTTGACATTCCTCCCGGCCGCCATTTTGAAGCGCGGAGCCGCCTCTGGGGGCAGTGGGCGTGGCTTCTCCTCCTCTCCACCAATCAAATCCCGCGGCCAATTAAAGCGAGGACGCGCCGGTCCCTGCATTCCGGTCGTGCAACACAAATTCCAGCTGCTCCCCCCCCCCCCCGGCAACAACACCTCCCACTAACAGACTGGCATTAGTTCAAATGGAAGAAATCACACAACACCAGGTTATAGTCCAACAGCTTTATTTGAAATCACAAGCTTTCGGAGCGCTGCTCCTTCTTCAGGTGAAGTGGAGAAATGCATAAAGACACAGCTTATATAGTCAGAGAATCATGTCAGATGTTTACAGGTACCCTTTCCAACTGCCATCCAGACTCGAGTCGACATTGGCTTGTTCTCTCTACACAGATGCGGCTGGACCTGCTGTGATTTCCAGCCAAAAAAAAAATGTTTTTTGTCTGTTTTTTTGTTTTTCATACAGACCCCAGCATCTGCAATATTTGACCCCTTGTGACCCCACCTCATTGTTCTTTGATGTAATGTTTCCCTGACTGACCTGTTTGGACACCATTCACACCTTTGACTGCTGTGATTATCTCCCTGCCGAGGTGCGATAAATGGCAGTTGGAAAGGTTACCTGTAAACATCTGACATGATTCTCTGACTATATAAGCTGTGTCTTTATGCATTTCTCCACTTCACCTGAAGAAGGAGCAGCGCTCCGAAAGCTTGTGATTTCAAATAAAGCTGTTGGACTATAACCTGGTGTTGTGTGACTTCTTACATTTGTCCACCCCAGTCCAACTCCGGCATCTCCACACCATGGCATTAGTTCGACAGCGCCTTTCCACGACCGCCGCACGTTCCCCGCCCCCCCCCCCAAACGCTTCGCAGCCCATGTAGTGACTTTTTTTTGAAGTGCAGTTACTGTTGTCATGGAGGAAACGCGGCAGCCAATTTGCGCACAGCAAGATCCCACAAGCAGCGTTGTGATGATGACCCAGATCAGCTGCTTTTTTTTTTAACTGATTTGGATTGAGGGATGAATATTGGACCAAGGACACCGGGGAGAACTCCACTGCTCATCTTCAAAATAGTTGATGTGCCATCAATAACTCAAAGACAAGAAGTTAAAGGATTCAACTGAAGGCTTTTAATCGCTAAGAACATTGCACGTCATTCCACATCGGATTCGTCTGGCAGAATGACTCATACAGCTCTTGAGACCTTTATATGACAAAAGACAGGGGCGGAGCCAATACACACAATAGGGGAAAAGGGGGCGGTACACACAATACAATGCAGGTAAAACACAGGGGCTGATGAAGACATATATTTCATCACATTCACCCCTTCTACAGATTTAGTCTGTCCGGGGGTGTGATAGTCCTTCCTGAACGTCGCAACAGTACCTCGGGTTCCGACCGGGAGTCCGTGGTGCCCTCCTGGGCATACCCATGTGCTGGGGGTGTTGCAGGTACTTCTGGGGGTGGTGAGGATACCTCTGGGGATGGTGGAGCTTCTTCTGGGGGTGGTGAGGATGGGTCGTCGTCACTTCCTGCCGAGGCGAGGTCCTTTATGGACACGGTGTCCTCACGCCCGTCGGCGTGCTTGACGTACACGTACTGTGGGTTTGCGTGGAGTAGGTGTACTACCTCCACGAGGGGATCCATTTTGTGGCCCCTCACATGCTTCCGTAATAGGACTGTCCCTGGGGTGGAGAGCCACGAAGGTAGGGACACTCCCGAGGTTGATTTGCGGGGAAAAACAAACATCTTCTCGTGAGGAGTGGCGTTAGTAGCAGTACACAGTAGCGACCTTATCGAGTGGAGTACGTCTGGGAGGACCTCTTGCCAGCGGGAGGTAGGGAGGCCTTTAGACCTTAGTGCTAAGGTGACCGCCTTCCACACCATCGCGTTCTCCCTCTACACTTGCCCATTACCCCGGGGGTTATAACTAGTCCGACTCGTGGTATCCCCTTCGACAGCAGGTATTGGCGCAGTTCGTCGCTCATGAACGACGCCCCCCTGTCAGTGTGGATGTAGTTCAGCATGCCGAACGTGCAAAACAGGCTGCCGAGGCACTTGATGACCGTGGCACTGGTCATGTCTGGGCAGGGGTAGGCGAATGGGAAGCGGGAGTACTCGTCCACAATGTTGAGAAAGTACACATTGCGGTCGGTGGAGGGGAGTGGTCCCTTGAAATCTAAGCTCAGGCGCTCGAATGGCCGTGTAGCTTTGATCAGGTGGGCTCGGTCGGGCCTGTAAAAACGGGGCTTGCATTCCGCACAGGTGCGGCAGTCCCTGGTCATAGACTGGACTTCCTCGATGGAATAGGGCAGGTTACGGGATTTTATAAAATGAAATAGCCGGGTGGCAGAGGCCATTGTGGAGGCCCTGTAGCCTGTCCCCCTGGCTGCTGGCACACATCCCTCGTGATAGGGCGTCGGGGGATTCGTTGAGGGCCCCCGGCCTATATATTATGTCGTACTCAAACGTGGAGAGTTTGATCCGCCACCTGAGAATTTTGTCGTTCTTGATCTTCCCCCTCTGTTGTTAAACATGAAGGCTACCGACCGCTGGTCGGTAAGCAGGGTGAAGCGTTTGCCGGCTAGGTAGTGCCTCCAGTGCCGCACTGCCTCCACTATGGCCTGGGCCTCCTTCTCTACCGAGGAGTGCCTGATCTCGGGCCCTTGGAGGGTTCTTGAGAAAAAAGCTACGGGCCGCCCATCCTGGTTGATGGTGGCTGCTAAAGCGAAGTCGGACGCATCGCTTTCGACCTGGAAAGGGATGTTTTCGTCCACTGCCCGCAGCGCGGCCTTCTCAATGTCGTGTTTAATGCTGTTGAAGGCGGCGTGGGCCTCGGCCGTGAGCGGGAAGGACGTTGATTTCAGGAGGGGACGGGCCTTGTCGGAATAATTGGGGACCCATTGGGCGTAATAGGAGAAAAACCCCAGGCACCTTTTCAGGGCCTTGGGAGTGTTTGGTAGGGGTAGCTCCCGTAGGGGGTGCAATCGGTCGGGGTCCGGACCGATTTCCCCGTTTTCCACCACGCAGCCCAGGATACAGAGGCGCGTGGTGCTAAAGACACACTTATCCTCGTTGTAGGTGAGATTGAGTCTGAGGGCGGTTTTCAGAAATCTCGCGAGGTTCGAGTCGTGGTCTTGCTGGTCGTGGCCGCAGATGGTGACGTTGTCTAGGTATGGATAGGTGGCTGTTAACTGGTTCTCATTGACCATGCGGTCCATCTCCCGCTGGAAGACCGAGACCCCATTCGTTACCCCAAAGGGGACTCTGAGGAAGTGGTAGAGGCGTCCGTTCGCCTCGAAGGTGGTGTATGGACGGTCCTCCGGCCTAATGGGGAGCTGGTGGTATGCCGATTTTAGGTCGATGGTGGAAAACACCCGGTATTGCGCAATTTGGTTAACCATATCCGCTATGCGGGGCAGAGGGTAGGCGTCTAGCTGGGTGTATAGATTAACTGTCTGGCTATAATCTATCACCATCCGCTTCTTTTCGCTACCCTTAACCACTACTACCTGGGCGCGCCACGGGCTGGTACTGCATTCGATGATACCCTCCCGCTTGAGTCTTTCTACTTCAGACGCAATGAACCGTCTGTCCTCCCAGCTGTACCGCCTACTCTTGGTCGCTATGGGTCGACAGTTGGGTGCGAGGTTGGCGAACAGAGAGGGCGGCTTGACCTTCAGGGTAGCCAGACCGCACACTGAGGGGCGGCTGGGACCCACCGTAGGTAAGCGTGATACTTTGGTGGTGGCACTGGAAGTCCAGACCCAAGATCACGCTCACACAGAGATCTGGCATTATCAACAGTTTAAAATCTCTGTAATCAGTGCCTTTTACCGACAACATAACCGCGCAGAAACCTGTAATTTTTGAGGTACGAGTCTTATCAGCCATGGCGATTTTGCCCTGTGTAGGGACTATCGTTAGTGAAAGTCGTTTTACCAGGCTAGGATGAATAAAGCTTTCGGTGCTCCCGCAGTCAATCAAGCACTTAACCTTGTTCCCGTTTACCTCTATGTCCACCATCGATCTAGACAACGGATGCGGCCTGGATTGATTCACTGTGATTGAGGCCACCAGTGGGTCCGTGTAGTCGGGACAAGATGGTGGACTCCATGAGGGTGGACAAGATGGCGTCCAAGATGGCCGCCCCCATGGCGCGCACGCGGCAGTGGCGGAGTTGGAGGCAGGGTTCCCTCTGCAGACTTTACTGAAATGTCCTTCCCGCATTTAAAACAGGTGGTGCCCTTCGCTGGGCACAGGTGCCTGGAGTGTTTGTCCTGGCCGCAGAAGTAGCATTTCGGGCCCCGATGCATCGCGGCAGTAGTGGGGCTCCTGGGTGGAGGCTGGGGCTCCGACGGTGCTGGGCTGGCCTGAGACCTGGGAGGTGAAGATGGCTTCCAAGATCGCGGCCCCCACGGCGCGCACGAGGCGGAGTGGGCCGCGTGGCCTGAGGAACAGGATTCAGAGTTCCTCTGGGCCATATCCAGCGATCGCGCTATGCCCATAGCCTGTTTTAAGTCCAGTCCCTCCTTTTCAAACAGTTTCTGCCGAATGTAATTTGAACTGAGGCCCGCAATAAAGGAGTCTCGGATCAGCTCCTCCGTGTACATGGTGGCAGACACGGCCTTACAGTTAGTCTCTGCCCAGTACTTTTAGGCTTAGCATGAAGTCCTCTAGTGACTCACCATGCCGCTGCGTGCGAGTAGTCAGAAGATGCCTGGCGTACACCTCGTTTATTGGCCGCACGTAGTGGGCCTTCAGAATGGTGCAGGCATCCTCGTAGCTGGTGGCATCTCGGATGAGAGGGGAGACCCGATGACTCACCCAGTTTCGCAGGATTCCCAGTTTCACGTCTCCGGTGGCGGTCGCGGCTGCTATGGCGGTGGCTGAGGTTTCGATGAAAAATTCGAAGCATTGGAACCAGTGTCCGAACTGTGTGGCTGCGTCTGTGGCATGGGGGTCCAGATCCAAGCGCTCTGGTTTCAGGAGTCGATCCATCTTGGTGTTTTAGTGATTAAAATTGATGTGCCATCAATAACTCAAAGACTAGGAGTTAAAGGATTCAACTGAATGCTTTTAATCGCTAAGAACATTGCACATCATTCCACATCGGATTCGTCTGGCAGAATGACTCATACAGCTCTTGAGACCTTTATATGACAAAAGACAGGGGCGGAGCCAATACACACAATAGGGGAAAAGGGGGCGGTACACACAATACAATGCAGGTAAAACACAGGGGCTGATGAAGACATATATTTCATCACAATAGTCACCATGGGATCTTTTACATCCACCTCAGAGGGCAGACTGGGCCTCGGTTTAACGTCTCATCCTGAAAGACGGCACCTCCTACAGTGCGGCGCTCCCTCAGTACTGCCCCTCCAACAGTGCAGCGCTCCCTCAGTACTGCCCCTCCGACAGTGCGGCGCTCCCCCAGTACTGCCCCTCCGGCAGTGCGGCGCTCCCTCAGTACCGTCCCTCCGACAGTGCGGCGCTCCCTCAGTACCGCCCCTCCGACAGTGCGGCGCTCCCTCAGTACCGCCCCTCCGACAGTGCGGCGCTCCCTCAGTACCGCCCCTCCGACAGTGCGGCGCTCCCTCAGTACCGCCCCTCCGACAATGCGGCGCTCCCTCAGTACCGCCCCTCCGACAGTGCGGCGCTCCCTCAGTACCGCCCCTCCGACAGTGCGGCGCTCCCTCAGTACCGCCCCTCCGACAGTGCGGCGCTCCCTCAGTACCGCCCCTCCGACAGTGCGGCGCTCCCTCAGTACTGCCCCTCCGACAGTGCGGCGCTCCCTCAGTACTGCCCCTCCGACAGTGCGGCGCTCCCTCAGCACTGCCCCTCCGACAGTGCGGCGCTCCCTCAGTACTTCACTGGGAGTGTCGGCCTGGCTTTTGGTCTCAAGTCTCTGGAATGGGATTTGGACCCACAATCTTCTGACTCAGAGGCGAGAGTGCTACCCACTGAGCCACTGCCTGACAACTTAATAAGATCATTGCTGATCTTCTACCTCAGGTGGAAGTAAAAGTTCCCACTACATTATTTCGTAAAAGAGTAGAGGAGTTCCCTCCCCTGTCCTGGGCCAATATTTATTCCACAACAAACATCTGAACACATGATCTGGTCGTTATCACATCGCGGTTTGTGGGAGCTTGCTGTGCGCAGATTGGCTGCCGCGTTTCCTACATTACAACAGTGACTACATTCGAAAAAGTGCTTCATTGGCTTAAAAGCGCTTTGCGACGTCTTGAGGTTGTGAAAGGCGCTGTATAAATGCAAGTTTTTCTTTTTCACCTGAACTCCATTTTCCCCATATCCCCTGATTCCCCAAGAGTCCAAAAATCTATCGATCTCAGCCTTAAATACTGTACACTCAACGACTGAGCCTCCACAGCCCTCGGGTAGAGAATTCCAAAGATTCACCACCCTCTGAGTGAAGAAATTTCTCCTCATCTCAGTCCTAAATGGCCAACCCTTGATCCTGAGACTATGACCCCGAGTTCTAGACTCTCCAGCCAGGGGAAACAGCCTCTCGGCCTCTACCCTGTCAAGTCTAATCCCAGCACCTCCTAAATACTTTACAACCTTCTGGACTTAACGTTGAGTTCAACAATTTCAGATTCTAACCACGCCTCCCATTTTTTCGGATAGCAGCCGTTGGTAATGGTTTTGCTGTTGACATTTCTTCTTCTTAGGCAGTTCCTTGGAACCGAGGATGACTTGCTTCCACATTAAAAATGAGTTCTCAGGTGACTCAGCCCAAGGCAGGACTTCCAGTCTCTGTCACAGGTGGAGCAGACGGTGGTTGAAGGGGCGGGCGGGTGGGGTGCTTGGGCTTGGCTTCCACTTGCTCCCGGCGAAGAGACTCGAGGTGTTCGGCGCCTTCCCGGATGCTTCTCCTCCACTTTGTGCGGCCCTGGATTCCCAGGTGTCGGAGGGGATGTTACACTTTTCATTTACACCTCCTCTCGACCCATCTTTCATTTCTTGTCCCATTCCCGCCCCTTTCATCATTTAATCTCTCCTCCTGCCTTCCACCCTGTCCGACCTTCCCTTTTGTTATTTCCTCCTCCCTTTCCCTGCCTCTACTTGCTTAAAACCTGTTACATCTCTAACCTTTTCCAGTTCTGACGCAGGTTCATCGAGGTGAAACGTTAACTCTGTGTCTCATTCCGCAGATGCTGCCTGACCAGCTGAGTGTTCCCAACATTTTCCCTCTTTATTTCAGATTTCCAGCATCTGCAGTATTTTACTTTTGTATTCGTTCTCCTAAATCCCATTTTCTCGCTCACCTGGAATTACCTTCCACTTTGAAAAACTGTTGTCAGTCATAAAAAAAGTACATCCAAATGTTTTGCTCAGATGGAGGTTTGCAATCCATCAAATGCATTTGAAGTTTGAATTAAAAGTAAATTGTGATTTATGGAATGATGAAATAAAAACACAACAGGAAATCAATCAGCATCTGTGGAGATGTGTCGTGTGTTCCATCAGAACTGAAAAATAAGAGACAGAAAAAAGGACTTGCATTTCTATAGCGCCTTTCATGACAAGAGGACGTCCCAAAGCGCTTTACAGCCAATGAAGTACTTTTGAAGTCACTGTTGTAATGTAGGAAACACGGCAACCAATTTGCGCACAGCAAGCTCCCACGAACAGCAATGTGATAAATGACCAGATCATCTGTTTTAGTGATGTTGGTTGAGGGATAAATATTGGCCAGGACACCGGGGAGAACTCCCCTGCTCTTCTTCGAATAGTGCCAGAAATCTTTTATGTCCACCTGAGAGAGCAGACGGGGCCTTGGTTTAATGTCTCATCCAAAAGACGGCACCTCCAACAGTGCGGCGCTCCCTCAGCACCGCACTGGGAGTGTCAGCCGTAAATTTTTGTGTGTTCAGGTCTCTGGAGCGGGACTTGAACCCACAACCTTCTGACTCAGAGGCGAGAGGGTGCTACTCACTGAGCCACAGCTGACCCGCAAGACAACAAGTAAACTCATAGGATTAGAAGAAAAGATGAAGAGATATTTTTAAAAAATCAAAGAAATTCAGTATTGGAAAATTAATGTTTCACTCTTAATGTTCAGAGCCCTTCAGCTTCCAGACAGAACACACAAGGTCACGTTAGCAAAATACTGCGGATGCTGGAAATCCAAAATAACAGAAAATGCTGGAAAAACTCAGCAGGCCAGGCAACATCCGTGGAGAGAGAAACAGAGTTAACGTTTCAGGTCGAAACCCTTCGTCAGAACTGGAAAAACACAGGAAATGAAACCGATTAAAGGCCAGTTTGGGGGCTGGGAAATGGGGATGAAAGAACAAAAGAGAAGTGAAGAGACATTAAGAGGTATTCAAAACCAGACGAGATGGTGATAGGACTAGTGGAGACAAAAGACGGCTCGAGATTAGGTCACGTTTTGGGTTGAACCCATCTTCAGAACTAAAGGGTAAACAAACATTTGTAGAATCAGGAGGTTAAAAGGGGGTTGGTGGGGAAATGGTTACTCCAATCACAGATAGGTAGAATGACCTGCTCGAAGCAGAATCTGGAACCAGTCTGATCAAACTAGCAGCAGGAATAAAAGCGTTAAATATATGAGGACAGGTTGCATACACTAGGCGTGTATTCCTTGAGTATAGAAGATTAACGAGTGATCTAATTGAGGTGTTCAAAATGATTAAGGGGTGATGTCAGGAAGCACTTCTTCACACAAAGGGTAGTGGAAATCTGGAACTCTCTCCCTCAAAAAGCTGTTGAGGCTAGGGGCGGGGGGGTCAATTGAAAATTTTAAAACGGAGATTGATAGATTTTTGTTCGGCAAGCGTTACGGAATCGAGGCGGGTAGATGGAGTTAAGACACAGATCAGCCACGATTAACTGAATGGAGGAACAGGCTCGAGGGGCTGAATGGCTTCCTCCTGTTCCTATGTTCCAACTCGCATCGTGCCTCCTGGGAATGAATAGCAGGCGGAACACAGATGCCCCAAATCAGATCAAATGTGTAAGAGCAAAGCAACTCTGTTGGGCATTCTAGCCTTGAAACTCACGGTAAAGCAGGGGACTTGAGGAGGGGCTGAATGGCATTCTGCTGTTCCTATGTTCCCCAGTGGGTCGGGACCCGGCTGTGAACCCACCGCCACGTGCCTTTCCCCGATGTCGGGTCTGTCGGCGCTGAGCAGACCCGACACACAGCGGCGAGGGACCCAGTTCAGGTAATTATGACCTTGTTTAGAGATCATTAAGAATGCATTTGGGCTCACCTTTTGATTTTATGTGCTCGCCCATGGGGTCGGGGCTGGTCATGGACCACATCTGTTAAACTGAGGCGGGAGTTGAATGGCCATTGAATCAGCTGGTGAATTGACAGCTTCAGACGTAAAGTAAAAGCTCCCACCTTAGAGATATTTTCACTCAGCCACAAGCCTCACTGCATTGCCACAACAGATTCATCATGCTGCAATCTTTACACAAGTCTCCCTCCAGTCTGACCTCATTACCTCTCTCACCATTGACAGATCGCTTCTGTCATCTCTACTTCACCTGCCATCTATTCCATCAGCATGGGTGCCCTTTATACTCTCTCACCTTGGTCCTCAGAATCCCACCACGATCAGCCCCAATACCAGCAGCACCACCAACCTTCTCCGCAATCAACTGATGCTGCACAGGACACAGGGTATCGGCACCCGACCACGTTGCTGCCCGGGAAGTCAAGGATGGCCTCACCATGGCCAGATTTACTTCACTTGACACTGTACACCCTGGCTGCTACATGATGCACCAGGTTGGCACCACCCAACACCAACACCATAAAGCATCCCTACAATGTCCAAGTCATTCCTTTCACACTCATCACCATTGCAGGGGGTACCGTTATGTCTCACCATTCACTGCAACTCACTAAGCCACTTCCAAAGGTGCACGCAAATCTGTCCAAGAACGTAAAGCGTTGAAAATAAAGGTTTCAATGTTTGACAGAAACTTTACATGAACATTGCATAAAAAACACAAGTGCCTACCCTTGTGTGTTGTTAGTTGGTATGATTGCACTAGGATGGAGGGTGAGTGTGAGGGGTGGCTAGTGAGATGGGGATGTGATAATATAGAGAGTGATGGGTGGAGGTCCAAGGCAAGTTGGGGCTGTGATGAGAAGTACAGCAGGACGAGATTGAGTGTGGCTTTGTACGAACGTTTCGTGATCTACTGAGATCATTAAAGGCACTACACCCAGGTCCTCCTGATGACATCCCTGTTTGTGCCCTCCTCTGTAATGTGCAACCAGGCTGTGTTGATCTCCTGGGGAGGTCTCTTCCGCCCATGGGAAGGGAAGAGGACCTCCCTGTGTGCTGTGACTCCCTCCATAAGCATATGGAGGGAGTCATGGGAGAGCCTGGGTGCAGCCCTGCACCTCTGTGCAGTGCTCGTCAGTGTTTGCAGCATCTCAATGCTGTAGAACACAACACCGATAGCACAAATGTCAAAATAAATTTGGCCATGGTCCCTTTCAAGAAACCGGTTGATGATGCATCAAGTGACGTCACCAGATCCGCTTCCTCAAATTGGCCGGGAAACGCGCTGGACGGGCTTAACAAACCCAATCAGGGGAAATTCATGTCAGACAGCGGAATGGTGCCACCAGCGGGGTCGGGACCTGCCACCGACCTGCCGAGGTCAATAAAATCGCGGCCCAAGATTGAGGAACCGCAAAAATATAGCATTCCTCACTATTGTTGAATCGCTGCAGTTAGTAGCTGCAGTTTCACCAGCCGTATTTGCACTGTTTAAAAGCAATCTCTTCAATAACGTAAAATGGAGACAGATCACAGAATCACAGAATCTACAGTGCAGATAGAGGCCATTTCGGCCCATCGAGCCTGCACCGACACATATCCCACCCTATCCCCGCAACCCCACGTATTTAATCCCCTAACACTAAGGGTCAATTTATCATAGATCTTTCTATTACCTTCCTTAAACATCTGAAAGATTGGAATGTCTGCTTGCAAATCAGGTAGGACAATCTGGATCATCTAATATTGAAGAGCGGCATCAGTGATTCATTTTTAATTACAGCATTTGCAATATAAATGTTTCATTAACTCCCTGTAAATGATTTAGAATGCAATATCCAGTTTCCAAATTTATGATCTCTTTCTCCATCTGGCGCTGCCCTATTGTGCAAGGGGTGGACTGTGGCTTTGAGGAAGCCCTAACCACTCCGAGGATGCATCAACACATGCCGGCTCTTCCACCACGAAAGGCAGCACCCACCCACACACGTACAAAAAAATCAATGTTGCCATTTTCAAAAACGCAAACCGAAACAAGAATTAAAAAAGAAAATCAAGTCAGAACTGTAAAATCAGGATAAACAAACCACAGATTGGAACAGCAGGCATCCAACACATCAGCAGGCATTGTATTTCTGCTCTCGGGAGTCACCCGAGGGCTAACCATGGATCTAAACATAGGCAAGCTGTCTGCTGCTGTCACCCAGCTGGTGCTCAACAATAGCAACAAGGGCTTGCTTTTAGTCTGGACCATCTTAAGAGGGACAATGAAGCAAACAGACACACATTAAAGAGGAATATTTAAAAAAATAATCCTGCATTTGACATCTTCACTGTACACTGGCTGAGCTGCAGTTCCTTTCTGCAACAACATCTTGCATTTATATAGCGCCTTTAACATAGTAAAATGCCCCAAGGCAGTTCACAGCAGCGATTATCAAACAAAATTTGACACCGAGCCACCGAAATAGATATTGGGACAGGCTTGGTCAAAGAGGTAGGTTTTAAGGAGCGTCTTAAAGGAGGAATGAGAGGCGGAGAGAGTCAGAGAGTTATACAGCACAGAAAGAGGCCCTTCGGCCCATCATGTCCGCACCGGCCATCAAGCCCTGTCTATTGTAATCCCATTTTCCAGCACTTGGTCCGTAGCCTTGTCTGCTTTGGCATTTCAAGTGCTCATCTAAATGCTTCTTGAATGTTGTGAGGGTTCCTGCCTCTACCACCCTTTCAGGCAGTGAGTTCCAGATTCCAACACCCTCTGGGTGAAAAAGTTTTTCCTCAAATCCCCTCTAAACCTCCTGCCCCTTACCTTGAAACTATGCCCCCTGGTTATTGACCCCTCTACTAAGGGGAAAAGTTCCTTTTGTATCTACCCTATCTATGCCCCTCATAATTTTGTACACCTCAATCAGGTCCCTCTCCTCAGCCTTCTCTGCTCTAAGGAAAGCAACCCCAAGGTTTAGGAGGGAATTCCAGACAACAGAAGGCACGTCCACCAATGGTTGAGCGATTAAAATCAGGGATGCTCAAGAGGACCAGAATTGGAGGAGCGCAGAGATCTCGGAGGGTTGTAGGCAATGTTCCCTCTTTTTTTTGGTGTGTGGTCCCTTTAACGATTGTGCGGCCCATTCAAATTTTCCTGCATGCGCCGTTTCTCCCAAGTAAAAGCCGGTGAGCGACCTGCGCGGGATCTCCAGACTGCTGCGCAGCCGCACAGCTTAGCGGGGGCTGGAGGAGGCTACAGTTCCAATTAGTAATTGCATTGAATTGCAATTCAGGGGAGGGGGTTGCGCAGAGTGGCTAACACAGGCTGGGGGTCTGCAGGAGTGTGGGAACGTCGAGTAGGGACATTAGGGTGGTAAACACAGAGTGCTTGTTGCTTTCTATGGTAGTTTATCGAAGCAAGGGGAGATAATGGAGCCCAGCAGCTGTAAGAAATTTGCATCGATTAAATTTGCTTATTAAAGCGTGACCACAGGAAGTATGTTAAAAGGACATGTTAAAATACTGTTTTTAATATGCAAGCAGCCTCCCATGGCATTGCTCACGATTAGCAGGAACCGGTGTTTGCAACAAGCCGAGTCTGGAACAAGCAAGAATGACAGGCGTCCTTATGATAATTGGATCGTTTTCCTCCGCTTCGCACTTGGAGATCAATTACACAGAATATACGGCACCGAAACAGGCCATTCGGCCCAACTAGTCCTTGCCGTCATTTATGCTCCACTCGATCCTCCTCATCTAACTCTCAGTATAACTTTTTTTTCTCCTCCCTCGTATGCTTACCTAACCTCTCCTTAAATGCATCTATACTATTCGCCTCAACCACTCCCTGTGGTAGCGAGTTCCACATTCTCACCACTCTTTGGCTAAAGAAGTTTCTTCTGAATTCCCTATTGGATTTCTTGCTGACTATCTTACATTGACGGCCTCTAGTTATGCTCTTCCCCACAAGTGGAAACATTCTCTCTGTATCCACTCTATCAAAACCTTTCATAATTTTAAAGACCTCTATTTAGGTCACCCCTCAGCCTTCTAGAACCAGCCTGTTTATCCTTTCCTGATCGGTATAACCTCACAGTTCTGGTATAGTAATCCTTGTAAATCTTTTTAGCACCCACTCCAGTGCCTCCATTCCCTGGGACGCTAAGAGCGACAAAGATTCATTATGCCAGGTATCTGCCATCTTTGCATTGCCCAGGGACTTGGGGCACTCGCCCTGAGGAGGGGTGGACGAGCTGCACCCACAAGAAGCTAGGATGAACCCAACAACTCGTCCCACTTAATTCTCCTCACAAATGAAAGACTTGCATTTATACAGCGTGTTTCACAACCTCAGGACGTCCCAAAGCCCTTTCCAGCCAACAAAGTACCTTTTGAAGTGTAGTCACTGTTGTAATGCAAGGAAACACGGCGGCCATTTTGTGCACAGCAAACTCCCACAAACGGCGCCCTGGTTAAATGTTCTAATTTGTTGTGTGCCCACCATAGCTGGTTTCATTAAGACGACTGCAGCTGTCCCCCAAAATGAAGCACTGCCATTGCTGGGGCTCAACTGCACAGCTGACCCCCGAAACATGCCGCCGCGTTACTGCAGTGTCACGCACAGTAATATTTTGGCAGTTTAAATTGTGGATTCATATTGTAATGGCACCTTGCCGGAGCACTTAATAGGTGAGACATTCCTAAAGGGCCATTATAAAATTCTTACCAACTTAGTCGCTCCACGCCCAAGCCTCAGCCACGCTGCTGAGAATGCTACTCCCGGAATACAAATCAGGAATTCTGATGCAGTAGGACAGACAGCAGGAGAGGTGTTGAGGCGCTGTGGAATGCACTGCCCCTCACTGCAGCAAAGACCATGCCAATGAACTGTGTGGCTATACCCATCAGGAAAGATTGGAGCAGGCTGGTACTCTTCTCTAGAAAAGAGAAGGCCGACTAGTTAAAGGTGTTTAAGATTATGAAAGGGTTTGATAAAGAGGTTTCCACTTGTCAGGGGGTGGGGAGAAAGAGACCAAAGCAATGGGCCATAAATACAAGATACTAAGGAATTCAGGAGAAACTTCTTTATCCAGAGAGTGGCAAGAATGTGGAACTCGCGAGGAGTAATTGAGGCAAAGAGCGTTGGTGTCTTTAAGTGGAAGCTAGATAAAGACATGGAGAAAGGAATGGAAGGATATGTTGATAGGGTGAGAGGACGAGGGGTGGGAGGAGGCTCGTGTGGAGCATAAACACCGGCACGGACCAGTTGGGCCGAATGGCCTGTTTCTGTGCTGTACATTTTATGTAATATTGAAGACTAGGTTACATAAGCAGTTAAGAAAATAAAATACAGGAAACTTGTTTATCTGGAGGTTGTATGTCCGGAAACCTCGATCTAACGGCAGAAATCACCAGCAGTTTTGGTTAAGTTTTTTTTTCTTCTAGCATTTTTTTTTTTATATAAACAGTCAGGCTCTGGAAAGCGTCTCTGTAGCTTAGCAACAGCTTCAGAGATGCTTCCAAGGTACGGGCCGAGTGTTTACAAGCTGTTGCTAAGCAACAGTGTTTGTTGTCAGATACGGAGATGAAAACCTCCATATCCTTCAACATTAGCGCTGGTCTGTCCGGAAGTTTTGATAGATCGGCAGCAGCTCAGTCCCGTCGGTGCCGGATATCGTGAAGTTTCCTGTAAAGGGATATGGGAACAGGGCGGGCTCATGGGATTAGGGCACTGCTCGTGGGGGGGATAAACACCAACAGACGGGTTGGGCAAATTGCCGGTTTCTCACCCTTGGGTTGATTTTTACTTGTATTCTTTCTGTGGGTTGGGTTGCGACTGATCCCCTAAAAAAAGGGTCACCACTTTGGAGATTATTCCGATCAGCAATTCACAGTTCAACAGCGTAACCGACTAGGAGAATGGCCTCACCCATCATTTTCCCCTCACCCTGGGGGTGGCAGTGCGGGTGTGCTGCTCTTCCGCCACCCATTTGCACAACTGTTGATCGCACTTCCAACAAGCCCAACACCTTCAGTGGAACGCTCCGACCCCGCACCCCTGGCCTCGGCGGTATGACCCCCCTCCTCCACCTCAACACAACACCGATTTCACACCACGCAGCATGACGGTTCAGGTTTTAAAGTCAGTAGAAATGTTTATATTGAAAACAGAATTACAAAAACATCTGGGCCTCAGCGCACCAGTTATTGTTAATGGAATGTGTCATTTAAATTGAACATAACTCTCCAGTTACAACAGGTACATTATGCGAGGGCTCACAGCATGCAGTCTTCAAAGTGGAACACATCCCCAAGCAACGTTTAAATATTTACAGGTGGAGTCGCTGATGAATTATATAGTCAGAGGTACTCATCCAAGCGAATATCAGTGAATTGTCTACTAATCATCTTCTTAGAACCAACACATGTTACTGATACACACACTCTACACTTTCATTATTCAATCGCAGATTCGCACCAGGATTGTTTACATCCCCCCGCTCCACTCTGTATGTTTACAGTCGAAGGGATTTCCGACTTTCACAGTGGTTAAGCAGAAATGCACAATTTCACTGGGAATTGAGTGTTTGCAAGTGCGTTCTTGCTGCGGAACGAATTGCAGGCCCTTCCCACGCCGAAACACATGCAAAAAAAAGTCAACGTGAAATGAAACTATCCTGACCCACAGCAGTTGTGACCATTAACCAGGGGCGCAGGACTGCAACCAGTCAAACTTCAGCAGGGTGAAGCTCACCGAATGTCGGCATCATTATGGGTCTAAAAAAAGAGGGAACGCTGTACAAGATATCAAGTTGAAGATGGATAAACCAGTGTCATTTCCTTAGCCCACAGCCAGGATTAACTAAAGCACTGAACTATTTGCATTGTTAGCAGGGAGAACATTCATAGTTAGTTAGTTCCAAATCATAATTTTTTTAAAACCTCTTGCTCTTATTTGTCGATGTTGCAAAGTGCTTGAACTGCTGATTCCTTGGTCAAGCCCAACATTTGAAGGCCAGTTAAAAACCCAAGTATCAAATTTTATATCTGCACTAGAGCTTCAAAGAGTAACAGTCGCCCAGCGGTTCTGGGCTGCATTAGTCCAGCTCTGCAATAAAAGGACCAGGAGCTGATTTAAGCATTTTGCCTCGAATTTTATATCAGCTTTCTGTTACATTTAAAAGAACATGGATTACAGCCAAGCATTTCTCCAAGGTAAACAGACAAGAGGCATCAATGCAAGGCTGCTCCAAACAAATGATTGATACAAATCACTAAATGAGGGACACATCCACTGTAAATATTTGACATCTGGCAGGGGTCTTTTCCAGTCTGTTCCACCTTGAAATGACACGGGGCGCTGCTCTCATTATTCTCCACTCAGTTGGAGCAGGATCTTCTTGTAATCACCAGAACAATCCCCCTGGAAGCAAAAAAAGTTTTTCATTACATCTTGGGAACGATGCACACTTGTTAAAGCTATCAAACATTGCACCAAGGGTAACCAAATGTGTAGCATTAATCAGGACCCCGTAACCGCAACTATTGTCACAATCCCAACTTTGGCAGTCTACCTAACAGTGGCTAAAATGAAGCATTACTTACTGGGCCCCTCTGTCTCTGCCAATTTTTCCTTTTAGCTTTGTTCAAAGGGTGGCCTCTCACTGGGGGCGCCGGTTCAAGGGCGGCCCCTCACTGGGGGCGCCGGTTCAAGGGCAGCCCCTCACTGGGGGCTGCCGGTCAAGGGCGGCCCCTCACTGGAGGTACAGGTCAAAGAGCGTCCAGTCACTGGGGGTACAGGTCAAAGGGCGGCCTGTCACCCTCCTGTACTGCTCCCAACTAGTCATCCTTCATGTCGGAGCAGAGACAGCGAGGTTGAGATTTTCCGATCATTCAAAACAAATGGGTTCCCATGAGCATTACCCAAAGTCTGATTGATTACTGCGTGGGCTTCACAGCCTAGCATGAGCCTGTTCTCGCCCGATACATAGCGAGCGGGTGTGGGATCCCTGGCTTGTTTTCAACTCTCTCAGCTTTGGGCACCAAAGGCAATTGGAACAAACCCCTACTGCCACTGGGACAGGGAGCGGAATGGAACCAGAGACATTGCGAGGCTGCATGGCTGAACTATCCACTGCCTCATCAGGTTAGCCATCGGCCGAGCGACATAATACATTCAATACAAATCGAAGAAACTCTCAAAACATAGAATTATGTAGAATATACAGCGTGCGCACAAACGGGCCATTCGGCCGAACCAGCCCATGCCGGTGAACACGAGTCGCACGGCGGGGGTGTGGGGTGGCAGTGGAGTCACTAGGTTTTAGTGTATTGGCAGCGCAAAGATAAAGTTAAATGAAACCAGTAGCGGTCACTAGACAAGTGTGTATGGTCTTGCCCCCCCCCTCCACACAAGACGACAATCATTCTTTTCAGAAGGCAGCCAACAGAGCTCCATTGCAAGTTTACATGAAAAAGATATTTTATAATGCAAAGCTCGCATGGGTCAGAGCTTTGCTCAACTTTCATGCATCAGCACAAAGTTAGAACATTTCCAAAGATCTGCCACAGCACAATTGCAGAAGTGCGAATTAAACAGAAAAAAAAGATTGTTGCTTCATTCATCCGCTGCCGAGACCCTCATCCGTGTCTTAGTTCCCTCTTGATCCGACTATTCCAACGCTCTCCTGGCCAGCCTCCCAACTCCTGTAAACTTGCTCATCTAAAACTCGGCTGCCCCCCCCGTGTCCTAACTCGCAGCAAGTCCCGTTCACCCATCACCACCCCCCGTGCTCGCTGACCTACACTGGCCTGGTGAAGCAACGCCTCGATTTAAAAATTCTCATCCTCGTTTTCAAATCCCTCCGTGGCCCTCGCCACCCCCCCTCCCCATCTCGAATATCCTCCAGCCCCACAACCCTCCGAGATCTCTGCGCTCCTCCAATTCTGGCCTCTTGAGCATCCCCGATTTTAATCACTCCACTATTGGCGGCCGTGCCTTCAGCTGGCTGGGCCCCCCAAGCTCTGGAATTCACTCCCTAAAGATACCACTTAAAACCTACCCCTCGTCTCATGTGGCTCGGTGTCAAATTTTGTTTGAGATCGCTCCTGTGAAACGCCTTGGATTGTTTTACTAGGTTAAAAAGGCGCTGTATAAATGCAAGTTGTTGCTGTCGATTCAGCTCTGGATTCTGGAACCAAAGCCCCTGTAGTTTCAAAAGATTACAGCTATCTGTCTGATCGTATTGCACACCAGTGATAAAGTTACAAGAGCAACTGCTGCCTTTTGCGAATCAGTTTCAATTCTTATCTTTTGCCTTGGGTCGGTCATGACATTTGGTACAGTACCTCCAAATTTTGGCTACCATTTTACCCGATTAGTCACAAAAAAAAAATGTATTCCCCTACCCCCTCGGGCCTGCATTATAATGATTTTTAAAATCTACCTTTCCTGTTCTCACTTGCTAGGATCTGAATTTGTTTACTCTGGGCCCTCCCTCGGTTGCCTTTTTCTCATCTGCGTTTCCTCTTCATAAACACCTCTTTAACCGTTTAGCGCTAGCCACTTATTTTCAAAGCCCCAGTTGCTCACAAAAGCCCCCAGTACACCAGAGAATTTTGCACGCTTGAAGTGCTCCTGTCTCCTTATGGGTGGGTTTGAACTATAAGAGTTTTTTTTGTTCATTTGAAGTCATGCAGTTACGATTTCACTATCAAGATATGGAGATATCAGCTGTGGTTCAGTGGGTAGCACTCTCTCTCGCCTCCAGGTCAGAAGGTCGTGGGTTCAATGTCCCACTCGAGCACATAATCCAGGCCGACACTCCCAGTGCAGTCCGGAGGCAGTGCTGTGCTGTCGGGTGTGCCGTCTTTTGGATGAGACGTTAAACTGAGGACGCGTCTGCCCTTGCGGGTGGATGTAAAAGATCCCATGGCACTATTTCGAAGAGCTGGAGAGTTCTCCCCGGTGTCCTGGGGCCAATACTTATCCCTCCAGCATCATTAAAACAGATTATCTGGTCATTATCACATTGACGTTTGTGGGAGCTTGCTGTGCGCCTACTGGCTGCTGCCTTTCCTACATTACAACAGTGACTACACTTCAAAAAAGTACTTCATTGACTGTAAAGTGCTTTGAAAGAAAGGAAGTCTTGAAAGATTTGCATTTATATAGCACCTTTCATGACATCAGGGCGTCCCTAAGTGCTTTACAGCCAATGAAGCACTGTAGGAAACAGCAATGTGATAACGACCAGATAATCTGTTTTTTTTTATTAAAGTGATGTAATTGAGGGATAAATATTGGCCAAGACACCAGGGCGAACTCCCCTGTTCTTCTTCAAAATAGACCGTGGAACTGAATTAACTTCCACTCTGATTAAGTACCACAGTGATATGCAGAATTAGTCAATTCTAATGATCGCTTACTGGAAAAATAACGGGTCTTCAAAAAGGGGTGGGGGGTGAAACCACATTTAATATCACAATCATTCCAATCAGCCTCGTGGCCCACGTTGTTGCCAAGTGGAGGGAGCTAGCACTAGCTCACTGTATAAACTGGGACACGGACAGTGTGCTGTTGTAGTACAGTTCCTGGCACTGGATGGCACAAGCACACTACAAACCAGCCACAGCCTGCGTCGTGTGACCTGGTGCGTCGCTCCCAAATTGCAACCCTCCTCAAACCGAGTGTAGGTGAAAGAAATAATGCAGGAAGGCGGATTCTACAAGACAGCCCTTCACACAAACGGGCTGGACAGAGGCTTTGCCAGGTGGGTTACCAAATGTACATGTGCTGGTCAATCCCTGGCTGGGTGACAGGTCAACAGCGCTTGCAGTTTCAGTCAGTGCTTTGTTTTACGTGGAATTAACGGTGATGGCGAACAGATGAAAAGAGGTTGAATTGGTTCGCAGAGATAAATGGAAGGCGATTGACAGTTTGTTTAATTCCCCCGGTGACTTCTTAAAACATTTCGGAGTACGAGATAAACCAGAGCCCCGTGGATTCGAATGTTCCGGGTTAGATTCCCGGCCTGTGCCCATTTAGTTCAACTCAAGCTAGAGCAGAGGGGACCCCAGGCTCGGGAGGGAGGCTGGAGCGCAGAGATCTCAGAGGGTTGTGGGGCTGGAGGAGGTTAGAGATATAAAGAGGGGCGAGGAGGCCATGGAGGGATTTGAAAACAAGAATGAGAATTTGAAAAAAAAAAGAGCAGTTGACAGACCGGGAGCCAATGTAGGTCAGCGAGCACAGGGGGTGATGAATGATCCCACGGAGCTGAATAGTCAGAGTCCCGTAAAACCCACAGCAAGATGCAGTTGGCCGAGAGTTATACTGGACAGGCTCCAGTCTGACTCGTGCCTCTAGTATCACATCAGCTTCTACACACAAGAACATAAGACGTAGGAGCAGGAGTCGGCCATTTGGCCCCTCGAGCCTGCTCCACCATTCAATAAGATCATGGCTGATCTGATCTTGACCTCAACTCCACTTCCCTGCCCACTCCCCATAACCCTCGACTCCCCTATAGTCTATTTCTACCTTAAATATATTCAATGACCCAGCCTCCACAGCTCTCTGGGGAAGAGAATTCCAAAGATTCACAACCCTCAGAAGAAATTCCTCCTCATTTCCGATTTAAACGAGTGCCCCCTAGTTCTAGATTCCCCCACGAGGGGAAACATCCTCTTAGCATCTACCCCATCGAGCGCCCTCAGAATCTTATGTTTCAATAAGATCCCCCCTCATTCTTCTAAACTCCAATGAGTATAGGCCCAACCTTTCCTCATAAGACAACTCTTTCATCTCCAGAATCAACCTCGTGAACCTTCTCTGAACTGCCTCATTCAGCACTGATTCCTGGGGAAACAGACAGTCGTACTCTCTCAGCATTACCATTTACACAATACATTCGAAGCCTTTTACTGGGACACACTGGTAGGAATTGCCCTTTGAATCGTTAAGTCCCAATTCTGCCAAACCCATCAAAAAATTGATTGAAATACTCACAAACTTATTACCGTCAACCAAGGCAAAACATTGCAATCATCAGCCGCAGACATAATAAAACCTCAAGACAGGCTCGTAATAAAAGCTGTGCACCACACTGCAGAATTCCAAATGAAAATCAGTTTGTTTTCCTTCAATTAACTAAAGAAAACATATCCTTGATATTCAATTAATTCCACATCTCACTTTTAGAAAGCAGCTCAATTTTTTAAATTTTTTTTAAAAACAAGTCTGTTCACGTCTTGCCAACTAATAATCATCACCCATTATGATCACCTTCCAAACTATTTCCAAGGAAATCTATATTTCTCATCTCTTCAACCAGCCGCCTCCGCACACCCTCAAACCTTCCGCAGAAGTAATACAATTGTGGTTTCGCTCCAAGGCCAATGATTGTCCTCTGTTAAGTTCCATTATTTCCCAAGTAGACGAGCTATTAGTGCGCACGCCTTTGTCAAAGGTGTTGTTAAGCCACCTTCTACGAATTGTAAGCTGGCAGTTGTGTGTAGCCTGCCCTTGAATCACAATCTCTCCATGCTTTTCACGGCCGAGATTAGACGCATTGTGTCGCAATTCAGTGTTGAACTCCCAAAACAAGCTCTACTCGGAGCTCCGACATGGCAAGAGAGCCCCAGGTGGGCAGAGGAAACGCTTCAAGGACACCCTCAAAGCCTCCTTGAAAAAAAGTGCAACATCCCCACCGACATCTGGGAATCCCGAGCCCAAGACCGCACAAAGTGGAGGAGAAGCATCTGGGAAAGCGCCGAATACCTCGAGTCTCTTCGCAGGGAGCAAGCGGAAACCAAGCACAAGCAGCGCACATCAACCCAAGCACACCACCCACCCGCCCCTTCAACCATCTTCCCCACCTGCGACAGAGACTGTACATCCCGCATTGGACTCATCAGTCACCTGAGAACTCATTTTATCGTGTGGAAGCAAGTCATCCTCGGTTCCGAGGGGCTGCCTAAAAAGAAGTTGCAATTCACAAGTGTGTCGCTCTGCAGTAGTGGACACGGAGACCTGTCAAATCACAAGCCATTAAGGATGTCAACCATTTTGCTGGCATCTCTATTGGAATTTAAACCTGCAATCTGTCTCTTCCCCCACAAATCTTCACACACAAGTTATACCACCATTGCTGGTCCAGGATTATTATTAAGAGAGTTGGACGAAGCGTTGTGTCTTTTTAACACCCGAGGAGGTAGAAGTCAAAAGTTCCATAATCCAGTAAAATCTGCTATATTGGATTTTCTGCTACAGACTACTATTTATTATTTTTTAATAGACTAGAAACTACAAATCTCAAGTTTGAGTTGCATAGTCCACGAACATTTAATTCTTCCACTATTCAAAGCCAAGAACACAAGAGGACCCATGTCTGTTGAGTGAGTGACTTAAGTACATAAGAAATAGGAGCAGGAGTCGGCCATTCGAGCCTGCTCCGCCATTCAATGAGATCATGACTGATCTTCTGCCCCAACGCCATTCACCGGCCCTATTGCCATATCCCTTAATGCCCTTACTAGTCAGAAATCTATCGACTTCGGTTTTGAATATACCCTCCACAGGGTAAAGACTGAGCCTCCACAGCCCTCTGGGGTAGAGAATTACAAAGATTCACCACCCTCTGAAGAAATTTCTTCTCATCTCAGTCCTGAATGGCCTACCCTTTATCCTGAGGCTGTGGCCCCTGGTTCTAGACTCCCCAGCCAAGGGAAACATTTTCCCAGCATCCACCCTATCAAGCCCTGTAATAATTTTTTATGCTTCAATGAGATCCCCTCTCATTCTTCTGAATTCAAGAGAATACAGGCCTAGTTTACTCAATCTCTTCTCATACGACAGTCCCGCCATCCCAGGAATCAATCTCGTGAACCTTCGTTGCACTCCCTCTATGGCAAGTATATCCTTCCTTAGACAAGGAGATCAAAATTGTACACAGTACTCCAGGTGTGGTCTCACCAAGGCCCTATATAATTGGAGTAAGACTTCTTTACTCCTGTACTCAAATCCTCTTGTAATGAAGGCCAGCATACCATTTGCCTTCCTAATGGCTTGCTGCACCTGCACATTCACTTTGTGACTCATGTACAAGGACATCCAGATCCCTTCGAGCATCTGCATTCCCCAATCTTTCACCATTTAGGAAATACTCTGCCTTTCTGTTTTTTCTACCAAAGTGGATAACTTCACATTTATCCACATTATATTCCATCTGCCATGTTCTCGCCCACTCAGAGCCTGTTGAGATCCCCTTGAAGCCTCTTCACATCCTCCTCGCAACTGAGACTGCCACCTAGCTTTGGATCATCAGCAAATTTGGAAATGTTACATTTAGTCCCCTCATCCAAATCATTGATATAGATTGTGAATAGCTGGGGCCCAAGCACCGATCCTTGTGGTACCCCACAAGTCACAGCCTGCCTTCCTGAAAAAGACCCGTTTATCCCGACTCTTTGTTTTCTGTCTGTTAACCAATTCTCAATCCATGCTAGTATATTACCCCCAATTCCAGGTGCCCTAATTTTGTTCACCAACCTCTTGTGTGGGAACTTATCGAAGGTCTTCTGAAAATCCACATACACCACATCTACCGGTTCCCCTTGGTCTACTCCACTAGTTACATCCTCAAAAAGAACTCCAATAGGTTTGTCAAACAGGATTTCCATTTCATAAATGCATGTTTGACTCTGCCCAATCTTACTATTAGTTTCTAAGTGCCCAGTTATTGAATCCTTTATAATAGATTCCAGCATTTTCCCAACTACTGATGTGAGGCTAACCGGTCTGTAGTTCCCCGTTTTCTCTCTCCCTCCTTTCTTAAATAGCGGGGTTACATTTGCTATCCTCCAATCTGCAGGAACCATTCCAGAATCTATAAAATTTTGTAAGATGACAACCAATGCGTGCACTATCCCAATGGCCACCTCTCAAAACCCTAGGATGTAGGTCATCCGGTCCTTGGGATTTATCGACTTTTAGTCCCATTAATTTTGCTAGTACTGTTTTTTTTTAACCAATAATAATTTCTTTAAGTTCCTCATTCTCGCCACACCTTTGGTTTTTTCGTATTTCTGGGAGGTTTTTTATGTCTTCCTCCGTGAAGACAGAAACAAAGTATTTATTTAATTTCTCTGCCATTTCCTCATTCCCCATTATAAATTCTCCCATCACTGACTGTAAAGGACCTACATTTACCTTCGCCAGTCTTTTCCTTTTCACATACCTTTAGAAGCTTTTACAATCCGCTTTTATATTTTTCGCTAGTTTGTGCTCATATTCCATTTTCCCTTTATCAATTTCTTGGTCCCCTTTGCTGATTTCTAAAAAATCACAATCCTCAGGTTGACTGCTTTTTCTGGCAACTTTATAAGCTTCCTCCTTTGGCTTAATACTAGCTTTAATTTCTTTTGTTAGCCATGGTTGGATCACTTTTCCTTTTGGGTTTTTATGCCCTACAGGAATATATGTTTGTTGCAAATTATGCATTATTTCCTTGAATGTTAGCCATTGTATGTCCACCTTCATACCTTTTAGTGTAGTCTCCCAATCTACCATGGCCAACTTGTCCCTCATACCCTTGTAGATTCCTCTGTTTAGATTGAAGACCTTAGTTTCAGATTGGACTACATCACTCTCAAACTTAATGTAAAATTCAATCATATTATGGTCACTTGTCCCTAAAGGCCCCTTTACCATAAGATTATTGATTAGCCCTGTTCCCTGGTTGGATCCTCCACATACTGATCCAGGAAACCATCTTGCATGCATTCCAAGAATTCGTCCTCCACACCATTAATCACAATTTGATTTGCCC
Source organism: Somniosus microcephalus (assembly GCF_052327205.1). Lineage (NCBI taxonomy): Eukaryota > Metazoa > Chordata > Chondrichthyes > Squaliformes > Somniosidae > Somniosus > Somniosus microcephalus. Next base: position 4,495,697 of record NC_141016.1, on the reverse strand, counting down.
AGTCAATATGTAGATTAAAGTCCCCCATGATTACCATATTGCCCTTGTTACATGCACTTCTAATTTCTTGATTGATACTGTGCCCTACATTACCACTACTGTTTGGTGGCCTATACACAACTCCCACCAATGTTTTCCGCCCTTTGCTGTTACTTGCAGTAACCAGGGCCTCTGTTCAGCTACATTACAGGATATAAAAAGTCACGCTCCAGTTTATAAGGAGCAAAGGTTTACTAATGGGAGAAATACCTGGTAAAGTCCATTAAAAAAAAATGCAAAGCTTTTCAACAATGGCGAAGGTCAATGTGAGCAGATTCGGCAAAGTCACCTTTAGTTTAACATTGTAGATGTGGTCAGTCTTTAACTGTCCCTATAATGCACGCAGATGCGACTTGGCACATTATTCCTCGGAGAAATCCGGGGTGCTATTACAAGTAGTTCGCAATAGGCACTAATCTTTCCATACAGCGCCACTCATTGTTTAACACTCACCTTGATAAAGGAATACAATGACTTTCCGTACATCCTCTGAAATTCCTCTCGAATATCCAGCAGGTCAACTTCACAGCGGGAGACCATTACTCTCATCAAGGTGTCATCGTCTGTACCAGCTCCCTAATATCAAGAGAGTACTGGGTTAGGAAATGCCAGTCACTGGGGAAAAGCGATCACGTTAAGCTGATCAAAATCTTTACATAAGAAATAGGAGCAGGAGTAGGCCAATCGGCCCCTCGAGCCTGCTCCGCCATTCAATAAGATCATGGCTGATCTGATCCTAACCGCCAATCTACTATCACAGAACCATCTCCTGAATCTAACAATTAGACACACGAAATAGGAGCAGGATCAGGCTACACGGCCCCTGGGCCCGCTCCGCTACCCACAGGGCCATGACCGATCCGAACCTAGACTCATGTCCAAATTGCTCCCCGTAACCTTTAATTCCCTTCACTTCTAGGAAACTGTCTATTTCTGTTTTAAATTTATGTAATGATGTAGCTTCTACAGCTTTTTGGGGCAGCATATTCCATGGACCTACCACCCTCTGAGTGAACTAGTTCCTCCTCATCTCAGTTTTGAAGAAGCAGCCCCTTATTCTAAGCAACCTCTTTGGATCTCAGCCATATGAAGGTCTACAGGGGTCAGCCGTGGCTCAGTGGGCAGCACTCTCTCTCACCTCGGAGTCAGGAAGTTGTGGGTTCATGTCCCACTCCAGAGACTGGAGCACAAAAATCTAGGCTGACACTCGCACTGCTGAGGGATCGCCGCACTGTCGGAGGTGCCGTCTTTCAGACGGAATGTTGAACCGAGGCCCCGTCTGCTCTCAGGTGGACCCCAGAGATTCCACGGCACTATTTTGAAGAGCAGGGGCGTTCTCCTCAGTGCCCTGGCCAATATCAACCGATATTAAAAATTACATTATCTGGTCATTAACACATTGCTGTTTGTGGGAACTTCCTGTGCGCAAATTGGCTGCCGCGTTTCCCACATTACAACAGTGGCCAACCTTCAAAAGTACTTCATTGGCTGCAAAATGCTTTGGGACGTCCTGAGGCCGTGAAAGGCGCTGGAGAAATGCAAGTTCTTTATCACACTTTGTGGATAACCCCATCATTAAAAAGTGCCGAATCCCCAAACTCATCCTTCTCATCAAAAAGATGGCAACTCCAACAGTGCAGCACTCCTTCAACACTGCCCCTCCGACAGTGAGGCGCACCCTCAGGACTGCCCCTCCCGACAGTGCGGCGCTCCCTCAGTACTGCCCCTCCGACAGTGCAGCGCTCCCTCAGTACTGCCCCTCCGACAGTGCGGCGCTCCCTCAGTACTGCCCCTCCGACAGTGCGGCGCTCCCTCAGTGCTGCCCCTCCCGACAGTGCGGCGCTCCCTCAGTACTGCCCCTCCGACAGTGAGGCGCACCCTCAGGACTGCCCCACCGACAGTGCGGCGCTCCCTCAGTACTGCCCCTCCGACACTGCCTCAGTACTGCCCCTCCGACAGTGCGGCGCTCCCTCAGTACTGCCCCTCCCGACAGTGCGGCGCTCCCTCAGTACTGCCCCTCCCGACAGTGCGGCGCTCCCTCAGTGCTGCCCCTCCCGACAGCGAGGCGCTCCCTCAGTACTGCCCCTCCGACAGTGCGGCGCTCCCTCAGTACTGCCCCTCCCGACAGTGCGGCGCTCCCTCAGTACTGCCCCTCCGACAGTGAGGCGCTCCCTCAGTACCGCCCCTCCGACACTGCCTCAGTACTGCCCCTCAGACAGTGCGGCGCTCCCTCAGTACTGCTCCTCCGACAGTGCGGCGCTCCCTCAGTACTGCCCCTCCGACAGTGCAGCACTCCCTCAGTACTGCCCTGGGAGTGTCGGCCTGGATTTTGTGTGCAAGTCTCTGGAGTGGGACTTAAACTCACAACCTTTTGATTCAGAGGAGTGTGCGCACGTGACATAGGAAATGGGCATTATACTCTGGTACTTACACACAGTACAATGACTGTATCTAGCAAATATCACCAAGTTAGAAACTGCGTTGGAAGCTCTGTGCTGCAACATTTAAATCAAAGTCACTCCTCAAACTCAAATCACAGGCACCTGGGCATGGAGGCTTTAATAATTCGGACACTGAAAAATATTCTCAGCAGCAAAGTTCAGCAATACGCCGATACACTTGCCTCAATCGATCCAGGGCTGAACGGACAGTTCAGGCGAGGTCACATGAAATTGTTGCTCAAGGCAGAAGCAGCTATTACTTATTTTCGCTGAGCAGCACCAGCTTGGCTATTTTTTTGCTTCCAATTCTTCATGCGGAGAAATGAAATCAGCAGAATCTCTGCAAGCGGCAGAGTTTCAGGGTAAAGCACGTCACCCGGTCAGCTTTGTCGGAGCAGAGTTTAGAACTTCCACAGATCAGATCACCTTTCCACTCAAATCTCATTACACAGAACTCCTGATCCGGGGACAGCACTTACAACGCGCGATCTTGATACAAGCAGAAGATTTGGAAGTTTTCATTGCTGGCTCACTGAATACGTGCAACTAAAAAAAACTAAGCAGGCGCCACACTGACAACTCAGAAAAGATAGTGCTCGCTAGATCTTAAGTGATTTGCATTCGGTTGGAGGGCAGCTATTTCCTGTAAGTTGAAAAAAAAAACACCTACAGGAAACTCTTTATCCGGCACCGACATGGTGCCGGTTTATCAAAAGTCCGGATTATAGAGAGGTATAGTAAAAGGTACGAGAGCCCCATACACAGCAACATATCCAGGCTTCCCTGTTGCTTAGCAACAGGTGCAGGAACTCCGGCCACAAGATCCAGGAACTGCCACTAATATGAAGTAAAACTTACCTGAACCTACTCCTGAATTTTGCCGGTTAACAGATTTCCGGTTATTTAGGTGCTGGTAAATCGAGAGTTTCCTGTACCAGCTTGTACAAATCCTGATCAAACGTGACAAACTACACATCATCTTCCGATTAGGCACTTTGCAGTCTTCCGGACTCAATATCGAGTTCAACAATTTCAGATCATAACCTCGGCCCCTATTATATTTTCATATATTTTTTATCCACACTTTTGGTTTGTGCCTTTTCCTTTTTTCTCTCTCCCACATGGCAACTGTCTCTCATTCTGCCAGCACATTTCACACCTAATCTAGAGCCATCCTTTGTCTCTTTACTAGTCCTATTACCATCTCGTCTCGTCTTGAATACCTCTTAATGTCTCTTCACTTCCCTTTTGTTGTTTCATCCCCTCCCCCATTTCCCAGCCCCCAAACTGGCCTTTTAATCTGTTTCATTTCCTGCCTTTTTTCTCAGTCCTGACGAAGGGTTTCGACCTGAAACGTTGACTCTATTTCTCTCTCCACGGGTGTTGCCTGGCCTGCTGAGTTTTTCCAGCGTTTTCTGCTGTTATTTTGACAAACTACTTATGGGCTTGGAAACTGGGACGAGGCCTTGAGAGATTAATTTTTTTTAAAAAGGGGTAAAACCAAATGCCAGCCACAAGCACATTCTCTTGGCTGACCATCTATTCCAGGATCACTGGAGTGCATTGCCCAAAAAAAAGCCATAGGAGTGATTACATAAGAAATAGGAGTCGGCCATTCGGCCCCTCGAGCCTGCTCCGCCATTCAATAAGATCATGGCTGATCTGATCTTGGCCTCAACTCCACTTCCCCGCCTGCTCCCCATAACCCTCGACTCCCTTATCGTTCAAAAATCTGTCGCTCTCCACCTTAAATATATTCAATGACCCAGCCTCCACAGCTCTCTGGAGAAGAGGATTCCAAAGATTCACGACCCTCAGAAGAAATTCCTCCTCATCTCCGTTTTAATTGAGTGCCCCCTTATTCGGAAACTGTGCCCCCTCGTTCTAGATTTCCCCACGAGGGGAAACATCCTCTCAGCATCTACCTTGTCGAGCCCCCTCAGCACCTTGTATGTTTCAATTAACTACACAGTTAAATGGAAAGCAGCATTTGCAGTTTACCTTCATGGACTTGTACAGCCTCTCGGCAAAGTAGGCAGGCTGGTTCTTCATGTTCTTAACTGGAAGAGAGGATCAGAAACCATTACTCAGGAGGAGTACACACGTCGCAAAGGGAAGATAAGGAAGTTAGCAGAGAACTCACCAATTGCCAATAAAGCATTTTCCAGACTGCCAGACATCTCTCCCTTAATGCTGGACTCAATGTCTTTTTTAGCAACCTTCTTGTACTCTTCAAATACTGTTCAGAAAAAAACACATTGGCAGTGAGCTCGAGCGAATGGAAATGTCAGTGTCCGTTATTAAAGCTCGACACCATCCAGGACAAAGCAGCCCGCTTGATTGGCACCCCATCCACCACCTTAAACATTCACTCCCTCCACCACCGGCGTACCGTGGCTGCAGTGTGTACCATCTACAAGATGCACTGCAGCAACTCGCCAAGGCTTCTTCGGCAGCATCTCCCAAACCCGCGATCTCTTCCACCTAGAAGGACAAGGGCAGCAGGCGCATGGGAACACCACCACCTCCAAGTTCCCTTCCAAGTCACAAACCATCCTGACTTAGGAATATATCGCCGATCCTTCATCGTCGCCGAGTCAAAATCCTGGAACTCCCTCCCTAACAGCACTGGGAGCACCTTCACCACACGGACTGCAGCGGTTCAAGGTAGCGGCTCACCACCAACTTCTCAAGGGCAATTAGGGATGGGCAATAAATGCTGGCCTTGCCAGCGACGCCCACATCCCATAACCGAATTTAAAAAATCATACAGCACAGAAGGAGGCCATTCGGCTTCTCCGACTCCGACTCTTCTCTTCCCTTCCTTGGCTTCTCTGTCTCCATTTCTGGTGATCGGCTTTCGACAAACATCCACTACAAGCCACCGACTCCCACAGCTACCTGGACTACACTTCCTCCCACCCCGCTTCCTGTAAGGACTCTATCCCATTCTCCCAGTTTCTCCGTCTCCGCTGCGTCTGTTCAGACGATGCCACCTTCCATACTAGTGCTTCCGACATGTCTTCCTTTTTCCTCAACCGAGGATTCCCCTCTACTGTGGTTGACACGGCCCTTGACCGTGTCTGTTCCATTTCCCGCACTTCTGCTCTCACCCCTTCCCCTCCCTCCCAGAGCCGCGATAGGGTTCCCCTTGTCCTCACCTTTCACCCCACCAGTCTCCACATTCAACGGATCATCCTCCGCCATTTCCGCCACCTCCAACGTGATCCCACCACCAAACGCATCTTCCCCTCACCTCCCGTTTCAGCATTCCGAAGGGACCGCTCCCTCCGCGACACCCTGGTCCACTCCTCAATCACCCCCAACACCACTTCCCCGTCGCCTGGCACCTTCCCGTGCAAGTGCAGGAGATGCAACACCTGCCCTTTTACCTCCTCCTTTCCCACTGTCCAAGGCCCCAAACACCCCTTCCAGGTGAAACAGCGATTTACTTGTACTTCTTGCAATTTAATATACTGTATTCGCTGCTCACGATGCAGTCTCCTCTACATTGGGGAGACCAAACGCAGATTGGGCGACCGCTTTGCGGAACACCTCCGTTCAGTCCGGAAGGGTGACCCTGAGCTTCCGGTCGCCTGTCACTTTAATTCACCGCTTCACTCCCACTCTGATCTCTCTGTCCTCGGCCTATTACATTGTTCCAATGAAGCTCAACGTAAGCTCGAGGAACAGCACCTCATCTTTCGATTGGGCACTTTACAGCCTTCTGGACTCAACATTGAGTTCAACAATTTCAAACTATAACCTCTGCCCCCATTTTTCATGCTGTATGATGTTGCCATTCCCATTTGCAACATTTTATCTTTCCTGCCTCTTACCAAAGTACAGAATGATCCTTCAATTCCTTCCCCCCCCCCACCCCCCCTGTCTCTGCATCTGCTTAATATCGGTTACATCTCTAGCCTTCTCCAGTTCTGATGAAGGGTCCCAGACCTGAAACGTTAACTCTGTTTCTCTCTCCACCGATGCTGCCTGGCCTGCTGAGTTTTTCCAGGGTTTTCTGTTATTACAGATGCAGGGAGCCAGCTTACAAGGCGCCCGTCTCCTGGGATCTCGACTCAGCCAGCACCAGTTGAAAGCTCAAGAGCAAATCCCATTTTACATTGGGCCGGATTTTCCAACCCCCCCACGAGTGTGTGTATATGAGGTGAGCGCGCGCCTGTAGGGACCTCGCAAGTGCCGGTTTCAGGCGTGCAAACGCATGCGCTGAAAACCCAGCACTCGCGATTTGTGAAGAATTCTCTTGGCAGATCATCCGCCTGGCCGGGGAGAAGGGCCTCTGCGGGTGGAGAGTCGCGCTTTTTGCACAACTTACGCCCGCTGAAAGGCCATAGAATTCTTACGCCTGCTTTTACCAGCTAGAGTGTTGAAAAATAGAAAAATTAAATTTGATAACTCATTTATAAATTCAAAATACTCTTCAAAAAAAGTTTATTTTTAGCCCTGTAAAAAACATTGTTTTTTCTCCAAAAAAATTAAATTAAAACTTTTTAATTAAATGGAATTTTAATTGTCATGTTTTATTTAATGTTTGTGTGTTTTTAAATGTGATCCCCATTCATACTTTTGACGATTCTGTCCATACGGAATAGTCAGAAGTACGATGGGGAATTCCCTTCTTCGATTGGTTCCCCATGGCCCACGCGATTCCAGGGGTGCCTGCGAACCGCCTGCGCCCCAGGATACCTGGGCCTCTACGCATTTCCAACAAGAGAGGCCCAGGATCACAAGCCTCGGGATCTACGGAGCCAGCAGGTAGGTTTGTAGATTTGATAGCAAAATACTGCAGATGCTTGAAATCCAAAATAACAGAAAATGCTGGAAAACTCAGCAGGTCAGGCAACATCCGTGGAGAGAAATTTGAGTTGACGTTTTGAAGAAGGGTTTTGACCCGAAACGTCAACTCAAATTTCTCTCCACGGATGTTGCCTGACCTGCTGAGTTTTTCCAGCATTTTCTGTAAGTTTGTAGATTTGTCTCCCCCCGCCCCCCCCCCCCCCCCCCCCCCCGCCGATTGGAGGCACCCGCCCACAGAAAGCCTCTGATCGGAAATTCAAGGCCAATAATCCATCGCGCGCCAGCGAGCGCAGGCCCAGGTCAAGGGCTCGCTACATCAAAGATACGGTCGGTTTGCGCGGAGTTAGCAGTACAGCAAGCAGGGCCGCTGCAAACCCCGCCTCCACAGCTCAAGGTTTGGGAGAGAGAAGGGGGGCGGAAATTGAAGTGAAATAAAATCAGCTGTGGCTCCTGCTCCTGACCGCTTTCCATGGACTCCCTTTGGGAAGTGCTCACATGAATGTTGGGCGAGGACAAATAGCTTACCGACTCTCGGTGTGGGCTTGTATTTAAAGATTACAGAATCTTGTAGAGCAGGAGGCAGCATTCGGCCCATCGCACCTGTGAGAAAGGGCTATCCTCGAAGTCTCATTCCCCGTACCCTTTTTAAACATTTGTCTTTCAATTATTTACCTACTTCCTTTCTAAAAGCCATTATGGATTCTGCTTAGGCCATTGTTTCAGGCACTTCATGTTGTAATAACTCTTCAAGTTCAAAAAAAAAAAATCTATCCTCTCCCTTAGTTCTTTTTAGGGGGAAGTTGGATAAGCACATGAGGGAGAAAGGAATAGAAGGATATGCTGATGGGGTGAGATGAAGAGGGTGGGGTGGGGGGGGGGGGGGGGGGTGGGGGGAGGGAGGCTGGTGGGAGCAGAAACACCGGCACGGACATGTGGGGCCGAATGGCCTGTTTGTGCTAGAAATGCCATGCAATTAAAAAAAAAAATTCGTTCATGGAATGTGGACATCGCCGGCATTTATTGCCCATCCCTAATTGCCCTGGAGAAGGTGGTGGTGAGCCGCCGCCTTGAACACAACTGAGTGTCTCGCTCGGTCACTTCAGAGGACGGTTCACAGTCAACCGCATCGCTGCGGGTCTGGAGTCACATATCGGCCAGACCGGGTAAGGACGGCAGATTTCCTTCCCTAAAAAAGGACATTAGTGAACCAAATGGGTTTTACGACAATCCGGTAAGTTTCACGGTTACCATTACTGATACTGGCTTTTTATTCCAGTTTTAACTAATTGAATTTAAATTCCCCAGCTGCCGTGGTGGGATTTGAACTCACGTCTCCTGATCATTAGTCCGGGCCTCTGGATTACTAGCCCAGTGACATAACCACTGTGCTACCGTTCCGGGAAGGATGAGCCATACCCTGGTGTCAACAGCTGCTCACTGATTGGAAATTAAAGGCGAGAAACGGAAGGAGGTTTCCACTTCCACAAGGAGAACACGGTGCAGAGAATTTTCCTCTTCCTTTTACCTACAACCACCCCCCATCTACGATTTCAGGAAGAATTATTCAGTATCTTCCGGTCTTGTTTCGGGGCCTTCAGCAGAAGGGGAGGGGAAAGTAACTTGCACAACGAGATTAGAGTGCCTGTGCAGAGAGAGAAACTGAACAGGTGCACAGCGAAAGATCTCAAATCAACATTACCAGCTGCCGAGACCTACCTCGTGCATGTGCGGATTAGAGCATCAGCTCTCACCAGTTTAAATCATTGCTCCATTGGGCAATGAGGACCATGCACTCCCATGGAATAGTATCAATTCACTTAGTTACTTTGAAATGTACTATGAAGGAGACTCCCTTCCATCCCCAGGCACTACCTGTGCATTTTATTTTATTTATTTATTTATTTATTTTTTTAAATATAAAACACAATTACACATCATTATGTTAAAAATAATTTGCAGGCCAGACTCTGGCTGCCTTGAGGCATCAGATGCAGAGTAAGCAGAGGTAAATGATCTGAAGTTGGCAGATTGCCTTGCTTCGTACCATCTTGTATCGAACCCTGCCTGCTCTCTGCTTCCTTCAGAATTCCACCTGGATTTGGCATTCCCTCCCCCGCCAATCATCTGGGCCAGAGAGAAGCACAGAGTGCAGTAAAAGGTTTATATTGGAAATGGGGAGGGAGGGGGGGGCACTATCCAAAGTTTTAGATTTCCAATCAACTTCAATAAAAACCCAGAGAGAACATTTCCACTTGGAAAGCGAGCACTCTGGGCGGTGAGGCAGACGGCTTTCCAAGGGGCTCTGTGGATCATTTCTTCATCCCTAACAAAAAAGGGTAATGCAACTGTGCTGGCGACTTCTGAGAACAGGAAGGAAGGAAGACGAGAGTCAAGGCAACGGAGTGAACATTAAAAGCTGCACTGGCTGGAAGAAAACAATGTGCCTGGACAGAACCAATTGGAACTCATTTCAATTGAAGGCAGAGAGGCCGGTCTGGACTCCGAGATGTCTTTTCAATTGACAATAAAATGGCACCAAGCAAAGAAACAACTCACATTTCTACAGCACGTTTCACAACCTCAATGTCCCAAAGCGCTTTACAGCCAATGAAGTACTTTTGAATGTTGGAACGTAGGAAACGCAGCAGCCAATTGGCGGACAGCCAACTTCCACAAACAGCATTAAGATAGTGACCAGATCTTCCGTTTTCAGTAATGTTGATTGAGGGATAAATATTGGCCCAGGACACAGGAGAACTCGCCTGCTACACTTCAAAATAGTGACTTTGGCATCCACCCGAGTGGGCAGATAGGGCCTCGGTTTAACAGCTCATTCGAAAGACGTCACCTCCGACAGTGCAGCGCTCCCTCAGTACTGCCCCTCCAACAGTGCGGCGTTCCCTCAGTACTGCCCCTCCGTGCGGCGCTCCCTCAGTACTGACCCGCCGACAGTGCGGCACTCCCTCAGTCCTGCCCCTCCGACAGTGTGGCTCTCCCTCAGCACTGCACTGTGAGTGTCAGCCTGGATTATATGCACAAGTCTCTGGAGTGGGACTTGAACCCTCAACCTTCTGACTCGGGCAAGTCAGTCATTCAAGACTGGAGAGTTAGATAAACAATTTTTTAAAAGTTTAGCAAAATGTTGTTGACAAAACACCCAAACACATCTTGGGGCAGAATGGAAACGGTTTGCCACCTGGCAGAATTCAATGCTTGAACCAGCAAAAGCCTCACCTCTTCGCAAATGGGTCCGGTTCCTGATACAGAGGATGCTCAGGAATGCAACTTCATCCGTCCCCCATTGCTTCTCGCCAGCCTCGTACAGCGCCTGGTTTAGAACAAAACAAAAGGAAGACAGAACAAGATGTAGTGAGAGACTTTTGGGAATCGACATTCCTGCAGGCAAGTCACCCACACCCCCATGGAAGACGGCGACAGAATCTCGTCACGAAAGCCAGCGTGGAGAAGTCGGGAAGCAATGGAGTTAAGCACACATTTGTGAAACTGGCTTCACACATGGACATCACACCAAAGGCCCCTTTATTCAGAAAGCTGAATAGATCACAACGTGGCTAAGCTGTGACCTCAGCCTGTAGTAGGAGAATTTAAAAAAAAACTTTCTAATGCCAGAACGGATTTAATGAAAGTCCATTGAAGTTTCTATGATGTGAGAAGCATGTCTAAATTGACAAAGAATGAAGCACTGCCTTCGATCATGTTGTGGTCTCTCACAAGTGGGGAAAAGACCAGCACCCATGTATTGGGTGGGCACCTGCGGGCAGGCCCCTTTGGATGTCAAAACTCTCAGCTGCAGACATTGCCAGTGTTGCCAACACCTGCAAATCCATCAATGATTTATTGTTTTTGTATTATTCTTTCAATGCCGGGGTTTTTTTTTTTTTTTTGGAGGGGGTGGGGGTGGGAAACAGAGTAAGCAATGAACGGTGTGCAGTGAATTAGAGCAAAATAAAAATAAAAAAGACATTAAAATGAACTTGTGCTGCCAACACGCCCAAGGCTGCTTTGAGCTTAATGCAAGGCCACAGGACAGCACATTCTGTGCTGAACCAGAACTAGGAGGAGTCTTTGGAAAGCGACATGAAGGTTGTGAAGAGAAACATCAAAATACATTTTCATGCCGTGCAATATTAAAGGCAAACATTGCCAGGGCAAGAGACTCAAGGTGTTCGGCGCCTTCCCGGATGCTTCTCTTCCACTTTGTGCAGTCTTGGGCCAGGGATTCCCAGGTGTTGGTGGGGATGCTACACTTTTTCCAAGGAGGCTTTGAGGGTGTCCTTGAAGCGTTTCCTCTGCCCACCTGGGGCTCTCTTGCCGTGTCAGAGCTCAGAGTACAGCGCCTGTTTTGGGAGTCTCGTATCGGGCATGCGGACAATGTGACCCGTCCATCGGAGCTGATCGAGCGTGGTCAAAGCTTCGATGCTGGGGATACAGTCACGCTGGATGACAGGCTGCCAGCAGATTGCAAAGAGGCATAGCTGGAACAATTTAATTTCACATTGTTTTGGGGCTGGGCTGAGAGCTGCATCAGTTTTTTGTTGTGATCAGAAAACTCCAAAGAGGGGATTTGTGGGGGGAGGAAGATCAGTCAAAAAGGTGAACATTGCAGTCCTCCATCGTCACACGATGTTGCTACAAGGTCTAATTTTCAGTGACTCTCGGCAGTTTTTTCTCCACTGGATATATCCTGACCTAACGAAAAAGGTGCACCGTGTTGTGTGCGTGTGTTCGCAGACTGAAGAAAGGATGCAGTTTGCCCATTTATTCCTCCTTACACAACCTCTACCAGGTTACACAGAACAAGAGCGATGGAAAGATTGGCAGCACTAATTCATGCGATGAAACCAGGGCCAGAAAAGGAACCTGCTAATCCTGCAGTCATACCACACACCTCCCCCCGCCCCCGATGCCCAGCCTCATCAATTTTACACAGTCTCGATTGATCTCCTGACTCTTGCCTGGTTGCTAAATATACATTGAACAGCTGTTTCCAGCAGCCCAGGGAGCAGAGGAGTGTGAACAGCTCATACAGTCCATACACTGACTGAACGTGGAGCCAGGAAGGATCACATCAAGTGACCGGAGTAACAGAAAGGAGGGCGACATGGGGGGGGGGGGGGGGGCAGGCTAAAATGTCCCATCTTTACTGGAAGAAACTTAACTCTACACTCAGCTACTTTTGCTAAAAGTTGCAAAACTAGGAGGGAGAGATGGAAACAGCGAGAGAAAGATATTTCGATAGCAAAATACTGCAGATGTTGGAAATCCGAAATAACAACAGAAAATGCTGGAACAACTCAGCAGGTCAGGCAACATCTGTGGACAGAAATTTGAGTTGACCCTTCTTCAAAACTGGAAAGAAAAGATAGATCGGAGGCAGGGCTGCGATCGGACAAAAGAATAAAAGAAACAAAAGAAGTAAAAAAGCGACAATAAAAGGTGTTAGAAGCTAGACGAGATGGTAATAGGCTTAGACGAGATGGTAATAGGCTGAGATTGGGTGTAAAGTGTACTGGCAGGGCAAGGGATAGCTGCCAGGTGTGAGAGCGAAACAAAAGGAAAGATATTTCTATTGGCTTCATAAAAACAAGGGTCAAAGTAATGAGTTAAGGGGATCTGGTCTGAGCACAACTGAGAGCTTCTGCCTTATGAACATTGTGCCGCTTAATAGAATAAATAAATAGCAGGAAATTGCATCATTTTACACGCAGATCTCTGAAAATCTAAAGGCGAGTCCTGGATACAACAACTTAAACATTTATAGAACGCGTTTAATGTAGTAAAACATCTCAAGGCGCTCACCAAGAGGGAGATCAGTTAAAGACACCGAGCCACAGGAGGAGATATCAGGACAGGTGGCCAAAAGCTTGATCAAAGAGGTAAGTTTTAAGGAACATCAAAAAAGGAGAGAGAGAGAGAGAGAGAGGTTTAGAAAGGGAATTCCAGAGCTTAGGGCCTATTTTCATTCCAATGGACTAAATTCCTCCTTAACTTCTGCTTTGAGAGGAGCAATGCCGCTACCAACCTGTGCATCCTTCTTGGCTTGTTCCTCATCTACATGATTTCCTTCATCTCTATTTCCCTGAAAATAAGCAAACATTATATATTTTGAGTGCACAAGGTCAGTAAAATGGGGAAGGACCCAAAAGAGGCATTGGATCATTTCCTTCTCTCTGTTCACACTTAACTTGGTGACTAAAGCAGCCAACCCTACTGGCCCTGACCACACGCTAACCCCAGCTCAGCCTGCTGTGCGGGTTTGCAATGAGCTAAAGCCGGTGAGAGACCAGCTCGTTGCTCTGCACTTACTCATGTGGAACTGCACGTAACAGCTGCAGTGGTGATGGTCGGGTCAAGCAAGAGGAAGCCACGGTCACACCGCAGAGGGCTCTGGTCAGACTGTGCCTGCAGTACCGAGTCCAGTTCCGGGGGCCGAGAAACAAGGGAGATACTTGAGCACTTGAGGCACCTCAAGTCTTAGTAGTAGTTTGAGTTATGAGGACATACTGGAGAAGCTTAAGCTGGATTGGCCACCTTAAACATCCACTCCCTCCACCACTGGCACACCGTGGCTGCAGTGTGTACCATCTACAAGATGCACTGCAGCAACTCACCAAGGCCTCTTCGGCAGCACCTCCCAAACCCGCGACCTCTTCCACCTAGAAGGACAAGGGCAGCAGGCGCATGGGAACACCACCACCTCCAGCCTGACTTGGAAATATATCAGCCGATCCTTCATCGTCGCTGGGTCAAAATCCTAGAACTCCCTCCCTAACGGCACTGTGGGAGCACCTTCACCACACGGACCGCAGCGGTTGAAGGCGGCTCACCACCACCTTCTCAAGGGCAATTAGGGATGGGCAATAAATACCTTGCCAGGGACGCCCACATCCCAGGAACGAATGAAAAGTCACCATATTGTAATACTGTACAGGGTGTAAAACCAGCCTTCCACCCAATCTTGTAGGTATCCCGCCCAGCGATTAAGGTTAAAATTGCCTCAGAGAAGTCAAAGAGATGATCTGATATATAGGATTGCATAGGATATGGAAACAGTAAATCTGGAAAACTCAGTAGATTGCAGGAGTAGGGCGAAGGGAGTCAATTCCAAACTAGTTAAAAAAAGGACACTTTTGGACCTACTTCAAAGATTGCATTCCCAGCGCAGAGCAGATGACAAACCCTGGGATCATTTGAAGAAAGACTTGGGGGGAGAAATTCAGTATGGCCCCATTTGGGGCGCAATTATCGACCAGGCGCAAAGATTAGCGCCTGGCGCTAATTATCGCCTCCGACTGCAAACTTGGCTTTTATCGCCCCTGGAGGTGATTGGAGCGCTAAATCAGGCGCTACACACCTGTCTTAAGGCACAAAGGCCGAGGAGTGAGGTGCTACCTCAGAGCACTGGCGAAGCTCATGTGATGTCAGTCAGCAACGGAACACAGACACACTGGCGCCGGCCAGTTCTTAAAGGGGAGTTCTAATGAATGGTCATCGACCTGAAACGTTAACTCTGTTTCTCTCTTCACAGATGCTGCTTGACCTGCTGAGTTTCTCCAGCATTTTCTGTTTTTATCTTAAAGGGGAGGGTTTATCTTGGTCTCCATCTACATCCTGTTCATTGCAGCCTTGAATCTCGGCCTGGAGAGACCTGTACATCAAATCTGCTGGAAAGAACAATGGAGAGACCCAGGGTAAGAGCTCAGAGTGCAGCCCCCACAGTCTCTTCTAAATAGATACAAGGGCAAATCAAAATGAACCTGCAAAGTGCTGCTCAGTACCCACAACTCCTTCACACAGCGTTGAATCTCTCCAGAAGTCTCTCTCTCTCTCTCTCTCTCTCTCCGAATGCGTGGTGCAAAAATGTCACCGACAAAAAAAGGCAGGAAGCGGTCGCCTTTAAATAGCGTTCCCCCAGTCCCTCTCTGACTGCAAAACGCTCCCCTCGACCTGTCGTTGCTAGCGGCAGGCGGTAAGGCAGGGGGCGCCACTCAATATCCGGTCCGGGGCGCTGCGCACTCGACTGACGTCACGATCTGCCGGCGCAGGAGATCGTGGCGGTAGTGTTTAGCGCCGCCGCAAAATGTCTAGTTAATTTTGTGTGTGAGGCGCAGATATCGCCGCGCCCGGGCACTAGTTGGTTTGCGCCCTAAGGCGCTAATGGGCGGCGCTACCAACTGAATCTTTTCCCCCTTGGAATCTGCAGTGGAGGGGGGGGGGGGGGGGGCAACTAAGGTGGGCCAAATGGCAACTCTCATCCATACCTTGGTGATTCAATCTCTCAAATCAATCAATGTTCCCTCCAAGTTGCGCAATGATCTACAAGATCCCGCGCTGGACGCTCACAAGCTTTTCCATTGGATGTACCGCACCCGAGCAGAAATTTAAAAGGGACCGCGCATCGACAAGCAGGCCGCGCACAAAGCGCAGCTCAGGAGGGAACATTGCTCTCCATGTCAAAGTAAAGAGTCAATCATGGAGTAGACTGGTTTAAATTCTATTGAAAACGCCAGTTTGTTTGCCACGTCGATGTTGACACTGGATTTCCTGAATGTTGATTCCGAGCGGATAGCAAGAATAGGAAGTTCCCATGTTCCAGCAGGGATCCCTGCTGGCAGAGGTCGCAGGTCGGAGACAAGACCAAGGTCGCGGCCCCGACTGTCCGATCCCCATGTGCCTGGCGCCCCGACGGGAGTGCGGGATAGGCCCCGCCGCCTGTTCCTTACCGTGGACAGGGACACCAGCACTCTCTGGAACATATGGGACGTGTCGCTGGAGAGGTCATCCTCAAGACTGTTGCCAAACTCTGAAAAAGGAAAAAAGAAAGTTTCTGATTATGGGCTAAGCAGAGGGAATGTAGAAAGGCACAACATTGCAGTTCCCCTCGTCAGAAATAGCCACATCGGACAAGCATGGCCATGTGGAGACAGAAGCAACACGCCAACACCTCCATTTTAAAATCCTTACCCTGGTGTTCAAATCCTTCCATGGCCTCACACCCTCCTTTACTCTGCAACCTCCGCCAGCCCTCAGAGACCTCGGCATTCCTCTAACTCTAGCCTCTTGTCCTTCCCCTAGCATTGGCGACCGTGTCTTCAGCCGCCCGGGCCCTAATCCTCAGTCTTCTAATTCTTTGACCAAAGCTTTTGGTCACCTGCCCCAGCATCAGTCCTTTGGCTCGGTGTCAATTTGTGGGATTACACCCCGTGAAGCGCCTTGCGACATTTTACTAGGTTAAAAGGCACCGAGTAAATGCAAGTTGTTGGATGATAAATCAGAATTGCCCAAACTCCATCGCAGAAAGTCCGCGCAAGTTACAGCTCACTCAGCCAACTGTATGGTTTGGAGGGGGGGGGAAAGGAGTTAATGCTGCCCATCAGGAGCACTTCGACAATTGGGAAAAAAAGAAAAAATAGTACCTTTCTTGTAAGTGGCAACAATCTGCTGGATTTCTCGATTATTCCGCGAAGCCAAAATTTCAATTAAACAACCTTCATCAGTACCGGCACCCTGTGGGCAAACATAGTTAGTCACACCTTCCTTTTAGATTTCATAGCAACACATCACATTTATGATGGATTAACTGTTACCCTGCAGATTAAAAAAAACTCCTGACAGCACAGCAACTAGATCAAGAGAGTGAATTAAAATTACTTAATGCAGCCAATTAAAGCTTCTCCATCCCACAAAATGTGTGTGGCTGGTTAAAACAAAGCGCTTAATTTTTGACAAAAGTGTTCCGTTAAATTGGCACGTCCAACAGGCTGAAAATTGTTAGCGAGATAGTGTCTTGTGTTAAAGCCCGTCGTACAAGGAATCACTTTGGAGAGTACAGTGACCGCTATTGAGGCAAAGGCGGCAGCCATTTCATACCAGCAACATCCAGACAGCAACAAGCAATGACGTGAAGGACAGGCTAATCAATTTCTCTCTTGTAGTGACGACATTGGTCAAGGAGAGAAATGTTGGCCAGAACTGGATTCAGAAAAAAAAAACACCCCAAAGAGTTGTTGAGGTGGTGGATCTCACTTCCAGGGTTTGTGGTCAAGCTAGAAACTGGTGTAATCTAATTTTGAATATTGACATTAGAAAAAACAGCGGATAAAGGGAAAACAATAGGATGAAGGGACATGATAACAGGGCGGGTAAATGTGATTTGGTCTTTTTCCCTGACGAGGGGGGTAAAGGCTGACACAGACTTGTAGGGCCAAGTGGCCTGTTCCCGTGTTGTAACTCTCATGTGTCCTATCTCGAAATAGCCTGTTCCTATGAAGATGGGTGAACTGATTACATGCAACATGTCACAAGAGTCCACAAATGACTAATCATGATGGGTCATTCTTCAAACCACACCACAAGATATTGAAAGTTCCCCAACAGGCAGAAAGTACCCTCAGTTTAACATCTGATCCCAGATGATGCTTGCTCAATGGTATAGTTGGGCCCTTTGGAGATTACGAAAAGTGAAAAACAAATTTGCGTCTTTCAAGAGTTACATTTTTTCCTTTCTATAAACCGCTTTTTAATCTTCAAATATTGATTTGACTGTGTTTGAATATTTCGTTGAACTAAAGTTCAATGTGCCTTGTGTCATTTGCATGCCAGCAATGCTTAACCAGCGACGCTCGTACCTAGCTTCGAGCTGGAGGGAGACGGGCACCAAAGTGGAGATGTTGGTCATGTGTAAACAGTGACTTGGGGAAAAATCAATCTGGTGTGTGTGTTTTTTTTTAAAAAAAAGCCTTGAAACACAAGGTCTTTTCAGCAAACACAATGAACGTAGGGACTAGAAGATACAAGTACCAATTTCACAAGCTTTGAATGAGATCACAAAGAACCTAGTCTCCCTGCAGATTGGTCACCGTGTGAAGCAAACTCCCACAGAAGGGAATTGATTCAGGGTCAACTGGCACCTTCAATAAGGTAGCTGGATCGATCAACTTTTGAGAAGGACGATTAAGCGTGCAAGAGAGAGAGAGATTAATATTACTTGCTTATTTTTTTTCCAGGGGAGGTTGGGGGGAAGGAACAATGCTCCTTTAGTTAGGATCAAGAGTTGGGAGCGATTGCGGGGGTTAGCGGGTAGTCCATTAAAACAGTCATATACAGATTCTGGATGGAGTTGGTTTCATCGGCTGAATAGCTGAAGTCCCTTCAGACTCCACATTCTTATTCTTGAAAGACTAAGTGGAATTAATATCAAAAATCACCAATTACAAAATGAATAATCAAAGCCATTGTTCTGTACATGAGAAGTGCATCCAGGAGAATCACAGGTGACTCAACAACAGCACTTAGTCAAGATTCTCTTCCATTGGAACACTAGCCATTGGTAGCACTCTCGCCTCCGAGTCAGAAGGTTGTGGGTTCAAGTCCCACTCCAGAGACTGGAGCACAGAAATTCAGGCTGACACTCCCAGTGCAGTACTGAGGGAGCGCTGCACTGTCGGAGGGGCCATCTTTCGGATGAGACTTTAAACTGAGGCCCCCTTCTGCTCTCAGGTGGGCATACAAGATTCCCTGGCACTGTTTCGAAGAAGAGCAGGGGAGTTATCCCCGGTGACCTGGGGCCAATATTTATCCCTCAACCAACATTACGAAAATAGACCATCAGGTCATTTATCACATCGCTGTTTGTGGGAGCTTGCTGTGCGCAATTTGGCTGCCGTGTTTCCTACATCACAACAGTGACGACACTGTCTTGGGTGTTAAACACTTTGGAACGTCCGGAGGTCGTGAAATGCAAGTCTTGCATTTAATTCCGCAGAACCTCAAATGTGTTTTTTTTTTTAAAAAGACGTTTAGGGTTACAATCAATGCAAAGAACACTACAGTGTCCCCACTGGATCTCGACAATTGCCCTTCACTTCTCAGCATGTTGAAATAGACGCAAGAAAAAAAAAACGCGTTTATACCAAGTCTTTCATAACTTCAGGACACCCCAAAGCCCTTCAGCACCAAAGGATGACTTTTAAAGTGTCGTCATGATGATGCAAGGAAATGCAGCAGCCAATATGCGCACAGCAAGGTGACAAATAATCAGATAATCTGCTTTACTGATGGTGGTTGAGGGATAAATGTTGGCCAAGACACGGAGGTCCCCTGCTCTTCTTCGAAATAGAAGAATGAGAGGTGATCTCATTGAAACTTATAAAATTCTAACAGGACTAGACAGACTCGATGCAGGAAGGATGTTCCCGATGGCCGGGGAGTCCAGAACCAGGGGTCACAGTCTAAGGATAAGGGGTAGGCCATTTAGGACAGAGATGAGGAGGAATTTCTTCACCCAGAGAGTGGTGAACCTGTGGAATTCTCTACCACAGAAGGCAGTAGAGGCCAATTCATTAAATATATTCAAGAAGGAGCGAGATATATTTCTTAAGGCTAAAGGGATCAAGGGATATGGGGAGAAAGCAGGGACAGGGTACTGAATTTGGATGATCAGCCATGATCTCATTAAATGGCAGAGCAGGCTCGAGGGGCCAAATGCCCAACTTCTGCTCCTATCTTCTATGTTTCTATGTATCTATAGTGCCATAGGATCTTTTACATCCACCTGAGAGAGAGCGGACGGGGCCTCGGTTGAACGTCTCATCCGAAAGACGGCACCTCAGAATGCCGTGCTCCCTCCGTACCACCCCTCCGTCAGTGCGGCGCTCCCTCAGTACTGCTCCTCCGACAGTGCGGCGCTCCCTCAGTACTGCTCCTCCGACAGTGCGGCGCTCCCTCAGTACTGCTCCTCCGACAGTGCGGCCGGCGCTCCCTCAGTACTGCCCCTCCGACAGTGCGGCACTCCCTCAGTACTGCCCCTCCGACAGTGCGGCGCTCCCTCAGTACTGCTCCTCCGACAGTGCGGCGCTCCCTCAATGTTGCACTGGAGTGTCAGCCTGGATTAGGTGCTCAAGTCTGTGGAGTGGAGTGAACCCACAACCTCCTGACTGTGAGGCGTACATGCCAAGGCTTAAAAATGGCTAATTCTCGGTGGGTAACTGCACCACCCGTTGCGGCACAGGGTCAAATAGGTCATAACAGAAAATGCTGGAAACACTCAGCAGGCCGGGCAGCATCCGTGGAGAGAGAAACAGAGTTAACGTTTCAGGTCTGTGACCCTTTGTCAGAACTGGAAAAAGTTGGAGATGCAACAGGATTTAAGCAGGTGCCGAGGCAGGGAAAAGGGGGGTGGGGGATGAAGGGGAGGAAAGAACAAAAGGGAACAAAGTTGAAGAGACAAACAGAAATCCCGTCAGAGAGAAAAGAGCAGAACTTCAAGGTTGGCATTCCTAGAAGAGAAGTGGCAGTGAACCAAACAGAATCAGCGAGATTCGATCCGTGGTGTGCGCGCAGTTAGTGGATCTCAGCTGGTAAAGCAGGAGCAGTGACAACACAACTAACTGCACAGTGACCCCCAGGGAAGATGGCAGGGTCAGTGTTCCGACTCCTGCAGAGGCTGCAGGTTATGGGAAGACAAGAAAAACTGCCGCAGTCAAGACTACCTGCGCACGCTGGACCAGCGCAGGCAGATCAGCCACTAGAATGCAGCATTAAAAGCCAGTCACCGACTATGGTGTTATACCACGGCATGGCTCCACACCTTCTGGCGACAGAGGGAGAAAAATGAAAGAAGATTGTTATAAATCTCATCATGAAGAAACTACTCATGAAATAACACTGGACGGCCAGCTGGTGGCGCCGTCCAAGGAGTATAAATACTCGGGCGTGGGCCCAGCTTGCCCAGGGACATTTTGTAAGACAGGAACGAGTGAAGTACAACTAGACCTCCATGTTCTGAAACAAGTTGATTAAAGCCTTGCTTTATACTCAAACCAAGTGCGTAGTGAGTTTTATTATGTCAAAGATGAAGGCAGAGATTTATAGAGCGGTCTTTATCCCAAATCTATGTTCTTGCCAACAAGCTCAATAACAATACACAAACACACAATCAATCAATCAACCATGGTTGAGAAAGTAGCGCCGTTTAGAGATTCAACTCCGTAGATTGGAAGTGTCAGGAGCAGGAGCCCCATCGCAAAATACACCGACGTAGCAGATGTGCCGCAGTTTCCAGTCACCAAATTGCCGCAAGAGCTCGGTGACCGAATTGGAATTATTCCAATCACCAAACTGACGGGCTAAAGAGGGATTAAACGTACGGAGAATGTAGAAAGCAGCAAAAAGACCTGGATTGCAGGGAAGCGCGAAATCAAAATGCATTGGGCCGCGTGGAGCGGTGGTCTACCTGTGGAGAACAGAAGTGCCTGGTTTCGACAACAGTTCGAGGATTGGAGCAGCAGTAACTGTTGCACGTGGGCTGGATCAAGAGGACTGCAGTAGCTGTTGCTGAGAACTACATCACACCCAATTATTCACATCAGCGAGGGCATGGCAGAAGTGAATCATGGCCATTTCATATCTCTGTACTATGTGGGATACCATCCAAACATGGCCACTATGGCAAAAGTTGCACCAGTCTCAACTGGTCTCGCCATTGTTCTGCCCCTCACCCTTTCCCCATTCACAACTGGTCTCGTCACTGTTCTGCCCTTACACGAAACTGATCTTCATTTCTGGATCACGAAGCAGTTTCAGTCACGTGAATGTTCTGGTTTTGGTGCTCAGTTAGGTGGTGAAGTCGCCCAGTGTAGAGATATGTAATTACCCAGTTTCATTCCTCCATCATGAATCGTGCAAGAGAAATACCAGACGTCAAGTGAATCCAGGAAGCAGCAGCAGCCTGGTCAGGCTCTGAATGTCCAAATACCTGAACAGTCAAGGGCATCAGAAGTCAAGGACTCTGGTTTGCAAACAGTGATTACCTGCTGTTGTATGCAATGATGATTACTTATTTAAGACCCAGATGGCTGCCTAATGACACAGTGTAAACGGTGTACAAACAGCGGGGAAAAGGGAATCAGAGCAGCAGCCAGAGACAGCCAGGGAAAGCAGCCAACCATCATTGTTAATATTTGAATTTTCTTTTGTGCGAGCACATTTTCTAAATGGGACAAATAATGGAGTGGGGCCAAGTCAGTGTCAAATTATCAGCTTTGCTGGAAGGGAAGTCAACAGATTTGCTCACTGTGCAGGAACAGAAGGAAGGACAGAAGGAAGTGGTGAAAAGAACTCAGTGATGAGGTACAAGAAATCCATTATGTAGGACGACCTTTAGCGAGTGTGGACTCTACAATTTTACATCTTTGCACCTTTCAGATTAATATTTTTTCATATTTCACGGCAATAAATCAACACACGTGGCATTACCTACACTTCATGGTAATAATGCCACCACTTTGTAATTACTGGAACAATTTTGGCTGTTGAAAATTCATTTGACAACAAATAAATTGGTTGGGATGAACTCGCACGGCTTCCGGCTGCCCTGCAACCACAGCACATGGAATATAGATCAAAAAGAAAGTCTTCAACACAGCTCCAAGACCTTCATGCACAATAAATTGCTTCAAGGTGGAGGGACTGTGCTGATGTAGGCAGCCACAGCTGCCGTGTTGCACCCAGCAAGATCCCACAGCCAGCGAGATGAGCGACCCATTTAGCGCAGTTGCTTAAGGGAGGACGGTTTGCGGCTTCAAATGGTTGTCCACCTGAAGCTGGAGGACAGGCAGACAAGACCTCGGTTTAATGCCCCATCTCCTCAGTATTGTGTCGGAGCGTCAACTTAGATTACATGCACCAACAGAATCAGACCTTTCTAACCCACGCTCGATTAATTTCAGCAAGCCGTTAATTATTAAGAATATATTGCGAAGGACCAGGACATAACCTTCATTACTTGGCAGAGTCAACAGATCAGCCTGCCAACATGATACAAACCCAACCGCACTGGTAATAATGCATATATTGTCCAGTCACCCATCCCTCCCTCAACTTGGCTCCCAAGGTGTTCAAATATTTATACAGAGCCAGTGTCCACACCAGTTCACCATGACATGGACACTCGCTCCATATAAATATTTGCACACCTTGGGACTCGGAAGGCAAGTTGAGGGAGGGATGGGCGACTGCAGACAAAGGATGCATTATTGCCAGCGAGGTTGGGTTTGTATGTCAGGCGTGGCTCAGTGAGCAGCACTCTCGCCTCAGAGTCAGAAGGTTCAAGTCCCACTCCAGAGACTTGAGCACAATAATCGAGGCTGACACTCCAGTGCGGTACTGAGGGAGCGCCACACTGCTGGAGATGCCGTCTTTCGGATGAGACGTTAAAACCCGTCTGCTCTCTTGGGTGGATGTAAAAGATCCCAGGGCACTATTTCAAAGAAGAGCAGGAGAGTTCTCAAGACAATTGTAGTGACCCCGAATAAACATCACTAAAACAGATGATCCGGTCATCATCACATTGCTATTTGTGGGAGCTTGCTGTGCGCAAATTGGCTGCCACGTTTCCCACATTACAACACAGTGACTACACTTCAAAAAAAGTACTTCATTGGCTGTGAAGGGCTTTGGGATGTCCGGTGTTCATGAAAGGCGCTGTAGAAATGCAAGTCTTTCTTTTTTCCACGTACCTTGATTGCATTCTTCAGTTCACGTGCATCGTACATCACCGGAGTCATCAGCAATCCAAGAACAACCTTTTCAAAGTTCCCAGATATTTCAGACTTCAAGTCACTAATCAGGTCCTGGATCAATATATGGGGGGGTTGGTGAGAAGTGGAGGAAAAAAATCAAATAGACTGTTATCCGTCAACTGACAACACATTAACCCTGAACCCAACCTTGAAGTGAAACATCTAGTTTCCACATATTTTAATCACATCAGTCTCCTCCATCCCTGGACCAAGGGCGGTGGACCTTTTGGTTTTAAAAATGGAAATTCAACAATGGTCAAATCAGAACCATAAACAACGCTGGGTAGTTTTGTTTTGAGATGTTGGTGTGCTTCAGAATACAAAGAGCACCGTGTGGCTGAATGCAACGCACAGCGACAACATTAAGCTACCTAGGGTCAGATCAGGTCCCCACCGAGTTAATTGCCACACACTCACACACCCTAGAGAGCAGTTTTCAAACTTTCCCATGTCAGTGACTTCCCCTGCAAATATCGTCACACTCCCAGGAGCCTCTTCACTAACTACCCAAAGGAAAACACCGTGCCTTCATTATTATGGGAAATATTTAATTGTGTATGGCAACTGAAACCTGTTGGCACGTCAACAAATACAGAAATCTGATAACCTCATGGACCCCGGAGATTCCCTCACAGACCCCCTGGAGGCCAGGGTCCCCAGTTTGAAAATGTTTCTCATATCGCACGGAGTGATGCTGCTATTTCTGACAGCATGCTTCAGCCTCTCTAACAGAGATTACCCAATTACAGGGCGCTCCTTTCTGAAGGCTCACATTCCCTTGGGCCTGGATTGCACTGGTGTCATGCATCTCAATTTGGAACCAAGAGATTAGTCAGGAAAATAGACGAGTCACTTGGAGGACAGTACACAGAGTTCTGGTCTTCATGTTATATATAAAAAAAGAGGCACTGGAGAAGATGCAAACATGATTTACAAAGTTGATACCAGAACTGAGGTTATATTTAATCAGGAAATATTGAACAGGCTGGGGCTCTTTTCTCCAGAAAGGAGGGGGAAGGCGGAGAGATGACCCGATACAGGGCTTTATTACGAGGGCTTCGGTAGGGAGAGGTTACCACTTGTGAGGGAATCCAAAACTAGGGGCCACAAATATAAGATGGTCACGAATAAATCCAATAGGGAATTCAGGAGAAACTTCTTTACCCAGAGAGCGGTGAGAATGTGGAACTCGCTACCACAGGGAGTGGTCGAGGCGAATAATGTAGATGCATTTAAGGGGAAGCTGGATAAACACATGAGGGAGAAAGGAATAGAAGGATATGCTGATAGGATGAGAGGAAGAAAGGTGGGAGGAGGCTCATGTGGAGCAGGGGCCATTTGAGCCAAATGGCCTGTTTCTTTGCTGTAGACTCAATGTAATAAAATCTGTTTAAGGATCGGTTGGCAGCAGAATTTGAGGAATCATTTAATGGGCTATAACTGGAAGCAATAATGATGGAGCGCAATGACAAAATCAGCTTCCCCTTGCGGTGTGACACTTCGTACTATTCCGCTTCACTCAATTTAAAAGAGGAAGTTAATCCTGTCTGTACCCAATACACATTTGGCTCTTCTAGTTACAGTGTGACCAAGATCTGTTCATTTAAAAAAAGGCAGGAAATTGTTTAAAACAAAAAATACTGTACTTCTTTAAATTGAGACACATCAGTGAAAGGTCAGGACCCACAGGGCACAGGCAGGGTCACGGAGCAGGGCAAGGGACGGTTGTCGGAGAACTTTACAGGGGGAGAGGAAACAGACAGCTGACGAGTTTTGGGGTACTGGGAAAGAAGGAGTTAAGGTTGAGATGGTGCAACGCTTTAAATCAGCTGTTGCTCAGAGCAAGCAAGGTTTGATTTTTTAAGTGGGGGGGGGGGGGGGTAGAGAGAAGAGGGGAAAAAAAAGTTTAATTCCACCACTATTACCCAAATTGTTAGTTTAATTTCCAGATGGCCCTGTTAAGTTATTCACAACAGGCTTCTTAATAGCAGCGATATGTTTATGTTGAAAATTTCAGTCCGGTTTCTTTGGGATTCCCCGATGCCTCAGCCAGTTAAGACAAGATGCAGCCGAGACCAGAACAAACACAGGGTTTGATCTCCAAAGTACACTGCATTAGCTGATCGCCTTGGCACTAGGTTTGGGGGAAGGATGGGTGAAAGGGTTGCGATTCCCAGCCATGACCGCTATCCAGTCGCCTTCGCTGGGAGTGCAGCCGTGCGAACTGGAAGTGGGGGGGGGGGGGGGGGGAAAAAGAGATCTGATCTGGTGTCACCCAGGATTGAACAGTCTGCGGACAATCAACTGGTGAGCTACCAAACAGAGGGAAGAGAGGAAACATAGGAGCAGAAGTCGGCCCTTCGAGCCTGCTCCGCCATTCAATATGATCATGGCTGATCCTCCATCTCAATACCATATTCCTGCTCTCTCCCCATAAAAAAACCAGCAACCTGGATTCATAAGTCTTCAGGAGAGCAAGAGAAAAACAGTTAGAAAAATGCACACACACACACTTCTGTTTCTTAGCCAAAAACAAAAAGCCCACGAGTATCCTGCAATGAACCACAGGAGCAGAATTAATGGCCAGTTGTGTTTAGTTTATCCTTCCTCATCTCTCCTGGAGAGCATGAGAAAGGTCTCAATTAACACCACATGGCTGAGGCAAGTGTATGGATCGAGATAAACTCTCAGTCACTCCCAAGAATTGGAATTCATTCAATCCAGCAAATCAGTTTCTTGGCAACCAGCTATTTCCTCAAGGCACACAGCGGATGAGCATGTTCGAAATTACCAGCCGTTAGTACATGTCGCCGGAACTTCTGAACCCCGCACCCCTGGTCACACATGAAGGGAACTGCAGCAAAAAAACATACCTTGCCAAAGGCGGTCTTGTAGTCCACTTTGATCTGCTGTCTCTGGGCTATAGTTCTCTTGGCCAGCACTTCGATGATGGCATCCTCGTCAGTACCTGCACAGCATTAGAAGAGTTTTAAAAAAGTAACTTTCAATTTTCCGGTCTAAAAAGCATAAAATTAAATCCCATGTTTGGAACTGGAAGATTGTAGTTATTCTGTAAGCTTCCCGATGGGTCAGTTGGTGAAGGCAGCACAAACGCTCCCAGGTTTTATCACCAATGTTACATAGAATTCTATAGAATATACAGCACAGAAACTGGCCATTCGGCCCAGCTGGTCTATGTCCGCATTTATGCTCCACACAAGCCCCCTCCCACCCCTCTTCATCTCAGCCTAGCCTTCTATTCCTTTCTCCCTCGTGTTTATCTAACTTCCCCTGATAAGTTAGTTTGTGATATGTTAGCTGAATTATCCAGGATGGCCTTGGCACCTGCGAGCAAGTGAAGGGAGGGAGAGCTAGATCAGTCAGCGTGCCCACTCCTCAATCAGCTATTCAGTGACGCCATGTTGGAACGTGCGCGGGGGGGGGGTGGGGGTGACAGGGAGGGTCAGGATTGGGAGTTGCGGCTCTCTCCCCCAGGACATTACCCCGCCGATACTCCCGCATTAAACACTGGCCATTTGAGCAAGGGGTTGGAGGACACCTGGGGCAGCGCCTTCTGGAGAGGAAGAGGTTTAGTGGGAAGTAAACCACACGGCGGGGAGGGAGGTGGCAGGGAAGTCATAACCTGGAAGAGCTGCTTCAGTGAATTGTGATTAATGTTTGCCTGTATAACAGCCATTGCACTTCAAGCTCATGGTCTGTGAAGAGTTGCTTTTACATTGGGGTCAGTTAGAGGGGTTTGCATGAAGAGACAAAAATGACAGGCAGGAAAAGACCACGTGGCCCATCAAGCCTGCCCCACACTCACAATGGCCAGACTCCTCCCCAGGTAATCACCTTCCGCCATTTACCGAAGCCTAGATCGCACACAATGGCAACTCCAATGCAAACGCTACCTCCAGCGTGATCCCACCACCAAACGCATCTTCCCGTCACCTCCCCTTTCAGCATTCTGAAGGGACCGCTCCCTCAGAGACACCCTGGTCTACTCCTCTATCACCCCCAGCACCCCTTCCCCTTCGCCCGGCACCTCCTGTGCAAGTGCAGGATGTGATGAAATATGCCATTCATCAGGCACTCTGTATTCTCTGTGTTTGATTGTGCCTGTGACAAGCAGGGGAGTTTAGTTTCAGTTTCATTTCCTTACCTGTATTGTATTGTGTGTAGGGCTCCGCCCATACCTGGCCCCTACTTAAGCAGGCCTCAGCGTGTCTCACAGGCAGTACAGCAGATCGCTGGATGAGAGACACTTCTCCACTGTGTATTACTTTCTGAGTTAATAAAAGCCTTGCTTTGCTCCGTTAACGTTGAGTCTCGGATTCATTGAGGCACATCACAGGAGATGCAACACCTGCCCTTTTACCTCCTCCCTTCCCACTGTCCAGGGCCCCAAACACCCCTTCCAGGTGAAACAGCGATTTACTTATACTTCTTGCAATTTAATATACTGTATTCGCTGCGGCCTCCTCTACATTGGGGAGACCAAACGCAGATTGGGCGACCGCTTTGCGGAACACCTCCGTTCAGTCCGGAAGGGTGACCCTGAGCTTCCGGTCGCCTGTCACTTTAATTCTCCGCTCCACTCCCACTCTGATCTCTCCGTCCTCGGCCTATTACATTGTTCCAATGAAGATCAACGCAAGCTCGAGGAACAGCACCTCATCTTTCGATTCGGCACTTTACAGCCTTCTGGCCTCAACATTGAGTTCAACAATTTCAAACTATAACCCCTGCCCCCATTTTTCATGCTGTATGATTTTGCCACTCCCATTTGCAACATTTTATCTTTCCTGCCTCTTACAAAAGCACAGTATGTTCCTTCAATTCCTGTTGGAACGCACCCAGGAACAAATGGTTGGCGAGCGTACAGGCTGTATCAGAGATCAGTGTATAATGGTGGAGTAAATGTAGCTGAATGCCAAACTTGATACAACAGCAGCAAGAGTGTGTTTTGGAAAAACCACAAACGTTCACTGCTCAAGTGGGCTACACACACCCCAATGGATAACTATTGCAGCTTTTAAACACCAAAAACTTGCTGTCCCACGTACCAAACCCCTTCATCGCCTTTCTTAGTTTGGCAGCATCTTCCTGGGCGTTGAATCCAGAGAATTCTCGGACTGTGCCTCGCTGTCCAACCTGCCAAAAAAGAAAAATGTCCCGTCAAGATAATTATATTAAAAAAATTTTAAAAAAAATCTTGTCCCTACCAACCTTGGAGTCAGCTGTAACTATGTCCTGACGCACCTGGTCTATCCTACACTTGTTCACCTTGTTTGTGCCCTGCCCCAAGGGCCTCAATGTTCATTCATCAAATTATAAAACATCAAGGTGAGTCATTGTCGTCCAATATCACACATGACCCTTTAAATTGATGCAAACTTCATCTTTCTGCGTGCAGGAAATAAAACATCCCACATGAATGTTTTCTGATGCTGTAAGACACCTTCAAGTCATTCACTCGCTTTCCCATTAAGCTGTGGATGAGAGAGACAGACAGAGAGAGAGACACACAGACAGACACCTCTGAACCTGCCGTGCGCTGCCGAGGGGGAAAAGATCAAATACAGATGGGTTGTAAACGTACAACTCGGGTTCCTACAGTTTCACATGGCAAGTGGGGCAGCAGGAACAGACGGGCGAAGCAGCAATGCATTCACTCTGCACAGAGCTTTGCTAAAAGAAAACATTAGGTTACAAGGGGGTCGAGGGCCTGGCACATTGTCTGCGCTCGAGCGCTGCTGTAACGCAATTTGGTGCAGCATGGAGTTGTTGGCATGAGACACTAGCACGGTCACAGAGAAGAGCCATCTGTCACCCTGACCACAAGCATCCTCGGGACACCCCAAGACTCTTCGCAGCCAATCAAGTGCAGCTTTGAAGTGCGGCCAGTACTGTTATTGTTCATAAAGGAGGCAGCCAATTACTGCACTGCAAGGTTCCAGACAGACAGAAAATGACTTAAGTGGCCAATTACTCAGTCTTGGTGGAGGGATGCGATGCCAGGAGAACGCTGATCTTCTTCAAATAATGCCACCGAGTCTTTGGACGTCCATCTGAAGATCCAGGCAAGCTTCTTGGCTTAACCCCTCATTTGAAAGACGGCCCCTCCGACAGTGCAGCACTCACTCAGTACTGCACTGGGGGGGGGGGGGGGGGTGGCTGTCAGTCTCGAGTATGTGCTCAAGTGTCTGGAGTGGGACTTGAACCCACGACCTTCTGACTCATGAGAGTGCTGCCCCTTGAGCCAAGTAGACACAAAGACAATCCCTTTGCACCATTGCAGGAAAGTAGCCCCCAAAAAAACCTCACCTTTAACCCTTAAAAAAAAAACACACAATAGATGTTATCACATTGCTGTTTGTGGGAGCTTGCTGTGTGCAATTTGGCTGCTGCGTATCCCACATTACAACACTGACTACACTTCAGAAAGTACTTCATTGGCTGTGCAGCACATTGGAACATCTGGAGGTCATTGAAGGTTCGGCTTTTGACAAACCCTTCTTGTAATAAACTCAAACACTGCTTGACAAGCTGTTTCTTCAGCAGTTTGGAATCCTGAGATAACTTCTTCAGCAGCGCAGTAAGCGATAGGAAATGACACGCTTATAATGTCAGTAAAGAGAGAGATTAATCCGTTGGCCCCAGTGTAGTAACAGGTGAATTGCCAGTTACAATGCAACATAAAGGAAACTTTTTTTTTATATCCGGCACGGACGGGACCGACGTGGTGCCGGTTCATCAAAAATTCCAGATCACAGCGCGCTGTAGTAAAAGATAGGGAGAGCTGAGACCTCCGTATAAAGCAACAAAATCTGTTGCTTAGCAACAGGTTCAGAACAATGGCCACAAGTTCCAAGCGTCTCTGTAGCTTAGCAACAGCTGCAGCCACACCCTTGCACAGCAACAGATCGAGGAAGGCAAGTAATATGAAGTATGAACCTACTCCTGAATTTTGCCGGTTAACCGAGATTTCCGGTTATTTAGGTGCCGGTAAATCGAAAGTTTCCTGTACAACCAGTTATCCAGTTTAAGTACAACACATGACATGAATCTTGTCATTCTTGTGGAAATGACTTATGCAATAATACTGGGCGGCCTGCTGGTGGCGCTGTCCAGGGAGAGTATAAATACTTGGGCATGGGCCCAGCTTGCTCAGGACATTCTTTAACAGGAACTAGTGAAGGACACAACTAGACCTCCATGTTGTAAAACAGTTGATTAAAGCTTTGTTTAATACTCAGATCAAGTGCCTAGTAGTTTTCTTAAGTCAACACATTTCTACAGAAGGGGTGTTTTCTACATGAATCATAGAATAGAATCGTTTGAAAGAGCTATTCAGTTAGCCCCACCCCCCTGCGTGTTCCTCATAGCCCTGCAAATTTTTCCTTTTCAAGTGGAGATCCCATTTTCTTTAGAAAGTTACTACTGAATCTGATTCTGCCACCTTTCTAGATCACAGGAACACTGCATTAAAAAAAAATTCTCATCTTCCCTCTGGCTTTTTTGGCAATTAGCTTAAATCTGTGTCCTCTGGTTACCGACCCTCCTGCCGGTTTCTCCTGATCTACTCCATCAGAACCCCTCAATTTTGGAGCACCTCCATTAAACATTCCCTTAACCTTCTCTTCGCTAACAATCCCAGCTTCTCTAGTCTGTCCAGATGACTGAAAGCTCGCAGCCCTGCTACCATTCCAGCAGAGTAGAAACTGTACTGGTTGGAACATTTGCTCAGTTGGTAATGCTGGCGAGTCAGGAGGTTGTGGTTCGTGTTCCACACACCAGGCCCAGAGCTCAACATTTAAGCTGATGGATGGTGTCCAGTGCAGAGGGACAGCTGCGCTTCTGGAGGCTCGGCTTGGGGCGAGAGGTTGAACCGAGGCCCTGTCTGCCTGTTCCAAGGGAGCGTAACAAAGATCCCACGGCACTATTTGAAGAGCAGGGAGTTCCCTTCGTATCCTGGCCAACATTCCTCTCTGCAACAGTGCCAGAAATAGATGGGACGGGTTATTCATTCTGTTGCTGGCCTCGCTTGCACAGCAACCACTACATTCAAAACCTAAAACAGACTGCATGAAGCACTGGAAATATGCTGGGCATGCGACAGAAATGCTGGCATGCGGTTTTCTTTAGGTGGCCAATTTCCAAGAAGAGGAGGCCCATAATTACGGGCATGTCAGTTACTTGTAAATGTCAGGCCTGTAATAGACAGCAGCGGCACTGCCCTGTGAAATTTTACAACGCGTTTCACCTTTGTTTATTTTTAAGGAAGGGAACAAATGAAGGAAAGCATCTTCACTCTGCTGATCGACAACGGCATCCTCCTTCATTCGGAATTATTATAATAAAATGCCTCCCAAGATACTTCAGCACAATAAAGCCCCTCGACGTACAGCGTAAAGTGCTGCGTAATCCGCTCACCCGCCTCCCTGCTTTTGTCCAAACGCCGTGCCTTCATCCTGGGCCGCTTTAAAAAATGAGGAACAGAAAGAAGCAGCCAATCAGCGGAATGTGATTCTCTGTCTAACCATGGAAGCATTCCTGGGCTTCATAAAGAGCTATAGAGCACAAAAGTGTGGAAATTATGATGAGCCTGTATAAAACACTGGTTCGGCCCCAACTGGAGTATTGTGACCAATTCTGGGCACCGCACTTTAGGAAGGATGTGAAGGCCTTAGAGAGGGTGCAGAAAAGATTTATGAGAATGGTTTCAGGGATGATGGACTTCAGTTATGTGGATAGACTGGAGAAGCTGGGGTTGTTCTCCTTGGAGCAGAGAAGGTTGAGAGGAGATTTGATAGAGGTGTTCAAAATCGAGAGAGAGAGAGAGAGAGAGAGCGAGAGAGCGACCGAGAGACCAGAGGACACAGATTTAAGGTGATTGGCAGAAGAACCAAAAGGGGACATGAGGAAAAACTTTTTTACTCAGCGAGTGGTTAGGATCTGGAATGCACTGCCTGAGAGAGTGGTGGAGGCAGATTCAATCACGGCTTTCAAGTGGGAGTTGGAGAAGTACCTGAAGGAAAAATAATTGCAAGCGTGTGCCTCAATCGCCAGGGTGCTGCAGCTCAGCGCGAGATGCCGATTAGCTGATCGATAGACAATCACATGTTCGGAGGAAACTGATGCCATCAACTCTGATTTCCCCCTTTATACCAAAACAAGCGAAGGCACTCGGGATTAAAATGAATCCCAGCTCCTGTCTGCCCGAAATGGGCAGAAATATACAGACAGAAGGAGAAATTAATTCAATCTGTGTCAGAGTCCACAATCGCCTGCTCTCCGACACTGCACCAACCAGTCAGGCAAGTGTCAAGTTACCAACACAACCCACACTCGACAACTCGCCCTAGCAAAATACAGACTTCCAATCGAGCGTCTGAGCGGTAAAGCTTTTTTACTGCCAAACACTGTAAAGAAAATCAGTGTGTTAATGCTGGGAGTGCAATAAAATTACCCACAACCTCCCTCACGCAAACTCTCAGCTACAAAGTGATGGGGAGGGAGCGTATTCCCACCGACTGTTCCACTCCTTTCCTTTCCCCCCCCCCTTTCCTTTTGTTTCTCTCTCACACCTGGCAGCTATCTTTTGCCCTGCCAGTACACTTTACACCTAATCACAGCCTATTACCATCTCGTCTAGCTTCTAATCTCTTTTACTTCTTTTGGTTCTTTTATTCTTTTGTCCGATCGCAGCCCTGCCTTCGATCTAGTTCCTTTTCTCTCCAGTTTTGAAGAAGGGTCAAACCCGAAACGTCAACTCAAATTTCTCTCCACGGATGTTGCCTGACTTGCTGAGTTTTTCCAGCATTTTCTGTTGTTATTTCGGATTTCCAACATCTGCAGTATTTTGCTATCGTTCCTGGTAAAGACTCTGCACAGCACAGGAAATACTACTGAACCCAATCACAGTCAGAAGGGAGAGGCAAAGATTCGCACAGATCAAACCGGTCGGTGCCTGGCCCGGTTTACACTGGGAAATCGCGAATTATTCTCAACATGAAAGGCTTTGTCTGTGCCACCAGACACTCGAGTTTCAAGCAGGAAATACACAGCAACAAAAAAAAAACCAAACCCTTTTGTTTACTGATGAATAAAGCAGAAACCAAAGGCCTCCAAGGCTCCGCGGACCCCCTCGGCTCCCCAGGCCCCCTCGGCTCCCCGGACCCCCAGGCCCCCTCGGCTCCCCGGACCCCCAGGCCCCCTCCGCTCCCTGGACCCCCAGGGCTCCCCGGACCCCCAGGCCCCCTCCGCTCCCTGGACCCCCAGGGCTCCCCGGACAGGTTCAAAAAACCCCATCCTGGTTTCCGGAAATGGTTCTGAGCAATGGATGATGCCGTGACAGTTTTAGAATGCCCATCGTGCTCTTCGGGAGAAGCACAGTGCCGCGTACAGTCACAGATTCCTCTTCAACCAACACCTAAAACATCTTCTGCCGTTTCATCAATGACCATCCCTCCATCATAAGGTCAGAAGTGGGGATGTTAGCTGATGATTGCACACTGTTCAGCACCATTCGAGACTCGTCAGATACTGACACAGTCCGTGTCCATATGCAGCAAGACCTGGACAACATTCAGACTTGAGCTGACAAGTGGCAAGTAACATTCGCACCACACAAGTGCCAGGCAATGACCATCTCCAACAAGCGAGACTCTAACCATCTCCCCATGACATTCAATGGCATTACCATCGCTGAATCTCCCACTATCAACATCCTGGGAGTTACCATTGATCAGAAACTGAACTGGACCAGCCATATAAATACTGTGGCTACAAGAGCAGGCCAGAGGCTGGGAATTCTGTGGCGAGTGTCTCACCTCCTGACTCCCCAAAGCCTTTCCACCATCTACAAGGCACAAGTCAGGAGTGTGATGGAATACTCTCCACTTGCCTGGATGAGTGCAGCTCCAACAACACTCAAGAAGCTCGACACCATCCAGGACAAAGCAGCTCGCTTGATTGGCACTCCATCCACCACCTTCAACATTCACTCCCTCCACCACCGGCGCACTGTGGCTGCAGTGTGTACCATCTACAAGATGCACTGCAGCAACTCGCCAAAGCTCCTTCAACAGCACCTTCCAAACCCGCGACCTCTACCACTTAGAAGGACAAGGGCAGCAGACGCATGGGAACATCACCACCTACAAGTTCCCCTCCAAGCCACACACCATCCTGACTTGGACCTGTATCGCCGTTCCTTCACTGCTGCTGGGCCAAAATCCTGGAACTCCCTTCCTAACAGCATTGTGGGTGTACCTACACCATATGGACTGCAGCAGTTCAAGGCGGCGGCTCACCACCATCTTCTCAAGGGCAATTAGGGATGGGCACTAAATGCAGGCCTAGCCAGCGACGCCCACATCCCATCAAGGTATTAAAAAAACAGATGATCTGGTCATTTATCACATTGCTGTTTGAGGGAGCTTGCAGTGCGCAAATTGGTTGCTGTGTTTCCTGCATCACAAGAGTGACCACACTTCAAAAAATACTTCATGGGCTGTGAAGCACTTTGGGACGTCCCGAGGTCGTGAAAGGGCGCTTTTCGTTCCCTTGCAAAGAGCCAGCACCGACAGGCTGGGCCAAATGGCCTCCTCCTGTGCTGTAAACGCCTGAGGTTCTATTTCACAAATCGTCACCGAACAATTGGCCGCTTTGCTCAGCAGCCGATTCCTTCAGGGCGAAAGTTTGAACACGAGTTACCCAAAGCTAACTTGGTGCGTATTCTCCAACAGAGCTCAGAAACTAGCACCTCTCTCGCCAAAGACAGCAGCTAACTTCTCCACGGGCAGCTTGGCTTCACTGGAGGAATCAAACCAAACAAACATTCATGTTTCCATTCTCTGACAATCTATTTTTTTTTTGTTTTTTTTGTAAGGTTACAAAACAAACGCTAGTTTGCACTCAAAACATACAAATATTAAACAGCAGGTCACAGGCTGGAGTGCCGTCTAGTCATCTCTAGTGGGGAGGCAGATACAAGGCACACGTGACTTAGTCATTTAACAAGAGTCATTTGTCAGCCTCGTGAATAAATAGGAATCTAACTGCCGCCCACACACACTACAGTAAGACAGAGTGATCAGATTATATAAAATATAAAACACGGCACTTCAGAAAGACACGTCTCAGTCCCATACCTATCGACACACTACCTTCTTTCAAGCGCCAAAGACAATGCTATTAAAGAAACAATTTCCTTCACTGCCAGAAGCGGGAGGCACTCATTCCTCACCTCCCCAACCAGTGTCAAACTCAATCAGCGCCTCTCCACCTGGCCAAGGAAAGGAAGCAACCGCTGCCATACAATGAGAAGATCCTTGGCTCCATCCCTGGCCCCTGCTGAGTTAGTGGAGGCATCACTGGGCTGGCAAAGTGAAAAATGGGCCTGGGGATTCCTGCTCCTGACCACAACCATTCGATTCCCCCACCCCTCCTGGAATTGCAGGTGTAGACAGAAGCAGATTCTGTGATGCCTCACGGAGTCAAATAACCGGCCACACATGAACAGCCACTTGACCAGCCTCCTTAGAGCCAGAGCCTCGCTTTCAAGAGATGGAAAAGGTGCAAGGAACAACATAAGAATTAGGAGCAGGAGTCGGCCACACGGCCCCTCGAGCCCGCTCCGCCACACGGCCCCCCGAGCCCGCTCCGCCACACGGCCCCCCCGAGCCCGCTCCGCCATTCAAGAAGATCATGGCTCATCTTTGACCTCCACTCCACTTTCCCACCCGATCCCCATAGAGTCCAAAAAAAAATCTATCTATCTCAGCCCAAAGACTGAACTTCCACAGCCCTCTGGGGTAGAGAACTCCAAAGATTCACAACCCTCCGAGTGAAGAAATTCCTCCTCATCTCAGTCCTAAATGGCTGACCCCTTATCCGGAGACTGTGACCCCTGGTTCTAGACTCTCCAGCCAGGGAAACAACCTCTCAGCATCTACCCTGTCAATCCCCTTCAGAATCTTGAGATCACCTCTCATTCTTCTAAACTCTAGAGAGTAGAGGCCGATGGAAAAAAATTAGGCGGAGAGGTATATATGTGAATTAGCGACTAGAGTTGAAAACTGCGCTACACTCAAATCACAATGCTATATTAAGTCAGTCATTCTCAAATTCAATCCTGATCAGGTCCACTTTTCAAACAGCAGGTATATAAACAGGGCGGGAATCAATTAACTGGCAGCCATCTGAAATCTCTTCCCTCAATTTTGCTTCACAGTTTCCAGCGCAGCGAGTTTCCACACAAAAGGAAAGAAACCCACCCCACCATGGTCTTTGTAAATCAGGTCCGACACGACACTGGGTTTACAGTCCATGTGGCGCCAATCCAAAGTCGTACCAGGTTCTCACTTGGGGTGGGGGGGGGGGGGGGGGGGGGGTCCTGGTTGCCCTGGAGTCGCTGCTGGCTTGCCTCAAGTGGCTGCACACAGACTGCACAAAGCTCGCAGCCTAAATGCTCCTTTAAGAAACACAGAAGGCAGACGGTTTTAAGCCACCGGACTACTGCGGAGCGATGTGAAGAGCAAGCTTCACAGCGTAAACAACAATGCAAGCCACTCATTACAGGAAGGATGTGATTGCACGAGAGAGGATGCAGAGGAGATTTACCAGGATGTTGCCTCGGCTGGGGAATTTTAGCTTCGAGGAAAGATTGGAAAGGCTGGGGTTGTTTTCTTTGGAACAGAGGAGGCTGAGGGGAGATTTAATTGAGGTGTATAAAATTATGAGGGGCCTAGATAGAGTGGATAGGAAGGAACTATTTCCCTTAGCAGAGGGGTCAATAACCAGGGGACATAGATTTAAAGTAATTGGTAGAAGGATTAGAGGGGAGTTGAGGAGAACTTTTTCACCCAGAGGGTGGTGGGGGTCTGGAACTCACTGCCTGAAAGGGTGTTAGAGGCAGAAACCCTCATCACATTTAAAAAATACTTGGATATGCACTTGAAGTGCCGTAACCTACAGGGCTACCCCCGAGCTGGGAAGTGGGATTAGGCGGGAGAGCTCCTTGCTGGCCGGCACAGACACGATGGGCCGAATGGCCTCCTTCTGTGCCGTAAACCTCTCCGATTCAAAGGAATCACGTTCCCTTCGTGAAAAAGGTGAAAGCCTAAGGGTTTATGACTGCGATAATCCCCTCCAAAAGCGTGGTTAAACTTCAATTCCCACAGCAAGCAAACCTTCAGCACCCCGTTACTATTACACAGTTTGCGGGTCATCGATCCACTTTCCTGAACATTCCGAAGCGCGCGTCAATATAAGTCAACGCCCGCTCGCGCGCTGGGGCCGCTCTCCGACTCGCACCATGTTTGAACAATGGATTTCCCTGCCGATAACATCTAACAACATGCCAAGCAAGCGATGACAGCTTAACCAGGAAGAAAGCGAGTCAATGAAACCCCCGACATTCTTTAAATCGATCCCAGTCAATACCAGCTTCTCTCACATTTATTTCCACGAGCAGGCCGCGGGCCTGGGAAGATGGTGAGGGGAGAGGGTCAAGCATCAGAGTACTTACGGCTGCCATGGTAACAGAATGAATACTTGTCCCTGGAGAAGGTCTACCTGCTGGGGGAATGGAGGGGGAAGAGAAAAAAGAAAAAAGCTGGTCAAGTTTACTGCACAGAGGCGAGTTTGGATGAAATGCATTTTTTTTTAATCTACGTTAAGAGAATA
Source organism: Somniosus microcephalus (assembly GCF_052327205.1). NCBI lineage: Eukaryota > Metazoa > Chordata > Chondrichthyes > Squaliformes > Somniosidae > Somniosus > Somniosus microcephalus. Next base: position 4,457,101 of record NC_141016.1, on the reverse strand, counting down.
TTAACTAGGAATGGCAGTTGACCTTGTAAATGTGCAACGACAGTTAGATATCATTGGTAAGGCTATCGCTTTAGGATGGGATGTCATCTTTAGAACACAGTCGACAATCCCATGATGCTGCATAGCAAAAAGCAGAATTTGACCCAGTCTCGGTTAATCAGTATCTCTGGTCACACAGCGTCTATCCCAGTAACTAATCCGCTGCTTTCACAATGTTCTACCAGGAGACGCTTCTACCCCCGAGTGTCAGCCCGTGGCTCAGTGGGTGGCACACTCGCCTCCGAGTCCGAAGGTCGTGGGTTCAAGTCCCACTCCAGACACTGGAGCACAAACCACACCCAAGGCAGCACTGAGGGAGCGCTGCACTGTCGGAGGTGCCGTCTTTCAGATGGTTAAACCGAGACCCTGTTTGCTCTCATAAAAGATCTCCTGCCGCTATTTCGAAGAAGAGCAGGGGAGTTCTCCCCAGTGTCCTGGGCCAACATCACTAAAAACAGATGACCTGGTCATTATCAGAATGCGGTTTGTGGGAGCTTGCTGTGTGCAAATTGGCTGCCGCGTTTCCTGTATAACAATACTTCAAAAAAACTTAATTGGGTGTAAAGTGCTTTGGGATGTCCCGAGGTTGTGAAAGGCGCTGTATCCACCTGCGCGTTCCGATAAGCGTTTGATGGAATGGTCCTGCCTCGTGCAATGCATTACCGGATTCCTCGCCCTGACCAGTGACTGGCTGCTCAAACACCTAACTACTGCTCAGAAAACATTTCAGAACGTGTTCCAGTCACAGCAACCAACTGGGACCCCAACAGAAATGGCAAGTTTTAAAGCTGAACAGCCTGCAGTCTCTCGCACGCGTTACTTTGGGTCATAGAGTCACACGGCACAGAAAGAGGCCATTCGGCCCATCGAGTCCGTGCCGGCTCCCTGTAGAGCAATCCAGTCAGTCCCATTCCCCCGCTCTATCCCCGTAACCCTGCAAGTTTATTTCCCTCAAGTGCCTATCCAGTCTCCCCTTGAAAACATTGAGTGTCTCCGCTTCCACCACTTCCGTCGGCAGCGAGTTCCAGGTCCTCACCACTCGCTGCGTAAAAATGTTTTTCCTCACATCCCCCCTGTATCTCTTGCCCAAACCTTAAATCTGTGTCCCCTAGTCCTTGTACCATCAACTAGTGGGAACAGCCTTTCCCCGTCTAGCCTATCCAAACCCGTCATGATCTTGTACACCTCGATCAAATCACACCTCAACCTCCTTTGCTCTAATGAAAACAAATCCAGCTTCTCCAACCTGTCCTTGTAGCTAAGATCCCCCATCCCCGGAACCATTCTGGTAAATCTCCTCTGCACCCTCTCAAGGGCCTTCACATCCTTCCTAAAGTGTGGTGACCAGAACTGGACGCAATACTCCAATGGTGGTCTGTGCGGTCGTGTAGTGGCTGGGCTAGCAACCCAGGGGTCACAACTTGAAATCCGACCGCAACAAAGTTATGAAACTGAAATCCGTTAATCTGTTAATTTGTGGGAAGAACAATGTTGCATTGTTTTAAAACAGCGCAGGAGGCCGTTCAGCCCATCATGCCCGGAGGACCTTTGCAAGAGCTGTCCAATTAGCCCCACTCCCCATAGCCCTGCAAATGATTCCTTCAAGTATTTCTCCAATTCCCTTTTGAAAGTTACTACTGAATCTGCTTCCACCACCCTTTCAGGCAGCGCATTCTAGATCACAACAACTCACTGCGTAAAAAAACATTTCTCCTCATCTCCCCTCTGGTTCTCTCCGTAATTATCTGAATCTGTCTCCTCTGGTTACCGACCCTCCTGTCACTGGAAACAGTTTCTCCTTATTTACTCTGTCAAAACCCTTCATGATTTTGAACGCCTCTATTAAATCTCCCCTTAACCTTCGCCACTCCAAGGAGAACAATCCCAGATTCTCCACATGTCCTTCGGGTAGAGAGCCTGCTACCCTCACTCAGGGTGGCCTGCACAGGACTCAAACCACACACTGCTCTTCATATCATGCAGTTGTACAGACAATTGCTCCTTGAAGGCCCACCACCAGCTTCTCGGGCCAACTAGGGCTGGCCAATAAATGAGAGCGATACCCACATCCCCAGAACAATTTTTTTTTTTTTTTTTTTTTTTAAATATATGAAGTGATGCAAGAAAAATAGGGATTCTTCCACCTCTTTAGGAGAGGGTCCATTCTCGAAGTGATTTATTGTACACCACCACCAACTATCAAAAGCTCGAGAACTGTTCTTGTGGTTGCTCCAAGCTTGTTCTTGCGGCCGTGATCAATAATGATGCCCCCCTAAAAGGAACGCCACCTCCACTGGAACCCAACACCACACCAGAGGCAAGCGCGTCGCCTTATCGGAGGAAGGATGTTCTTGCCATGGAGGGAGTGCAGCGAAGATTCACCAGGCTGATACCTGGGATGGCAGGAATGACGTATGAGGAGAGATTGGGTCGATTAGGCTTATATTTGCTAGAGTTTAGAAGAATGAGAGGGGATCTCATTGAAACTTATAAAATTCTAACAAGACTAGACAGACTAGATGCAGGAAGGATGTTCCCGATGGTGGGAGAGTCCAGAACCAGGGGTCAGTGTCCAAGGATAAGGGTTAAGCCATTTAGGACAGAGATGAGGAGGAATTTCTTCACCCAGAGAAGTGGTGAACCTGTGGAATTCTCTACCACAGAAGACAGTTGAGGCCAATTCAGTAAATATATTCAAGAAGGAGTTAGATATATTTTTTTAAGGCTAAGGGGATCAAGAGATATGGGGAGAAAGCAGGAACAGAGTACTGAATTTGGATGATCAGCCATGATCGCATTGAATGGCGGAGCAGGCTCGAGGGGCCAAATGGCCTACTCTTACTCCTATCTTCTATGTTTCTATGTCGCGTCTCTGAAAGACCGGATTAATAACGGGGTAAATTGTCGAGGCTTGCCAACCAGTTAGATCATTAAAAAAGGGAAGAACTTGCATTTATATAGCACCTTTCACAACCTCAGGATATCCCAAAGTGCTCTACAACCAATGACGTACTTTAAAAAATAAACGTAAGTGTAATGTATACAACATTTAAGGGACTACTTTGTTTTGCGGATGTACATCCTTAGTTGCGAGCGTATATCACAGACGCGTATCGATTTGTATAGTCAGTGCCGAAGTTCCATTTACCCAGTAAAGATCACTTGAAGCTACTCTCAGTCTCTGCTGCTTTATTATTTTATGTAGTTGTGTGTAGCGGTACAAACGCAACAGTAAGGAAAGGGGACAGCCAATTTGTGCACAGCAAGCTCCCACAAACAGCAATGAGATGAATGACCAAAGCAGATAATCATTTTTTTATGAAGTGATATTGGTTCAGGGATAAATATTTGCCAGGACACCGGATGGAACTTCTCTGCTCTTGTTCCAACAGTGCAATGGGATCCTTAACATTTACCCGAGAGGGCAGATGGGGCCCCTGTTTAACCTCCATCTAAAAAGACAGCACCTCAGACAGTGCGGCACTCCCTCAGTACCGCACTGGAAGAGTCAGGCTAGATTATGCGCTCAAGTCCCTAGAGGGAGACTTGAACCCACGACTTTCTGACTCAGAGGTCGAGCGTGCTACCCACAGAGCCACGGGCTGACGGATGGGCTGGATTTAGGGGATCCCCTAAATCTGCAACGTTGTGGGTGCGTGACCAAACCTCCTGTGCAATCCCCATCATGCATGGTGGCAGCCATGTCACTGCCAGTGAATGTTCTGCTGCAGCAGAACAGTCTGTACATCGGCCACTGGAAGACCCAGTTATCTTGGTACTGGCCATCACCTGTGCGAGACCTGAACCATCTGAAGCTCCTTGAACAGTGCTGCCAAGAGGAGGAGCAGTCTTCCTGGCTGAATACAGCGGTCAAGGATGTACTTATTCGCTCGCTGACCTCTGTCCATCTACCCGCAGCCACTGAGAGGTGTACAAAGTCAGGGTTTGGGACTCGGCCCTGTGGAGTCCACACCTCAGAATGAGCAGAGTGATCTTCACAGAACGGGCATCCTAAGGCAATATTACAACACTGCTCCGTGAGGCAGGTCTCGAATATAAATGCACCAAACCTCAGGTGGAACTGGCCACACAAGCTCCAGCAATCGCAACAGGACAGTAGAATTAGAAGCATCATACAGCACAGGAGGTCTCCATTCAGCCCATCCAACCCATGCCGGCTCTCTGAAAGAGCTCTCCAATTAGTCCCACTCACCTGCTCTTTCACCACCACCCCACTCCCAATATCCCTGCAAATTCCAAACAGATCCAGTCTTGTCAAGCAACCACAAGGTGTTGAGTAATAGACCAGAGATGCTGTCAATAAAGGACATCAAATTAAAGAGTGAGCGAGCTACCTCAGAAAGTAAGGGGTGAAGGTCGCAACTACCCAGATAGCTCGGTCACTGTCTAGCGGAGCCACAGGGACCAGCAAGATCTGAGCTGCCATTTGTAGGAGTTGGCTGCTCCCTGCCCGACAATGGCTGGGGTCCTCAGCAACCCGATCCGGGGGAGAAATTGACCAGGGTTCCGACTCCCGATCGCCATTCAGTGACACTTGCTAGAGTGTGTCTGGGTGGCTGGTCAGGATTGGATCATGTGTAACTAATACTTCCCCAAGCCTCTCTCTCTCTCTCTCTCTCTCTCTCTCTCTCTCTCTCTCTCTCCCTCCCTCCCCCTACTCCACAAAAGTAGTTGGCCTGTGCCAATTGGCTGCCACGTTCTCCTACAGTGACCACACTTCAAAACTTACTTCACTGGCTGGAAAGCGCTTTGGGACATCGAGGTCATGCATAAAAAAAAAAATCACATGGGTGAACGACCGAGGGGGCTGGGGGAAGGGAGCACCTGTGGAGCAGGTTACTAACCTTCTTAAAAAAAAGTGAGCAAAGACCATTTTGCCATTAAGCCAAACCAGATCCTGTTTTACAATCTGATATTTTAATAAGTAACCTATATTTCTGTGGGGCCTCAGTATAGGGAACTTGGTCATCTCATCCTCCTGCAATTCACAGGCTTTCAAACCCAGCATCTAACCACTGCTTCTCCATTCACCTCATCTCACCAAATCCGTGTTTCCCGCACCGACCCGGACCCTTCACCCGGCTTCCTCCACATCAGAAATGTTTCAAGTGGCTCTAGTTTTTTTCTTCCCTGGGCCATGTGTTGCCTGGAATTACCATCCATTCCCTTTGGAGTGCAGGGCATCAATATAGCGACACAAGAGACAGCGGCTTGCAATGGTTCGTCTCAGACAGAAAGCGAGACTGGAGTATGTGCGGTGAAGAGAGTGAAAAATTCAAAATTCAGAGAGTGATCACCAACATCATCACTCAGGCCAGAAGAAATAGGAGCAGGAGTCGGCCCTACAGCCCCTCGAGCCTGCTCCGCCATTCAATAAGATCATGGCTGATCATCGACCTCAATTCCACTTTCCCGCCCGATCTCCATATCCCTCGATTCCCCGAGGGTCCAAAAATCTAACATAAGAAATAGGAGCAGGAATAGGCCACTCGGCCCCTCGAGCCTGCTCCGCCAGTCAAGAAGATCATGGCTGATCTTGGGCTCAAAGCCACTTCCCTGCCCGCTCCCCATAACCCTTCACTCCCTTATCTTGCAAAAATCTGTCAATCTCCACCTTAAATGTATTTAATGACCCAGCCTCCACGGCTCTCTGGGGCAGAGAATTCCACAGATTTACGACCCTCTGAGAGAAGAAATTCCTCCTCATCTCAGTTCTAAATGGGCGACCCTTTATTCTGAAACTATGCTCCAGAGTTCCAGATTTCCCCACGAGGGGAAAACATCCTCTCTGCATCTACCCTGTCGAGCCCCCTCAGTATCTTATATGTTTCAATAAGATCACCTCTCATTCTTCTAAACTCCAGTGAGTATAGGCCCAACCTGCTCAACCTTTCTTCATAAGTCAACCCCCTCATCTCTGGAATTAACCTAGTGAATCGTCTCTGAACTGCCTCCAATGCAAGTATATCCTTCCTTAAATAAGGAGACCAAAACTGTACGCAGTACTCCAGGTGTGGTCTCACCAACACCCTGTACAGTTGTAGCAGGACTTCCCTGCTTTTATACTCCAACCCCCTTGAAATAAAGGCCAACATTCCATTTGCCTTTTTGATTACTTACTGTGCCTGCATGCTAACTTTTTGTGTTTCATGCACAAGGACCCCCAGGTCCCTCTGAACTGTAGCATTTTGTAATCACTCTCCATTTAAATAATAGTTTGCCTTTTTATTTTTCCTGCCAAAGTGTATAACCTTGCACTTTCCCACATTATACTCCATCTGCCAAATGTTTGCCCACTCACTTAGCCTGTCTCTATCCCATTGCAGGTTCTTTGAGTCCTCTGCACAACTTGCTTTCCCACCCATCTTTCTATCATCCACAAACTTGGCTACATTACACTCGGTCCCTTCATCCAAGTCATTAATGTAGATTGTAAATAGTTGAGGCCCCAGCACCGATCCCTGAGGCACCCCACTAGTTACCATTTACCAACAGGAAAATGACCCATTTATCCCGACTCTCTGCTTTCTGTCAGTTAGCCAATTCACTGTCCATGCTAATATATTACCCCCAATTCCGTGAGCTCTTATCTTATGCAGTAACCTTTTATGTGGCAGCTTATCGAATGCCTTCTGGAAATCCAAATACACCACATCCACTGGTTCACCTTTGTCCACCCTGCTCGTTACATCCTCAAAGAACTCCAGCAAGTTTGTTAAACATGATTTCCCTTTCATAAAACCATGCTGACTCTGCTTGACTGCATTATGATTTTCCAAATGCCCTGCTACTGCTTCCTTAATGAAGGACTCCAGCATTTTCCCAACGACAGATGTTAGGCTAACTGGGCTATCGTTTCCTGCTTTCTGTCTCCCTCCTTTCTTTCTTAAATAGGGGCGTTACATTTGCGGTTTCCCAATCCGCTGGGCCCTCTCCAGAGTCCAGGGAATTTTGGTATATTGCAACCACTTCTTTTAAGACCCTGGGATGCAGGCCATCTGGTCCAGGGGGTTTTGTTGTCTTTTAGTCCCATTATTTTACCAAGTAGTATTTCATTAGTGATAGTGATTGTCTTTAGTTCCCCCTCCCTGTGGCCCCTTGATTATCCATTATTGGGATGTTGTTAGTGTCTTTGTGATCTCAGCCTTGAATATACTCAACGACAGCCTCCACAGCCCTCTGGGGTAGAGAATCCCAAAGATTCACCACCCTCCGAGTGAAGACATTTCTCCTCATCTCAGTCCTAAATGGCCGACCCCTTATCCTGAGACTATGCCCCCTAGTTCTAGACACTCCAGCCAGGGGAAACAACCTCTCAGCATCTACCCTGTCAATCCCCCTCAGAATCTTGTATGTTTCAATGAGATCACCTCTCATTCTTCTAAACTCCAGAGAGTATCGGCCCATTCTACACAATCTCTCCGGAGGACAGCCCTCTCATCCCAGGAATCAATCTAGTGAACCTTTGTCACACCCCCTCCTTCCTCAGATAAGGAGACCAGAACTGATCACAGCACTCCAGGTCTGGTCTCCCCAAAGCCCTGTACAATTCTAGTAAGGTTGACAAAAGAACAAAACATGAATTCACAATTGGGCAAAGATACCCAACATAAAGCCATACAAGGGAAGGTTTCAACATGTTTCAACTGCTGCATCTCAATTAAGTCAATTTCCAGTTCAATCTTACTCCTACATAGAAATAATAAAGTTTCTCTTCCTCCCCCGCCAATGATGGCTCAGCTGGTTAATGCATTCAGCAGCAAGTCTCAAACACGAGGAAGATCCCACGTCTGTTCCCAGAATGTGCTGAATCAGCTCGCTGCTGGAATGGCTGCAATTGGTCTCAGATCCCGGGTTAAGGAAAGGGCGGGGGGAAATCTTGCTCCCGATTGCTATCCAGCATCCCCGCTCTGCTGCATACATATAAATGTAATATAGTATATAGAGAGAGAGAGCGAGCGAGACAGACACAGACGGACAAAGAGAATGAGGAGGGAGGAAGTGAAAGAGAGAGAGAGAGAGAACAAGGGAGAGAGAGTAAGAGAGCGATAAAGTATAATTGAACATGTCTGGTGGCTGGCGATGCCCCCAGAGTTGAAGTGCCGCCCTCCACCACCCTCTTGTGCAGCACAGATATGCTCAGGTTTGGGTGCTGGACGCCGTACGGTACATCATCTGTCAACAGGCTAAACATCTTGGGTGACGGGTCACCATCCACACCCCCCCGGAGGTAGAAAGAGAGGTTTTAATTTCTGCGCGATGTATTTTTAAACGGGGGATTAAATCCTGTGCCTGCTCACCCGGTGTCCAGTATTGAATTCTGATGCCCTTTGAAGAATAATTAAAGCTAGGAGGGGACCATCGGGGTCAGGCAGCCCAGCTGGGCGGTTTTATTAATTTGTGTAGCTACCGCAACGTGAAATTGGACAGGGTAACCGAGCACAGCCACACGACTGATCCCAACTTGGGCATCTGCCAAGCTTCAGCCTAGGAAAAGTAACCGCTTTAGGACAGGGTGAAGGGTCCCTGCAGAACTGTCCCCCCGGCAAAGATAAGACACCTTCAGGAAGGCAGGGGGTGTGTGGGGGGGGGGGGGGGGGAGATAATAGACAGAAAGGGAAAGGAGGGAAAATTGAAGTGTAATTTGGCATGTTTATATATGGCTTAGAGATAATCGGGCACAGATTAAACCACAAGGGAGCTTTGCGTAGGAATTCAAGCGGGTGAACACATTCCCAAGCAGTTTGCAACACTTTACGTTTGTTGGCTAACAAACGACGTGTATTTATATAGCACCTTTAACGTAATAAAACATCCTAAGGCTGCACAGGAGTATTTTAAGACCAAAAATTTGACACCGATCCACATAAGAAGAAATTAGGGCAGGTGACCAAAAGCTTGGTCAAAGAGGTCAGTTTTAAGGGAGCGTCTTAAAAAAGGAGAGAGAGCAGTGGAGAGGTTTAGGGAGGGATTTCCAGAGCTTAGGGCCCAGCTGTTTCCTGGGCAGCTTTCAATTTAAAATGGTTTAAGAGAGATTTCCCCACTTTCTAAACATTTACACTAACTGTTGGGAGACAGGTGGACACACCTGCACCCGGGCCTGTGCACAACTCGCTCCTAAAATTAGGACAGATAAAGCAGCAGCCAGGTTGGAGCCAAGCAAATACAAACAGGTCTCTGCCCCGCTGGAACCCTGTGTAAATGCACCCCACCCCCCGCCCATAAATCGCCCACTGCAATCGCGAATACTCTAAGAGGAAGAATATTGAGCTGATGAAACATTCACAAAGTGGCAGCGTAGCCATTGTAACAGTTGGCTGTACAATTTCAGATTCTGCTTACAATAGAGTCGCCAACCCTCCTGGTGTCTCCAAGAATTGAAGATTAATCACCAGGACACGGCGGTGAAAACCCGGGAGAAAAATCATAGCTGCATAAAGAGAAGGTATGGTTTTCCCCCGACCCCATTTTTGTTGAACACTTATTTGTTATCAAAATATTAGAGATGGAGAAAAAAAAAGGATGTTTGACTGGGCAGGGCGGTTGGAGGTGAGTGGGAATTAAAAAAAAAAATCATTCCTGGGGTGTGGGCGTCACTGGCAAGGCCGGCATTTATTGCCCATCCCCTAATTGCCCTCGAGAAACTGGTGGTGACCCGCCTGATACAAGCGTCTTGCTAGGCCATTTCAGAGGTCAGTTAAGGGTCACATATAGGCCAGACCGGGTAAGGACAGCAGATTTCCTTCCCTAAAAAAAGGGCATTAGTGAACCAGATGGGTTTTTAATGACAATCCGATAGTTTCATGGTCACCATTACTGACACTGGCTTTTTATTCCAGATTTATTTAATTAACCAAATTTAAATTCCCCAGCTGCCGTGGTGGGATTTGAACTCATGTCCAGGCCTCTGGATTACTAACCCAGTGACATCACCGCGAGGCTACCATTCCCCGAATGCGATGCTACCTCCAGGAATAGGCCCGGCCAGAGTTGGTAACACTGCCGTACAAACTCGGGCTGCTTCTGGGGCGAGTATTTCGAGCTGCGCGACACTATGGGCGTACCAGTGGCGGAAGTCACTGAAGGCGATGAATTGAATATCACACAAGAAGCATTATCCACTTTCTGCAGGTCCCGTGGTCAGAAACAGCAATGTGATGGTCTCCGAACAATCAGCTGAAGCAGAAGGAAATTTTATTTAGAAACAACACGTTGTTTCAGAGATAAGGTGGTGCTGTTGCAGATTACAGCAGCAAGTCTGTGAATCACACGATTGTATTTTGAAGACTTTTTTTGTACTAAAGGGACAAGAGCTCTTTCCGGTGATGTCTCACCGTCTCCCCAGTCTGTCTAGTTGAACAAAGTGCATACGAAACAAGTTACTGTAGTTCAAAGACACCTTTCTTACTGAACTCTTAATACAAAATACTGCGGATGCTGGAAATCTGAAATAAAAACAGAAAATGCTGGAAATACTCAGCAGGTCAGGCAGCATCTGTGGAGAGAGAAACAGAGTTCACGTTTCAGGTCGAGGACACTACGAGAATGAAGGGTCATCGACCGGAAACGTTAACTCTGTTTCTCTCTTCACAGATGCTGCCTGACCTGCGTACTTCGAGCATTTTCTGTTTTTATTTCTTATTGAACTGTTATATGATCCTCAGTCCAATCAAACAACGAGAGACAGAGAGAGTCAGAAACAGAGAAGCGAAGTTAATAAGATTTGGGTACATCCTTCACCAGACTGAAATGCTCTTTAAGATGCCAGTTGATGGAAGGACCCCATACATAAAACGTTAACCATTCCTTTCCCTTCCCAGATGCTGTGCATTTTCTGTTCTCGTTCTACTTTTCTACTCTTCTCCAGCCCCCCCCCCTCTTGATTGGATTCATTTTTACTTTTGCATCAAGGTGACTAGAAGATGCCTCGGAGTCAGACAATAGATACCCTGGAACGGCTGAGGAAACCTAAACTAAGTCTGTCACATCCACAAGCACAGTGAACTCGCCTCTTTCTCCACCTCCTCCCTCCCTCGCACCCAGCGCACTGGTACAGCTCTGGAAATAAGACGTTAAGCCGAGGAAACTGCAAACCAAACCACATTCTTGAGAACTATAAATGCGTGAAACAGACCGGCATGTCGCACAGACCAACAGCGAACAAAAAGAAAATACTGCAGATGCTGGAAATCTGAAATAAAAAAAAACAAAATGCTGGAGATACTCAGCAGTTCAGGCAGCATCTGTGGAGAAAGAAACAGAGTTAACGTTTCAGGTCGATGACCCTTCGTTCTCGTAGCGTCAGCGACCTGAAACGTTAACTCCGTTTCTCTCTTCACAGATGCTGCCTGACCTGCTGAGCATCTCCAGCATTTTCTGCTTTTATTTCAACACAGCGAACACTAACTCACTACAAAACTGAGCAATCAATAATTGCCGGGATCTGGGGAAAGAGCGGGGGGGTGGGGGGTGGGACTGACTGGATTGCTCTTCGAAAGAGCCGGCACAGACCCGATGGGCCGAATGGCCTCCTTCTGTGCTGAACTATTCTATGATTCTGTGAAAGAAAAGCAAATTCATGAGAAAGGAGGGCGCCGGAGTAGAACGAACGGTCGCAGGTACAAAGGGTGCAAAGGGCCTGTTCGGGGCATGTGGCCGCACGAGGGTGACCAACAACAGGCACGAGCGGTCAGGACCAGCGGTTGCGGTCAGCGCGGTGTTGCGTTTGATGCCCCCAGCTCCTACTGATCACCAGGAGCCAACGGCAACATAGAAGATAGGAGCAGGAGTCGGCCATTCGGCCCCTCGAGCCTTCTCCGCCATTCAATGAGATCATGGCTGATCATCCAAACTCAGGACCCTGTCCCTGCCTTCTCCCTTTATCCCTTTAGCCTTAAGAAATATATCCAACTCCTTCTTGAATATATTTAATGAATTGGCCTCAACTGCCTTCTGTGGTAGAGAATTCCACAGGTTCACCACTCTCTGGGTGAAGAAATTCCTCCTCATCTCTGTCCTAAATGGCTTACCCCTTATCTTTAGACTGTGACCCTTGGTTCTGGACTCCCCCGCCATTGGGAACATCCTTCCTGCATCTAGTCTGTCTAGTCCTGTTAGAATTCTATAAGTTTCAATGAGATCCCCTCTCATTCTCCTAAACTCCAGCGAGTACAAGCCCAATCGACCCAATCTCTCCTCATACGTCATTCCTGCCATCCCAGGTATTAGCCTGGTGAATCTTCGCTGCACTCACTCCATGGCAAGAACATCCTTCCTCAGATAAGGCGACACCAAAGCAAAAAACTTGCCGGCTTCATTTAAATGGGAGCAGTCAGGAAGACCCAGTAATGAACGGCTCCCGCTGGTCCCGGATCCGGCAGGGCCGCTTCGGTGAAGCCAGCAGCTGCCAGAGACCCACAACTGGAAAGAGCCAGCGACACCAGCAAGGAGCTTGTGGGACAGCTGGGTGCTGCAACAGGAGGAGAGAGCCAGAGGCCCAATCCTCACCCTGGGTAATGTATCCCTCACCCAACATCACCAAGACACACGATCCGGTCATTACCACACTGCTCTTTGTGGGAGCTTGCTGTGCGCATATTTGGCTGCCGCGTTTCCTACATTACAACAGTGACCACACTTCAAAAATACTTCATTGGCTGTAAAGCGCTTTGGGACATCCTGTGGTCGAGAAAGGCGCTGGAGAAATGCAAGTCTTTGTTATCCAAACCAATCTTGTGATAAACAAGATTAAAGAACAAAGGGTATCAAAGAAGCTGAAATTACCTTCCGATACTGGTCACAAATCCGCTGTTAAGCATTCCAACTATCACATCATATTTGAGATATGTCTTTCTGGATATGCTACTACATTAATAAGTGATGTATTATTAATCCTAATCACCATGATCAGACTGAAGCAGGTCATTGGCATTCAGTTATAAAACACTGGCTTTGTTACATTCATTCCAAGTCACAGAGCCCAGAGATACAACCACAGTAAGAGAGTGAGGGAGAGAGGGGGAGGGGGGAAGGGAGGGGGGGGAGGGGGGAAGGGAGGGGGGGGAGGGGGGAAGGAGTGAGGGGCTAGGGGGAGAGTGGGCACACATCAGGAGCAACTCTGGGATTTGGAGCGAGGGAGACACAACCTCCCTAATCATCCGACATGGGTCAGCCGTGGCTCAACGGATCGCACTCTCGCCTCGGAGTCAGGAGGTTGTGGGTTCGAGCCCCACTCCGGACACTTGAGCACAAAATCCAGGCTGACTCTCCCAGCGCAGTGCCGAGAGAGTGCTACACTGTCAGAGGTGCCGTCTTTCGGATGAGACGTTAAACCGTCTGCCCGCTCAGGTGGATGTAAAATATCACTATTGGAATAAGAGCAGGGGAGTTCTCCCTGGCGTCCTGGCCAATATTTATCCCTCAACCAACATCATTAATTATCTAGCCATTATCACCCCATTGCTGTTTTTGTGGGAGCTTGCTGTGCGCAAATTGGCTGCCGTGTTTTTTTACAATAAAACAGCGACTACACTTCAGTAAAGTGCTTTGAGACGTCCTGAAGGACCCTGTAAAAATGCAAGTTATTTCTTTCTTTCTTGCCCACACCGTCCCTGGCTTTGATCAGGATCAGAATTCATCAAGCAAAAAGCAAAACACTGCAGATACCTGGAATCCCAAAATACAACAGGCAGCAAATGCCAGGTGCACTTGGCAGGTGAGGCAGCACCTGCGGAGAGGGGGCAAGTGGGGTTAACTTTCGAGGGCGCGAACCCAGCAGAATTTCATGAACTGCTCCCCCCGATGGGAGTATAACTTTACTTCAAGAAAAGGCACCACCCAACTTGGGACAAATGCTGAAATGTCACAACCGCTTCAGGAGAATGAATGCAATAGGTTCGCAGGCAGGTGAATCTCAAACTGGAGATTCACACCCTTTACCTGGGCGGCAGGTGTGCTATCCTTTTGCTGCACTTACCTGGGAGAGAAAAAAATTTGAATCAATAACTGGAAACTTTCCAAAAAAGATCATTCATTCACACACACACACACACACACACAAAGACACGTTGGATTTAAAGCATCTCAGAGACAGGTGACAACACACCATCACCTGCACAGCCTCAGTGGTAGACTTGTTGTCCAGGTGTCTCAGGGGTGGGTGGCAGTGGTAGACTTGTTGTCCAGGTGCCTCGGGGGTGGGTGGCAGTGGTAGACTTGTTGTCCAGGTGTCTCGGGGGTGGGTGGCAGTGGTAGACTTGTTGTCCAGGTGTCTCAGGGGTGGGTGGCAGTGGTAGACTTGTTGTCCAGGTGTCTCGGGGGTGGGTGGCAGTGGTAGACTTGTTGACCAGGTGTCTCGGGGGTGGGTGGCAGTGGTAGACTTGTTGTCCAGGTGTCTCGGGGGTGGGTGGCAGTGGTAGACTTGTTGTCCAGGTGTCTCGGGGGTGGGTGGCAGTGGTAGACTTGTTGTCCAGGTGTCTCGGGGGTGGGTGGCAGTGGTAGACTTGTTGTCCAGGTGTCTCGGGGGTGGGTGGCAGTGGTAGACTTGTTGTCCAGGTGTCTCGGGGGTGGGTGGCAGTGGTAGACTTGTTGTCCAGGTGTCTCGGGGGGGGGGGGGGGGGGGACAGAATCTGCATTATTTTAACAAGGCGACCCGTTCCCGGGCGTTAACCACACATCATATCCTCGGCAAACAACTCAGAGAGAGAGAGTTGGGTTTGAGATAAACATCTTTTGAACACGCAAGACGAGGCTGGTTTACCCCCAATCCGTTCAGAAAACTTCAAACGCCAAGAAAATAGCCAAAGAGTGTCAATTTCTGCCCTTAAATTAAAAAAACAGACACACGCCCCCCTCCCTGAAATCGACATGGTCACTCTGGAAACTGACTGCAGAAACTGACTCTCAACTTGCAGCAGTAACAAGTTGGCTGGACAATTAACAGCGCTCGCCTTTTGCGCCGCTTAACTTTTGTTCGCCCCCCAAAAGTTAAATCTCACCTGAAAGTGCCGAGAAGCTCTCTAGCCTGTGGGGTCTGCAATGGTTATGAGAGCTCCTCACTGAAGATGGCTGCTTTTGTGGGCGGAAACAGCCTGGCGTCAAAAGCCAACCAGCAAACCTCAGCTCACAAAACAAAAATGAGTCATTACAGTCACGGGGGAAAAAATAAACCTCCCCTGCCAACCCTCATTGAAGGTCCATGCTGCTGTTATAATACTTCTCTCTGGTGAACATCCTGACAGATTCCACATTAAAGAATTCCAATTAGTTTCTGAAAAAAAAAATCCACAGCAATCCAAAGTGGAAAATGACAAGTTAAGTAAAAGGTGCTTTTCCCAAATGGATTGAAGGGGAGTTCTCCCCGGTGTCCTGGGGCCAATATTTATCCCTCAATCAACATCACTAAAACAGATGATCTGGTCATTTATCACATTGCTGTTTGTGGGAGCTTGCTGTGCACAAATTGGCTGCCGCGTTTCCCACATTACAACAGTGACATAGAAACATAGAAGATAGGAGCAGGAGTAGGCCATTCGGCCCCTCGAGCCTGTTCCGCCATTTAATGAGATCATGGCTGATCATCCAAATTCAGTACCCTGTCCCTGCTTTCTCCCCATATCCCTTGATCCCTTTAGCCTTAAGAAATATATCTAACTCCTTCTTGAATATATTTAATAAGTTGGCCTCAACTGCCTTCTGTGGTAGAGAATTCCACAGGTTCACCACTCTCTGGGTGAAGAAATTCCTCCTCATTTATGTCCTAAGTGGCTTACCCCTTATCCTTAGACTGTGACCCCTGGTTCTGGACACCCTGGCCATCGGGAACATCCTTCCTGCATCTAGTCTGTCTAGTCCTGTTAGAATTTTATAAGTTTCAATGAGATCCCCTCTCATTCTTCTAAACTCTAGCGAATACAAGCCCAATCGACCCAATCTCTCCTCATACGTCATTCCTGCCATCCCAGGTATCAGTCTGGTGAATCTTCGCTGCACTCCCTCCATGGCAAGAACATCCTTCCTCAGACCCCACTTCAAGAAAAGCTTCATTGGCTGTGACGCGCTTTGGGACGTGCAGTGGCTGTGAAAGGTGCTGTAAAATTGCAAGCCTTTTTAAAAAAAACTTTTTTTTGCCCACTAGCCTCCTCTGGAGTACGGTTGGCAACCCTCCTCCAGGATTGGCCTGGGGTCTCCAGGAACTGAAGATGAATCTCCTGGAATAACAACAGAAAATGCTGGAAATACGCAGCAGGCCAGGCAGCATCCGTGGAGAGAGAAACAGAGTTAACATTTCAGGTCTGGGACCCTTCATCAGAACTGGAAAAAGCTGGAGATGTAACAGATATTAAACAGGTGCAGAGACAGGGCGGGGGGGTTAGGAGGGGAGGAAGGAATAGAAAGAACATCCTGTACTTTTGTAAGAGGCAGGAAAGATAAAATGTTGCAAATGGGAATGGCAAAAATCATACTGCATGAAAAATGGGGCCAGGGATAATTATCTGAAATTCTTCATGCAGTATGATTTTTGCCACTCCCATTTGCAACATTTTATCTTCCCTGCCTCTTATAAAAGTACAGGATGTTCTTTCTATTCCTTCCGCCCCTCCTAATGCCCCCTCCCTGTCTCTCCACCTGCTTAATATCTGTTACATCTCCAGCTTTTTCCAGTTCTGATGAAGGGTCCCAGACCTGAAACGTTAACTCTGTTTCTCTCTCCACGGATGCTGCCTGGCCTGCTGAGTATTTCCAGCATTTTCTGTTGTTATTTCAGATTTCCAGCATCTGCAGTATTTTGCTATTCTATTAATCTCCTGGACACCGGCCGCCAGCTAAACTGGGGAGAAAAACCACAGGGGACATTGAAAAAAAAATGGTGTATTTTCTTTGAACACTTTTATTTATTAGTGATAAACAAAATTGGAGATTGGGGGGGGGGGGAACGGAAAGACTATTTGACTGAGTGGGGCAGCTGGAGGCAAAAGGTCATGTGATGAAATCTCCAGGAATTGGCAACAGTAGAGTGCATCATCAAATGGAGCGGCTGCATCAGCCCCAGGCGAGTGCTGGCTGCAGGGCATCAGGACACGACACCAGGCCTCTAACCCAACATAGGATGTACAGGACCGGATAAGACCATTGTCGTCCAGCCGGCCAGTCCCAGTGTCTAGGAATGATCAAATCCCACGCGACCTCCCAATTCCATGAATTCGCTTCCAACAGTTACAGGCAGAACAGTGCCTCAAGGCAGAATGGTCTCAATATAAATCGGAGGGACAGGCCAGCGCCAGATTATAGCTGCGAGCTGCATCCAGACGGGAGGTCGGAATTATCATTGAGTGAAGAGGTTTGCATTGACAGAGGTGTGGACCAGCTGTGTTGCTATGAGCATGGCTACCAATTGTCAGGAAAGAAACTGACATGTAATGCAATGCACAGAGGTGACCCGGACAAGGAGATACATACATAGATACATAGAAGATAGGAGCAGGAGTAGGCCATTCGGCCCTTCGTGCCTGCTCCGCCATTTAATGAGATCATGGCTGATCCTTTAATTCAGTATCCCGTCCCCGCCTTCTCTCCGTAACCCTTAACCCCTTTTGCCCGTAGAAATATATCTAATTCCCTCTTAAATATATTTAATGAGCTGGCGTACACTGCCCTCTGTGGCAATGAGTTCCACAGGTTCACCACTCTCTGAGTGAAGAAATTCCCCCTCATCTCTGTCCTAAATGGTTTAGCCCTTATCCTTAAATTATGTCCTCTAGTTCTGTTCTCACCCGCCAAGGGAAACATTCCTTCTGCATCCAGTCTGTCTAGACCTGTCAGAATTTTATACACTTCTATGAGGTCCCCTCTCAATCTTCTAAACTCCAGTGTGTACATCCCTAAACTACATAGTCTCTCCTCATAGGTCATTCCCGCCATTCCTGGTATCAGCCTGGTGAATCGCCGCTGCACCCCCTCCATGGCAAGAACATCCTTCCTCAGATGAGGCGACCAAAACTGTACACAGTACTCGAGGTGTGGTCTCACCAGTGCCCTGTACAGCTGCAGCAAGGTATCCCTGTTCCTGTATTCTAACCCTTTTGCTATGAAGGCCAGCATACCGTTTGCCTTCTTGACCGCCTGTTGCACCTGCATGCTCGCCTTCAGTGACTGGTGTACAAGAACACCCAGGTCTCTCTGTACTTCCCCCTCTCCCAATCTATTGCCATTTAAATAATAATTTGCCCTCCCGTTCCTGCACCCAAGGTGGATAACTTCGCACTTGTCCACATTATAGTGCATCTGCCATTTATCCGCCCAATCGCCCAGTCTGTCCAAATCGCTCTGGAGCTTCCTGGTCTCTTCCTCTGAGCCCACCCCACCTCCTAGTTTAGTGTCGTCTGCAAATTTGGAAATGCTGCATCCGACTCCCTGATCCAGGTCATTAATGTAAATTGTGAACAGCTGGGGGCCCAGGACAGATCCCTGTGGTACCCCACTTGTTACTGCCTGCCATTCAGAAAATGAGCCGTTTATTCCAACTCTCTGTTTTCTATCTGACAGCCAGTTCCCTATCCACGCCAAATGAAAGAGGGTTGAGAGTATGTGTGAGGAGTGTAATGTCAATGGGGGGAGATGTTGAGGGAGCACTTGTGATTGCACTGGAGAGGGTACAGAGGAGATTTACGAGGATGTTGCCAGGACTGGAGAATTCTAGTTATGAGGAAAGATTGGAGAGGCTGAGGCTGTTTTCTTTGGAATAGAGGAGGCTGAGGGGAGACTTAATTGACATTTATAAAATGATGAGGGGCCCAGATAGAGTGGATAGGAAGGACCTATTTCCCTTAGCAGAGAGGTCAATAACAAGGGGGCATAAATCCTGTCTCTGTCCTTCATTTGTTCCACCCACATATCTCACATTTTGGCGACGAGGATGGGATCCCAAAGCCATTTTTAGGGATCATGGAAGGACACAGTGTTCAACCTTCGAGTGGAAAAGTTTAAGGTGAATTTGTGACACCGAAACTGAATTCTTTTTTGCTATGTTTTACTGTTAATGCTGATGCAGAATCCTCTGTGCTTCGCCTTCACGAGTATGTATACACAGCAACAGCGGCATTGACTCTCACAGGCACACAGGTCGCCTGCTGAGTGACTGTTCGATGGGATCGAGACAATCATGGCCGCGCCTACGGGGTTCATCGGAAGCCTCGGCCTGTATGACCGAGCTCACGAACCATTCCGTTCTTATATTGAGCGGATGGAGATATATTTTACGGCCAATAACATTATTGAGACTGAAGGTGCAGATGGGAATGTTCAAGCATTGATGACAGTATTGATGCCGTTTCCTGCTCTCGCCCTGAACTAGAAAATTTCATTCACTTTGCTTCCAATTTCCACCTTTCCCTCACCTTCACATGTTCCATCTCCGACTCGTCCCCTCCTCTCCATTTCTAGGGATAGGCTTTCGACAAACATCCACTACAAGCCACCGACTCCCACAGCTACCTGGACTACACTTCCTCCCACCTTGCTTCCTGTAAGGACTCTATCCCATTCTCCCAGTTTCTCCGTCTCCGCCGCATCTGTTCTGACGATGCCACCTTCCATACCAGTGCTTCTGTCATGTCTTCCTTTTTCCTCAACTGAGGATTCCCCTCTACCATGGTTGACACGGCCCCTGACCGTGTCCGTTTGGTTTCCCGCACTTCTGCTCTCACCCCTTCCCCTCCCTCCCAGAACCACGATAGGGTTCCCCTTGTCCTCACCTTTCACCCCACCAGCCTCCACATTCAATGGATCATCCTCCACCATTTCTGCCACCTCCAGCGTGATCCCACCACCAAACGCATCTTCCCCTCCCCTCCCCTTTCAGCATTCTGTAGGGACCGCTCCCTCCGCGACACCCTGGTCCACTCCTCTATCACCCCTAACAACTCTTCCCCTTCGCCCGGCACCTTCCCGTGCAAGCGTAGGAGATGCAACACCTTCCCACTGTCCAGGGCCCCAAACGCTCCTTCCAGGTGAAACAGCGATTTACTTGTACTTCTTGCAATGTAGTATAATGTATTCGCTGCTCACGATGCGGTCTCCTCTACATTGGGAGGACCAAACGCAGATTGGGTGACCGCTTTGCGGAACACCTCCGTTCAGTCCGTAAGGGTGACCCCGAGCTTCCGGTCGCCTGTCACTTTAATTCTCCGCTCCACCCCCACTCTGATCTCTCCATCCTCGGCCTCTTACGAAGCTCAACGTAAGCTCGAGGAACAGCACCTCATCTTTCAATTAGGCACTTTACAGCCTTCTGGACTCAACATCGAGTTCAACAATTTCAGACAATAACCTCGGCCTCCCCGTGTTTTCTTTTTTCTCTCACATGGCAGCTGTTGATGATTCTGCCATCGCCATTTACACCTCATCTAGAGTCATCTTTTGTTTCTTAACTTGTCCCATTGCCATCTCCTTTTGCCTCGCACCATCACCCCTTTTGTCATTTAATCTCTCCTGCCACCCAGCCTATCACAGACCTTCCCCTTTGTTCTTTCCTCCCCTCCCCCCTTTCCCTGCCCCTGCACTTGCTTAAAAATCTCTCTTCTCTAACCTTTCCCAGTTCTGATGAAGGGTCCCAGACCTGAAACGTTAACTCAGTTTCTCTCTCCACGGATGCTGGCTGACCTGCTGAGTGTTTCCAGCATTTTCTGTTGTTAATTCAGATTTCCAGTATCCACAGTATTTTGCCATTACCAATATGAACGCACTATCTTTACAGTATTTTTACAGGCACATGTCAGGAGTGTGATGGAATTCTCTCCACTTGCCTGGATGAGTGCAGCTCCAACAACACTCAAGAAGCTCGACACCATCCAGGACAAAGCAGCCTGCTTGATCGGCACCCCATCCACCACCTTAAACATTCACTCCCTCCACCACTGGCGCACCGTGGCTGCAGTGTGTACCATCTACAAGATGCACTGCAGCAACTCGCCAAGGCTTCTTCAGCAGCACCTCCCAAACCCACGACCTCTTCCACCTAGAAGGACAAGGGCAGCAGGCGCATGGGAACACCATCACCTCCAAGTTCCCCTCCAAGTCACACACCATCCTGACTTGGAAATATATCGGGGCTGTTCCTTCATCATCGCTGGGTCAAAATCCCGGAACTCCCTCCCTAACAGCACTGTGGGAGCACCTTCACCACACGGACTGCAGCGGTTCAAGAAGGAGACTCACCACCACCTTCTCAAGGGTGATTAGGGATGGGCAATAAATGCTGGCCTTGTCAGCGATGCCCACACCCCATGAACGAATAAATAAAAAAAATTATAATAAATACCTGATCACCAGTTCAGTAACTGTTTGCTGTTCCATCAGGCACTGCATGGCCTCCGTTCAATTACACCTGATTATATCATTGTGACAAGTTGCTCCATGCTCCTGTTAACTATAATTTAGATTCAGTTCGGATGAATCACCCCTCCATAAGTATTAGCGCTGGCAGGTATTTAGTGCTGTGCCTTTGATGGGAATCCCACAAATGACTGATCTGACCAAAATAGACCCTCCTGGATCTTGAAGGTCCACCTGTTTCCATGGGTTTCTCCTGCGCAGTCATCCATCATTGGAGGAAGCTGTCAGCGAGAAAACAGGAGCCGAGAGTCCCGACACCTGCTCTTCCTGCACAGCAGGACGGAAAAGAGGAAATGCAATGGGAAAACACGGAGGCAGAATCAGGCAGTGGCGATTAAACATTCATTAACACAAATTTGATGTTGTGCTTCATTCCCCAAATGCATTTCTACCAATTGCCCGTATAATCAAAGAATGCACGTCTCTCACCAGGCCCTTTATATTGAACTGTGCACACCGACCCAGTGCACACGAGGTATCCTGACTTGACTTGCTGTTCTTGCAGCGCCCGTAAAATCTTCCGATTAGGCACTTTACACCCTTCCGGACTCAATATCGAGTTCAACAATTTCAGATCATAACCGCGGCCCCTATTCCATTTTTATATATTTTTTATCCACACCTTTGGTTTGTGCCTTTTCCTTTTTCTCTCTCCCACATGGCAGCTGTCTCTCATTCTGCCAGTGAATTTCACACTCCATCTAGAGCCGTCTTTTGTCTCTTTACCTGTCCTATTACCATCTCGTCTCATCTTGAATATCTCTTAATGTCTCTTCACCTCTCAGACCTTCCCTTTTGTTCTTTCATCCCCTCCCCCATTTCCCAGCCCCCAAACTGGCCTTTTAATCGGTTTCATTTCCTGCTTTTTTTTCTCAGTTCTGACGAAGGGTTTCGACCCGAAACGTTGACTCTGTTTCTCTCTCCACGGATGTTGCCGGGCCTGCTGAGTTTTTCCAGCGTTTTTTGTTGCCCGTATAAAGGTCTCGCTCACTGCAAGGACAGCAAGTCAGGTCAGGATACCTCGTGTGCATTGGCTCAGTGTGCACAGTCGAGTATAAAGGGCCTGGTGAGAGACGTGCATTCTTTGATTTGGTTTGGTGGGCGGTAGGATTGACAGCGTTCTCTTTTCACAAGGCGGCAGCTGTTGGGTTCAGCAGAGTTTGCCTTGGGATCCACTGAGAGTAGCACGGGGGCAGAATAAAGAGGCCGCCACCTCCCAAAGACCATTGCTGCCCCCAAGGGCCAGCACTGAGCCGGCGCTATAACTTGCCAGTCACCCACCATGGCTAACTGAAGGAACCCTGAGTAAAGCAACTGGATTGATGTGTTATATTATCCTATGCTTTGCTATGTTATTATATTATATTCCCTTAGCAGAGAAAAGGAAGAAAGGAAGACTTGCATTTATATAGCGCCTTTCACGACCACCGGACGTCTCAAAGCGCTTTACAGCCAATGAAATACTTTTTGGAGTGTAGTCACTGTTGTAATATAGGAAAGGTCCATAACCAAGGGGCATAGATTTAAAGTAATTGGGAGAAGGATTAGAGGGGAGTTGAGGAGAACTTTCTTCACCCAGAGGGTGGCGGGGGTCTGGAACTCACTGCCTGAAAGGGTGGTAGAGGCAGAAACCCTCATCACATTTAAAAAGTACTTGGATATGCGCTTGAAGTGCTGTAACCTGCAGGGCTACGGACCGAGAGCTGGAAAGTGGCATTAGGCTGGACAGCTCTTTTTCGGTCGGCACAGACACAATGGGCTGAATGGCCTCCTTCTGTGCCGTAAACATATGATTCTATGATTGTCTTATGCCATGTTATGTTATGCCATACTATGCTATGCTCTGCTGTTATGTTACGCAATGCTGTGCCATGTTAGGTTAGCTTATGCTATCCTAGCCTATGCTATGCTATGTTATGTTATGTCACGTTACGTTACGTTATGTGCCAAGGACAAGAAGAAGCCACCAGCTCACACCATTGTTTGTGGGCTCTCATTCCCATTTCCCACTCTCCCCACCTCCAGGTCGAAGATAAAAATAGAGACCTGGAGCCAATCCAGAATTCCTCTCCGACCCCTTGAGCCAGCGGGGCTCGAACCCATTCATTATTTTCTGCAATAATTAGTCTTACCTTCCATTTCCCACCATTTTTCAAAAATGGGCTTTAATGAGCCTTGTGAAGGACTGCAAGGAGTCTGTCGTCACCATCACCTTTGGAATCCTGTTCCGCAGGTCCATCACTGTCTGAGACAAATTTAACTTCCACATCTCCAACCTCACTCCTCACCTGCTCCTGGTGCGAGGTCTATCCAGCCCCATCAGCTCAAACACGATTAGAATAAAATAAAAATAAAAAGGAGTCTCGCACTAGGGAGTCACAGTCTCAGGATAAGGTGTCGGCCATTTAGGGCTGAGATGAGGAGAAATTTCTTCACTCAGAGGGTGAATCTTTTGAATTCTCTACTTCAGAGGGCTGTGGATGCTCAGTCGTTGAGTATATTCAAGACAGAGAACGATAGATTTTTGGATATTAAGGGAATCAAGAAATATGGGGATAATGCAGGAAGGTGGAGATGAGGTAGAAGCTCAGCCATGATCTTATTGAATGGCGGAGCAGGCTCGAGGGGCCAAATGGCCTCCTCCTGCTTCTATTTCTTATGTTCTTATGACTGGGATGTTGTCGATGCCCTGAATAATTTTAAATGCCTGAATCAGATCCTCTCTAAGTTTCTGCCTTCCTTTTGAATCCAAACACTAAAAAAATGGTGAAAGTCTATTGATAAAACAGTAATCGTTTACCTCTTTCAATTGGATTCAATCAAGTATGGAATGTTTGATAACTGACATTAACGTGAGCGGCCCACTCGAGCCCTTCTGAGACAGCTGGAGTTTTGTTCCTTCATGTGAGGACGCAGAAAGCCAATTAAATCTGGCGTCACACATTGCCATGGTGACCTGATTACAACAGTGGAGCATTAAATCTCATCAAATCTTTGTGCCTGAGTGCTCACAGAGTGGCCCGAGCTTTCAAGGGATTAAGAGGAACACTGAGACCAGTGCTGTTCTCTCAGTAAGAGACCTTTCCACGGATAAAATCCTCATGCAAGATTTGCTTGTGGGCACACAAGAGAGAGTTTGTGCCAGTATTCATCAGGGCTGTTGATGTTTAACTTGCACCTCAAAGCCAGTCTGTCCTGAAATCGGTGACATCACTAGTCGGGTGCCAGCTCTGATCTGCCTCCAACCGCCTCGTCCCGCCCCCACGCTCCCGCCACGGGTCGCCTGATACATCCATCCTCGTGACGCACCCCCCCCGCCCCCCCACGTTCCCACGCCATTTGGAAACCGAACAGACTCTTTGCCGGGGTTGGGGGGTGGGGGGTTAACCTTAAACCAGCCGGCCGGGTGGGAAACCCACAGGATTTTAACACCCTGCCCAATATTCATCTCCACTGAAATCAGGTGGGCGTAAAACCAGCGTCACACCCAATCCCGCCAATTTCCCGATCGGCCGGTCAGGTTAAACCTTAGTTAAGCCCCTTCATCCAATTCTGGCCTCTGGAGCATCCCCGATTTCCATCGCTCCACCATTGGCGGCCGTGCCTTCAGCTGCCTGGGCCCTGAGCTCTGGAATTCCCTCCCTAAACCTCTCCACCTCTCTCTCCTCCTTTAAGACGCTCCTTAAAACCGACCTCTTTGACCCAGCTTTTGGTCGCCTGTCCTAATATCTCCTTACGTGGCTCAGTGTCAAATTTTGTCTGATAATCGCTCCTGTGAAGCGCCTTGGGACATTTTACTACATTAAAGGCGCTGTATAAATACAAGTTATTGTTGTTAGTTACCCGATTGGCTGATCCTCGATCATCAGTCGAACAGCCTTATTTTTCCATCTCAGATCTATATACGTTCTTTAAACACCCCCTATGATTTGTCCCAATATCTCTTTACGTGGCTCGGTGTCGAAATTTGCTTGACAATTGCCCCTGTGAAGGGCCCGGGGACGTTTTAAAGGCGCTGTGTAAATCCAAGGCGCGCTTGTATTAAAAGTTGTTATTAGATTGTCACTCAGCGATTTCACCCCACGCAGCTTGAGACAAGATTGAGGCCTTGTTGCAACAATCGCTCAAAATCTGCTTGAATGTCGCACAGGAAGGAAGCAGATTGTGCAACAAACAATGGGCAGTACGCAGCCAGGCTGGCTGAATGTTACAGCAACTCTGTCACACACGCCTTGCAGCTAATTGCCCATCAGGCTCTTGCTGCTGCTGGAGTACCTGTCTAACTTGTATAAATGAATCATCAGCAGAAAAGCTGTCTCTCTTTAATTTTTTTTTAACTAGGTGATACTCGTGGCCTCCCATTACAGATAATAGGAGACAGCATTCAAACCATGAGGTGTAGTTCATCAATAACAGGCGGTGGTATCAGCTCCTTATTCTCCCCTCGCTCTGCCTCGTCGTTCTGATCCCTTTCTTTTTCAGTTCCATCTCCTCCCCTGTGCTCATTTAATCCCGCCAATGTTTTTAATTATATTGAGTCTGGGCCAGAAACATTGGGTGTAATCATACGTGGGCAAACCTGTCCATTTCCTTTTGGATCAAACTCAACTATTCCAATAATAAATAAAACCAGAAAATGCTGGAAATGCTCAGCAGGTCAGGCAGCATCTCCTGAGTGGAGAGAGAGAAACAGAGTCAACGGGCAGGATTTTCATTGGGCCGTGGAGGTGGGACTGGAGGCATGCGGGGGGTTAAAGTCCCGAATTCGGGGGTCCCGACCCCATCCTGCCCCCAAACCCGCCTCCATGCCAGTTTCGAAGGAGGTGGGTACCCGCCCCGCACTGGGACCCGCCTCCCCGAGGCGGGAAGGGGATTAGTGCCAATTAACTGCCTGTTAACAGGTAGTTAACAGGTAGTTTTTAGCCTAATCCCTATTTTTAAGGTTGAAGTGTGGGATTCCCGACGGCTCCAAACCACGCCAAGTTAGAGGAGTCGGGCCGTCGGGTTGAAGGACTTGGAGGGGTCGAGATGTCGGTGTTCAGGTGAGTGATGTGTGCATGAGTGCAAAGTGTGTTTGGTGTGTCTAAAGTGATTAAAGAAGTTTTACTTACCTTTTCAGCCTTCCTTCCTTTAGATTCTGGGAGTCCCTCATCTCACCGGCACAGAAAGCAGAATGGCTGCGAACTGTCAAAAGTGACAGCCTGCAGCTTTCTGTGCAGGAGAGATTTCTAACTGAGTCTGTGGAGAAGGACTCAGGTTAGAAGTAAGACTGTCAGTGTTTGATAGCTTCAAACAGCTGTGAAACGCTGATATTTCATCTGTCAAAAGCTCTTGACAGATGAAATTTCAGTCTGTGACGTCACCTGTTGCCGGGTGGCCCTTAATTGGCCTGCTGAGCCCGCTGGGCAGGTTCAACAAGGTCAATCAAGTTAAAATCGCGTGGACTGGCCGCATCTCAATGGAGGAGGGACTACAACCCCAAAAGTTGTAGTCCCGCCTCCAACCCCACTCCTGAGTTAAATTCCTGCCCAACGTTTCAGCTCGATGACCCTTCATCAGAACTGGAAAAAGTTAGAGGTGTAACAGATTTTTAAGCAAGTGCAGGGGCAGGGAAAGGGGGGAGGGGAGGAAAGAACAAAGGGAAGGTCTGTGATAGGATGGGAGGCAGGAGAGATTAAAAGACAAAAGGGGTGATGGTGCAAGGCGAAAGGAGATGGTAACGGGACAAGTTAAGAAACAAAAGATGAGTCTCGATGAGGTGCAAATGGCGACGGCAGATTCATCGACAGCTGTTGACATGAATCAGTCATTCATGAAAGAAAGACTTATGAAATAATACTGAGCGGCCTATGGGTGGCGCTGTCCAGGGAGAGTATAAATACTTGGGCATGGGCCCAGCTTGCGCAGGACATTCTTAACAGGAACAAGTGAAGGACACAACTAGACCTCCATGTTGTAAAACAGTTGGTTAAAGCTTTGTTTAATGCTTAGACCAAGTGCCTAGTAGTTTTCTTACGTCAGCTGTCATGTGAGAGAAAAAAAGAGAAAAGAAAAAAAGAAAAAAACATGGGGGCCGAGGTTATTGTCTGAAATTGTTGAACTCGATGTTGAGTCCGGAAGGCTGTAAAGTGCCTAATCGAAAGATGAGGTGCTGTTCCTCGAGCTTACGCTGATCTTTGGTGGAACAATGCAAGAGGCCGAGGACGGAGAGGTCAGAGTGGGAGTGGAGCGGTGAATTAAAGTGAGAGGCGACCGGAAGCTCGGGGTCACGCTTACGGACTGAACTCAACTATTCCAACGCTCTCCCGGCTGGTCTCCCATCCTCCGCGCTCTGTAAACTTCAGCTCATCCAAGACTCTGTCGCCCGTATTCTATCCCGTACCAGACCCCGCTCACCCAGCACCCCGCTATCCTTGCTGGCCTACCTTGAATTTCGTCACCTGATTTAAAATTCTGATCTTTGTGTTTAAATCCCTCCCTGGCCTTGCTGCTCCCCAGCTTTGTAAACTCTCTAGAAAGCGTCAGGCAAATAACTTGGATTGGCAATCCTGAAACCAGTCAGTGAGCAAGTGCCTCAAACAGTCTCACTCTGGCCAATACCTTTGGGACACCCATGCCCCCTGAGCACCTATTGTAAAGAAAATAGGGATTAGAAGAATGAGAGGGGATCTCATTGAAACGTATGAATCTCTGACAGGGCTAGACAGACTGGATGCAGGGAGGATGTTTCCCCTGGCTAGGGGGGTCTAGAACGAGGGGTCACAGTCTCAGTTTACGGGGTAGGACACTTTGGACTGAGATGGGGAGAAATTTCTTCACTCAGAGGGTGGTGAACCTGTGGAATTCTCTGCCACAGAAGGCTGTGGAGGCCAAGTCACTGAATAGATTTAAGAAGGAGATAGATTTCTAGACACAAAAGGCATCAAGGGGTATGGGGAGAGAGTGGGATTATGGTATTGAGATAGAGGATCAGCCATGATCATATTGAATGGCGGAGCAGGCTCGAAGGGCCGAATGGCCGACTCCTGCTCCTATTTTTCTATTACAGACAGTCCTAACCCAGTCACATCCCTACCCTCATGCCTAGTCCCTGAAGTGCTGCACGGCAGTTAAATTTTATTTACATGTATTCAAATGCTGGGATCCCAAAATGAGAAATATCCTTGCCTCAATGAGCAGCCAATGGGACGGTGACGACACCTTAGAGTCGGGTCATATGGTATCTTGTAAAATCAGGCCTGGCAATGAAGTGTCAGAATGGCTGCTATCTTGCTAGTCCGACAATACAACAACAACTTGTATTTATATAGCGCCTTTAACGTAGTAAAACATCCCAAGCTGCTTCACAGGAGTATTTTAAGACAAAAAAATTTGACACCGAGCCACATAAGGATAAATTAGGGCAGGTGACCAAAAGCTTGGTCCAAGAGATTGGTTTTAAGGAGTGTCTTAAAGGAGGAAAGAGAGGTAGCGAGGCGGAGAGATTTAGGGAGGGAATTCCAGAGCTTAGGGCCCAGGCAACAGAAGGCACGGCCGCCAATGGTGGAGCGATTATAATCAGGGATGCTCAAGAGGGCAGAATTGGAGGAGCGCAGATATCTCGGGGGATTGTGGGGCTGAAGGAGATTACAGAGATAGGGAGGGGTGGGGCCATGGAGGGATTTGAAAACAAGGATGAGAATTTTGAAATCGAGGCGCTGCTTAACCGGGAGCCAATGTAGGTCAGCGAGCACAGGGGGTGATGGGCGAACGGGACTTGGTGCGAGTTAGGACACGGACAGCTGAGTTTTGGATGACCTCAAGTTTATGTAGGGTGGAATGTGGGAGGCCAGCCAGGAGTGCGTTGGAATAGTCAAGTCTAGAGGCAACAAAGGCATGGATGAGGGTTTCAGCAGCGGATGAGCTGAGGCGGGGGCGGAGACAGACGTTGTTACGGAGGTGGAAGTAGGCGGTCTTAGTTATGCTGCGGATATGTGGTCGGAAACTCATTTCAGGGTCAAATATGACACCAAGGTTGCGAACAGTGTGGTTCAGCCTCAGACAGATGTTAGGGAGAGGGATGGAGTCAGTGGCTCGGGAACGGAGTTTGTGGCGGGGACTGAAAACAATGGCTTCGGTCTTCCCAATATTTAATTGGAGAAAATTTGAAAAATTGGAGAATCTGTGAGCAGCAATGCCGATTCTGACATTTCCCAGTGCCGCGGTTTTCCAACTGGACAGAGTTCTGCTTTTCTTATTCTTCCTCCTTTCCCACTGATTTTCTTCTCTTCTCTCCTGAAGGCGTTGGCTCCTTGCTGAGGTTACGTTTCCAAAGGCACCTCCAATGCCTCGCCCACATGGCCACCCTTCACGTCTCAGCTTTGACAGTGAGGGAGTCAGTGTAGCCTAACTTGCTGGACGGGAGTGCCATTCGGCCCTTCTTTTTAAAATTCATTCTCGGGATGTGGGCGTCGCTGGCAAGGCTGGCATTTATTGACCATCCCTAATTGCCCTTTGAGAAGGTGGTGGTGAGCCGCCTTCTTGAACCGCTGCAGTCCGTGTGGTGAAGGTGCTCCCACACCGTGCTGTTAGGGAGGGAGTTCCAGGATTTTGACCCAGCGACGATGAAGGAACGGCCGATATATTTCCACGTCAGGATGGTGGGTGACTTGGAGGGGAACTTGGAGGTGGTGGTGTTCCCATGCGCCTGCTGCCCTTGTCCTTCTAGGTGGTAGAGGTCATGGGTTCGCAACTTAATTCACCATTAAAGAGCTCCCCCCCTCCCCATCCCCACACACCCACTTCCTCCCCACTGCAGCAACCAATTCTTTCTTAAAATTATCCCAGGGTTTTGCACTGCTCTGTCTGGGAGTCCAATTGTTGTGTGCTGTAGATGGAAATTGTCCTTTTTTACTAGTTTGGCTCCTGTGTCCCTTTGTCCTATGTAATTTACTTCAATTTTCCAGATTTACTGTCTCCGTATCATTTAAAATCCTATCCAATCGCCTCTTGGACTTCTCGGGGCAATTTTAAACCTCACTCTCCGGCCGGGACACCCACGGGATCGGGTGGAACGCCGATTTTACTCCCCGCCCAATATTGCTCTCCTCTGACTTCACTGGAGAGTGAAATTGGGCGAAGAGTAAAACCAGGGTCGCTCCCGATCCCGCCAGTTTCCCCGAGGGCCGGGTTAGGTTAAAATTGGGCCCCAGTGTCGACCGTGAATGGTGCCGCAGGTGAGCCTTGCTGCAGCCTCACTCAGTGTCTACCCTCCCACGCACCTCCACCACACCTCGCCGGAGCCTCAGCCTGGCCCACTTCCCCCAGCCCACTGAGGTCACGTAAAGCACCTCTGGGAGCATTCTGATTCAATCAGCTCACAGGGCACTGACTGGGATCGAACTTCTGACCTTCCTGATCTCTGCGATTTTACTACTCACATTG
The DNA here is from genome assembly GCF_052327205.1 of Somniosus microcephalus. Taxonomy (NCBI): domain Eukaryota; kingdom Metazoa; phylum Chordata; class Chondrichthyes; order Squaliformes; family Somniosidae; genus Somniosus; species Somniosus microcephalus. The sequence continues at coordinate 4,426,228 of NC_141016.1, read as the reverse complement.
GTAACCAGTTGAGTCATCGGAAGCAAAGGTAATCTCGTCTCTAACTAAATAATGGATCTGTCTCCGCTATCTCTATGTGTAAATTGCGTAATCCATAGTGGCTGCTCAGAAAGGATATTCAAATGGGTGACTTTAGGAAGTTTGAAGAAACTGTTTTGTTGACTGGATGGTTTTTGCAGAGGGTGATTATTCTCAGGCACTCTTGAAGACTTGGGAACTTATGGAGGGGGTTTCACAATCAGTTGTAAAGGATTGCTTCACAAAAACCTTTGGTGGCTTCTTTGTAACCCTTCAGGTTTCCCCCTCCTTGCCCCAGCTTTACTTCAGGGACTCTCCGAGAAAGGACACTCTGTGAGAACTATACGGCCCTAATAATTAGGGCAGGGAGATTGCTTTGCTCTTTTCTAGTGAACCAAGGTTGGAGCTAAACTATCAGCTCCTAGTGCCATTGGGAGCTGTAAAGTTTCTTAATGTGCACCAGTCAGTAATAAGACTTTAGCAAAGACCTCAGAGCTGGTGTGCTTGTCACTGGGCAGCCATCTTGATTCTACACTGCAGCTGTCAATCATAAAACAACTTGCAGCTTCGAGGGGACATACATACATACGAGCATACGAGAAACAAGGAAGGAATAGACCACACGATCCATCAAGCCAGACATGGTACAGCCATGTTCTCTCATCCAATTCCCAGCCACGAAATCCCTTGAGAGAAGCAAAGAAACAGAGAACCTGAGGGGAAGTTAGGAAAAACCCTGGAAAATTCCTCTACAACTCTGGAAGGCAATCAAGCAAGGCTCTAGAAGTCTAGTCCCTCCACCACTGGCGTACCATGGCTGCAGTGTGTACCATCTACAAGATGCACTGCAGCAACTCGCCAAGGCTTCTTCGGCAGCACCTCCCAAACCCGCGACCTCTTCCACCTAGAAGGACAAGGGCAGCAGGCGCATGGTGTAGTGTATGTACCCGTCTACCTTTAAGGGAACTATTGAATGTAACCGTTCACCTTTAAGAGGACTACTTTCGGGTGGCACTATTTGTTTGGCTTCTGTATACTGTAATACCGATAGTGACCACACCAGTATATAAGTGTTGTGGCATGATTGCTGGGGCAGAATCGCCTGAACCTCTGAATAGTAAAGACCTGTTTTGTTTGTTAATCTTGGAGTCTGTGTATTATTTACAATACAAACCACAGACTTTACAATGGCGACGAGGCCGATCGTACCCTGCGGCAACAGTAGTTCCTAAGCAACTAAGCAACTCCAAAGAGGAAGATTTTGGCATTGAAAACTTCCATCTGCAACAGGCACTGACGGTCCCTTCTGCCACAGTGAGGAGCGAGCCGATCGACAAGAGAGGCAAGGCTGCCACGGACTGTGAGTAAGGGAACAGTAAAAGAAAATAAGGAAGGAGTAAAACCAGAGGATAAGGGCGGTACACTCGACCACGGTCGAGGGGGAAAGGAGCCAGACAAAGTCGGGTCCAGAGGCGCTGAGACCGGGAGCAGGCCGGGTGAGACAGAGCCGAGAAATCGGGAATTGGCCGAGAGCCAGTTCAGAGGCTGTAACTGTCCGCCGTCATCGGGGGTACCCGGAGCCGGTTGCCTGCCGCGGGAAGGAGAGCGCTGAAGCCGACGCGCGGGCTGGGGATCTGGAAGCCAGCGGAGAGCGCTGAAGCCGACGCGCGGGCTGGGGATCTGAAAACCAGCGGAGAGCGCTGAAGCCGACGCGCGGGCTGGGGGTCTGAAAGCCAGCGGAGAGCGCTGAAGCCGACGCACAGGCTGGGGACCGGTAGCCAGCGGCCGTCGCCCGCGGGGGAAAGTGTACCCCTCCCGCCAGGGGAAGAAGCGGGAAACCGCCATTGCCGTGGGCGGGGAGAACAGAAGAGCACGGGGAAAACCGCCATTAAAGTGGGCGGGGAGAGCCGAGAAGCGCGGGAAAGCCGCCATTTTTCGCGGGAAAACCGCCGGGGAAGAAGACAGAAGCGGGAAACCGCCATCTTAGAAAAACAATAATAAGTAAAGAAATACTTGTGTTGTTCTCGAGAAGAGAAGAAGATGCCTAAGCGAGGAAATATTAATGACAGCAATGCGGAATACTTAGTCGAACTGCGTAAGCTAGCGAAATACTGCCAGTTTGGAGGGAATTTGACAGAGGCGCTGCGGGACAAGTTCGTATGTGACTTGGCCAAAGAAGGAACGCAGAAGCGACTTCTGGAAGAAAACGACCTCACACTGGACAGGGCTGTCCTCATAGCTTCATCGCACGAAGCTGCAGCGAAAGGAACGGCGGAAATGCAGCTAAAGGCGGCGGCACTCGGGGTGGACCAAATTACTGCATGCACTTCCAAATGCTACCGTTGTGGAAAGACAACGCACGACCAGAATCAGTGCTGGTTTAAGAACCAAGAATGCAGGAAATGTGGCAAGACCGGGCACATAGCTAAGGTATGCCGGTCAGGAGCAACGTACAACAATAAGAAGTCACCACAAAAATGGTACGGAAAGGTACAAGAGGTGACTAAGAAGAGTCTGAGGGAACAGAAGTTGGTCTCACACTCCAAATGCAAAGGACTGGACAGTCTGAGAATTCACAACGTGAGCAATGAAGCTGACCGACAAACTATCTGGATAACGCTACAGATTGCAAAGGTCCAAGTAAAAATGGAAGTAGACACCGGATCGGCGGTGACGGTCATGAATAAACATGACTATAAGAAATTTTTCAAGCATATTCCACTACGGGATACGGAACTAGTACTACATACATACACGGGGCACAAAGTATTCCCCATCGGAATGATAGAAGTCAAGGTGAGATACAAGGATAAAGATCATCACCGGTTGGACCTGTATGTATTGCCTGAGGGAGGACCACCACTTCTGGGACGGGAGTGGATCCGAAAAATAAAATTGGACTGGCAGTCCCTAAACACCATGACGGTGGATTCCGAAAAAGAGGATGTCAAACCTGAACGGTTGTCCAGAATATTGGACGAAGCTAAGGAGGTATTCCAGCAAGGACTGGGAACGCTGCGAGGTATTAAAGCAAAGGTTAAGATTGCAGAAAATGCAAGCCCAAAGTTTTTTAAGGCCAGATCAGTTCCTTACGCAATACGACCAGCTGTGGAGGCAGAACTGGAAGAACTTGAACGATCAGGGGTTCTGTCAAAAGTGGACTGGAGTGAGTGGGCCACGCCCATTGTTCCCGTCATGAAGTCCTCGCCGAGTAATAAGCCTGGGGGACCGGGGAAGGTCCGTATCTGCGGAGATTTCAAGATTACTGTGAATCCGGTGCTTCACACGGTACAATACCCGCTTCCGCGGATTGAAGATATCTTTGCTTCGTTGGCTGGAGGGAAACATTTCACGAAAATAGATCTGGCTCAAGCATATCTACAGATGGAGGTCGAGGAAGGGTCACGCCAGTACCTCACCATCAACACTCACAGAGGCTTGTATCGCTACAATAGACTGGTCTTTGGGGTAGCTTCGGCGCCAGCAATTTGGCAGAGGGCCATGGAACAGGTGTTACAGGAATTCCAAGCACGCAGTGCTACTTAGATGACATTTTAATCACGGGAAAAGATGAGGAAGAACACCTCACGAATTTGAAACTGGTACTCACCAGGTTGAAGGAGTATGGCCTTCGGGTTAATCGCAAGAAGTGTGAGTTCTTCCAAAAACGGATCTCATACTGCGGTCATGTCATTGACCGAGAGGGACTGCATAAGTCACCCGAAAAGATAGAAGCGGTTGTGAAGGCCCCCGCCCCAGGAAACGTATCACAGTTAAGATCATTCTTGGGGTTGATTAATTACTATCACAAGTTTCTGCCAAACTTATCCACGGTACTGCATCCGCTGAATGACCTGTTGCGGAAAGAAACACCATGGAAGTGGAGTGAGGAATGCAAAAAGGCTTTTCGCAGAAGCAAGGAGTTGATTACCTCTGAAGAAGTGTTGGCTCATTTCAACCCAGCATTACCCCTTCGTCTAGTTTGCGATGCTTCCCCGTACGGAATTGGAGCAGTACTCTCGCATAGGCTACCAAATGGCTCGGAAAGGCCAGTGGCTTTCGCGTCCCGATCATTGACACCCGCGGAGCGAAATTACGCCCAAATAGATAGGGAGGCCCTCAGTCTTGTGTGGGGCGTGAAGAAATTCAACCATTACCTACAATGTAAAAAGTTCACATTGCTGACAGACCACCAGCCATTTGTCCATATTCAACCCAAATAAGGCCGTTTCCACCATGACAGCACAAAGGTTGCAAAGGTGGTCCGTGTTACTTGGGGCACACCAATACGAAATTGAGTACAAAAGGTCTGAACAGCATGGAAATGCTGATGGGTTGTCACGCTTGCCATTGCCGATGGTAGAAGAAGCGAGTATAGTGGACCCAGTAGAGTTGTTCCACTCCTCCATAGTGGAGTGTCTACCGATAACAAACTCAATGATTGAGAATGAGACAAGGAATGACCCGACTCTTTCACGAGTCTATGATGTAACGGTGGAGGGATGGCCAGCACAGAGTGAACCAACACTGCAAGCATTTGCACAGAGGAAAGAACAACTGTCAGTGTGTCGAGGAACCCTGATGTGTGGATCTAGAGTGGTGATTCCACCCAAACTCCAAAAGAAGGTGCTAAAGGAGCTGCACGAAGGACATCTGGGGGGAGTAAAGATGAAAAATCTAGCAAGAGCGTTTGTGTGGTGGCCAGGCATTGATAGAGACATAGAGGAGATCACGAAGAACTGCCTAGGATGTCAGAGGGTTCAGAACGCGCCACCCCAGGCTCCTTTGCATCCATGGGAGTGGCCCTCATCGCCTTGGCAAAGAGTACACATCGACTTTGCTGGTCCATTTATGGACTCGATGTTTCTAATAGCGGTGGATGCCCACTCCAAGTGGCCGGAAGTAATTAAGATGACCACCACCACGACGGAAAAAACCATTGCAGTGTTAAGGACTATGTTTGCTCGGAATGGCCTGCCGGAACAGATCTGTTCTGATAATGGACCACAATTTGTGTCCGAAGAATTCAAGAAATTCTTAAAGAGCAATGGGGTTAAACATTACACGTCAGCCCCATACCATCCCGCCTCAAATGGATTGGCTGAAAGGTTTGTCCAGACCTTCAAGAAGGCCGTAAAGGCCATGAGTAATGAAAATATAAGTCTGCAACATAAGGTGGATAGCTTTTTGTTGGCATACCGAAATGCGACACATGCGGTCACAAATCAAACTCCCGCAATGATGTTCTGTAATAGATGCCTAAGATGCCGGCTGGATTTACTAAAACCAAACGTCAGAAGAGACGTAGAGAACCGGCAATTCCAGGGCATGAACGACAGGGTCACTAGATCTTTCCAGATCGGTCAACGAGTTTTGGCCCGGGACTACCGTACTGAGAAATGGCAGCCTGGAACTATTGGGAAAAGGCTGGGGCCATTGATGTACACCGTGGACATTGGAGACAATATAATAAGGCGCCATGTTGACCAAATCATAGGGTCCGCCACAAATAGGCCACCGACTTCACCACCTTATCCGGGTGATGTTGAAACTGAGATACCCAGAACACCTACTTCCGATCTAGTGATATTGGAGCCTGCTGAACCTGACACGGCTTTTCAAGCCGAATCGACCTTGCCAGAAGCACCTCCTAGCCCGCCTGAAATGACGACACCACTGCGGCGTTATCCTGACAGAATCCGGAAACCCCCGGAAAGACTGAATCGATGAACTGTCTTACATAAACCTGTATATATGTTAGAATGTATGTTCACTATGGACTTAGTAAGTAATAAGCTAAAAAGGGAGGATTGTAGTGTATGTACCCGTCTACCTTTAAGGGAACTATTGAATGTAACCATTCACCTTTAAGAGGACTACTTTCGGGTGGCACTATTTGTTTGGCTTCTGTATACTGTAATACCGATAGTGACCACACCAGTATATAAGTGTTGTGGCATGATTGCTGGGGCAGAATTGCCTGAACCTCTGAATAGTAAAGACCTGTTTTGTTTGTTAATCTTGGAGTCTGTGTATTATTTACAATACAAACCACAGACTTTACACATGGGAACACCACCACCTCCAAGTTCCCCTCCAAGTCACACACCATCCTGACTTGGAAATATATCGCCGTTCCTTCATCGTCGCTGGGTCAAAATCCTGGAACTCCCTCCCTAACAGCACTGTGGGAGCACCTTCACCACATGGACTGCAGCGGTTCAAGAAGGCGGCTCATCACCACCTTCTCAAGGGATCATTAGGGATGGGCAATAAATGCCAGGCTCGCCAGCGACGCCCACATCCCATAAATGAATTTAAAAAAAGTAACTCACGAATCGCACTGTTGCCATCTGCCCCACAACCTACTCTTTATAACTGAACAGGTCCTCCCATCCTATCAATTTGTCCAGCTTTCATTTGAGAGACAACCTGACCCACCCACGTGTTATAATAATCAGCACCAGCCTCAGTGAAAGAAATCCATCCGAACATCTCATCCAACTCTTTGCCAATAGATTTTACACGCAACTCCATATTTTGCTCATCCTCAACCATCTCAGTTACAGAAATTATAGGAACATAGGAACAGGAGGAGGCCTTTCAGCCCCTCGAGCCTGTTACACAGGAACAGGAGGAGGCCATTCAGCCCCTCAAGCCTGTTACACAGGAACAGGAGGAGGCCATTCAGCCCCTCGAGCCTGTTACACAGGAACAGGAGGAGGCCGTTCAGCCCCTCGAGCCTGTTACACAGGAACAGGAGGAAGCCATTCAGCCCCTCGAGCCTGTTACACAGGAAGAGGAGGAGGCCATTCAGCTCCTCGAGACTGTTACACAGGAACAGGAGGAGGCCATTCAGCCCCTCAAAACCGTTACACAGGAACAGGAGGAGGCCATTCAGCCCCTCGAGCCTGTTGCACAGGAACAGGAGGAGTCGATTCAGCCGCTCAAGACAGTTACACAGGAACAGGAGGAGGCCATTCAGCCCCTCGAGCCTGTTACACAGGAACAGGAGGAGGCCATTCAGCCCCTTGAGCCTGTTGCACAGGAACAGGAGGAGGCCATTCAGCCCCTCAAGACTGTTACACAGGAACAGGAGGAGGCCATTCAGCCCCTCGAGCCTGTTACACAGGAACAGGAGGAGGCCATTCAGCCCCTCAAGACTGTTACACAGGAACAGGAGGAGGCCCATTCAGCCCCCTCGAGCCTGTTGCACAGGAACAGGAGGCGGCCATTCAGCCCCTCGAGCCTGTTAAATGGCAACAGGAGGAGGCCATTCAGCCCCTTGAGCCTGTTACACAGGAACAGGAGGAAGCCATTCAGCCCCTCAAAACTATTACACAGGAACAGGAGGAGTCCATTCAGCCCCTCAAAACTGTTACACAGGAACAGGAGGAGTCCATTCAGCCCCTCAAAACTGTTACACAGGAACAGGAGGAGGCCATTCAGCCCCTCGAGCCTGTTACACAGGAACAGGAGGAGGCATTCAGCCCCTCAAAACTGTTACACAGGAACAGGAGGAGGCCATTCAGCCCTCAAAACTGTTACACAGGAACAGGAGGAGGCCATTCAGCCCCTCGATTCTGTTGCACAGGAACAGGAGGAGTCGATTCAGCCGCTCAAGACAGTTACACAGGAACAGGAGGAGGCCATTCAGCCCCTCGAGCCTGTTACACAGGAACAGGAGGAGGCCATTCAGCCCCTTGAGCCTGTTGCACAGGAACAGGAGGAGGCCATTCAGCCCCTCAAGACTGTTACACAGGAACAGGAGGAGGCCATTCAGCCCCTCGAGCCTGTTACACAGGAACAGGAGGAGGCCATTCAGCCCCTCAAGACTGTTACACAGGAACAGGAGGAGGCCCATTCAGCCCCCTCGAGCCTGTTGCACAGGAACAGGAGGCGGCCATTCAGCCCCTCGAGCCTGTTAAATGGGAACAGGAGGAGGCCGTTCAGCCCCTTGAGCCTGTTAAACAGGAACAGGAGGAAGCCATTCAGCCCCTCAAAACTATTACACAGGAACAGGAGGAGTCCATTCAGCCCCTCAAGACTGTTACACAGGAACAGGAGGAGTCCATTCAGCCCCTCAAAACTGTTACACAGGAACAGGAGGAGTCCATTCAGCCCCTCAAGACTGTTACACAGGAACAGGAGGAGTCCATTCAGCCCCTCAAAACTGTTACACAGGAACAGGAGAAGTCCATTCAGCCCCTCAAGACTGTTACACAGGAGCAGGAGGAGGCCATTCAGCCCCTCAAGACTGTTACACAGGAACAGGAGGAGGCCATTCAGCCCCTCAAGACTGTTACACAGGAACAGGAGGAGGCCATTCAGCCCCTCGAGCCTGTTACACAGGAACAGGAGGAGGCCATTCAGCCCCTCGAGCCTGTTGCACGGGAACAGGAGGAGGCCATTCAGCTCCTCAAAACTGTTACACAGGAACAGGAGGAGGCCATTCAGCCCCTCAAAACTGTTACACAGGAACAGGAGGAGTCCATTCAGCCCCTCGAGCCTGTTACACAGGAACAGGAGGAGGCCATTCAGCTCCTCGAGCCTGTTGCACAGGAACAGGAGGAGGCCATTCAGCCCCTCAAGACTGTTACATGGAACAGGAGGAGGCCATTCAGCCCCTCGAGCCTGTTACACAGGAACAGGAGGAGGCCATTCAGCCCCTCAAGACTGTTACACAGGAACAGGAGGAGGCCCAGTCAGCCCCCTCGAGCCTGTTGCACAGGATCAGGAGGCGGCCATTCAGCCCCTCGAGCCTGTTAAACGGGAACAGGAGGAGGCCATTCAGCCCCTTGAGCCTGTTACACAGGAACAGGAGGAGTCCATTCAGCCCCTCAAAACTGTTACACAGGAACAGGAGGAGTCCATTCAGCCCCTCAAAACTGTTACACAGGAACAGGAGGAGGCCATTCAGCCCCTTGAGCCTGTTACACAGGAACAGGAGAAGGCCATTCAGCCCCTCGAGCCTGTTGCACAGGAACAGGAGCAGTCCATTCAGCCGCTCAAGACAGTTACACAGGAACAGGAGGAGGCCATTCAGCCCCTCGAGCCTGTTACACAGGAACAGGAGGAGGCCATTCAGCCACTTGAGCCTGTTGCACAGGAACAGTAGGAGGCCATTCAGCCCCTCAAGACTGTTACACAGGAACAGGAGGAGGCCATTCAGCCCCTCGAGCCTGTTACACAGGAACAGGAGGAGGCCATTCAGCCCCTCAAGACTGTTACACAGGAACAGGAGGAGGCCATTCAGCCCCTCGAGCCTGTTACACAGGAACAGGAGGAGGCCCATTCAGCCCCCTCGAGCCTGTTGCACAGGAACAGGAGGCGGCCATTCAGCCCCTCGAGCCTGTTAAACGGGAACAGCAGGAGGCCATTCAGCCCCTTGAGCCTGTTACACAGGAACAGGAGGAGGCCATTCAGCCCGTCAAGACTGTTACACAGGAACAGGAGGAGGCCATTCAGCCCCTCAAAACTGTTACACAGGAACAGGAGGAGTCCATTCAGCCCCTCGAAACTGTTACACAGGAACAGGAGGAGGCCATTCAGGCCCTCAAAACTGTTACACAGGAATAGGAGGAGGCCATTTAGCCCCTCAAAACTGTTACACAGGAACAGGAGGAGTCCATTCAGCCCCTCGAGCCTGTTACACAGGAACAGGAGGAGGCCATTCAGCTCCTCGAGCCTGTTGCACAGGAACAGGAGGAGGCCATTCAGCCCCTCAAGACTGTTACACAGGAACAGGAGGAGGCCATTCAGCCGCTCGAGCCTGTTACACAGGAACAGGAGGAGGCCATTCAGCCCCTCAAGACTGTTACACAGGAACAGGAGGAGGCCCATTCAGCCCCCTCGAGCCTGTTGCACAGGAACAGGAGGCGGCCATTCAGCCCCTCGAGCCTGTTAAACGGGAACAGGAGGAGGCCATTCAGCCCCTTGAGCCTGTTACACAGGAAGAGGAGGAAGCCATTCAGCCCCTCAAAACAATTACACAGGAACAGGAGGAGTCCATTCAGCCCCTCAAAACTGTTACACAGGAACAGGAGGAGGCCATTCAGCCCCTCGAGCCTGTTACACAGGAACAGGAGGAGTCCATTCAGCCCCTCAAAACTGTTACACAGGAACAGGAGGAGGCCATTCAGCCCCTCGAGCCTGTTACACAGGAACAGGAGAAGGCCATTCAGCCCCTCAAGACTGTTACACAGGAACAGGAGGAGTCCATTAGGTCCCTCAAGACTGTTACACAGGAACAGGAGGAGTCCATTCAGCCCCTCAAGACTGTTACACAGGAACAGGAGGAGGCCATTCAGCCCCTCGAGCCTGTTACACAGGAACAGGGGGAGGCCATTCAGCCCCTCGAGCCTGTTGCACAGGAACAGGAGGAGGACATTCAGCCCCTCAAGACTGTTACACAGGAACAGGAGGAGGCCGCTTCAGCCCCTCGAGCCTGTTACACAGGAACTGGAGGAGGCCATTCAGCCCCTCAAGACTGTTACACAGGAACAGGAGGAGGCCGCTTCAGCCCCTCGAGCCTGTTACACAGGAACAGGAGGACGCCATTCAGCCCCTTGAGCCTGTTACACAGGAACAGGAAGAGGCCATTCAGCCCCTCGAGCCTGTTACACAGGAACAGGAGGAGGACCATTCAACCCCTCGAGCCTGTTACACAGGAACAGAAGGTGGCCATTCAGCCCCTCGAGCCTGATACACAGGAACAGGAGGAAGCCATTCAGCCCCTCGAGCCTGTTACACAGGAACAGGAGGCCATTCAGCTCCTCAAGACTGTTACATAGGAACAGGAGGAGGCCATTCAGCCCCTCAAGCCTGTTACACAGGAACAGGAGGAGGCCATTCAGCCCCTTGAGCCTGTTACACAGGAAAAGGAGGAGGCCATTCAGCCCATCGAGCCTATTACACAGGAACAGGCGGAGGCCATTCAGCCCCTCAAGCCTGTTACACAGGAACAGGAGGAGGCCATTCAGCCCCTCGAGCCTGTTACACAGGAACAGGAGGAGGCCCACTCAGCCCCTCGAGCCTGTTACACAGGAACAGGAGGAAGCCATTCAGCCCCTCGAGCCTGTTACACAGGAAGAGGAGGAGGCCATTCAGCTCCTCGAGACTGTTACACAGGAACAGGAGAAGGCCATTCAGCCCCTCAAAACTGTTACACAGGAACAGGAGGAGGCCATTCAGCCCCTCGAGCCTGTTGCACAGGAACAGGAGGAGGCCATTCAGCCCCTCAAGCCTGTTACACAGGAACAGGAGGAAGCCATTCAGCCCCTTGAGCCTGTTGCACAGGAACAGGAGGAGGCCATTCAGCCCCTCAAGCCTGTTACACAGGAACAGGAGGAAGCCATTCAGCCCCTCGAGCCTGTTACACAGGAATAGGAGGAGGCCATTCAGCCCCTAGAGCCTGTTACACAGGAACAGGAGGAGGCCATTCAGCCCCTCGAGCCTGTTACACAGGAACAGGAGGAGGCCATTCAGCACCTCGAAACTGTTACACAGGAACAGGAGGAGGCCATTCAGCCCATCTAGCCTGTTACACAGGAACAGGAGGAGGCCATTCAGTCCCTCGAGCCTATTACACAGGAACAGGAGGAGGCCATTCAGCTCCTCGAGCCTGTTACACAGGAACAGGAGGAGGCCATTCAGCCCCTCGAGCCTGTTACACAGGAACAGGAGGAGGCCATTCAGCTCCTCGAGCCTGTTACACAGGAACAGGAGGAGGCCATTCAGCCCCTCGAGCTTGTTACACAGGAACAGGAGGAGGCCATTCAGCTCCTCGAGACAGTTACACAGGAACAGTAGGAGGCTATTCAGCCCCTCGAACCTGTTCCGACATCAATTAGATCATGGCTGATCTGTATCTTAACTCCATCTACCCGCCTTTGGATCCGTAACCCTTAATACCCTCACCCAACAAAAATCTATCAATTTCAGTTTTGATATTTTCAATTGACCCCCAGCCTCAACAGCTTTTTGGGGGAGAGAGTTCCAGATTTCCACCACCCTTTGTGTGACGAAGTGCTTCCTGACATCACCCCTGAATGGCCTGGCTCTAATTTTAAGGTTCTGCGCCCTTGTTCTGGACTCCCCCCCACCAGAGGAAATAGTTTATCTCTCTCGACCCTGTCGAATCCTTTAATCATCTTCAGCTTTCTGCAATTCCGTCTCGATTCAGGGCCCTTTAAATCTTGTCTACACGAACCACTGTTGCCTCAGTGAAGATACTGGAAAATTTTAGGGTAGGTCTTCAGTATTTTTGTCCCCCAAATAGGGTGAAAACCAACCAGTGGTGTCCAACACGTTAGGCTTCGAAATGCTGCATGGAGCGCAAAATACACTGAGGCTTTTTTGAAGTGGAATTTATTCCTTTGAATAACTCGCTGTCAAGGAGATGAAGTGAGGAGACGCACAGTGATCTCGGCAGGATATTTTGGCACAAGCATTTCAAAGGAGAAGGTAGAATGGGCTGGGATGAGTGACCAGAACAACAAAGGCAGGACTGGGGGAACTAGAACAGTATCACCGACTTGTTCATAGAAACATAGAAACATGGAAACATCAGAGAAGGAGTCGGCCATTCGGCCATTCGGCCCTTCGAGCCTGCTCCGCCATTCAATATGATCATGGCTGATCCTCTATCTCAATACCATATTCCCGCTCTCTCCCCATACCCCTTGATGCCTTGTGTGTCTAGAAATCTATCTATCTCTGTCTTAAATATATTCAGTAACTTAGCCTCCACAGCCTTCTGGGGTAGAGAATTCCACACGTTCACCACCCTCTGAGTGAAGAAATTTCTCCTCATCTCAGTTCTAAATGTCCTACCCCGTATCCTGAGACTGTGACCCCTCGTTCTAGACCGCCCCAGCCAGGGGAAACATCCTCCCTGCACCCAGTCTGTCTAGCCCTGTCAGAATTTTAAACGTTTCAATGAGATCCCCTCTCATTCTTCTAAACTCTAGTGAATACAGACCTAGTCAACCCAATCTCTCTCATGCGACAGTCCTGCCATCCCCGATATCAGTCTGGTGAACCTTCGCTGCACTCCCTCTATGGCAAGTATATCCTTTCTTAGGTAAGGAGACCAAAACTGCACACAGTACTCCAGGTGTGGCCTCACCAAGGCCCTGTATAACTGTAGTAAGACATCCTTGCTCCTGTACTCAAATCCTCTTGCAATGAAGGCCAACACACCATTTGCCTTCCTAACTGCTTGCTGCACCTGCATGTTTGCTTTCAGTGACTGGTGTACAAGGACACCCAGGTCCTTTTGTACATCAGCATTTCCCAATCATTCAGTCACTTCGCTCGCCTGACCTGATCATTTCACAGAATCACAGAAACTTACAGTACAGAAGGGGGCCATTCGGCCCGTCGAGCCTGTGCCGGCTCTGTGACAGATCGGCCGCGCTCAGTCCCCACACCCGAGCTTTTTGTCCGTAACCCTGTAAGTCCCTCATCCTCAAGAACCCATCCAACTCCCTTTTAAAATTATCGATGGCATCAGCTTCCGCCAGCTTCTCGGGTCGAGCGTTCCAGATACCCACAACTCTCCGAGGGAAAGAACTGCTCCTCCTCGCCCCTCTCGATCTTTTCCCAATGATTTTGAACCTTTGACCTCTGGTTTTTGACCCACTCGCCCGAGGGAATAGTTTTTCCTTATTTACTCGATCAAAACCTCTCATCATCTTCGGTCACCTCTTCACCGTCTCTGTTCCAACTTTTCCAAACTCTCCTCACAGCTGAAGTCCCTCATCCCTGGTAACATTTATTGTTTTTAAGCCCGGAATTCCCCCTTTGCTGCATTATTTGCATTGCTTCACTCAAATTATCGGTTAACTCCAATGTTGCATGCAAAAAAAAAAACAACTTGGGGTTATCGGGGGTCGGAGGGGGGGCGGCCGGGGGAGACGTTGTCCTCTCAATCTAAGATCGAGGGGGATTTACCAGAGCTGGTAAAGGGAATACACAAAGGTAACCAGCAACAACAACAACAACAACAACTGGCATTTATATAGCACCTTTAATGCAGTAAAACCACCCAAGGTGCATCACAGGAGCATAAATCAGACAAAGTTTGATACCGATCCGCACAAGGAGATATGGAGTCGGTTTTAAGGAGCGTCTTAAAGGAGGAGAGAGAGAGAGGCAGAAAGAAAAGCACACAGTATGCCACAGTGGCCTGAAGTGATTCTCTACCAGCCTGCGGCACTCGGACTGTGTCTCAGTGTGAAATATCTGCACAGCGCAAGTCTCTCGGTGGGCGAGCAGGCAACAGTAATTAGACACCAGAGGCCGCGCTTCTCTATTCAGAGAGGGGCCAAAGGCCGGAATGCCCAACACGAGGCGGACTAATTGGACTAATTAAAAAGATTTTAATTAAAGATCAAAAATGAATTAAACTCTGTGTTTGCCTGAAGACGCCACACCTGGCTTCCAATTCGCCTCATTGTCATAGCCTTGTAAAGAAAGATAAAGAGGAAGAGAAGGACGGGTACATCTGTAGCAACTCTTCACATCCTCAGGATGTCCTAAAGATCCTCACAAGGAATTGAATACACTACTTTGACAGTGCAGTCGCTGTTATGTAGGCAAGTGCCCCATACCAGAGACTTGAGCCCATAATCCAGGCTGACGCTACAGTGCAGTACGAAGGGAGCGCCGCACTGTCGGAGGGGCAGTACTGAGGGAGCGCTGCACTGTCAGAGGGGCAGTACTGAGGGAGCGCTGCACTGTCGGAGGGGCAGTACTGAGGGAGCGCCGCACTGGCGGTGGCGCAGTACTGAGGGAGCGCCGCACTGTCAGAGGGGCAGTACTGAGGGAGCGCTGCACTGTCGGAGGGGCAGTACTGAGGGAGCACCGCACTGTCGGAGGGGCAGTACTGAGGGAGCGCTGCACTGTCGGAGGGGCAGTACTGAGGGAGCGCTGCACTGTCGGAGGGGCAGTACTGAGGGAGTGCCGCACTGTCGGAGGGGCAGTACTGAGGGAGTGCCGCACTGTAGGAGGGGCAGTACTGAGGGAGCGCTGCACTGTCGGAGGGGCAGTACTCAGGGAGCGCTGCACTGTTGGAGGGGCAGTACTGAGGGAGCACCACACTGTTGGAGGCTCAGTACTGAGATAGCGCCGCACTATCGGAGGGGCAGTACTGAGGGTGTGCCACACTGTCGGAGGGGCAATAGTGAGGGAGCGCTGCACTGTCAGAGGGGCAGTACTGAGGGAGCGCCGCACTGTGGGAGGGACAGTACTGAGGGAGCACCGCACTGTTGGAGGCTCAGTACTGAGACAGCGCCGCACTATCGGAGGGGCAGTACTGAGGGTGTGCCACACTGTCGGAGGGGCAGTAGTGAGGGAGCGCTGCACTGTCGGAGGGGCAGTACTGAGGGAACGCTGCACTGTCGGAGGCTCAGTACTGAGGGAGCGCTGCACTGTCGGAGGGGCAGTACTGAGGGAGCGCCGCACTGTCGGAGGGGCAGTACTGAGGGAGCGCTGCACTGTCGGAGATGCCGTCTTTTGGATGGGTCGCTAAACCAAGGCCCTCTCTGCCCTGTCAGGTGGACGTAAAAGGTCCCACGGCCACTATTCGAAGAAGAGCAGGTGAGTTCCCCTGGTGTCCTGGGGCCAATGTTTATCCCTCAATCAACTTCACTAAAGAAACAAAAGCAAAATACTGCAGATGCTGGAAATCTGAGATAAAAACAGAAAATGCTGGAGATACTCAGCAGGTCAGGCAGCATCTGTGGAGAGAGAAACAGAGTTAACGTTTCAGGTCGATGTCCTTTCATGAAAAAATAGGGGCCGAGGTTATAGTCTGAAGTTGTTGAATTCGATGTTGAGTCCAGAAGGCTGTAAAGTGCCAAATCGAAAGAAGAGGTGCTGTTCCTCGAGCTTACGTAGTGTCAGACCATAATCTCAGCCTCTATTATTCCACTTGGCAGCTGTTGATGATATTTCCATTCCCATTTACACCAACTCTGGACCCAGCTTTAGTTTCTTTACTTGTTCCATTACCATCTCCTTTTGCTTTGTACAATCAGACCTTTTGTCATTTAATCTCTCCTGCCTTCCACCCTATCACAGACCTTCCCTCGCTTAAAATCTGTTACATCTCTAACTTTTTCCAGTTCTGACGAAGGGTCACCGACCTGAAACATCGACTCTGTTTCTCGCTGCACAGATGCTGCCTGACCCGCTGAGCATTTCTGGCATTTTCTGCTTTTATCACTAAAAAAACAGATGATCCGGTCATTAATCACATTGCTGTTTGTGGGAGCTTGCTGTGCGCAAATTGTCTGCCGCGTTTCCTACATTACAACAGTGACTACACTTCAAAAAAAAAAGTACTTCATTGGCTGTAAAGCGCTTTGGGACGTCCGGTGGTCGTGAAAGGCGCTATAGAAATGCAAGTCATTCTTTTCTTTTTTCCTGTGTCAAATGTTGTTTGATTATGCTTCGATAAATCACCTTGGGACGTTTTACTATTTTAAAGGTGCTATATAAATGCAGGTTGTTGTTGTTGTATTGACCCTGTGCCTCTACGCTGACCCTTGTAAATGAATGAAACGCCAACAGGAATATAACAACGGATGGAGCGCGTCTTCAAACTCCTTGAATTTTACAGTGCCTTTAACCTAAAGGACACGGCAAGGCAGTGGAAATGGGCGAAGCACCAGGAAGGTGTGAGAGGAGATATTGCTGAAGAGGAGGCTTTCAGGAACACAGGAACAGGAGGAGGCCATGCAGCCCCTTGAGCCTGTTCCGCCATTCAATGAGAGCGTGGCTGATCTGTCACCTAACTCCAGATCCCCGACCTTTGCCCCATATTTTCGGGAGGCTTATAAGGCTGAGTCTGAGTGCGATGCACAAGAAACGTCCCAGAGCACTTCAGATGCAGTGACTTGCTCTGAGGTGCAGTGACTGGTTGTGCAGGTGACCATGAACATTGCGCCTCGGAGCAGAGCCACCATCCGTACGCTGACATTTAGGAACACCGCCTCACGTCTCCTCTGCAGCCACCGTGAGGGGGGTCGGCGGGGGGGGATCTGTGAACAGTGCTGTGATTGTTTCATCGACAGGGGACCTTTCACTCGCTTGTACTGCCACCAGAGGGCAGTGCTGCCCTTCAGTGTCCCGGCACGCTGCGATTTACTGACCGGCATTGTTAGCTTTCTGAAGTTATTGAATCACGAGCAGTAGAAAGCCACACAATAATTCCATTGCTGAGATACCTCCGCCGCTCCCCCACTTTATTTAACTGAGTGCGCTCAACTCTGGCACTCTGTACCCTGGCAGGTCCTGGAGAGAATATATTAGGAAATAAAAAGGAGATAAAATACACGGAGCAGATGGCAGAGACATGACTCAATCCCAAGAAAAGATGTGACTGCGACTAAACACTAGAAAAGCACTGGCCCCACTCTCACAGTTAAACCAGCTGATGTTTAACAGGGTTTACATCCTCCCGTGTGTTTCAACCGCCCCCCCCGACCCGCCTCCTAATGTTCTCCCCTAATATGATTGAATTTTAAATTAAGTTTGAGAGTGATGTAGTCCAATCTGAAACTAAGGTCCTCAATCTAAACAGAGGAAACTACAAGGGTATGAGGGACAAGTTGGCCCATGGTAGATTGGGAGACCACACTAAAAGGTATGAAGGTGGACATACAATGGCTAACATTCAAGGCAATAATGCATAATTTGCAACAAACATATATTCCTCTAGGGCATAAAAACCCAAAAGGAAAAGTGATCCAACCATGGCTAACAAAAGAAATTAAAGCTAGTATTAAGCCAAAGGAGGAAGCTTATAAAGTTGCCAGAAAAGCGGTCAGCCTGAGGATTGGGATCTTTTTAGAAATCAGCAAAGGGGGACCAAGAAATTGATAAAGAAAGGGAAAATGGAATATGAGAGCAAACTAGCGAAAAATATAAAAACGGATTGTAAAAGCTTCTATAGGTATGTGTAAAGGAAAAGACTGGCGAAGGTAAATGTAGGTCCTTTACAGTCAGAGATGGGAGAATTTATAATGGGGAATGAGGAAATGGCAGAGAAATTAAATAAATACTTTGTTTCTGTCTTCACAGAGGAAGACACAATAAAACTCCCAGAAATACGAAAAAACCAAAGGTGTGGCGAGAATGAGGAACTTAAAGAAATTATTATTAGTAAAAAAACAGTACTAGCAAAATTAATGGGACTAAAAGTCGATAAATCCCAAGGACCGGATGACCTACATCCTAGGGTTTTGAAAGAGGTGGCCATTGGGATAGTGCACGCATTGGTTGTCATCTTACAAAATTCTATAGATTCTGGAACGGTTCCTGCAGATTGGAGGATAGCAAATGTAACCCCGCTATTTAAGAAAGGAGGGAGAGAGAAAACGGGGAACTACAGACCTTTTAGCCTCACATCAGTAGTTGGGAAAATGCTGGAATCTATTATAAAGGATGCAATAACTGGGCACTTAGAAACTAATAGTAAGATTGGGCAGAGTCAACATGGATTTATGAAAGAGAAATCCTGTTTGACAAACCTATTGGAGTTCTTTGAGGATGTAACTAGTGAAGTAGACAAAGGGGAACCGGTAGATGTGGTGTATTTGGATTTTCAGAAGGCCTTCGATAAGGTCCCACACAAGAGGTTGGTGAACAAAATTAGGGCACATGGAATTGGCGGTAATATACTAGCATGGATTGAGAATTGGTTAACAGACAGAAAACAAAGAGTAGGGATAAACGGGTCTTTTTCAGGATGGCAGGCTGTGACTAGTGGGGTACCGCAAGGATCGGTGCTTAGGCCCCAGCTATTCACAATCTATATCAATGATTTGGATGAGGGGACTAAATGTAACATTTCCAAATTTGCTGATGATACAAAGCTAGGTGGCAGTGTCAGTTGTGAAGAGGGTGTGAAGAGGCTTCAAGGGGATCTCGACAGGCTCAGTGAGTGGGCGAGAACATGGCAGATGGAATATAATGTGGATAAATGTGAAGTTATCCACTTTGGTAGAAAAAACAGAAAGGCAGAATATTTCCTAAATGGTGAAAGATTGGGGAATGCAGATGCTCAAAGGGACCTGGGTGTCCTTGTACATGAGTCACTGAAAGTGAATGTGCAGGTGCAGCAGACCATTAGGAAGGGAAATGGTATGCTGGCCTTCATTACAAGAGGATTTGAGTACAGGAGTAAAGAAGTCTTACTCCAATTATACAGGGCCTTGGTGAGACCACACCTGGAGTACTGTGTACAATTTTGGTCTCCTTACCTAAGGAAAGATGTACTTGCCATAGAGGGAGTGCAACGAAGGTTCACGAGATTGATTCCTGGGATGGCGGGACTGTTGTATGAGAAGAGATTGAGTAAACTAGGCCTGTATTCTCTTGAATTCAGAAGAATGAGAGGGGATCTCATTGAAGCATACAAAATGATTACAGGGCTTGATAGGGTGGATGCTGGGAGAATGTTTCCCTTGGCTGGGGAGTCTAGAACCAGGGGCCACAGCCTCAGGATAAAGGGTAGGCCATTCAGGACTGAGATGAGAAGATATTTCTTCACACACAGGGTGGTGAATCTTTGAAATTCTCTACCCCAGAGGGCTGTGGAGGCTCAGTCATTGGGTATATTCAAAACAGAAGTCGATAGATTTCTGACTAGTAAGGGCATCGAGGGGTATGGCGATAGGGCCGGTGAATGGAGTTGAGGTAGATGATCAGCCATGATCTCATTGAATGGCGGAGCAGGCTCGAAGGGTCGAATGGCCGACTCCTGCTCCTATTTCTTATGTTCTTATGTCAAGCCGAGCCTATTTTGCCAGTTTCCTTTCTCTAATCCAATTGTAGTGGACCTTTATAAACATCACTAAAACACAGATGATCTGGTCATTGCTGTTTGTGGGAGCTTGCTGTGCGCAGATTGGCTGCCGCATTCCTTACATTACAACAGTGACTACACGTCAACAAGTTCTTCAGTGGCTATCTCTGTAACCTCCTGCAGCCCCACAACCCTCCCGAGATCTCTGTGCTCCTCTAATTCTGGCCTCTTGAGCACCCCCCGATTTTAATCGCTCCACCATTGGCGGCCGTGCCTTCAGCTGCCTGGGCCCTAAGCTCTGGAATTCCCTCCCTAAACCGCTCTACCTCTCTCTCCTCCTTTAACACACTCCTTAAAACCGACCTCTTTGACCAAGCTTTTGTTCACCTGTCATAGTGATGTGGTTCGGTGTCAAATTGTGTTTGATAATTGCTCCTGTGAAGCGCCTTGGGCCGGTTTACTATGTTATAAAGGCGCTATATAAATGCAAGTTGTTGTAGTTCCTGTTGATCAGCGCTCTGAGACGTCCTGGGGTCGTGAGAGGGGCTCTATATAAATGCGAGTCCTTGTTTTCTGTGAATACCAGGTCAGCTAACTCCCAGCACAGACCCAGGAATAGCGCTCTGAGACGTCCTGGGGTCGTGAGAGGGGCTCTATATAAATGCGAGTCCTTGTTTTCTGTGAATACCAGGACAGCTAACTCCCAGCACAGACCCAGGAATAGGCAGCGAACTCTCTGGTCCTTAGAGTTCAGCTCTGTGGTAAACCACTTTTATCGTTCACTATCGTTACACTATAGTTATCACTGTTATATTGTTATCACTGTTCTCACTGTTGTATCACTATACGAGGTCGCCTCTTGTCACACTGTTATACCTGGGCTGACCATCACTGACTCCGCCCATGGCTCCACCTACCTGCCCAGGTATAAAGGTAGTCGACTGGCTGGTATTCCTCCTTGCTGGATCCGATCACCCATGAGGGTGGGCTCTGTTATTTAGTCAATAAAAACCTATAGTTACTTTCCTAACTCGTCGCTTTTCATTGGACGAATTGATAGGTATATCAATTTTATTGACTAAATTTTAAGATGTCTCATCCAGACGCCCCGCCACAACAGCCACAGCAGCCTTCAGACGCCGAGCCGCAACAATCACAACAGCCGGCTTGGCTGCGAGCCCTCAGACCACCGTACCTGGATCTAAATCCACGGGCAGCGAACGCAGCCCTCGACTTCGATCACTGGCTGGGCTGCTTTGAAGCCTACCTGGAAGAGTCCAACGTGCCTCAGAGATCCAAGCTAAGAGTTCTGAACGCCCAACTGAGCCCTAAAGTATTCGCGCTCATCCGGGACCTTAAAACATACGAGGACGCCATCAACCGGCTGAAAAGACAGTACCAAACCCCGGTAAACCCCATGTATACCAGGCACCTCCTAAGGTCCCGCCCGCAACTGCCAGGGGAGCCGGTGGAGGAATTTTTACGGGTGCTACAAGCACTCGGCAGAGACTGTAACTTTAAAGCAGTAACGGCGGCAGAAAATACGGAAGACAACGTCCGCGATGCCTTCGTGAAAGGCTTACGGTCCGACTACTCACGGCAGCGATTACTGGAAGCAAAGGACCTCGACCTGGACAAAGCTGCAGCCCTCGCTCTCTCCCTGGAGGTGGCCCATCGGGACCAGGAGGCGTTCTCCAGGTACTGTTCGCGACCCTGGGACTCGGGCCCGACCCCTACCGCAATACCCTTCACCGCGCCGCCCCCGGGACCTACCTCAGCGTCGGCGGCCCGGACCCGATCGGGACCGCCACCCCCGGTACCGGCTCCGACATCGGACCCCCGCGGCTGCTTTTTCTGCGGCCAGGAGAAACACCCGAGGTCGCGCTGCCCAGCTAGGAACTCCACCTGCTCAACCTGCAGGAAGAAAGGCCACCTTGCTAAGGCCTGCAGAAGTGGATCTTCAGAGGCCAGCAGTGCCTCATGCGAACTGTGGGGGCGGCCATCTTCCTTCAAGGCAACAGAGGCCAGCATCCCCACACGTGAGTCATGGGGGCGGCCATCTTTGATCAAGGCAACCAACCCCAATAGTGCCTCATGTGAGTTATGGGGGCAGCCATTTTGTCCAACCTCGTGGGAGACGCCATTTTACCCACCACGCTCGACTGCCACCGTGCCTCCAGACCCGACGACCGCCTCACCCGCAGACGACAACGACTCGCTCAGCTGCACACTAGCCTCCGTCACTCTGGATCAAGCCCGCCCGCATCACCTGTCCAAGTCGATGATGGACATCAAAGTAAACGGCCACGCCACGACCTGCCTGTTCGACAGCGGAAGCACGGAGAGCTTCATAGACACGGTGAGCCACTACTCCCTCCCCGTCCTGCCAACGCGCAACCGAATCTCGATGGCATCAAGGTCCCACGCCACGGACATCAGCGGCTACTGTGTTGTGACCCTGTCGGTTAAGGGTACGGAGTATAAAAACTTTAAACTCCTCGTCCTCCCCCAGCTCTGCGCTGCCGTCCTACTAGGGCTGGACTTCCAATCCCACCTCCAAAGTGTCACCCTAGCATACGGTGGACCCCTCCCCCCACTCACAGTCGACAACCAGCGGATGTTAAACCGCCCACCGCGTAACACCTGCAGCCTATCCACCCTCAAGGTCCCGCCACCTTCCCTGTTCGCTAACCTAACCCCCGACTGCAAACCCGTCGCTACCAAGAGCAGGTGGTACAGCGCCGGGGACAGGGCCTTCATTAGCTACGAGGTGCGGCGCCTCCTGAAAGAGGGCATCATCGAGGGGAGCAGCAGCCCCTGGCGTGCCCAGGTCGTGGTCGTTAAGACTGGCGATAAAAATCGCTTGGTCATCGACTACAGTCAGACCATAAACAGGTACACCCAGCTGGACGCATACCCCCTTCCCCGCATATCTGACATGGTCAATCAGATTGCACAATACCGAGTATTCTCGACCATCGACCTTAAGTCGGCCTACCACCAACTCCCTATCAGCCCGGAGGACCGCCAGTATACCGCCTTCGAGGCGAACGGGCGCCTCTACCACTTCCTTAGGGTCCCCTTCGGTGTCACCAACGGGGTGTCGGTCTTCCAAAGGGAGATGGACCGGATGGTCGACCAGAACGGACTGCAGGCCACGTTCCCTTATCTACATAACGTCACCATCTGCGGCCGCGACCGGCAGGACCATGATGTGAATCTGGAGAAATTCCTCCGTACGGCCCAACGGCTGAACCTCACCTACAATAAGGAGAAATGTGTGTTTAACACCTCACGCCTTGCTATCCTCGGCTGTGTAGTAGAGAACGGAGTCATCGGCCCCGACCCCGAAAGAATGCGTCCCCTCATGGAGCTACCCCTCCCCCACTGTCCTAAGGCACTTAAGAGAACCCTGGGACTCTTCGCCTACTATGCCCAATGGGTGCCCAATTATGCGGACAAAGCCAGACCCCTCATGAAGTCCACATCCTTCCCCCTCACGGAGGAGGCGTGCGCGGCCTTCTCCCTCATTAAGGGAGACATAGCCAAGGCCACAATGCACGCAGTGGATGAGTCCATCCCCTTCCAAGTGGAGAGCGATGCATCCGACTTCGCCCTAGCTGCTACCCTTAACCAGGAGGGGAGGCCGGTGGCCTTCTTCTCAAGGACCCTACAGGGCCCTGAGATCCGACACTCGTCGGTCGAGAAGGAAGCCCAGGCGATCGTGGAGGCGGTACGACGCTGGAGGCATTACCTGGCAGGCAAACGATTTACCCTCCTCACCGACCAGCGTTCGGTCGCTTTCATGTTTAATAACAAGCTGAGGGGCAAAATCAAGAATGACAAGATCTTGAGGTGGAGAATCGAGCTATCCACCTACGATTATGAGATCTTGTACCGGCCAGGTAAGCTGAACGAACCCCCCGATGCTCTTTCACGAATTACATGCGCCAGCGCGCATATTGATAGACTTCAGACCCTCCACAACGACCTCTGCCACCCCGGGGTCACCAGACTTTACCATTTCATTAAGGCCCGCAACCTGACCTACTCCATCGAGGAGGTCAGGACCATAACCAGGAACTGCCAGACCTGTGCCGAGTGCAAACCGCACTTCTATAGGCCGGACAAAGCAAGCCTGATCAAGGCCACCCGCCCCTTCGAGCGCCTGAGCATCGACTTTAAGGGGCCCCTACCGTCATCCGACCGTAATGTGTACTTCCTCAACATCGTTGATGAGTACTCCCGTTTCCCCTTTGCCTTCCCCTGCCCAGACATGACCAGTACCACGGTCATTAAATGCCTGAACGAACTCTTCGCCTTGTTCGGGTTCCCGAACTATATACATAGTGACCGGGGCTCCTCCTTCATGAGCGAGGAACTCCGCCAGTTCCTACTAGCGAGAGGTATTGCAGCAAGCAGGACCACCAGCTACAACCCCCGAGGGAACGGCCAGGTGGAAAGAGAGAACGCGACTGTCTGGAAGGCCGTCATCTTAGCCTTAAAGTCTAAGGGCCTCCCAACCTCCCGCTGGCAGGAAGTCCTCCCGACAGCGCTGCATTCCATCCGGTCACTACTTTGCACTGCCGTTAACGCCACCCCCCATGAACGAATGTTTGTTTTCCCCAGGAAGTCGACTACGGGAACCACTCTACCAACCTGGCTGACCTCTCCGGGGCCCGTCCTGCTGCGAAAGCACGTGAGGGCCCATAAAACGGACCCCCTGGTCGAGATGGTGAACCTCCTGCACGCCAACCCCCAGTACGCCTACGTGGCTTACCCAGACGGGCAGGAGGATACTGTCTCCTTACGAGACCTCGCACCCTCGGGCACTCCGGAGACACCACCTTTACCCCCCCCCACCACCCCCCCAATTCCAGCCCAGGTAGACGGCATGCCGGAACCCCACGAGCCTTCGCCGACCACGCAGACACCAGCATTAACACCGGATAATGCAACACCGCCGCTGCGACGATCGGAGAGGCTTACGAGGCCTCCGGACAGACTGACATACCAGAACTGGTAGTACACTTCACCCCGCTGGACTCAAATCTAAAGAAGGGGTGAATGTGGTAAACCACTTTTATCGTTCACTATCATTACACTATAGTTATCACTGTTATATTGTTATCACTGTTCTCACTGTTGTATCACTATACGAGGTCGCCTCTTGTCACACTGTTATACCTGGGCTGACCATCACTGACTCCGCCCATGGCTCCACCTACCTGCCCAGGTATAAAGGTAGTCGACTGGCTGGTATTCCTCCTTGCTGGATCCGATCACCCATGAGGGTGGGCTCTGTTATTTAGTCAATAAAAACCTATAGTTACTTTCCTAACTCGTCGCTTTTCATTGGACGAATTGATAGGTATATCAAGCTCCTTGCCTCTTTAACCTATTGGGCGATGAGCAAACTGTCCGCTTTCTGCGTTTGAAGCTTTAAGATGTCTCTTTGTCGAAACACGCCCAGCCTGCTCCGGCACAACGAACCAGGATTTACAATCCACACGCGCCGACTGCCTCGCACGCTCCAACCTAATCCGTTCATCCCTTCACACCTGGCTGGCTACAGCTGTGTGTCTGACATTTCTTTATCCGCCTTGCTCGCACTGCCCCGCTCATTCTCTTCGCTCGTTATTTTAAAATGTCATTTTCAGTTCTTTATTACCCCTTTTCTTCAGCCAGTTCCAAAGAATGTCCGAGCCCGCGTATCAACATAACCCTGGCAGAGCAGACGTGGGCGGGAGTGCACAACAAGCAGAAGGAAATACTGCTGGGATTAGAGGCTGCATTTATATAGCGCCTTTAACGTAGTAAAACGTCCCAAGGCGCTTCACAGGAGCGATTATCAGACAAAGTTTGACACCGAGCCACGCAAGGAGATATTAGGGACAGCTGACCAAAACCATGGTCATAGAGGTCGGTTTTAAGGAGCGTCTTAAAGGAGGAGAGAGAGGCGGAGAGATGGAGAGGTTTAGGGAGGGAATTCCAGAGCTTAGGACCCAGGCAGCTGAAGGCACGGCCACCAATGGTGGAGCGATTAAAATCGGGGGATGCTCAAGAGGCCAGAATTAGAGGAGCGCAGAGATCTCGGAGGGTTGTAGGGCTGGATGAGGTTACAGAGATAGGGAGGGGTATAGGGGCTGGAGGAGGTTACATAGATAGGGAGGGGTGTAGGGCTGGAGGAGGTTACAGAGATAGGGAGGGGTATAGGGGCTGGAGGAGGTTACATAGATAGGGAGGGTTGCAGGGCCGGAGGAGGTTACAGAGATAGGGAGGGTTGTAGGGCTGTAGGAGGTTACAGAGATGGGGAGGGGTGTAGGGCTGGAGGAGGTTACAGAAATAGGGAGGGTTGTAGGGCTGGAGGAGGTTACAGAGATAGGGAGGGTAGTAGAGCTGGAGGAGGTTACAGAGATGGGGAGGGGTGTAGGGCTGGAGGAGGTTACAGAGATAGGGAGGGTTGTAGGGCTGTAGGAGGTTACAGAGATGGGGAGGGGTGTAGGGCTGGAGGAGGTTACAGAGATAGGGAGGGTGTAGGGCTGTAGGAGGTTACAGAGATAGGGAGGGTTGTAGGGCTGGAGGAGGTTACAGAGATAGGGAGGGTAGTAGAGCTGGAGGAGGTTACAGAGATGGGGAGGGGTGTAGGGCTGGAGGAGGTTACAGAGATAGGGAGGGTTGTAGGGCTGTAGGAGGTTACAGAAATGGGGAGGGGTGTAGGGCTGGAGGAGGTTACAGAGATAGGGAGGGTGTAGGGCTGTAGGAGGTTACAGAGATGGGGAGGGGTGTAGGGCTGGAGGAGGTTACAGAGATAGGGAGGGTTGTAGGGCTGTAGGAGGTTACAGAAATGGGGAGGGGTGTAGGGCTGGAGGAGGTTACAGAGATAGGGAGGGTTGTAGGGCTGTAGGAGGTTACAGAAATGGGGAGGGGTGTAGGGCTGGAGGAGGTTACAGAGATAGGGAGGGTGTAGGGCTGTAGGAGGTTACAGAGATGGGGAGGGGTGTAGGGCTGGAGGAGGTTACAGAGATAGGGAGGGTTGTAGGGGCTGGAGGAGGTTACAGAGATAGGGAGGGTTGTGGGGCTGGAGGAGGTTACAGAGATAGGGAGGGTGTAGGGCTGGAGGAGGTTACAGAGATAGGGAGGGTGTAGGGCTGGAGGAGGTTACAGAGATGGGGAGGGGTGTAGGGCTAGAGGAGGTTACAGAGATAGGGAGGACGAGGCCATGGAGGGATTTGAATACAAGGATGAGAATTTTAAAATCGAGCAACTATTACTTGCGCAAGTGGAGCAGATTTCGTTAACATCATTTCTTTTTAATTAAACTGTCATTATGAGGAGCACAAAAAAAGGTCACGGTGAAATCATTATTTGGTTTGAAAGTAGAACGGCTCCTGCTGAGAGCACAAAGTGAGCTGAGAATTTCCCAGCCAGAGCACTGAGCACACTGGATTAGAATTAGGGTGCGAGCGGATCGGAGGGTTAGAGCGAGGGGTGAATAAACACAAAATACGATGAAAGTGACTCGTGACACTCGGTCAGAACCCATTCCGCACACCGCTCAGGGATCAGAGTGGCAGGCAATGAGTCTGCAGCAAAAGCTGAAGCAGGAGGAGGGAAGGCAAAAGCCGAGAAGATATCTGGATGAGGACCAAAGAGGAACATCTGTCTGCTTAACTCTTTAAGAACTAGAAATCTTTCTGTTATTAGTCCTGCAGTGGGGAAAGAGTTAAACTGACATCGCTGGCAGTTTCACTGAATGGTGCAATAAAGACCATACTTTGCGGTAGTAAGCTTTTTCTAAGTTGCTGAATTGGCAGTTGAGATAACATACGTGGAAACCATAAGATGCCTAAGAGGATGTAAGTTCTGTTCTGGCAGGAAAGTAAAACAATGAAAGCGGCCTAGAGAGGCAGGAAAGGAGGACAATGAGTCAGAAGTACAATGTTGATGAGACCCCATCTGGCATAAACAAAGGTCATGGGGGCAACAACAGCTTGTGGGATAACGGCCAATAATAAAGGTGGGACTTTAATGTAACACGGCATAGGCAACCAATCAGTGAAGATCCATGCGGGCCAAGGTCCAATCAGGTGGCAGGAATGAATTTACATGAGGTGGCCATGCTTATTGTAATGTATAAAATGTAGTGTTTGCTGTATCAATTTGGAAAAGTCTGGCTCAGACAGAGCAGACTGTCTCCCCACCGGTGCAATAAAGACAACTTGACTATCGATCTAAAACCTTGTGTCGAGTGTTGGTTTAAAATACTCCACAACAATTGGCGTCATGAACAGGATCCACACGGATGGGAGGCATGGGCGAGTGAAGCTGAGCCAAAAACGTGAGAACTTTTAAATACCACGTACAGTTAGGGCAAGGCAACTCCGTCTCGTGTCCACCGCCCCCTTTGGAATCAAAGAACTAAAAGGTTTGAATCGATAAGTCAAGCGGTCTTGGGGTTAGGGTGAAACGCGCGGAAGTATCGGCGGGGTATGAGTTGCAAGTAGTGCGTTAACTTTGGAGTAAAAGTCTAAAGCATACCTCTGACAACTCCAGTTGCAAGTAATGCTAAGCATACCTCTGACAACAAATTGCTGCAAGTACGGTCTCACTCTGCGAGAGTAAAGGGGCGTACCGCTGACAACAATTAACCACGGGATGTGAAAAGCTCGAGTGGGGACCGGTGGGGTCTCTGACACGCTATTTAGCGGACAAAAAAAAAGATTAATTGACAAAATGGTTAAAAACGATTGGCAACCGAACGACCCACCGGTAAAACAAAGAGAATGATTGTGGTAAACCACTGTATACCTGTCTGTATGTGTAATGTGTATTCCACTAGGTACAGGTCTGGGCATGCCTCGGCTGACTCCTCCCACTATTCCAGGTATATAAGTGACTACCTCCCAGTCCCTTAGTATTCCGGACGGGTCGAGCACTCGAGACAAGACCTTCATTCTTTAGTTAATAAAAGCCTGGTTGTTACTCGCTTAACCTCAGTCTTTTGAGTAATTGATGGCGCATCAATTTTATTAACTAAATTTTTTATAATGGAGAAGATCCTCACACCAGCATGCCTGGACCTGGACAGTCGGGAAGCGGACGCTTCCAACAAGTTTGCTCACTGGCTCACGTGCTTCGAGACATTCCTGACTGCCTCCACTGCGGTCGAAACGGATGCGGACAAACTGTCTGTCCTGATCTCCAAGGTGAACCACCGAGTGTACTCAGTCATCCGGGACGCGACCTCGTACACAGCCGCCCTCCAGCTCCTCAAGACCCAGTACACGCGCCCTGTGAATGAAGTATACGCCAGGCGCCTTCTGGGGAGTCGCAAGCAACAACCTGGGGAATCGACTGAGGAATACCTCCAAGCACTGTCCGTGCTTGGCCGGGCCTGTGGGTGTAAGGCAGTAACGCCCGCTAAGTACACGGAGGAACTGATCCGGGATGCCTTCGTAGCGGGCCACAGGTCCAACTACACCCGACAGCGACTGCTGGAGCAGAGTGAGCTCACCCTCGACAAAGCCTCCGAAATCGCTCTAACGTTGGACGCAGCCTACCGGGGCATGGATGCCTACTCCTCTACACCGTGGACGCCGCGGGGAACGACAACCTGGGACACGGTAGGACAGCCCCATAGCACCGTGCCACCCCAGCCACAGCCCAACAACGGCCCAACTACCGCAGCAGTGTCCCAAAGCCAGACAGCAGTACCCCAAGGCCAGAAATGCTACTTCTGTGGCCAGGCCAAACACCCCAGAGCGCGCTGCCCGGCGAAGAATGCGACCTGCTCGGGCTGCGGGAAAAAGGGACACTACGCCAGCGTCTGCAAGGCCAAAGCCACCCCGAACGCCAGCAGCGCCGCGTGTGGGCCGGGCGAGCCGCCATCTTGGGCCAACAGCGCCGCGTGTGGGCCATGCGGGCCGCCATCTTGGGCCTCCCCAGCCATGTGCGAACCACTGCAGCAGCAGCCATCTTGGACGACTCCAGCCACACGGACGCCGCCATCTTGGACACCAGCCGGGACGCAGCAGACCGCCAACCCCCCCCCATCTGATACCCGCAGCGACACACCGACCCCTACGCTGGCCTCTGTTACGCTGGACCAAACGAGACCGCACCAACTAGCTCGGTCCAAAATGGACGTTAAGGTAAACGGCCATGCAATAAACTGCCTTTTTGACTCCGGGAGCACAGAGAGCTTCATCCACCCCGACACGGTGCGGCGTTGCTCTCTCCCAGTCCTGCCTGTGCACCAGCGGATTTCTATGGCCTCCGAGTCCCAGTCAGCGGACATTGGCGGCTACTGCGTGGTGACACTAGTAGTAGACGGGACTGTGTTCAATAATTTTAAACTCCTGGTCCTGCCCGACCTCTGCGCTGCCGTCCTACTGGGGTTGGATTTCCAGTGCCACCTCAAAAGCGTTACGATGGCGTACGGTGGCCCCCTCCCCCCACTCACAGTCCGCAGCCAGCAGCCTCCAAATTGCCCGCCGCGCACCAGATGCAACCTCTCCACACTCAGAGCCCCACCCCCCCCACTGTTTGCTAACCTCACCCCCGACTGTAAGCCCATCGCCACAAAGAGCAGGCGATACAGTGCCGGGGACAGGGTTTTCATCAAAACCGAAGTGGAGCGGCTCCTGAAGGAGGGGATTATTGAGGGCAGCTCCAGCCCCTGGCGAGCCCAGGTTGTGGTCGTTAAGACCGGCGAGAAACAACGCCTGGTCATCGACTACAGCCAAACAATAAACCGCTACACCCTGCTGGACGCCTACCCACTCCCCCGCATAGCTGACATGGTCAACCAGATCGCGCAGTACCACGTCTTTTCGACCATTGACCTGAAATCAGTGTACCACCAGCTCCCCATCCGCCCTGAAGACCGCCAGTATACTGCTTTTGAGGCAAACGGCCGCCTCTATCACTTCCTTAGGGTTCCCTTCGGCGTTACCAACGGGGTCTCCGTCTTCCAAAGGGAGATGGACCGGATGGTCGATCAAAACGCGCTGCAGGCCACTTTCCCTTACTTAGACAATGTGACCATCTGCGGCCATGACTTGCAGGACCATGACGCAAACCTCGAGAAATTCCTCCGCACCGCCCAACTCCTGAACCTGACATATAAAACGGAGAAGTGCATATTCCGCACAGACCGCCTCGCCATCCTTGGCTGTGTTGTGGAACACGGGGTCATCGGTCCCGACCCGGACCAGATGCGTCCCCTTATGGAACTTCCACTGCCCCACTGCCTAAAAGCCCTGAAGAGGTGCCTAGGGTTTTTTTCCTACTACGCCCAGTGGGTCCCCTACTATGCAGACAAAGCCCGTCCGCTGATCAAATCCACCTCTTTTCCCCTGATGGCAGAGGCCCGCTTGGCCTTCTACCGTATCAAGGAGGACATTGCCAAAGCCACCATGCACGCAGTGGACAAATCCATCCCCTTCCAGGTGGAAAGCGATGCGTCTGACTTCGCCCTGGCCGCCACCCTTAATCAGGCGGGGAGACCTGTGGCATTCTTCTCACGAACCCTCCAGGGCCCGGAGACCAGACACTCCGCGGTCGAGAAGGAGGCCCAGGCTATTGTGGAGGCTGTGCGTCATTGGAGGCACTACCTGGCCGGAAAACGATTTACCCTGCTCACTGACCAGCGTTCAGTTGCTTTTATGTTCAACAACAAGCAGAGGGGCAAAATCAAAAATGACAAGATCTTGAGGTGGAGAATCGAACTTTCCACCTACAACTACGAGATCTTGTACTGGCCTGGGAAGCTCAATGAACCCCCAGATGCCCTATCGCGTGGCACCTGCGCCAGCGCGCAGATCGATAGGCTGAGGGCCCTCCACAATGACCTCTGCCACCCGGGGGTCACCAGGTTCTTCCACTTCATCAAGGCCCGCAACCTGCCTTACTCCATCGAGGAGGTCAGGACCATGACCAAGAACTGCCAAGTCTGCGCTGAGTGCAAACCGCACTTTTATAGACCAGACAGAGCCCACCTGATAAAAGCCACCCGCCCTTTCGAACGCCTGAGCGTCGATTTTAAAGGGCCTCTCCCCTCCTCCGACCGCAATGTGTACTTCCTCAACATCATTGACGAGTACTCCCGTTTCCCGTTCGCTATCCCCTGCTCGGACATGACCAGTGCCACGGTCCTTAAATCTCTGAACAGCCTCTTCACCCTGTTCGGCTTCCCCAGCTATATCCATAGCGACCGGGGCTCATTGTTTATGAGCGATGAACTCCACCAGTACCTGCTCGCTAGGGGTATAGCCACAAGCAGGACCACCAGTTACAACCCCCGGGGGAACGGACAGGTGGAAAGAGAGAATGCAACAGTTTGGAAGGTCGCCCTGCTAGCCTTAAAGTCTAGGGGCCTTCCGACCTCCCGCTGGCAGGAGGTGCTCCCCGATGCGCTCCACTCGATTCGGTCACTGCTCTGCACTGCCACCAATGCCACCCCTCACGAGAAAATGTTTGTCTTCCCAAGGAAGTCCACATCGGGGACATCGTTACCGCCATGGCTGACGTCCCCAGGGCTGGTACTACTGAGAAGACACGTGAGGGCCAATAAAATGGACCCCCTGGTCGAGAGGGTCGACCTCCTTCACGCCAACCCCCAGTATGCTTACATTGCGTACCCGGACGGGCGGGAGGACACAGTCTCCATACGAGACCTCGCACCCTCGGGGACCGCTGTAACCCACTACCCATTACCACCCCCCCCCCACGACCCGATATCCAACCCCAGCAGCCGGCTCGCCTTGGACCGTCACCCACGAGGACCACACTCCAGGGCCCCAGCCTACACGGGACGCGACGCCGGAAGCTCCACCACCCCTGCCGTCGCCACGTCGATCACAGCGGCAGACAAGACCTCCGGAGAGACTCCAATACACGAACTTTTAAATACACTTCACCCCGCCGGACTCATTTTTAAACAAGGGGTGAATGTGGTAAACCACTGTTATACCTGTCTGTATGTGTAATGTGTATTCCACTAGGTACAGGTCTGGGCATGCCTCGGCTGACTCCTCCCACTATTCCAGGTATATAAGTGACTACCTCCCAGTCCCTTAGTATTCTGGACGGGTCGACCACTCGAGACAAGACCTTCATTCTTTAGTTAATAAAAGCCTGGTTGTTACTCGCTTAACCTCAGTCTTTTGAGTAATTGATGGCGCATCAATGATGGGCTAAAGAAACAAAATTAAAAGAAGAAAAGGCCATCATTTTAGTGGCTCGCGCAGATTGAGTTGAGTAGACGGACTCAAATTTGGACCAAAAACAGGTGCCAAAATTGTACCCGAGTACCAGTAATTTAAGAAAGGGAATAAGGAAAAAATGTAAGTTTTATCGACACAGATGCTCTCAGTTTCTGTCCAAAACAAGTAAAATGCCCGAGTGAAAGGAATCTTAAAAGGAATGCTGGACTCTCAGTTTGTGTGAAAGTGTGTGTTAAAAGTGTGGAAGTTTTCTGTCCTAGAAAGAAAATGTCTGTTGTGTTTATTTTAGCGCCACCCACTCTTTTGTACAGAGAGCTAAAAGCTGTTTAACCCTTTGAAGGCTTGTCTTGAATGATGGACACGCGTGTGTTGTTTTAAGTTTGTTAATTGTTTTACAAAAGATAAGCTTCAGCCTTGAAGTCACAGTTGCCAATATGCCTGGAAGAGAATGAAGCTCTGGTTTCTTTCTTTTCCAAGTGATACTGGTTAGTTGAAAAAATTGATCTGGATTGGATTGGAGTTATGAGGTTAATTAACATATTAAAACCAGATTTTTATTGTGGCCACAGTGAAATTCTGGTTGGTGTAAATTTGTGTAGACCGCATTGAATAAGATATTTAATGGTCTGAAACCAGACTTTAAAATATTTAGTCTTGGAAATAGTGAACGGGTTCTGGTCCATACCATTGGCAGAGCGATTACAAGGGAAATTCGCCTTTACTGTTGGGGATAGACAGTATACATGGACCAGGGTCCCGCAGGGGTTCCACAATAGTCCAAGTATATTCCACCGTGTACTGAGTCAAGCCTTAGATGAGTTAGACCTATCAAAGTACCAGAGCGCCCTACTCCAATATGTCGATGACATAATGATTGCATCAGAGGATGCCAAAGGATACATGGGAGCTTTACTAGCCACCCTCCAGACACTTAAGACACTTGGCTTTAAATTGAACCCCAAAAAGGCACAGGTTGGACTGTCCAAAGTAAAATATCTAGGGCACGGAATTAGCCAGGGGTATAAGGCACTCCCGCAGGAACGAAAGGCAGCCATAAAAGACATGGCAAGGCCAGTGACCGTCCGGGGAGTGAGGAAAGTGTTGGGACTATTTAACTACTGCAGGAATTTTATAAAGCAGAGCCGATTTAACGGTTAGTTAAAGGGGAGACCCGCCATGGATAAGATAGAATGGGAATCGGAGCAGGACGAGGCTTATGCAAAATTAAAAGCAGCCCTGACATCCGCACCCGCACTAGGATTGCCAAATATAGTCAAACCATTCCATATATACTACAGTATAGACGGGAACTTCTATAATGCTGTAGTCACCCAAGAGTACGGGGGAGATATGAGGCCAATTGCCTATTACTCCACCCAACAAACCCCCGTGGCTAAAGGAATGGCGAGATGCGTGGCAGCCCTCGACTGTGCCACATGGGTGGTGCGGATATGCGAGCCCGTCACTATGTCAGGACAGCTGATATTACACACGTAACACACAGTGGTGGACCTGCTAAACACAGGCAAAATGAAGGTTATATCAGACAGAAGGAGGGTGGCTTGGGAAGCAGTATTGATACCCAAGGACAGATCAGTCCAGATTATAAGGGAACATAGAGTCAACCCTGCAGAGGGAATGCTATCAGAGGGTGAGGCACACGAGTGTCAGTTAGTAATCGAAGAAGAGGTCAGAGGAACCGTATCAGAATCGCCCCTTGAAAATCCCGAAAACACCTTTTATGTAGACAGATCTCGCTGAAATATAAATGGGGAGCCACATATTGGTTGGGCAGTAGTATCCGAGAATGGAGAAACAGTCACAAAGGGAGGGCTTGAAGGAGGAACCTCTGCGCAGGTAGCAGAACTAGTGGTTCTCACAGAAGCATTGAAATTGGCAAAAGGAAAACGAGTAAATATATATACAGACAGTAGATATGCGTTTGGGGTAGTACATGATTATATGACAGCATGGAATAGGAGAGGATATGTAACCTCCGGAGGAAGACAAATACAGTATGAGGAGGTAGTGAGAGACCTAGTAGAAGCGGTAAAAGGTGCAGAAGAGGTAGCAGTGATTAAAATAAAGGCACACCACAAGATAGTGAGCGAGCAACAAAAAGGAAATATGTTAGCTGATCAGGTAGCAAGAACAGCGGTGGACACAGAGATGCCTACACCAAGAGCAGCAGGTAGAATAACAGCAGAGGAAGTGAACATTAAAAGAATCCAAGAGGAGACCGAAGTGGAGGAGCAGGAGCAGTGGACAAAAAGAGGCGCAGCCAGAGGTAGAGATGGAATATGGAAAAAGGATCACAGGGTGGTAGCCCCTCGCTGTATTCAGGAGAATTTGTTGAAAATATACCATGAGCCAGACCATGGGGGGTGGAATGGCATGATAGGTAGGCTAAGTATAGATTGGTGGTGGAGTGGATTGGGACAAGATGTGGCAAGATACTGCAGACGCTGCATTATCTGTGGACAGCACAACCCAGGTAGGCCCATAAAGGTTAGAATGACCCACCAGCCATGACCCAAAGGCCCCTGGGAAAACCTCCAGATAGACTTTACTGGACCCCTACCCAACAGTAGAGGGAAGAAATACTGCTTAGTGATCATAGACCAGTTTACAAGGTGGGTGGAAGCATTCCCCACCAGAGACTGTAGTGCTCAGACTGTGGCCTGAATATTTGCAAACGACGTGATACTGAGATGGGGGGTCCCGTTGCAAATAGATTCAGATCAAGGTACCCACTTTACGGGAAAGGTAATGAAAGAAGCTTGTAAGTTACTGGGAGTAAGACAGAAGTTCCACATCCCCTATCATCCGCAAAGCTCAGGCATGGTAGAGCGAATGAACAGAACCCTGAAAACAGCCTTAAGCAAGGCCATAGCCGAAACCGGACAGGGATGGGTGGATGTCCTTCCGTGTATCCTGATGAGGCTGAGAGCCACCCTAAACAGGGTGACCGGACTGAGACCATATGAACTCATGACTGGACGAGCAATGTGTCTGCCGGAAGGAGTAGCATCTGGTAGCGAGGGACTAGGACCCTTAAAAGATAAAATTAGGAAATACGTACAAACATTGGACCCAATTAAAATGGTACAACAATAACCCATCTGATCTTAAATCCCACAGAAACAATGGAATAAACACCAGAGATAAACTAACCTTGGTGACCACCAGGCTTCTGCTTAATTTACAGGGAAATTTCACCATGAAGGTGGGATTACTGCTAGGACATGAAATAAGCGAAGGGACATCCCACATTACACAACAGGTACATGATGAAGAAGCACCATGTTTTAATGGAACAATCACATTCGGAGTCTCATCCACGGCTCCCAATACACAGAAAGAAGAGACAAGTGAACCGAGGATGCTACAATGTCCAGATCTGAAACCTGGACCCATGAATGGACTAGTATTATTTACCGAGGGAGAACAATTGTATGGTGACGGGAGACACAAAATTGTACCGGTACTAATGAACTTAACCATGTTACAATGGCCAGGATATTGTGAAAGGTTTACTAAAACTAGAGAATTGTAAGCATATATGATGAAGAATGTAATTAACCAAGCTGATGATCCGACAGGGGCCACTAGTTTTAGGGGACATGCTGCATTCCACCAAAGGATTAAGAGGAGCTTAGGAACCGATATACTCACGGGAATAAACACGGGGACATCATTCATTAATGCCGTGGATATACAAGGAGTCCAAATTAGTGTGGAATGACTACAAGGGGTAATACAACAGATTTTAGAGAAGGAAACTGGTTTGGTTCGACAAGGATCAGAGTTGGGAGGACACACGATAAGGAAATTACTCAAGGGAATCAAGGTTATAGAGGACCATGCTAGCATTATCAACAAACTAAACCATAGAGATGAGGAACAGGCAAAAGATGGGGTAGGGAGAGGCTTGTGTCATGCCTATGGCCAATGGATCACCGGACAGTTAAAACATAATCTGGCACAGATACAGCGAGGCGAGGTACCAGACTGGATTAACAGCACACAGCTCTATGGCCTGAGCCAGAATCCAGGCCCTCTGAGTGCTTGCACCCTCAAAGGGATGACCAGAGTATATCCAGTGATACAAAAATGTAAAGCAGAAGTGACAGCAATGATAGGCATGGTACTCCTGATACCAGTGGTGGGACTAGACACGACTCCATACCCACAGTACCAGGTAACAAACATAGGCATAGTGAGGGGTGAGACGTACCTCCAATACTATCCAATTGATACCTATGCCATCAGGAAGAATGGTACTATGAGAGGAGTCTCCTTAAACGGATGCCACAGGAAAGGCACGCTTACGC
The DNA here is from genome assembly GCF_052327205.1 of Somniosus microcephalus. NCBI lineage: Eukaryota > Metazoa > Chordata > Chondrichthyes > Squaliformes > Somniosidae > Somniosus > Somniosus microcephalus. The sequence goes on along the minus strand of NC_141016.1, from coordinate 4,388,831 downwards.
TATGCCCACATCTGGTAGGAGAAGGCCCTAAGGATGAGTGCGGCTATAATAAGACAGAGGGGTGTGTGTTGGAATTATCACATGTTGATCACCATCACACCCGCTCAGGATATAGAGGCGAAGGGGCGTATTGTATAGCCACCACAGAGACTGAGTACCAATATAGTAACCTTGTATGTGCAATCACAATGCCTAACTTCTGCTTTACGCCAAAGATCCCTGTGACAATTGGACACACCAGATTGGTGTATGTACATTCAAGGGAGGAGATAAAACTCAATGTGCCAGAAAGTCTAAAGGACAAGTTGGTTAATTATGAAGATCCGGTAGGGGCCCCAATACCCCGCCTGCAAGAGGATCTGCAAGAAATGAAAGAGGATTTAAGTAAGATGGTGAAACAATACATAGTGTTGCAAAGGAATCTTGGGGAATTAGAAAGGGACATAGAGGTAGAGCTACAGCAAGTCCCGTGGTATGAGAAGCTGTGGGATTAGGGAATGAATGTCAACATACACTCATGGATCCGCATCATTTCTTATTATATATTAGTGAATAGTACAGTTAGTCATGGCTTTGGATGGGGAATAGCAGCATGCACCGCTTGTAAAAGAAACGGACCAAACAAAGAACTAAAGCGAGTCGGAAAGAGCTGGAAAACACAAGTTTGCTTGAAACATGATGGGTATGCAGGGCCTCCCGAACCAGCGCCTGATCACCGCATGAGGCAGGAGGCACAGCGATGCTTATACATGTGGTTTAACTTGGGCAAGGGCCAAGTACCAAAAGGGGGGATTGCAGTGGGGAAAGAGTTAAACTGACATCGCTGGCAGTTTCACTGAATGGTGCAATAAAGACCATATTTTGCAGTAGTAAGCTTTTCCTAAGTTGCTGAATTGGCAGTTGAGATAACATAGCCGGACGTGGAACCATAAGAGGCCTAAGAGGATGTAAGTTCTGTTCTGGCAGGAAAGTAAAACAATGAAAGGGGCCGAGAGAGGCAGGAAAGGAGGACAATGAGTCAGAAGTACAATGTTGATGAGACCCCATCTGGCATAAACAAAGGTCATCGGTGCAACAACAGCTTGGGGGATAACGGAGGTATACTTTTCCGATAATAAAGGCGGTACTTTAATGTAACACGGCATAGGCAACCAATCAGTGAAGATGCATGCGGGCCAAGGTCCAATCAGGTGGCAGGAATGAATTTTGACATGTGTATTGTAATGTATAAAATGTAGTGTTTGCTGTACCAATTTGGAAAGGTTTGGCTAAGACAGAGCAGACTGTCTCCCCACCGGTGCAATAAAGACAACTTGACTATCGATCTAAAACCTTGTGTCGAGGGTTGGTTTAAAATACTCCACAACAGTCCGTAATCCCTGCTAGGATCTGATCTTCGGCCGATACCCTTCCGTCCTGATTGTCAGCCGGTAACACTCCCACCTCAGAATCAGAAGGTCGTGGGTTCAAGCCCCACTGCAGGACTTGAGCGCATAATCTTAGGCTGATGCTTCAGTGCAGTGCTGAGGGAGTGCTGCACTGTCAGAGGTGCCGTTTTTTTGGGATGAGGCTTTAAAGCATCTGCCTGATCAGGTGGGCATAAAAAAATCCCCTGGCACTTTTTTAAAGAGGCGCAGGGAGTTCTCCTGGTGTAATGAGCTGAGCTACCGATCATCTATCCTCTTCATCACTTCAACCTCTGTACCTTTCCCATCTCCACCTTCCTCCCCCCGCTTTAAGACCCATCTTATAACCCAGCTCCTTGACTGTCACCTCTCCTAACATCTCCTGCCGTCTTTCGGATGAGACGTTAAACCGAAGGCCCGTCTGCTCTCTCAGGTGAACGTACAAGATCCCACGGTCACTATTTCGATGAAGAGCAGGGGAGTTTCTCCCCAGTGTCCTGGGCCAATATTTATCCCTCAATCAAGATCACTAAAACAGATTATCTGGTCATTGTTGTGTGAGGGAGCTTGCTGTGCGCAAATTGGCTGCCGCGTTTCCTACATTACAACAGAGCCTACACTTTAAAAAGTACTTCATTGGCTGTAAAGCGCTTTGAGACATCCTGAGGTCGTGAAAGGCGCTATAGAAATGCAAGTTGCAGTTTGCCCCAGATCGTTTTACTACATTAAAGAAGCTTCAGCGATGGGGAGGGCCGGCCAGCAAAATATGTTTTAATTCTTCTTTCTTTCTTCCTACCTACCTCTATTTCTTGACCAGAGACTTAACTGGACCAGCCACATAAATACTGTGGCAGCAAGAGCAGGTCAGAGGCTGCATATTCTGCGGCGAGTGTCTCACCTCCTGACTCCCCAAAGACTTTCCACCATCTACAAGGCACAATTAAGGAGTGTGATGGAATACTCTCCACTTGCCTGGATGAGTGCAGCTCCAACAACACTCAAGAAGCTCGACACCATCCAGGACAAAGCAGCCCGCTTGATTGGTTCCCCATCCACCACCTTAAACATTCACTCCGTCCACCACCGGCGCACCGTGGCTGCAGTGTGTACCATCTACAAGATGCACTGCAGCAACTCGCTGTGGTAAACCACTGTTTGTATTCCACTGTGTACATGCCTGGACATGCCTCGGCTGACTCCTCCCACAAGTCCTAGTATAAAGGTGACTGCTCCCCAGCCCTTTGTATTTCTGGACCGGTCGACCACTCGAGGCAGACCTTCATTCTTTTGTTAATAAAAGCCTTTAGTTACTCTCTTAACTCTCAGTCTTTTATGAGTAATTGATAGCGCATCAATTTTATTAACAAAATTTTTATAATGGAGAAGATCCTCACACCAGCATGCCTGGACTTAGATCATCGGGAGGCGGACTCATCCACCAAGTTTACTCACTGGCTTAAGTGTTTCGAAAAATTCCTGACCGCCTCCGCAGCAATCAAATCGGACGAGGACAAACTGGATGTCCTGACCTCCAAAGTGAACCACCGAGTGTACTCGGTCATCCAAGACGCGACCTCGTACGCGGACGCTATCAAGCTCCTCAAGGACCAGTACACGCGCCCAGTGAACGAAGTGTACGCCAGGCACCTTCTGGGGAGTCGTAAACAACAACCTGGGGAATCGACCGTGGAATACCTTCAGGCACTGTCTGTGCTTGGCCGGGCCTGTGGTTGTAAGGATGTAAAGGCTGCCGTGTACACAGAGGAACTTATCCGGGACGCTTTTGTAGCGGGCCACAGGTCCAATTACACCCGACAGCGACTGTTGGAGCAGAGTGACCTCGACCTCAACAAGGCCTCTGAACTCGCACTGTCATTGGATGCAGCCTACCGGGGCATGGATGCCTACTCCTCTGCACCGTGGACGCCGCGGGGAATGACAGCCTGGGACACGGTAGGACCGCCTCATAGCGCCGTGCCACCCCAGCCACACCCCAGCAACGGCCCAACTACCGCAGCAGTGTCCCAAGGCCAGACAGCAGTGCCCCAAGGCCAGAAATGCTACTTCTGTGGCCAGGCAAAACACCCCAGAGCGCGCTGCCCGGCGAAAAACGCGATCTGCTCGGGCTGCGGGAAGAAGGGACACTACGCTAGCGTCTGCAGGGCCAAAGCCACCCCGAACCCCAGCAGCGCCGCGTGTGGGCCATGCGGGCCGCCATCTTGGGCCTCCCCGGCCATGTGCGAACCACCGGTACAGCAGCCATTTTGGACGCCTCCAGCCACATGGGGATCATGGACGCCGCCATCTTGGACGACAGCCGGAACGCAGCAGGCCCCCAACACCGCCTCATCTGATACCCGCAGCGACACACCGACCCCTACGCTGGCATCTGTTACACTGGACCAAGCGAGACCGCACCAGCTGGCCAGTTCCACAATGGACATTAAGGTAAATGGCCACGATACAATCTGCCTTTTTGACTCTGGGAGCACGGAGAGCTTCATCCACCCCGACACGGTGCGGCGTTGCTCTCTCCCAGTCCTGCCTGCGCACCAGCGGATTTCTATGGCCTCCGAGTCCCAGTCGGCGGACATCGGCGGCTACTGCGTAGTGACACTCGTAGTAGACGGGACCGTGTACGATCATTTTAAACTTCTGGTCCTGCCCGACCTCTGCGCTGCCGTCCTGCTGGGGTTAGATTTTCAGTGCCACCTTAAAAGTGTTACGATGGCGTACGGTGGACCCCTACCCCCACTCACAGTCCGCAGCCAGCAGCTCCCAAATTGCCCGCCGCGCACCAGGTGCAACCTCTCCACACTCAGAGTCACCCCCCCCCCACTGTTTGCTAACCTCACCCCCGACTGTAAGCCCATCGCCACAAAGAGCAGGCGATACAGTGCCGGGGACAGGGTTTTCATTAAAACCGAAGTGGAGCGGCTCCTGAAGGAAGGGATTATTGAGGGCAGCACCAGCCCCTGGCGAGCCCAGGTTGTGGTCGTTAAGACCGGCGAGAAGCAGCGCCTGGTCATCGACTACAGCCAGACAATAAATCGCTACACCCTGCTGGACGCCTACCCACTCCCCCGCATAGCTGATATGGTCAACCAGATCGCGCAGTACCGCGTCTTCTCGACCATTGACCTGAAATCAGCGTACCACCAGCTCCCTATCCGCCCTGAGGACCGCCAGTATACTGCCTTTGAGGCAAACGGCCGCCTCTATCACTTCATTAGGGTTCCCTTTGGCGTCACCAACGGGGTCTCCGTCTTCCAAAGGGAGATGGACCGGATGGTAGATCAAAATGCGTTGCAGGCCACTTTCCCATATCTGGACAATGTGACCATCTGCGGCTGTGACTTGCAGGACCATGACGCAAACCTCGAAAAATTCCTCCGCACCGCCCAACTCCTGAACCTGACATATAACAAGGAGAAGTGCATATTCCGCACAAACCGCCTCGCCATCCTTGGCTGTGTTGTGGAACACGGAGTCATCGGCCCCGACCCCGACCGGATGCGTCCCCTTATGGAACTCCCACTGCCCCACTGCCTCAAGGCCCTGAAGAGGTGCCTAGGGTTTTTCTCCTATTATGCCCAGTGGGTCCCCTACTATGCGGACAAGGCCCATCCGCTGATCAAGTCCACCTCTTTTCCCTTGACGGCAGAGGCCCGCTTAGCCTTCCACCGTATCAAGGAAGACATTGCCAAAGCCACCATGCACGCTGTGGACGAATCCATCCCCTTCCAGGTGGAAAGCGACGCGTCCGACTTTGCCCTGGCCGCTACCCTCAATCAGGCGGGGAGACCCGTGGCCTTCTTTTCACGAACCCTCCAAGGCCCGGAGACCAGACACTCCGCTGTTGAGAAGGAGGCCCAGGCGATTGTGGAGGCTGTGCGTCATTGGAGGCACTACCTGGCCGGAAAACGATTTACCCTGCTCACTGACCAACGTTCAGTTGCTTTCATGTTTAACAACAAGCAGAGGGGCAAAATCAAAAATGACAAGATCTTGAGGTGGAGAATCGAACTTTCCACCTACAATTACGAGATCTTGTACCGGCCCGGGAAGCTCAATGAACCCCCGGATGCGCTATCGCGTGGCACGTGCGCCAGCGCGCAGATCAATAGACTGCGGGCCCTCCACAATGACCTCTGCCACCCGGGGGTCACCAGGTTCTTCCACTTCATCAAGGCCCGCAACCTGCCTTACTCTATTGAGGAGGTCAGGACCATGACCAGGAACTGCCAAGTCTGCGCTGAGTGCAAACCGCACTTTTATAGACCAGACAGGGCCCACCTGATAAAAGCCACTCGCCCCTTCGAGCGCCTGAGCGTTGATTTTAAAGGGCCTCTCCCCTCCTCCGACCGCAATGTGTACTTCCTCAATATTATTGATGAGTACTCCCGTTTCCCATTCGCCATCCCCTGCCCGGACATGGCCAGTGCCACGGTCATTAAATGTCTGAACGACCTCTTCACCCTGTTCGGTTTCCCCAGCTATATCCATAGCGACCGGGGCTCATCGTTTATGAGTGACGAACTCCGTCAGTACCTGCTAACTAGGGGTATTGCCACAAGCAGGACCACCAGTTACAACCCCCGGGGGAACGGACAGGTGGAAAGAGAAAATGCGACAGTTTGGAAGGCCGCCCTGCTAGCCTTAAAGTCTAGGGGCCTTCCAACCTCCCGCTGGCAGGATGTGCTGCCCGATGCGCTCCACTCTATTCGGTCACTGCTGTGCACTGCCACTAACGCCACCCCTCATGAGAAAATGTTTGTCTTCCCAAGGAAGTCCACATCGGGGACATCGCTACCGCCATGGCTGACGTCCCCAGGGCCGGTCCTACTGAGAAGGCACGTGAGGACCCATAAAACGGACCCCCTGGTCGAGAGGGTCGACCTCCTCCACGCCAACCCCAGTATGTTTACATTGCATACCCGGACGGGCGGGAGGACACAGTCTCCATAAGAGACCTTGCACCCTCGGGGGCCGTAGTAACCCACTACTCACTACCACCCCCCCCCACGATCCGATATCCAGCCCCAGCAGACGGCAGGCCTGGGCCCCGCGACCCGCTCGACATCTACGAGGACGACACGCCTGTGCCACAGCCTACGCAGGATTCGACGCCGGAAGCTCCACTACCCCTGCCGTCGCCACGCCGATCACAGCGGCAGACAAGACCTCCGGAGAGACTCCAATACACTAACTTTTAATACACTTCACCCCGCCGGACTCAATTTTAAACAAGGGGTGAATGTGGTAAACCACTGTTTGTATTCCACTGTGTACATGCCTGGACATGCCTCGGCTGACTCCTCCCACAAGTCCTAGTATAAAGGTGACTGCTCCCCAGCCCTTTGTATTTCTGGACCGGTCGACCACTCGAGGCAGACCTTCATTCTTTTGTTAATTAAAGCCTTTAGTTACTCTCTTAACTCTCAGTCTTTTATGAGTAATTGATAGCGCATCACTCGCCAAGGCTTCTTCGGCAGCACCTCCCAAACCCACCACCTCTTCCACCTAGAAGGACAAGGGCAGCAGGCGCATGGGAACACCACCACCTCCAAGTTCCCCTCCAAGTCACACACCATCCTGACTTAGAAGTATATCGGCCGTTCCTTCATCGTCACTGGGTCAAAATCCTGGAACTCCCTCCCTAACAGCACTGTGGGAGCACCTTCACCACACGGACTGCAGCGGTTCAAGAAGGCGGCTCAGCACCAACTTCTCTGGGATGGGCAATAAATGCTGGCCTTGCCAGCGATGCCCACATCCCATAAAAACGAATTTAAAAAAAGACACACACGTTTTATGGCCCTTTCCGAAATGAAGGAAGTCAAATTAAAAAAAAAAGACACACCCACACAACCGGCCTTTGCTACAAGGTGTGGTGTGAGGATCCCCTCAACACTCCCAAACAGAGGGCGGGAATTCGGTTTACCAGCCCTGCGGAGAAACGCGTTGCTTCCTGCTCGAAAAATGCAAGGGTCGGGGAGAAACTCCTCACACTTTTTCCCGTCATTTGAACTCGAGGTTCTTCAAGCAGCTGTCGGTGGCAGTGCTTTCATCCCTCTCGTTATTTTTTGTTGCGATTCCTGAATTGTTTCACTTGCTCGATATATAATTCACATCCCAGTCTAGAGTGATGAGATGAAAGGCTCTTTGGTCTCCTGACAGCAAGGGTCCTACGTGAGGTGCATTGGGGCAGATTGAATCCAGCTCCCGGTGAGTGTCGGTCGACAACACAAGATCCCCAACTCGCTATTAATTGGCGCTTACGGGTAAATTCACCAGCCCTGCACTCTCTCTCTCCCCTCTCGGGATGGGCAATACATGCCAGCCTTGCCAGCGACGCCCACATCCCAGGAACTAATTAAAAAAAAACCTCTTAATACCCTTACCCAACAAAAATCCATCAATCTCAGTTTTAAAATTTTCAATTGATCCCCCAGCCTCAACAGCTTTTTTGGGGGAGAGAGTTCCAGATTTCCACCACCCTTTTTGTGAAGAAGTGCTTCCTGACATCACCCCTGAACGGCCTGGCTCTAATTTTAAGGTTCTTGACTCCCCCCCGCCCCGTCACCAGAGGAAATAGTTTCTCTCGATCTACTTTATCGAATCCTTTAATCATCTTAAACCTCAGTTAGATCGCCCCTTAATCTTCTGTACTTGAGGGAATACAAGCATAGTTTGTGCAACCTGTCCTAGACACAAAAGGCATCAAGGGTGACATGAATCAACTGAGCGGCCTGCGGGTGGCGCTGTCCAGGGAAAGTATAAATACTCAGGCACGGGCCCAGCTTGCTCAGGACATTCTTTAACAGGAACTAGTGAAGGACACAACTAGACCTCCATGTTGTAAAACAGTTGATTAAAGCTTTGTTTAACGCTTAGACCAAGTGCCTAGTAGTTTTCTTATGTCAAGGGGTATGGGGAGAGAGAGGGAATATGGTATTGAGGTAGAGGATCAGCCATGATCATATTGAATGGCAGAGCAGGCTCAAAGGGCCGAATGGCCTACTCCTGCTCCTATTTTTCTGTTTCTTAATTTAACCCCTTTTAGCCCCGGTATTCAGAGAGCACACACCTGGCCCAGTCTGACTCTCGTACTGCCAGACATGATCACGAGTGGCTGGGCTGATTTCCACACGGAATCTGACAGCCCATCGAGGCACCTCAGCAGATTTTTGGGGGCGAGAGTTCCAGATTTCGCTCCATTAACGCCGGCGATACGGCAGGCTCCATTTTGAATGGGTGTCCAGAGCTCCTGCCTGGTTCAGGCGGTAGGACCCCTTTAATAAGGAAATCGGGGTCCTGTGATGTCAATGGGATCCCGACTGCCAGTCGAGGTTGGGGACTGGTCTGAGCCTGCAGCCGTGCAGTTCCACGGGCGACGGAAGAGAAGAGTCCCGCCAACAGTAAGTCTTCAATTATTTTTGTAGGCCCCGGAGGAGCAGGAATGCCCAGGAAAATAATCGTGGGCTGCTGTCACCTCGGGACCCTCACCTTCCACAATTGCAATCCCCCTCCGCTCGACTTACCCCTCAATCAACATCACTAAAACAGATGATCTGGTCATTATCACATTGCTGTTTGTGGGAGCTTGCTGTGCGTAAATTGGCTGCTGCGTTTCCCACATTACAACAGTGACTACACTTCAAAAAGTACTTCATTGGCTGTGAAGCGCTTTGGGACGTCCTGAGGTGGTGAAAGGCGCTGGAGAAAAGCAAGTTTTTTCCTTTTTTTTCTTTTCGCAGTTGGCTGAAGTTGCGGCCTGATTTTCAGGCTTCAATCCGGTGAGCTGCACTGGCAGGCCTGTCTGGCGCCCTGCAGGACCTCTGCCGAGTTTAACTGAGGCTGAGGTGGGTGAAGGGGTGGGGGTTGGGGGGGGTGGGGTGTGGGGGTGGGGGAGGGTCCCTCAAAAAGACGGGGGCCCCGTTCCCGCCGGAGTAGGGAGGGCCGGCCTAGCATCCTCCGCCAGCCAAAGGTCACAATCTGCCGCATTTAATGTTCGCACACCACGGCCGCGACCTTACCTCTGGAGACGTGCTGGAGGCGGGACTTCTGGTTTCCGGGTTTCATTCCCGCCCTCAGCGACGTCTGACCAACCCATGCTATTTTCCCTTGATTGGTCTTGTTAAGCCCCACCCTGCGGGCTTAGCCGGCCAATTAAGGGAAAGCCGGGGACAGATGACGTCAGCGTATGACGCGACATCTGTCGATAATTTTTTGACAGATGAATTGTCAGCGCTTGACTGCTTTGAGAAGTTGTCAAACACTGACAATCTCTGTTCTAAGGTGAGCCCTTGCACAGAAGGCTCACCATGACCTCTCTCCTCAGCAGAAATCAGATGGCTGCTGCCGTTGAGATGAGGCACCTCCGGATCCTCAAAGGTTGAAGCCTGCAGAAAGAAGCAAAGGTAAGGAAACTTTTTCCAACACTTTTCACTCACCTCACATACTCACCTGTCCACACTTGCACCCAACACTCACCTCGACAGCTGACATTTCGACCCCTCTCACCCCCGCAGACCCAGTGCTCACCTCGCTGACCCTGGCGAGGTTCGCAGCATTCGGGAAACCCGCACTTGCAGGCGTAAAATTGGGAAAAGCCTCAAAACTGCCTGTCAACTACCTGTTACCAAGCAGTTAATTGGCTCTAATCCCCTTCCCGTCTTGAGGATACGGGTCCCTGCGCAACTCGGGGCCCCGCCTCCCAGGAAGATGGCACGGAGGCGGGTTGGGAGCGGGTTTGGGACCCGCTCCCAATTTTTCCTATTTTGCCAGCAGTCCCACCTCCAATTCCGCCTCCTCAGGGCTGGTAAAATCCAGCCCCACCTTTTTACTGAGCTAGTTTGTCTCACTGCTCCTTTCAACCCCGTAGTAACCAACCGAAGCCCATTCCGCCGCACAGGAAAGCACTCTTCTTCTTCTTAAGCAGTCCCTCGGGACCGAGGATGACTTGCTTCCACACTAAAAATTAGTTCTCAGGTGACTGATGAGTCCAATGCGAGACCTACAGTCTCTGTCACAGGTGGGGCAGACGGTGGTTGAAGGGGCGGGTGGGTGGGGTGCTTGGGTTGACGTGCGCTCCTTCTGCTGTTTGCGCTTGGCTTCCACTTATCCACTTTGGTGGCAAAAACAGGAAGGCAGATTATTATCTGAACGGCAATAGGCTGGGAGAAGGGGAAGTGCAACGAGACCTGGGTGTCCTTGTGCACCAATCGCTGAAGGTAAGCATGCAGGTGCAGCAGGCGGTTAAGAAGGCAAATGGTATGTTGGCCTTCGTAGCGAGAGGGTTTGAGTACAGGAACAAGGATATCTTGCTGCAGCTGTACAGGGCCTTGGTGAGACCACATCTTGAGTATTGTGTGCAGTTTTGGTCACCTTATCTGAGGAAGGATGTTCTTGCCATGGAGGGAGTGCAGCGAAGATTCACCAGACTGATACCTGGGATGGCAGGAATGACGTATGAGGAGAGATTGGGTCGATTGGGCTTATACTCGCTGGAGTTTAGAAGAATGAGAGGGGATCTCATTGAAACTTATATAATTCTAACAGGACTAGACAGACTAGATGCAGGAAGGATGTTCCTGATGGCGGGGGAGTCCAGAACCAGGGGTCACAGTCTAAGTATAAGGAGTAAGCCATTTAGGACAGAGATGAGGAGGAATTTCTTCACCCAGAGAGTGGTGAACCTGTGGAATTCTCTACCACAGAAGGCAGTGGAGGCCAATTCATTAAATATATTCAAGAAGGAGTTGGATATATTTCTTAAGGCTAAAGGGATCAAGGGATATGGGGAGAAAGCAGGAACAGGGTACTGAAATTGGATGATCAGCCATGATCTCATTGAATGGCGGAGCAGGTTCGAGGGGCCGAATGGCCTACTCCCGCTCCTATGTTTCTGCTTGCTCCCGGCGAAGAGACTCGAGCTGTTCGGCGCCTTCCCGAATGCTTTTCCTCCACTTTGTGCGGTCTTGGGCCAGGGATTCCCAGGTGTCGGTGGGGATGTTGCACTTTTTCAAGGAGGCTTTGAGGGTGTCCTTGAAGCATTTCCTCTGTCCACCTGGGGCTCTCTTGCCGTGCCAGAGCTCCGAGTAGAGCGCTTGTTTTGGGAGTCTTGTATCCGGCATGCGGACAATGTGACCCGTCCATCGGACCTGATTGAGCGTGGTTAAAGCTTCGATGCTGGGGATGTTGGCCTGAGCAAGAACACTGACGTTGGTGCGCCTATCCTGCCAATGGATTTGCAGGATCTTGCGGAGGCAGCGTTGGTGGTACCTCTCCAGTGCTTTGAGGTGCCTGCTGTACATGGTCCATGTCTCTGAGGCATACAGCAGGGCAGGTATCACTGCTGCCCTGTAGACCATGAGCTTAGTGCCGGGTTTGAGGTCCTGGTCTTCAAACACTCTCTTCCTCAGGCGGCCGAAGGCTGCACTGGCACACTGAAGGCAGTGTTGGACTTCGTCATCGACGTCTGCCCTTGTTGACAGTAGGCTCCTGAGGTATGGAAAGTGGTCCACGTTGTCCAAGGCCTTGTCGTGGATTTTGATAATCGGGGGGCAGTACTGTGTGGCGGGGACAGGTTGGTAGAGGACCTTTGCCTTACGGATGTTTAGTGTAAGGCCCATGCTCTCGTAAGTTTCGGTGAAGGTGTTGACGATGGTTTGGAGTTCGACCTCCGAGTGAGCAGACGCAAGCATCGTCTGCATACTGTAATTCGATGACAGAGGATGAGACAACCTTGGATCTGGACTGGAGGTGACGGAGGTTGAACAGTTTCCCGTTTGTTCTGTAAATTAGCTCCACTCCAGTGGGGAGCTTACTGAGGGTGAGATGGAGCATTGCAGCAAGGAAGATTGAGAAGAGCGTTGGTGCGATGACACAGCCTTGCTTGACCCCGGTCCGTACGTGAATTGGGCCTGTGGTGGAACCGTTGGTCAGGATCACGGCTTGCATGTTGTCGTGAAGCAGGCGGAGGATGGTGACAAACTTTTGAGGGCAGCCGAATTTGAGGAGGACACTCCATAATCCCTCACGGTTGACGGTGTCGATGGCCTTTGTGAGATCAAAGAAGGCCATGTACAGCGGTTGGTTCTGTTCCCTGCATTTCACTGGTGAGTTTCCAGCAGCAAATGACTAAATGAGTGAAGTCTGCCCTGTGCCTAAACGCTTCGTAATTACAGAATCAAGCGCTATTTTCTGGTGATAATCTCGGTGGCGTTCCCTGAACGCTGCTTGTTTGTGTAGGGTCAGGAGTAATTTGTTAATCAGAATTGACTGAATGGAAATGTTAATCTTTCATTGAACTCCCCAAGTCCAATTTCATACCAAACACAGAGCATTATTAGCCAGCCTGTTCAGCCCAGCCTCCCTCCCTATGTGGCCAGTAATGTCTTCATTTGATGATAGATTGAGAGATTAGAAATTCACTTCAAATCAAAGCAAAATCAAACAGGAAATTAATTTTCAGGTCATGTCAGTGATTGTAGAGGAGATTGTGACGAATGCAATGGTGGAATTAAGAAGGACTTGAATTTAAACAGCACCTCATCACGCCTCCTCAAAGAACCATAGAAAGTTACAGCACAGAAGGAGGCCATTCGGCCCATCGTGTCTGCGCCGACCAACGAAGAGCTATCCAGCCTAATCCCACTTTCCAGCTCTTGGTCCGTAGCCCTGCAGGTTACAGCATCCCAAGTGCATATCCAAGTACTTTTTAAATGTGATGAGGGTTTCTGCTTTGACCACCCTTTCAGGCAGTGAGTTCCAGACCCCCACCACCCTCTGGGTGAAAAAAGTGCTCCTCAACTCCCCTCTAATCCTTCTACCCATTACTTTAAATCTATGCTTCCCGGTTATTGATCGCTCTGCTAAAGGAAAATAGATCCTTCCTATCCACTTTATCTAGGCCCCTCATAATTTTATACACCTCAATTAAGTCTCCCCTCAGCCTCCTCTGTTCTAAAGAAAACAACCCCAGCCGATCCAATCTTTCCTCATCGCTAAAATTCTCCAGTCCTGGCAACATCCTTGTAAATCTCCTCTGCACCCTCTCTAGTGCAATCACATCCTTCCTGTAATGTGGTGACCAGAACTGCACGCAGTATTCTAGCTGTGGCCTAACTAGTGTTTTATCCAGTTCAAGCACAACTGCCCTGCTCTTGTATCCTATGCCTCGGCTAATAAAGGAAAGTATCCCGAATGCCTTCTTAACCTTCTTAACATCCCTCCGAGTATTTCACATACAATGAACTACTTTGAAATGCAGCGACTGTTTTAAGTATGCAAGCAAAGCAGCCATTTTGCAGTCACTGGGGGTTGTTCAAATTTTGCATTTGTGTTGTCGGTAGGTTTCCTACAAGGGGAAAATATTTAATATGATTCTGTCCTATAATGAAAACATTGTAATTGATGCCACAAAGCCATCTACTGATAATTAGCTTAACATCAAAGAACAGCATCTTTCGGATGAGACATTAAACCGAGGCTCCGTCTGCTCTCTCAGGTGGACGTAAAAGATCCCACGGCCACTATTTCGAAGAACAGCCGGGGAGTTCTCCCCGGTGTCCTGGCCAATATTTATCCCTTAATCAACATCACCCAAAAAAACAGATTATCTCAAAACGTTGACTCTGTTTTTCTCTCTCTCCGCGGATGCTGCCGGACCTGCTGCGTATTTCCAGCAGTCTCTGTTGTTATTTCAGATTTCCAGCATCCGCAGTATTTTGCGATCGCAAAACAGATGATCTGGTCATTATCACATTGCTGTTTGTGGGAGCTTGCTGTGCGCAAATTGGCTGCCACGTTTCCTACATTACAACAGTGACTGCATTTCAAAGAGTACTTCATTGGCTGTGAAGCGCATTGGGACATCCTGAGGTCGAGAAAGGCACTATATAAATGCAAATCTTTCTTTTTAAAATGGTTTGAAACATCTGCAATCCGGGGCCCCTGGCACAAACGGCAGCTCTGCAGCGCTGCTAATGTTGTGTTAATCTGTCTGAAGGAACATCAGAGTAAGAACTACTTTGAAAATAAATCACTCGGGGTGCGGGGGGGCGTTGATCTGCATGACAATAGATAGCCAAAGGCATAAAGCAATCACATCTCAGAGAAATTCAGACACATCGATACCACAGGAAGGCTGGCAAGTCGGGTGAACAAAATAACAACAGAAAACACCGGAAAAACTCAACAGGCCAGGGCAGCATCCGCGGAGAGAGAAACAGAGTTAAAGGGGTCGATTTTCCTGAAGCTGTCGGGAAGAAGGCGGGACTACAACTTTTGGGTTTTAGACCCGCCTACTTCGATGTCCGGCCAATCCGCGCGATTTTCCCTTGATTGACCTTGTTGAGCCCGCCCAGCAGGCTCAGCAGGCCAATTAAGGGCCACCCGGCAACAGGTGACGTCACAGACTGCAATTTCATCTGTCAAGAGTTCTTGACAGATGAAATATCAGTGTTTCACAGCTGTTTGAAGCTGTCAAACACTGACAGTCTGACTTCTAACCTGAGTCCTTCTGCATAGACTCAGTTAGAACTCTCAGCAGCACTCAAAGCTGAAGGCTGTCACTTTTCACAGATCGCAGCCGTTCAGCTTTAAGTGCCGGCTGAATGATGGGCTCCCGACGGCTACAGGAAGAAAGGCTGTTAAGGTAAGTGCAGGTAAGTAAAAGTTCTTTACACACTTTAGACACACCAAACACACTTACCTTTACACTCATGCACCCATCACTCACCTGAGCATCAACATCACGACCCCTCCAAGTCCTTCAACCCGACGGCCCGCCTGCTCTAACCTGGCGTGGTTTGGCGCCGTCGGGAATCCCACACGAAACCCCTCAAAATAGGGATTAGGCTAAAAACTGCCTGTTAGCTACCTGTTAACAGGCAGTTAATTGGCACTAATCCCTTCCCGCCTGGTTTCGGCGGGTCCCAGTGCGGGGCGGGTATCCGCCGCCACTGAAACTTGCGTGGGGCGGGGTTTTGGGCGGTATGGTGTCAGGACCCCCAAATTCGGGATTTCCCCCCCCCACATGCCTGAAACCCCGCCTGACGGTTCCAGGAAAATCGACCCCAACGTTTCAGGTCGATGACCTTACGTCATAACTGGAAAAAAGCAAGAAATGGAAAGCAAGTTAGGGGCTGGGAAAAGGGGGAGGGGATGAAAGAACAAAAGGGAAGGTCAGTGATAGGATAGAAAGCAGGAGAGATTAAGAGACATTGGGAGACATTAAGAGATATTCAAGGCGAGAGGAGGTGGAAATGGGGCAGGTTAAGGAACAAAGGATGGCTCTAGATGGGGTGTGAATTGCGCTGGCAAAATGTTGGGTGTCGGGTGAATATGTCGGCAAAAAATAAAAACAAAAAATAAAGATTAGCGTCCTGCCATTTCCTTTAGTCAAATGACATGTTCTGTTGTGTGCGCATTGGGGGAATGAATTGAACCGATGACCGACAGGAACAGATGCCCTGGTCCACCCAGCTTGTCCCTCACAACTGTGATTCCTCGTCTATCACAATACAGACACTCCCCACCCCACCCAAAAGCCCCGTGGTCTCCCGGGAGAGTCGAAAAACCAGACTTGAAAACCCGGGGGTGGGGGGAAGAATCTGGGAAATTCCTCTCTGACCCCCCTTAGGTGGTCGAGGCTAGTCCTGGAGATCACTCTGGTCCTGATAATTCTATGCCGTACCTCCCTACTTCTGGGCCCTTGATTTAATGCTGGCAAATATTTATCCCTCAACCAACATCTCAAACCAGATGATCTGGTCGTTATCACGTTGCTGTTTGTGGGAGCTTGCTGTGCGCAAATTGGCTGCCGCGTTTCCTACATTACAACAGTGACTACGCTGTAAAAGTACTTCATTGGCTGTGAAGCGCTTTGGGACGTCCTGAGGTGGTGAAAGGCGCTATAGAAATGCGAAATGGCGAAAGAACCAGAGGGGAGATGAGGGGAATTTTTTTTATGCAGCGAGTTGTTGTGATCTGGAACGCGCTGCCTGAAAGGGCGGTGGAAGCAGATTCAATAGTAACTTTCAAAAGGGAATTGGATAAATACTTGAAGGGACAAAATTTGCAGGGCTCTGGGGGAAGAGCAGGGGGAGTGGGACTAATTGGAGAGCTCGTTCAAAGAGCCGGCACAGGCACGATGGGCCGAATGGCCTCCTCTTGCACTGTATCAGTCTATGATTCCATGATGAAGAGTACTCAGTCTAAATGCATTCACGGGTGATGTGAAGGGCCACTTATCTTATTTCCGTCTTTCTTTGGCTATGGCCGTGCAATCAAGGCTTTTTAATAAAATTAGAGTGCTTCAAGTGAAGCCCTTAAATTGATATTGAAAATTGCTGACTCGCTGTACCAAACGTTCACAGTCAATATTTTCAGCCGATAGTTTCTGGCATACTTGTGCAGAAATAACTCAGGGACAGAGTTGCGTGGTAATTGATTCGAACTGTTTGGAGCCGTTATTTACTTGCATAAATCACCGGGATTTCAGACGGTTTGCAGGTCCCCAGGAACCTGCGCGGGGATTCCAGAGAGTAGGTTTCTGTCTGACTGCCTTCAGATCTCTCTGTATTTGCTCAATTAACCGCACCACTCATTTCTGTTGCTATATACTAATAAACCATCGAATCTCACAGCACAGGAGGCTGCCATTCGGCCCATCGTGCCTGTGCCGGCTCTTTGGTCGAGCTCTCCAATTAGTCCCACTCCCCTGCTCTTTCCCCACAGCCCGGCAAATTTCTCCCCTTCTAGTATTTATCCAATTTCCCTTTTGAAAGTTACTGTTGAATCTGCTGCCACCGCCCTTTCAGGCAGTATGTCGGTACCGCAACAGAAAATAATGACCACCCTAAATCAGACAAAAATACTTCACTTTTGATAAAGTGCCACATAATAGGCTTGCCAGCAAAGTTGAAGCCCATGGAATAAAAGGGACAGTGGCAGCATGGATACGGAATTGGCTAAGTGACAGGAAGCAGAGAGTAGTGGTGAACGGTTGTTTTTCAGACTGGAGGAAGGTATACAGTGGGGTTCCCCAGGGGCCGGTACTAGGACCACTGCTTTTCTTGATATATATTAATGACTTGGACGTGGGTGTACAGGGCACAATTTCAAAATTTGCAGATGACACAAAACTTGAAAGTATAGTGAACAGTGAGGAGGAGAGTGATAGACTTCAGGAGGACATAGACAGGCTGGTGGAATGGGCGGACAGGTGGCAGATGAAATTTAACGCAGAAAAGTGTGAACTGATACATTTTGGTAGGAAGAATGAGAAGATGCAATATAAACTAAAGGGTACAATCCTAAAGGGAGTGCATGAACAGAGAGACCTGGGGGTATATGTCCACAAATCATTGAAGGTGGCAGGGCAGGTTGAGAAAGCGGTTAATAAAGCATACGGGATCCTGGGCTTCACAAATAGAGGTATTGGGCTAGAATTTACCTGCCGAGACGAGTTGGGGGCGGGATTGCTACCTTCCGGGTTCTAGTCCCGCCCCCAGCGAGGTCTGACGCACAGACGCTATTTTCCCCTGATTGGCCAATTAAGGGAAAGCCGGTGTCAGATGACGTTAGTTGATGACGCTTCATCTGCCAGTTTTCTTAAAGAGGCATGGTCCATTTATTTTTGACAGTGTTTGACAGCATTGAGATGTACAAAGGTGAGCCCTTTCACCCAGGCTCTCCAATGACTCTCTCGTCAGATGACAGCTGCAGGTGAGGGTACAGAAGCGATCTGTCACTTCTCCCACTGAGGTGAGGCCACACAAACACTTCAAATCTTGTCACCTACAGAAAAATCTAAACACATTAAAAATGAGTTTCCCAACATTTCCTTACTTCTGATACTCACCAATGTCCCATTGGATCCTTCACACCACTTTTGCAGCTGTCATCTATACAGCAACATTACAACAGACCCACATCACGCCTCACTTACCCTGGCGGGTTTCCCCGATGTCAGGAAGTCTGCAGCAGAAGTCTCAAAATGAGAAAAAGCCTCTCAACTGCCTGTTAACTATCAGTTAACAGGCAGTTAAATGACTATAATCCTCTTCCCGCCATTAGGAGTCGGGTCCCTGCGCATATCGGGGACCTGACTCCCGGGAAGATTGGCTGGAGGCGGTTGGAGGCAGGTCCTGCCTCCAGACCCGCCTCCTCAGGGCTGGTAAAATCCAGCCCATAGAGTACAAAAGCAAGGAAGTTATGATGAACCTTTATAAAACACTGGTTCAGCCTCAACTGGAGTATTGTGTCCAATTCTGGGCACCGCACTTTAGGAAGGATGAGAAGGCCTTAGAGAGGGAGCAGAAACAATTTACAAGAATGATTCCAGGGATGAGGGACTTCAGTTACGTGGATAGACTGGAGAAGCTGGGGTTGTTCTCCTTAGAGCAGGGAAGATTGAGAGGAGATTTGATAGAGGTGTTCAAAATCAAGAGGGGTCTGGACAGAGTAGATGGAGAGAAACTGTTCCCATTGGCGGAAGGGTCAAGAACCAGAGGACACAGATTTAAGGTGATTGGCAAAAGAACCAAAGGCGACATGAGGAAAAACTTTTTTACTCAGCGAGTGGTTAGGATCTGGAATGCACTGCCTGAAAGGGTGGTGGAGGCAGATTCAATCGTGGCTTTCAAAAGGGAGTTGGTCAAGTACCTGAAGGAAAAAAATTTGCAGGGCTCCGGGGAAAGGGCGGGAGAGTGGGACTAGCTGAAGTGCTCTTGCAGAGAGCTGGCACGGGCTCGACGGGCCGAATGGCCTCCTTCTGTACTGTAACCAATCTGTGATTCTATTCTATTTTTATCACCTCCTTTGCTCCCTATAGTTTTAATTGAGTAAATAGTGCTACTTCTCTGCTAATTACACACTTCCAAAACTTTACATAAGCAAGTTGGAGATTATCACTCCTCCAGGGAACCGGGCTGCGTAACTCTACGGCAATGGCGTGTGCTGATAGAAACATAGAGGATAGGAGCAGGAGTAGGCCATTCGGCCCCTCGAGCCTGCTCCGCCATTCAATGAGATCATGGCTGATCATCCAAATTCAGTACCCTGTCCCTGCCTTCTCCCCATATCCCTTGATCCCTTTAGCCTTAAGAAATATATCTAACTCCTTCTTGAATATATTTAATGAATTGGCCTCCACTGCCTTCTGTGGTAGAGAATTCCACAGGTTCACCACTCTCTGGGTGAAGAAATTCCTCCTCATCCCAGTCCTAAATGGCTTACCCCTTATCCTTAGACTGTGACCCCTGGTTCTGGACTCCCTGACCATCGGGAACATCCTTCCTGCATCTAGTCTGTCCAGTCCTGTTAGAATTTTATGTTTCAATGAGATCCCCTCTCATTCTTCTAAACTCCAGCGAGTACAAGCCCAATCGACCCAATCTCTCTTCATACGTCATTCCTGCCATCCCAGGTATCAGCCTGGTGAATCTTCGCTGCACTCCTTCCATGGCAAGAACATCCTTCCTCAGATAAGGCGACCAAAACTGCACACAATACTCAAGGTGCGGTCTCACCAAGGCCCTGTACAACTGCAGCAAGATGTCCTTGTTCCTGTACTCGAACCCTCTCGCTATGAAGGCCAACATACCATTTGCCTTCTTAACCGCCTGCTGCACCTGCATGCTTACCTTCAGCGACTGGTGCACAAGGACACCCAGGTCTCGTTGCACTTCCCCTACTCCCAATCTATCCCAATGATACCGGTATTTTTGATTGTCGGGTTGTGGGCGGTGCTGGCAAGGCTGCAGTTATTGCCGATCCCGACTTGCCGCGAGGCACCGGTCAGCCTTCTCCTTGAACCGCGGCAGTCCTTGTTCCCTCAATGATGTGAGGCAGGGAATCCCAGCTTACCTTCCGTGGTAGCACTCGCTCGCTCTGGAAGTTGGGACACGGTGGACCAGGGTGTCACGCGAGGAATGACACTGTCGGAAAGGGGAGAGGGAATTGGAGGGAATAATGGGCCAGATTTCGCTGGAGTGGGGCATCTCGCGGCGTGTCGCGTTAGTTGGACTTCGTCCTGCACATTTAGGTTATAAAAATAGTTCCTCACAAGGTTGCCGGGAGTGCGAGCGGATAACGGGGTGGCGAGGGCAACAGGGCATCTGGGACCTCGGTCAACAACGGGACCAACAGACTATCTCCTCAGCCAATGAGATTGAGAAATAAACAGCGCAAGGACGGAGAAGGAGGGTGAATTAAAGGAATGGGGGGAGGGGAGATTCGATGTCAAATCAGGTACAAATGTAAGAAATCACACAACACCAGGTTATAGTCCAACAGCTTTATTTGAAATCACAAGCTTTTGGAGCGCTGCTCCTTCGTCAGGTGAAGGAGCAGCGCTCCGAAAGCTTGTGATTTCAAATAAAGCTGTTGGACTATAACCTGGTGTTGTGTGATTTCTTACATTTGTCCACCCCAGTCCAACACCGGCATCTCCACACCAAACCAGGTACAGAAAGAGAAATAAAGAGGGGGAAAGAAAGATTGAGACGGACAAATTGGGTATAGCACATTTTGGGGCGCTAACGTCGCTGGGGTGCTAATTTTACCGCCCCAAAAAAGTTAAGACCCCTGCCCCGTAAATTCAGTAGTAGCACCCCAAGGAGGTGGAAGCGTGACTGGAAAAGTCCACCTCCTTCGTGGGCGCTACTACTCGATGGCATGGAGCTACGTGCTGCTGCGCCACGCGGGGCGGTACGTAGCGCCGTGTCATTGATGGCCCCTCCCCTGATTAAAGGGGAGGGGCCGAACCACCGGGGAGTGGGGTGCCGGGCTGAGCGGTCATGGCCGGCACCCTGCTTACAAATGTTAAAGTTGGGCAGTTGCTGGCAGTCGGCCAAAATAAAAACGGCCGCCCGACACCTGCCCCTTTAAGTAGCGTCGCCGCCTCCGCCGCTGCAAAACCGCGCCCTGATCTGGTCGGTCCCATCGCCCAGGCGATAGGTCAGGGGGTGCAAGGGAAGTTTGCGGCCGGGGCGCAAACGGGGCACTGCGCATGGCGATGATGTCATCATCGGCGGCGCAGTGGAGTGTAACGCGACCAGCTACCGCTGCCGAGGGAGGTGTTAGTGGCACCACGCCCAGGCGCAAGGGCATTTGCGCTCCGGGGGCGCTAACGAAAGAAAGACTCGCATTTCTATCGCACCTTTCACGACCACCGGACGTCCCAAAGCGCTTTACAGTCAATGAAGTACTTTTTGAAGTGTGGTCACTGTTGTAATGTGAGAAACGCGGCCGCCAATTTTTAATTGTTATTTCTCTTTCAATCATTCTTGATAAGATTACTTAAGCAGTTTAACTAAAGGGGAAAAGTTAAATATTTGGGATTCTGTTGGTTTAAGAAGAGTAAAACAAGGTTACACTGCAGTAGGAGTAAATTGGCACAGCAGGCAGTGGAAACCAGTTTTCTAACCAATCAGCAGGGGTGACTCATTTGGCTGTAAACAAACAAACAGTATAAAAAGACCAGGCTAGTGCGAGCAAGCACTGAGTGTGAGTCAGCAGAGAGTGCTGTGAGTTTGGGGAAGTGTGAGTTAGGGTAAGTGGGGTGTTAGGTGCTCTTTTCAAACTTTAACTCTGTGGGTTGTAGTTAATAAGGCCTTTCTGGTGCAGAGTGACTGTTGGTAAACCATTTAATTGGTGTAATTAGAGGGATTGATTTAATTTAAATCCAATTAATTAATGGGGATACTAGCATCTAAAATCGGGCAGAGGGTGTCCATAACTAACAATAACTTTTTAAAATTAATTACATAGAATGGAGCAGGTGATGCGTTACTGTTGCGAGATGTGGGAGCCGGTGGACCCCATTGAGGCTCACAGTGATTACGTCTGTGACAAGTGTCTTCTGCTACAGGAACTCCAGCTCCGTGTTGATGAGCTGGAGTCTGAGCTTCAGACACTGCGATACATCAGGGAGGGGGAGAAGTACCTGGACTCTGTGTTTCAGGAGGTGGTCACACCTATGAAGTTAATTAATTCAGATGTAGCCCATGGTCAGGGACAGGATGGTGTGACTACGAGTGAGGCAGGTACGGGGATCCAGGAGGTAGTGTTGGAGGAGCCGCAGCCCTTGCTCTTGTCCAACAGGTTCGAGGTTCTTACTCCCTGTGGGGACAGGAGCAGGGACTGCAGGGAGGATGAGCAACCTGGCCACAGCACTGTGGAACGGGGGGCCATTCAACAGGGGGGAGTAAATAGAAATGGTGTAGCGGTAGGGGATAGTATTATTAGGGGGATAGATAGAGTTCTCTGCAGCCGAGAGCGAGAGTCCCGAAGGCTGTGTTGCCTACCCGGTGCCAGGGTTAAGGACATCTCCTCTGGGCTGGAAAGAACCTTGCAGTGGGAGGGGGCGGATCCAGTTGTCGTGGTCCATGTTGGTACAAACGACGTAGATAGGACTAGGAAGCCGGTTCTGTTAAAGGAGTATGAGCAGCTAGGGGTCAAATTAAAAAACAGAACCTCAAGGGTAATAATCCCTGAGCCACGAGCGAATTTGGCTAGGACAAATAAAATTAGAGAGTTAAATGCGTGGCTCAAAGACTGGTGTGGGAGAAATGGGTTTTGCTTCCTGGGACACTGGCACCAGTACTGGGGCGGGAGGGAGCTGTTCCGTTGGGACGGGCTTCACTTGGCCAGTGCTGGGACTAGAGTCCTGGCGGATCATATAACTAGGGCTGTCGAGAGGGCTTTAAACTAACTAGTGGGGGGGAGGTTCCTAGAGAGCAATAATAAAAATGACAACAGAGAAGGTCATAGACTTAGGTAGCAGTGGGGAAATTAAAAACCAGAGTGTGTCAGGAAGGGGCAGAAGGTATGGAGTAAAAGGTAAAGTAATAAAAAGGGCAAAAGCAGGAAGTGTCACAAAACATATTTGAAAGTTCTCTATCTGAATGCATGTAGCATTCGTAACAAAATAGACAAGTTAATGGCACAAATAACTACATATGGGTATGATCTTGTGGCCATTACAGAAACATGGCTGCAGGGTGACAATGCCTGGGAATTAAACATACCAGGTTATTTAATGATCAGGAAGGACAGGCAGGAAGGAAGGGGAGGTGGGGTGGCTATGTCAATAAAGGAAGGAATCACTGTAATACAGAGAAATGATATTGGGTCAAAAGATCAGGATAATGAAATAGTTTGGGTGGAGATAAGGAATAATAAGGGGAAAAAAACACTAGTGGGCGTAGTCTATAGGCATCCGAACAGTTGCAACTCTGTTGGACGGAGTATCAATCAGGAAATAGTTGAGGCTTGTAATAAGGGAACATCTATAATTATGGGGGATTTTAACTATCATATTAATTGGACAAATCAAATTGGGCAGGGCTGCCTTGAGGATGAGTTCATTGAATGTATTAGGGATGGGTTTCTTGAGCAGTATGTAACTGAACTGACCAGGGGGCAAGCAACCTTAGATCTGGTCCTGTGTAACGAGACAGGATTAATTAAAAATGTCCTAGTATAGGATCCCCTTGGAATGAGTGACCATAACATGGTTGAATTCCATATTCAATTAGAGGGTGAGAAGGTTGGATCTCAAACAAGCGTGCTAAGCTTGAATAAAGGAGACTATGAAGGTATGAGAGCGGAATTGAGTAGAGTGGATTGGGAAAATAGATTAAAGGGTAAGACGATATATGATCAGTGGTGTACATTTAAGGAGTTATTTTACAACTTCCAAAAAAAATATATTCCACTGAGAAGAAAAGGGTGTAAAAGAAAAGACAGCCATCCGTGGCTAAGTAAAGAAATTAAGGATAGTATTCGACTAAAAACAAGGGCATATAAGGTAGCCAAATCTAGTGGGAGGATAGAGGATTGGGAAAACTTTAAAAGACAGCAAAAAATAACAAAAAGATTGATTAAGAAAGGGAAGATAGATTATGAAAGTAAATTAGCAAAAAATATAAAAACAGATAGTAAGAGTTTTTATAGTTATATAAAAAGAAAAAGGGTGGCTAAAGTAAATGTTGGTCCCTTAGAGGATGAGACCGGGAAATTAATGGTGGGAAATATGGAGATGGCAAAAACACTGAATGAATATTTTGTATCAGTCTTTACAGTAGAGGACACTAAGAATATCCCAACACTGGACAAACAGGGGGGCTATGGGGGGGAGGAGCTAAACACGATCAAAATCACTAAGGAAGTGGTACTCGGTAAAATAATGGGACTTAAGGCGGATAAATCACCTGGACCTGATGGCTTACATCCTAGGGTCTTGAGGGAAGTGGCGGTAGGGATTGTGGATGCATTAGTAATAATTTTCCAAAACTCCCTGGACTCAGCAAAGGTCCCGGCAGACTGGAAAACTGTTAATGTAACACCCTTATTTAAAAAGGGTAGAGACAGAAGGCTGGAAACTATAGACCGGTTAGCCTAACATCTGTGGTAGGTAAAATTTTGGAGTCCATTATTAAGGAGACAGTAACAGGACATTTGGATAATCATAATTTAATAGGACAAAGTCAGCATGGTTTTATGAAGGGGAAGTCATGTTTGACAAATTTGCTGGAGTTCTTTGAGGAAGTAACATATAGGGTGGATAAAGGGGAACCAGTGGACGTAGTGTATTTAGACTTCCAAAAGGCATTTGACAAGGTGCCACACAAAAGATTATTGCTTAAGATTAGAAATCATGGGATTGGGGGTAATACTCTGGCATGGATAGAGGATTGGCTATCTAACAGAAGGCAGAGAGTTGGGATAAATGGTTCATTCTCAGACTGGCAATCAGTAACTAGTGGTGTTCCACAGGGGTCAGTGCTGGGTCCCCAACTCTTTACAATCTATATTAACGATTTGGAGGAGGGGACCGAGTGTAACATATCAAAGTTTGCAGATGATACTAAGATGGGAGGGAAAGTAGTGAGTGAGGAGGACATAAAAAACCTGCAAGGGGACATAGACAGGCTAAGTAAGTGGGCAGAGATTTGGCAGATGGAATACAATACTGGAAAGTGTGAGGTTATGCACTTTGGCAGGAAAAATCATAGAGCAAGTTATTATCTTAATGGCAAGAAACTGGAAAATACTGAAGTACAAAGAGATCTGGGGGTCCTGGTGCACGAAACTCAAAAGGTTAGTATGCAGGTGCAGCAAGTGATTAAGAAGGCCAATGGAATGTTGGTTTTCATTGCTAGGGGGATAGAATATAAAAATAGGGAGGTATTGCTTCAGTTGTACAAGGTATTGGTGAGACTGCACCTGGAATACTGCATACAGTTTTGGTGTCCATACTTAAGAAAAGACATACTTGCTCTCGAGTCAGTACAAAGAAGGTTCACTCGGTTAATCCCGGGGATGAGGGGATGGACATATGAGGAGAGGTTGAGTAGATTGGGACTCTACTCATTGGAGTTCAGAAGAATGAGAGGCGATCTTATTGAAACATATAAGATTGTGAAGGGGTTGGATCGGGTGGATGCGGGGAGGATGTTCCCAATGATGGGTGAAACTAGAACTAGGGGGCATAGTCTTAGAATAAGGGGCTGCTCTTTCAAAACTGAGATGAGGAGGAACTACTTCACTCAGAGGGTGGTAGGTCCATGGAATATGCTGCCCCAAAAAGCTGTAGAAGCTACATCATTACATAAATTTAAAACAGAAATAGACAGTTTCCTAGAAGTAAAGGGAATTAAGGGTTACGGGGAGCGGGCAGGAATTTGGACATGAGTCTAGGTTCGGATCGGACATGGCCCTGTGGGTAGCGGAGCGGGCCCAGGGGCCGTGTAGCCTGATCCTGCTCCTATTTCATGTGTCTAATTCTGTTAGATTCAGGAGATGGTTCTGTGATTGTAGATTGGCGGTTAGAATCAGATCAGCCATGATCTTATTGAATGGCGGAGCAGGCTCGAGGGGCCGATTGGCCTACTCCTGCTCCTATTTCTTATGTTCTTATGTAATTTGCGCACAGCAAGCTCCCACAAACAGCAATGTGATCATGACCAGATAATCTGTTTAGTGATGTTGGTTGAGGGATAAATATTGGCCCCAGGACACCGGGGAGAACTCCCCTACTCTTCTTCGAAATAGTGCAATGGGATCTTTTATATCCACCTGAGAGAGCAGACGGGGCCTCGGTTTAACCTTTCATCCTAAACACGGCACCTCCGACAGTGCAGCACTCCCCCAGCACTGCACTGGGAGTGTCAGCCTAGAATTTTGTGCTCAAGTCTCTGGAGTGGGGCTTGAACCCACGACCTTTGTGACTCAGAGGCGAGCGTGCTGCCCACTGAGCCACAGCTGACACGAGAGGCGCAAAGCAACCCAATTTCTAGCCCTCACAGAGACTCCACACTTATAACTGTTCACTTTCTGGGCAAGAGAGGTGGATTGGCAATCATTATCACATCGTTACAAGGGTAGTTACGCTCTCAATCACTGCACTTAACTTTCTGCGACAAATTTAATGGGCAATTAATGTACAAATGCAGCAACTTCAGGGAAATCGCGGGGAGGTTAAGCGCGAGATGCCATTTTCCCGAAGCTAACGGCCGAGCGGCGCCACGTGCCAGCAACTTGTGGCGATCCATAATTCACAGGGCATCTCTCCCTCGCCACAAAGTGCTGGCCGAGCTGTACATCAACAACGGCGAGCGTTGGTCACGCCCCTTTAATTCTTCAGCGAAATCTGGCACCTTATGTTTGGTGGCGGGATCACGTTGGACAAGCGAGGGTTGAGGCACTAGGAGGTTGGAGGCAATGGGCGGGGGTGGGGGTGAGCCTCCGGAGGAGATGAGGGCAGTAACGGTACGGTAAATGATCACTTCGCGTGCATTATTATAATTCAGGAACATGACATTCCTCCCGGTCGGAGAACCTACCCAGTCTGGCCTAGACACAACTCTTAATAACCACGTCGCTGTTTGTGGGAGCTTGCTGTGCGCAAATTGGCTGCCGCGTTTCCCAGCAGTGACTACACTTCAAAAGTACTTCATTGGCTGTAAAGCGCTTTGAGACGTCCAGTGGTCGTGAAAGGCGCTATAGAAATGCAAGGACAGAGATGAGGAGGAATTTCTTCACCCAGAGAGTGGTGAACCTGTGGAATTCTCTACCACAGAAGGCAGTTGAGGCCAATTCATTAAATATATTCAAGAAGGAGTTAGATATATTTCTTAAGGCTAAAGGGATCAAGGGATATGGGGAGAAGGCAGGGACCGGGTACTGAATTTGGACGATCAGCCATGATCGCATTAAATGGCGGAGCAGGCTCGAGGGGCCGAATGGCCGACTCCTGCTCCTATCTTCTATGTTTCTATGTAAGTCTTTCTTTTTCTTTTCTCTGCAATATCCGAGCAAGAGACCTTCTTGTTAAAACGGTCACGAGGGATGGGCAATAATTGCAGCCTTGCAGTGTTGCCCTCTTCCTGTGATTTTAAGAAAAAGACACACCAGCAATGTAATCCCGTTAATCGTTTTTTGACGTACAAATTGCAGATCATTCTTTTCTTCTTGCTTGTGCGATTCAGCAGACTAACCAGAGCAACAATCCTTTGGAATGTGCTTTTGAAGGCTGGAGGGGCTTGGAATTAATGGGCTCTTGGTGCTGGCTGACTCTTGAGAATCCTTGACTGTGATGCCTCACTCTCAGCCTAGCAACAGCCCGGCCGACTGGGAAGTCAGCCAGAATTCAGGCTTCCCGTTGGGGAATGAATAACAAAAAAAAAAGGTGATCTAATTCCACACCTTCACTGGTGTGAAGCTGCGGAGAATGTAAAAAAAAAAGGCGAATGGCCTTCCGGGCAAGACAAAGTAAAGAAACAAAAATTCGGAATTATGTAGTCTTCTCAGGAACTTTATCGAACCAGTTGCTTAAGGGCAGGTGAGTGTCGGATTGATGTTGCTGAAATCGGAAGAACTAAACCCAAGCATAACAGAAATGCACTCACCGAGCATGGAGATGTTTGAATAACTGTTTAATTCAGCTGCGTCTTCTTTCTGCTTCCGCCTCTGACCTCCCCCTACCCGCGCGCAGGCGCTGATTTAACACCGTTCCACCTTCGTTCAGGTTGTTGTTCCCGTTCAGTCACCTTGCCAGGCTCTGCCGGATTGGAAGAAGGCGGGCTGGTGTGGGCTGGTTCTCTCTGACCCTGTTGTCTGTTTCTCTGATAGCATCTGTGACGGATAAAAGACCTGTCGCAATTCCAACTTTAATAAAAACGTCGTACACCGCCGCGCGATGCGACTGGCTGCTTTAATCTTTGGTTGCTGCGAGCTTGCTGTCCCCAGGCCGGAGAGGGTGCAGCAATACCGTCTGATGTAAAAAGACTAACTACTGAGTGCTTGGTTTGAGTGTAAAACAAGGCTTTAATCAACTGTTTCAAGACCATGAGATTCCAGTTATATCACTAGTTCCTGGTTACAGAAACATCCTGAGCAAGCTGGGCCCACGCCCGAGTATTTATACTCCTTGGACGGCGCCGCCGGCTGGCCGCCCAGTGTTACTTCATGAGGCATGATAAGATTCATGACACTGTCTCTCATGCAAAATGCCACTTCAAAGCCATTATTCCTGTGCAAATACACGTTGCTTGCAAAGCAAGTGGAAACGACTTAACGCAGAGGGGGAAAGATTCAGTATCGCCCCGTTTGGGGCGCCATTATCGGCCGTGTGCAAAGTTTAGCGCCTGGCGCTAATTATTGCCTCCGACGGCAAACTTGGCTTTTATCGCCATCGGAGGTGAATGGAGCGCTAAATCAGGCGCTTCACACCTGTCTAAAGGTGCAAAGGCCGAGGAGCGAGGTGCTACCTCAGAGCGCTGGCGAAGCAAGGAAGGGCAAATCAAAATGAACCTGCAAAGTGCTGCTCAGTCCCCAAAACTCCTTCACACAGCGTTGAATCTCTCCAGAAGTCTCTCTCTCTCTCTCTCAGAATGCGTGGTGCAAAAATGTCACCAACAAAAAAAGGCAGGAAGCGGTCGCCTTTAAATAGCGCTCCCCCAGTCCCTTTCTGACAGCAAAACGCTCCCCTCAACCTGTCATTGCTAGCGGCAGGCGGTAAGGCAGGGGGCGCCACTCAATATCCAGTCCGGGGCGCTACTGGGACGTTGCGCACTCGACTGGCGTCACGATCTGCCGGCGCAGGAGATCGTGGCGGTAGTGTTTAGCTCCGCCGCAAAATGTCTAGTTAATTTCGCGAGCGGCGCAAACATCGCCGTGCCCGGGCGCTAGTTGCTTTGCTCCCCATTAGCGCCCTCTTAAGGCGCTAACGGGAGGCGCAAACAACTGAATTTTTCCCCTCGATTGTCTGCTTTGCCCTCAAATCTAATAAATTAAAGTAAACTGGTTGGCGGTGGAGAAGGTGCAGAAAAGATTTACTTGAATGATACTGGAACTGATAAGAAAAGATTGGGGCTCTTTTCTCTAGAAAAAAGGAGACTGAGGGGTGACCTGATAGAGTTCTTCAAGGTTAGGGAAGGGTTTGAAAGGGTAGACGTAGAGAAGATGTTTCCACGTGCAGGTGAGACCAAAACTAGGGGTCGTAAATATAAGAGAGTCACTAATAAATCCAATCGGGAATTCAGGAGAAACTTCTTTACCCAGAGAGTGGTGAGAATGTGGAACTCGCCACCACAGGAAGCGATTGAGGCGAAGAGCACAGATGTATTTAAGGGGAAGCTAGATAAATACATGAGGGAGAAAGGAATGGAAGGATATGCTGATAGGGTGAGATGAAGAGGGGTGGGAGGAGGCTCGTGTGGAGTATAAATGCCTGCCCAGACCTGTTGCTCAAGCTGCTGTATTGCCTCTTGCGGCCAGAATGGAGATGATTGGGTAATTCCCCCGTCAATCCTGGAGGACGCACTGCTGTAAGTGACTGGGATTGATTTTGCTCGTGCCATTTGTATTCTGTGACTATCCTCCACTCACTGAATGTTGCTGGAGCAATAGACCTGCTATTATCGGGAGACTTTGCTGTAGTTTCGGTCGTGAGCTCTGTTTGCTGTAGTTCGTGGAGGCTCTGTATAAATAGACTCTGTTTGCTGCTTGCTAAGAAATAGACTTTTTTTCCCTGTAAATTAGACTCTGTGTGATTTGAGTCCTGACTTAAGGTCCGCCCCCCACCTCCAACTCATTGGCTGACACAGAGACGTCAATACTCACTTTGTTTTTTTTTAAATATTGGGAGTGTGTCAGTATTTGGAAGGGTTTTTGGGAGTGTGTCAGTATTTAGAAGGGCTTTTGGGAGTGTGTCAGTATTTGGAAGGGTTTTTGGGAGTGTGTCAGTATTTGGAAGGGTTTTTGGGAGTGTGTCAGTATTTAGAAGGGTTTTTGGGAGTGTGTCAGTATTTAGAAGGGTTTTTGAGAGTGTGTCAGTATTTGGAAGGGTTTTTGGGAGTGTGTCAGGATTTGGAAGGGTTTTTGAGAGTGTGTCAGTATTTGGAAGGGTTTTTGGGAGTGTGTCAGTATTTGGAAGGGTTTTTGGAAGTGTGTCAGTGTTTGGAAGGGTTTTTGGGAGTGTGTCAGTATTTGGAAGGGTTTTTGGGAGTGTGTCAGTATTTGGAAGGGTTTTTGAGAGTGTGTCAGTATTTAGAAGGGTTTTTGAGAGTGTGTCAGTATTTAGAAGGGTTTTTGGGAGTGTGTCAGTATTTAGAAGGGTTTTTGAGAGTGTGTCAGTATTTGGAAGGGTTTTTGAGAGTGTGTCAGTATTTAGAAGGGTTTTTGAGAGTGTGTCAGTATTTGGAAGGGTTTTTGAGAGTGTGTCAGTATTTGGAAGGGTTTTTGGGAGTGTGTCAGTATTTAGAAGGGTTTTTGGGAGTGTGTCAGTATTTAGAAGGGTTTTTGAGAGTGTGTCAGTATTTGGAAGGGTTTTTGAGAGTGTGTCAGTATTTGGAAGGGTTTTTGGGAGTGTGTCAGTATTTAGAAGGGTTTTTGAGAGTGTGTCAGTATTTAGAAGGGTTTTTGAGAGTGTGTCAGTATTTGGAAGGGTTTTTGGGAGTGTGTCAGTATTTAGAAGGGTTTTTGAGAGTGTGTCAGTATTTAGAAGGGTTTTTGAGAGTGTGTCAGTATTTAGAAGGGTTTTTGAGAGTGTGTCAGTATTTAGAAGGGTTTTTGAGAGTGTGTCAGTATTTGGAAGGGTTTTTGGGAGTGTGTCAGTATTTAGAAGGGTTTTTGAGAGTGTGTCAGCATTTGGAAGGGTTTTTGGGAGTGTGTCAGTATTTGGAAGGGTTTTTGAGAGTGTGTCAGTATTTGGAAGGGTTTTTGGGAGTGTGTCAGTATTTAGAAGGGTTTTTGGGAGTGTGTCAGTATTTAGAAGGGTTTT
Organism: Somniosus microcephalus; assembly: GCF_052327205.1. NCBI lineage: Eukaryota > Metazoa > Chordata > Chondrichthyes > Squaliformes > Somniosidae > Somniosus > Somniosus microcephalus. The sequence goes on along the minus strand of NC_141016.1, from coordinate 4,357,124 downwards.
TGAGAGTGTGTCAGTATTTGGAAGGGTTTTTGAGAGTGTGTCAGTATTTGGAAGGGTTTTTGGGAGTGTGCCAGTATTTAGAAGGGTTTTTGAGAGTGTGTCAGTATTTGGAAGGGTTTTTGGGAGTGTGTCAGTATTTAGAAGGGTTTTTGAGAGTGTGTCAGTATTTGGAAGGGTTTTTGGGAGTGTGGCAGTACTTGGAAGGGTTTTTGGGAGTGTGTCAGTACTTGGAAGGGTTTTTGGGAGTGTGTCAGTATTTAGAAGGGTTTTTGAGAGTGTGTCAGTATTTGGAAGGGTTTTTGAGAGTGTGTCAGTGTAGGGTTTGAAAATCCACAACCACGTTTTATTGGAGCCCTCTAAGGGCAAGGTGACCAAAATTGGATTGCCCTATACAGTTTAAAACCAACATTTTCGGCCAATGCAGTGGTCCCGAAAAGCAGGCTGGGATATCTGATTACAGGGGACTGTGGCTCAGAAGCGCGCCATAGATGTCGGCCAATCGAAACAAAGTGCATTCTCAAAGGCCAATCAGGGGACTGAGTCGGGCCTGAAGCAAGGATATGTGACTCACCCCTAACCGAGCTATGAGTACAGGCCATCATCACCTTAATCAACTCGGACTAGGGACAATAGTTTTGGGATCACTACAGTTAAGAGGTGGCCCAAAATAATCAAGTCCCAGGACTGACACAATGGGACAGCAGACTTGGAGGAGCCGCTGTGCACTCAAAACAATACCCCTGCCCTCGAACTTGTAAACACCAATTTAATTGGGCGCGAAGAGGCCGAAATGGAATTGGGTATAAAATACAGAACCAAGAGATTATTAAAAAAAAGACCAGAAGAAAGAGCAGGAGAGCGAGTTAAGAAGCTGAGGGAGAGACGAGCTGGGGCGAACTACCATCTAAAGAACTCCAACCACGCTGATGAGAAGATCCACCATCAGGCCCCAGACTCAATCGGCATACTGAAAGTTTACTCCGCTACCAGACGGCGCAACATCACCGCAAGAAACCGCACCGTATACCGACTCCCGTCCCGGGGACATCAACAAGAAGACACCAACGACCGAAGTGGCTGTGGAAGACGGCATTCACTCCCGCTATTTCGGGAGCCTTTTCCATCAAGCACAAACCAACCAACAACAGCAACAACCCAACAACCGCACTCAAAATAGGCTGTGAGTATAATCCAAGGGCCTGCAACTGTCAGTCTAGTCTAGGTAGGAAAGTGGGTTGGTGGGATTGGACTTGGTAAAGTTAAAACAGTGTAAAACATTTTTGTTATGTCCGTTCTCTCCCATATTTTATTTACAGTTATAGAGTGTGTGTGTTTATTACGTTTGTGGTAGAACCAAATAAAATTGGTTGTCACCTGTTTTTTCCAAGGACTCCTTGTCTCCGAGTGTCTATTTAAAGTGCATCGTTCTCCATCCAAATTCTGGAGTTAGAACCAGATAGGGGCATTAGGGCGCTTCGAACCCGCCAAACAAGGGAACAGCAGGCTAGGGAAAAAGAGAGAGGACTATAGGAGTACCCCGCAGATTAGGTATAAACTGTGCGGGTCGTCACCGTATTCTAGTCCTCCCCTATAAGCTGTTGTTCTCTATCTCCTTAGAGGGTGTTTAGTGACACCCGACCTGCAGGCTAACATAAGCTGCAAGGGTATAAAGGAGACAGAGGCCCAATACATTAACAGGCACTAAAGACCCCTGTAATTGGGCAGAGCAAAACCCCCTACATCAGTATTTGGAAGGGTTTTTGAGAGTGTGTCAGTATTTGGAAGGCTTTTTGGAAGTGTGTCAGTACTTGGAAGGGTTTTGGGGAGTGTGTCAGCACTTGGAAGGGTTTTTGGGAGTGTGTCAGTATTTGGAAGGGTTTTTGGGAGTGTGTCAGTATTTAGAAGGGTTTTTGGGAGTGTGTCAGTATTTGGAAGGGATTTTGGGAGTGTGTCAGCACTTGGAAGGGTTTTTGGGAGTGTGTCAGTACTTGGAAGGGTTTTTGGGAGTGTGTCAGTATTTAGAAGGGTTTTTGGGAGTGTGTCAGTATTTGGAAGGGTTTTTGGGAGTGTGTCAGTATTTGGAAGGGTTTTTGGGAGTGTGTCAGTACTTGGAAGGGTTTTTGGGAGTGTGTCAGTATTTGGAAGGGTTTTTGGGAGTGTGTCAGTATTTGGAAGGGTTTTTGGGAGTGTGTCAGTATTTAGAAGGGTTTTTGGGAGTGTGTCAGTATTTAGAAGGGTTTTTGGGAGTGTGTCAGTATTTGGAAGGGTTTTTGGGAGTGTGTCAGTATTTAGAAGGGTTTTTGGGAGTGTGTCAGTATTTAGAAGGGTTTTTGGGAGTGTGTCAGTATTTGGAAGGGTTTTTGGGAGTGTGTCAGTATTTGGAAGGGTTTTTGGGAGTGTGTCAGTATTTGGAAGGGTTTTTGGGAGTGTGTCAGTATTTGGAAGGGTTTTTGGGAGTGTGTCAGTATTTGGAAGGGTTTTTGGGAGTGTGTCAGTATTTGGAAGGGTTTTTGGGAGTGTGTCAGTATTTAGAAGGGTTTTTGGGAGTGTGTCAGTATTTAGAAGGGTTTTTGGGAGTGTGTCAGTATTTAGAAGGGTTTTTGGGAGTGTGTCAGTATTTAGAAGGGTTTTTGGGAGTGTGTCAGTATTTGGAAGGGTTTTTGGAAGTGTGTCAGTACTTGGAAGGGTTTTTGGGAGTGTGTCAGTATTTGGAAGGGTTTTTGGGAGTGTGTCAGTATTTGGAAGGGTTTTTGGGAGTGTGTCAGTATTTGGAAGGGTTTTTGGGAGTGTGTCAGTATTTGAAAGGGTTTTTGGGAGTGTGTCAGTATTTGGAAGGGCTTTTGGGAGTGTGTCAGTATTTGAGATGCTTGATAATATTCTGGTGTTTGAGGAGTTCTTGGGAGTGTGTTAGTATTTGAAAGGATTCTTGGGATTATGTCAGCATGTGATAGGGTTCTTGGGAGTGCGTTAGTTTGTGAGTTTACTTCTCACAGCCTGTCAACCATTTTTGAAAGAAGGCCTTTCATCTGCTACAAGATGTCAGCAGTTTTGACAGACAAGATAACTGTTCAATCTTTACCATTCATACTTTTTAAGGAGACTTATTTTTACCTTCAAGATTCCTTCGTGTTTACAGAGCACTTACTCACCAGCTTGCTCATTCACTTGCACTAAAGATAGATTTCTAACAGCAGCTTTCTCATGGGAAGTGAAATAACATTTAGCAAGACACTCGTCGTTCCTTAACGAATCATAATACATTGCACCTTAAAACAAACACAAAGTTATTCATTGACACACAGTCCATATTGCAAACCCATTCATTACAGTTAAACACAGAACTAAAAGGGCACTTTCAGGGGCAAAAATAATTCAAAAATTAAATAAGTGGAAAACAAATTGCTAACGAGTACATAAATCAGTTGATTAATTTATTCATGTGTTCCGAGTAAATTTATTCACAAATATGTTTCATAATTGTTTAATTCACTTATATTTGTATCTTAACCCAATTGATAAATATATTGGCATATTCATTGCTAGGTGGGTTGATTAGAATGCAGCTCAATTCATTTCGTCACACAATGCAGATATTGTGGCAGCAAATTTGTCTTATCTTTCTACTGAAGTTTCTGCTTTACAGCCAAGCTCAACTTAGACACCTCGGGCTGGATTTTATCAATGGAGGCGTGTAGGAGGCGGGACTCCCACTTTCGGGGTTGTAGTCCCGCCTCCATCGAGTTGTGGCCAACCCACTCGATTTTCCCCTGATTGACCTTGTTGAGCCCACCCAGCGGGCTCAGCAGGCCAATTAAGGGCCACCCGGCAACAGGTGATGTCACAGATTGACATTTCATCTGTCAAGAGCTTTTGACAGATGAAATATCAGCGTTTCACAGCTCTGTGAAGCTGTCAAACACTGACAATCTGTACTCCAAGTTAATTCCTTCCTCTCAGGCTGATTTAGAGATCTCTCCAGAACAGAAAGCTGAGGCTGCAGATTTTGACAGCTCGCGGCCATTCTGCTTTCTGTGCCGGTGAGATGAGGGACTCCCGAGACCTGAAGGAAGGAAAGCTGCATTAAACATAGAAACATAGAAGATAGGAGCAGGAGTAGGCCATTCGGCCCTTTGAGCCTGCTCCGCCATTCAATGAGATCATGGCTGATCATCCAAATTCAGTACCCTGTCCCTGCCTTCTCCCCATATCCCTTGATCCCTTTAGCCTTAAGAAATATATCCAACTCTTTCTTGAATATATTTAATGAACTGGCCTCCACCGCCCTCTGTGGTAGAGAATTCCACAGGTTCACCACTCTCTGAGTGAAGAAATTCCTCCTCATTTCAGTCCGAAATGGCTTACCCCTTATCCTTAGACTATGACCCCTGGTTCTGGACTCCCCGGCCATCAGAAACATCCTTCCTGCATCTAGTCTGTCCAGGCCTGACAGAATTTTATAGGTTTCGATGAGATCCCCTCTCAATCTTCTAAACTCCAGTGAGTATAAGACCAATCGACACAATCTCTCCTCATACGTCATTCCTGCCATCCCAGGTATCAGCCTGGTGAATCTTCGCTGCACTCCTTCCATGGCAAGAACATCCTTCCTCAGGTAAGGCGACCAAAACTGCACACAATATTCAAGGTGCGGTCTCACCAAGGCCCTGTATAACTGTAGCAAGGCATCCTTGTTCCTGTACTCGAACCCTCTTGCTACGAAGGCCAACATACCATTTGCCTTCTTAACCGCCTGCTGCACCTGCATGCTTACCTTCAGCGACTGGTGCACAAGAACACCCAGGTCTCTTTGCACTTCCCCTTCTCCCAATCTATTGCCATTCAAATAATAATCTGCCTTACTGTTTTTGCCACCAAAGTGGATAACCTCACATTTATCCACATTATAGTGCATTTGCCATGTTTCTGTCCAATCACCCAACCTGTCCAAATCGTACTGGAGTTTCACGACATCCTCCTCACAGCATACCCTCCCACCCAGCTTTGTGTCATCTGCAAATTTGGAGATATTACATCCAAATCCCTCATCCAGATCATTAATATATATTGTGAACAGCTGGGGTCCTAGGACCGATCCTTGCGGTACCCCACTAGTCACTGCCTGCCACTCGGAAAACGACCCGTTTATTCCAACTCTTTGCTTTCTGTCCGCCAACCAGTTCTCTATCCAAGTCAATACCTTGCCCCCAATCCCATGTGTCAATCCAGTGCGGGTCGGGAACCCGCCTCCTGTGAAACTGGCATGGAGGCGGGATGAGTTCGTGCCCCCCAATTTTGCAATTTTAGCCCCCCCCCCATGCCTCCAATCCTGCCTCCACGGCCCAATGAAATTCGAGCCCAAGTGATTTTTATCACAAACTGCAGTCAAAATAAATCGCTGTGTGCACAGGGTGGATATTGGGTACTGTTTGCACAGAACAGACAGTGGCTTAGAAATTGGACTGTTAATTGTTGGCTGCTAAGTGGCCGACTACATCCCCTGTATTGCCGCAGGGAGCGACGCGGGTTGCTGGTTTAGTATTTCTGGCTACTGCTTGGTTTGAAGGCGTTATTTGCCGTGTTCTGTCACTCTGGCAAGTCTGGTATGCCAGCACACAGAGAAAGGTCTTGCTGCTTTCGGCACTGTCGTTGCGCTTTGCCTCACAAAGAGTCCGGCTGAAGATGCGGGCGGTCTGGTAGAGGTGCTTTTGGGAATAGGGGATGAAGTGGGGAGAAGATAGGAGGATGCGACAGAGCAGGACAAGCTGCCGGAAGAGGGAGGAGGAGGCGGCCACTGAACAGGTGGCCACATCCACAGAGGGTCTTCAGGGAGAATTATGCCTACCTAAACTTCACTGAGGATTTGAGTACAGGAGCAAGGATGTCTTACTAGTTATATAGGGCCTTGGTGAGACCACACCTGGAGTACTGTGTGCAGTTTTGGTCTCCTTACCTAAGAAAGGATATACTTACCACAGAGGGAGTGCAGCGAAGGTTCACCAGACTGATTCCTCGGATGACAGGACTGTCGTATGAGGAGAGATAGGGTCGACTATGTATGTATTCACTGGAGTTTAGAAGAATGGGAGGGGATCTCATTGAAACGTATAAAATTCTGACAGGGCTAGACAGACTGGATGCAGGGAGGATGTTTCCCCTGGCTGTGGGGGTCTAGAACGAGGGGTCACAGTCTCAGGATACAAGGTAGGACATTTAGGGCAGCACGGTGGCATAGTGGTTAGCACTGTTGCCTCACAGCGCCAGGGACCCGGGTTCGAATCCGGCCTCGGGTGACTGTCTGTGTGGAGTTTGCACATTCTCCCCGTGTTTGCGTGGGTTTCCTCCGGGTGCTCCGGTTTCCTCCCACAGTCCAAAAAAATGTGCGGGTTAGGTTGATTGGCTATGATAAATTGACCCTTAGTGTTAGGGGGATTAAATACGTGGGGTTACAGGGATAGGGTGGGATATGTGTTGGTGTAGGGGTTACAGGGATCGGGTGGGATATGTGTCGGTGCAGGCTCGATGGGTTGAAATGGCCTCTATCTGCACTGTGGGGTTTCTGTGATTTCTGTGATTTAGGACTGAGATGAGGAGAAATTTCTTCACTCAGAGGGTGGTGAACCTGTGGAATTCTCTACCACAGAAGGCTGTGGAGGCCAAGTCACTGAATATATTTAAGAAGGAGATAGATAGATTTCTAGACACAAAAGGCATCAAGGGGTATGGGGAGAGAGCGGGAATATGGTATTGAGATAAAGGATCAGCCATGATCATATTGAATGGTGGAGCAGGCTCGAAGGGCCGAATGGCCGACTCCTGCTCCTATTGTTCTATGTTTCTATGGGGGAGCGCTGTAGGAGGTGAGGAGGTAGTCACCGAGATATGTCACCAGCTGCAGCCACCACTCAAGTACCAGGGTACGGAGGGCACTGCCTGTGGCTGACGAGGTTTCAGGCTTCATCAGCAACATCTCACCGTGGGCGGCAGCAGAGTTGGGCCGGCTTAGCGGCACCAGCAAGGCCGCTGGCGGAGGAGCAGACATGCTGCCATCCTGAGAGAGGACAGCGCCTTGCTCTCACCTGGAGCCACTGCCACTCTCTTGGGGTGCTGCCTCTGCACTCCCACGGGCTCTGCTGGAGAACAGAGGATTAGTATGCAGGTACAGCAGGTGATCAGGAAGGCCAATGGAATCTTGGCTTTTATTGCAAAAAGGATGGAGTATAAAAGCAGGGAAGTCTTGCTTCAGTTATACAGGGTACTGGTGAGGCCACACCTGGAATATTGCGTACAGTTTTGGTTTCCATATTTAAGAAAAGATATACTTGCTCTCGAGGCAGTTCAGAGAAGGTTCACTCGGTTGATTCCGGAGATGAGGGGTTTGACTTATGAGGAAAGGTTGAGTAGGTTGGGCCTCTACTCATTGGAATTCAGAAGAATGAGAGGCGATCTTATCGAAACATATAAGATTGTGAGGGGGCTTGATCGGGCGGATGCGGGGAGGATGTTTCCACTGATGGTTGAGACTAGAACTAGGGGGCATAATCTTAGAATAAGGGGCTGCCCTTTCAAAACTGAGATGAGGAGAAACTTCTTCACTCAGAGGGTAGTAAATCTATGGAATTTGCTACCCCAGAGAGCTGTGGAAGCTGCAACATTAAATAAATTTAAAACGGAGATAGACAGTTTCCTAGCTGATAAGGGAATTAGGGGTTACGGGGTGCGGGCAGGGAAGTGGACATGAGTCTAGGTTCGGATCAGCCATGATCCTATTGAATGGTGGAGCAGGCCCGAGGGGCCGTATGGCCTACTCCTGCTCCTACTTCTTATGTTATGCTCTTATGTTCTAGAACAGAGTGCTGGGGAGATGTGAGACTCTGGAAGCCGCTTTCAACAGTGGGCTCCAAAGCCAAGATAGCAGCTGACGTAAGAAAACCATTAGGCACTTGGTCTGAGTATTAAACAAGGCTTTAATCAACTGTTTTTCAACATGGAGATCTAGTTGTGTCCCTCACTAGTTCCTGTTAAAGAATGTCCTGAGCAAGCTGGGCCCATGCCCGAGTATTTATACTCTCCCTGGACAGCACCACCAGCAGGCCGCCCAGTATCATTTCATAAGTCATTTCCACATGAATAACAAGATTCATGTCAGCAGCTACCTGAGCTTCCATGGCAGCTGTACGTGCTTCATGAGAGCTGTCCGAGTGAATATGAGACGCTCCAGCATGGTGGTTCCCCTGATGGAGCTGACCACTCGGCCCATGGTGGACAGATTGGTCTCCAAGGTCTACGCAAAGCCTTGAGAGCAGTTGGAGCTGGACTCCTCCCTGCTCCGTGACCTTGTGCTGCAGACACAGGGCAGACGGTGGGTGCTGGAGACACAGACAGTGGGTGCTGGAGACACAGACAGAGGGTGCTGGAGACACAGACAGTGGGTGCTGGAGACACAGACAGACAGTGGGTGCTGGAGACACAGACAGACAGTGGGTGCTGGAGACACAGACAGACAGTGGGTGCTGGAGACACAGACAGACAGTGGGTGCTGGAGACACAGACAGTGGGTGCTGGAGACACAGACAGTGGGTGCTGGAGACACAGACAGTGGGTGCTGGAGACACAGACAGACAGTGGGTGCTGGAGACACAGACAGTGGGTGCTGGAGACACAGACAGTGGGTGCTGGAGACACAGACAGTGGGTGCTGGAGACACAGACAGTGGGTGCTGGAGACACAGACAGAGGGTGCTGGAGACACAGACAGTGGGTGCTGGAGACACAGACAGTGGGTGCTGGAGACACAGACAGTGGGTGCTGGAGACACAGACAGTGGGTGCTGGAGACACAGACAGACAGTGGGTGCTGGAGACACAGACAGTGGGTGCTGGAGACACAGACAGTGGGTGCTGGAGACACAGACAGTGGGTGCTGGAGACACAGACAGTGGGTGCTGGAGACACAGACAGAGGGTGCTGGAGACACAGACAGTGGGTGCTGGAGACACAGACAGACAGTGGGTGCTGGAGACACAGACAGACAGTGGGTGCTGGAGACACAGACAGACAGTGGGTGCTGGAGACACAGACAGACAGTGGGTGCTGGAGACACAGACAGTGGGTGCTGGAGACACAGACAGTGGGTGCTGGAGACACAGACAGAGGGTGCTGGAGACACAGACAGACAGTGGGTGCTGAAGACACAGGGCAGACGGTGGGTGCTGGAGACACAGACAGTGGGTGCTGGAGACACAGGGCAGACAGTGGGTGCTGGAGACACAGACAGTGGGTGCTGGAGACACAGACAGTGGGTGCTGGAGACACAGACAGTGGGTGCTGGAGACACAGACAGTGGGTGCTGGAGACACAGACAGTGGGTGCTGGAGACACAGACAGTGGGTGCTGGAGACACAGACAGTGGGTGCTGGAGACACAGACAGAGGGTGCTGGAGACACAGACAGTGGGTGCTGGAGACACAGACAGTGGGTGCTGGAGACACAGACAGTGGGTGCTGGAGACACAGACAGACAGTGGGTGCTGGAGACACAGACAGTGGGTGCTGGAGACACAGACAGACAGTGGGTGCTGGAGACACAGACAGACAGTGGGTGCTGGAGACACAGACAGACAGTGGGTGCTGGAGACACAGACAGTGGGTGCTGGAGACACAGACAGTGGGTGCTGGAGACACAGACAGAGGGTGCTGGAGACACAGACAGACAGTGGGTGCTGAAGACACAGGGCAGACGGTGGGTGCTGGAGACACAGACAGTGGGTGCTGGAGACACAGGGCAGACAGTGGGTGCTGGAGACACAGACAGTGGGTGCTGGAGACACAGACAGTGGGTGCTGGAGACACAGACAGTGGGTGCTGGAGACACAGACAGTGGGTGCTGGAGACACAGACAGTGGGTGCTGGAGACACAGACAGTGGGTGCTGGAGACACAGACAGTGGGTGCTGGAGACACAGACAGTGGGTGCTGGAGACACAGGGCAGGCATTGGGTGCTGGAGACACAGACAGACAGTGGGTGCTGGAGACACAGACAGACAGTGGGTGCTGGAGACACAGACAGACAGTGGGTGCTGGAGACACAGACAGTGGGTGCTGGAGACACAGACAGTGGGTGCTGGAGACACAGACAGACAGTGGGTGCTGGAGACACAGACAGTGGGTGCTGGAGACACAGACAGACAGTGGGTGCTGGAGACACAGGGCAGACATTGGGTGCTGGAGACACAGGGCAGACATTGGGTGCTGGAGACACAGACAGACAGTGGGTGCTGGAGACACAGGATAGACAGTGGGTGCTGGAGACACAGACAGACAGTGGGTGCTGGAGACACAGACAGACGGTGGGTGCTGGAGACACAGACAGTGGGTGCTGGAGACACAGACAGACAGTGGGTGCTGGAGACACAGACAGACAGTGGGTGCTGGAGACACAGACAGTGGGTGCTGGAGACACAGGGCAGACACAGACAGACAGTGGGTGCTGGAGACACAGGACAGACAGTGGGTGCTGGAGACACAGACAGACAGTGGGTGCTGGAGACACAGACAGACAGTGGGTGCTGGAGACACAGACAGACGGTGGGTGCTGGAGACACAGACAGACGGTGGGTGCTGGAGACACAGGGCAGACAGTGGGTGCTGGAGACACAGACAGACAGAGGGTGCTGGAGACACAGACAGACAGTGGGTGCTGGAGACACAGGACAGACAGTGGGTGCTGGAGACACAGGACAGACAGTGGGTGCTGGAGACACAGACAGACGGTGGGTGCTGGAGACACAGACTGATGGTGGGTGCTGGAGACACAGACAGACAGTGGGTGGTGGAGACACAGACAGACGGTGGGTGCTGGAGACACAGACAGACAGTGGGTGCTGGAGACACAGGATAGACAGTGGGTGCTGGAGACACAGGACAGACAGTGGGTGCTGGAGACACAGGACAGACAGTGGGTGCTGGAGACACAGACAGACAGTGGGTGCTGGAGACACAGGATAGACAGTGGGTGCTGGAGACACAGGACAGACGGTGGGTGCTGGAGACACAGGACAGACAGTGGGTGCTGGAGACACAGGACAGACAGTGGGTGCTGGAGACACAGACAGACAGTGGGTGCTGGAGACACAGACAGACAGAGGGTGCTGGAGACACAGGACAGACAGAGGGTGCTGGAGACACAGACAGACAGTGGGTGCTGGAGACACAGACAGACAGTGGGTGCTGCAGACACAGACAGACAGAGGGTGCTGGAGACACAGGACAGACAGTGGGGGCTGTAGAGAGGGCTTTAAACTAACTAGTAGGGGGGAGGTTCCTAGAGAGCAAATAATAAAAATGACAACAGAGAAGGTCATAGACTTAGGTAGCAGTGGGGAAATTAAAAACCAGAGCGTGTCAGGAAGGGGCAGAAGGTATGGAGTAAAAGGTAAAGTAATAAAAAGGGCAAAAGCAGGAACTAAGTGTCACAAAACATCTTTGAAAGTTCTCTATCTGAATGCACGTAGCATTCGTAACAAAATAGACGAGTTAATGGCACAAATAACTACATATGGGTATGATCTTGTGGCCATTACAGAAACATGGCTGCAGTGTGACAATGCCTGGGAATTAAACATACCAGGTTATTTAACGATCAGGAAGGACAGGCAGGAAGGAAGGGGAGGTGGGGTGGCTATGTTAATAAAGGAAGGAATCACTGTAATACAGAGAAATGATATTGGGTCAAAAGATCTGGATAATGAAACAGTTTGGGTGGAGGTAAGGAATAATAAGGGGAAAAAAACACCAGTGGGCGTAGTCTATAGGCCTCCGAACAGTGGCAACTCTGTTGGACGGAGTATCAATCAGGAAATAGTTGAGGCTTGTAATAAGGGAACATCTATAATTATGGGGGATTTTAACTATCATATTAATTGGACAAATCAAATTGGGCAGGGCTGCCTTGAGGATGAGTTCATTGAGTGTATTAGGGATGGGTTTCTTGAGCAGTATGTAACTGAACCGACCAGGGGGCAAGCAACCTTAGATCTGGTCCTGTGTAACGAGACGGGATTAATTAAAAATGTCCTAGTAAAGGATCCCCTTGGAATGAGTGACCATAACATGGTTGAATTCCATATTCAATTAGAGGGTGAGAAGGTTGGATCTCAAACAAGTGTGCTAAGCTTGAATAAAGGAGACTATGAAGGTATGAGAGCGGAATTGAGTAGAGTGGATTGGGAAAATAGATTAAAGGGTAAGACGATACATGATCAGTGGTGTACATTTAAGGAGTTATTTTACAACTTCCAAAAAAAAATATATTCCACTGAGAAGAAAAGGGTGTAAAAGAAAAGACAGCCATCCATGGCTAAGTAAAGAAATTAAGGATAGTATTCGACTAAAAACAAGGGCATATAAGGTAGCCAAATCTAGTGGGAGGATAGAGGATTGGGAAAACTTTAAAAGACAGCAAAAAATAACAAAAAGATTGATTAAGAAAGGGAAGATAGATTATGAAAGTAAATTAGCAAAAAATATAAAAACAGATAGTAAGAGTTTTTATAGTTATATAAAAAGAAAAAGGGTGGCTAAAGTAAATGTTGGTCCCTTAGAGGATGAGACCGGGAAATTAATGGTGGGAAGTATGGAGATGGCAAAAACACTGAATGAATATTTTACATCAGTCTTTACAGTAGAAGGCACTAAGAATATCCCAACACTGGACAAACAGGGGGCTAAAGGGGGGGAGGAGCTAAACACGATCAAAATCACTAAGGAAGTGGTACTCGGTAAAATAATGGGACTCAAGGCGGATAAATCACCTGGACCTGATGGCTTACATCCTAGGGTCTTGAGGGAAGTGGCGGTAGGGATTGTGGATGCATTGGTAATAATTTTCCAAAACTCCCTGGACTCGGCAAAGGTCCCGGCAGACTGGAAAACTGCAAATGTAACACCCTTATTTAAAAAGGGCAGTAGACAGAAGGCTGGAAACTATAGACCGGTTAGCCTAACATCTGTGGTAGGTAAAATTTTGGAGTCCATTATTAAGGAGACAGTGACAGGACATTTGGATAATCATAATTTAATAGGACAAAGTCAGCATGGTTTTATGAAGGAGAAGTCATGTTTGACAAATTTGCTGGAGTTCTTTGAGGAAGTAAAGTATAGGGTGGATAAAGGGGAACCAGTGGACGTAGTGTATTTAGACTTCCAAAAGGCATTTGACAAGATGCCACACAAAAGATTATTGCTTAAGATAAAAAATCACGGGATTGGGGGTAATATTCTGGCATGGATAGAGGATTGGCTATCTAACAGAAGGCAGAGAGTTGGGATAAATGGTTCATTCTCAGACTGGCAATCAGTAACTAGTGGTGTTCCGCAGGGGTCAGTGCTGCGTCCCCAACTCTTTACAATCTATATTAACGATTTGGAGGAGGGGACCGGGTGTAACATATCAAAGTTTGCAGATGATACTAAGATGGGAGGGAAAGTAGTGAGTGAGGAGGACATAAAAAACCTGCAAGGGGACATAGACAGGCTAAGTAAGTGGGCAGAGATTTGGCAGATGGAATACAATACTGGAAAGTGTGAGGTTATGCACTTTGGCAGGAAAAATCGTAGAGCAAGTTATTATCTTAATGGCAAGAAACTGGAAAGTACTGAAGTACAAAGGGATCTGGGGGTCCTGGTGCACGAAACTCAAAAGGTTAGTATGCAGGTGCAGCAAGTGATTAAGAAGGCCAATGGAATGTTGGCTTTCATTGCTAGGGGGATAGAATATAAAAATAGGGAGGTATTGCTTCAGTTGTACAAGGTATTGGTGAGACCGCACCTGGAATACTGCGTACAGTTTTGGTGTCCATACTTAAGAAAGGACATACTTGCTCTCGAGTCAGTACAAAGAAGATTCACTCGGTTAATCCCGGGGATGAGGGGATGGACATATGAGGAGAGGTTGAGTAGATTGGGACTCTACTCATTGGAGTTCAGAAGAATGAGAGGCGATCTTATTGAAACATAAGATTGTGAAGGGGTTGGATCGGGTGGAAGCGGGGAAGATGTTCCCGATGATGGGTGAAACTAGAACTAGGGGGCATAGTCTTAGAATAAGGGGCTGCTCTTTCAAAACTGAGATGAGGAGGAACTACTTCACTCAGAGGGTGGTAGGTCCATGGAATATGCTGCCCCAAAAAGCTGTAGAAGCTACATCATTACATAAATTTAAAACAGAAATAGACAGTTTCCTAGAAGTAAAGGGAATTAAAGATTACGGGGAGCGGGCAGGAATTTGGACATGAGTCTAGGTTCGGATCGGTCATGGCCCTGTGGGTAGCGGAGCGGGCCCAGGGGCCGTATAGCCTGATCCTGCTCCTATTTCGTGTGTCTAATTCTGTTAGATTCAGGAGATGGTTCTGTGATAGTGGATTGGCGGTTAGGATCAGATCAGCCATGATCTTATTGAATGGCGGAGCAGGCTCGAGGGTCCGATTGGCCTACTCCTGCTCCTATTTCTTATGTTCTTATGTTCTTAGCTGGAGACACAGACAGACAGTGGGTGCTGGAGACAGAGGACAGACAGTGGGAGCTGGAGACACAGACAGACAGTGGGTGCTGGAGACAGAGGACAGACAGTGGGTGCTGGAGACACAGACAGTGGGTTCTGGAGACAGAGGACAGACAGTGGGAGCTGGAGACACAGACAAACAGTGGGTGCTGGAGACAGAGGACAGACAGTGGGAGCTGGAGACACAGACAGTGGGTGCTGGAGACAGAGGACAGACAGTGGGTGCTGGAGACACAAACAGACAGTGGGTGCTGGAGACACAGGGCAGACGGTGGATGCTGGAGACACAGGTCAGACAGAGGGTGCTGGAGACACAGGACAGACAGAGGGTGCTGGAGACACAGGGCAGACGGTGGGTGCTGGAGACACAGGTCAGACAGAGGGTGCTGGAGACACAGGGCAGACGGTGGGTGCTGGAGACACAGGACAGACAGAGGGTGCTGGAGACACAGGGCAGACGGTGGGTGCTGGAGACACGGACAGACAGTGGGTGCTGGAGACTCAGGGCAGACGGTGGGTGCTGGAGACACAGGGCAGACGGTGGGTGCTGGAGACACGGACAGACAGTGGGTGCTGGAGACGCAGGACAGACAGTGGGTGCTGGAGACACAGGACAGACAGAGGGTGCTGGAGGCACAGACAGAGGATGCTGTAGACACAGACAGACAGAGGGTGCTGGAGACACAGACAGACAGAATGTGCTGGAGACACAGACAGTGGGTGCTGGAGACACAGGACAGACAGAGCGTACTGGAGACACAGGACAGACGGTGGGTGCTGGAGACAAAGGCAGACAGGGAGTGCTGCAGACAGAGGGTGCTGGAGACACAGACAGACAGAATGTGCTGGAGACACAGACAGAGGGTACTGGAGACACAGGACAGACAGTGGGTGCTGCAGACACAGGACAGACAGTGGGTGCTGCAGACACAGGACAGACAGAGGGTGCTGGAGGCACAGACAGAGGATGCTGTAGACACAGACAGACAGAGGGTGCTGGAGACACAGACAGAGGGTGCTGGAGACACAGACAGACAGAATGTGCTGGAGACACAGACAGTGGGTGCTGGAGACACAGGACAGACAGAGCGTACTGGAGACACAGGACAGACGGTGGGTGCTGGAGACAAAGGCAGACAGGGAGTGCTGCAGACAGAGGGTGCTGGAGACACAGACAGAGGGTGCTGGAGACACAGACAGACAGAATGTGCTGGAGACACAGACAGAGGGTACTGGAGACACAGGACAGACAGAGGGTGCTGGAGACACAGGACAGACGGTGGGTGCTGGAGACAAAGGCAGACAGAGGGTGCTGGAGACACAGGACAGACGGTGGGTGCTGGAGACAAAGGCAGACAGGGAGTGCTGCAGACAGAGGGTGCTGGAGACAGAGACAGACAGAGGGTGCTGGAGACACAGGACAGACAGAGGGTGCTGGAGACACAGACAGACAGTGGGTGCTCCATTTATCTGGAAATTGCCTCGACATCCATCAGTTTCAAGTTTAAATAGTGGAAAATATTAACCAGAAGGCAAAAATTGAAGGTAATTAAAAAAATAAAATCAATAATTTAAGTGTGCCGACATGCCGATGGAACAGATAGCCACAGGTGTCTGTGAAATGTGCTGCAATTTATCTGACTGTACAATTAAATTAGTCTAAACCTAAATGAAAGTTTAGCTGTTCCCAGAGGCTTTTCAGTCAATGCTGGTCAGTTTTAATAAGTCAATGTCGGAGTTGGCGGAGAATGAACTGCGCTGGAATTATTCTGATGTAGCGCTGTTTGATTCTGTCAAAGGGAAGCCCCCCCTCTGGCTAGTAAATGGTTCACCACTCCAGCCTTCAATTGATTCCAATGTAAAAATATATGTTCGGATTTAATTCCGAGGCAGCCTCTGGTCACAGTACGGAATGTAAAAGGTCACAGAGAGGGTAATACTGTAATAACAATACAATTAGGAGTGCAGTGCACTGCCTGCCCGCATCATAATGATTCCGCGCCATCTGTTGAAAGCTTGCTGTACCCTGCGCTGCTTTTAAATCTGGCAAAATCTCTTCTTCCATCATTCGGCATTGAAAAAAAAATATCCAGCTCGCAAGTGCAATGGTTGCACCTCAGCCGAAGAGAGTTTGGAAAATTGCTGCTTATTTGCGCTTTGGGGGAAGAGTTCCTGCTTTGGGGGCAAACTGGGAGCAGAGTGCGCTCGAGACGGCGCCGGCTGTTCGAAGTGAAGTTATGGTTCAAGTTAACGCCCAAACTCATTTGCATAACCACAAATGTAAAATCCTCCATGAAAAACTTCTCCGGCAGCACCTCCTCAACCGCCTGGAAGGACAAGGGCAGCAGGCGCACGGGAACGCCACCCCCTCCACGTTCCCCCTCCACGTCACACACCATCCTGACTTGGAAAAGAAAGAAAGGTTTGCATTTATATAGTGCCTCAAAGCGCTTAACAGCCAATGAAGTACATTTTGAAGTGTGGTCACTGTTGTAATGTGGGAAACGCAGCAGTCAATTTGCACACAGCAAGCTCCCACAAACAGCAATGTGATAATGACCAGATCATCTGTTTTGGTTCTGTTGATTGAGGGATAAATATTGGCCCCAGAACTCCCCTGCTCTTCTTCGAAATAGGGCCATGAGATCTTTTACGTCCACCTGAGAGAGCAGAGAGTGTAATGTATGTACCTTTAAGAGAGGAACTATCTTTTACAGCCCCTGTACACTGCAGTACCAGTAGTGACCACACCTGTATATAACACCGTGTAGTAATTTGTACAGTCAGTTCCAGCATACCCTCTGTTCAGTAAACACCTGTTATTACCGTTCTCCTGCAGTCCGTGTGTTATTGATACGCGGACACTACAGTGGCGACGAGCAGGTTTAAACTCACCTGCAGTACTGCATCACCTCACGAGGATCCATCCCTGAAAAGAAGCTTCTTGGAGGTCGAAGCCAGAGCAACGGGCGTCGACCGCGGGCAACCGCCCAGTAATCCATCGGAGTTCAGAGAATCGCAGGGGAGGCTGTGGAGAGCTGGGCTTGGCTCTCCAGTCAAGGTGTTCCAGCAAATCGGGCTGGTAGCAGGTAGTGCGCTGACCCTTCCTGGACTGCGGCGGGCTAGAGCTCGATCGAGCGGCTCTGCAAGGGGGCCGAGCAGCGTCGTCGGGAAGAAAAAGAGAGAGAGAGGGTGGAGCGCACAGGGCGCGGCTGGTGCTCAAGAGCCGGGCAGCGTTAAAGAAAATTTAAAAAGGGGGAAGGAAAAGAGACGCGCAGTGGACAGCGTCGAAGAAAAATAAAACTAAGAAAATTAATTAACAAAAGAGAGACGCGCAGAAAGCCGCGGGGCGCCGCCATTACTATTTAGAACGCTAGGAGCAGCATTGGCAGCAGCGGGGGAAGAAGGAAAAGTGCGGGAGGCGCCATTTTAATCCATTGGGGAAGAAGGAAAAGCGCGGGAGGCGCCATCTTAATCCATTGGGGAAGAAGGAAAAGCGCGGGAGGCGCCATTTTAAACCACCCAAGATGCCGAAGAGTGGCAGAATCACTGCTTTCGACAACGAAATAGAAGACTGGACCACGTATGTGGAAAGAATTGAAGTGTACTCACAGAATCACAGAAATCCCACAGTGCAGATAGAGGCCATTTCGGCCCATCGAGCCTGCACCGACACATATCCCACCCAATCCCCATAACCCCTACACCAACACATATCCCACCCTATCCCTGTAACCCCACGTATTTAATCCCCCTAACACTAAGGGTCAATTTATCATAGCCAATCAACCTAACCCGCACATTTTTGGAGTGTGGGAGGAAACCGGAGCACCCGGAGAAAACCCACGCAAACACGGGGAGAATGTGCAAACTCCACACAGACAGTCGCCCGAGGCCGGATTCGAACCCGGGTCCCTGGCGCTGTGAGGCAACAGTGCTAACCACTATGCCACTGTGCTGGGCAAATGAGGTGGCCGATGAAAAGAAGGCGTCGGTATTATTGAATTTGATGGGCGCGAGAACGTACGGCCTATTGCGGAATTTAATTACCCCAGCTAAACCAATGGAGAAAAGCTTTGAAGAGATTGTCAATATCTTACAGGAACATCTAAACCCTACACCGCTGCTGATAGCAGAAAGATTCAAGTTCCATAAAAGAAACCAGCACAAAGACGAAAGTAATGCTGACTATCTTACGGAACTACGCAAGTTATCGAAACACTGCCAGTTCGGAGCAGGACTGGCAGATACCTTAAGGGATAAGTTTGTCTGTGGGCTCCAGAGTGAAGGAACCCAGAAATGACTACTTTCGGAAAAGGGCCTGACGCTAGAACAGCCCTAACAGTCATGAATCGATGAGGCTACGAGCGGCTATTCTCACACATACCCTTGAAGGACACGTTCATTGTCTTGAAGACATATATGGGGCAAAAAGTCTACCCCAGAGGAAAAATAAGGGTGCCCGTTAAATACAACGGCAAGGAAACACAGAAACTGTATCTATATATACTACAAGATGGAGGACCACCATTATTGGGACGTGAATGGATCCGAAAAATACAATTGGATTGGCATTCCATTCAGGCGCTAACTGTGGCTGACAAAAAGGACGACGACGTTAGACCTGGACGACTGTCAAAAAATTCTAACTGACGCGAAAGAGGTGTTCCAGCAAGGACTTGGGACTCTAAAATGCGTAACGGCAATGATAAAAATGGAACATAATGCAAACCCAAATTTTTTTAAGGCCAGACTGGTACCGTATGCGATCCGCCCAGCCGTCGAAGCAGAGCTGGAGAGTCTGGAGCGTTCGGGTGTGCTGTCCAAGGTGGACTGGAGCGAGTGGGCCACACCCATCGTTCCTGTAATGAAGAAATCATTGAGCAGCACGCCTGAGGAGCCGAAGAAGGTTTGCATCTGTGGGGACTTTAAGGTAACTGTGAACCCAGTCCTTCACACAGTACAATATCCACTTCCGCGGATAGAAGATATTTTCGCCTCACTATCTGGAGGGAAACGCTTTACGAAGATTGATCTGGCCCAAGCGTATCTACAAATGGAGGTAGAAGAAGCATCTAGAAAATACCTCACGATAAACACTCACAAAGGTCTTTACCAGTACAACCGACTGGTATTCGGGGTAGCATCAGCTCCGGCTATTTGGCAGAGGGCGATGGAACAAGTCCTGCAAGGGATCCCGGGGACCCAGTGTTATTTGGACGACATCCTGGTTACGGGCAAAAATGACAGTGAACACCTTGCCAACCTGGAGCAGGTACTCACTAGATTACAAGAATATGGGCTACGAGCCAACCGCCCCAAATGCGAGTTTTTCAGGAAACAAATCTCATATTGTGGCCACGTGATTGATGAAGAGGGGTTACATAAGTCCCCAGACAAGATGGAGGCAGTAGTCAAGGCTCCAGCACCGGAAAATGTGTCGCAACTGAGGTCGTTCCTCGGGTTGGTGAACTACTACCATAAGTTCTTGCCAAATTTGTCTACAATTCTGCACCCACTGAACGCCCTGCTGCAAACTGGAGTAGCATGGAAATGGAGTGATGAGTGTAAGCGTGCCTTTCAGAAATGTAAATGCCTAATCACTTCAAAAGAAGTATTGGCCCACTACAATCCAACACTACCGATTCGGTTGGCATGTGATGCGTCTCCCTACGGCATTGGAGCGGTGCTGTCGCACAAATTCCTTGACGGTTCAGAGAGGCCAATAGCCTTTGCGTCACGCTCGTTAACCTCAGCTGAGCGTAACTACGCCCAGATTGACAGGGAGGCCCTCAGCCTGGTGTGGGGGGTGAAAAATTCAATCACTATCTGCACGGGCAGAAATTCACCTTACTGACTGATTACCAGCCTCTTGTCTCCATTTTTAACCCAAAGAAGGGTGTTCCGGTGATGACAGCGCAACAGCTGCAAAGATGGTCCCTTTTTCTAGGGGCACATCAATACGAAATAGAGTATAAGGGCACGAAACAGCATGGAAACGCTGATGGGCTGTCGCGCCTGCCGCTGCCTACGGTGGAGGAAGCACCTGCAGTGGACCCTGTTGAGATATTCCATTCGACCATAGTCGAATGTCTACCTGTTACAAACTCAAGTATAGAGAAGGAAACCCGAAATGACCCGACACTCTCTCGGGTCTATGATTTGACGGTGAAGGGATGGTCAGCACATGGCGACTCACTGTTGCCAGCATTCTCGCCAAGGAGAGAACAGCTGTCAGTGTGCCGGGGAACCTTGATGTGTGGATCCCGAGTGGTAATTCCACCCAAGTTGAGAGATAGAGTGCTCAATGAGCTTCATGAGGGTCATCTGGGAGGGGTAAAAATGAAGAGCCTAGCCAGGGCGTTTGTGTGGTGGCCGGGAATCGATAAAGAAATCGAGGAAATTACCAAGAGCTGCACAGGATGCCAGAAAGTCCAAAACGCTCCACCACAGGCCCCGCTACACCCATGGGAGTGGCCCTCATCTCCATGGCAACGGGTACACATTGATTTTGCTGGTCCATTTATGGACTCAATGTTTTTAATCGCCGTGGATGCACATTCGAAATGGCCAGAGGTCATCAAAATGTCCTCCACCACCACGGAGAAAACTATTGCAGTCCTACGGACCATCTTCGCCAGGAATGGATTGCCAGAACAGATTTGCTCCGACAATGGACCACAGTTTGTGTCCGAAGATTTCCGGAGGTTTTTGAGGAATAATGGGGTAAAGCATTACACATCCGCCCCATATCATCCAGCCACAAATGGATTGGCTGAGAGGTTTGTTCAAACCTTTAAAAAAGCAATAAAGGCGATGTATAACGACAACATACCATTGAAACACAAGGTGGATAATTTCTTGTTTGCTTACCGGAATGTGACACATGCAGTCATCAACCAAGCTCCAGCCATGATGTTCTTTAACCGAAGGTTAAGATGTCGCCTGGATTTGCTCAAACCAAACATAAGACGAGATGTTGAGAATAAGCAATTCCAGCACAACAATGAGAAGCCAACCAGGAGCTTCAAGATAGGGCAACCAGTCTTGGCCCGCAACTACCGAACAGAAAAATGGCAGCCAGGAACGATATGCACACGGCAGGGACCACTAATGTACACAGTGGACGTTGGAGAGAGCATCGTGAGACGCCATGCTGACCAGATTCTAGACTCACAGGAACAAGTCAAACCCATGCCACGATCATACGCACCTGGTGATGAACCCGAAGTACAGATTGCGTCTACCTCAGAATCAGTGGTATTGGAAGCTGACGAACCAACCAATGACAATGAGCCAGAATCGACTCCGCCGCAAGAACAGGATACTCGAGAAAGGCGCTATCCAGACAGGATCAGGAAGCCTCCTCAAAGACTGAATTAATAAATGATTACTTTCAGCTGATGTATATAGTACAAAGAAAATTGTAATTGTAATTAGTTATTATTTAATTGTTAAATGAATGTTATGTACTGTTTATCTAAAAGGGGAGGAATTGTAATGTATGTACCTTTAAGAGAGGAACTATCTTTTACAGCCCCTGTATACTGCAGTACCAGTAGTGACCACACCTGTATATAACACCGTGCAGTAATTTGTACAGTTAGTTCCAGCATACCCTCTGTTCAGTAAACACCTGTTATTACCGTTCTCCTGCAGTCCGTGTGTTATTGATACGCGGACACTACAGACAGGGCCTCGGTTTAATGTTTCATCCGAAAGACGGCACCTACGACAGTGCAGCGCTCCCTCAGTACTGCCCCTCCGACAGAGTAGCGCTCCTTCAGTACTGCCCCTCTGACAGTGCAGCGCTCCCTCAGTACTGCCCCTCTGACAGTGCGGCGCTCCCTCAGTACTGCCCCACCGACAGAGCAGCGCTCCCTCAGTACTGCCCCTCCGACAGTGCAGCACTCCCTCAGTACTGCCCCTCCGACAGTGCAGCGCTCCCTCAGTACTGCCCCTCCGACAGTGCGGCACTCCCTCAGTACTGCCCCTCCGACAGTGCGGCGCTCCCTTAGTACTGCCCCTCTGACAGTGCAGCGCTCCCTCAGTACTGCCCCTCCGACAGAGCAGCGCTCCCTCAGTACTGCCCCTCCGACAGTGCACTGCTCCCTCAGTACTGCCCCTCCGACAGTGCAGCACTCCCTCAGTACTGCCCCTCCGACAGTGCAGCGCTCCCTCAGTACTGCCCCTCCGACAGTGCGGCGCTCCCTCAGTACTGCCCCTCCGACAGTGCGGCGCTCCCTCAGTACTGCCCCTCCGACAGTGCGGCGCTCCCTCAGTACTGCTCCTCCGACAGTGCGGCGCTCCCTCAGTACTGCCCCTCCGACAGTGCGGCGCTCCCTCAGTACTGCTCCTCCGACAGTGCGGCGCTCCCTCAGTACTGCCCCTCTGACAGTGTGGCGTTCCCTCAGTACTGCCCCTCCAACAGTGCAGCGCTCCCTCAGTACTGCACTGGTGTCAGCCTAGATTTTTGTGCTCAAGTCTCTGGAGTGGGACTTGAACCTTCTGACTCAGAGGCGAGAGGTGCTATGCACTGAGCCACAGTTAACAATGTATATCGCCGTTCCTTCATCGTCGCTGGGTCAAAGTCCTGGTTCAAGAAGGCGGCTCACCACCACCTTCTCACGGGCGACTAGAGATGGGCAATAAATGCCGGCCTTGCCAGCGACACCCACAACCCAGGAATGAATCAAATAAAACACAATCAGGCAGCGTAATAGAAAGCTTAGTGTTTCCTTCTTGAAAAGTATTTGTTGATATATTCAAGAGTGGGAACCTGGTGCAGTTTTATTAATGCAGCTGAAAATGGGGTGATCAAAATTAACATTTTTAATAAGAGTGTCTAGACCAGCACCTGTGAGTAACTGGATTTTAAATCACTGAAAATGACTTAAAAAAAATCTAATCTGGGCCATTTACTAGTTTCATTGGTGGACACTAGTTTCTTAGTAAATTCAGTATTTTTTAATATGTAGAAACTGCACGACAGCTTTGAGGGAGGGACCAGCAGGATCATGGCAGCGGCCCTTCATTTGCTGCTGCCACCCAATAACCTGGCCCTGGAGCGCCGTGTTACATTGCGAAAAACACACTCGCTGCACCACCAGATCATGCAAGTGGGCTGAGCTCACATTATCAGGCAAGGTAGAGAGAGAGAGAGAGAGAGAGAGAGATAACGGGCTGGGTTTTGTGAATGGAGGTGAGTTGGAGGCGGGACTGCTGCTTGTCGTGTCAATGTCCCGCCTCCATCCTCGCCTGACCAACCAGAGGCATTTTCCCCTGATTGACCCTGTTAAGCCCGCCCTGCGGTCTCAGCAGGCCAATTAGGGAAGAAGTCATTGACAGAGCACGTCAATGTCAGACGTGCCATCTGTCAAGACTTCTTGAAAGAAGAAATGTCAGCGTTTGACAACTCTGTGAAGCTGTCAAACACTGACATTCTCTTTAGTTTGATGAGTCCTTGTGTTCAGGACTCATCAAACCTTTCAAATTTGTAAATTTCACATGGCTGTTGGTACGGAGTCTGTGAAATTGACAAGGAGGATGTCGGGTCTCCCGATCCAGCGCGGCTGAAGGCTGTAGAAAGAAAACAAGGTAAGTGAACACTTTTTTAAACTAATCACTCACCTTGCATACTTACCACTCCACACTTGCACCCATCACTCACCTCCACACGCCGCAGACCTCCTCCACATCTCCTCCAACCCGGCGGGGTTCTCCGAGGTTGGGAAGCCTTCACCTGTGAAGGTAAAATGGCACTAATCCTTTTTTCTGCCTGTTAACTACCTGTTACCAGGCAGTTAGAAGGATTAAAAGCCTTTCCCGCCTCCAGGAGACGGGACCCGAAGCTGCACATCCTCCCGCCTCCTGGCAAAAGAGCACGGAGGTGGGTTGGGGGGCGGGTTTGCCATCCGTCCCCACTTTCTCCGATTTTACCGACTGTCCCGCCTCTATACCTGCTTCCTCGGGGCTTGGAAAATCCAGCCCAGAGAGCGAGAATGAAAGGAGAGAGAAAGAGAAAATGAAAGACAGACAGACAGACTTGCATTTCTCTCGTGTCTTTCACGATCTCAGGACATCCCAAAGTGCTTTACAGCCAATCAAGTACATTTGAAGTGCAGTCACTGACGTAAGAAAACTACTCGACACTTGGTCTAAGCGTTAAACAAAGCTTTAATCAACTGTTTTACAACATGGAGATCTAGTTGTGTCCTTCACTAGTTCCTGTTAAGAATGTCCTGCGCAAGCTGGGCCCGTGCCCGAGTATTTATACTCTCCCTGGACAGCGCCACCCGCAGGCCGCTCAGTATTATTTCATAAGTCTTTCTTTCATGAATGACTGATTCATGTCAGTCACTGTTATAACAACAACAATAACATGTATTTATATAGCGCCTTTAATGTAGTAACACGTCCCAAGGCGCTGCACAGGAGTATTTTAAGACAACAAATTTGACACCGAGCCACATAAGGATAAATTAGGACCAAAAGCTTAGTCAAAGAGGTAGATTTTAAGGAGCGTCTTAAAGGAGGAGAGAGAGGCAGCGAGGCGGAGAGGTTTAGGGAGGGAATTCCAGAGCTTAGGGCCTCGGCAACAGAAGGCACGGCCGCCAAAGGTGGAGCGATTATAATCAGGGAGGCTCAAGAAGGCAGAATTAGAGCAGCGCAGATAACGTAGAAAACGACGGGGCTTTAAGCTCAAGATTAACAAATAAAAGCTTAAAGGGGGAGGGGGTTAGAAGAAATATTTTAATGCCACGGATTATTCGGATGCGTGAACACAAGTTGCAATCAAAGCCAAGTCCAACACGGCCATGGAAGACAGTTGAAAAGTATTAAAGGATTTGGAGAAAGAATGAGAGTGGGGTAGATAGCTCTGATGTGAAGCTAATATTGGCAAAGACAGGACGGGCCGAATGGCCTCCTTTTTTCCACTGAAATGCCTCTGATGCAATGCCCAGCTGGTCAAAGGATGAAAATGTCTCGAGGCAGAAGGACATAATCCCACAAGGATGCTACATATAGGGAACAAAACAAAATCCCAGACTAGTTTGATCGCGACACAGAGGTGACAGGAGAGAAGGAAAAAATCAATTTCAAAAGAAAATGAGTGAATGGGAGAGTCCAGCTGTGATGATGAACAAATTCTCCTACTGTTAGTTACAGGCTCTGACAGAGGTATAAGTGGCCAGTGATTGAATGCAGCCTGCTATCATCGGATCGGAATCGGCCGGCAAAATGAGGGCTCAAAACACTCATTTACTGTTTTCTTTTTAAATATATAATTAGATCCTTTTCACTCTCATCTGTCTGCCCTCTGTCACTAAATCTGTGGCTTCTTTTGCCGGGAGAATCTGGTGTGGCTCAAACACAGCATCCAACACAGTGTCGGTACAATGAACCGACATCATGTGTACAATGAACCGGCATCGTGTGTACAATGAACCCGCACCGTGTGTACAATGAACCCGCACCGTGTGTACAATGAACCCGCATCGTGTGTACAATGAACCCACATTGTGTGTACAATGAACCCACATCATGTGTACAATGAACCCGCACCGTGTGTACAATGAACCCGCACCGTGTGTACAATGAACCCGCATCGTGTGTACAATGAACTCACATCATGTGTACAATGAACCCGCATCGTGTGTACAATGAACCCGCATCGTGTGTACAATGAACCCGCATCGTGTGTACAATGAACCCGCATCGTGTGTACAATGAACCCGCATCGCGTGTACAATGAACCCACATCGTATGTACAATGAACCCGCATCGTGTGTACAATCAACCCGCATCGTGTGTACAATGAACCCGCATCGTGTGTACAATGAACCCGCATCATGTGTACAATGAACCCGCATCGTATGTACAATGAACCCGCATCGTGTGTACAATGAACTCGCATCGTATGTACAATGAACCCGCATCGTATGTACAATGAACCCGCATCGCGTGTACAATGAACTTGCATCATATGTACAATGAACCCACATCATATGTACAATGAACCCGCATCGTGTGTACAATGAACCCGCATCTTATGTACAATGAACCCACATCGTATGTACAATGAACCCACATCGTATGTACAATGAACCCACATCGTATGTACAATGATCCCGCATCTTATGTACAATGAACACTCATCGTTTGTACAATGATCCCGCATCGTGTGTACAAAGATCCCGCATCGTGTGTACAATGAACCCGCATCGTGTGTACAATGAACCCGCATCGTATGTACAATGAACCCGCATCGTATGTACAATGAACCCGCACCGTGTGTACAATGAACCCGCATCGTGTGTACAATGAACCCGCACCGTGTGTACAATGAACCCGCATCGTGTGTACAATGAACCCGCATCGTGTGTACAATGAACCCGCATCTTATGTACAATGAACCCACATCGTGTGTACAATGAACCCGCATCGTGTGTACAATGAACCCGCATCGTATGTACAATGAACCCGCATCGTATGTACAATGAACCCGCATTGTATGTACAATGAACTCGCATCGTGTGTACAATGAACCCACATCTTATGTACAATGAACCCACATCGTCTGTACAATGAACCCGCATCGTATGTACAATGAACCCGCATCGTATGTACAATGAACCCGCATCGTATGTACAATGAACCCGCATCGTGTGTACAATGAACCTGCATCGTGTGTACAATGAATCCACATCGTGTGTACAATGAACCCACATCGTGTGTACAATGAACCCGCATCATATGTACAATGAACCCGCATCGTGTGTACAATGAACCCGCATCGTGTGTACAATGATCCCGCATCGTGTGTACAATGAACTCGCATCGTATGTACAATGAATCCACATCATGTGTACAATGAACTCGCATCATGTGTACAATGAATCCTCATCGTATGTACAATGAACCCACATCGTATGTACAATGAAGCCACATCATGTGTACAATGAATCCACATCGTGTGTACAATGAACCCGCATCGTGTGTACAATGAACCCGCATCACGTGTACAATGAACCCACATCGTGTGTACAATGAACCCGCATCATATGTACAATGAATCCACATCATGTGTACAATGAAGCCGCATCGTGTGTACAATGAATCCACATCATGTGTACAGTGAACCCGCATCGTGTGTACAATGAACCCACATCGTGTGTACAATGAACCCGCATCGTATGTACAATGAATCCACATCATGTGTACAATGAACCCGCATCGTGTGTACAATGAACCCACATCGTGTGTACAATGAACCCACATCGTGTGTACAATGAACCCGCTCGTGTGTACAATGAACCCGCATCGTATGTACAATGAATCCACATCATGTGTACAATGAACCCACATCGTGTGTACAATGAACCCGCATCGTATGTACAATGAATCCACATCATGTGTACAATGAACCCGCATCATATGTACAATGAACTCGCATCGTGTGTACAATGAACCCGCATCATGTGTACAATGAACCCACATCGTATGTACAATGAACCCACATCGTGTGTACAATGAACCCGCATCGTGTGTACAATGAACCTGCATCTTAAGTACAATGAACCCGCATTGTGTGCACAATGAACCCGCATCGTGTGCACAATGAACCTGCATCGTGTGTACAATGAACCCGCATCGTATGTACAATGAACCCGCATCGTGTGTACAATGAACCCGCATCGTGTGTACAATGAACCCGCATCGTGTGTACAATGAACCCGCATCGTGTGTACAATGAACCCGCATCTTAAGTACAATGAACCCGCATCGTGTGTACAATGAACCTGCATCGTGTGTACAATGAACCCGCATCATGTGTACAATGAACCCTCATCGTGTGTACAATGAACCCGCATTGTATGTACAATGAACCCGCATCGTGTGTACAATGAACCCGCATCTTATGTACAATGAACCTGCATCGTGTGTACAATCAACCCGCATCTTAAGTACAATGAACCCGCATCGTGTGTACAATGAACCGGCATCGTGTGTACAATGAACCCGCATCGTGTGTACAATGAACCCGCATCATGTGTACAATGAACCCGCATCGTGTGTACAATGAACGCGCATTGTGTGTACAATGAACCCGCATCGTGTGTACAATGAACCCGCATCGTGTGTACAATGAACCCACGTCATGTGTACAATGAACCCGCATCGTGTGTACAATGAACCCACATCGTGTGTACAATGAACCCGCATCGTGTGTACAATGAACCCGCATCATGTGTACAATGAACCCGCATCGTATGTACAATGAACCCGCATCTTAAGTACAATGAACCCGCATCGTGTGTACAATGAACCCACATCGTATGTACAATGAACCCGCACCGTGTGTACAATGAACCCACATCGTATGTACAATGAACCCGCATCGTATGTACAATGAACCCGCATCGTATGTACAATTAACCCGCATCGTGTGTACAATGAACCCACATCGTATGTACAATGAACCCGCACCGTGTGTACAATGAACCCACATCGTATGTACAATGAACCCGCATCGTATGTACAATGAACCCGCATCGTATGTACAATTAACCCGCATCGTGTGTACAATGAACCCGCATCGTGTGTACAATGAACCCGCATCGTGTGTACAATGAACCCGCATCGTGTGTACAATGAACCCGCATCGTGTGTACAATGAACCTGCATTGTATGTACAATGAACCCGCATCGTGTGTACAATGAACTCGCATCGTGTGTACAATGAACCCGCATCATGTGTACAATGAACTCGCATCGTGTGTACAATGAACCCGCATCGTGTGTACAATGAACTCGCATCGCGTGTACAATGAACCCACATCATGTGTACAATGAACTCGCATCGTGTGTACAATGAACCCGCATCGTGTGTACAATGAACGCACATCATGTGTACAATGAACCCACATCATGTGTACAATGAACCCACATCGTGTGTACAATGAACTCGCATCGTGTGTACAATGAACCCGCATCGTGTGTACAATGAACTCGCATCGTGTGTACAATGAACTCGCATCGTGTGTACAATGAACCCGCATCCTGTGTACAATGAACTCGCATCGTGTGTACAATGAACCCGCATCGTGTGTACAATGAACTCGCATCGTGTGTACAATGAACCCGCATCGTGTGTACAATGAACCCGCATCGTGTGTGCAATGAACTCGCATCGTGTGTACAATGAACCCGCATCGTGTGTACAATGAACTCTCATCGTGTGTACAATGAACCCGCATCATGTGCACAAGGAACCCGCATCGTGTGTACAATGAACCCGCATCGTGTGCACAATGAACTCGCATCGTGTGTACAATGAACCCGCATCGTGTGTACAATGAACTCTCATCGTGTGTACAATGAACCCGCATCGTGTGCACAATGAACCCGCATCGTGTGTACAATGAACGCGCACCATGTGTACAATGAACCCGCATCGTGTGTACAATGAACCCGCATCGTGTGTACAATGAACCCACATCGTGTGTACAATGAACCCGCATCGTATGTACAATGAATCCACATCATGTGTACAATGAACCCGCATCGTGTGTACAATGAACCCACATCGTGTGTACAATGAACCCGCATCGTGTGTACAATGAACCCACATCGTGTGTACAATGAACCCGCATCGTATGTACAATGAATCCACATCATGTGTACAATGAACCCACATCGTGTGTACAATGAACCCGCATCGTATGTACAATGAATCCACATCATGTGTACAATGAACCCGCATCATATGTACAATGAACTCGCATCGTGTGTACAATGAACCCGCATCATGTGTACAATGAACCCACATCGTATGTACAATGAACCCACATCGTATGTACAATGAACCCACATCGTGTGTACAATGAACCCGCATCGTGTGTACAATGAACCCGCATCTTAAGTACAATGAACCCGCATCGTGTGCACAATGAACCCGCATCATGTGTACAATGAACCCGCATCGTGTGTACAATGAACCCGCATCGTATGTACAATGAACCCGCATCGTGTGTACAATGAACCCGCATCGTGTGTACAATGAACCCGCATCGTGTGTACAATGAACCCTCATCGTGTGTACAATGAACCTGCATCGTATGTACAATGAACCCGCATCGTGTGTACAATCAACCCGCATCTTAAGTACAATGAACCCGCATCGTGTGTACAATGAACCGGCATCGTGTGTACAATGAACCCGCATCGCGTGTACAATGAACCCGCATCGTGTGTACAATGAACCCGCATCCTAAGTACAATGAACCCGCATCGTGTGTACAATGAACCCGCACCGTGTGTACAATGAACCCGCATCGTGTGTACAATGAACCCGCATCGTGTGTACAATGAACCCGCATCATGTGTACAATGAACCCGCATCGTATGTACAATGAACCCGCATCGTGTGTACAATAAACTCGCATCGTGTGTAAAATGAACCCGCATCGTATGTACAATGAACCTGCATCTTATGTACAATGAACCCACATCGTAAGTACAATGAGCCAACATCGTATGTACAATGAACCTGCATCTTATGTACAATGAACCTGCATCTTATGTACAATGAGCCAACATCGTATGTACAGAGGGTGGTGAATCTTTGGAATTCTCCTCCCCATAGGGCTGTGGATGCTGAATCGTTGAGTATATTCTAGGCTGAGAGCGATAGATTTTTGGACTCTAAGGGAATCAAAGCCTATGGGGATCAGGCGGGAAAGTGGCGTTGAGGTCGATGATCAGCCATGAGCTCATTAAATGGCAGAGCAGGCTCTTGGGCCATATGGCCGACTCCTGCTCCTATTCCTTCTGTTCTTATGAACTAACGTCGTATGTATAATGAACTAAGAGGTGATTAAAGATGAGGCAACAGACAAATTCTTTAATCAGTCCCAGAACCCCCTCTTCCAAAGCAGGACCATCAATAGGCGGATTCCTTCTGCTTCCGCTTTCATATTCACGGAGCGTTGTTGCAATGAAGGATGCCAGCTGAGGATTAGCAGCCCCCCCCGGCCACTCAATTCCAGCAGCTAAAGGATATCATCTCTGACGTAAGAAAACTACTAGGCACTTGGTCTAAGCGTTAAACAAAGCTTTAATCAACTGTTTTACAACATGGAGGTCTAGTTGTGTCCTTCACTAGTTCCTGTTTAGAATGTCCTGCGCAAGCTGGGCCCGTGCCCGAGTATTTATACTCTCCCTGGACAGCGCCACCCGCAGGCCGCTCAGTATTATTTCATAAGTCTTTCTTTCATGAATGACTGATTCATGTCAATCTCACTTTTAATTGCTCTTTCTCCTGCAAGCACGGGAGGTCAATTTAAAAAGAAGTATGGACCGCTCTGTGGTTCAGGGAGTGGGATTGTGTCGGAAGGCCAGAGTGCGTTAATGTTAATCTGAATCCGCAGTTTTTGCATTCTGCTCTACAAGGCAGAGCCAGTTTGGGAGAGGGAGTCTTTCACTGGGTCCACTTATTCTGGTGCTGTGCCGAGTCAGTACGGTTCACTGTCACCTTGCACCATCCTACAACGTGACATTCTGCAGCCAACTTTACACAGGATTGAAAGGTTAAGCACTCCAGCGCAGTGATACCAAAAACCAAAATTAAATAGTGCAAGCCGTGGCACAGTGGGTCGCACTCTCGCCTCTGAATCAGTCGGTCCCGGGTTCAAGTCTCACTCCAGAGACTTGAGCACAAAATCCAGGCACACACTCCCAGTGCAGTACTAAGGGAGCTCTGCACTGTCGGAGGGGCAGTACTGAGGGAGCCCGTTGCACTGTCGGAGGGGCAGTACTGAGGGAGCGCTGCACTGTCGGAGGAGCAGTACTGAGGGAGTGCTGCACTGTCGGAGGGGCAGTACTGAGGGAGTGCTGCACTGTCGGAGGGGCAGTACTGAGGGAGTGCTGCACTGTCGGAGGGGCAGTACTGAGGGAGTGCTGCACTGTCGGAGGGGCAGTACTGAGGGAGCCCGTTGCACTGTCGGAGGGGCAGTACTGAGGGAGTGCTGCACTGTCGGAGGGGCAGTACTGAGGGAGTGCCGCACTGTTGGAGGGGCAGTACTGAGGGAGCGCCGCACTGTCGGAGGGGCAGTACTGAGGGAGTGCCGCACTGTTGGAGGGGCAGTACTGAGGGAGCGCCGCACTGTTGGAGGGTCAGTACTGAGGGAGCGCTGCACTGTCGGAGGGGCAGTATTTAGGGAACGCTGCACTGTCGGAGGGGCAGTACTGAGGGAGTGCTGCACTGTCAGAGGAACAGTACTGAGGGAGCGCCGCACTGTCGGAGGGGCTGTACTGAGGGAGCGCCGCACTGTCGAAAGGGCAGTACTGAGGGAGCGCTGCACTGTCGGAGGGGCAGTGCTGAGGGAGCACTGCACTGTCGGAGGGGCAGTACTGAGGGAGCGCCGCACTGTCGGAGGGGCAGTACTGAGCGAGCGCCGCACTGTCGGAGGGGCAGTACTGAGGGAACGCTGCACTGTCGGAGGGGCAGTACTGAGGGAGTGCTGCACTGTCAGAGGAACAGTACTGAGGGAGCGCCGCACTGTCAGAGGGGCTGTACTGAGGGAGCGCTGCACTATCGGAGGGGCAGTACTGAGGGAGCGCCGCACTGTTGGAGTGGCAGTACTGAGGGAGCACTGCACTGTCAGAGGGGCAGTACTGAGGGAGCGCTGCACTGTCGGAGGGGCAGTACTGAGGGAGCGCTGCACTGTTGGAGGGGCAGTACTGAGGGAGCGCTGCACTGTCGGAGGGGCAGTACTGAGGGAGCGCCGCACTGTCGGAGGGGCAGTACTGAGGGAGTGCCGCACTGTTGGAGGGGCAGTACTGAGGGAGCGCCGCACTGTTGGAGGGTCAGTACTGAGGGAGCGCTGCACTGTCGGAGGGGCAGTATTTAGGGAACGCTGCACTGTCGGAGGGGCAGTACTGAGGGAGTGCTGCACTGTCAGAGGAACAGTACTGAGGGAGCGCCGCACTGTCGGAGGGGCTGTACTGAGGGAGCGCCGCACTGTCGAAAGGGCAGTACTGAGGGAGCGCTGCACTGTCGGAGGGGCAGTGCTGAGGGAGCACTGCACTGTCGGAGGGGCAGTACTGAGGGAGCGCCGCACTGTCGGAGGGGCAGTACTGAGCGAGCGCCGCACTGTCGGAGGGGCAGTACTGAGGGAACGCTGCACTGTCGGAGGGGCAGTACTGAGGGAGTGCTGCACTGTCAGAGGAACAGTACTGAGGGAGCGCCGCACTGTCAGAGGGGCTGTACTGAGGGAGCGCTGCACTATCGGAGGGGCAGTACTGAGGGAGCGCCGCACTGTTGGAGTGGCAGTACTGAGGGAGCACTGCACTGTCAGAGGGGCAGTACTGAGGGAGCGCTGCACTGTCGGAGGGGCAGTACTGAGGGAGCGCTGCACTGTTGGAGGGGCAGTACTGAGGGAGCGCTGCACTGTCGGAGGGGCAGTACTGAGGGAGCGCCGCACTGTCGGAGGTGCGGTCTTTCGGATGAGACGTTAAACTGAGGCCCCGCCTGCTCTCTCAGGTGGATGTAAAAGATCCCACGGCCACTATTTTGAAGAAGTGCAGGGGAGTTCTCCCCGGTGTCCTGGGTCAATATTTATCCCTCAACCAACATCACTAAAACAGATGATCTGGTCATTATCACATTACTGTTTGTGGGATCTTGCTGTGCACAAATCGGCTGCCGCGTTTCCTACATTACAACAGTGACTACACTTCAAAATAGTACTTCATTGGGTATAAAGTGCTTTGGGATGCTGAGGTCCTGACAGGTGCAGTTCTTTCTTTTAAAATCTTGGGCAAAGAAAAAGCCAAACTGCATAAATTGCTTCATCACACACTGTCTGGTTACCACAGATGAAAGTCTGCTCAATCATGCCAGTGTCACACATTTCCTGTGACTGTCCAACACTGGATTAACGGCTTCGCAGCCAGCCGAGGTCTTGAGCTCAACACCTCAGTGCTCAGCTGAACTACAGAGATGACAGCATTCCCACTGAGTGAGTGTTACCCGTTTTACATACGAGTCATTCCGCTGTGGACCAAGTGCAGTCACCCAGTGAAGAGGGCTTAAAATGCCGACTAACCTTGAACCATTAATGACCCCCACAAAGTCTGATTTGAAGGGAGGACTAAGCGGGACACCTGGAGGTAGATATTGTCTCTGATACGGGGGGTGCTTTGTGATGCCCGTGCCCTGGGGTCAGTCAACTATCTATGAATGAACCACGATTACAAGGAGAGAAAGTGTTGCCGTGCGTGCAATCTGAATCCCCCGTGCAATTGATAACTCGGCAGCGCCCTATCCCACTTTGTGTCTGCAGGTTTTGTTTTTATCTCCTTATACGTCTTTTGGATGAGACGTTAAACCAAGGGCCCGTCTGCTCTCTCAGGTGGATGTAAAAGATGCCAGGGCGCTATTTCGAAGAAGAGCAGGGGAGTTCTCCCCGATGCCCTGGGACCAGTATTCATCCCTCAACCAACATCACCAAAACAGATTATCTGGTCATTTATCTCATTGCTGTTTGTGGGAGCTTGCTGTGCGCAAATTGGCTGCCGCGTTTAGAGTCACAGGGCAGGGTTTTCATAGGGCCGTGGAGGCGGGATTGGAGGCGTGTGGGGGGTTAAAATCCAGAAATCGGGGGGCACGAATCCATCCTGCCCCCAACCCGCCTCCATGCCAGTTTCAAAGGAGCTGGGTACCCGCCCCGCACTGGGACCCGCCTCCCCGAGGCGGGAAGGGGATTAGTGCCAATTAACTGGCTGTTAACAGGTAGTTAACAGGCAGTTTTTAGCCTAATCCCTATTTTCATTCTTGAAGTGTGGGATTCCCGATGGCTCCAAACCACGGCAAGTTAGAGGAGTCGGGCTGTCGGGCTGAAGGACTTGGAGGGGTTGAGATGTCCGGTGTTCAGGTGAATGATGGGTGCATGAGTGCAAAGGTAAGTGTATTTGGTGTGTTTAGGGGCCTAGAAATTCAGTTGGGCGCGCCAGCCGTTAGCGCCTTAGGAGGAGTAGATCTCGAGCGCTAGGCGCTTAGCGCCCGGGCGCAGCGCGATCTGCGCCTCGCCCCAACTTCGGTACACATTTAGCGCCGGCGCAAAGTCTTAGCGCGCGCCCTGCTGCGCGCGCAGATCATGACGTCATTTACTAGTGCAACGCCCTTTGTGCGCCCCGAACCGGAACTTCACTCGCGCCGGCCCATTGTGCGCCGGGTGGCCCTAACGACTGTGAAGTGGAACGGTACACAGCCGAGGCGGGCCGCGGGGAGCGCTAATTAAAGGGCACTTACCCTGCACTATAAAGGCCAGCCATTTTGCAGCATTCACTCTTGTGCAACGGTTTTTTGGAGAGAGACCAAGGAGGAGAGCTTACTGGTTTGGACCAACACTAGGACAGGTATTTTTGGCTCAGGCCAGAGCTTAGCAATTATCTTTGCCTTCATTGAGAGCTCAGTGTTTGCCAGCATATAATGGGGGCTGCATTGGGTGCCAACGCTGACTTTCAGCCTTATGCCAGAAGGGCTTACAGACGCCATGAGAGAGTGGCAGCCCTGGCTAGACGCAGAGGGGGCAACAGGCGTCGCCAACTGAGGCCTTACCCACCCAGGGTATACCGCCAGCAGTCCTCCTATCTGACCATGTCTGCCGCGATGTGTGTTAGGAGGCTGCGATTCAGAAGGGAGGTGGTTGCAGACATCTGCCAGCTGCTTCACAAAGATCTGCAGCCACAGCTGATGCGCAGGACGTCTCTGTCGGTGGCAGTGAAGGTGACGGTGGCTCTCAACTTCTATGCCACCAGCTCCTTCCAATCCGCTGCTGGGGACATCGCTAACATCTCCCAGTTCGCCGTGCATTGCTGCATCCGCCAGGTGACCGAAGCCCTTTTCAGAAGGAGACATCAATTCATCTCCTTCCCCATGACCCTGGACAAGCAGCAGCAGCGTGCAGTGGGATTTGCAAGAATAGCGGGCTTCCCCATGGTGCAGGGCGTCATTGACTGCACGCATGTGGCTTTGCGGGCACCTCTGGAGCATGCCGAGGATTACCGCAACCGGAAGGGCTACCATTCCCTCAACGTACAGCTGGTGTGTGACCACAGACAGCGCATCCTAGCTGTCAATGCCCGCTTTCCAGGCAGCAGCCACGATGCCTTTATCCTGCGACAGACAACTGTGGCTGACATGTTCCAGGCACAGCCTCACCCAAGAGGATGGCTTATCGGAGACAAAGGCTATCCTTTGTGTACCTGGCTCATGACCCCGCTCCGCGCGCCCACGACCCCTGCTGAAGAGGCATACAACGAGAGCCATCAAGCGACTAGGAACATCATAGAACAAACAATCGGCGTCCTCAAGCAATGGTTCCGCTGTCTCGATCGCTCCGGGGGAGCCCTCCAGTATTCGCAGGAGCGAGTCTCCCAATTCGTCGTCGTTTGCTGCATGCTGCACAACCTGGCTATCCGCAGGACTCAGGCACTGCCACCTCACGTTGGACCCCCACCTCAGGAGGAGGAGCAGGAGGAGCATGAGGAGGAGGAGGACGAGGAGTACCAGCCCAGGAGGGAGGCAGAAGGTCCAAGGGCCGCCCGTCGGCGGCTTATTGAACGTCACTTCTAGGCCCCCTGTCAGGGAATGGCTTGTGCCAATGAAAGAACATGATTGCAGCCGCTCCGCAAGCCCTCAGCCGGTTAAGGCAACAAACACTTCAAAGATCAAACATGGACAATGTTAATGAATAAAATGCTTTATTGTACAAACTCAGGGCCCTTCCCACATGAAAACCAAAAACAGGCGAAACCCCCAAAAAACACTCAAACACATTACTCGCTCCCACAACCTGGAGAGGATTAACAAAACAGTGCAACTAAAATGGCCGTCATCCTCGGCCTTCGTAAAAAACAAACATCACATCCTCGGCCTTCAAAAAACAAACATCCAATTCTCGGCCTTCAAAAAACAAACATCCAATTCTCGGCCTCAAAAAACAAACACAACTGGCCACACATTCGACTTTTTGGCCCGCTAGGGCGATGCCTTGGCCATCTTTGTGTGGCCCCTGCCCGCCCTGCTGCTCCTCCTCAAAGCAAGGCCATTGGCTGCTGCAAGGCTGGGGGCAGGCTCCAGAGGGGCACATGTCGTGACGGCAGATGCCCTTGGGGGTCGGCCTAGTCGAGGTCTGGCCGTCGAGCGGGCGGCTGTTGAATGCTGCAGCTGTGGCTGGCCAGCATCAGTCGCTGCAGCAGCTCCTGGCAGCTCCACTGGGGGAGTGGCAGTGGCGGCTGGAGGAATGGGGGCAAGCTGGCGGATGGCAGGCGCTCGCTGGTCGCCTGAAACACTGGCACTCGCCCGGGCCAGCACTGCAGCATGCGCACCAATCTGCCGAGGGACAGACCGCTGTGCTGCTGCAGCGCGCCGGGTGCCCTGGCGATGCCTGGCTGACACAGCGAGTGTGGCAGCAGTGAGTGCCCGTGTTGACCTGTTCAGTGACCTCATCAGAGCACCCAGTGACTGCACGGCACCACTGATCAGCTGCCCACTCACTGCCTGAGCTGCCCCGAATGCCGCCCGACTCGCTGCCTGCTCTGCCCCGAATTCCGCCAAACTGATGGCCTGTGAGGCCCCAACGTCGGTCACACTCCGAGAGAGGGACTCGATGGCCTCAGGCAACCGTGCCACTACCCCCATGAGCTCCATGTGCCGGCGCTCCGAGTCCGCGGACAAGTCCTCGAGGCGTTCCATCTCCTCGGCGAAGACCATCTCCGGACTGGAGGCCGGACTCTCCCTCTGGGGAGAAGGCCGCCGAGCTGGCCGACCCTTCCTGCGTTGCTGGACGCCGCTGGGCCCAGCAATTGGACTCCCCTCCGACCCTTCCCCCCTCTGGGGAGAAGGCCGCCGAGCTTCCACCCCCCTCCCGCGTTTCTGCAGGCCGCAGGTCCCATGAGCTTCCCTCCCCTCCGACACTTCCGCCACGCTCCCCTCCAGGGAAGACGTGTCCCCTACATTCGCATGGGTTGCCGCGGCTGAGGGTTCCCCTGATGGGCCGCCTTCCTCTTGCTCCTCCTCCTCCTCCTCTTCTGAGGGGCTGTCACTGGCAAGTTCAGGGACCTCCTCCTCACCATCTGAAAGCAGGAAGGCACAAGAGTAGCTTTAGAGTGAGGAGAGGGCGCCAGCGAGGGATGCATGAGTGGTGGCATTCAGCGCATTGGTCGGACAGTGGCAAAGGATGTAGATCTGATGCGCAAGTGGGACGAGAGAGGTCCAAAAGGTGATGTCCTTACCATTGGTGCCCAGAACAGGGTCGGCATCTCCACATGCAACGGGGCCAATCACCCGGCCACCCATGATGCGCTCCACGCGATGTTGCAGCTCGGTGAGCGGCTGGATCTGGGGTCGGCCTCCCCCGGTTGCAGTCCGGCTCTTCTTGTTATTGGCCAGCTTGGCCTGCAAGAGAAAGGACGGCCTCTAAGTACAGTGTGTAGCCCTGATCTTGTGTGCACTGCCTCCCATGGTGGAATAGCCTGGCCAGTGTGTAGCCCTGATCTTGTGTGCACTGCCTCCCATGGTGGAATAGCCTGGCCAGTGTGTCGCCCTGATCTTGTGTGCACTGCCTCCCATGGTGGAATAGCCTGGCCAGTGTGTCGCCCTGATCTTGTGTGCACTGCCTCCCATGGTGGAATAGCCTGGCCAGTGTGTCGCCCTGATCTTGTGTGCACTGCCTCCCATGGTGGAATAGCTTGGCCAGTGTGTTAAGTGCAGAATGTGCAATTGATGTTCATGCCTGTCCCATAGCTGCTGGATGAGGGCTGGCCATTAGGGCTTTCAGGTCCCTTTGCCCATAATGTGAGGTGCACATGCAAGGATGAGGAGGTCACTGGAAAGGGTACTCACCCTGACAATCCGAGTGAGGTCATTAAACTTTTTGCGGCATTGGACACCGGTCCTGGGGACCTCGCTGTTGGCTGACAGCTTGCTGGCGACATGCCTCCAGGCTCTCCGGTAGACGCGGACCGGCGCCTTACTGCCATTGTCCGGGTACAAAATATGGCGCCTCTTCTCCACACCACCAACCAGCACACTCAGATCACGCTCTGAGAAGCGCTGCGCTCGTTCACGGGCCTTCTGCATGGCTTCAGGTGCTATTTGGGTCCAGCAGCAGTGTTCAGGCCGAGCTGGAGGGCTCCACTCTCCAGGGCGTGGCAGCAGACCAAGTCGACCCTTCCCCCTTAAGAGCTGGCCGGCGCCAGGGTGTCTGCTGTCAATCACGAGATGGCCGCACCTGCGCTGCGCCCGGCCTGGGCGCTCTCGCTCAGCACCTCCGGCTTAGCGCCTAAAGAGAGGCGTCCAGCGCCAGTTTTAGCGCTCGAGCAAACTCTTAGGGCGAAGCTAATGAATATCGGAGAAGTGGCCTCGATTTGGCGGCGGGCGCAAACTTTAGCGGCCGCCCGACTTTACCGCCCCAAAAGTGGCTACAATGAATTTCTAGGCCAAAGTGTTTAAAGAAGTTTTACTTACCTTTACAGCCTTCCTTCCTTCAGGTCTCGGGAGTCCCTCATCTCACCGGCACAGAAAGCAGAATGGCCGCCATCTGTCAACAATTGCAGCATTCAGCTTTCTGTTCCAGAGAGGTCTCTAAATCATCCTGAGAGGAAGGAATTAACTGAGAGTACAGATTGTCAGTCAAACGCTGATATTTCATCTGTCAAAAGGTCTTGACAGATGAAATATCAATCTGTGACGTGACCTGTTGCCGGGTGGCCCTTAATTGGCCTGCTGAGCCCGCTGGGCAGGCTCAACAAGGTCAATCAAGTCAAAATCGCGTGGGTTGGCTACAACTCGATGGAGGCGGGACTACAACTCTGAAAGTTGTAGTCCCGCCTCCTACCCGCCTCCTCAATGAAAATCCAGCCCATAGAGTCAAAGAGTTATACAGCACAGAAAGAGGCCCTTCGGCCCATCATGTCTGTGCCGGCCATCAGGCCCTGTCTATTCTAATCCCATTTTCCAGCACTTGGTCCGTAGCCTTGTATGCTATGGCGTTTCAAGTGCTCATCTAAATGCTTCTTGAATGTTGTGAGGGTTCCTGCCTCTACCACCCTTTCAGGCAGTGAGTTCCAGATTCCAACCACCCTCTGGGTGAAAAAGTTTTTCCTCAAATCCCCTCTAAACCTCCTGCCCCTTACCTTGAAACTATGCCCCCTGGTTATTGACCCCTCTACTAAGGGGGAAAGTTCCTTTCTATCTACCCTATCTATGCCCCTCATAATTTTGTACACCTCAATCAGGTACCCCCTCAGCCTTCTCTGCTCTAAGGAAAACAACCCCAGCCTGTCCAGTCTCTCTTCATAGCTGAAGCACTCCAGCCCAGGTAACATCCTGGTGAATCTCCTCTGCACCCTCTCCAATGCAATCACATCCCTCCTATAGTGTGGCGGCCAGAACTGCACACAGTATTCCAGCTGTGGCCTAACTAGCGCTTTGTAAAGCTCCATCATAACCTCCCTGCTCTTATATTCTATGCCTCGGCAAGTATCCCATATGCCTTCTTAACCACCTTATCTTCCTGTCCTGCTGCCTTCAGTGATCTATGTACATGCACACCAAGGTCCCTCTGATCCTCTGTCCTTCCTAGGGTCCTACCATTCATTGTGTACCCCTTGCCTTGTTAGTCCTCCCAAAATCTATCACCTCACACTTTTCAGGGTTAAATTCAATTTGCCACTGTTCTGCCCATCTGACCAACCCGTCTATATCATCCTGTAGCCTGAGGCTTCCCTCCTCGCTATTTACCACCCCACCAATTTTCGTGTCATCTGTGAACTTACTGATCATACCTCCTACATTCATATCTAAATCATTAATGTACACTACAAACAGCAAAGGACCCAGCACCGATCCCTGCGGTACACCACTGGACACAGGCTTCCAGTCACAAAAACAACCTTCGACCATCACCCTCTGCCTCCTGCCACGAAGCCAAT
Source organism: Somniosus microcephalus (assembly GCF_052327205.1). Taxonomy (NCBI): domain Eukaryota; kingdom Metazoa; phylum Chordata; class Chondrichthyes; order Squaliformes; family Somniosidae; genus Somniosus; species Somniosus microcephalus. Next base: position 4,315,567 of record NC_141016.1, on the reverse strand, counting down.
TTTGGATCCAAATTGCCTTGGATCTCATGGGCCCTTACCTTCTTGACCAGTCTCCCATGCGGGACTTTGTCAAAAGCCTTACTGAAGTCCATGTAGACCACATCAACTGCACTACCCTCATCCACACACATAGTCACCCCCTCGAAAAATTCTCTCAAATTGGTTCGACCCTTTCCTACATTACAACAGTGGCTCCACTCTAAAAAGTACTTCATTGGCTGTAAAGCGCCTTGGGACATCCTGAGGTCATGAGAGGCGCTGTAGAAATGTAAGTCTTTCTCTTTATGTGGCTCACGTGAAGTTCTGTCTGATAATCGCTCCTGTGAGGCTCCTTGGGGCGTTTTACTGCGTTAAAGGTGCTATATAAATGCAAGTTGTAGTTGTAGTATATTCATACAAAAATGCTTCAACGGTGGTCTTCCTTGCTTCATTGGAATACCTATATCCAGCTTCCCAGGCAGTCTGCTGCCCATTCTAACCCCCCGCCCCCACCCCCACCCCCCCGCCCCCACCCCCACCCCCCCCCGCCCCCACCTCAACAACAAATGGAAGCAGGGAATGAGAGAAAGTCTTCGGCCTGTCAAACCTTGCTTTTTCCAATGGACCATTCGGATTTCACCCTCTCACCGAGACTCTCCCTGACTATCGTCAGCTCCTGAAGGAGGGGGACCATCATGGGCAGCGGCTCCTAACAAAGTTCCACTGCCGGCCAGCCCCTCCTGGCCTCCGACACTGGGAGGCCCTCGGTTTTGTGGCAAGATGATTTTCTTTTTTGTTACAAAATATACTAAATGCATTTGACAGTATTTCCCTTCTCTTGTGTTGCTTATATTGGGACCTGCGCAACTAAACACAGGCCCCTGTCCTTTCGTATTAACCCCCTCTTGTCGGTCACTGAGGTTTCTTCCGCTTTCGACTATTAATGGCCAGGTACCTGTGAGCAGGACAGGGCTGCGTAACTCACAAACACAAAGATGTTGCATTGAAAGATACTCCAATCTAATTCAGAAACATGGGAGAACTGAAATAACAACAGAAAACGCTGGGAAAACTCAGCAGGTCAGGCAGCATCCGTGGAGAGAGAAACAGAGTTAACGTTTCAGGTCGAAGACCTTTCGTTAGACCTGGAAAAAAAACAGGAAAAGGAACAGATTATAAAGCAAGTTTAGGGGCTGGGAAATGGGGGAGGGGATGAAAGAACAAAAGGGAAGGTCTGTGATAGGATGGAAGGCAGGAGAAGTAAAGAGGCATCAAGAGATATTGAAGGCGAGAGGAGATGGTGATGGGACAGGTTAAGAAACAAAGGATGGCTCGAGAAACATAGAAGATAGGAGCAGGAGTAGGCCATTCGGCCCCTCGAGCCTGCTCCGCCTAATGAGATCATGGCTGATCATCCAAATTCAGTACCCTGTCCCTGCCTTCTCCCCATATCCCTTGATCCCTTTAGCCTTAAGAAATATATCCAACTCCTTCTTGAATATATTTAATGAATTGGCCTCAACTGCCTTCTGTGGTAGAGAATTCCACAGGTTCACCACTCTCTGGGTGAAGAAATTCCTCCTCATCTCTGTCCTAAATGGCTTACCCCTTATCCTTAGACTGTGACCCTTGGTTCTGGACTTCCCCGCCATCGGGAACATCCTTCCTGCATCTAGTCTGTCTAGTCCTGTTAGAATTTTATAAGTTTCAATGAGATCCCCTCTCATTCTTCTAAACTCCAGCGAGTATAAGCCCAATCGACCCAATCTCTCCTCATACGTCATTCCTGCCATCCCAGGTATCAGTCTGGTGAATCTTCGCTGCACTCCCTCCATGGCAAGAACATCCTTCCTCAGATAAGGCGACCAAAACTGCACACAATACTCAAGGTGTGGTCTCACCAAGGCCCTGTACAACTGCAGCAAGACATTCTTGTTCCTGTACTCGAACCCTCTCACTACGAAGGCCAACATACCATTTGTCTTCTTAACCGCCTGCTGCACCTGCATGCTTACCTTCAGCGACTGGTGCACAAGGACACCCAGGTCTCATTGCACTTTCCCTTCTCCCAATCTATTGCCTTCTTAGATGGAGTATGAATTGCGCTGGCAGAATGACATGGGAGAACTGATTGGTTGCTTATGGTAAATATCTATTTGTGCTTCTGTTCAATCTGATGGAGAGCTATTTTCGACCGAGGAGAATAGATGTAATGGTTGCTTGCTCCAGATGCTGAACAGAAGACTGAACGCACTACAAAAAGTAGTGTTTCAATTTGTTCATTGCCCCACTATAAGGTGACGAAAAACACTTTAACAGCTTGACAGCCAATTATCAGTACATGATGCTGCTCGGGTCTCTGTTTCTGTCTCTCTCTCAAGTTTTATCTGACACAGCGATCTGGTTAAATTCATGAACCTGATTCAACACAACTGGTTTACAACTGAACAGTCACCTACAAGCACACCTGTCAGACTGCGCGGAACCTAACGTTATTGCTCTTCAAGTTTAAGGTACAAGAGAAATCCGTGCAGCGTTCTGTCTGGGAACACCACCGCACCCTGACTGGGACATACGTAGAAACATAGAAAAATAGGAGCAGGAGTCGGCCATTCGGCCCTTCGAGCCTGCTCCGCCATTCAATGAGATCATGGCTGGTCCTCTATCTCAATACCATATTCCCGCTCTCTCCCCATACCTCTTGATGCCTTTTGTGTCTAGAAATCTATCGATCTCCTTCTTAAATATATTCAGTGACTTGGCCTCCACCGCCTTCTGTGGTAGAGAATTCCACAGGTTCACCACCCTCTGAGTGAAGAAATTTCTCCTCATCTCAGTCCTAAATGTCCTACCCCGTATCCTGAGACTGTGACCCCTCGTTCTAGACAACCCCCCCACAGCCAGGGGAAACATCCTCCCTGCATCCAGTCTGTCTAGCCCTGTCAGGATTGTATACGTTTCAATGAGATCCCCTCTCATTCTTCTAAACTCCAGTGAATACAGGCCTCGTCGACACAATCTCTCCTCATACGATAGTCGTTCCTTCATCCATGCTGAGTCATAATCCTAGAATTCCCAAACCAACATCATCATGGAAGGTCTATCGCTACCAGGCCCACCTCGCTTCAAGGATAAGGCCCCTCACCACCTTCTCAGGGCTACCAGGGATGGGCAATAAACACAACCTTGACAGTGTCACCTCCACCGTGAAAACAAGCAGAATAAAAATGAAATCTACTTCAGATATTCCTGCTGCGTTCTTCCCTTTAGACAAACACTTCAGAAGTTCTCATGAACCCAGAAGCACCTGAAAGAAGAAAGACGGATTTGCATTTCTGTTGAATATTTCACAACCTCAGGACGCTCCAAAGCACTTTACAGCCAATTAAGTGCTTTTTGAAGTTTAATCACTGTTGTAATGTAGGAAACACGGCAGCCAATTTGCGCACAGCAAGCTCCCACAAACAGCAATGTGATAAATGACCAGATCATCTGGGTTTTTTTTTTGGTGATGTTGTTTGAGGGATAAATATTGGTCAGGAGGCCGGGGAGAACTCCCTTGCTCTTCTTCGAGTGCAACGAAGGTTCACGAGATTGATTCCTGGGATGGCGGGACTGTCGTATGAGAAGAGATTGAGTAAACTAGGCCTGTATTCTCTTGAATTCAGAAGAATGAGAGGGGATCTCATTGAAGCATACAACATTATTACAGGGCTTGATAGGGTGGATGCTGGGAGAATGTTTCCCTTGGCTGGGGAGTCCAGAACCAGGGGCCACAGCCTCAGGATAAAGGGTAGGCCATTCAGGACTGAGATGAGAAGAAATTTCTTCACACACAGTGTGGTGAATCTTTGGAATTCTCTACCCCAGAGGGCTGTGGAGGCTCAGTCATTGGGTATATTCAAAACAGAAGTGGATAGATTTCTGACTAGTGAGGGCATCGAGGGATATGGCGATAGGGCCGGTGAATGGAGTTGAGGCAGAAGATCAGCCATGATCTCATTGACTGGCGGAGCAGGCTCGAAGGGCCGAATGGCCGACTCCTGCTCCTGTTTCTCATGTTCTTAGAAGTCCCAGCAACAAAGTTGTAAGGCAGAAAATGAACCAAGGCTGCTTGCAGGCCTTAAATGTAGCTGCATAGATTACGTCATCGGAGGCGAGTTTCAGCAGCAAATTCCTCGTTGGGCCAGGGGTTCCCACACGCTGGAAATCAAGTGCCCAATTAGGGCAAAATCGCTCAATTGCCCCGCCTCACATCGGAGGCGGGGTCGTGACCCGCTGGCCCCCAATGACAAAATCCAGCCCTATGAGTCAATGTTCAATGTAATTTTTTGGGGGGCCGTACGGTCCCTTTAACGGGCTGTGTGGCCCATTCAAATTACCGCGCGTGCACGGTTTGTCTATTTAAAGGCTGGCAAGCTGAGTGCGCGGAACGCCCGCAACGCTGCGCTTAATGGGAACGTTGCTAGGAGGTGCCACAAAGGTGGACTGTTGAAAAGTGGCATTGCAGGAGAATGGTATAGTGGAAAACCACAGAGAGGTTAGGGTCACGGAATAGGGATTGTGTGCCGTGCTGACAGTCACACAGAATATCGTTGGTGTCTTGGACCAAGACAGTCTCGGTACCGCCGTGGGGGTTGGTGGGTTGGGGGTTGGGGGGTGGAAGCCAGACTAAAGGTACGTTGAACAAGGAACGATGGGAGAAAGGGGCAAGGTGTTGGGTGACACATTGGAGAAGCTTTAAGAGGAAGAGGCAGTTGGAGGAGGGGCAAGCGTGAATGTTTTAATTGGTGGTTGATGGGGGAGATGACATGTGGTTTTAAAGTGGGGGAGGGAAACTGTGTCTGAGGAGAGGGAGCAATTCTTTATATCCGGCAGTTCAGTGCGCTAAGCTTCAGTCATATTGGTGTTGAAGAATGAAACAGCGTTCCTGTTTTGGCACTTGGTGCCAGCACAGTGGACATTACAAAGCTCTCTCCACTCGATCCAGTTAAGTACCTTAATCCTAATTTCAGAACAGCACCCTGTACGACAGCCGTACGGGTTGTCTAATTCTGACCACTCATCCTCAGGCCTTTTTAGTAAGATTTGCAATTCAGTCCCTGTTTAAGCCACATTATGCCCAGTCTTCGGGACAGAGGGACCTGGGAGTTAATGTGCATTGGTGGCAGGACATATTGAGAGAGTAGTTAGCAAAGCATATGGGATCTTGGGCTTCATAAATAGAGGCATTGAGTACAAATGTAGAGAAGTTATGCTGAACCTTTATAAAGTGCTGGTTAGGCCACAACTGGAGTATTGCATCCAGTTCTGGTCACCACACTTTAGGAAAGATGTGAAGGCCCTTGAGAGGGTGCAGAGGAGATTTACCAGAATGGTTCCGGGGATGGGGGATCTTAGCTACAAGGACAGGTTGGAGAAGCTGGATTTGTTTTCATTAGAGCAAAGGAGGTTGAGGGGTGATTTGATAGAGGTGTACAAGATTATGACGGGTTTGGATAGGCTAGACGGGGAAAGGCTGTTCCCACTAGTTGATGGTACAAGGACTAGGGGACACGGATTTAAGGTTTTGGGCAAGAGATACAGGGGGGACGTGAGGGAAAACTTTTTTACGCAGTGAGTGGTGAGGACCTGGAACTCCCTGCCGACGGAAGTGGTGGAAGCGGAGACACTCAATGTTTTCAAGGGGAGACTGGATAGGCACTTGAGGGAAATAAACTTGCAGGGTTACGGGGATAGAGCGGGGGAATGGGACTGACTGGATTGCTCTACAGAGAGCCGGCACGGACTCGATGGGCCGAATGGCCTCCTTCTGTGCCGTATGACTCTATGGGCTCGATTTTCATTGGGCCGTTGAGGCAGGATTGGAGGCGTGTGGGGGGTTAAAATCGTGAAATCGGGGGGCACGAACCCTTCCCGCCCCCAACCCGCCTCCATGCCACTTTCAAAGGAGGCGGGTACCCGACCTGTGCTGGGAGCCGCCTCCCTGAGGCGGGAAGGGGGTTAGTGCTAATTAACTGCCAGTTAACAGGTAGTTTTTAGCCTAATCCCTATTTTTATTCCTGAAGTGTGGGATTCCCGACGGCTCCAAACCACGCCAAGTTAGCGAGGCGGACCGTCGGGCTGAAGGGCTTGGAGGGGTCGAGATGTCCGGTGTTCAGGTGAGTGATGGGTGCATGAGTGCAGAGGTAAGTGTGTTTGGTGTGTGTAAAGTGTTTAAAGAAGTTTTACTTACCTTTACAGCCTTTCTTCCTTCAGGTCTCGGGAGTCCCTCATCTCACCAGCACCGAAAGCAGAATGGCCGCGAGCTGTCAAAAGTTGCAGCATTCAGCTTTCTGTTCCAGGGAGATCTCTAAATCATCCTGAGAGGAAGGAATTAACTTGGAGTACAGATTGTCAGTGTTTGACAGCTTCAAAGAGCTGTGGAACGCTGATATTTCATCTGTCAAAAGCTCTTGACAGATGAAATGTCAATCTGTGATGTCACCTGTTGCCGGGTGGCCCTTAATTGGCCTGCTGAGCCCACTGGGCGGGCTCAACAAGGTCAATCAAGTCAAAATCGCGTGGGTTGGCTAGAACTCGATGGAGGCGGGACTACAACCCCAAAAGTTGTAGTCCCGCCTCCTACACACCTCCTCAATGAAAATCCAGCCCTATGACTCTATTGACGTTGCTTGTTAGAGACTGGGTAAGCGTTATCTAACCTCATTGCAAGTGGGCCCTACAGTCCTCTCCCTTTGTACAAATCCAACATCTTTCATAGAACGCCGCACATATACACAGTGGGACAGAATTAAAATGAATCTCCTCTGTGGGAGGCAGTTGGTGGGAGGATTATTCACCCTCTTTCTGTTGGTGTTAGTTGAGCTGCTGAAATCCTTATGTTCCCTCCAGACTCGACTATTCCAACACTCCCCTGGACGGCCTCCCACCTTGCACCCTCCGTAAACTTCAGCTCATCCAAAACTCTGCTGCCCCATGTCCTAACTCGCACCGAGTCCCGTTCACCCATCACCCCCTCTCCTCTGCCCCACGTGTCCTAACTCGCACCCAGTCCCGTTCACCTCTCTGCTCGCTGACCTACATTGGCTTCCAGTCCGACAACACCACAAATTTAAAATCCCTCCGTGGCCTCGCCCCTCCCTATCTCTGTAAACTTCTCCAGCCCCACAACCCCCCGAAATCTCTGCGCTCCTCCAACTCTGGCCTCTTGAGCATCCCCTGATTTCCATCGCTCCACCATTGGCGGCCGTGCCTTCAGCCGCCTGGGCCCTGAGCTCTGGAATTCCCCCCCTAAACCTCTCCGCCTCTCTCTCTCCTCCTTTAAGACGCTTCTTAAAACCTATCTTTTTGACCAAGCTTATGGTCACCTGTCCTAATATCTCATGTGGCTCGGTGTCAAATTTTGTTTGATAATCGCTCCTGTGAAGCGCCTTGGGATGTTTTACTACGTTAAAGGCGCTATATAAATACAAGTGGTTGTTCATTTACCAACTACTGCAGCAATTCTAACGAGGGAGCTTTCCCAACTGCACGAATCTGGGCCAAACACTGCTCAAAGCTCACGGTCTCTCACCCTCTAATACAAAAAAATAGGAAGACTTGCATTTCTATAGCGCCTTTCACCACCTCAGGACATCCCAAAGCACTTCACAGCCAATGAAGTACTATTTTGAAGTGTGGTCACTGTTGTAATGTAGGAAACGCGGCAGCCAATTTGCGCACAGCAAGCTCCCACAAACAGCAATGTGATAATGACCAGATCATCTGCTTTTAGTGACGTTGATTGAGGGATAAATATTGGCCCCAGGACACCGGGGGTAACCCCCCTGCTCTGCTTCAAAATAGTGGCCATGGGATCTTTTACACCCACCTGAGAGAGCAGACAGGGCCTCGGTTTAACGTCTCATCCGAAAGACGGCACCTCTGACAGTGCGACACTCCCTCAGCACTGCACTGGGAGTGTCGGCCTGGATTTTGTGCTCAAGTCTCTGGAGTGGGACTCGACCTCATAACCTTCTGACTCAGAGGCGCGGGTGCTGCCCACTGAGCCACGGCTGACTATACAGAACTACTGCAGTCCGCGGCGATAGAAAGTTAAAGAAGCAGATCTTAACTATTGAAAGAGCCACTGAGAGAAAATTGGTAAAAATGGATTATTATTGATAATTTTATTTAAGCATTGAAGGCTGCAGTATCGAAGGATGCACTGCCCAACTAGTTATAATCGGCCCTAATAGGTTTTTTATAAAGGTTTATGACTTTATGACTTATTAAAGTCATAATTCCTGCCTGGTTTGAATTACAGGGGATGCGATTCAGCCTATTTGGGGTCACAAGATTGCCCGCTGCTTATGGTCTCAGATTAATCACTTTTATTGAGTTTTAATTTAGCACCCAGACAGACTCGCACACGAATACACACGCACAGGCTGCTCTAGTTCAATGCCACAGCTCTTGCCTCTTGTCGGTTTAATGAGGTTGTACATCACAACTATCATGCAGCTGTTCTTTGGCACAACCTTTTTTTTTACAGCATCGCCTCCCTATCACTCCAGGATACATTTTCAGCATCGCACAACGACCTGCTTGGGAATTAGATCCCAATGTTTATTAACAACTGTGCTGCAGGTCCAATGGGGATTGGTTTCCATCTCATCATTTCATGTTGTTTCAGCAGCCTTGCAGCCTGTGGGAGGAACGGCCTCTCCCCTCTGCTTTTAAAGGGGAAAGGCACGCCAAGGGGCTAACCAGCCCATAACCTGCAGAAGCAAAAATACTGCGGATGCTGGAAACATAGAAACATAGAAGATAGGAGCAGGAGTAGGCCATTCGGCCCCTCGAGCCTGCTCCGCCATTCAATGAGATCATGGCTGATCACCCAAACTCAGTACCCTGTCCCTGCCTTCTCCCCCTATCCCTTGATCCCTTTAGCCTTAAGAAATATATCTAACTCCTTCTTGAATATATTTAATGAATTGGCCTCAACTGCCTTCTGTGGTAGAGAATTCCACAGGTTCACCACTCTCTGGGTGAATAAATTCCTCCTCATCTCTGTCCTAAATGGTTTACCCCTTATCCTTAGACTGTGACCCCTGGTTCTGGACTCCCCGACCATCGGGAACATCCTTCCTGCATCTAGTCTGTCTAGTCCTGTTAGAATTTTATAAGTTTCAATGAGATCCCCTCTCATTCTTCTAAACTCCAACGAATACAAGCCCAATCGACCCAATCTCTCCTCATACGTCATTCCTGCCATCCCAGGTATCAGTCTGGTGAATCTTCGCTGAACTCCTTCCATGGCAAGAACGTCCTTCCTCAAATAAGGAAATCTGAAATATAAACAGAGAATGCTGGAAATACTCGGCAGGCCAGGCAGCATCAGTGGAGAGAGAAACAGAGTTAACGGCCTAGAAATTCCATTCCCTACGGGTGTGTACGCGCTGTATACTCACCCGTAGGGCCAACGGAAGTGCTGGTTTTAGGCATGCACTGCGCATGCGCTGGAAACTGGAACTTCCGTTCTTCAAAGAAAGGTCTTCAGAGGTCAATCGCCTGCGCCGGAGAGGCAGTGCGTACGGCGGGAACTTCCGTTTTTTTCAGCAGTTACTTCAGTCCAGATAAGTCTGAAACCGCTGCGCCTGGAAGAGCAGGAGCAAGGCCTGCTATTAACAAGGTAAGAGGTGAAGAAAGTAAAAGAACATTTTTTTCCCCACTGATTTATCATTTTAAAATACTTTAAAGAAAGGTAAGTTTATTTTTAGCCCCGTTAAAAACTTTAATTATTTTTTTTTTAAATTTAAATTTTTGTTTAAAATAATTAATTTATGTAATTTATAGACATTTAAAAAATATGATTTTTCAAAAAAATGTATTTGAAGTTTTACTTATGTTTTGGGGCCGATCTCTATTCATAGATTTGAGAGGTCTTCCTGTCAATTCTATGAATGGAGATTCCCTGCTCCGATTGGCTCCCCATGGCCCACGTGATCCCAGGGACGCTGCCAACTAGCTGCGCCCCGGGATACGCAAGCACTGCGCGCCGACAGTTTGAGGAGGCACATCAACGGAATTCTGCACCTCCCGGGAGCCCTCCAGTCCAGGCGCAGATTTTTCAGGATCGCAGACCTCCGCCCGCGGGGAGGGCTGTGAACGCAATTTCTGGGCCGTCTGTTTCAGGTCGATGACCTTTTGTCAGAACTGGGAAAAGTTGGAGATGAAACAGGTTTTTAAGCAAGTACAAGGGGGACAGGGAAAGGGAGGAGGGGAGGAAAGAACTAAAGGGAAGGTCTGTGATAGGATGGAAGGCAGGAGAGATTAATTGTTAGAAAGGGGTGATGGTGCGAGGCGAAAGGAGTGAGTTTTGGTAGATACCTGATCAAACATGAGAAGGGAAAGAGAAGGCAATGAAGATGAACAAGGTAAAAGAGACAAACGGAAATCCCGTCGGAGAGAAGAGCAGAACTTCTTCACGGTGGGCATTCCTGGAAGAGAAGTGGCCGTGAATTAAACACCAACACAAAAGCAAAGTGGTGCGGATGCTGGAACCTGCTCTTTTACCTGCAGATGTCACTGGCACCAATAAGCCCTCTGTTAGAGGGGAAGGCGCCGAACACCTCGAGTCTCTTCGCTGGGAGCAAGCGGAAGCCAAGCGCAGGCAGCGCAAGCAGCGCACGTCAACCCAAGCACCCCACTCACCCGCCCCTTCAACCGCCGTCTGCCCCACCTGTGACAGAGACTGTAGGTCCCGCATTGGACTCATCAGTCACCTGAGAATTCATTTTTAATGTGGAAGCAAGTCATCCTCGGTTCCGAGGGACTGCCGAAGAAGAAGGATATAAAGGCAAGTTGTTGTGTTGAATGTAGGTTGGGAGAAGCTACAGTCCTTATTGTAGTCTAAAGGCTCCTGGAGGCTGATCCATCAATCAACCAACGTCAAAGACAGGGTGGATCACACCGTGCATGGAATGACCAGGCCAGCAGGTGTTTGTACCCTGTCCAGGTCTCACAAGGCTATTCATGCTTTGACCATTAGCAACTGTAACAGAGCAGCTGCATCTTGACTAATTTACATCTCAAACCTGCTCCCGTGGCCCGTCCCTCTCTCGGTCTCCATCTTAAAGTTGCACAAGGGAAGTCAGTTTCCAGCTAAATTTGAGTTATGTCAAAACAGGAGGATCTAAAATGCAGAACTGCTGTCCATTTGTGGATGAACACATTCCTTTCATCAAATAGGATTATTCAGATGATGGGACAATGTGTTAACGTGTTCTTATTATTCAGTTTCTATGACAGTGTGATGACCATTTATAAGCGGGGAGACCAATATTAGGGGCCATCAATATAAGATAGTCAGCAAGAAATCCGACAGGGAATTCAGGAGAAACGCCTTTACCCAGAGAGTGGTGAGAATGTGGAACTCGCTACCACAGGGAATGGTTGAGGCGAAGAGCATAGATGCATTTAAGGGGAGGCTGGTCAAACACATGAGGGAGAAAGGAATAGAAGGATATGTTGATGGGGTGAGATGAAGAGGGGCGGGAGGAGGCTAGTGTGGTGAGGTCACAGAGAAGTTGGGCCGAATGGCCTGTTTCTGTGCTGGAGACTCGATGTAATTCAATGGGAGAAAAATTGAGTCCTGCCCCCTTTGGGGCGCTAACTTCGCTGGGGCGCTAAAAGTAGCACCTTGAAAAATTAGCGCCTCCACGGCCGAAATTCACCGGTAGCACCCAAGAGGAAGGCGGGGCGCTACTGGTAACGCCCCGCCTCCCTCTTGTGAGTGAATATAGTGGCGCTACATGCCGCAGCGCCACCCTCTGCGGCACGTCGCGCCGCGGTACTGCAGGCCTTCCTCCCCTTATTAAAGGGGAGGGGCCCAGCGTGACCCGGGGCCCAGCTGGGCCACCAGGGATTGGGAGTGCCGGCAAAAGAGCCCGGCACTCAAGAGAAGTGCCGGGCTCACGGAGCGCAGCAGCACTCTGCAGGGTGGGGGGGGGCGCTGCGGAGGAGGGCGGGGACGGCAGAGCGGGCAGGTGCTGGCAGGTGGCCAGCAACAAAAATGGCCGCCCAGCACATCGCCTTTAATTAGCGCCGCACCGGCCGCAGGTAGGCCCCCCTGACCCTGTCGGACATAGCATCCGGCGGTAAGTCAGGGGGCGCTACCGAAGATTGCGGCCAGGGCACGAGCGGGTCGCTGCGCACGGCGATGAGGTCATCGCTGGCGGCGCAGCGTCGCGGGGAGCTAACGGTTACCACCGCCGCTGAATTTCGCGGGAAGCGTTGGCGGCGCCGTGCCCGGGCGCTAGTTGCTGTGCGCCTCCCGTTAGCGCCCTCTAACAGGCGACGCAAAGCAAACGGATTTTTCGGCCCATGACTTTTCAACTGAAACTTCTTTTCTTTTTAGTTCACTCAAATCCCTGCAGCTTTAATTCTGAAGTTTGCTCTGGCAGTTTCTCCTCGGGTGAGCGGGGGTTTGCGAGAGGAGGACGAAAGAAGGGATCAATGCGCCGGCACTCAAATCAGCTCCAGCTCCAGCACCAGCGGGGACCACTGGTCAGAGGCTACGAGGCACTGACACTCTATCCTGGAGCCCGTCTATAGCTGCTGGCTGCATCCATCTTTACAGCCGGACCTCCGACAGACGTCTCTCAGCTTTTGCTGTGAGTGAAATGGCAGGCGCAGCTCTCAAGCATCGCCACGGAAGAGTAGAATCTCTCCCCACCAGACCATAATACAGCAGGGTAGGGCTGAGAACCTTCAAGCATTGTCCTGGACGCTCCAAGAATTCAAGATTAATCTCCTGGCCACTGCTATGGAGTGGAGAAAAAATCGTAGGTGTCTTAAAGAAAAATTGTGTGTCATTTCTTTCTCATTTTCTTTAAAAACCTAATTAGTATTAAAAATAATGGAGACCGGATGAAAAGGCTGTTTGAGTGACAGTCACGCTTCATTTAATACGAAAGAAAAAAAGAAAGTCTTGCATTTCTATTGCGCCTTTCACGACCGCCGGACGCCTCAAAGCGCTTCACAGCCAATGAAGTACTTTTTGGAGTGTGGTCACTGTTGTAATGTGATCTGAAGAAGCAAAGTGAAAAGGGAAAGGAGAAGAATGTTGTCAGATGGCCTATATTGAGGCTGCTCACAGGGAATTGTGGACATGCTCGACAATGCCCAATATTTCCTGCACGCTTCAATGTCTGTGCGAATATGGCAGATTATGTAAAGAAAGGCAAAGTCTTCAAACTGGAAGGCAGCATTTCCTGTAGAATGCTGTTGCAAAAAAAATGTGATTGTTCACTTCTGACAAAAAAAAAGCCAATCAGGGGGGAGGGCCTGTTGGTACAAGGTAGATTTGCTCGAAACTTGCCCACGAGCAGAATGCAGCACTAGAAGTCGATGCAGATCTGGAGTACAGTACACCATGGAGGCGGGGGGGGGGGGGGAAGCTGGACACGTGCGGGGGCGCAAAAACAGGCTCACCGGTCGCCTGTTATAGGCTCTGATGTAAGAAAACTACCAGGCACTCGGTCTGAGTATTAAACAAAGCTTTAATCAACTGTTTCACAACATGGAGATCCAGTTGTGTCCTTCACTAGTTCCTGTTAGAATGTCCTGCACAAGCTGGGCCCATGCCCGAGTAGTTATACTCTCCCTGGACAGCGCCACCCGTAGGCCACTCAGTATTATTTCATCAGTCATTTCCAAACGAATGACAAGATTCATGTCAGGCTCCACCTGATACTCAGTTCCGTCGTCTTCTGAATAACTGCGTGTTTTATAACGGGCAGCAAATGCAATGGGTCTTTCAGTCCAGCATACTTTCGTCACTGCTACAACCCACGTTAACACCCTGCTGGCCTCGAATAGCTTTGTCAGGGAGCCTGAGTCTGATCCGTGTCCAGGGATGTATTGTGACAGTTGTCAAGATCTCCTCTGGTGACCTGCCTGGTTGAAGCCCCAGTGATTGGCAGGTGAAAACCATCTGGGTAAGCATGTGACGGCTGCTGTAGGTTTGGCCAACTCTGATTGGACGTATTCCTGGAAGTTTCATCACATGACCTCCAGCCTCCAACCGCCCCGCCCCCCCTCACTCCCGCCATTGGTCGCCCGAAACACCCACCATCACAGCGGCCCCGCCTTCCCACGGCTAATTGGAAAGCAAACGGGCTCTCAATTACCCAAGTTAAATAAGTGCTCCAGGGACCTGACCATATAAATCAAGGCTGACACTCCCAGTGCAGTACTGAGGGAGCACCGCACTGTCAGAGGGGCAGTACTGAGGGAGTGCTGCACTGTCGGAGGGGCAGTACTGAGGGAGTGCTGCACTGTCGGAGGGGCAGTACTGAGGGAGTGCCGCACTGTCGGAGGGGCAGTACTGAGGGTGTGCCGCACTGTCGGAGAGGCAGTACTGAGGGAGCGCCGCACTGTTGGAGGGACAGTACTGAGGGAGCGCTGCACTGTCGGAGGGGCAGTACTGAGGGAGTGCTGCACTGTCGGAGGGGCAGTACTGCCCCTCCAACAGTGCGGCGCTCCCTCAGTACTGCCCCTCCGACAGTGCAGCGCTCCCTCACTACTGCCCCTCCGACCGTGCAATGTTCCCTCAGTTCTGCCCCCCCGACAGTGCAGCGCTCCCTCAGTACTGCCTGTCCGACAGTGCAGCACTCCCTCAGTACTGCCCCTCCGACAGTGCGGCACTCCCTCAGTACTGCCCCTCCGACAGTGCAGCACTCCCTCAGTACTGCCCCTCCGACAGTGCAGCACTCCCTCAGTACTGCCCCTCCGACAGTGCAGCACTCCCTCAGTACTGCCCCTCCGACAGTGCAGCACTCTCTCAGTACTGCAGTTATCCCTGGTGTCCTGGGCCAATATTTATCCGTCAACCAACATAACAGGGATAGATTATCTGATCAATATCACATTGCTGTTTGTAGGAGCTTGCTGTGAGCAAATTGGCTGCTGTGTTTCCCACATTACAACAGCGACTACACTCTAAAAAGTACTTCATTGGCTGTAAAGCGCTTTGTGACATCCAGTGGTCGAGAAAGGCGCTGTAGAAATGCAAGTCTTTCTTTCTACATAAGACACTGGAGTTTGGTTTACTGGACCTTGTGGGGTGGTTGGTGGACAGGAAAAAGGTTGCAGCAGTTTTCCTCAGGGAATTGTTTGCAATCTCGGGTGAAATGAATTAACCCTGGATTGTGGCAGCAATGGGCTAGACGGGCCGAATGGCCTTGAAGTTATTCCATTGCCGTCTGAGGCTCTTATAAAAACGGCGCACCTGATTTCATCGGGGCAGTTGTGTCAGCACGCTAATTCTGGTGAAAATAGCAGCAAGCGATATTTACAACATGACAACGCAATTCAGTGCAAACAAGGGAAAATGCAAAGAGTGTGCTCCACAGTGCACGAATAAAGATGTGCCTAAATACCCCCTTATCACATCCTCAGAACATTGTAAGGTAGTTCACAACTAATGAATTACAGTCAGTGCTGTTCGGTAAGTAAACGCGGAAGCCTTTCGGTGCACAGCAAGATCCCTCAAACAGCAAATGAGTCGACTGATCAGGCGGCCGGTTTTCTTTCGTGGTGTTGGTTGATAGAGGAACGTTGGCTGCTCCTCCTCCAACACAGGAACAGGAGGAGGCCATTCGGCCCCTCGAGCCTGTTACATAGGAACAGGAGGAGGCCATTCGGCCCCTCGAGCCTGTTACACAGGAACAGGAAGAGGCCATTCGGCCCCTCGAGCCTGCTCCACCATTCAATGAGATCATGGCTGATCTGTGACCTAACTCCATCCACCTGCCTTTGCCCTCAATACCTTTGGTTAACAGAAATCTATCAATCTCAGATTTAAGATTAACAATTGGCCCAGCATCAACTGCCATTTGCGGAAGAGAGTTCCAACCTTCTACCACCCTTTGTGTGTAGAAGTGTTTCCTAATTCCGCTCCTGAAAGGTCTGGCTCTAATTTTTAGACTCTGCCCCCTAGTCCTAGACTCCCCAACCAGCGGGAATAGTGTCTCTCAATCTACCCTATCTGTTCCGCTTAATATCTTAAAAAACTTCGGTCAGATCACCACAATGCCATGGGATCTTTTATGTCCACCTGAAGCATTGGATCAGCCAGTCAGGGCCCTGGCTTCAGATCTGATCTCATCTCCCCTGCCTTTCCTCAAAATAATGGCCGTGGGATCTTTTACGTCCACCCGAGAGAGCAGACGGGGTCTCGGTTTAACGTCTCATCTGAAAGATGGCCTCTCCGACAGTGTAGCACTCCTTGAGGACTGCACGAAAGTGCCAGTCTGAATTATGCTCCTGAGTCCTGGGGCTACAGGGCCTGCCCGCCAGTGGGGGGCAGAATAACTAAATCAGGGCCTGGTGAGGCAATAGGCAGCCTGAGAGTGAGGGGAGTTTGTGCTTATTGGCGAGAGGTGACAACATTTCTGATTATCGAGGGTTTTCTTTCCCCCGCATGCCTGCTGCCTTGCTGCAGGGCGCCCAGTGAGCACAGCTACAGGAGACGCGTCTCATGCGAGCTCAAATATTCGTGTGGGAGTTGAAGCGAGAAATTAGGGAAGTCTTTGCCTCTGCAGTACCACACATCCTTCAAAAAAAAAAAGGCCCATCACGTTTCTGACAGGTGCGATCACTGAGGCTGCTCCCTCTGCTCGTATCTGTGGCTAACATTAGCTGTCAGAGAGTGAAGGACATTCGCTATGAGTTTCGCTCTCCTCTGCCAACAACTGATCAAGCATGAAGAATGGGACTAAAATATAGCTTCCTTCATCCTTTTTTGGTTAATAAATCACCAATTTGCTAGTTTAAAAAAAAAATTGTTCTGGGGATGTTGGCAACATTAACAGGAAAAAAAGACAGACTCGCATTTCTCCCGCGTCTTTCACCACCTCAGGATGTCCCAAAGCGCTTTACAGCCAATGAGGTACTTCTTGTGGTGGAGACACTTTAGTAATGTTGGAAACGCGGCAGCCAATTTGCGCACAGCAAGATCCCACAAACAACAGTGTGATAATCACCAGATAATCTGTTTTAGTGATGTTGATTGAGGGATAAATATTGGCCTCAGAACACTGGGGAGAACTCCCCCTGCTCTCCTTCAAAATAGGGCCATGGGATCTTTTACGTCCACCTGAAAGAGCAGAAGGGGCCTCGGTTTAACGTCTCATCCGAAAGACGGCACCTCCGACAGTGCTGCACTCCCTCGGTCCTGCACTGGGAGTGTCAGCCTAGATTTTTGTGCTTCAGTCCCTGGAGTGGGACTTGAGCCCACAACCTTCTGACCCAGAGGTGAGAGAGCTACCCACTGAGCCACAGCTAACACTGTGTATGTGCATATATATATATATAAAATAATATATATAATATATATATATAGGTTGTATGTCCGGAAACCTCGATCTACTAGCAGAAATCAGGAGCCGTTTCGTTAGGTTTTTTTTCTTCTCGTGGTTTTGTTTTCAACAGTCGGGCTCTGGAAAGTCTCTCTGAAGCTGTTGCTAAGCTACAGAGACGCTTCTAAGGTACGGGCCGACTGTTTACAAGCTGTTAGCTGTTGCTAAGCAACAGTGTTTGTTGTCAGATACGGAGATGAAAACCTCCGTATGCTTCAACATTAACTTTGTATGTCCGGCAGTTTTGATAGATCGGCAACAGCTCGGTCCCGTCGGTGCCGGATATTACAAAGTTTCCTGTATATATATATATATATTTATCGTCGAATTACAGTATGCAGACGACGCTTGCATCTGCGCTCACTCGGAGGTCAAACTCCAAACCATCATCAACACCTTCACCGAAGTGTATGAGAGCATGGGCCTTACACTAAACATCCGTAAGACAAAGGTCCTCTACCAACCTGCCCCGCCACACTGTACTGCCCCCCGATTATCAAATCCACGACAAGGCCTTGGACAACGTGGACCACTTTCCATACCTTGGGAGCCTACTGTCAACAAGGGCAGACGTCGACGACGAAGTCCAACACCGCCTTCAGTGTGCCAGTGCAGCCTTCGGTCGCCTGAGGAAGAGAGTGTTTGAAGACCAGGACCTCAAACCCGGCACTAAGCTCATGGTCTACAGAGCAGCAGTGATACCCACCCTGCTGTATGCCTCAGAGACATGGACCATGTACAGCAGGCACCTCAAAGCACTGGAGAAGTACCATCAATGCTGCCTCCGCAAGACCCTGCAAATCCATTGGCAGGATAGGCGCACTAACGTCAGTGTTCTCGCTCAGGACAACATCCTCAGCATCGAAGCTTTGACCACGCTCAATCAGCTCTGATGGACGGGTCACATTGTCCACATGCCCGATACGAGACTCCCAAAACAAGCGCTCTACTCGGAGCTCCGGCACGGCAAGAGAGCCCCAGGTGGGCAGAGGAAACGCTTCAAGGACACCCTCAAAGCCTCCTTGAAAAAGTGCAAAATCCCCATCGACACCTGGGAATCCCTGGCCCAAGACCGCACAAAGTGGTGGAGAAGCATCTGGGAAGGCGCCGAACACCGAGTCTCTTCACTGGGAGCAAGCGGAAGCCAAGCGCAGGCAGCGCAAGGAGCGCACGTCGACCCAAGCACCCCACCCACCCGCCCCTTCAACCACCATCTGCCCCACCTGTGACAGAGGCTGCAGGTCCCACATTGGACTCATCAGTCGCCTGAGAACTCATTTTTAGTGTGGAAGCAAGTCATCCTCGGTTCCGAGGGGCTGCCTAAGAAGATATATATATATATATGTCTTGCATCTGGCCCAGTTTGGTCACACACCAGATGTCACAATTTGTTATAATCTATATTTTAGGAAAGAAAAGAAAACCGTTCGTTGACTCGAAGCCTGAAACTTTCAAACAATTTCCAACCTGCAATTAAACTCTGACTGACCACACCCTGCATTTACTCATCACCAGTTAGACTGTGGTTTTAAAGAGGCCCAACTTAGCAGCAATGAATTGTAGCATTCGCGCGAGCGCAGCTCGTGGTGTTCTGGTGGTTCTCATTGGACTTCCCGCAGATTGGTGAGAGAGAAAGGAGTGGGGGAGGGGCGGGGTGGGGCGGAGAGGGGGCGGGGCGGTGGGGAGGGGGTGGGGGAGAGGGGGTTGGGGGTGGGGCGGAGAGGGGGCAGGGGAGAGGGGGCGGGGAGAGGGGGTTGGGGGTGGGGCGGAGAGGGGGCGGGGCGGTGGGGAGGGGGCGGGGGAGAGGGGGTTGGGGGTGGGGCGGAGAGGGGGCGGTGGGGGCGAGGTGTTGGGGGTGGGGCGGGGAGAGGGGGCGGGGAGAGGGGGTTGGGGGTGGGGCGGAGAGGGGGCGGTGGGGGCGAGGTGTTGGGGGTGGGGCGGGGAGAGGGGGCGGGGAGAGGGGGTTGGGGGTGGGGCGGAGAGGGGGCGGGGCGGTGGGGAGGGGGCGGGGAGAGGGGGTTGGGGGTGGGGCGGGGAGTGGGGGAGGGGCGGTGGGGCGGGGGAGGGGGAGAGGGGGTTGGGGTGGGGCGGAGAGGGGGCGGTGGGGCCGAGGTGTTGGGGGTGGGGCGGGGAGAGGGGGCGGGGAGAGGGGGTTGGGGTGGGGCGGAGAGGGGGCGGGGCGGTGGGGAGGGGGCGGGGGAGAGGGGGTTGGGGGTGGGGCGGAGAGGGGGCGGTGGGGGCGAGGTGTTGGGGGTGGGGCGGGGAGAGGGGGCGGGGGAGAGGGGGCGGGGCAGGGGCGGGCGAGGCGGGGGGGAGAAGGGGCAGGTCGGGGGCGGGGCAGTGGGGAAAAGGGATCGCTGCTGCCGAACTGAACCGCGCCAGGAGGAGAAAATAAAAATGAGAAGTTGAACCAACATGTCTGCGCTGCCGAACTGAGCAGAGAGAGAAAATTAACATTTATGCGTCGGGGCAAAGTGATCTGCTGCCGATCAGAAGAAAATAAAAATGAGAAGTTGAATTGGTTTTGAACATTTATGCGCCGAATTCTTCTGGTTGCGGTTCGTTGGCTGCAGTCACTCTGTTGATACATTGTTCTCTCCCCGGTAAACATGCTCCGAGTTAAACAGCAATCCATGAGCGACACCTGAGGGCACTCACTAATGGCTAAAGTCACGATCCAAACTTGTATCTACACTTAGCCCCGCAGCTGTCTTCCCGGGTGTGACATTCTCAAACCCTCGGGAACCACCACGTTCCACAGAGCATATTTGCACACTCACGTATTTATTTGCCACTTTATTGATAAGACCATAGGGGGGGGGAAATTGGGTCGCGCCCCCTTTGGGGCGCTAACTT
Source organism: Somniosus microcephalus (assembly GCF_052327205.1). Classification (NCBI taxonomy): domain Eukaryota; kingdom Metazoa; phylum Chordata; class Chondrichthyes; order Squaliformes; family Somniosidae; genus Somniosus; species Somniosus microcephalus. The sequence goes on along the minus strand of NC_141016.1, from coordinate 4,295,324 downwards.
CGCCGGGGTGCTACTTTTAACGCCCCAAAAAAATTAGCACCCCCATGGCCGAAATTCATCGGTAGCACCCCAAGACGGAAGCGGGGCTCTACTGGAAACACCACGCTTCCCTCTTGGAGCGCTGTGAGGGAATACTGCGGCGCTAGGTGCTGCAGCGCTACGCGGTACTGCGGGCCTTTCTCCCCCTCTTAAAGGGGAGGGGCCCAGCGCAGCGCGACCCGGGGCCCAGCTGGGCCACCAGGGATCGGAGTGCTAGCAAAAGAGCGCGGGGGGGTCTGCAGAGGAGGCCGGGGATGGCTGAGGGGGCAGGTGCTGGCAGGCGGCCAGCAACAAAAATGGCCGCTCGGCACCTTGCCTTTAATTAGCGCCGCCCCGGCCGCAGATAGGCCCCCCTGACCCCGTCAGACACAGTGTCCGGCGGTAAGTCAGGGGGCGCTACCGAAGATCGCGGCCGAGGCGTGAGCGGGGCACTGCGCACGGTGATGACGTCATTGCCGGCGGTGCAGCACCACGGGGCGCTAACGGTTACCGCCGCCGCTAACCTCCCGCTGAATTTCGCGGGAGGCGTTGGCGGCGCCGCGCCCGGGTGCTAGTTGCTTTGGGAACATTGTCGCCAACCCCTCCAGGACTGGCCTGGAGTCTCCAGGAATGGAAGATTAATCTCCGGGACACCGGCTGCCAGAAACACCCCGGGAGAAAAATCACCAATTGTGGGGGCTTGTTTTCCTGTTCTTTGAGCACTTCCATTTATTGTGTTACAACTTGGCTGGTCCACCGGGTGGGGCGGTCATGTGAAGAATCCTCCAGGAATACGGGCGACCAGAGTTGGCGACCCGACCGTACGGAGAATAGAAGCAACAACTATGACCTGGGGCGGACGGAGGATGAAACAGCGAGGTGAGGCGTCGTGCTGCAATATTCCTGGCCATCGCGTTCAGAGCTACTTTATACGATGGAAGGGCAGCTGGGGTATTCGCTCAGTTAGTGTAAAGGGCTGGATGGCATGTGTGAGGAGCATTAACCAAGAGTGGCTCATCTTCACTGCACATTTTCCACGGCTTTCATGGTCGATATCCACCTTTCGCAGAAAGGTCCTCTCACTCTGAGAGAGCACGAATATCAAATTCTTCAAAATGATGAGCGTGAGCTGTGCCGTCTGAAATGGTGCGTCTCACAATCTCAGTGGTATTGATTACCACATAGCTGGTCCTTCTACTGATCGATATGCAGCACAGGCCTCTCTTTATTCACAGGCTGAGAATGTGAATTCTGTCAGAGAAGCGAGCTTGTCCTTCATAATGACATGTGTCATCTCTCTGTCAACTGTGGCTCGGTGGGCAGCACTCTCGCCTCGGAGCCCGAAGGTCGTGGGTTTGAGTCGCGCTCCAGAGACTTGAGCACTTATTCCAGGCTGACACTCCAGCGCAGTACTGAGGGAGCGCCGCACTGTCGGAGGGGCAGTACTGAGAGAGCTGCACTGTCGGAGGGGCAGTACTGAGGGAGCTGCACTGTCGGAGGGGCAGTACTGAGGGAGCTGCACTGTCGGAGGGGCAGTACTGAGGGAGCGCCGCACTGTCGGAGGGGCAGTACTGAGGGAGCGCCGCACTGTCGGAGGGGCAGTACTGAGGGAGCGCTGCACTGTCGGAGGGGCAGTACTGAGGGCGTGCCGCACTGTCGGAGGGGCAGTACTGAGGGAGCGCCGCACTGTCGGAGGGGCAGTACTGAGGGAGCACTGCACTGTCGGAGGGGCAGTACTGATGGAGCGCCGCACTGTCAGAGGGGCAGTACTGAGGGAGCACTGCACTGTCGGAGGGGCAGTACTGAGGGAGCACTGCACTGTCGGAGGGGCAGTACTGAGGGAGCACTGCACTGTCGGAGGGGCAGTACTGAGTGAGCGCCGCACTGTCGGAGGGGCAGTACTGAGGGAGCACTGCACTGTCGGAGGGGCAGTACTGAGGGAGCGCTGCACTGTTGGAGGGACAGTACTGAGGGAGTGCTGCACTGTTGGAGGGGCAGTACTGAGGGAGCACCGCACTGTCGGAGGGGCAGTAGTAATATTTATCCCTCAGCCAACATCACTAAAATAACGATTATCTGTTGCTTTGTGGGACTTTGCTGTCTGAAATATATCGTCCGACTCCGCCCCTGCCTCAGCTCATCCGCTGCTGAAACCCTCATCCATGCCTTTATTACCACCGGACTCGACCATTCCAACTCTCTCCTGGCCAATGTAGAAGTGCATCAGCATAGATATATATATCCACACATATTAGTATAAAATAAGCACACATACTCTGTTATATTAAAATGGAGTCTGGAACGTTCAGCAGGCCAAAATGGCTTCACACAGTACAAAATAAGGGGGAAACAGGCAGGCCCATATTAGGAAGCGGTTTAAGGAAGAGGATGTGACTCCTTTGTAGCTTGCAGGCTAGACAGTTCCATAAACAAGATAAGCTTAGCAGAACAAATTAATGATAACCGAAGGACATGTACTGTAAACATTCGTATGAATGTCCAGAACCAAAGTGAGAGACAAACCGTCTCCATTGTATAAAATTAATTAACTTTATCTAAAGGTATTCCTGCATCATGACTTTTGATTATCTATTGGCTAACCTTATCTTAAGACACCGAGGCTCTGCTGACCCTTTAGTCATCTTCTTGTTGACCTTAAACATTCCTTACTCATCTCTTTTTAATGTTATTAATTGTGTCTCTCAATACTATACCATGTGATAAAAGGTTTTGATCTTTGTGTATAAAAAGAGGTGTTTTTGTCCATGAATTCGGAGAAGTCACGATAGCCTTTGCCTACGTGAAGCTCCCCTTGCTAGCAAGTAATTAAATAAAGTCTGCCTTTGACAATCACTTTGTTTCACAGAGTCTTATTGAACAGTCGAAACTTCGACAGCCGGCCTCCAACTTTCCACCCTCCCTAAACTTGAGCTCATCCAAAGCTCTGCTGCCCGTTCACCCCCCGCCCACCCCGCCCCCTCCTGGGCTCGCTGACCTATATTGTCCCCTGGTTCGCCAACACCTCGATTTTTAAATTCTCATCCTTCTTCTCGCCGCTCCTCCAATCTTGCCCTCTTGAACATCCCTGATTTCCATCGCTCCACCATTGGCGGCCGCGCCTTCAGCCGCCTGGGCCCCGAGCTCTGGAATTCCCTCCCTAAACCTCTCCGCCTCTCTCTCCTCCTTTAAGAGGCTCCTTAAAACCGACCTCTTTGACCAAGTCTGTCATATCTCATATGGCTCGGTGTCAAATTGTGTCTGATAATCGCTCCTGTGAAGCGCCTTGGGATGTTCTACTGCAGTAAAGGCGCTATATAAATACAAGTTGTTGTTGTCAGCTCTTCCTGTTCCTGTTGGTGTGTCACCAGGCGCAATTTCTCCCAGAAATATCCATCCACAAAGGAAGTAAACAGCAAGAGTTAAGCCTGGTTACATGGCTTATTGGATCTCGCAGAGCGCGGGTAAGTAGCTGACAGTGTGCGCTGTAACCAAGGTCAGAGGAATATTCTATTTAAACAATGCTGAAGTGCTCTGATTGATTGAGTTGTGCGATTGAAGGTTGTCTTTTGCTCCGTCAGCTGAGAGTTAGTTCAGCACTTGGCCGCTTCTATCCACCTCACTCTTGCTGCCATTCATACACGAGAGAAATAATGCTTTGGCTTTTTTTTTTGGTCTTCTCCCTCTAAGCGCTGAAATGTTCCCACCGCCCTCGCTCCGTTGTCATTCTCCACGGCCCTGCGGCAGTACTGCCGATCCCGTGAAAGTAAGTGACACTTGGATAGTGATTGGGATGATTTTACTGAGCGGAGGAAAGATCGCACGCAGCCCACTCGTCATCCTCTCCCGGCCTTCTCCGACACCCCCACCGCCGCACAACAATAGCCAAGAATAATGATTACTTGGGAGTCGGACACACAGGCTGTAATCTAATCGCCAATGCTCGGATTGTGTTCGTAAAACCCGCAGGAGAAAACTAGAGAGCGCGACAGTAGAATTACGTTGCAAGATTTCCATGAAATCACAGTTGTTTTTTTTTTGGGGGGTTGTATTATATTGGGGTTTTTTTTATTTTCAGGGTGTGGCTTTGCTGGGTTTTTGAGGCCCATTTTCATGCTAATACCATCAGACAGCAGTCACAGGCTGGGAGCGCGCTTCATTCCGCTAATGTGCCTGATGGCGTTCGCCTTGCGAGAGCAGTGGTTATGCTGGCATTCCTGCGAACATACACACGAATTAGGCCACTCGGCCCCTCGAGCCTGCTCCGCCATTCAATAAGATCATGGCTGATCCGATTACTCCATATTCCCGCCTACCCCCGATAACCTTTCACCCCCTTGCTTACCCAGAATCCATCTACCTCTGCCTTAAAAATATTCAAAGACTCTGCTTCCACCGCCCTCTGAGGAAGAGAGTTCCAAAGACTCACCACCCTCTGTGAGAAAAAATTTCTCCTCATCTCTCTCTTAAATGGGTGACCCCTTATTTTTAAACAGTGACCCCTAGTTCTAGATTCTCCCACAAGAGGAAACATCCTCTCCACATCCACCCTGTCCAGACCCCTCAGGATCTTATAGGTTTCATGCATGTTTATCGAGAAGCCAGTTGCAGTTGATTGCCAGGACATGATTTGGGGGGGCGAGGGAGAGTGGGGAGCATCCTTGTAAGGTTTGTAACAAAGCGCAGTTTGACACAAAAAATACTGAATGCCACTGATGCTCTCTCTAATTTATTTTCCCGCCGTGGTATCTCTTCCAGCGGCAGCTGGTGCGCGACCTACGGGAAACCTCGCCATTGATGAGTGGCCGAGCACCTTAGGGGACACATTGAATGGCATTTAATCGATCAGTGTACTTTAAAAAATTCGTTCCTGGGATGTGGGCGCTGTTGGCATGGCCAGCATTTATTGCCTATCCCTAATTGCCCTTGAGAAGGTGGTGGTGAGCCGCCTTCTTGAACCGCTGCAGTCCGTGTGGTGAAGGTGCTCCCACAGTGCTGTTAGGGAGGGAGTTCCAGGATTCTGACTCAGCGACGAAGGAACTGCCGATATATTTCCAAGTCAGGATGGTGTGTGACTTGGAGGGGAACTTGGAGGTGGTGGTGTTCCCATGCGCCTGCTGCCCTTGTCCTTCTAAGTGGAGGAGGTCGCGGGTTTGGGAGGTGCTGCCAAAGAAGCCTTGGCGAGTTGCTGCAGTGCATCTTGTAGATGGTACACACTGCAGCCACGGTGCGCCAGTGGTGGAGGGAGTGAATGTTTAAGGTGGTGGATGGGGTGCCAATCAAGCGGGCTGCTTTGTCCTGGATGGTGTCGAGCTTCTTCAGTGTTGTTGGAGCTGCACTCATCCAGGCAAGTGGAGAGTATTCCATCACACTCCTTATTTGTGCCTTGTAGATGGTGGAAAGGCTTTGGGGAGTCAGGAGGTGAGACACTCGCCGCAGAATACCCAGCCTCTGACCTGCTCTTGCTGCCACAGTATTTATGTGGCTGGTCCAGTTAAGTTTCTGGTCAATGGTGACCCCCCAGGATGTTGATGGTGTGGGGTTCAGCGATGGTAATGCCGTTGAATGTCAGGGGGCGGTGTGAGTTGCTGCCCGTGCCCAAGTTGGCTATGTTTTCGCCGTGTTTCAGAAGGTGACTATTTCGTGTGCTCTGGTTATTCGGCCCGCAGTCCCATTATGATTTATTTCTCCCCCCCCCTGTCCCCACACTGTCACAGATTGCGCCACTTTTCTCGAGCACCACTTGGAACAGCGGCTTAAGGTGGCAGTGAACCCGCTTTTAATGCCCGTTCGCCTTGAAACCTGACCTAAAGGCCGGCATCCACTGCAGTGTGAAGCTTCCAAACCAGGGCTGACAGCAGGAATTCAACGTTAACAAGTTTACAATGAGGAATCTGTTGGCACTTTTTAAAACAATGAAGAGCAATTTATCACCTCCATAGACTGTCATGTAGCCACATTTCAAAATGTGTATTTACTTCCCCCACAATTAGAGACAGAAGGCTTCACACAGGGCTGTGCATGGAAGGAAGAACTCGCATTCACATAACTCCTCGTCATGCCTGGACGCCCCAAAGAGCTTCCGAGCCAATGTATTACTTTGCGACTCTTGTTATCTCCGCAAACACGGCCACCAACTTGCGCACAGCAAGGTCCCACAACTCGCAAATGAATGAAGTATAATCTGCTTTTGGTGGTGTTGGTTGAGAGAGGACACTGGGATAGCCTCTCTACTCGTACCATTGAGATCATTCCGATCTACCGGAGCATCGTCTGCAGCCTGCCCCTGGAGACACACCCATCCCGAGCACCCAAACCATCTCCCAAGGACCCGAGAAGAAATAAGTTCGCCACATTGACCCAGGCAAGCCAATCCCGTCCAACAGCAAACTGGACTCCTTGTGTCCCGCTAACCCATCTTATTGAACATGGAGGACCCTGTAATATTTCTGGTCTCCATATTACATAAGGATATAGAAGCACTGGGGATGGTGCAAAAGAGATGTACAAGAATGATACCAGAATGCTGTAACTATCAGCATTTCAGGGGCAGCTAGATAAGTACATGAGAGAGAAAGGAATTGAAGGATATGCTGATAGGACGAGATGAAGAGGGGTGGGAGGAGGCTCGTGTGGAGCATAAACACCGGCACGGACCAGTTGGGCCGAATGGCCTGTTTGCGGCCGGACCTGCTGTGATTTCCAGCAAAAAAATGTTTTTTTGTCTATTTTTTGTTTTTCATACAGACCCCAGCATCTGCAACATTTGACCCCTTGTGACCCCACCTCATTGTTCTTTGATGTAATGTTTTCCTGACTGACCTGTTTGGACACCATTCACACCTTTTATTGCTGTGATTATCTCTCTGCCGAGGTGTGATAAATGGCAGTTAGAAAGATTACCTGTAATCATCTGGCATTATTCTCTAACTATATAAGCTGTGTCTTTATGCATCTCTCCACTTCACCTGACGAAGGAGCAGCGCTCCGAAAGCTTGTGATTTCAAATAAAACTGTTGGACTATAACCTGGTGTTGTGTGACTTCTTACATTTGTGAATTCTTCGTAAGCGGAGGAAGTAATGCGAGGGCAGTAAAACAAGCCCAGATTCACAGGACTTGTAGAAACCATAAAAGCTCTGCTCTCCACATTTATGAGGCTGCCTAGACCTATCAATTGTGCTGCAACCTGATTACTCCCAACTTGGAGTCAATTATTCTGTAAGTAAAATGTCAGAAAAATCTGGCTCTCGTTCCACTTACGTTTAGACCTAATCACACTCACTTCCCCGGCTATGTTGGCACAGTAGAGCCGCAGGTCAGTCCCCAGGGCACTCCCAGCAAGGGTCACTCAACAAAATTATTTTGCAGCCCATCAGATGTTATTTACTCGGCCGTCAGGCTGCCCGAACCTTGTGTGCACCTACAGTGCTGGCGCTGCTGGAGGAGGGCTCTCACCACCAGCCCAAGCACTCTGTTTGACCACGGTTCGCTAGAAATTGCTGGAATCTTTGATCACATGCCGACAACAACAATGACTTGCATTTATATAGCGCCTTTAACGTAGAAAAACGTCCCAAGGCCCATCACAGGAGCGTAAATCAAACAAAATTTGACACCGAGCCACAGAAGGAGATATTAGGACAGGCGACCAAAAGCATGGTCAAAGGGGGAGGTTTTAAGGAGCGGCTTAAAGGAGAAGAGAGCGAGGCGGAGAGGTTTAGGGAGGGAATTCCAGAGTTTGGGGCCCAGGCAGCTGAAGGCACGGCCACCAATGTTGGAGCGATTAAAATGGGGGATGCGCAAGAGGGCAGAATTGGAGGAGCGCAGAGATCTCGGAGGGTTGTAGGGACTGGAGGAGGTTACGGAGATAGGGAGGGGTTGAGGCCATGGAGGGATTTGAAAACAAGGATGAGAATTTTTAAATATGTAAGATGATGTCACTGAATAGCGATTGAGGAGTGGGAACGCTGGCTGATCTATCTCTCTCCCCCTTCACTTGCTCGCAGGTGCCAAGGCCACTCTGGAGGAGTTCAACTAACTTTTCACAAACTAAGGGGAAGCTAGATAAAGGAAGAAAAGAGAGTCTTGCATTTCTATAGCACCTTTCACGACCACCGGATGCCCCAAAGCGCTTTACAGCCAATGAAGTACTATTTTGAAATGTAGTCACTGTTGTAATGTGGGAAACGCAGCAGCCAATTTGCGCACAGCAAGCTCCCACAAACAGCAATGTTGATAATGACCAGATCATCTGTTTGTTTTAGTGATGTTGATTGAGGGATAAATATTGGCCCCAGGACACCGGGGAGAACTCCCCTGCTCTTCTTCGAAATAGTGGCCACGGGATCTTTTACGTCCACCAGAGAGGGCAGACGGGGCCTCGGTTTAACGTCTCATCCGAAAGACGGCACCTCCGACAGTGCAGTACTCCCTCAGCACTGCCCCTCCGACAGTGCGGTGCTCCCTCAGCACTGCCCCTCCGACAGTGCGGTGCTCCCTCAGTACTGCATTGGGAGCGTCAGCCTGGATTTTTGTGCACAGGTCCATAAGAGGGAAAGGAATAGAAGGGTCTGCTGATGGGGTGAGATGAAGCAGGGCGGGAGGAGGCTGGCGTGGAGCAGAAACCCCAGCACGGAGCAGTGGGGCCGAACGGCCTGTTTCTGTGCCGTAGACTCGTGCACACACTCACCATTCGAAAGCCTGGCACCGTTGCAATTCCAAAGAGCAACACTTGGTGGGCTTCCTGCCTTTGATTTGCTCAGGGAACATGGAACATCACGTTGAGCAAAAAGCTTATTATTTCATCCTTTTATACATTATTATCTACTTATTATCATAGAGTTCTGAAACACAAAGGCATTTCCTATTTATTTCTTCCGAACATGTTCAATTTTATGAGATAACAGGGCCTGTTTCGGATGATAAGTGCTTCCCCGGCCTAAGTACTTCTGCAAGCCTCAACCAATCTGAATTTATAATGTGAAATTCACCTCAACCTTTTCACGCTGAGCTTTGATTTTCCTCATTATTAACCCTGGAAACATGTGTCAGGGAAACAGCTCCTTCGCTTCTCCATTTTCTTCTGATTTCATTTTTCGGGCTGATTCAATCCTTTTCATGTTTGTTTTTATAAACCTGCTCAGCGTACTGGCACACCGATAATAGGCCTTCCACTTCAGTTTCAAATGATGTTCTCTCGAATGCTCATCATATCCCATCTGTTGAAAGAATGACACCTATTAAACTCGCTCGCTTAACAACTGGCTGGAACATCATTTCACAATTAAGATACAAGACTGGAGGTCCAGGATTGGGCCTGACACATCGACTGCATTTGGCGATAGTGAACTGGCTGCCGAGGGTTGGACTTGTCCCTGGACAGGAAATCTTTTCCCTGCACACTTGAAAAACAGATACTGGTCCAAGTTCTACCAAAAATCATCAAATAAAAAGCTCTAACCAGTAAAAATCAGGTGTTCATAAAAGTTCAACTGGTTCACTGACATACTGTAGGGAAGGACACCAGGTGGGAACAGACACCGGGCGAACAGACGGCAGGCGAACAGACGCCGGGGATCGCAGACGCCGGGGATCGCCGATGCCGGGGATCGCCGACGCCGGGGATCGCCGACGCCGGGGATCGCCGACGCCGGGGATCGCCGACGCCGGGGATCGCCGACGCCGGGGATCGCAGACGCCGGGGATCGCAGACGCCGGGGATCGCAGACGCCGGGGATCGCAGACGCCGGGGATAGCAGACGCCGGGGATAGCAGACGCCGGGGATCGCAGACGCCGGGGATCGCAGACGCCGGGGATCGCAGACGCCGGGGATCGCAGACACCGGGGATCGCAGACACCGGGGATCGCAGACACCGGGGATCGCAGACATCGGGGATCGCAGACACCGGGGATCAGAGACACCGGGGATCAGAGACAGCGGGGATCACTGACACTGGGGATCGTAGACATCGGGGATCAGAGACACCGGGGATCGCTGACACCGTGGATCGCAGACACCGGGGATCAGAGACACCGGCGATAACAGACACCAGCGATAACAGACACCGGGGATCGCAGACACCGGGGATCGCAGACACCGGGGATCGCAGACACCGGGGATCGCTGACACCGGGGATCGCAGACACCGGGGATCAGAGACACCGGCGATAACAGACACCGGCGATAACAGACACCGGGGATCACAGACACCGGGGATCACAGACACCGGGGATCACAGACACCGGGATCACAGACACCGGGGATAAAAGACACCGGTCCAGAGAATGTTAAGCGGTCAGATTTATATTGTGGAGAAAAAGCAGCTGTAATTCTATAAGCTCCTGCGGTACGATTCCTTGTGCTTCATTCCACACAGCGGGTCCCTTCATCCCCAGTAGCCTTTCCTTTCCCTCAGATATCTTTCTGCGTCACATTCACCACCCTCCCCCGGACTCAAATTGATGCGTTACTTATTTATTTCCTTTTGTAAAGCTGCCCAACTGAATGGTGCCTGTGACTGCTTCATAATGTGCTGCGACTTGGCAGAACGGCATGGGTCTAATAGACCCGCCTCCGAGACTGAAAGCCTTCCTGTGGCGCAAGCACTTCACACAAAACCGACACAGCTCAGCCGATTAAACAACTCCGCATTTTCCTAAAATTACAGCCAGTTCACAGCACCGAAACAGGCCATTCGGCCCGACTGGCCAATGCTGGCGTTTATGCTCCACTCCAGCCTCCAGGTTTGTTGATTAGGTTCGGTGGCACAGTTAGTTATGTAGACGGGAGCAGGGAGTTCAAAGGAACATTGACAGATTAATTGAGTAGGAAAAACTGTGGCAGATGGAGTTCATCGCATCGTGTCAGCCGAGGCTCAGTGGGCAGCCCACTCGCCTCCGAGTCAGAAGGTCGTGTTTTTAAGTCACCACTCCAAGAACTCGAGCACAAAATCTAAGCTGCAGTACTGAGGGAGCGCCGCACTGTCGGAGGGGCAGTACTGAGGGAGTGCTGCACTGTCGGAGGGACAGTACTGAGAGAGCGCTGCACTGTCAGAGGGGCAGTACTGAGGGAGCGCCGCACTGTCGGGGGGCAGTACTGAGGGAGCGCCGCACTGTCGGGGGGCAGTACTGAGGGAGCGCCGCACTGTCGGAGGGGCAGTACTGAGGGAGCGCCGCACTGTCGGAGGGGGGGGTACTGAGGGAGCGCCGCACTGTCGGAGGGGCAGTACTGAGGGAGTGCCGCACTGTCGGAGGGACAGTACTGAGGGAGCGCTGCACTGTCAGAGGGACAGTACTGAGAGAGCGCTGCACTGTCGGAGGGACAGTACTGAGAGAGCGCTGCACTGTCGGAGGGGCGGTACTGAGGGAGTGCTGCACTGTCGGAGGGGCGGTACTGAGGGAGCGCTGTACTGTTGGAGGGGCAGTACCGAGGGAGTGCTGCACTGTCGGAGGGACAGTACTGAGAGAGCGCCGCACTGTCGGAGGGACAGTACTGAGGGAGCGCCGCACTATCGGAGGGGCCATACTGAGGGAGCGCCGCACTGTCGGAGGGGCAGTACTGAGGGAGCGCTGCACTGTCGGAGGGGCAGTATTGAGGAAGCGTTGCACTGTCGGAGGGGCAGTACTGAGGGAGCGCTGCACTGTCGGAGAAGCCGTCTTTCGGATGAGACGTTAAACCGAGGCCCCGTCTGCTCTCTCAGGTGGACGTAAAAGATCCCGTGGCCACTATTGGAAGAAGAGCAGGGGAGTTCTCCCCGGTGTCCTGGTGTCAATATTTATCCCTCAACCAACATCACCAAAAAAACATGATCTGGCCATTATCACATTGCTGTTTGTGGGAGCTTGCTGTGCGTAAATTGGCTGCCGCGTTTCCTACATTACAAAAGTGACTACACTCCAAAAAGTACTTCATTGGCTGTAAAGCGCTTTGAGACGTCCTGAGGTGGTCGTGAAAAGTCCTGTAGGAATGCAAGTCTTTATGTGTGAAATGCGAGGTCAGCTTCGTTATAGGCGCTATATAAATGCAAGTTGTTGTCGGGGTAGGTATACAGGGCGAGAAAAGCAAAGGGAAGGCAGTGGAACAACAGCACAGCCGACCTACAGCTAATATTTACTGCATAGCTGCAGAGTATTTCCTCATCAGGGACCGAACCCTGGTCTGAGCTGACAGGAGCACTGACGTCTCCGCGCTATAAGTGGATATTCCCATTATCAATCAGAGTGCCGCAGTGACAACTTCTTCAACTCGTAAAAGAGCAGAGAAGGGAGGAAATCCTGAACTCTGAGCTCGTGATGTGCCGATCATAGTTTATAAAGCCAGGGATGATTTAGCAACACGGTGCCTGTTTGTCAACGAGAACTCAAATCTCACAGGATGACACAGGATATACAGCACAGAAACAGGCCAATCGGCCCAACCAGTCCATGCCGGTGTTTCTGCTCCACTCGAGCCTCCTCCCGTCTTTCCTCATCTAACTCTATCAGCGTAACCCTCTATTCCCTTCTCCCTCATATTGTCCAGCCTCCCCTTAAATGCATCGATACTATTCACCTCAACCACTCCCTGTGGTAGCGAGTTCCACATTCTCACCACTCTCTGGGTAAAGACGTTTCTTCTGAATTCCCTGTTGGATTTCTTGGTGACTATCTCATATTGATGGCCTCTAGTTATGCTCTTCCCCACAAGTGGAAACATTCTGTATCCACTCTATCAAAACCTTTCATAATGTTAAAGACCTCTATTAGGTCACCCTTCAGCCTTCTTTTTTCAAGAGAAAAGAGATCCAGCCTGTTCATCCTTTCCTGATATGTATACCCTCGCATTGCTGGTATCATCCTTGTAAACCTTCTCTGCACCCTCTCCAGTGCCTCTATGTCCTTTTTATAATATGGCGACCAGAACTGCACACAGTGCTCCAAGTGTGGTCTAACCAAGGTTCGATACAGGTTCAGCATAACTTCCCTACTTATCAATTCTATCCCTCTAGAAATAAACCCTAGTGCTTGGTTTGCTTTTTTTATGGCCTTGCTAACCTGTGTCGCAACTTTTAGTGATTTGTGTATTTGTACTCCGAGATCCCTTCGCTCCTCTACCCCACCCAGACTCGCACCCTCCAAGTGATAAGTGAATATATATACGATAGCAAAATACTGCAGATGCTGGAAATCCGAAATAACAACAGAAAATGCTGGAAAAACTCAGCAGGCCAGGCAACATCCGTGGAGAGAAAATAGAGTCGACGTGAATATATATACCCTGTATCTCGGTTGAAAGGAAGTCTTTTTGACTCTCAAGGCTGCGTTTGCCCGTCGCCGCAGTGTGACTGGTTCACATCGCTTTGCATTATCGAGTCATAACGGCACAGAAGGAGGCCATTTGGCCCAGCGAGTCCATGCCGGTGAGTTATCTGTTTACAGTATCTCCTGCCGCCTCCTCCCATTCCCTCTCACTGATCTCCCTCCCCTCCCCTCCGCCCTGTCTCACCGTCGCTCTCGTTCATTGGTGCAGCCCGAGACAAATTGGCGTTGAGCCAGAATTAAAAAAAACCCACCTGAAGTACCACATTGACCATTGTTTCCCCTGGCTGGGGGGGTCAAGAACGAGGGGTCACAGTCTTAGGATACGGGGTCGGAAATTTAGGACTGAGATGAGGAGAAATATCTTCACTCAGAGGGTGGTGAACCTGTGGAATTCTCTACCACAGAAGGCTGTGGAGGCTCAGTCACTGAATATATTTAAGAAGGAGATAGATTTCTGGACACAAAAGGCATCAAGGGCTATGGGGAGAGTGGGAATATGTTATTGAGATAGAGGATCAGCCATGATCATGTTGAATGGCGGAGCAGGCTCGAAGGGCCGAATGGCCGACTCCTGCTCCTATTATTCTATGTTTCTATGACCAAATGGAAGAGGGTTGCCTCTCGTGGCGCACGCCATTAATCGGTTATGGGATGCTGGGCGCTTCCATGCACGTGGTGAATGGGCTGGATCAGACGACAGACGCATCTGGCTTTAGTGGGCTCGGATGATATACAAAAGCTTTTTTTTTGGTCCTCATCAGACCTACAGTTGTTGGGCCGGCCCCTGTCACACCCAGCCAATCCACACTCTAATCCTTATTAATCTTGCTCTGTGTTGGCCTCTGGCCACCGAAGGAGATTTGAGCGAGACAGTTTCTGGCAAACACCACTGAAAGGATGATCCATTATGTAAATATATAATCCTTGAGGCTTATGTGGCCACTTGCAAGGGAACAAAAATGCCTGTCTATATCTGTGTCGATCTCTATCAATTAACTTTAGTATCTGCAGCCTTTCCACCCCAGTGTTTTTGCTCAGGAGCATTTTCGACAAAAGCCATTTACCCCCAAGAAAATGTGACAGATTTTACGGTCTCATTGTTCATTAGCCCCTTTAGTTATTATATTTACATAATACATATTAGACAGACTTTCCTGGAGATAATGGCAGATTGCCTTTTGATAATCTTGCTGTGATGCTCATTCTCGGTTGTGAATGCTGTCACGCATCAGCAGCATGAAGTGTATCAGAAGCCGATACTGGCAGTGAATGCCCTCGTCAGTCTGAACACAGACCGCACCAAACCCACTGTATCAAATTAAAACCGAGTCACATCCATAGCACCAGAGAGAGAGAGAGAGAGAGAGAGTCCCACTGTCAATCCTGGGCCACTGCCGAGTTACGGTCACGCTCACCTACAATCGGCTGCACCCGAACAAGCCATTCGGCCCAAGTGAATCCAAGCCAGCTTACCTGTGATGCCCCAGCATGGTCGGTGAGCTCGCTGAAACTCTTTGCCCATGAAGGATGGTCACCTTGGTGAAGTGTTGAAGGACAGCTGGGTAACCCTGGAACCGTATCTAAGCAACTGGCCTCAGGAGGGGAAGGGAGGAAAGTTTGGGGGGGCGGGGGGGAAAGGAACGACATTTTGTTGTAATGTTAACTTACAGTTTGTTACTTGAAATATACATGGCCTTATAGAATCATAGAGGTTCACAGCACAGAGGGAGACCACTCGGCCCATCCTGCCTGTGCCAGCCCCATCCCACTCTCCAGCTCTTGGTTCATAGTCTTGGAGGTTATGGCACTTCAATTGCATATCCAAGTATTCTGTACTTTCCGTCAGACTTTGATGACCATGGGCTCGATTTTCCAAGCCCCGTGGAGGCGGGTTTGGAGGCGGGAGTGGTGGCAAAATTGCAGAATCGGAGGAGCAGGAACCCATCCCGCCCCCAACCCGCCTCCATGCCACTGTCACAGGAGGCGGGTATCCAGCCTGTGCTGGGAGCTGCCTCCCCGAGGCGGGAAGGGGATTAGTGCCAATTAACTGCCAGTTAACAGGCAGTTTTTTGCCTAATCCCTATTTTTAGCCCTGAAGTGTGGGATTCCCGACGGCTCTGAACCACGCCAAGTTAGCGAGGCGGACCGTCGGTCTGAAGGGGTTGGAGGAGTCGAGATATCCGATGTGCAGGTGAGTGATGGGTGCATGTGTGCAGAGGTAAGTGTGTGAGGTAAGTGTAAAGTGTTTTAATAAGTTTCACTTTCCTTTACTTTCTCCTGCAGGCTTCCTTCCTTCAGTTCTCGGGAGTCCCTCAGTTCACCGGCACAGAAAGCAGAATGGCCGCTGAACTGTCAAAAGCTGCAGCCTCTGCTTTCTGGTCTAGAGAGATCGCTAACTGAGTCTGAGTAGAAGGACTCAAGTTATAAGACAGATTGTCAGTGTTTGACAGCCTCACAGAGCTGTCAAACGCTGATTCTTCATCTGTCAAAAGCTCTTGACAGATGAAATGTCAATCACTGACGTCACCAGTAACCAGGTATCCTTTAATTGGCCTGCTGAGCCCACTGGGTGGGCTTAACAAGCTCAATCAAGGGAAAATAGCGTGGGTTGGCCACAAGTCGATGGAGGCGGGACTACAACCCAAAAAGTGGGAGTCCCGCCTCCATCACGTCCCCAGTGACAAAATCCAGCCCCATGTCTCTGCACTCACGAATTGTAGCCGTACCATTCTGATACCCATCGGCGTGTCTCCACATCCTGGTGTTCTATATTCCCACGGATGTTGATGTGTGATGGTGGTCACAAGTGTAGGGTATTGGCCACACCCTTCCTGCAGGTCTCTGCTCCGCCTATCGACAATCGATACGCTATAGTGCATTAAACGCCTGCTTCCTGTTAAGTGTCGCACCTGCTTCCTGTTACACTCTCCTATCACAACTATTTCTGTCACGCTTTTTCCGACGTGATTAAACCTTCCCATTCATTTAACTTTCCTTGGCTTGGGTCCTCCGAGGCTGGTCTCCAAGATAGGTGGCGCTGTCGCATACTTAATTCTGAGCCTTCACGGCTCCTTCTCGAAGATCGGGGGTGCTATTGGGCTGCTCCCCCACACCCCTCCCTGCTGCCGCCTCCCATGGTTAACTCCCCCCCCCCCAACCCCGCCCACAGCCCCCAGCTATGACTGGACCCACCTTGCCCAGTCTGGGCACCCTCTCTGCCAGGGCTAGGCTCCCTCACTCCAGCCGGACCCAATGCCCTGCCTTGACCACGGGCCTCAACGCCAATGAACACAGGAACAGGAGGAGGCCATTCAGCCCCTCGAGCCTGTAACACAGGAACAGGAGGAGGCCCATTCAGCCCCTCGAGCCTGTAACACAGGAACAGGAGGAAGCCATTCAGCCCCTCGAGCCTGTTACACAGGAACAGGAGGAGGCCCATTCAGCCCCTCGAGCCTGTTACACAGGAACAGGAGGAGGCCATTCAGCCCCTCGAGCCTGTTACACAGGAACAGGAGGAGGCCATTCAGCCCCTCGAGCCTGTTACACAGGAACAGGAGGATGCCATTCAGCCGCCTCAAGCCTGTTACACAGGAACAGAAGGAGGCCATTCAGCCCCTTGAGCCTGTTACACAGGAACAGAAGGAGGCCATTCAGCCCCTCGAGCCTGTTACACAGAAACAGGAGGAGGCCATTCGGCCCCTCGAGCCTGTTACACAGGAACAGGAGGAGGCCATTCGGCCCCTCGAGCCTGTTACACAGGAACAGGAGGAGGCCCATTCAGCCCCTTGAGCCTGTTACACAGGAACAGGAGGAGGCCATTCAGCCCCTCGAGCCTGTTACACAGAAACAGGAGGAGGCCATTCAGCCCCTCGAGCCTGTTACACAGGAACAGGAGGAGGCCATTCGGCCCCTCGAGCCTGTTACACAGGAACAGGAGGAGGCCCATTCAGCCCCTCGAGCCTGTTACACAGGAGCAGGAGGAGGCCATTCGGCCCCTCGAGCCTGTTACACAGGAACAGGAGGAGGCCCATTCAGCCCCTTGAGCCTGTTACACAGGAACAGGAGGAGGCCATTCAGCCCCTCGAGCCTGTTACACAGAAACAGGAGGAGGCCATTCAGCCCCTCGAGCCTGTTACACAGGAACAGGAGGAGGCCATTCAGCCCCTCGAGCCTATTACACAGGAACGGGAGGAGGCCATTCAGCCCCTCGAGCCTATTACACAGGAACAGGAGGAGGCCATTCAGCCCCTCGAGCCTATTACACAGGAACGGGAGGAGGCCATTCAGCCCGTCGAGCCTCTTCCACCCTTCAATTAGAATAGGGCTGATCTCGATCTTAACTCCATCTACCCGCCTTGGTTCCGTAACGCTTAATACCCACACCCGACAAAAATCTATCAATCTCTGTTTTGAAATTTTTCAGTTGACCTCAACAGCTTTTTTGGGGGAAGAGAGTTCCAGATTTCCACTACACTATGTGTGAAGAAGTGCTTCCTGATTTCTCTCTCCTGATCAGCCTGGCTCTAATCTTTAGGTTATGGCCTCTTGTTTAGACCTCCCTGACGCCTCCATTGTTGTTAATTTTAACAGAGCACATTCGTGTCGAAGGATGGGGACGTGGCTTTTGTGACTGGGCCTCGGGCCTTGGAAGGTGAGGGTTGAGGTCAGCATGGAGCGCAGTCACGGCAGGGGAGCCCACTCGGGTTGAGGTCAGCATGGAGCGCGGTCATGGCTGGGGAGCCCACTCGGGTTGAGGTCAGCGTGGAGCGCAGTCATGGCAGGGGAGCCCACTCGGGTTGAGGTCAGTATGGAGCGCGGTCATGGCTGGGGAGCCCACTCGGGTTGAGGTCAGCGTGGAGCGCAGTCATGGCAGGGGAGCCCACTCGGGTTGAGGTCAGTATGGAGCGCGATCATGGCTGGGGAGCCCAATCCCAGCAGAGGGGGCAGGTTAACTGAATGCTGCAAGACCCCAAGACCCTCAGCATATGCTGCCAAACTCTAAGAAACCAAACCCAATGCTGCTAAGCATCAGCTTTCCCCTCTCCAAGTTACCAAAGCCCAGGGTCCCCTGGGTGCTGCGTAACTGAACAACAACAACTTGCATTTATATATCGCCTTTAACCTAGTAAAACGTCCCAAGGCGCTTCCCAGGAGCGATTATCAAACAAAATTTGACACCAAGCCACATGAGGAGATATTAGGGCAGGTGACCAAAAGCTTGGTCAAAGAGGTCGGTTTTAAGGAGCCTCTTAAAGGAGGAGAGAGGCGGAGAGGTTTAGGGAGGGAATTCCAGAGTTTAGGGCCCAGGCAGCTGAAGACACGGCCGCCAATGGTCAGCCAATGACAGGATGTACAAGAGGCCAGAATAGGAGGAACGCAGATGTCTCAGACGGTTGTGGGGCTGGAGGAGGTGACAGAGATAGGGAGGGGGTGCGAGGCCATGGAGGGATTTGAAAACAAGGATGAGAATTTTAAAATTGAGGCGTTGCTGGACTGGGAGCCAGTGTAGGTCAGCGAGCACAGGGGGTGATGGATGAACGGGACTGGGTGTGAGTTAGGACACGGGGCAGTGAGCACAGGGGGTGATGGGTGAACGGGACTGGGTGTGAGTTAGGACACAGGGCAGTGAGCACAGGGGGTGATGGGTGAACGGGACTCGGTGTGAGTTAGGACACAGGGCAGCAGAGTGTTGGATGAGCTCAATTAGGGGGCATAATTTCAGAATAAGGGGGCACCCTTTTAAATCGGAAATGAGGAGGAGTTTCTTCCCTCAGAGGGTCGTGAATCTTTGGAATTCTCTTCCCCAGAGAGCTGTGGAGGCTGGGTCATTGAATATATTTAAGGTGGAGATAGACAGACTTTTGAACGATAAGGGAGTCGAGGGTTATGGGGAGCGGGCAGGGAAGTGGAGTTGAGGCCAAGATCTTACTGAATGGCGGAGCAGGCTCGAGGGGCCGAATGGCCGACTCCTGCTCCTACGTCCTATGTAAGTTTACAGAGGGAGCTAAATGGCAGGCGTGCCAGGAGTGTGTTGGAATAGTCGAGTCTGGTGTTAACAAAGGCATGGATGAGGGTTTCAGCAGCAGATGGACTGACGCAGGGGCAGGGACCCCCCGCCCCCATCCCCCCACCCCATGCTACAAAACGTCGGGTATCCACCTCCAATCTCATGTAGTTTCTCTCCTATCATGCTGTGTATCCTGGGCTTTTACAAGATTAAGAGCTAAAAATTGAGTGAACAGATAAGAAACAATCAATTTTCGTGGAAAAATGGAGAGAATTGCAAAAGTCGATGTCCAAAACCTAATGTAGTTCATTCAGTCACTGTAAATCAGTGGCCTACTGTGAGTTACATGCCACAATACCCCTGTTGTTACAAAGTTGTATATTCTCCAACTCACTGTTAGCAGGGCCACATAGAATTACATGGAACTCACAACATGGAAACAGGCCCTTTGGCCCATCCAATCCGTGTTGTTCATCCTAATCCCATCTACCCGCCCTGTTCCCCTATCTCTTTGTTCCCTTTCCTTCAGCTACCTCTCTAACCTATTCCTACATGTTGACCTGGACTGTTTCAATCTCCAATGGAGCAATCCACAGCCTCACAAATTTGTGTCGACAGTTTCTCCTGTTCCTCTCTCCTAAATCTCTTACAATTAGTCTTAAATCAATGTCCTCGTGTTCTGGACCGCTCAGTCTTTTGTCCCATCTCTTCATAACTTTAAACACCTCCATCAAATCACCCCTTAAATCTCCTCTAGTCTAATTAAAACAGCCCCAATTTTTCCAAATCTTTCTTCGCATTTGTACAGGACAGCATCCGAGTGATTCTGCCCTGTACCCGCTCTGTTACCTTAATGCCCTTCCGATAGTGTGGAGCCCAAAACCGCAGAGAGGACTCTGACTGTGGCCTCGCTGAGGTCTTATAGAGATTCACCATCACACCCCCAGTCTTCCAATTAGCTTTCTTTTATGACCTTATCCACTTGAGGTGCTGCCCAAAATAAATTGTGAACTTGAATCCCCAAATCTCTCCGCTCTCCCAGCTTTCCCTCCCTCAATGTTTAACAATTACTTCTGGCTTTTTTTAATCAAAATGTACCAGCCTTCATTTGCTGACGTAGAATTCCATCCGCCATTTGTTTTCCCCCTTCCACCATTTTCCTATTTTAGTATTGTCCTCAAATTTAGACGCCACACCATGGGAGATCCACCAGTGCATATATCGATCTATATCGCTGTCCATATATCTCTATAGTGTCCACCATGGCTCAGTGGGCAGCACTCTCGCCTCTGAGTCAGAAGGTTGTGGGTTCAAGTTCCACTCCAGAGACTCGCGCACAAAATCCAGGCTGATGCTCCAGTGCAGTACTGAGGGAGCGCCGCACTGTCGGAGGGGCAGTACTGAGGGAGCGCCGCGCTGTCGGAGGGGCAGTGCTGAGGGAGCGCCGCGCTGTCGGAAGGGCAGTACTGAGGGAGCGCCGCGCTGTCGGAGGGGCAGTACTGAGGGAGCGCCGCACTGTCGGAGGGGCAGTACTGAGGGAGCGCCGCACTGTCGGAGGGGCAGTACTGAGGGAGCGCCGCACTGTCGGAGGGGCAGTGCTGAGGGAGCGCCGCGCTGTCGGAAGGGCAGTACTGAGGGAGCGCCGCGCTGTCGGAGGGGCAGTACTGAGGGAGCGCCGCACTGTCGGAGGGGCAGTACTGAGGGAGCGCCGCACTGTCGGAGGGGCAGTACTGAGGGAGCGCCGCACTGTCGGAGGGGCAGTACTGAGGGAGCGCCGCACTGTCGGAGGGGCAGTACTGAGGGAGCGCCGCACTGTCGGAGGGGCAGTACTGAGGGAGCGCCGCACTGTCGGAGGGGCAGTACTGAGGGAGCGCCGCACTGTCGGAGGGGCAGTACTGAGGGAGCGCCGCACTGTCGGAGGGGCAGTACTGAGGGAGCGCCGCACTGTCGGAGGGGCAGTACTGAGGGAGCGCCGCACTGTCGGAGGGGCAGTACTGAGGGAGCGCCGCACTGTCGGAGGGTCAGTACTGAGGGAGCGCCGCACTGTCGGAAGGGCTGTACTGAGGGAGCGCCGCACTGTCGGAGGGGCAGTACTGAGGGAGTGCCGCACTGTCAGAGGGGCAGTACTGAGGGAGCGCCGCACTGTCAGAGGGGCGGTACTGAGGGAGCGCCGCACTGTCGGAGGGGCGGTACTGAGGGAGCGCCGCACTGTCGGAGGGGCAGTACTGAGGGAGCGCCGCACTGTCAGAGGGACAGTACTGAGGGAGTGCCGCACTGTCCGAGGGGCAGTACTGAGGGAGCATTGCACTGTCGGGGGGCAGTACTGAGGGAGCGCCGCACTGTCGGAGGGGCAGTACCGAGGGAGCGTTGCACTGTCGGGGGGCAGTACTGAGGGAGCGCCGCACTGTCGGAGGGGCAGGACTGAGGGAGCGCCGCACTGTCGGAGGAGCAGTACTGAGGGAGCGCCGCACTGTCGGAGGGGCAGTACTGAGGGAGCGCCGCACTGTCGGAGGGGCAGTACTGAGAGAGCGCCGCACTGTCGGAGGGGCAGTACTGAGAGAGCGCAGCACTGTCGGAGGGGCAGTGCTGAGGGAGCGCTGCACTGTCGGAGGGGCAGTACTGAGGGAGCGCTGCACTGTCAGGGGGCAGTACTGAGGGAGCGCCGCACTGTCGGAGGGTCAGTACTGAGGGAGCGCCGCACTGTCGGAGGGGCAGTACTGAGGGAGCGCCGCACTGTCGGAGGGGCAGTACTGAGAGAGCGCTGCACTGTCGGAGGGGCAGTACTGAGAGAGCGCCGCACTGTCGGAGGGGCAGTACTGAGAGAGCGCAGCACTGTCGGAGGGGCAGTGCTGAGGGAGCGCTGCACTGTCGGAGGGGCAGTACTGAGGGAGCGCTGCACTGTCAGGGGGCAGTACTGAGGGAGCGCCGCACTGTCGGAGGGTCAGTACTGAGGGAGCGCCGCACTGTCGGAAGGGCAGTACTGAGGGAGCGCCGCACTGTCGGAGGGGCAGTACTGAGGGAGCGCCGCACTGTCGGAGGGGCAGTACTGAGAGAGCGCTGCACTGTCGGAGGGGCAGTACTGAGAGAGCGCTGCACTGTCGGAGGGGCAGTACTGAGAGAGCGCTGCACTGTCGGAGGGGCAGTACTGAGAGAGCGCTGCACTGTCGGAGGGGCAGTACTGAGGGAGCGCTGCACTGTCAGAGGGGCAGTACTGAGGGAGCGCTGCACTGTCGGAGGGGCAGTACTGAGGGAGCGCTGCACTGTCGGGGGGCAGTACTGAGGGAGCACTGCAGTATCGGAGGGGCAGTACTGAGGGAGCACTGCACTATCGGAGGTGCCGTCTTTCGGATGAGGCGTTAAACTGAGGCTCCGTCTGCCCTCTCAGGAGCACGTAAAAGATCCCACAACTACTATTTGGAAGAAGCGCAGGGGGAGTTGTCCCCGGTGTCCTGGGGCCAATATTTATCCCTCAACCACCATCACTAAAAACAGATGATCTGGTCTGTAATGTATGTACCTTTAAGGGGGGAACTACTTTCGACAGCTCATGTATACTGTAGTACCGGCAGTGACCACACCTGCATATAACGCTGAGTAGTAATCTGTTGTTTCAGTTGCAGTTTGAACCACGTTGAGTAAACACCTGTTGTACCGTTCTCTGCAGTCCTTTTCTTATGATTACACGGACGTAACATAGTCATTATCACATTGCTGTTTGTGGGAGCTTGCTGTGTGCAAACTGGCTGCCGCGTTTCCTACATTACAACAGTGACTACACTTCTAAAAGTACTTCATTGGCTGTAAAACGTTTTGGAACGTCCGGTGGTCGTGAAAGGTGCGATAGAAATGTAAGTCTTTCTTTTTTCCTATATATCTATCTCTAGATATAGCTTCTCTCTCTCTATATATATATTTTCACATATCTATCTCTTTTATACCTATCTATGTATCTATATACCCTTCTATCTCTCTCTCTCGCTCTAGCTATCTATATGTATATTTTAGGACTCTAGGATGCACTCATCATATTTCCAAGTGTTAAGAATAACGGGGTTGAGAATTGCGGTTGGAGGCTTGCCGCGTGCAAACGTCTTCGAACCGCAAGAAAAGTCCGCACCCTCCTCTGACCGATGCCTCCCGGGGGTCCGAAGACTCACACTCCTGGGGCCTGCAGGCGTAGGCCTGCGCAAAGGCCCACGTATCCCCGGGGCGCACGCGCCAAAAATAACCTAAACTAAAAGGTTAAAGGGTGTTTGAATGTTTAAATCATTTTAAAACATGTTATTTTAATATTGATTTAAACCTTTACACTGGTCAAAGGAGGCCTGACGCCTGCCTTCACCAGGCGGAAGAGTCTCGCGGGCCTTCGCGGGGCAAACAGCCCAACCCCCTGCGCCAGCGAATGCCCATTTCCCGCCGATGTGGACCATTGGTCAAGTAGAGTTGCAACGGGTTGCCAGTTCCCAGGTTTTTCGCGCATGTGCATCTCAGGCGGAAACCCCGGGAACCGGCGGTGGGGTGGGGAGGGGGGCCACTAACGACTGTGCGTGCGCCGTGCGCTGTGCATGCGCGGTCTTGGGCCCCGGAAACACCCCGGGGCCTATAAAAAAAAAACAGAGGGAAAGAAAGCCAGTCATCACACGCTGGATTTCCTTCTGATCCGGCGGGGGGGGAGGCCGGAATCTTGCAGGCGCCTACCGAGTAGCAAACTCCCCTCGCCGCCAGCATCCGAGCTCGAATTGACCCTCCCGGATTCCCAGCAATTCAACTCGATGCCCTTAAAAGGGACCGGACGGTTGAGCGCAGCGCACCCCCCCCCCCCCACCTTAGCAGCAGAATAATACACACTGAGCGCTACATAGTACTGTCTAAAGCTCCTGGCGCTAGAAAGCAGGAGATGATCCAACTCCCAGGGGAGATGAAGTGATCTGCTGCAGATTATCGCAGCCGCTAACGCTGTCGCGCCATCGACGCGTGCAGCACAGGAGAAAGCCGATCGACTTATTGAAGCCGAGGCCAGCTCTTCGCTGGCGCCGTCCAAAGCTAATCGGCACGGCCCCAGCTCTCTCTCCCAGCCCTTGCATCTTCCTCCGCTCCACTTAGCCCATAAAAGATGCAACAGCCTCTGCCTCAGCTATTCCTGGCGGCGAACCATTTCGCGCTCCGTGTGAAGAAATTTCCCCTGAGTCGCTCCGATTGCCCAGGTGTAAAAATACGAACCTGCAAACCCATCCAATCGCAAAACACTGGAAATCTGAAAGAAAAGCAGAAAACTCCCAAAACGCTCAGCGGGTCGGGCAGCGCCTGTGGAGAGAGGAACCGAGTCAGCGTTTCGGGCTTCACCAGAGTGAGCAGTTCCATCATTTTCCGTTGTGTAAATCCCTATTTTTGGCCGTTATTTATTGCAGGCAGTTTTGTGTTTCTTCGGCCCTTTTTGAAAGCGTGTGGGTTCGGCAGTCCACGGTTGAGTGTTCCTGCTCGCCTGTAGCCTGCCCCCATTTCACAGCCAGGAGGAGACACAGCTACAGGTATTAAAATCTGCCCCCCCACCTACCCCCGTCTCTCACTACAGCTCACTCGCAGGGGAAGCATCCGTACGACCAGTTTCGCCCGGGAGGAGCGCGCGCCAACTTTACAAAACATAAACAACGCCTCCGCTCCGCTATAAAACTAATCTGCCGCTGTGGCGGAGCCACTAAGGGACTCCGATCAATTGTATATAATTCCCTTTAATAATATGTTAGCTACAGCCTGAGTCTGTATCTTTGTTTTCACTGTTTACATGTACAGAGCGCGATCACTTTAATAGCGCGGGCAAACGCGATGACGTCACGCCGTTCATCACGTGATCCCTGACCGGCGGGAAAAACGTAATGACGTCATGACGTCAGCCACGGGACCGCCCAAGCAGTCCTCGTGGAGCCTCCGAACTGACTAGACCTATATTCGATGTTCTCCTGTAATTATGCGTTAAACTCTGTTAGTTTTCATTAAACCTCGTTTATTTGATCGCCTGAGTGGACCTCAGTCTTTTGGATAGGAACTAGACATTCCTACATTGGTGACCCCGACTTTTGCGAACGGTTTTCGCAGAAGTTACCGAACATGGAAACGAATGCCGTTGCTTTGAAGCTACCACAGTTCTGGGAGCAACAGCCAGCCGCGTGGTTCATCCAGGCTGAAGCCCAGTTCACAATCAGGAACATCGTTGCGGATCAGACCCGTTACTATTACGTGGTCTCCGCCCTCAACAGCGCCACAGCCTCGCGGATCGTCAGCCTGCTTGGCAAACCACCAGAAGATCGCAAGTATGAAACGATAAAGACGCGGTTGTTACAGGTCTTCGGGCTCACGAAGTCGGAGCGCGCCCGCCGGCTGCTCACTATGCCCAGCCTCGGGGACTCCAAGCCGTCCGAGCTCATGAGCCAAATGCTCACGCGCCTGGGCTCCGAACCGGAATGCTTCCTCTTCAGGGAGCTATTCCTCAGCCAGCTACTGGAGCAAGTTCAGGCTGCCCTAGCCAGGTCGGAAGTCACAGACTGCGCAGAGCTGGCTGCCGAAGCGGACAAGATTTTCGCGGTGACACAGCAGTGCTGTGCTGCCACGAGGCGCCCATCCCCCACAGACGCCGCTCCAGCCCCTCAACCTGCGGGGTTGTGCTTCTACCACGCCCGTTTTGGCGCGAAAGCAAGATGCTGCCACCCTCCCTGCAGCTTTTTGCTCAAAACAAAACAACAGCAACCCTGCCGAAAGAGGACCAGTTATAACGAGCGCCCCACGGCTGCGATGGCAATCGGTAATTCGGGAAAACTCCTCTTCATCACCGACTCCCTATCTGGTCGATGTTTCCTCTGTGACACCGGGGCGCAGTGTAGCATCCTACCCGCGTCAAATCTTGATATACAAGCCGGGGGGCACGGCCTCTCCCTCGAGGCGGCTAATGGCGGGGCCATTCGGACCTTCGGAAGACGGCGGGTCCAGGTGTGCTTCGGCGGCCAGCGGTTTTACTGGGATTTCATCACGGCCAAAGTCTCCCAAGCCATCCTCGGGGCAGATTTTTTGTGCGCCAACAGCCTCCTGGTGGATGTTAAGCACCGCCGGTTGATCAATGCGGCCACTTTTCACTCCATCCTGTGCCACCGCGGTAATGCCGTGTCGCGCACTGTCTCCTGTGCGTTCCCACCTCCGGATGACTTCACTCGACTCCTCGGAGATTTCCCAGGCCTGACCAGACACACTTTCTCTTCTATGGCCACGAAACATGGTGTCGAACATCACATCACCACTACTGGCTCCCCGGTTTACGCACGGGCCCGGCGCCTCGAACCTGGCAAGCTCGCGGCTGCAAAAGCGGAGTTCGACACGATGGAGCGGCTAGGGATTATTCGCCGGTCGAATAGTCCCTGGTCTTCGCCTCTACACATTGTTCCAAAACCTGGTGGTGGATGGCGGCCTTGCGGCGACTACCGACGCCTGAACGACGCCACTACTCCTGATCAGTACCCGATCCCTCATATTCAGGATTCCTCTGCACATTTGGCGGGAAATACCATTTTTTCAAAAGTCGACCTTGTCCGTGGCTAACACCAGGTCCCCGTGTACCCGCAAGACGTCCCGAAAACTGCAGTCATCACCCCATTCGGCCTGTTTGAATTCCTGTGGATGCTGTTTGGATTGAAGAAAGCTGCACAGGCTTTCCAGCGCTTGATGGACTTTGTGCTTCGGGACCTCAAGTTTCTGTTCGTCTACCTCGATGACATCCTCATCGCCAGCCCTAATAAAGAGGACCACATCTGCCATTTACGCACCCTCTTTAGACGCCTCAGTCAACACGGCTTGACCATCAACCCGGCCAAGTGCCAGTTTGGCCTGCAGCAGATTGATTTCTTAGGCCACCGCATCACATCGGACGGCGCCATTCCCCTGCAAATGAAGGTGGAAGCAGTTACTTCTTTCCCGCGCCCGCTGACTGTTAAGGCCCTGCAGGAGTTCCTCGGGATGGTAAATTTTTATCACCGGTTCGTCCCTAATGCAGCTCTGCTCATGCAGCCCCTGTACGAGGCCCTCAAGGGCAAGTCTGGCAAGGATCCGATCGGCTGAACGGTCGACATGGACCGGGCGTTCGTCGACACAAAAAGCGCCTTAGCCAACGCAACCATGCTGGCGCACCCGCTGACAGGTGCCACCATCGCCCTTACCACCAACGTGTCAGACTACGCCATCGGCGCAGTGCAGGAACAGTGGGTGAATGGGACGTGGCAACCGCTGGTGTTTTTCAGCCGTCAACTACGGCGAAACGAACGGAAGTACAGCACGTTCGACCGGGAGTTGCTGGCCCTTTTTCTGGCCATCCGCCATTTCCGGTTCTTGCTAGAGGGACATCCGTTCACGGCTTTTGTGGACCATAAACCACTAACGTTCGCTACGGCCAAGACCGCCGAACCGTGGTCAGCTCGGCAACGACGTCAGTTGACGTTTATCTCAGAATTCACCACTGACATTCAGCATGTGTCTGGTAAAGACAACCTGGTGGCGGATTGCCTCTCCCGCGCGACCGTTCACGCAGTCCAGCTCGGCATCGACTATGCCCTCATGGCTGCGGATCAAGCCTCGGATCCGGAGGTCCAATCTTACAGAACCAACCCCTCTAGCCTCCAAGCGGCCGACGACAAATTCCATGCCACGGGCACTACGCTACTCTGCGACGTCTCCGTAGGAGATCCTCGCCCTATCGTCCCGGTCGCCGAAAAGTTTTTGACGCCATACACGGGTGGTCGCACCCTGGCATGAAGGCCTCGCAACGGCTGATGTCGTCCAAATTCGTGTGGCGGGGCATGCACATGGATGTCCGCGACTGGGCCAACACCTGCGTGGTCTGCCAGAAGGCCAAGGTGCAGCGTCACGTCAAGGCTTCATTGGCCACTTTCGCCGTTCCGGAACGTCGGTTTGATCATGTGCATGTGGACCTGGTGGGGCCACTTCCGCCTTCGCACGGGTTTACTCATCTTCTTACAATGGTGGACCGCACCACTCGATGGCCGGAGGCGGTTCCTCTGTCTTCCACCACTTCCGCAGACATCGCCAGGGCATTCATCTCCTCTTGGGTCGCCCATTTCGGGGTACTGGCGGACATCTCGTCCGATCGTGGGCCGCAGTTTTCTTCTGAGCTCTGGAACGCTGTGGCTCAGGGGCTCGGCGTCAAGCTGCATCGCACCACTGCCTACCATCCACAGGCGAACGGCCTGTGCGAGCGATTCCACAGGTCGCTCAAAGCCGCACTGTGAGCCAGCCTTCAAGGCGCGGGTTGGGTGGACAGGCTTCCACGGGTCCTTTTGGGTCTTCGTACGGCACCTAAAGAAGATCTTCAATCGTCCTCGGCGGAGCTCGTATATGGCCAGCCGCTACGCGTGCCAGGGGATTTCCTTCCATCTCCAACAGAGCCATGGTCCGCGTCCCAGCAGCTCATCAGCCACCAGGAGGCAGCCAGAAGTTTCGCTCCAGTGCCTACGTCGCATCACGGCTTGCAGAGCTCCCACGTCCCAGCTGAGCTGAAGAACACAGACTATGTGTTTATCCGCCACGACGCTCATCGGGATCCGCTTAAACCCCGTTACACTGGTCCTTTCCGCGTGATAGAGCCGGGAGACAAAACTTTTTCGGTCGATATCGGAGGTAAACCGGACCACATTTCGGTTGACCGGTTGAAGCCGGCACATTTGGACACTGACCGCCCAGTCGAGATCGCACAACCGCCGAAACGTGGCCGACCACCCACAGTCGCCGTGCAAGATCAAACGCCACCGCCCGCCAGCTCGCCCGCCGTCCATCAGCTTCCACTTCAAGGCTACAGAAGTCGCTCTGACAGGCTTGTCAGGCCTCCTCGCCATTTTACTTTTGCTGTTAAAGACAATTCTGGGGGGGCGCATGTGGCGGAGCCACTAAGGGATTCCGATCAATTGTATATAATTCCCTTTAATAATATGTTAGCTACAGCCTGAGTCTGTATCTTTGTTTTCACTGTTTACATGTACAGAGCGCGATCACTTTAATAGTGCGGGCAAACGCGATGACGTCATGCCGTTCATCACGTGATCCCGACCAGCGGGAAAAACGTGATGACGTCATGACATCAGCCACGGGACCGCCCAAGCTGTCCTCGTGGAGCCTCTGAACTGACTAGACCTATATTCGATGTTCTCTTGTAATTATCCGTTAAACTCTGTTAGTTTTCATTAAACCTCGTTTATTTGATTGCCTGAGTGGACCTCAGTCTTTTGGATAGGAACTAGACATTCCTACACCGCCATCCGCTCAGCCGTGGCCCAGTGGGCAGCACACTCGCCTCTGGGTCAGAAGGTTGTGGGTTTAAGCCCCACTCCAGAGACTCGAGCACAAAAATCTAGGCTGACACTACAGTGGAGTGCTGCACTGTCAGAGGTGCCGTCTTTCGGATGAGACGTTAAATCGAGGCCCAGTCTGCCCCCTCAGATGGACATAAAAGATCACACGTCACTATTTCGAAGAAGAGCAGGGGAGTTATCCCCACGTGTCCTGGGCCAATATTTATCCCTCAACCAACATCACTAAAGCAGATTATCTGGTCATTATCACATTGTTGTTTGTCGGAGCTTGCTGTGCACAAATTGGCTGACGCGTTACCCACATTACAACAGTGACTCCACTTCAAAAATACTTCATTGGCTTTCTTTCTGTCTGACACAGTAAAGACTGGATCATGTTTCAGGACCCAAAGCCTATCTCTCCTCTTTGAGGTGGCTCACTGGTCGCACTCTCGCCTCTGACTCAGAACTTTGCGGGTTCGAGTCCCACCTCAGAGCCTTGAGCGCATAACCCAGGCTGACACTCCCAGTGCAGTGCTGAGGAAGCGCTGCACTGTCAGAGGTGCTGTCTTTCGGATGAGGCGTTCAACCGAGGGCCCGTCTGCCCTCTCAGGTGGACGTAAAAGATCCCCATGGCCACTATTTCGAAGAAGAGCAGGGGGAGTTCTCCCCGGTGTCCTGGGGCCAATATTTATCCCTCAATCAACATCACAAAAACAGATGATCTGGTCATTATCACATTGCTGTGTGTGGGAGCTTGCTGTGCGCAAATTGGCTGCTGCGTTTCCCACATTACAACAGCGACTACACTTCGAATGGTTGTATAAGTGTAAGTCTTTCTTTCTTTCCACCCAATCATTGACAGTGTCGATGGTTTAATTGATATAAATTCAGGAGAGGTGTAAACGAGCTGAGCCCCGTTAAACATGCCTCGTATATAGCAATTGTCCCAGGATTAATAAGTAACCCTAATTATTATATATCGTACACTGGAGTTCACGTGATGTTGCTCACCACATTCCCCTGGACACAAGAGAGGAGGAAGTCCAAATCCTAACAATTCTATTACATCTCTGGCTGCACTTTACCACGAGAATGAGCTGAGCTTGGTTCACTGCGAGCTTGACTGCGCTTTCCATTATTACAAAAATTGATATGTGGGTCTCTCACAGATCAGTGCCCTGATCAACAGAGCATCTAAGCAAAGCCCACAATCAATACAAGCACCTCGTGGGGAATACTCTTAAAATAAAAATACATCTTTTTTGACCCGAAGGACAATCGATATCCGTGTTTTACCAAAAACCTGAGTCTTGCCAGTTTCTTAAATCTTTATTGGCTGCACGCAGTGACGCCACAATTCCCAGAAAGAATGGAGCTGATTGGCCAATTCCCCCATCAATCAGGCCTGGAGGCCGCGCTGCTGTAAGGGACTGGCATTGATTTTTAGGCGCTTAATTTGTATTATGTGGCTATCCTCCACTCGCTGCATTTTGCTGGAGAAATAATCCTGCTGCCCTCAGGAGACTCTGTTTGTTGTACTTTCGGTCGTGGATTCCGAGATTCTGTTTGTTCAGTGAATAGTCTGTTCGTTGTGGTTTGAGAGTAAATTAAGACCAAATGTAACTCATTGGCTGACAGAGCGGTGTCAACATTCACTCCGATGTTCATTTTCCCGATGGCGTCTTAAAGGAGGAGAGCGAGGCGGAGAGGTTTAGGGAGGGAATTCCAGAGCTTAGGGCCCAGGCAGCTGAAGGCACGGCCGTCAATGGTGGAGTGATGGAAATCGGGGGATGCGCAAGAGGCCAGAATTGGAGGAGCGCAGAGATCTGGGAGGGGTGTAGCGCTGGAGGAGGTTACAGAGATAGGGAGGGGTGTAGCGCTGGAGGAGGTTACAGAGATAGGGAGGGGTGTGGGGCTGGAGGAGGTTACAGAGATAGGGAGGGGTGTAGGGGGCTGGAGAAAGTTATAGAGATAGGGAGGGGTGTAGGGGCTGGAGGAGGTTACAGAGATAGGGAGGGGTGTAGGGGCTGGAGGAGGTTACAGGGATAGGGAGGGGTGTAGGGGGCTGGAGGAGGTTACAGAGATAGGGAGGGGTGTAGCGCTGGAAGAGGTTACAGAGATAGGGAGGGGTGTAGGGGGCTGGAGGAGGTTACAGAGATAGGGAGGGGTGTAGCGCTGGAGAAGGTTACAGAGATAGGGAGGGGTGTAGGGGGCTGGAGAAGGTTACAGAGATAGGGAGGGGTGTAGGGGCTGGAGGAGGTTACAGAGATAGGGAGGGGTGTAGGGGCTGGAGGAGGTTACAGAGATAGGGAGGGGTGTAGGGGCTGGAGGAGGTTACAGAGATAGGGAGGGGTGTAGGGGCTGGAGGAGGTTACAGAGATAGGGAGGGGTGCAGGGTTGGAGGAGGTTACAGAGATAGGGAGGGTTGTGGGGTTGGAGGAGGATACAGAGATAGGGAGGGTTGTAGGGGGCTGGAGGAGGTTACAGAGATAGGGAGGGTTGTAGGGCTGGAGGAGGTTACAGAGATAGGGAGGGTTGTGGGGTTGGAGGAGGATACAGAGATAGGGAGGGTTGGAGGGGGCTGGAGGAGGTTACAGAGATAGGGAGGGGTGCAGGGTTGGAGGAGGTTACAGAGATAGGGAGGGTTGTAGGGCTGGAGGAGGTTACAGAGATAGGGAGGGGTGCAGGGTTGGAGGAGGTTACAGAGATAGGGAGGAGTGCAGGGTTGGAGGAGGTTACAGAGATAGGGAGGGGAGAGGAGGAGGACCATGGAGGGATTTGATCAAGAGGACGAGAATTTTAAATCGAGTCGTTGTCGGACCGGGGGCCAATGTTGGTCAGCGAGCACAGGAGGAGGGTGATGGGTGAACGGGACTCGGTGCGAGTTCGGACATGGCGGGGGGTGGCAGAGTGTTGGGTGAGCTGAAGTTTATGGAGGGCGGAAGGTTGGTGGCTGGCCAGGGGAGCGTTGGAATAGTCAGAGTCCGGAGGTGCCAAAGGCCCGGATCTCACATGGGAGATGGGTGAGGCACGAGAGGTCACTCGTCACCTTGGCAACTGTTACCCTTTCGAATGTCTCTGAAGAAGAGGAAAGAAAACTGTCAGGGGGGGCGGGGGTGGGGGGGGGGGCGGGTGTGGAGAAATCAAGAAAAAATAAAACAAAGAAATAAATGGAGAAGTGCCGTTTGTGACTAAAGAGACTCCAGGAAAAGCTCATTTGGAATCAAGTGCAGTGAACAGCCATGTGTATTTTAATTTACCACCGCACTGAATATTTTCAGCTTCACTGAAAACAATCAAGAGCAAAATTAATTTGGAGAGGAAACATTAATTTTCCAGGCTTAGCTTTTATCTTGAAATTATTCTGTATAAATGATCCTGAGCAAACATTTCAAACAACTGCTCCTTAATAAAATAACAGATCACCTGTGGAATTGTTGAAAGGTAGTTTGGAGTCCCATGGCGCTTCACAGGAGCGATTATCAAACAAGATTTGACACCGAGCCACATAAGGAGATATTAGGGCAGGTGACCAAAGGCTTGGTCAAAGAGGTAGGTTTTAAGGAGCGTCTTGAAGGAGGAGAGAGAGGCGGAGAGGTTTAGGGAGGGAATTCCAGAGCTCAGGGCCCAGGCAGCTGAAGGCACGGCCGCCAATTGTTGAGTGATGGAAATCGGGGATGCTCAAGAGGCCAGAATTGGAGGAGCGCAGAGATCTCGGAGGGTTGTGGGGCTGGAGGAGGTTACAGAGATAGGGAGGGTTGTAGGGCTGGAGGAGGTTACAGAGATAGGGAGGGGTGTAGGGGCTGGAGGAGGTTACAGAGATAGGGAGGGGTGTAGGGGCTGGAGGAGGTTACAGAGATATGGAGGGGTGTAGGGGCTGGAGGAGGTTACAGAGATAGGGAGGGGTGTAGGGGCTGGAGGAGGTTACAGAGATAGGGAATGGTGTAGGGGCTGGAGGAGGTTACAGAGATAGGGAGGGGTGTAGAGGCTGGAGGAGGTTACAGAGATAGGGAGGGGTGTAGGGGGCTGGAGGAGGTTACAGAGATAGGGAGGGACTTGACCACAAGGATGAGAATTTTAATATCGAGGCGTTGCTGGACCGGGAGCCAATGTAGGTCAGTGAGGTCTTTTGTTTTTACTTGTTCCTGGGATGTGGGCGTCGCTGGTAAGGCCGGCATTTATTGCCCATCCCTAATTGCCCTCGAGAAGGTGGTGGTGAGCCGCCTTCTTGAACCGCTGCAGTCCGTGTGGTGCAGGTGCTCCCACAGTGCTGTTAGGGAGGGAGTTCTAGGATTTTGACCCAGCGACGATGAAGGAATGGTCGATATACTTCCAAGTCAGGATGGAGGAGAACTTGGAGGTGATGGTGTTCCCATGTGCCTGCTGCCTTTGTCCTTCTAGGCAGTAGAGGTCGTGGCTTTGGGAGGTGCTGTCAAAGAAGCCTTGGCGAGTTGCTGCAGTGCATCTTGTAGATGGTACACACTGCAGCCACGGTACGCTGGTGGTGGAGGGAGTGAATGTTTAAGGTGGTGGAAGGGGTGCCAATCAAGTGGGCTGCTTTGTCCTGGATGGTGTCGAGCTTCTTGAGTGTTGTTGGAGCTGCACTCATCCAGGCAAGTGGAGAGTATTCCATCACACTCCTTACTTGTGCCTTGTAGATGGTGGGAAGGCTTTGGGGAGTCAGGAGGTGAGACACTCGCCGCAGAATACCCAGCCTCTGACCTGCTCTTATACAATATTTATGTGGCTGGTCCAGTTAAGTTTCTGATCAATGGTGACCCCCAGGATGTTGATAGTGGGGGATTTGGCGATGGTAATGCTGTTGAATATCAAGGGGAGGTGGTTAGACTCATTCTTGTTGGAGATCGTCATTGCCTGGCACTTGTGTGGCGCAAATGTAACTTGCCACTTATCAGCCCAAGCGTGAATGTTGTCCAGGTCTTGTTGCATGCGGGCATGGACTGTTTCATTATCTGAGGCGTTGTGAATGGCACTGAACACTGTGCAGTCATCAGCGAACATCCCCATTTCTGACCTTATGATGGAGGGAAGGTCATTGATGAAGCAGCTGAAGATGGCTGGGCCTAGGACACTGCCCTGAGGGACTCCTGCAGTGATGTCCTAGGGCTGTAATGATTGACCTCCAACAACCACAACCATCTTCCTTTGTGCTAGGTATGACCAAAGCCAGTGGAGAGTTTTCCACCTGTTTCCCATTGACTTCAATTTTACTAGGGCTCCTTGATGCCACACTTGGTCAAATGCTGGGTATTCTGTGGCAAGTGTCTCACCTCCTGCCTCCCCAAAGTCTTTCCACCATCTACAAGGCAAAAGTCAGGAGTGTGATGGAATACTCTCTACTTGCCTGGATGAGTGCAGCTCCATCAACACTCAAGAAGCTCGACACCTATCTCTGCATCCTCCTCCAGCCCTACAACCCTCTGCGATCTCTGCACTCCTCCAATTCTGGCCTCCTGCGCATCCCCGATTTTAATCGCTCCACCATTGGCAGCCGTGCCTTCAGCTGCCTAGGCCCTAAGCTCTGGAATTCCCTCCCTAAACCGTTCTGCCACTTTGTCAAGGGCAGTCACTCTCACCTCACCTCTGGAATTCAGCTCCTTTGTCCATGTTTGGACCAAGGCTGTAATGAGGTCGGGAGCCGAGTGGTCTTGGCCGAACCCAAGCTGGGCATCAGTGAGCAGGTTATTGGTGAGTAAGTGTTGCTTGATAGCACTGTCGATGACACCTTCCATCACTTTGCTGATGATTGAGAGTAGACTGATGGGGCGGTAATTGGCTGGATTGGATTTTTCTTGCTTTTTGTGGATAGGACATACCTGGGCAGTTTTCCACATTATTGGGTAGGTGCCAGTGTTGTAGCTGTATTGGAACAGCTTGGCTAGAGGAGCGGCTAGTTCAGGAGCACAAGTCTTCAGCACGACAGCCGGGATGTTGTCAGGGCCCATAGCCTTTGCTGTATCCAGTGTGCTCAGCCGTTTCTTGATATCACATGGAGTGAATCGAATTGGCTGAAGACTGGCTTCTGTGATGGTGGGGACCTCATGAGTAGGCCGATATGGATCATCCACTCGGCACTTCTAGCTGAAGATGGCTGCAAATGCTTCAGCCTTGTCTTTTGCGCTCACGTGCTGGGCTCCACCATCATTGAGGATGGGGATATTCATGGAGCCTCCTCCTCCCGTTAGTTGTTTAATGGTCCACCACCATTCACGACTGGATGTGACAGGACTGCAGAGCTTTGATCTGATCCGTTGATTGTGGGATCGCTTAGCCCTGTCTATAGCATGCTGCTTCCACTTTTTAGCATGCATGTAGTCCTGTGTTGCAGCTTTCTCAGGTTGGCACCTCATTTTTAGATACGCCTGGTGCTGCTCCTGGCGTGCTCTTCTACACTCCTTATTGAACCAGGGTTGGTCCCCTGGCTTGATGGTAATGGTAGAGTGAGGGATATGCCAGGCCATGAGGTTACAGATTGTGGTGGAATACAATTCTGCTGCTGCCCCACAGCGCCTCATGGATGCCCAGTTTTGAGCTGCTAGATCTGTTCTGAATCTATCCCATTTAGCACGGTGGTAGTGCCACACAACAAGATGGAGGGTGTTCTCAGTGTGAAGATGGGACTTCGTCTCCATAGTGACTGTGCGGTGGTCACTGCTACCAATGCTGTAATGGACAGATGCATCTGCAACAGGTAGATTGGTGAGGACGAGGTCAAGTAGGTTTTTCCCTCGTGTTAGCTCTCTCACCACCTGTCGCAGGCCCAGACTGGCAGCTATGTCCTTCAGGACTCGGCCAGCTCGGTCAGTAGTGGTGCTACTGAGTCACTCTTGGTGATGGACATTGAAGTCCCCCACCCAGAGTACATTCTGTGCCCTTGCTACTCTCAGTGCTTCTTCCAAGTGGTGTTCAAAACGGAGGAGTGCTGATTCATCAGTTGAGGGAGGGCGGTAGGTGATAATCAGCAGGAGGTTTCCTTGCCTATGCTTGACCTGAAGCCATGAGACTTCATGGGGTTCGGAGTCAATGTTGAGGACTCCCAGGACCATTCCTTCCTGACTGTATACCACTGTGCCGCCACCCCTGGTGGGTCTGTCCTGCCGGTGGGACAGGACATACCCAGGGATGGTGATGGAGGAATCTGGGACATTGGCTGAAAGGTATGATTCTGTGAGTATGACCATATCAGGCTGTTGCTTGACTAGTCTGTGGGACAGCTCTCCCAATTTTGGCACAAGTCCCCAGATGTTGGTGAGGAGGACTTTGCAGGGTCGACTGGGCTGGGTGTGCCGTTGCCGTGTCTGAAGCCGGTGCCGAGGCCGGTGCCGGCTGATGGGTGACCAGTACTTGGTGCGAGTTAGGACACGGGGCAGCAGAGTGTTGGATGAGCTGAAGTTCATGGAGGGTTGAAGATGGGAAGTTGGCCAGGAGAGTGTTGGGATAGTCGAGCCTGGCGGTAACAAAAGCATGAATGAAGGTTTCAGCAACTGAGGCAGAGGCAGAGGCAGAGGCGGGCGATGGTACGGAGGTGGAAGTAGGCGGTCTTGCACACACCAACACTGGAGTTATGCTGTAAATACAGCTTGAACCTGGAATCAGGGCCGGACATGACACTGGAACAAAGTGGAGTCAGAATCCCTGGAGGAGAGAATCTTCAGATTCTGTTCAGACCAGATTTACACTGCATGCCAAAACCGTCTTGCACCAAACGTAAACTTGTCCTGTAAATGGACCGTAACTGTAGCGTGGCTACGGCACAGCTTCTGCTCTGGGTACTCTCACTCTTTCGGAGTTTGGCCTGACTCTGGATTCAGAACTACAGCCCTAAGCACTGGTGTGAGGTGAAGCCATTTTATCCAATGATACGTTTGCAGCCTTCGGCATCTCCTTCTTAGGCAGTCCCTCAGAGCCGAGGATGACTTGCTTCCACATTAAAAATTATTTCTCAGGTGACCGATGAGTCCAATGCGGGACCTACAGTCTCTGTCACAGGTGAGGCAGACGGTGGTTGAAGGGGCGGGTGGGTGGGGTGCTTGTGTTGACGTGCGCTGCTTGCGCTTGGCTTCCGCTTGCTCCCGGCGAAGAGACTCAAGGTGTTCGGCGCCTTCCCGGATGCTTCTCCTCCACTTTGTGCAGTCTTGGGCCAGGG
The DNA here is from genome assembly GCF_052327205.1 of Somniosus microcephalus. Lineage (NCBI taxonomy): Eukaryota > Metazoa > Chordata > Chondrichthyes > Squaliformes > Somniosidae > Somniosus > Somniosus microcephalus. Next base: position 4,257,491 of record NC_141016.1, on the reverse strand, counting down.
ATTCCCAGGTGTCGGTGGGGATGTTACACTTTTTCAAGGAGGCTTTGAGGGTGTCCTTGAAGCGTTTCCTCTGCCCACCTGGGGCTCTCTTGCCGTGTCGGAGCTCCGAATAGAGCGCTTGTTTTGGGAGTCTCGTGTCGGGCATGCGGACAATGTGACCCGTCCATCGGAGCTGATTGAGTGTGGTCAAAGCTTCCATGCTGGGGATGTTGGCCTGAGCGAGAACACTGACGTTGGTGCGCCTATCCTGCCAATGGATTTGCAGGATCTTACGGAGGCAGCGTTGGTGGTACCTCTCCAGTGCTTTGAGGTGCCTGCTGTACATGGTCCATGACTCTGAGGCATACAGGAGGGTGGGTATCACTGCTGCTCTGTAGACCATGAGCTTGGTGCCGGGTTTGAGGTCCTGGTCTTCAAACACTCTCTTCCTCAAGCTCGGTTATTAGCTTGGCTTCTTTCTGTAATCTCACTTTAGCACTGAACGGGTTAAAATATTCGGCAGGAACCCGCTGAGCTTCACTTTGAAGTTGATGATGTCATTTGCACTTCTCCATTACTGCCTCACAAATGCCTTCTGCTTAATTTCTGTTGTCTATCGGGCACCATGTATCTCTCCAGCTCCTCGCCTGGAATACTAACTCAATCGCAGTGTCATATAAAATCAGTCGCTGGGGGAGTTGAGAGTTCTTTGCAATTTTCCACATTCCCAGGACTGGGATTGGAAACCACACAAAGAACATCACACAGCAGTACAAGATTTCAGCCGTACAGATTCTCAGGTAGGGCAGACCAGGCTCAGCATAATTAATGTTAAAATATTATTTCCATTGAGATGGCAGTGCATCAGCAGCAAGCCGACAATTTGGAAAACACTGCGAGTGCGAGCAGGCCGCAGATCATTGCAGTGATATGGTTTAAATTATTGCCTAGAGAAAACAGAGGAACATAATAACAGGAGGAGGCCATTCAGCTCCTGTTCCGCCATTCCATTTAATAGCTGATCTGTATCTTAACTCCATCCACTTGCCTTGGATCCATATCCCTTAATACTGTTACCCAACAAAAATCAATCAATCTCGGTTTTGAAATTTTCAATTGACCCCCGGCCTCAACAGCTTTGGGGGGAGAGTTCCAGATTTCCACCACCCTTTGTGTGAAGAAGTGCTTCCCGACATCACCCCTGAACGGCCTGGCTCTAATTTTAAGGTTCTGCCCCCTTGTTCTGGGCTCCCCCCACCAGAGGGAATAGTTTCCCTCCATCTACCCTATCAACTCCTTTAATCATCTTAAACACCTCGATCAGCTCACCCCTTAATCTTCTAAACTCGAGGGAATACAAGCCTAGTCTGGGTCAAAATCCTGGAACTCCCTCCCTAACAGCGCTGTGGGAGCACCTTCACCACACGGACTGCAGCGGTTCAAGAAGGCGGCTCACCACCACCTTCTCAAGGGCAACTAGGGATGGGCATTAAATGCTGGCCTCGGCAGCGACGCCCACATCCCATAAACGATTTTTAAAAAAAGTCTATGCAACCTGTTGTCATAACTTAACCCTTTTATTCCCGGTAAGGCAAATCCAATAGAGCTCAGAGCAACTGAACCTCGGGCGAAGATTTCCATTGCACTAGCACTTTCAGATTGGTGTGCATCAACCCTCCAGACGTCTCAATCTCACTTCAAAACTGAGATGAGGAGGAACTACTTCACTCAGAGGGTGGTAGGTCCATGGAATATGCTGCCCCAAAAAGCTGTAGAAGCTACATCATTACATAAATTTAAAACAGAAATAGACAGTTTCCTAGAAGTAAAGGGAATAAAGGGTTATGGGGAGCGGGCAGGAATTTGGACATGAGTCTAGGTTCGGATCGGTCATGGCCCTGTGGGTAGCGGAGCGGGCCCAGGGGCCGTGTAGCCTGATCCTGCTCCTATTTCGTGTGTCTAATTCTGTTAGATTCAGGAGATGGTTCTGTGATAGTGGATTGGCGGTTAGGATCAGATCAGCCATGATCTTATTGAATGGCGGAGCAGGCTCGAGGGGCCGATTGGCCTACTCCTGCTCTTGTTTCTTATGTTCTTATGTTCACTCGGGAATGTGCTCGGAGATCTCCTCTAGCTCACCAGCTAGGCTCGCAAGTGGACACACAGTGTAAATCATGAAGATAGGAATCGGCATGAGGGAAGAAGAGTGTTCAGCACGGGGTGGCGGGGGGCGGGGGGGGATTGATAATATATGGGAGGGAAAGGTCTTGGGAGCTCTGGGGAGGAGGATTCACTGGGTCTAGGAACACTGGAGAGCAGATTTCTGAGGGGAATTATGAGCATTTACATCCCACTGAGCCAAGGCTGACATGACTACCAGTGCAGTTGAGCATCGATCAAACTCACTGCTACTCTGGGAGCCCTTCCTGACTGACAGACAACCCCTTCTCCTGGGACTTCAACTCGCCATGGTCTCTGGCTTTGGAGATGAGTGCTGTTGCTAGGTTACTGAACTGCCAATACACAATGTACATTTTTTTTTAACTTATCTGGCCTGTATGTGCAGCATATTCGGTTATGTCACCCAGGACAGGCAGGAAGGAAAAGAAGGCGGGCTGGAGTCAGTGGGAACCAGCGCTTGCTCCAGAGTTACAGTAATTACAATGCAGTGTGACGTCAGTCAGTTTGTGGGGCCCACACTTACATAGGTATAAGAGTAAAGACGTCTTACTGCAATTATATATGGCCCTGGTGTGACCACACCTGGAGTATTGTGTACAGTTTTGGTCTCCTTACCTAAGGAAGGACATACTTGCCATAGAGAGAGTGCAGCGAAGGTTCACCAGACTGGTTCCTGGGATGGGGGGATTGTCCTATGAGGAGAGATTGAGTAGACTAGGCCTATATTCTCTACAGTTTAGATGAATAAGAGGTGATCTCATTGAAACATACAAAATTCTTACAGGGCTTGACAGGGTAGATGCAGGGAGGATGTTTCCCCTGGCTGGGGAATCTAGAACCAGGGGTCACAGTCTCAGAATAAGGGGTCGGCCATTGAGGACTGAGATGAGGAGAAATGTCTTCACTCAGAGGGTGGTGAATCTTTGGAATTCTCTACCCCAGAGGGCTGTGGAGGCTCAGTCGTTGAGTATATTCAAGACAGAGATCGATAGATTTTTGGATATTAAGGGAATCAAGGGATATGGGGATAGTGCAGGAAAGTGGAGTTAAGGTAGAAGATCAGCCATGATCTTATTGAATGGCGGAGCAGGCTCGAGGGGCCGAATGGCCTACTCCTGCTCCTATCTTCTATGTTTCTATGAAGGTCATTGATGAAGCAGCTGAAGACGGTTGGGCCTAGGACACTGCCCTCAGGAGCTCCAGCAGCGATGTCCTGGGGCTAAGATGATTGACCTCCAACCACCACAACCATCTTCCTTTGTGCTAGGTATGACTCCAGCCAGTGGAGAGTTTTCCCTGATTCCCATTGACTTCAGTTATACTAGGGCTTCTTGATGCCGCACTCGGTCAAATGCTGCCTTGCTGTCAAGGGCAGTCACTCTCACCTCACCTCTGGAATTCAGCTGTTTTGTCCATGTTTGGACCAAGGCTGTAATGAGGTTTGCCTCCCGTATTTTTGAATTTTCTGAATGGTATTCTTCCTTCCCTCTAACTCTGCCTGACAAAAGTCAATGTGTTGTAAAAACTCTTTCCCTTCCAAATAAGTGCTGACAACTGTAATTCAGGCAACAGGAGGTATAATAATATATGACACATGGCTCCTTCCTCGCTCAATGCAGCTCGGTGTTATTTTATTTCTTAGAGCAAAGATGCCAGTAAAAAAAATAAATCTTCACTGACATCTGGGAGATACTTGACAGAAACAAACTCGAAGGAATTCACTGTTGAATATTTGGTAGAACACAATATTCATCTCTTCAAATCTCATTTGCGGCTCTGTTTGTTTCCGCCTTGCAAGAAATCAAATCAAATAGTCTTGGAATAAAACCGTAAAGTCGACCAAAGCTGGAGATGACTGGATTTAAGCTTCAAGTGGGATGAGCTATGAAACAGCCACCAGGCTCCCACAGAATGCAAGACCCATTGGAACACATGCCTTTAGTGTCAGCCGTGGCTCAGTGGGCAGCACCGAGCCACTGAGTGAGAAGGTTGTGGGTTCAAGTCCCACTCCAGGGACTGGAGTACAAAATTCTAGGCTGACACTCTGAGGGAGCGCTCCACCATTGGAGGTGCCGTCTTTCGGATGAGATGTCAAACCGAGGCCCCGTCTGCTCCCTCAGTATATCTGTGTTCAAAGTTACAGTAATACATAAACAGATCCGGGATTGGCAGGACACAAATCCATGGGCCCTCGCTCCTGTCAGTCATGGCTCGTCACTGGGAGCACCGAGTCACTGAATTTGCTCTTTGATTCCAGCCACGACGCCCAGGTTGAAATGCCGTCCCAACTGGACTCACCCAAGGGCCTCCTCATGGAGCCATGTCTGTCAGCTTGGACCCAGTTATCTGGGAAAGAGAGGGAAAGCTGGTCACGGGGAAATCTCCAACTCAAGAAGGTGAAAGGCTCAGCAAGGCGAAGCATCAGTATATTGTGTACAGTTTTGGTCTCCTTACCGAAGGAAGGATATACTTGCCATAGAGCGAGTGCAACGAAGGTTCACCAGACTGATTCCTGGGATGGGGGATTGTCCTATGAGGAGAGATTGAGTAGACTAGGCCTATATTCTCTAGAGTTTAGAAGAATGAGAGGTGATCTCATTGAAACATACAAAATTCTTACAGGGCTTGACAGGGTAGTTGCAGGGAGGATGTTTCCCCTGGCTGGGGAGTCCAGAACCAGGGGTCACAGTCTCAGAATAAGGGGTCGGCCATTTAGGACTGAGATGAGGAGAAATGTCTTCACTCAGAGGGTGGTGAATCTTTGGAATTCTCTGCCCCAGAGGGCTGTGGAGGCTCAGTCGTTGAGTATATTCAAGACAGAGATCGATAGATTTTTGAATATTAAGGGAATCAAGGGATATGGGGATAGTGCAGGAAAGTGGAGATGAGGTCGAAGATCAGCCATGATCTTATTGAATGGCGGAGCAGGCTCGAAGGGCCGAATGGCCAACTCCTGCTCCTATTTCTTATGTTCTTAAGGTGTTCACGGGCTGGCTTATTCCATCTCTGCAACTAAGGAAGATGAATATGGGTGATGGAGGAAGAAAAGAGGTGTTGGGCACAGAGACAATCTAGTTTTCCCACCCCACACACAATTACAAATTATAAACTGGGTGTCAATGTATTGGATATAGAGGCCCCGTCTCTGGTGGACATGAAAGATCCCATGGCATTGTTCTGAAGAAGAGCAGGGGAATTCTCCCCGGTGTCCAGAGGCCAATCTTTATCCGTCAACCAACATCACTAAAACAGATTATCTGGTCATTTTCTCATTGCTGTTTGTGGGAGCTTGCTGTGCGCAAATTGGCTGCCGCATTTCCCATGTTACAACAGTGACTACACTCCAAAAGCACTTCAGCGGCTGTAAAGCGCTTTGGGACGTCCGGTGGTCGTGAAAGGCGCTGGAGAAATACGAGTCTTTCCTTTTCTTTTCATGTGGTTTGCAAAGTCCGCTCAATCTCTCAACTTTGTCACTGCTTTGAAATGTGTTCGGATTGTCTTTTGGACAAGATGTTAAACGGAGGCCCCATCTACTTGTTCCGGTGATTCAGGTGGATGTTAAAGACCCCAGGTAATAGTTGCAAAATCAGGGAGTCCTCCCGGTGCCCTGAACAACATTCCTCCCCCAACCAACACAGGTTTACATTCCCACTCAGACCTCACCGTCCTCGGGCTCTTGCATTGTTCCACAGAAACCCAGCGTAAGCTCGAGGAACAGCACCTCATCTTCCGATTAGGCACTTTACAGCCTTCCGGACTCAATATCGAGTTCAACAATTTCAGATCATAACCTCGGCCCCTATTACATTTTTACTTATATTTTTTATCCACACCTTTGTTTTGGCCTTTCTCCCCCCCCCCTTCTTTTTTTTCTCTCCCACATGGCAGCTGTCTCCCATTCTGCCAGCGCATTTCACACCTAATCTAGAGCCGTCTTTTGTCTCCACTAGTCCGATCACCATCTCGTCTGGTTTTGAATACCTCTTAATGTCTCTTCTTCTCTTTTGTTCTCTCATCCCCATTTCCCAGCCCCCAAACTGGCCTTTTAATCTGTTTCATTTCCTGTGTTTTTTCAGTCCTGACGAAGGGTTTCGACCCGAAACGTTGACTCTGTTTCTCTCTCCACGGATGTTGCCTGGCCTGCTGAGTTTTTCCAGCATTTTCTGTTGTTATACCAGGTTTACCTCATCATTCCTCTCATTTGCTGTTTGTGGGATCTTGCTGTGCGAAAGCCGGCTGCTGCACTTGCTACAGAACAGTGACTGCACAGCAACAGCAAGCCACTGATTTTGAAGTGTTCAGACTATGTGATAAGGCTCTCTCACTCAAATGAAAATACCTGGGATTTTTACAAATCATTTATTCAATGTAAAAGTGCCCTTTGTAATTACTGCGATGTACAGAAAGTTGGTCGTGGAAAATACGCTGGAATTATATATATTCAGTCATCCAGCCAAGCATTTTGCGAACAATATTTTTCTTTGTATATGTTTCAAATTTCAGTTTTTGCCATTCCATTCATACCCAAATATCTCTTCCTCGGACTGTCTCCCTGACACGGAAAGTGGGAATTTGGGTTGGGGTAAGATTAATCTTAGAGACACCAAGGGAGGAGAGACTTAAAAGTATAGAGAATTAAGAGAGCGGACGGCATCAAAGACTGTAGAGAGAGAGGGATGGAGGAAGGGAAGGAGGAATGAGAGGGGGAGATGGAGGAATCAAAGAGAGGAAGGGAAGGAGGAATGAGAGGGGGAGATGGAGGAATCAAGGATCGGTTGGGCAATCTTGGACACACAGGGCCAATTTCCATCCCCCCTCTTTAACCTGCCTGGACTGGCCTGGCTCTGCAGAGGCACCGTCTGATTTCCCTCCCTCCCCGATTGGCAAGATACTCTTAATGCGAACAGCAGCTCATCAACGGAATTCAAATGAGGCCCGACCAGGAAGATGGCCCGTGCCTTGGACCATCTCCATCGGGCAGCCAGCAGGCCCACCTCCCGCTTGATGGAAGACGTCATTTCAGAGCCAATATCTTGGTGTGGATGATCTGGAGGGTGGGGGGTGGGGGGGTGGGGGGGGGGCGTGGGCGTGGAAATGATGGGCTGCAATCCCGGAGGTATGGAAGAAATAGGCATTCTGATATTCATGCAATTTCCTGGGATGAGAGGGCTGTCCTATGAGGAGAGATTGTGTAGAATGGGCCGATACTCTCTGGAGTTTAGAAGAATGCGAGGTGATCTCATTGAAACATACAAGATTCTGAGGGGGATTAACAGGGTAGATGCTGAGAGATTGTTTCCCCTGGCTGGAGTGTCTAGAACCAGGGGGCACAGTCTCAGGATAAGGGGTCGGCCATTTAGGACTGAGATGAGGAGGAATTTCTTCACTCAGAGGGTTGTGAATCTTTGGAATTCTCTGCCCCAGAGGGCTGTGGAGGCTCAGTCGTTGAGTATATTCAAGGCTGAGATCGATAGATTTTTGGACTCTAGGGGAATCAAGGGATATGGAGATCGGGCGGGAAAGTGGAGTTGAGGTCGATGATCAGCCATGATCTTATTGAATGGCTGAGCAGGAAGTGTCGTTGGGCCGACTCCTGCTCCTGTTTCTGATGCTCTTATCGCCACGTGCTCTTTCCAGCTGCTTGGCTTTGTTTAGCTGCTGCTCAGCATCAGTTTTGGTGCCAGCCTCAGCTTGATACGGGGCTCAGACCTGTTTCCTTACGTGTCCACATGAGCCTGTTTCTTCCCTCTTATATTACGATTAGAATGTGGTTGTGCTTCCCATTGCTCTGTTTCTTGGTCATTCTCCATTGCGCTCAGTGCTTTTTGCTCGCTCATCTGTACCGAGACCTCTTTGCCCGCCCCTTCAATGAAGATGGCAAATCGTTTGAAATGGACGGGCTAGCTGACTGCCAAACTCGAAGTATGAGCACCACAAACATCTGCATAATTGAATTCACACAGTGTGACCTACAACCCACAAAAATTACATCGAATTTACAGCCCAGAAACAGGCCATTCGGCCCAACTGCTCCGGGCCGGTGTTTCTGCTCCACACGAGCCTCCTCCCACCCTCTTCATCCCACCCCATCACCATATCCTTCTATTCCTTTCTGCCTCGTGTTTATCCAGCTTCCCCTTAATTCATCTGTGCTATTCACCTCAACCACTCCCTGTGGGAGCGAGTTCCACATTCTCACCACTCTCTGGGTGAAGCAGTTTCTCCTGAATTCCCGATTGGATTTATATGGGGTGACAGTTAAATTGAACGGACAGACTGCGAAACTGCCACTATATGTGGTAAAGGGAAATTACCCATCGCTACTGGGACGTGCGTGGCTAGAGAAAATCACGCTGGACTGGCCTGCAGTCCGCATGATGTCAAAAGGGGAGTCAGGTCTGACTGCAGTGTTAAACAAACATGCAGAACTCTTCAACGGGGAACTTGGGAGCATGAAAAAGATCAGCGTGAGACTGGACATTAAACCTGACAGCAAGCCGAAGTTTCACAAAGCACGACCTGTACCCTATGCAATTAGGCCAAAAGTTGAGGCTAACTTGGAGGCCTTAGTCAAGAATGGAGTCCTGGAGCCTGTGAGCGTGAGCAAATGGGCCACACCCATTGTTCCTGTCCTGAAAAAGGATGGCTCTGTTCGAATCTGCGGGGATTTTAAAGTGACTATTAACCCGGTGCTGTCTGCGGAACAGTACCCTCTTCCCCTCATTGATGATCTTTTTACAAGCCTGGCCGGAAGGCAAAAGTTCAGCAAAATAGACTTATGCCAGGCTTATCTACAAATGCATGTCGATGACAAATCAAAGGAGCTGCTGACAATTGTGACACACAAGGGGCTATACAGGTACTGCCGCTTTCCATTTGGAATTACGTCGGCCCCTGCTCTATTCCAAAGGGCAATGGATCAGATTTTGAGTGGACTGCCAGGAGTCCAGTGCTACCTGGACGACATCCTTGTCACTGGGACAAATGAGGAGGATCATCTTCTGAACTTGGATACGACACTACAACGACTGAAAGAGTACGGACTCAGAGTTCGTAAAGACAAATGTGAATTCTTTCAGTCTTCAGTTGAGTACCTGGGGCATGTGATTGACGCTACTGGCCTGCATAAGGCGCCGTCAAAGGTCAAGGCGATCGTGGAGGCCCCAGAACCCCAGAATGTGAGCCAGTTACGTTCATTTCTGGGGCTACTTAACTACTATGGGAAGTTTATTCCAGACTTGGCAACATTGCTGAAGCCGTTACATCAGTTGCTATGTCAAGGCAAAACATGGAAATGGACTGAACTGTGCAACGAAGCTTTCGCCCAAGCAAAGAAAGCATTGCTGAAATCGGAGGTCCTGACACACTTCGACCCAAAGCTACCCATGCAGCTAGCATGTGATGCGTCACCACATGGTGTGGGAGCAGTCATATCCCACATCATGCCTTCTGGTGAAGAGAAACCTATTGCCTTCGCATCACGCACCTTGAACAAGGCTGAGAGTAACTATGCATAGATTGAGCGCGAGGCCTTGGGAATCGTTTTTGGAATTCGAACATTTCATCAGTACCTGTTTGGGAGAAGGTTCACACTCCTGACGGACCACCATCCATTGACTTCAATCTTCGGGCCCCACACCGGAATTCCGTCTCTTGCTGCAAGCAGGATGCAAAGGTGGGCTTTACTGTTGTCAGGACACACATACGACATCAAATATCGCAAATCAGACTTGCACGGCAACGCAGACGGTCTCTCGAGGCTACCCTTGCCTGTTACTCCCCCAGAGCCTCGTCAGATAGACATCTTCTACTTTAGACAAGTGGAGGGAGCACCTGTCACGGCAGTTCAGGTGCGAAGGTACACCCGCAATGATCCAGTCCTGTCTGAGGTAATGGACAATGTCATTCGAGGGAGAGCTATAGGAGATTCTCCTAGATTGAAACCTTACGTTTCAAAAAGAAATGAGCCCTCCGTCCAGGCAGGTTGTCTTCTTTGGGGACGCCGTGTCATCATTCCGCCACCTCTGAGGGAACCTATAATGCAACAGCTTCATACAGGCCACAGTGGGATGGTTCGGATGAAGGAAATGGCAAGAAGCTACTTCTGGTGGCCAGGTCTCGATGGAAATATTGAGGAGAAAGCCAAAACATGTTCCCCATGTCAAAGGGTCCGGAATGTTCCACAGCTGGCAACCCTACACCCCTGGGATTGGCCTGCAGAAGTGTGGCAGCGAGTACATGTGGACTTTGCCGGTCTTTTCGAAGAGAAGATGTTTATGGTGGTTGTGGACACTCGTAGCAAGTGGCCGGAGGTCGCTGCGATGAGGTCTACCACGGCAGAGAAAACAATTGAGAAACTTGGTGAGATGTTCAGCCGTTATGACTCACCGGAACAACTCGTCAGTGACAACGGTCCACAATTTGTATCACAGGAATTTGCAACCTTCCTGCATGTGAATGGTGTCCAACACATCAGGTCTGCGCCCTATCATCCCTCTACTAACGGCCTGGCAGAAAGGTTCGTGCAAACTTTGAAGCACGCCTTGAAGGCATCGCAAGGTCAGGGCTCCATCCACCAACGTCTGAACAGCTTCCTGTTGTCCTACAGGAATGAGCCGCATGCCACAACCAAAACTTCCCCCGCTTTGCTCATGATGAAGAGGCAGTTGCGGACAAGTTTTGACTTACTCAAACCTCCAAGGGCAGAACAGGTTGTCCATTGTCAACAACAAGCTCAAGTTGAAAAGAGAGAGAAAAGAGCCAAGGAGAGACGGTTTCACCCTGGAGAGCACGTCCTAGCTCCAAACTACAACACTGGATGGCCCCTAGTTTTGATCTCCCCTACATCTACCCTATCAGACCCTTTCATAACCTCGAAGGCCTCCATCCGGTTACCCCTCAGCCTTCTCCAACAAGACGACAGAAGAGGTTAAGCGGAATAGCATAAGAAAAGTCAAAGCAGAGAAATGACCTTTTGTCCCATCGAGACCATCCCTCTAATTGGCAAGGTCGTTCATTACGACCTGTGTGGATAACGTTCCTTACTGTACCAGTAAACGAACCAGAAATCTGTCTCTGTCCACCAAAGTTCACATTCCTGTGCGGATTGTCCCACACGTTGACTCAAATGGTGTATTAATAGCAATTGTCATCTTAGCTCAGAAGTTTATGAGCTCGAAGTCCCACTCCAGAACCTGAGCAGAGAATCGAGGCCGACACTCCAGTGCAGTACTGTAAACAGTGATGTAAGAAAACTACTAGGCACTTGGTCCGAGTATTAAACTAGGCTTTAATCAACTGTTTTTCAACATGGAGATCTAGTTGTGTCCTTCACTAGTTCCTGTTAAAGAATGTCCTGAGCAAGCTGGGCCCGTGCCCGAGTATTTATACTCTCCCTGGACAGTGCCACCAGCAGGCCGTCCAGTATCATTTCATTAGTCATTTCCACATGAATGACAAGATTCACGTCAAACAGTGCATTCCCTCAGATGAAATGTTAAATGCCCAGTCTGCCTGTTGAACGTTCTGACGAGGGGTCATCAACCTGAAACGTTAACTTGGTTTCTCTCTCCCCGGATGTTGCCTCACTTGCGGAGTGTTTCCAGCATTTTCTGTTTTTATTTCAGATTTCTGCAGTATTTTGCTTTTGTACTGAAGGTCTCGCGTCATGTTTGAAGAAAAGGAACGAGTTGTCCTGGCTAATGTTTATCTCTCAAACAGCAACGCAGAAAACAAGATTAGCCAGCAGCTTAGCTCATTGCTGCTTGTAGGACCTTGCTGTGTGCAAAATTGGCCGCTGAGTTTACCTCCGTCTGAGTACAGCACCGTCGACCTTCCAATAATGACATTGTTGGCCGTGAAGTGCTTTGGGAGGTCCAGAGGATGTGAGAGGCGTCCGATCAGTGCACGTTCGCTCTTTGTTTTACACTTGGCTCACGGCTTCCTGTTTTCTGGTTTACATTTTTGCTGCACTTTGCATGTGGCAATTTAATATCACTCCTGAGATCAATGTTGATGTTTCATTAAGGTCTCTTTCATTCATTCCTACCCTGTGATCTGCTGCCGTTCCAACACGCTCCTCTCCACTGGTTTGGCTCCAACTATTACATCTCCCAAGATACAAGAACCTATATTGCGTCTATATCTCTCCATTCGAGTATGCATTCTTCAGCAAAGACACAATAAAACCCACCCCAGTTTCGAAGGAAACCTTTATTTCCCACAATTTGGCAGGGAGATGGAGATAACATTGTGTGTGTAGGGGGGCGTATTTTACCAAGTGAAGGAGAAGCATCCGGGAAGGCGCCGAATACCTCGAGTCTCTTCGCCAGGAGCAAGCGGAAGCCAAGCACAGGCAGTGCAAAGAGCGCACGTCAACCCAAGCACTCCACCCACCCGCCCCTTCAACCACCGTCTGCCCCACCTGTGACAGAGACTGTAGGTCCCACATTGGACTCATCAGTCACCTGAGAACTCATTTTTAATGTGGAAGCAAGTCATCCTCGGTTCCGAAGGACTGCCCAAGAAGAAGAAGAAGACGATTGTACCACAATAGAGGAATCAGCCTCGCCTCAGTGGGCAGCACTCTCGCCCCGGAGGCAGAAGGTCGGGGGTTCAAGCCCCACTCCAGAGACTCGAGCGCAGAATCTAACCCGACACGCCCAGTGGAGTACTGAGGGAGCGCCGCACCGTTGGAGGTGCTGCCTTTCGAATGAGACGTTAAACCCAGGCTACGTCTGCCCTCTCAGGTGAACGGAAAGGATTCCGTGGCCACTATTTCGAAGGAGAGCAAGGGAGTTTTCCCTGGCCAACATTTACCCCACGATGAACATCACAAACATATTTACTCGGACATTTATCACATCGATACTTGTGGAATCTTGCTGTGCACGAATTCGCTGTTGTGTTTTCCTTCATTGCACGAATGACTATACTTCAAAAGTACTTCATTGGCTGTGAAGCACTTTGGGACACCTTAATACACAGTTTAACTGCATTAAAACCATACATGGCAAAATCATATGATATTTTCAACTATAAACCCGCGACCTCTTCCAGCTAGAAGGACAAGGGCAGCAGGCGCGTGGGAACACCATCACCCCCAAGTTCCCCTTCAAGTCACACACCATCCTGACTTAGAAATACACCAATGCTCCTTCATTGTTGCTGGGTCAAAATCCTGGAACTCCCTCCCTAACAGCACTGTGGGAGGACCTTCACCACACGGACTGCAGCGGTTCAAGAAGGCAGCTCACCACCACCTTCTCAAGGGCAACTAGGGATGGGCAATAAATGCCGGCCTTGCCTCCGAGGAGTCAGAAGGTTGTGGGTTCAAGTCCCACTCCAGAGACTTGAGCACATAAAGCTAGGCTGACACTCCCAGTGTAGTAGTGAGGATCACTGCACTGTCGGGGGTGCCGTCTTTCGGATGAGATGTGAAATCGAGACCCCGTCTGCCCTCTCATGTGGATGGAAAAGATCCCACGGCCACTATTGGAAGAAGAGCAGGGGGAGTTCTCCCCAGTGTCCTGGGGCCAATATTTATCCCTCAACCAACATCACTAAAAAATAGATGATCTGGTCATTATCACATTGCTGTTTCTCTTCTTAGGCAGTCCCTGGGAACCGAGGATGACTTGCTTCCACATTAAAAATGAGTTCTCAGGTGACTGATGAGTCCAATGCGGGACCTACAGCCTCTGTCACGGGTGGGGCAGACGGTGGTTGAAGGGGCGGGTGGGTGGGGTGCTTGGGTTGACGTGCACTGCCTGCGCTTGGCTTCTGCTTGCTCCCGGCGAAGAGACGCGAGGTGTTCGGCGCCTTCCCGGATGCTTCTCCTCCACTTTGTGCGGTCTTGGGCCAGGGATTCCCAGGTGTCGGTGGGGATGTTACACTTTTTCAAGGAGGCTTTGAGGGTGTCCTTGAAGCGTTTGCTGTTTGTGGGAGCTTGCTGTGCGCAAACTGGCTGCCGCGTTTCCTACATTACAACAGTGACCACACTTCAAAGAGTACTTCATTGGCTGTAAAGTGCCTTGAGATGTCCTGAGGTCGTGAAAGGCGCTATAGAAATGCAATTATCTCATTTCTTTTCAGTACCTTCCAGACTCTAATCGCTAATCAATAAGTAAGGACGGAATTTAAGTCCCAGAGGTTTTTATTCCCCATCAAATTCGTCGCAGGCACCCTGAGGCAAAACGTTCATCCCACAACTTGCTCACACACCCAATTTGTGTTACAGTTTGTTGGGCGAAATGAGTATTGATTCATCTGCTTCTGTAGTACTTATGCTGCGAGATCAGTTCGTGGAGCACATTCAAATGATTATCTTGTAAAGTATCAGTCGGTACAGTTCCTTTGTTTAGTGCCCCAGTTACTTGCAAACCACATTAAATTGATTGCCTTGGTAATTACTGCTGAATGGACTTGGGTCCAATGGCTTTGAATTACTTATCCGATTATGTACCAGGCTGATTTCAATATCTTCTAGAAGCACTGAGCCTTGGGAAGGACAAACCGCGGAGATCGCAAATTAACAAGGGTCCATGATCTCTCTGACCGTTTGAATTACATAGAAAGTACAGCACAGAAACAGGCCATTCGGCACCCCCTGCTCCGTGCCAGTGTTTCTGCTCCACACGAGCCTCCTCCCACCCCTCTTCATCTCACCCCATCAGCATATCCTTCTATTCCTTTCTCCCTCATGTGTTTACCTCGCTTCCCATTAAATGCCTAATAAGAACATAAGAAATAGGAGCAGGAATAGGCCACTTGGCCCCTCGAGCCTGCTCCGCCATTCAATAAGATCGTGGCTGATCTTGGGCTCAAAGCCACTTCCCCGCCCGCTCCCCATGACCCTTCACTCCCTTATCTTGCAAAAATCTGTCTATCTCCACCTTAAATGTATTTAATGACCCAGCCTCCACGGCTCTCTGGGGCAGAGAATTCCACAGATTTACGACCCTCTGAGAGAAGAAATTCCTCCTCATCTCAGTTCTAAAAGGGCGACCCTTTATTCTGAAACTGTGCCCCCGAGTTCTAGATTTCCCCACGAGGGGAAACATCCTCTCTGCATCTACCCTGTCGAGCCCCTTCAATATCTTATATGTTTCGATAAGATCACCTCTCATTCTTCTAAATTCCAATGAGTATAGGCCCAACCTGCTCAACCTTTCCTCATAAGTCAACCCCCTAATCTTAGAATGATGCTGGACAGGAGGCCATTTGGCCCATCGTACCTGTGACGGCTCTTTGAAAGAGCTCTCCAATTAGTCCCACTCCCCCCTGCTCTTTCCCCACAGCCCTGCAAAATTGTTTCTCTTCAAGTATTTATCCAATTCCCTTTTGAATGTTACTATTGAATCTGCCTCCAGCGCCCTTTCAGGCAGTGCTATTCACCTCAACCACTCCCTGTGGGAGCGAGTTCCGCATTCTAACCACTCTCTGGGTAAAGAAGGTTCTCCTGAGTTCCCTCCTGGAATGATTACAGGTATTGCAGGGGTAATTTTCAGACTCTGTGCCCCAGCGAGGTGGAAACCGGGCGAGCGCGCTGTCCGATTTTAATTTTCGGAAATGCGTGCGGAGCGTGCACTGAACTATCCAACATCCAATACCGGCAGAGAAGTTCTCCCAGCCAGTAGCACGAGATCTGAAGATTATTCCCGCTATATAGTTATACCGGGCAGAGATAGGCCATTGTAAAATAGGGTTAACCTTTTGATTGATAGCAAAATACTGCGGATGCTGGAAATCCAAAATAACAACAGAAAATGCTGGAAAAACTCAGCAGGCCAGGCAACATCCGTGGAGAGAGAAACAGAGTTAACGTTTTGATTATCTGGTCATTTATCACATTGTTGTTTGTGGGAGCTTGCTGTGCGCAAATTGACTGTCGCGTTTCCTGCATTAACAACAGTGACTACACTTCAAAAGTACTTCATTGGCTGTCCTGAGGTCGAGAAAGGCACTATATAAATGCAAGTCTTTGTTACTTTAACCTTTCATATATTTCAGATATCCAGCATCTGCAATATTTTGCCCTAATATTCTCATCCTCGTTTTCAAATCCCTCCATGGCCTCGCCCCTCCCTATCCCTGTAATCTCCTTCAGCCCCACAACCCCCCAAGATATCTGCACTCCTCTAATTCTACCCTCTTGAACATCCCTGATTATAATTGCTCAACCATTGGCGGCCGTGCCTTCTGTTGCCTGGGCCCTAAGCTCTGGAATTCCCTCCCTAAACCTCTCCGCCTCGCTACCTCTCTCTCCTCCTTTAAGACGCTTCTTAAAAACTACCTCTTTGACCAAGCTTTTGGTCACCTGCCAAATTTTTTGTCTTAAAATACTCCTGTGCAGCGCCTTGGGAGCTTCTACCCCATTAAAGGCGCTGTTTAAATGCCTGTTGTTTCAGGTCGAAGAATGTTTCAGAGAGTTTTAATGACAGGTCATCGAGTTGAAGCATTAACCCGACCTTCCTCTCTCCACAGACGCTGCCTGCCCTGCTCAGTGTTTCCGGCATTTTCTCTTGTTTGGAATTTCCAGCATCCGCTGTATCTTTTAGAAACATAGAACGTAGAAAAATAGGAGCAGGAGTCGGCCATTCGGCCCTTCGAGCCTGCTCCGCCATTCAATATGATCATGGCTGATCCTCTATCTCAATACCATATTCCCGCTCTCTCCCCATACCCCTTGATGCCTTTTGTGTCTAGAAATCTATCTATCTCCTTCTTAAATATATTCAATTTTAATTTTAATATTTAATTTTCATTATAACCTAGACAAGGAAACGTGATAAACCATGGGAAGTAAAACTCGCTATACCCTCCCACCATTCACCGAATACCCTCCCACCATTCACCGAATACCCTCCCCCCATTCACCGAATACCCTCCCCCCATTCACCGAATACCCTCCCCCCATTCACCGAATACCCTCCCCCATTCACCGAATACCCTCCCCCCATTCACCGAATACCCTCCCACCATTCACCAAATACCCTCCCCCCATTCACCGAATACCCTCCCACCATTCACCGAATACCCTCCCCCCATTCACCGAATACCCTCCCACCATTCACCGAATACCCTCCCACCATTCACCGAATACCCTCCCCCCATTCACCGAATACCCTCCCACCATTCACCGAATACCCTCCCACCATTCACCGAATACCCTCCCACCATTCACCGAATACCCTCCCCCCATTCACCGAATACCCTCCCCCCATTCACCGAATACCCTCCCCCCATTCACCGAATACCCTCCCACCATTCACCAAATACCCTCCCACCATTCACCGAATACCCTCCCACCATTCACCGAATACCCTCCCCCCATTCACCGAATACCCTCCCCCCATTCACCGAATACCCTCCCCCCATTCACCGAATACCCTCCCACCATTCACCAAATACCCTCCCACCATTCACCGAATACCCTCCCACAATTCACCGAATACCCTCCCACCATTCACCAAATACCCTCCCACAATTCACCGAATACCCTCCCACCATTCACCAAATACCCTCCCACCATTCACCAAATACCCTCCCACCAGTCACCGAATACCCTCCCACCATTCACCGAATACCCTCCCACCATTCACCAAATACCCTCCCCCCATTCACCGAATACCCTCCCACCATTCACCGAATACCCTCCCACCATTCACCGAATACCCTCCCACCATTCACCGAATACCCTCCCACCAGTCACCGAATACCCTCCCACCAGTCACCGAATACCCTCCCACCATTCACCGAATACCCTCCCACCATTCACCGAATGCCCTCCCACCATTCACCGAATACCCTCCCACCATTCACCGAATACCCTCCCACCATTCACCGAATACCCTCCCACCATTCACCGAATACCCTCCCACCATTCACCGAATACCCTCCCACCATTCACCGAATACCCTCCCACCATTCACCGAATACCCTCCCACCAGTCACCGAATACCCTCCCACCATTCACCGAATACCCTCCCACCATTCACCGAATGCCCTCCCACCATTCACCGAATGCCCTCCCACCATTCACCGAATGCCCTCCCACCATTCACCGAATACCCTCCCACCATTCACCGAATACCCTCCCACCATTCACCGAATACCCTCCCACCATTCACCGAAAACCCTCCCCCCAGTCACCGAATACCCTCCCGCCATTCACCGAATACCCTCCCCCCAGTCACCGAATACCCTCCCGCCATTCACCGAATACCCTCCCACCATTCACCGAATACCCTCCCACCATTCACCGAATACCCTCCCACCATTCACCGAATAATGCCTATGTGCATCGTACAGATTGTTACTATTCCACGGATGCTCAAGGGTGAGGTGAATGAACGTGGCTGGTAAATTTTGTGCTTGGAAGCCAGAAGTTCTCCAAGGGTTCTGCAGGAATCAGCTAGCCTGTGTAATTTAAGTACTTCTGTCGTAAATCATTTCAAATCTCAGCAGATTCCCTGGACGCGTGTGTGCTGTAATGGTAAGAGGGAACAGAGACAACAATTATTCATTTTTTGTGTTGTGGCATGACATTTTACCTCTTGTTGAATTAGCTGGAAACAACCTTGCTCAGCTTTGTATGTTGCGAATGAAGTTACTGGACCGCTGTTTACTTCATTTGAAAAGTAACGTTATGTGACGCTTTCAAAGTCATGGACGGTGCCCTAAGAAAATCTACAGTTAAGCAGCAACATGTGGCCTCACCCAACAAAAGAAGAAGCAAATGGAGTCCAAATTAGGTCAACATGGCTGAGTCGATAGCTGAATTCCAAAAGCGGTGAGAGTGACTGCCCTCGACATCAAGGCAGCATTTGACCGAGTGTGGCATCAAGGAGCCCGAGTAAAACTGAAGTCAATGGGAATCGGGGAAAACTCTCCACTGGCTGGAGTCATACCTAGCACAAAGGAAGATAGTTGTGGTGGTTGGAGGTCAATCATCACAGCTCCAGGACATCGCAGCAGGAGTTCCTCAGGGCAGTGTCCTAGGCCCAACCATCTTCAGCTGCTTCACCAATGACCTTCCCTCCAACATAAGGTCAGAAATGGGGATGTTCGCTGATGACTGCACAGTGTTCAGCGCCATTCACAACTGCTCAGATAATGAAGCAGTCCATGCCCGCATGCAACAAGACCTGGACGATGTTCAGGCTTGGGCTGATAAGTGGCAGGTAACATTCGCGCCACACAAGTGCCAGGCAATGACTATCTCCAACAAGCGAGAGTCTAACCACCTCCCCTTGACATTCAACGTCATTACCATCGCCGAATCCCCCACCATCAACATCCTGGAGGGTCACCATTGACCAGAAACTTAACTGGACCAGCTACATAAATACTGTGGCAACAAGAGCAGGTCAGAGGCTGGGTATCTGCGGCGAGTGTCTCACCTCCTGACTCCCCAAAGCCTTTCCACCATCTATAAGGCACAAGTAGAGTGTGATGGAATACTCTCCACTTGCTTGGATGAGTGCAGCTCCAACAACACTCAAGAAGCTCGACACCATCCAGGACAAAGCAGCCTGCTTGATTGGCACCCCATCCACCACCTTAAACATCCACTCCCTCCATCACAGGCGCACCGTGGCTGCAGTGTGTACCATCTACAAGATGCACTGCAGCAACTCGCCAAGGCTTCTTTGGCAGCACCTCCCAAACCCGCAACCTCTTCCACCTAGAAGGACAAGGGCAGCAGGCGCATGGGAACACCACCACCTCCAAGTTCCCCTCCAAGTCACACACCATCCTGACTTAGAAATATATTGCCGATCCTTCATCGTCGCTGGGTCAAAATCCTGGAACTCCCTCCCTAACAGCACTGTGGGAGCACCTTCACCACACGGACTGCAGCGGTTCAAGAAGGCGGCTCACCACCACCTTCTCAAGGGCAATTAGGGATGGGCAATAAATGCTGGCCTTGCCAGCGACGCCCACATCCCAGGAACGAGTAAAAAAAATCTCACACCTTTGAGGTGGAAGGTTGTGGGTTCAAGTCCCACTTGGTGACTGTTCAGCACCCAAGGCTAGAAATTGGCCTCACGACCCCCCTATTTTATGCCTGAAGAATGGGCAGGCGGCAGCTGAGAATGGAGGGGACGTTGTGGCACCTCCCGTCCCATTGATGCCCTTAACCCGCCTGATGCAATATTCAGGCAGTGTCTCTAAATGGGTGAGCTGCTCTCCCGCCTAAAACAAGAGTCATGCTGCTTAAATATGCAAATCGGGGTTGTCGGGCACCAATTGCCAAATTCAGGTACAAATGTGCATTAGCGTGCTGCACTCGCCGGGCGTTCGTGTGCTGCACTGGATGGGCGGGGCGTGCTGCACTGGATGGGCGGGGCGTGCTGCACTGGATGGGCGGGGTGTGCTGCACTGGATGGGCGGGGCGTGCTGCACTGGATGGGCGGGGCGTGCTGCACTGGATGGGCGGGGCGTGCTGCACTGGATGGGCGGGGTGTGCTGCACTGGGTGGGCGGGGCGTGCTGCACTGGGTGGGCGGGGCATGCTGCACTGGGTGGGCGGGGCGTGCTGCACCGGGTGGGCGGGGCGTGCTGCACCGGGTGGGCGGGGCGTGCTGCACTGGGTGGGCGGTGTAGTGTATGTAACTGTTCTACCTTTAAGAGAACTATTGTATGTAACCGTCCACCTTTAAGAGAACTATTTTAGGTGTGGCACTACTTTATCCTGGCTTTTAAACCAGCATTGGTTCTGGTCGTGTGTTGTCTTCCCACAACGATAACATTTCGTTGCACCCGAAGTAATTTGATCCACACTGAGGACCGCTGCCTTCAGCTGCATTTCCGCAGTTCCTTTCGCTGCGGCTTCGTGTGATGCTGCAATAAGGACAGCCCTATCCAGTGTAAGGTCGTTCTCCTCGAGCAGTCGCTTTTGCGTTCCTTCCTTCGACAACCCGCACACGAACCTGTCTCGCAATGCCTCTGTCAGATTTCCTCCAAACTGGCAGTATTTCGCTAGCCTACGCAGTTCGACCAAGTATTCCGCGTTGCTTTCCTCTTTCCGTTGCGTTCTCACATAAAATTTGAATCGTTCCGCCAACATCAGCGGTGTGGGGTTCAAGTGATCCTTCAGAACAGCAACAATATTATCGAAGGTTTGATCCGCCGGTTTAACTGGTGCTAGAAGATGCTTCAATAACCCGTATGTCTTCGCCCCCATCGAGTTTAGCAAGGTTATAGCTTTATCATCATCCTCTATTTTATTGGCCTCACAATATATCTCAATGCGTTCTACATACGTGGCCCAATCTTCTACCTCGGAATCGAAATCGTTGATGTTACCACGCTTAGGCATCTTCACCTCCCTGATAAACAACAACGAAATATTTCTTTAACTCTTTTTTTTTTTATTTTAATTTTTTTTCCAAGATGGCGGTTTCCCCGCGCTTATCTTCTTTCCCCGCCCCTTTCAAAATGGCGGTTCCCGCTTCTGTCTTTTTCTCCGCCTACTGGCGGCTTCCCGCGGTTTCCCGCGCTTATCTTTCCCCGCCCACTTTCAAGATGGCGGTTCCCGCTTTTCTTCCCCTGGCGGGAGGGGTAAGCTTTTCCCTCGGGCGACGGCCGCTGGCTTTCGGGGTTCGCAGCCTGCGCTTCGGCTTCAGCGCGTTCCCTTCTCTCGGCCGGGCAACCGGCTCTGGGTACAACCCGTTGACGGCGAACGGTCTCAGCCGCTGGCTGGATCTCGCTCAGTCTCCCTCGCTCGGGCTCTGTCTCTCCGGTGCTGGGTACAACCCGTTGACGGCGAACAGTTTCAGCCGCTGGGCTGGATCTCGCTCAGTCTTCCTCGGGCTCTGTCTCTCCCGCTCGCGCGGCTCTCGCTCGCTCTCTCTCGGGCTCTGTCTCTCCCGTTCGCGCGGCTCTCACTCGGGCTCTGTCTCTCCCGCTCGCGCGGCTCTCAATCGCGCCTCCCAGCCCTCTCGCAGTCCGGTGCTTCCCTCCCCAGCTGCGGCTGAGTTCTCCGCGATTTATTTATTTTATCTCTTCCCGCGCCTTACGATCCCGGTCGCAGCGCTTCGTGGCCTCGGTCACTGTCCGACCTTTTTCACCCAATCGCTCCTCCCAGCCTCTCGCAGTCCGGTGCTTCCTCCCCGGCTGCGGCTGCGTTCTCCACGGTTTATTTATTTTTATCTCTTCCCGCGCCTTACGATCCGGTCGCAGCGCTTCGTGGCCTCAGTCACTGTCTGGCCTTTTTCACCCCAATCGCGCCTCCCAGCTTCTCGCAGTCCGATGCTTTCCTCCCCGGCTGCGGCTGAGTTCTCCGTGGCTTATTTATTTTTATATCTTCCCGCGCCTTACGATCCCAGTCGCAGCGCCTCGTGGTCGCGGTAGTTGTCCGGCCTTTTTCGCCGTCGCGGTCTAGCCGTCTCACGACGCTCCCCAGCCCGCTTGTACCGCGGCTTCTGCTCCACGCTGCCCCAGTCTCAGCGCCTCTGGGCCCGACTTCTGTCCGGCTCCTTTCCCCCTCGACCGTGGTCGAGTGCACCGCCCTTATCCTCCGTTTATTTGTTTCTATTTTCCCTTTACTCACAGTCACCGTGGCCGACTTGCTTCTCGTGTTGATCGGCTCACTCACCACCGTGGCAGAAGGGACAATCCGTGCCTGTTGCTGATGGAAGACTTCGTGTTTGAAATCTTCCTCCTTTCTTGGTCTGCAGACTCGAGTTTTCTCTCAGCAAAACGACGAGGGCGGGTGCCTCTTCTCGACGCTCGTTTACTTCTTCAGAAGTATTGTTGCCGCAGGGTAAGATCGAACTCGTCGCCACTGTAAAGTCTGTGGGTTGTATAGCGAAGTAATACACAGACTACAAGAGTAACTTAAACAGGACTTTACTATTCGAAGGTCAGGGCGAATCTGCCCAATAAATTCTGCCACAGCACTTATATACCGGTGTGGTCACCGTCGGTATTACAGTATACAGCAGCCAGGATAAAGTAGTGCCACACCTAAAATAGTTCTCTTAAAGGTGGACGGTTACATACAATAGTTCTCTTAAAGGTAGAACAGTTACATACACTACAGGCGGGGCGTGCTGCACTGGGTGGGCGGGGCGTGCTGCACTGGGTGGGCGGGGTGTGCTGCACTGAATGGGCGGGGCGTGCTGCACTGGATGGGCGGGGCGTGCTGCACTGGATGGGCGGGGCGTGCTGCACTGGGTGGGCGGGGCGTGCTGCACTGGATGGGCGGGGCGTGCTGCACTGGATGGGCGGGGCCTGCTGTACACACTGTGTCCAGTTGCACTAGATGTAGAGCGATAGGAACGCAAGCCTTTCTTTGTTAATATGGCAAATCTATTCAGGTCGATGTCAAAAATCCCCCGACGCTGCTGCAGCGAAGAACGCGGAGTTCTCACTGTGGCCCGGCCAGCAGTCATCCATCAATTATCACCACTGAAAACAGATCAACAGCCCATTTATCTCCCTTGCTCTTTGTGGGATCTTGCTGTTTGCAAATTAACTGGGCAAACTGACTCAAAATAAATACCAGAAATAGGCAACATGTAACTAAACAATTAAACTTTGAATCTTTTTGATTTTCTATACATATAAAGAAAGAAAGACTTGCATTTCTATAGCACCTTTCACGACCTCAGGACATCCCTAAGCGCTTCACAGCCAATGAAGTACTTTTTGAAGTGTAGTCGCTGTCTTCTTCTTCTTAGGCAGTGCCTCGGAACCGAGAATGACTTGCTTCCACACTAGAAATGAGTTCTCAGGTGACTGATGAGTCCAATGCGGGACCTACAGTCTCTGTCACAGGTGGGGCAGACGGTGGTTGAAGGGGCGGGTGGGTGGGGTGCTTGGGTTGACGTGCGCTCCTCACGCTGCCTGCGCTTGGCTTCCGCTTGCTCCCGGCGAAGAGACTCGAGGTGTTCGGCGCCTTCCCGGATGCTTCTCCTCCACTTTGTGCGGTCTTGGGCCAGGGATTCCCAGATGTCGGTGGGGATGTTGCACTTTTTCAAGGAGGCTTTGAGGGTGTCCTTGAAGCATTTCCTCTGCCCACCTGGTGGCCCTCTTGCCATGTCGGAGCTCCGAGTAGAGCGCTTGTTTTGGGAGTCTCGTATCGGGCATGCGGACAATGTGACCCATCCATCGGAGCTGATCGAGCGTGGTCAAAGCTTCGATGCTGGGGATGTTGGCCTGAGCGAGAACACTGACATTGGTGCGCCTATCCTGCCAATGGAGTTGCAGGATCTTGCGGAGGCAGCGTTGGTGGTACCTCTCCAGTGCTTTGAGGTGCCAGGAAACGCAGCCGCTAATTTGCGCACAGCAAGCTCCCACAGACAGCAATGAGAAAATGACCAGATCATCTGATTTTTTTTAATGATGTTGGTTGAGGGATAAATATTGGCCTCAGGACACCGGGGAGAACCCCCCTGCTCTTCTTCGAAATGGTGCCATGGGATCTTTCACGTCCACCTGAGACGGGGCCTCTATATCCAATACAATGACACCCAGTTTATAATTTGTAACTGTGTGTGGGACGGGGTAACTGGATTGTCTCCATGCCCAACACCTCTTTTCTTCCTCCATCTCCCATATTGATCTTCCTTAGTTGCGGAGATGGAATAAGCCAGCCAGTGAACACCTTCCCCCATATACCGATGCTCCACCTTGCTGAGCCTTTCACCTGCTTGAGTTGGAGATTTCCCCGTGACCAGCTTTCCCTCTCTTTCCCAGATAACTGGGTCCAAGCTGACACACATGGGTCCACGAGGAAGCCCCTCGGGTGAGTCCAGTTGGGACGGCATTTCAACTTGGGCGTCGTGGCTGGAATCAAAGAGCAAATTCAGTGGCTCGGTGCTCCCAGTGACGAGCAATGACTGACTGGAGCGAGGGCCCATGGATTTGTGTCCTGCCAATCCCAGATCTGTTTATTACTATAACTTTGAACACAGATATACTGGAACAATGACTGAAACAGGCTGGTGTTTATGCTCCACACGAGCCTCCTCCCACCCCCTTCATCCCACCCCATCAACATATCCTTCTGTTCCTTTCTCCCTCATCTGCTTATCTAGCTTCCCCTTAAATGCATCTCCGATATTCGCCTCAACCACTCCTTGTAGTTCCACATTCTCACCACTCTCTGGGTAAAGAAGTTTCTCCTGAATTCCCGATTGGATTTATTAGTGATGATCTTATATTTATGGCCCCTAGTTCTGGTCTCCCCCATAAGTGGAAACATCATCTCTAGGTCTACCCTCTCAAACCCGTTCATAATCTTAAAGACCTCCATCAGGTCGCCCCCCAGCCTTCACTTTTCTAGAGTAAGGAACCCCAGCCTGTTCAGACTTTCCTGATAGTTATAGGGAGAAAAATTCAGTATTGCCCCGTTTGGGGAGCCATTATCGGCCGTGCGCAAAGTTTAGTGCCTGGCGCTAATTATCGCCTCCGACAGCAAACTTGGCTTTTATCGCCCCTGGAGGTGATTGGAGCGCTAAATCAGGCGCTTCACACCTGTCTTAAGGTGCCAAGGCCGAGGAGCGAGGTGCTACCTCAGAGCGCTGGCGAAGCAAGGGAGGGCAAATCAAAATAAACCTGCAAAGTGCTGCTCAGTCCCCAAAACTCCTTCACACAGCGTTGAATCTCTCCAGAAGTCTCTCTCTCTCTCTCTCTCAGAATGCGTGGTGCAAAAATGTCACCGACAAAAAAAGGCAGGAGGCGGTCTCCTTTAAATAGTGCTCCCCTAGTCCCTTCCTGACTGCATAACGTTCCCCTCAACCTGTCGTTGCTAGCGGCAGGCGGTAAGGCAGGGGGCGCCACTCAATATCGGGTCCAGGGCGCTAACGGGGCATTGCGCACTCGACTGGCATCACGATCTGCCGGCGCAGGGGATCGTGGCAGTTGTGTTTAGCGCCGCCGCAAAATGTCTAGTTAATTTCGCGAGCGGCGCAAACATTGCCGCGCCCGGGCGCTAGTTGCTTTGCGTCCCATTAGCGCCCTCTTGAGGCGCTAACGGGAGACACAAACTACTGAATTTTGCCCCCATAACCTCTCAGTTCTGGTGTCATCCTTGTAAATGCCCGAGGGTTCTTTGTATAATATCTGTACAGAAAAATGGGTTTGATGGTCCAAATAGCCTTTTAAAAGTACATTGGCCTAGAAATTAGGTTTGCCTCCGCCAGGGCTTTTGCGCCCGAAATTTTGCGCCCGCGATAATTGCCACTGCGCCCGCCAAAAATTCAGCTGCCCCGCGCCCAGACGGCTGCGGGCGCTAATGGAGGGTTTCAGCGCCTCGCTATGGGCGCTGAATGCAGGTTTGCGGCGCTAATCCCCCGCTGCGGCACCCGATGCGGTGCGGCAGGCTGGGGTACTGCAGGCCTCCTCCTTCTGTTAAGGAGGAGCTGCCTGCAGCCGACCGCTGACCGGTCGATTCGCCCGACAAATGAGCCCGGCACCTCGGAGAAGTGCCGGGCTCGCGGGCCACACACATCAGTGCCGCGGGGGGGTGGTGGAGGAGTCCGGGGAGGGAGGTGCGGGCAGGCGGCCGCCGGGAAAGCGGCCGGCCGCCGCTCCACCTTAATGCGCCGGCGCTACGTGCTGCAACATCCCGTTGAACAATCGTTGGTTGCGGCTGCCACGGGCGAGGCGGCCGCAACTGAATTTGGGCGTCCGGCCGCGTTACCACGGCAACCGGGACGCTGCGCACACCGATGACGTCATCGGTGCCGGCGCAGCGCTACCGGCTAACGCCGATGGTAGGGCCCAATGCAATTTTGATCGCGGCTATAATTCCGGCGCAAGGCCCTCTAACGCCTCTAATTGGGCGCTAACCCCACCGAATTTCTAGGCCATTTTGTTTTCCAGTTCGGAACAAGGTGGAAGAAAAATGAAATATTTCGCTAAGTTTTGGTGTAGCTGTGCCTTTAAATCCAGTCACGCTACGTAAGCCATTTAAAGAACAACTGCAGTTTAGATCCCTGCAGCAACTTGCATTTATATAGCGCCTTTAACATAGTAAAATGTCCCAAGGCGCTTCACAGGGAGTGTTAAATGATGCATTTAAGGGAAAACTAGATAAGCACGTGAGAGAAAGGAATAGAAGGATATGCTGTTAGGGTGAGATGGAGTAGGGTGGGAGGAGGCTCGTGTGGAGCATTAACGCCTGCATAGACCAGTTGGACCGAATGGCCTGTTTCTTTGCTGTTGACTCGATGTAACTCAATGTTATCAAACAAAATTTGACACCGAGCCACATAAGGAGATATTAGAGACAGGTGACCAAAAGCTTGGTCAAAGAGGTCGGTTTTAAGGAGCGTCTTAAAGGAGGAAAGAGAGGTAGCGAGGCGGAGAGGTTCAGGGAGGGAATTCCAGAGCTTAGGGCCGAGGCAGCTGAAGGCACGGCCACCAATGGTGGAGCGATGAAAAGCAAGGAAGTGCAAGAGACCAGAATTGGAGGAGCACAGAGATCTTGGAGGGTTGTGGGGCTGGAGGAGGTTACAGAGATAGGGAGGGGTGAGGCCATAAAAGGGATTTGATACGAAGGATGAGAATTTTAAAATCGTTGCATTGCTGGACTGGGAGCCAGTGTCGGTCAGTAAGCGCGGGGGGTGGGGGGGGGGGCTGATGGATGAACAGGACTTGGAATAACCTTGATGGGTGATCGCACCGAGAGCGTTACATGTTTTGTCAGTTACAGGCTGGAGAGAAACAATTCAGACAATGCACGGTTGGTTCAGCTGGCATTTAGAGTCATAACGACACAGGAGGCGGCCATTCGGCCCATCGAGTCCGTGCCAGCTCCCTGTAGAGCAATCCAGTCAGTCCCATTCCCCCGCTCTATCCCCGTAGCCCTGCAAGTTTATTTCCCTCAAGTGTCTATCCAGTCTCCCCTTGAAAACACTGAGTGTCTCCGCTTCCACCACTTCCGTCGGCAGCGAGTTCCAGGTCCTCACCACTCACTGCATAAAAAAGTTTTTCCTCACATCCCCCTGTATCTCTGGCCCTAAACCTTAAATCTGTGTCCCCTAGTCCTTGTACCATCAACTAGTGGGAACAGCCTTTCCCCGTCTAGCCTATCCAAACCCGTCATGATCTTGTACACCTCTATCCAATCACCCCTCAACCTCCTTTGCTCTAATGAAAACAAATCCAGCTTCTCCAACCTATGTGACGGACAGTTTTTAATTTGAACTGTCAGGTATTCAAAGTGCAGGAAGTTTCAGCAGCTTTTTAACCGGGGTGTGAACAGTCTCTTTCTGTTTAAATCCTAGAGTGAATTTGTGGATTCTCCTGAAAGACAGAATAATCAGTTTGACATTTCCTCGTAGTTTAGATTGCTGTAGGCATCCACAGTGATAAGGAAAAAATTCACTGCGGGTCCTTACAAAGGATTAGTTTAGTTCCTGAAGTGGCTATCTTTCTATTATTGTGTCCACTCAAAGATTAGACAATAGACTTTCCAGTCTAAGGCCTAGAAATTCAGTATAGCCACTTTTGGGGCGCTAAAGTCAGGCGGCCGCTAAAGTTTGCGCCCGGCGCAAAGTCGCGCCACCTTCGCCGATATTCAGTCGCATCGCCCCAAGAGGTTGCTGCTGCGCTAAAACAGGCGATGCACGACTATCTTTAGGCGCTAAGACGGCGGTGCAGAGCGATACCCCCGAGGCCGGGTGCAGCGCCGGTGCGGCGAGTTGTTGATTGACGGCAGACACTCTGGCGCCGGTCAGCTCTTAAAGGGGGAGGGTGGATTTGTTTGCCTGCCACGCCCTGCACACTGCAGCCCTCAACCTAGGCCTGACCAGTTCAGCTTCATCTGCACAACGCCCAGGGCTATGGAGAAGGCCAGGGAGAGAGCGCAGCGCTTCAGCGACGGTGACCTGAGGCTGCTGGTTGGCGGAGTGGAGCGCAGGCGCCATGTTCTGTTCCCAGAAGGTGGCAAGAGGCCGCTGCCCAGCGCCTACCGGAAAGCCTGGAGGGAGGTCTCAAACAGGGTGTCTTCCAACAGCGTGGTTGCCAGGACTCCTGTGCAATGCCGGAAGAAGTTCAACGACCTCACTCGGGTTGTCAGGGTGAGTACCCTTTCCAGTGTCCTCCTCATCCCTGCATGTGCACCTAACTTTATGGGCAAAGGGACCTGAAAGCCCTAATGGCCAGCCCTCATCCAGCAGCTATGGGACTGGCATGAAAATCACTTGCACATTCAGCACTTTACACACTGTACAAGCTATTCGACCATGGGAGGCATTGCAGACAAGATCAGGGCTTCACACTGTACAAGCTATTCGACCATGGGAGGCAGTGCAGACAAGATCAGGGCTTCACACTGTACAAGCTATTCGACCATGGGAGGCAGTGCAGACAAGATCAGGGCTTCACACTGTACAAGCTATTCGACCATGGGAGGCAGTGCAAACAAGATCAGGGCTTCACACTGTACAAGCTATTTGACCATGGGAGGCAGTGCAGACAAGATCAGGGCTTCACACTGTACAAGCTATTCGACCATGGGAGGCAGTGCAGACAAGATCAGGGCTTCACACTGTACTTAGAGGCCGTCCTTTCTCTTGCAGGCCAAGGTGGCGCACAACCGGCGGAAACGAACTGAGACCGGGGGAGGCCGTCCTGACGTCAAAGAGCTCTCCGACCTCGACCAGCGTGTGGAGCGCATTATGGCAGGCCGGCTGATTGGCCCCGTCGCCAGTGGAGATGCCGACCCTGTTCTGGGCACCAATGGTAAGGGCATCACCTTTTTGACCTCTCTCGTTCCACTTGTGCCTCAGATCAGCATCCTTTGCCACTGTCCGACCAATGCAGTGAATGACACCACTCATGCCTCCCTCGCTGCCGCCCTGTCCTCACTCTAAAGCTACTCTTGTGCCTTCCTGCTTTCAGATGGTGAATCGCCAGGTGAGGAGGCGGGCCCTCAAGCTGCCACTGTCAGCGCTTCCGAATTAGAGGAGGAGGAAGAGGAAGCCGGCCCATCAGTGCCACCCTCAGCCGCGCCAGCCCATGGCGATGAAGGGGACATGTCTTCCCTGGAGGGGAGTCGGGGGGAAGGGTTGGAGGAGAGTGAAGCTCCGGGGCCCAGCGGCCTGCAGCAACGCGGGAGGGGTGGGGAAGCTCGGCAGACTTCTCCCCAGAGGGTGAGTGCGGCCTCCAGTCCTGCGACGGTCAGCGCAGAGGAAGTGCGGCTCCTGGAGGAAATGGCCGTCCAGGCTGAGTGCAGGCACAATGAGCTCATGGCTGCAGTGGCAAGGATGCCTGACTCCATTGGGTCTTTGTCAAGGAGTGTGCAGCAATTTGGAGCAGCACAGGCCAGGAGTCTACAGGACTTTGCGGCAGCACAGGCGGCTTCGAGCCAAGTGCTCAGTCGTGCCGTCCATTCACTGGCTGGTGTCATGCGGACACAGACCAGGGCCACATGGGCACTAACTGCTGCCACCCTCGCTGGATCAGCCAGGCATCGCCAGGGCACCCGCCGCGCAGCAGCAGCCCAGCAGTCTGTTCTTCAGCTGTTTGCTGCGCATGCTGCAGTGCTGGCCCATGCGAGTGCCAATGTATCAGGCGACCAGCGAGCACCTGCGATCTGCCAGGTTGGCACCATTCGTGCAGCCGACACTGCCACTCCGCCATTGCAGCTGCCACGAGCCGCTGGACAGACTGCTGCCGCCCAAGCAAAGTTGGAGCAGTCAGCAGCCGGCCACTCCAAGGCCAGAGCTGGTGCAGGCCGACCCCCAAGGGCATCTGCCGTCTCGCCATCTGACCCTCAGCAGCCTTCCCCCAGCCTTGCTGCAGCCACTGGGCTCCCATTGAGGAGGAGCTGCAGGGCGGGCAGGGGCCAGGCAAGGATGCGCAAGGCATCGCCCTCGCAGGGCAAAAAGTAGAAGGTCTGCACAAATGGCTGGTGCTTTTTGTAACGCCGAGACTGGTGTAGTTGTGTTTTTGTAAGGCCGAGACTGGTGTCCTTCTTTGTTTTTTTAAGGCCGAGACTGGTGTCTTTCTTTGTTTTTGTAAGGCCGAGACTGGTGTCTTTCTTTGTTTTTGTAAGGCCGAGACTGTTAGTTTTGTGTTTTTGGAGGGGGCTTCTCAACATGAGGTTGTAATGTGGGAAGGGCAGAGGTTTGCAATAAATTAATGTTCTTAAATTGCACTGTGCATGGTTTTTTTGTCAAGTCCTGGTTGCCCTGCTCGGCTGAGGGCTTGTGGAGCGGCTACATTCATCTGCTGACATTGGCACAAGCCATTCCCTGAGAGGGGGCCTAGAACCGACGTTCAATAAGCCGGCGACGGGCGGCCCTTGCACTTTCTGCCTCCCTCCTGTGCTGGTCCTCCTCCTCCTCCTCCTCCTCCTCAGGTGGTCCTCCAATCTCTGGTGGCAGTGGCTGAGTCCTGCGGATAGCCAGGTTGTGCAGCATGCAGCAAACGACCACGAAATGGGAGACTCGCTCCGGCGAATATTGTAGGGCTCCACCGGAACGATCCAGACAGCGGAACCATTGCTTCAGGACGCCGATTGTTTGCTCGATGATGTTCCTGGTCGCTTGATGGCTATTGTTGTATCCCTCTTCAGCAGGGGTGCTGGGTGCACGGAGCGGGGTCATCAGCCAGGTACACAAAGGATAGCCTTTGTCCCCGATAAGCCATCCTCGTGGGTGAGGCTGGGCCTGGAACATGTCTGCCACAGAAGTCTGGCGCAGGATGAAGGCATCGTGGCTGCTGCCTGGAAAGCGGGCATTGACAGCTAGGATGAGCTGCCTGTGGTCACACACCAGCTGGACGTTGAGCGAATGGTAGCCCTTCCAGTTGCGGTAATCCTCGGCATTCTCCAGAGGTGCCCGCAAAGCCACATGCGTGCAGTCAATGGCGCCCTGCACCATGGGGAAGCCCGCGAATGCTGCAAAGCCCATTGCACGCTGTTGCTGCTTGGCAAGGGCCATGGAGAAGGAGATGAACTGACGTCTCCTTTTGAAAAGGGCATTGGTCACCTGGCGGATGCAGCAATGCACAGCGAACTGGGAGATGTTGGAAATGTCCCCAGTAGCGGATTGGAAGGAGCCGGTGGCATAGAAGTTGAGAGCCACCGTCACCTTCACTGCCACCGACAGAGACGTCCTGCTCCTCAGCTGTGGCTGCAGATCACCGCCAAGCAGGTGGCAGATCTCTGTGACCACCTCCCTTCGGAATCGCAGCCTCCGAACACACTGCTCGTCAGACATGTTGAGATAGGAGAACTGCTGGCGGTATACCCTGGGTGGGTAAGGCCTCCTTTCCCGACGCCTGTTGCCCCCTCTCCGTCTAGCCAGGGCTGCCACTCTCTCACGGCGTCTGTGAGCCCTTTGGATGCAATGGAGAAAGCCACGTTTACACCCATTGCAGCCCCCATAATATGTTAGCAAACAATGATATGTCAATGAGCCAAAGACAAGTGGAAAGCTGTGGCCTGAAGCCACAAGTACCTGTCCGAGTGTTAGGCCAAAGCAGAAAGCTCTCTACCTTGGTCTCTCTGCAAAGATCCGTCTCTCAAGAAGGAGTGCTGCAAAATGGCAGCCTTTTATAGTGCAGGAGGAGTGCCCTTTAACTTGCGCCCCCCGTGCCCCGCGCCCCGCATCGACTGAGCACCGTTCCACTCTACCAGTCGCTAGGGGCGCCAGGTGCACAATGGGGCGTCGCGACTGAATTTCCGGTTGGGGGCGCACAAAGGGCGTTGCACGAGGAAATGACGTCAGGATCTGCGTGCGCAGCTGAGCACGCGCAAAGACTTTGCGCCGCCGCTAAATCGTGAGTGAAGTTGGGGAGAGGCGCAGATCGCGCTGCGCCCGGCCGCTAGCCGCCTAGCGCCCGACATCTACTCCTCCTAAGGCGCTACCGGCTGGCGCAACCAACTGAATTTCTAGGCCTAAGTATCTAACTTTTATTTGTTACTTATCTGCTGGTTCGTCTTTTTGCAAAAGTGCAATGAAAATGAGATCTTATTTGTATTTCCCCATCAAAAACGTGAGGAATTCTCTGAAGCTATGGAATCGTGCAGCACAGAAGGAGGCCATTCGGCCCATCGTTCCTGTGCCGGCTCTTTGAAAGAGCTCTCCCACTCCCCCTCCTCTTTCCGCCACAACTATTTATCCAATTCCCCTTTTGGAAATTACTGTTGAATCTGCTTCCACCGCCCTTTCAGGCAGCGCGTTCCAGATCATGGATTAATCAGGGACAGTCAGCATGGATTTGTTAAGTGAAAGTCGAGTCTGACTAACTTGGTTGAATTTTTTGAGGAGGTAACAAGGAGGGTCGATGAGGGTAGTGCGTTTGATGTAGTCTATATGGTTTTAGCAAGGCTTTTGATAAAGTCCCGCATGGCAGACTGGTCACGAAAGTAAAAGCCCATGGGATACAAGGCAAAGTGGCAAGTTGGATCCAAAATTGGCTCAAAGGCAGGAAGCAAAGGGTAATGGTCGAAGGGTGTTTTGTGACTGGAAGGCTGTTTCCAGTGGGGTTCCGCAGGGCTCAGTACTGGGTCCTTTGCTTTTTGTGGTATATAGCAATGATTAGGACTTGAATGTAGGAAGTATGATTAAGAAGTTTGCAGATAATGCAAAAATTGGGCGTGTGGTTGATAATGAAGAAGAAAGCTGCAGACTGCAGGAAGATATCAATGGACTGGTCAGGTGGGCAGAGAAGTGGCAAATGGAATTCAATCACCAGGCAGGAGTGTTCCCTCCCAGTCGGGGAACACTTCAGCAGTCAAGGACATTCAGCCTCCGATCTTCGGGTAAGCATTCTCCAAGGTGGCCTTCGAGACACACGACAACGCAAAATCGTCGAGCAGAAACTGATAGCCAAGTTCCGCACTCATGAGGACGGCCTCAACCGAGATCTTGGGTTCATGTCACGCTACATGTAACCCCACCTGATGCAGGGTCATCCAGACTCGAGTCGACATTGGCTTGTTCTCTCTACACAGATGCGGCCGGACCTGCTGTGATTTCCAGCCAAAAAAAATGTTTTTTGTCTGTTTTTTTGTTTTTCATACAGACCCCAGCATCTGCAATATTTGACCCCTTGTGACCCCACCTCATTGTTCTTTGATGTAATGTTTCCCTGACTGACCTGTTTGGACACCATTCACACCTTTGACTGCTGTGATTATCTCTCTGCCGAGGTGCGATAAATGGCAGTTGGAAAGGTTACCTGTAAACATCTGACATGATTCTCTGACTATATAAGCTGTGTCTTTATGCATTTCTCCACTTCACCTGAAGAAGGAGCAGCGCTCCGAAAGCTTGTGATTTCAAATAAAGCTGTTGGACTATAACCTGGTGTTGTGTGACTTCTTACATTTGTCCACCCCAGTCCAACTCCGGCATCTCCACACCATGGCTACTTTAAGAACATAAGAACATAAGAAATAGGAGCAGGAGTCGGCCATTCAGCCCCTCGAGCCTGCTCTGCCATTCAATGTGATCATGGCTGATCTTCTGCCTCAATTCCATTCACCGGCCCAATCGCCATATCCCTTGATGCCCTTACTAGTCAGAAATCTATCAACTTCTGTTTTGAATATACCCAATGACTGAGCCTCCACAGCCCTCTGGGGTAGAGAATTCCAAAGGTTCACCCGCTCTGTGTGAAGAAATTTCTTCTCATCTCAGTCCTGAATGGCCTACCCTTTATCCTGAGGCTGTGGCCCCTGGTTCTAGACTCCCCAGCCAAGGAAAACATTCTCCCAGCATCCACCCTATCAAGCCCTGTAATAATTTTGTATGCTTCAATGAGATCCCCTCCCATTCTTCTGAATTCAAGAGAATACAGGCCTAGTTTACTCAATCTCTTCTCATACGACAGTCTCGCCATCCCAGGAATCAATCTCGTGAACCTTCGTTGCACTCCCTCTATGGCAAGTATATCCTTCCTTAGGTAAGGAGACCAAAATTGTACACAGTACTCCAGGTGTGGTCTCACTAAGGCCCTATATAATTGGAGTAAGACTTCTTTACTCCTGTACTCAAATCCTCTTGTAATGAAGGCCAGCATACCATTTGCCTTCGTAGTGACTCATGTACAAGGACACCCTGGTCCCTTTGAGCATCTGAATTCCCTAATCTTTCACCATTTAGGAAATACTCTGCCTTTCTGTTTTTTCTACCAAAGTGGATAACTTCACATTTATCCACATTATATTCCATCTGCCATGTTCTCGCCCACTCAGAGCCTGTTGAGATCCCCTTGAAGCCTCTTCACATCCTCTTCACAACTGACACTGCCACCTAGCTTTGTATCATCAGCAAATTTGGAAATGTTACATTTAGTCCCCTCATCCAAATCATTGATATAGATTGTGAATAGCTGAGGCCCAAGCACCAATCCTTGCAGTACCCCACTAGTCACAACCTGCCATCTTGAAAATGACCCGTTTATCCCGACTCTTTGTTTTCTGTCTGGTAACTGATTCTTAATCCATGCTAGTATATTACCCCCAATTCCATGTGCCCTAATTTTGTTCACCAACCTCTTGTGTGGGACCTTATCGAAGGCCTTCTGAAAATCCAAATACACTACATCTACCTGTTCCCCTTTGTCTACTCCACTAATTACATCCTCAAAAGAACTCCAATAGGTTTGTCAAACAGGATTTCCCTTCCATAAATCCATGTTGACTCTGCCCAATCTTACTATTAGTTTCTAAGTGCCCAGTTATTGCATCCTTTATAATAGATTCCAGCATTTTCCCAACTACTGATGTGAGGCTAACAGGTCTGTAGTTCCCCATTTTCTCTCTCCCTCCTTTCTTAAATAGCGGGGTTACATTTGCTATCCTCCAATCTGCAGGAACCGTTCCAGAATCTACAGAATTTTGGAAGATGACAACCAATGCGTCCACTATTCCAATGGCCACCTCTTTCAAAACCCTAGGATGTAGGTCATCCGGTCCTTGGGATTTATCGACTTTTAGTCCCATTAATTTTGCTGGTACTATTTTTTTACTAATAATAATTTCTTGAAGTTCCTCATTCTCGCCACACCCTGGGTTTTCTCGTATTTCTGGGAAGTTTTTTGTGTTTTCCTCTGTGAAGACAGAAACAAAGTATTTATTTAATTTCTCTGCCATTTCCTCATTCCCCATTACAAATTCTCCCGTCTCTGACTGTAAAGGACCTACATTTACCTTCACCAGTCTTTTCCTTTTCACATACCTATAGAAGCTTTTACAATCTGTTTTTATATTTTTCACTAGTTTGTGCTCATATTCCATTTTCCCTTTCTTTATCAATTTCTTGGTCCCCCTTTGTTGATTTCTAAAAAGATCCCAATCCTCAGGCTGACCGCTTTCTCTGGCAACTTTATAAGCTTCCTCCTTTGACTTAATACCAGCTTTAATTTCTTTTGTTAGCCATGGTTGGATCACTTTTCCTTTTGGGTTTTTATGTCCTAGAGGAATATATGTTTGATGCAAATTATGCATTATTTCCTTGAATGTTAGCCATTGTATGTCCACCTTCATACCTTTTAGTGTAGTCTCCCAATTTATTATCCGAGGCATAGAATATAAGAGCAGGGAGGTTATGCTTAAACTGTATAAAACACTAGTTAGGCCACAGCTAGAATACTGTGTACAGTTCTGGTCACCACATTACAGGAAGGATGTGATTGCACTAGCGAGGGTACAGAGGAGATTTACGAGGATGTTGCCTGGGCTGGGGAATTTTAGCTATGAGGAAAAATTGGAGAGGCTGGGGTTGTTTTCTTTGGAACAGAGGAGGCTGAGGGGAGACCTAATTGAGGTGTATAAAATTATGAGGGGCCTAGATAGAGTGGATAGGAAGGACCTATTCTGCTTAGCAGAAGGGTCAATAACCAGGGGGCAGAGATTTAAAGTAATTGGTTGGAGGTTTAGAGGGGATTGGAGGAGAAATGTTTTCACCCGGAGGGTGGTGGGGGTCTGGAACTCACTGCCTGAAAGGGTGGTCGAGGCAGAGACCCTCATCACATTTAAAAAGTACTTGGATATGCACTTGAAGTGCCGTGACCTACAGGGCTACGGACCCAGAGCTGGAAAGTGGGATTAGGGTGGATAGCTCTGTCAGCCGGCACGGACACGATGGGCCGAATGGCCTCCTTCTGTGCTGTAAATTTCTATGATTCTATGATCATCATAACTCACTGCATAAAAAAATGTCTCCTCTTCCCCCCTCTGGTTCTTTTACCCATTATCTTAAAACTGTGTCCTCTGGTTACCGACCCTCCTGCCACTGGAAACAGTTTCTCCCGATCCACTCTATCAAAATCTTTCCTGATCATAGGTAGCTAAAAGGAATTAGCTGACAAGAGATTTCTGTTCTGTCGATCCAGGTGCATTACCAAGTGCTTTCTTAGATCTCAAGGCGGAGCTAAGCACTCTCCAATGGTATGGCAGCTTTCCCATTGGAAGAGCTGAGCTGATCTAGAGTGAGAGGGGTTGCAAAGACACAAAAAGAAAGACCAGTCCACTTGGCTAACTAGCTTCTCCCTGCTCCCTCTCCTGCCTTATCTTCTGCCTCTCAAGGTACAGGTGCATTAATTCCTTATCAAGGCTGGAACTCTGAACATGCCTCTAAGGAAACCATGAAGAAAGCACAAGGCTTTCAGCAGAGATATAGCTAGACACGAGCGGCTTCACAATTCCAAGGGTTAATTAACAATGGCCTAAGATCCCCAAGTGGCCTCCAGCAGTACTTGCGCTGTCAGCTATACTCCAGCTACTAAAAAGTATTACTTTTCTGGCAAATATTTTAAGCCATTAGAGAGACTCCACCTATTGCCTGCCCGTTGACTCTGACAGGTATCTCAAAAGGAGGGCAGCGTTTAATAAAAAAATGAAGCAAAAAAGGTCAGAACTGACAAAGACATGGAGGCTGTTAAGTATGTGTATTGTATGGAACAATTAACACAAAGACTTAAACGTATAACTCAAACAGGTCTTTACTGGTTGGAGGTAGGGACTATACATAGGTCTTTACTTCATGCCCACAGGCGGGAACTGAGGGGAGATCAGTACCCACAGTACTATTTATACCCCTATGGCCAGGAGTGGTACTGCGTATCACTACGCCCAACAAGTAGTGCAGTCCTGTCCATAGGTTCAAAGTAGCACACATATTACATACACAACATTCCTCCCTTCCTAGCTTTACAGTCATCTCCCCATTTAACATAACGTAATAACATATATACATATATAACTTCATGTCAAAACAGATCACAGATTCAGTCTCTGCGGAAAACAGTTCACAGATTCAATCTCTGTGGTGGAGTCGGTTCACGTTGCTGGAGTGACTCATTCAATAGTCCTTCCATGGATTTAACAGTTTGAACTTCCGAACTGAATTGGCTCCGTTCGGAGGGATCACGTGTGTGATCTGGTAGAGGTAATAATGGTTCAGATGGGTCATCT
This sequence comes from Somniosus microcephalus, assembly GCF_052327205.1. Taxonomy (NCBI): domain Eukaryota; kingdom Metazoa; phylum Chordata; class Chondrichthyes; order Squaliformes; family Somniosidae; genus Somniosus; species Somniosus microcephalus. Next base: position 4,218,941 of record NC_141016.1, on the reverse strand, counting down.
TCTGTTTCGACTTTTCCTTTTCTGCTTCTTGGAGACTCTCTGGGCTCCACTGTCAGCTGCCAGCTGCATGCGCAGTTCCTCCTTCTCTTCCTCCTTTTTCCGTAGTAGAGCCACCTTCTCCCGATGTTCCGTAGACTTTCGGTGCTCCTCCATGATTTCTGTATGGTGGGAGTCGAAGTTACAAGTTGGGCAGGACAGGACATAGTAATATTCGGTGTCGTCCTGATCTAGGCCAGCGAGAGGGTCTTCTATTTCCTCCATACCCAGCTGGGCGTTAGCCAGCTTTTGTTCCAAGTCCAGACATCTTTCCTGAAGAGACTTCTTCATGCGTACCTCTTCATCCAGCTTTTTCTGGGCTTTCAGCAAGTCGTTTACTAATGACCTCATTTGAGATTTTACTACTTCAACTTCTTTTGGAGATTGATTGATCGGACTATTCAATCCCTCTACCGGAGCAGCTGTTTCAGCGGTCTGTTGTTCTACGTTGACGTGAGTCAGCGTACTTTTGGCATCCAAGGGCTGCTCTGTTGCAGTCATCTCAGTCTGTGTTGCCACCTCAGCTCTTCCAATAACCTTTGAGAGCTCCGAACCCCTTTCGTTTGAATATTGAAGTTCGTGTTCAAGTTTTTCCCATTTCAGAGTCCTGTCCTTCAGCATATGCAGGAGTTGGCTGACCGTTAACTCCTCTGACATCAGACGTTTTGTGTGCTCCTGCTCCATTTTCTCCATCAGCTGCTTCTGTTGTCTTTCCAGATTCTCCAACTCTATATCAAAGAACTCTTTCGTTGCATTCAACTCTTGCTCACAACGGCGAAGCATTTGTTCTAATTGCTGTTGTAGTTTGAAATGGAGTTGAGTTCGAGCCCGGTGTCCCTCAGAAGTGGGCACATCAGTAGACTTGCCAGACTCAGAATCCACAGTTAAACTATGTTGTTGTTGCTCAGTGGAATTCTGTGCTGAAACTTTGTCTTTTGCACCTGAGTTGGGCTTACCATCATCCGTTCCAGAGTCTGGGCCGACTATCTTCACCGAGTTCTCACTCGTTATTGTTTGTAGGAAATGCCAGTCCATATTCATTTTCCTAATCCACTCCCGTCCTAGTAGTGGAGAACCTCCTTCAGATATCACATATAAGTCCATTATTTGACTGTCTTCGCCCTTGTGGACCACTGCAACCTCTATTTTCCCGATGGGGTACACTCTTTGCCCCGTGTATGTTTTCAATATAATCCCCGTATCCTGTAGGGGAATATGTTGGAATAACTTTCCGTAATCTTTCTTATTTATGACCGTCAATGCCGATCCAGTGTCCAATTCCAGTTTTACTTGGACTCCTTCTATCTGAAGAGTGACCCAAATTGTCTGGAGGTCTGCACCCTTACCAGCGTTGAGTACTCTTAAGCTAGCCAGTTCATTACAGCTTAAGCTAGCCAGTTCATTACTGCTAGCGTCTGAATCGGACTCCTGTTCGGTCACCTTGTGTACCTTTGCGTATTTTCCTTGCGGTGACTTCTTGTTGCTGGTCTTCTTCCCTGACCTGCATACTCTAGCTATATGTCCAAGCCTACCACAAGTTCTACATTCTTGGTTTTTAAACCAACACTGGTTCTGATCATGCGTTGTCTTTCCACAACGATAACATTTGCCAGAACTCACACCCAATTTGTGTGCACTGAGCTCCGGTGACCGTAGCTGCATTACTGCCGTGCCTCTCACTGCGGCTTCGTGTGCTGCTGCCATAGTGACCGCCTTCTCAAGCGTCAGCTCATTCTCCTCGAGCAGTCGCTTTTGTGTATCCTGTTTAAATAAACCACACACAAATTTGTCTCGAAGTGCCTCTGTCAGTCCCGTTCCAAACTGGCAATATTTCGCTAATTTACGCAATTCCAGCAAATAATCAGCATTGCTTTCATGCTGTAGCTGCCTTCTGTCGTAAAATTTAAATCGTTCCGCTAGCATCAGCGGCGTGGGGTTTAGATGATCTTTCAGGACAGTAACAATCTCATCGAACGTCTTATCCGCCGGTTCATCTGGTGATAACAGGTGTTTCAATTGCCCGTATGTCTTCGCACCCATTAAATTTAATAATGTTAGAGCTTTATCTTGGTCACGAATTTTATTGGCCTTACAATAATTTTTTACTCTTTCAACATATATGGCCCAATCTTCGAGGTCACTATCAAAGGTGCTAATATTCCCGTGTTTAGGCATTGTAGATTTGCAATTTCTCAGATTTTATTTTGTTTACTTGTTATCAAAGATGGCGGCTTCCCGCTCTTACCGTCGTCCTCCGCCCACAAAATGGCGGTTTTCCCGCGCTTGGCGGTCTTCACCCGTCCCCCGACGCCGTCTCCCTTCAGCCCCTGAGTGCGGCCCTTATCTTTGGTTCCGATCGCTGGCCCGCGCTGCGCCTCGCACTTGAAGCGGCTCCCGGCCTCTGGCTCACCCGCTCGCGCGTTTCACCGCGGCTCTTATCAGGGATTGCGATCGCCCTTATCTTCTCCAACTTCCCCAGCCCTGTCTTTGCAGCCAACACTGCACGGCTTACCCCACCACCTAGGTTGAACAAGGAAACTGCAGAAAGACTTCTGTCAGTCGCTGGAAGCTGTCAGGATGTTTGCTGCACTCCAGTGCTCAGTCGCTGATGGAGGCTTCAGAGTCCTAAAGCCTGTCGCTTCTAGTGGGGTGGTGATGTTTGAAACCTCTCTTCAACTGCCGCAGGGTAAGAACCTGACTCGTCGCCAGTGTTAAGTATGTGTATTGTATTGAACAATTAACACAAAGACTTAAACGTATAACTCAAACAGGTCTTTACTGGTTGGAGGTAGGGACTATACATAGGTCTTTACTTCATGCCCACAGGCGGGAACTGAGGGGAGATCAGTACCCACAGTACTATTTATACCCCTATGGCCAGGAGTGGTACTGCGTATCACTACGCCCAACAAGTAGTGCAGTCCTGTCCATAGGTTCAAAGTAGCACACATATTACATACACAACAGAGGCCATTTCAGCTGTGGATTTCAGTCAGCTCAATGTCATCGCGGGAGTGCGGATTACCTACTGACAATGATGTGTACTCTTAGGAAATGTAAGATTTACACTACGTTCCTGTGACTAAAACTCGGGAAACACAGTTTGTACATTTTAAATCATCGACCCTGCAAGATTAAATGGCTTGTTAAATTAACTTTGTTTTTTAAGCTGTACTGCAAACTAATTTTTCAATCTGTAGCCGTGAATTGACGGGCAATTTTTTCTCCCAGCAGGGAATGCGAGTCAGAGAAGTGGGTTGAAATGTTGCAGTCCGATCCCTAGCCCATGCTCCCTGTGAATGAGGACTGCACAGTGGGAGAGCAAGATCACTGAATCATTCCTGTGATTATTTAGAACCACTCATATTGCTAAGTAGAAAATGTAACGTGCATTTCTGTTATATTGATTTGAATTATCCATCCAAATGCCCAGTGCAAGATTTTCTAATAAGAACATAAGAAATAGGAGCAGGAGTCGGCCATTCGGCCCCTCAAGCCTGCTCCGCCATTCAATAAGATCATGGCTGATCTTCTACCTCATCTCCACTTTCCTGCACTATCCCCATATCACTTGATTCCGTTAATATTCAAAAATCTATCGATCTCAGCCTTAAATATACTCAACGACTGAGCCTCCACAGCCCTCTGGGGTAGAGAATTCCAAAGATTCACCAGCTTCTGAGTGAAGAAATTCCTCCTCATCTCAGTCCTCAATGGCCGACTCCTTATTCTGAGACTGTGACCCCTGGTTCTAGATTCCCCAGCCAGGGGGAAACATCCTCCCTGCATCTACCCTGTCAAGCTCTGTAAGAATTTTGTATGTTTCAATGAGATCACCTCTCATTCTTCTAAACTCTAGAGAATATAGGCCTAGTCTACTCAATCTCTCCTCATAGGACAATCCCCCCATCCCAGTGAACCTTCGTTGCACTCCCTCTATGGCAAGTATATCCTTCCTTAGGTAAGGAGACCAAAACTGTACACAATACTCCAGGTGTGGTCTCACCAGGGCCCTATATAATTGCAGTAAGACGTCTTTACTCTTATACTCAAATCCTCTTGTAATGAAGGCCAATATACCATTTGCTTTCCTAATTGCTTGCTGTACCTGCATGTTAACTTTCAGTGATTCGTGAACAAGGACACCCAGGTCCCTCTGAACTCCAACATTTCCCAATCTCTCACCCTTTAAAAAATACTCTGCTTTTCTATTTTTCCTACCAAAGTGGATAACTTCACATTTCTCCACATTATATTCCATTTGCCATGTTCTTGCCCACTCACTTAGCCTGTCTGTATCCCCTTAAAGCCTCCTCACAATTTACATTCCCACCCAGCTTTGTACCATCAGCAAACTTGGATATAATGGGTGGAACGCAACCACTGCTGAGAATTTATAAATACTAGCGGATCTCCTATGGCGATGCTCAGGGATGGTTACCCTCAGGCCTTGGAGTGTGGCTGTGATGCGTTGCTGATTAGCTGGCCTGTCCCTTTATGAGCTTTGTGCTAAATAGGCAAATTGTAGCCTATGATAAACTGCTGAGATCAATCAAAGGGATGATGTCAGTGCTTGTAGGCTTCAAGCTGCAGGTCAATTACTTTCTTTCTCTTATTTAACAGGTTGTTTTGGACCGGTAACAGATGTGACACCTTGTGTGTGACACCTTGTGTGTGACATCAGGTGCATGATGGCTATTTGCCAGGCACGAGACTTTATATATGCACAGCGAAGGAGAGGTTTTGCGACTGGGTAATTGAGATAATGCATCTACCCGATTGTGGAATCACCCCCTTTTTTAGCTTCTCTGTTAAGTGGTGGATATTTGGATTGGACACTCAGCGTTGACCCAATATTATTATTGATTATTGTTAATATTATTGACCTGATTAAGATTTAAAATTATAAAGGATAGGGTAGACATAGAGAAGATGTTTCCACTTGTGGGGGAGACCAGAACTAGGGGCCATCAATATAAGATAATCGCTAATAAATCCAATCGGGAATTCAGGAGAAACTTGTTTACCCAGAGAGTGGTGAGAATGTGGAACTCGCTACCACAGGGAGTGGTTGAGGCGAATAGTATAGATGCATTTAAGGGGAAGCTCGATAAACACACGAGGGAGAAAGGAATAGAAGGATATGGTAATGGGGTGAGATGAAGAGGGTGGGAGGAGGCTCGTATGGAGCAGAAACACCGGCACGGAGCAGTTGGGCCGAATGGCCTGTTTCTGTGCTGTAGATTCTATTTAAGAGAGGTTAATGCAGTGTTAAATTAACTCCTTGAAGTAGAGAGCTGGATAAATGCATGGCGAGCAATGGAATTGGAGATGAAGGAGATATGCAAGGAGAGGAGTAATCAGGGAATAAGTGGATTTCTGTGATCAAGTACCCGATGTAACCAGCGAGGATGCGAGGACGCGCTCCAGTTTTGCTCGATTGCCTTTGGGTCTCAGAATAAATGTAGCAGAACATTTCTTCATTAGATGAATGGGGCAGAGACCACTGATGGGGCAGAATATATATGGTGCGTGGAAAGAGCAGGGCACATTGGAAAAAGGTCCTTTTTACCTTCATTATCTTTTTTTTATTTATTCTTGGGATGTAGGCAATGCCGGCATTAACTGTCCATCATTAGTTGTCTTGAGGAGTTGCTGGTGGACCTTCTCCTTGTGATGTTAAATGTAAGAAATCACACAACACCAGGTTATAGTCCAACAGCTTTATTTGAAATCACAAGCTTTCGGAGTGCTGCTCCTTCGTCAGGTGAAGTGGAGAGATGCATAAAAACACAGCTTATATAGTCAGAGAATCATGTCAGATGTTTACAGGTAATCTTTCTAACTGCCATTTATCACACCTCGGCAGAGAGATAATCACAGCAATCAAAGGTGTAAATGGTGTCCAAACAGGTCAGTCAGGAAAACATTACATCAAAGAACAATGAGGTGAGGTCACAAGGGGTCAAATGTTGCAGATGCTGGGGTCTGTATGAAAAACAAAAAAACAGACAAAAAACATTTTTTTTGCTGGAAATCACAGCAGGTCTGGCCGCATCTGTGTGGAGAGAACAAGCCAACGATGACTCGAGTCTGGATGACCTCATTGTTCTTTGATGTAATGTTTTCCTGACTGACCTGTTTGGACACCATTTACACCTTTGATTGCTGTGATTATCTCTCTGCCGAGGTGTGATAAATGTCAGTTAGAAAGATTACCTGTAAACATCTGACATTATTCTCTGACTATATATGCTGTGTCTATATGCATCTCTCCACTTCACCTGACGAAGGAGCAGCGCTCCGAAAGCTTGTGATTTCAAATAAAGCTGTTGGACTATAACCTGGTGTTGTGTGATTTCTTACATTTGTCCACCCCAGTCCAACACCGGCATCTCCACACCTTGTGATGTTAGGTAGAGAATTCCTGGATTTTATCCCAACAATGATGAAGGAATGGCGATGTTAATTCAAGTCAAGATGGGGTGTGATCTGAAGGTGATGGTATTCCCACGATACTGCTGCTCTTGTCCTACTTGGTAGAGGTTGAAGGGTTGGAAGATGATTGCCAAGCCTTTGATGGCTGGCACCTTCAGAGTTTCTAAATATAAACTAACCCGGTTTGTACCAATAACTTTCAGCTAATGGGGAAGTTAAGGCGGTCGGGAAGGTCACACACCATCCCAAACTGGAAATATATCGGCCGTTCCTTCATCGTCGCTGGGTCAAAATCCTGGAACTCCCTCCCTAACAGCACCGTGGGAGCACCTTCACCACACGGACTGCAGCGGTTCAAGAAGGCGGCTCACCACCACCTTCTCGAGGGCAATTAGGGACGCGCAATAAATGCTGGGCTTTGCCAGCGATGCCCACATCCCATGAAATAATAAAGAAAAATGTAATTTCCTGCACTTCACAAGAACGGTGATGTAGGGACTGTGCTAAGTTCTCTCTCAATCATCATCCACCGAATCATTCAGGGGGAAAAGAAACAAATCACAGGAATAATAAACACAGAAAAATCATCGTAATTTTTTGATGCCCCACAAACATCGGGACCCGTAAAAATCAAGACCGCAACTTGGAATCATAGAATGATTACAGCACAGAAGGAGGCCATTCGGCCCATCGAGCCCGTGCCGGCTCTCTGCAGGAGCACTTCAGCCAGTCCCACTCCCTCGCCCTTTCCCCGTAGCCCTGCAATTTTTTTTTCCTTCAGGTACTTATCCAATTCCCTTTTAAAAGCCACAATTGAATCTGCCTCCACCACCCTTTCAGGCAATGAATTCCAGATCCTAATCACTCACTGCGTAAGTTTTTTTTTCCTCATGTCGCCTTTGGTTCTTCTGCCAATCACCTTAAATCTGTGTCCTCTGGTTCTCGAAACTTCCGCCAATGGGAACAGTTTCTCTCTATCTACTCTGTCCAGAACCCTCATGATTTTGAACACCTCGATCAGATCTCCTCTCAACCTTCTCGCTCTCCTCTCATCCTACTTGTAGACTGAATCATAGAAATTTACAGCACGGAAGGAGGCCATTTCGGCCTATCACGTCCGCGCCGGTCGGCAAAGAGCTATCCAGCCTAATCCCACCTGCCAGGTCTTGGTCCGTAGCCCTGTAGGCCATGGCACCTCAAGTATACATCCAAGTTCTTTTTGAATGTGGAGAGAGTTTCTGCCTCTACCACCCTCTGGGTGAAGAACTTTCCCCTCAAATCCCCCTACCATTTACTTTAAATCTCTGCCCCCTGGTTATTGACCCCTCTGCTAAGGGAAATAGGTCCTTCCTATCCACTCTATCTAGGCCCCTCATAATTTTATACACCTCAACAAGGTCTCCCCTCAGCCTCCTCTGTTCCAAAGAAAACAACCCCAGCCTATCCAATCTTTCCTCATAGCTAAAATTCCCCAGCCCAGGCAACATCCTCGTAAATCTCCTCTGCACCCGCTCTAGTGCAATCACATCCTTCCTGTAATGTGGTGACCAGAACTGCACGCAGTACTCTAGCTGTGGCCTAACTAGTGTTTTATACAGTTCAAGCATAACCTCCCTGCTATTATATTCTATGCCTCAGCTAATAAAGGCAAGCATTCCGTATGCCTTCTTAACCACCTTATCTGCCTGTCTTGCTACCTTCAGGGATCTGTGGACATGCACGCCAAGGTCCCTTTGTTCCTCTACACTTCTCAGTGTCCTACCATTTATTGTGTACTAGCTGGAGTGCCCGGCGGTGCCGAGGGTTTTTTGAGGGCATATAAATGAGTTTGTCTGTCTGTCTGTCTGTGTGGGAAGGAGAGAGAGAGAGAGAGAGGGAAAGAGAGAGAGAGAGAGGGAAGAGGAGAGAGAAGGGAAGGAGAGAGAGAGAGAGGGAAGGAGAGAGAGAGAGAAGGAGAGAGACAGAGAGGGAAGGAGAGAGAGAGAGAGGGAAGGAGAGAGAGAGAGAGAGGGAAGGAGAGAGAGGGAAGGAGAGGGAAGGAGAGAGAGGGAAGGAGAGAGAGAGAGAGAGAGGGAAGGAGAGAGAGAGAGAGAGGGAAGGAGAGAGAGAGGGAAGGAGAGAGAGACAGAGAGGGAAGGAGAGAGAGAGAGAAGGAGAGAGAGAGAGAGAGAGAGAGAAGGAGAGAGAGAGAGAGAGTGGGGGAAGGAGAGAGAGAGCCGCCGCTCCTCCGGTCGATGTGTTGCAGGCCGACCCCTGATGAGCGCCCGAACCGCTGAGCCGGAGCCCTCGCCACTGCTCCCCTGCTCACTGTCTCTCGGGCCACGTGGTTCTCTGTTTTACCGCGCAGCCGGCCAGAGAGAAGAAAAACAAAAGAGATGAAGAGAGACGCGACTGAGTGAATGATCTAATTTAAAGCAGCCTCTCCCCCGCTAAAAGGAGAGAGCCGGAGGGAGATTTTGCGGGTGAAGAAGGGCGGCCGCCAGCGCTTCAGGCCCGGCTGGTCTTTAATGGCCGCCACTCACTTCAGCTCAGCTCCCGCTCGGCAGTTTGAAGAATTAGGCCCTGCCCACAAACGCCATGAAACACCCCCCCAATTGGTCAACCATCACGTCACTCAACGCTAATGAGCGGTAGGATTGGTCAACCACTAATGAGCGGATTTTTGAACGTTTTTTGTATACTGTCGGAACAATTTTTGTCTGACCAAAAAGTAAATACACCTATGACACTCCCCTGATCATCAGCTTTCTTTTGATATAACATATGTGTAGGTATGCTCTATAACTTTTGAGTGTATAGCAGACAGACAGACAGACAGACCAACCGCTTTATATAGATAGATAGATAGATAGATAGATTCCCTTGCCTTGTTAGCCCTCCCCAAATGCATTACCTCACACTTCTCTGGATTAAATTCCATTTGCCACTGTTCTGCCCACCTGACCAGTCCATTGATATCTTCCTGCAGTCTGCAGCGTTCTTCTTCATTATCAACCACACGGCCCAATTTTAGTATCATCTGCAAACTTCTTAATCATACCCCCTACATTCAAGTCTAAATCATTGGTATATAACACGAAAAGCAAAGGACCCAGTACTGAGCCCTGCGGAACCCCACTGGAAACAGCCTTCCAGTCACAAAAACTCCCATTGACCATAACCCTTTGCTTCCTACTTCTGAGTCAACTTTGGACCAACTTGCCACTTTGCCTTGGATCCCATGGGCTTTTACTTCCATGACCAGTCTGCCATGTGGGACCTTATCAAAAGCCTTGCTAAAATCAAAATGGACTACATCAAACGCACTACTCTGATCGACCCTCCTTGTTACCTCCTCAAAAAATTCAATCAAGTAAGTCAGACACGACCTCTCCTTAACAAATCCATGCTGACTGTCCTTGATTAATCCTGGTATTTCTAAATGAAGATTTATCCTGTCCCTCAATTTTTTCCAATAATTTTCCCACCACTATCCCTTTTTAAACAATGGTATGACATTAGCAGTCCTCCAGTACCACACCTGTAACCAGAGAGGATTGGAAAATGATGGTCAGAGCCTCTGCTATTTCCTCTCTTGCTTCTCTTAACAGCCTGGGATACATTTCATCCGGGCCTGGGGATTTATCCACTTTCAAAGATGCTAAACCCCTTAATACTTCCTCTCTCATTATGTTTATTTCATCTAATATTTCACACTCCTCCCCCCTGATTGCAGTGTCTGCATCGCCCCTCTCTTTTATGAAAACAGACGCAAAGTATTCATTAGGGACCATCGACACATAGTTTACCTTCATGGTCTCTAATAATCCCTAATCTTTCTTTAGTTATCCTCTTGCTCCTAATGTATTTATAAAACATCTTTGGGTTTTCCTTGATTTTACCTGCCAACATGTTTTCATGCTCTCCTCTCTTTGCTTTCCTAATTTCCTTTTTAATTTCACCCCTGCACTTTCTCTACTCCTCCAGGGCTCCTATGGTATTGAGCACTTGGTACCTGTCATAAGCCTCCCTTTTTTTCTTTATCCTACCCTGTCTGCCCCTCGACATCCAGGGGGCTCTCGATTTGTTCGTCCCACCCTTTTTCTTTAAGGGAACATACTTGCGCTGAGCCCCCACTATCTCCCCTTGAATGTGTCCCACTGCTCGGACACTGATTTACTCTCAAGTAGCTGCTTCCAGTCCACTTTGGCTAAATCACATCTCAGCTTAGTAAAATTAGCTTTTCCCCAATTGAGAACGTCTATTCCTGGTCTATCTTTGTCCTTTTCCAAAGCTACCCTAAATCTAACTGAATTATGATCACTGCCTCCAATATGCTCTCCCACTGATACGCCTTCTACCTGCCCAGCTTCATTCCCTAAAACTAAGTCCAGAACTGCCCCCCTCCCTTGTTGGGCTTACTACATACTGGCTAAAAAAGTTCTCCTGGATGCATTTTAGGAATTCCGCACCCTCCATACCCTTCACACTAATTCTATCCCAGTTAATATTGGGGTAGTTGAAATCCCCGACTATTACTGCCCTATAGTTTGTGCACTTCTCAGAAATTTGCCTACATATTTGCTCTTCTATCTCCCTCTGACTGGGGGTCGGTAGTACACTCCCAGCAGTGTGATCGCCCCTTTTTCATTCTTCAACTGGGAGAAAAGAGTTCTGCTGGTATCTGTGGGTTAAGGACACCAGAGGATAGATTGAACTGAATCTATGCAGCTGCATGTATTAGCTCCAGAACAGTCTGAATTCATCGAAGCATAAAGTAAACAACTGTTCATGGCAATCGTACGTCTTCACGAGGAATTACGATTGTGTTTTGAAGTGTGCTGCACAGAGACAACCCCGTGCCCAGCCTGCTATTGGGAATGAACATCCTTGTCCATCAGCAAAGTGTTCAGAGGCTGAAAATAAAACCCTGATACCGACTTCCCGTTCAGCCAGTACAAGACACAAACTAGCAACATCAACTCTGGGCTTAAGGGAAACGCTGTTCCTCCTCATTCTGAGAGGCAGCCAAGGTCACCCTCTGTCCCAGCTGATTTCATTTTTACATAGAATTATACATCCTGGGGCGAATATTTAGCCCTCAACTAACATCACTAGAAAGCGGATTTTCTGGTCATTACCTCTTTGCTGTTTGTGGGAGCTTGCTGTGCGTAAATTGGCTGCCACGTTTCCTACATTACAACAGTGACTGTACTTCCAAACTAGTTCAGTGGTTCTGAAGCACTGTGGGACGTCCTGAGGGCATGAAAGGCGCTATATAAATGCAAGTCCTTTACGTTGAGTTTATAGCACAGAAACAGACAATTCAGCCAGTATTTATGCTCCACACGAGCCTCCTCCCACCCTACCAGCATATCCTTCTCTTCCTTTTTCCCTCACGTAATCCAGCCTCCCCTCAAATGCATCTCTGCTCTTCGCCTCAACCACTCCCTGTGGTAGCGAGTTCCACATTCTCACCGCTCTCTGGGTGAAGAAGTTTCTCCTGAATTCCCTATTGGATTTATTAGTGACTATCTTATATCTTTGGCCTCGCCAGCAAGTGGAAATATCTTCTCTACGTCTATCAAACCCTTTCATGATTTTCAAGACCTCCATCAGGTCACCCCTCAGCCTTCTCTTTTCTAGCGAATGCTGCAGTTATATAAAGTTATCCCTGAAAGAATTTGGATGATGAAGTTTTATTGCTCTCCTTTCGAGCTGTTCAATTGAAGCATTTCCACCATAAATAATGTATTATATTACTGTTATTTACTTGCTTGTTCATCTGTTGTTCAATAAATTCACTCAATAATTTAAACCTAAAATGTGGTCTGATACCAGAGGAGACTTGACCCCACGACCTCCTGATAGAGGCGAGAATGTTAGCACTGAGCCGAGGGGATAAACACACGAGGGAGAAAGGAATGGAAGGATATGTTGATGGGGTTTAGATGAAGAGGGGTGGGAGGAGGCTCGTGTGGAGCAGAAACACCGACATAGACCAGTGGGGGCCGAATGGTCTGTTTCTGCGCCGTAAATTTACATCTAATTCTCTTTTACTTCTGAAGCCTCAAGAGGATCTTCCCAACAGATGGTAACTCGAAGAACTGCTTTTTCAGATCTTCAAGAACAACCCCGAGATGTTCCGTCAAGCCAACCTGCAGAGTGATGCATTGAGCCCTTTCGTAGCTCCTTTAATCTCCTTCTGCAGTGACGTAGCCACCCGAGTAACGTTACGCATGTCATTCAATGCTGCCTTCTACCGTCACAGAGTCCTAGAGTGGTACGGCACAGAAGGAGGCCATTCGGCCCATCGAGTCTGTGCCGGCTCTTTCGAAGAGCAATCCAGTTAGCCCCACTCTCCCCCGCCCCCCCATATTTCCTCTCTTTCCCCAGATCCCTGCCATTTTTTTTCTCCTTTGAGTGTTTAAAGAGAATCGTCCTGGGTTCGAATCCCACGATCGACAATGGATGAGGTTTTTGTGATTTTTTTGGAGGGGGCGAAACCTTTTGTTGTAATAAAACCAGCAGCCTCTGGTGGCACTCCCTACAGCTATCACTGAGTTTGACTCAGGTCTTACTCCACACTGAGCTCACTGACCTCATTAAATTCATTAATCTAGCCTTTCCTGTCTTGGCCTATATTTAAGGCCCTAGCTGGGACTTGAACCCGACACCATTCTGGTCTCACCCAGAGCTTCTAACTACATGGCCACCGGACACCATGCCTTTTTTTTTTACACAGTATTGTCCTAAACAATTCTGGTGCCTTATTGTACATAGGTTGTTCTCGCTCTCTGTTTGGCAGAAGACCTGTTGGTGAGGAGGTTGCTTGACCAGGGTCAATTACTCCTGTTATCATGGATTAGTCTCGGCATCAAACCCGTGCCAAACCAAAGACAACTCCTCAGGAGTTGTCGAGACCAATGACAAAATTGGGATAAGCTTTGAAAGAAAGAAAGAAAGAAAGAAAGACTTACATTTCTCCAGCGCCTTTCACGACCACTGGATGTCTCAAAGCGCTTTACAGCCAATGAAGTACTTTTTGAAGTGGAGTCACTGTTGTAATGTGCACAATTTGCCAATTTGCACACAGCAAGCTCCCACACACAGCAATGTGAAAATGACCAGATAGTCTGTTTTTGTTATGTTGCTTGAGGGAGAAATATTGGCCAGGATACTGGGGATAACTCCCCTGCTCTTCTTCGAAATAGTGCCATGGGATTTTTTTGGTTCGTGACTTGTACGTTTCCAATTACTCGTTTGGAATGGATGTTGGACGGCACTGTGATAACTGCAGAACCAGCTAAGGAGACTTGTGACTAAAGCCACAATGAGAGGGGTCAGTCGTGGCTCAGTGGGCCGCACTCTCGCCTGTGAGTCAGAAGGTTCTAGGCTCACAGTCCCACTCCAGAGACTTGAGCACAAAAATCTAGGCTGACACTCCATCCAGTGCGGTGCTGAGGGAGCGCCGCACTGTCTGAGGAGCCGACTTTTGTTAAACCGATGCCCTGTCTGCCCTTTCAGGTGGACGTAAAAGATCCCATGACACTATTGGCAGAGCAGGGGAGTTCTCCCCAGTGTCCTGGTCAATATTTATCCCTCAACCAACATCACTAAAACAGATTATCTGGTCATTATCACATTGAACTCCGTACCAGGATTGAGCCGATTACCTCCAGTGCATCATGGCAGAGTGCTGCACGGTTATAGGCGGCGTCTGGTGAATGAGATGTGAAACGAAGGCTCCATGTTGCCTGTTCCACTGGTTCAGCTGGACACTGAAGAACCCACAACACGATTTGGAGAGAAATGAAGAGTGAAGGATTTGAGTATAGGAGCAAGGATGTGTTACTACAGTTGTACAGGGCCTTGGTGAGACCACACCTGGAGTACTATGTGCAGTTTCGGTCTCCTTACCTAAGAAAGGATATACTTGCCATAGAGGGAGTGCAGCGAAGGTTCACCAGACTGATTCCTGGGATGGCAGGACTGTCGGATGAGGAGAAATTGGGTATACTAGGCCTATATTCACTAGAGTTTAGAAGAATGAGAGGGGATCTCATTGAAACGTATAAAATTCTGACAGGGCTAGACAGACTGGAAGCAGGGAGGATGTTTCCCCTGGCTGGGGGGTCGAGAATGAGGGGTTACAGTCTCAGGATACGGGGCAGGACATTCAGGACTGAGATGAGGAGAAATTTCTTCGCTCAGAGGGTGGTGAACCTGTGGAATTCTCTACCACAGGAGGCTGTGGAGGCCAAGACACTGAATGTATTTAAGAAGGAGATAGATAGATTTCTAGACACAAAAGGCATCAAGGGGTATGGGGAGAGAGGGGGAATATGGTATTGAGATAGAGGATCAGCCATGATCATATTGCGGGGCTACGGGGAAAGGGCGAGGGAGTGGGACTAGCTGAAGTGCTCTTGCAGAGAGCCGGCACGGGCTCAAAGGGCCGAATGGCCGACTCCTGCTCCTATGTTTCTATCTTTCTCCGCACGTCCTGACCAACATTCCCCCAGCAACCACTACCACGAAGAACAGACTCGCCGATCGTTCACTTCGGGGCTGCTTGGCTGCCACTGTTGCCGAGTGGCTGCCGTGTGTTTACCTAACTCCGCTTCCAAAGTCATTCATTTGAGATTTGGTGCGATAAGGTGCTGTGCAAATGATATAACTTATTAATAAGTTATATGAGCCTGGAATTCAGAATGAGATCTTATAAATAAAGCAGGGAGAGCCACCTGTCTTAAAACCACTGCACTACGACACAAATTTCTTCCATTTTTCCTCAGAGATTACATTTTGTTCTTGCATCACGCAAGTTGACAGAAATTCCTACTTGAATGTTGAGGCTGAAGGATTTAGGAGGGATTCATTCTCATGTGTTCGCTGATTATATGTGTGTGCCTGTGACCATTTCAATGGCCCGTCTGTGGTAAAGTACGTCTCCCTCTGCTTTCGCAGTGTAAACATTAAATCGGTAAATCCTTCACCAACTGGTAGCAAGTGAGAATGAACAATGTTTTCAGGTCTTTATGGTCTTGTCAAATGCTAACTTTGAAACAGCTATTTCCTCACACAAAATGGGTTTCACACCGCAGCACTCCCAACATACGAGAACATAAGGTGTAAGAGCAGGAGTCGGCCATACGGCCCCTCGAGCCTGCTCCGCCATTCAGTAAGATCATGGCTGATCATTGACCTCAACTCCACTTTCCCTCCTGATCTCCATATCCCTCGATTCCCCTAGAGTCCAAAAATCAATCGATCACAGTCTAGAATATTGTTAAATCTGTGAGTTGTTCAAGTAATTAATACTGAGACTTAATCAGTAACAATAAAACAGGTCTTTACTGGTTGGAGGTAGGGACTATACGTAGGTCTTTACTTCATGCCCACAGGCGGGAACTGAGGGGAGATCAGTACCCACAGTACTATTTATACCCCTATGGCCAGGAGTGGTACTGCGTATCACTACGCCCTACAAGTAGTGCAGTCCTGTCCATAGGTTCAAAGTAGCACACATATTACATACACAACATTCCTCCCTTCCTAGCTTTACAGTCATCTCCCCATTTAACATAACGTAATAACATATATACATATATAACTTCAGGTTTACATAACAGAATAACATAGATACATAGATAACTTCATGTCAAAACAGATCACAGATTCAGTCTCTGCGGAAAACAGTTCACAGATTCAATCTCTGTGGTGTAGTCGGTTCACGTTGCTGGAGTGACTCATTCAATAGTCCTTTTATGGATTTAACAGTTTGAACTTCCGAACTGAATTGGCTCCGTTCGGAGGGACCACGTGTGTGATCTGGTAGAGGTAATAATGGTTCAGATGGGTCATCTTCTGTTTCGACTTTTCCTTTTCTGCTTCTTGGAGACTCTCTGGGCTCCACTGTCAGCTGCCAGCTGCATGCGCAGTTCCTCCTTCTCTTCCTCCTTTTTCCGTAGTAGAGCCACCTTCTCCCGATGTTCCGTAGACTTTCGGTGCTCCTCCATGATTTCTGTATGGTGGGAGTCGAAGTTACAAGTTGGGCAGGACAGGACATAGTAATATTCGGTGTCGTCCTGATCTAGGCCAGCGAGAGGGTCTTCTATTTCCTCCATACCCAGCTGGGCGTTAGCCAGCTTTTGTTCCAAGTCCAGACATCTTTCCTGAAGAGACTTCTTCATGCGTACCTCTTCATCCAGCTTTTTCTGGGCTTTCAGCAAGTCGTTTACTAATGACCTCATTTGAGATTTTACTACTTCAACTTCTTTTGGAGATTGATTGATCGGACTATTCAATCCCTCTACCGGAGCAGCTGTTTCAGCGGTCTGTTGTTCTACGTTGACGTGAGTCAGCGTACTTTTGGCATCCAAGGGCTGCTCTGTTGCAGTCATCTCAGTCTGTGTTGCCACCTCAGCTCTTCCAATAACCTTTGAGAGCTCCGAACCCCTTTCGTTTGAATATTGAAGTTCGTGTTCAAGTTTTTCCCATTTCAGAGTCCTGTCCTTCAGCATATGCAGGAGTTGGCTGACCGTTAACTCCTCTGACATCAGACGTTTTGTGTGCTCCTGCTCCATTTTCTCCATCAGCTGCTTCTGTTGTCTTTCCAGATTCTCCAACTCTATATCAAAGAACTCTTTCGTTGCATTCAACTCTTGCTCAAAACGGCGAAGCATTTGTTCTAATTGCTGTTGTAGTTTGAAATGGAGTTGAGTTCGAGCCCGGTGTCCCTCAGAAATGGGCACATCAGTAGACTTGCCAGACTCAGAATCCACAGTTAAACTATGTTGTTGTTGCTCAGTGGAATTCTGTGCTGAAACTTTGTCTTTTGCACCTGAGTTGGGCTTACCATCATCCGTTCCAGAGTCTGGGCCGACTATCTTCACCGAGTTCTCACTCGTTATTGTTTGTAGGAAATGCCAGTCCATATTCATTTTCCTAATCCACTCCCGTCCTAGTAGTGGAGGACCTCCTTCAGATATCACATATAAGTCCATTATTTGACTGTCTTCGCCCTTGTGGACCACTGCAACCTCTATTTTCCCGATGGGGTACACTCTTTGCCCCGTGTATGTTTTCAATATAATCCCCATATCCTGTAGGGGAATATGTTGGAATAACTTTCCGTAATCTTTCTTATTTATGACCGTCAATGCCGATCCAGTGTCCAATTCCAGTTTTACTTGGACTCCTTCTATCTGAAGAGTAACCCAAATTGTCTGGAGGTCTGCACCCTTACCAGCGTTGAGTACTCTTAAGCTAGCCAGTTCATTACAGCTTAAGCTAGCCAGTTCATTACTGCTAGCGTCTGAATCGGACTCCTGTTCGGTCACCTTGTGTACCTTTGCGTATTTTCCTTGCGGTGACTTCTTGTTGTTGGTCTTCTTCCCTGACCTGCATACTCTAGCTATATGTCCAAGCCTACCACAAGTTCTACATTCTTGGTTTTTAAACCAACACTGGTTCTGATCATGCGTTGTCTTTCCACAACGATAACATTTGCCAGAACTCACACCCAATTTGTGTGCACTGAGCTCCGGTGACCGTAGCTGCATTACTGCCGTGCCTCTCGCTGCGGCTTCGTGTGCTGCTGCCATAGTGACCGCCTTCTCAAGCGTCAGCTCATTCTCCTCGAGCAATCGCTTTTGTGTATCCTGTTTAAATAAACCACACACAAATTTGTCTCGAAGTGCCTCTGTCAGTCCCGTTCCAAACTGGCAATATTTCGCTAATTTACGCAATTCCAGCAAATAATCAGCATTGCTTTCATGCTGTAGCTGCCTTCTGTTGTAAAATTTAAATCGTTCCGCTAGCATCAGCGGCGTGGGGTTTAGATGATCTTTCAGGACAGTAACAATCTCATCGAACGTCTTATCCGCCGGTTCATCTGGTGATAACAGGTGTTTCAATTGCCCGTATGTCTTCGCACCCATTAAATTTAATAATGTTAGAGCTTTATCTTGGTCACGAATTTTATTGGCCTTACAATAATTTTTTACTCTTTCAACATATATGGCCCAATCTTCGAGGTCACTATCAAAGATGCTAATATTCCCGTGTTTAGGCATTGTAGATTTGCAATTTCTCAGATTTTTTTTTTTTTACTGCTATCCAAGATGGCGGCTTCCCGCTCTTGCCGTCGTCCTCCGCCCACAAAATGGCGGTTTTCCCGCGCTTGGCGGTCTTCACTCGTCCCCCAACGCCGTCTCCCTTCAGCCCCCGAGTGCGGCCCTTATCTTCGCCGCGATCGCCCGAGTGCGGCCCTTATCAGCGGATGCGATCGCTGGATCGCGAAGCGGCTCTCGGCTCTTATCAGGAGATGCGATCGCTCTGTTGAAACGCCTCCCGCTCGAAGCGGCTCTCGCGCCCTATTCCTCCAGCTCCCCCAGCCCCGTTCGTGCGGCCAACTGCCTGTCGCGTCGCTGCCCGGCTCAGACAACGGCTTACCCACCACCAAGCTGGAGAAGAAGCTGACGGTCGCCGATGGAGGCTCCGAGGTCAGGATGTCTTCCAGTGGGGTGGAGAGGGTGGAAACCTCTCTGCAACGTCCTGGCTGTGGAAGAAGCTGCCATGGAGTGACTGCCGCAGGGTCCGAATCAGACTCGTCGCCAGTGTTAAATCTGTGAGTTGTTCAAGTAATTAATACTGAGACTTAATCAGTAACAATAAAACAGGTCTTTACTGGTTGGAGGTAGGGACTATACGTAGGTCTTTACTTCATGCCCACAGGCGGGAACTGAGGGGAGATCAGTACCCATAGTACTATTTATACCCCTATGGCCAGGAGTGGTACTGCGTATCACTACGCCCTACAAGTAGTGCAGTCCTGTCCATAGGTTCAAAGTAGCACACATATTACATACACAACAAATATACTCCAAGACTCAGCACCAACAGCCCTCTGAGGCAGAGAATTCCAAAGATTCACCTCCCTCTGAGTGAAGAAATTCTTCCTCATCTCAGTCCTAAATGGCCGACCCCTTATCCTGAGACTGTGTCCCATAGTTCTAGACTCTCCAGCCAGGGGAAACAGCCTCTCAGCATCTACCCTGTCAATCCCCCTCAGAATCTTACACGTTTCAATGAGATCACCTCTCATTCTTCTAAACTCCAGAGATGATCGGCCCAATCTACTCAATCTCTCCTCGTAAGACAACCCTCTCAGCCCAGGAATCAATCGAGTACATCCTCCTGTTAAGCCTGTGCCCCTGACTGCGCTCATCAAACTGTGAGCTCCTGCTGATGGAATCAACATGATAATGATGTTTGCTTGCTCTCAATTTTGTTTTGTCAGGTTCATCATCTGTGAAGACAATCGGTGATGTCTAGCAAAACAAGCACTGGGGTTCACTTCGAGAGGGATAGAATTGAAAAGCAGAGGGTTTATGTTACACTTGTATAGAACCTTGGTTAGACCAGACTCAGAGTGCTGTGAACACTTCTGGTCTCCATATTATGAAAAAGGATATAGAGGCACTGGAGAAGGTGCAAAAAAAGATTTGCAATGATGATACCAGAACTGAGAGGTTATACCTATCAGGAAAGGTTGAACAGGCTGGGGTTGTTCTCTCTAGAAAAAAGACTGAGGGTTGAACTGATGGAGGTCTTTAAGATTATGGAAGGGTTCGATAGGATAGACGCAGAGAAGATGCTTCCACTTGTGGACGAGACCAGAACTAGGGGCCATCAATATAAGATAGTCGCTAATAAATCCAATAGGGAATTCAGGAGAAACTTCTTTACCCAGAGAGTGGTGAGAATGTGGAACTCGCTACCACAGGGAGTGGTTGAGGCGAATAGTATAGATGCATTTAAGGGGCGGTAGATGAACACATGAGGGCGAAAGGAATTGAAGGATGTGTTGATGGGGTGAGGTGAAGAGGGGTGGGAGGAGGCTGGTGTGGAGCAGAAACACCGGCACGGACCAGTGGGGCCGAATGGCCTGTTTCTGGGCTGTAAATTCGATGTAATTCTCTGTAAGCAGGTTCAAACTAATCAGCAGCCTCACTTGTAACACGCGCGGGGATAATCTCATCCGCTGGTCCTAAGCAGGAACAAATTCAGTGAACTTTATGGTTAGTTTTGATAAGGCCGTTTACTGCGATCCATTTTTATGTTTTATTTTTGATTTCGGCATTCGAGCACAGCCGAGGACTGAATACTCAATTGTTTGGCAGCAGGTAATCTTGCCCCTCAGGGTTCCTTGTCCGAGAAATACCAGTGGGAGTGCAGAGCCAAGGTAGGAGAGGATTGTTATCACGTTGTACACATTTCCACCCTGCAGCCCCTGTAAGGCGGGTTAGATCTTCTGCTCATTGACTGCGAATAAGGGACGGTTTGGCCTCAGGAAGAAACATTTCAATCTTCGACTGAGAGCAATGGGACCCATTACTTTTTTTTTAGCTCTGAGCATTAGTTTTCTGAAGATCCCCTGCTTTACCTGGAGTTTCAAGGCTAGAATGCCCAATAGACTTACCTTGCTTTTGCACATTATATCTGATTTGGGATATTTCTCAGTTTTGAAATGTTCAATTGACACCCTCCCCCACCCCCCATTCAATGAGATCATGGCTGATCTTCTGCCTCAACTCCATTCACCGGCCCTATCGCCATATCCCTTGATGCCTTTACTAGTCAGAAATCTATCGACTTCTGTTTTGAATATACCCAATGACTGAGCCTCCACAGCCCTCTGGGGTAGAGAATTCCAAAGATTCACCACCCTCTGTGTGAAGAAATTTCTTCTCATCTCAGTCCTGAATGGCCTACCCTTTATCCTGAGGCTGTGGCCCCTGGTTCTAGACTCTCCAGCCAAGGGAAACATTCTCCCAGCATCCACCCTATCAAGCCCTGTAATAATTTTGTATGCTTCAATGAGATCAAAGGGTTAGTATTGCGAGGACCCGTGCTGGTGACCGACCCCCTTGTACAAAGTCTGCGCAAAACTTCAGAAGGGACTTCTTTGCCCAGAGAGTGGTGAGAATGTGGAGCTCGCTACCACAGGGAGTGGCTGAGGCGAATAGCAGAGATGCATTTAAGCGGAGGCTGGATGGTTACATGAGGGAGAAAGGAATAGAAGGATATTGACATGAATCAGTCATTCATGAAAGAAAGACTTATGAAATAATACTGAGCGGCCTGCGGGTGGCGCTGTCCAGGGAGAGTCTAAATACTCGGGCACGGGCCCAGCTTGCGCAGGGCATTCTTAACAGGAACTAGTGAAGGACACAACTAGATCTCCATGTTGTAAAACAGTTGATTAAAGCTTTGTTTAACGCTTAGACCAAGTGCCTAGTAGTTTTCTTACATCAGATATGCTGATAGGGTGAGATAAAGAGGGGCGGGAGGAGGCTCGTGTGGAGCAGAAACACCGGCACGGACCAGTTGGGCTGAACGGCCTGTTTCTGGACTGTAGACAGGACGTAATTCTCGGTCATTAGATCACCTCTTCTCTGTCTGCTCGATATGATGAATAGATATTGCGGGGAGGAAGGGACGCTGATTGTGATGCACATAAAACCGTGCCTGAGTTCCTGATATGAGCTCCCAGTGGATGAAGCTCTAATGCTGGGAAATTGCACCATAAACTCTCTGCAAATTACCATGTCAACGGCTTCGTAAAGCTGCTGTGGTTAGCGGCCACTGTTTACTCTCAATTAGAAATAGCGACAAATGTTTCTTTTTAAAGATTCGGACTGCTGAATGGAGAAGTGTCGCGAGCACGGTCACGAGCTTCAAAGACGCGTATGATTCAGTCAGCTTGACACGCGACTGCCTGATGGAGGGGTTGCGAGCAGGAGCTGCTATAGCATTGATCTGGAAAGGTATCAGCGGTAATCAAAGGTCACTGACTACCGATCTCTCAACTTTCTGCTGTGCGCGCCTCTGGTGGGATCCGTATTTCCCCCCCCCGCCCTGCCCACCAACCTTTATTTCAAAAAAGAAAACAGGCCGGACACAAAGTAGGCACGAGAATTAATCTCCTGCATTTACAGAAAATGACATTTTGGCACTTATAACCCTTCCTGCGCCGTGGAATGTTCTCTCGGGCTCCAGAACGAACAGGTCATCAACTCGCAACACTGTTCCATAGCCAGCTCGGAGGGGAATGAAGGGCAACAGAGAGCCTAGGGCCCAGGGAGCTGAAGGCACGGCCGCCAATGGTGGAGCGATGGAAATCAGGGGATGCGCGAGAGGCCAGAATTGGAGGAGCGCAGAGATCTCGGAGGGTTGTGGGGCTGGAGGAGGTTACAGAGATAGGGAGGGGTGTAGGGCCGGAGGAGGTTACAGAGATAGGGAGGGGTGTAGGGCTGGAGGAGGTTACAGAGATAGGGAGGGGTGTAGTGCTGGAGGAGGTTACAGAGATAGGGAGGGTTGTGGGGCTGGAGGAGGTTACAGAGATAGGGAGGGGTGTAGGGCCGGAGGAGGTTACAGAGATAGGGAGGGCTGTAGGGCCGGAGGAGGTTACAGAGATAGGGAGGGCTGTAGGGCCGGAGGAGGTTACAGAGATAGGGAGGGGTGTAGTGCTGGAGGAGGTTACAGAGATAGGGAGGGTTGTAGGGGCTGGAGGAGGTTACAAAGATAGGGAGGGTTGTAGGGGCTGGAGGGGGGTTACAGAGATAGGGATGGTTGTAGGGGCTGGAGGAGGTTACAGAGATAGGGAGGGGTGTAGAGCTGGAGGAGGTTACAGAGATAGGGAGGGTTTTAGGGGCTGGAGGAGGTTACAGAGATAGGGAGGGGTGTGGGGCTGGAGGAGGTTACAGAGATAGGGAGGGGTTGTGGGGCTGGAGGAGGTTACAGAGATAGGGAGGGTTGTAGGGCTGGAGGAGGTTACAGAGATAGGGAGGGGTATGGGGCTGGAGGAGGTTACAGAGATAGGGAGGGTTGTAGGGGACTGGAGGAGGTTTCAGAGACAGGGAGGATTGTAGGGACTGGAGGAGGTTACAGAGATAGGGAGGGTTGTAGGGGCTGGAGGAGGTTACAGAGATAGGGAGGGCTGTAGGGCTGGAGGAGGTTACAGAGATAGGGAGGATTGTAGGGACTGGAGGAGGTTACAGAGATAGGGAGGGTTGTAGGGCTGGAGGAGGTGACAGCGATAGAGAGGGGTGTAGGGCTGGAAGTGGTTACAGAGATAGGGAGGGGTGTAGGGCTGGAGGTGGTTACAGAGATAGGGAGGGGCGTAGGAGCTGGAGGAGGTTACAGAGATAGGGAGGGTTGTAGGGGCTGGAGGAGGTTACAGAGATAGGGAGGATTGTAGGGCTGGAGGAGGTTACAGGGATAGGGAGGGGCAGGGCCCTGGAGGGATTTTATCAAGAGGACGAGAGTTTTAAATCGAGCTGTTGCCAGCCGGGTGCCAATGTAGGTCAGCGAGCACAGGAGTTGATGGCTGAACGGGACTTAGGGTACGACCAGCGGAATACTACTTAGGAGAAAATTATTTTATGCATATAGGTGTGATACATATCTAGTCCTGTGAATGGTGTGCACTTCTTGCAAGCGAACAACTAGAATATCCCGTAACAATATCCTCGTCACACTTTTTTGAGAATGTCCCTTTTGTTATAAAACCGCTTATCTGCCGACTCGCTGTGAGCAATGCCACAGCGGGTATGACAGTTACCAGATAGGATCAGCCCAAGGGGCTGAACCTGCGAGGGCTGTAATGGTTAAATGGTGCGGGACAGAACGGCAATCTGCATTTTCAGAAATGAGGGCTTGCGCCGCTGAAGAACTGATCTGAAGATGATCATCTTCTTCCAGGCTCCACACCAGCGCGGAGTAAAACTAATTACCACAGCCGGCGACACATCTTGCAAGGTACTTGGTCACGGGTTACAATGATGTGATTCAATCAATTGCAGCTGCTCCCAGGGAGCCGATAGGAAATTCTAGAACAGCAGCGGGAAAATGAACCAAAACAAACCAGGACAGGGGGCGGGCGGGGAGGGGGGAGGCAGAGAGGGGGGGTGCGGTTTGGGTGGGGAGAAGAAAACGATTATGAAGAGAACACACAAATCTGGGCTCTGGTGTGACTTACTGTGCGTTGCTTTACCAAAGGGACAAATATAATGCAGGCATCATTGTGCCAGGAGGTCAAACTAAAGTCAATGAGGAGGTCGTTAAAATTCAGCCTGACAAGCGTCTTGTAAAACTACAATTTTCACCCCGTGAGCCAAGTTAGGACACATCAAGATTGTTGCAGACAGATCAAGGAGCCTGCAGCTGAACATCAGTCGCCTTCGTTCCAATGTTACCCTTAAATGACATGACTGGGAATCAATAGGACATTTGACCAAACTGAGGTTGATAGGTTTTTGTTAGGCAAGGGTACTAAGGGTTATGGATCCAAGGCGGGCAGATGGAGTCAAGATACAGATCAGCCACGATCTAATTGAATGGAGGAACAGGCTCGCAGGGCTGAATGGGCCTCCTCCTGTTCCTGTGTAACAGGCTCGAGGGGGCTGAATGGGCCTCCTCTTGTTCCTGTGTAACAGGCTCGAGGGGCTGAGTGGGCCTCCTCCTGTTCTTGTGTAACAGGCTCGCGGGGCTGAGTGGCCTCCTCCTGTTCTTGTGTAACAGGCTCGAGGGGGCTGAATAGCCTCCTGTTCCTGTGTAACAGGCTCGAGGAGCTGAATGGCCTCCTCCTGTTCCTGTGTAACAGGCTCGAGGAGCTGAATGGCCTCCTCCTGTTCCTGTGCAACAGGTTGACTCAGTTGGGAACACTCTTGACTTTGAGTCAGGGTGTGTAGGATCAGGGCCCACCCCGGGACTAGAACGTATCATCTTGGCCGATGCTTCATTGTTGGTGTGTTGTCCTAAAGAGGAGATGTTAAACCGAGTCTACCTGTTCAGGTGAGTCTACATTCTAATACCACGTCTATCAGCCGTGGCTCAGTGGGCAGCACACTCTCTCGCCTATGAGGCAGGAGGTTGTGGGTCCAAGTCCCACTCCAGAGACTTGAGCACAAAATCCAGGCTGGACACTCCTGGTGCAGTGCTGAGGGAGTGCTGCACTGTCGGAGGTGCCGACTTTCGGACGAGGCATTAAACCGAGGCCCCGTCTGTAAATACAAATTAAACTGGCCGCAGAAAGCTAGGGCTGGTGTTTCACAACGCAAGGACCCTTTTAATGATGAGATTGATGTTCCTGCAATGTCACTCAACCTCTCCGGCCCAGAAAGGGAACAACTGAAACTGTGGCGTCTCATTCCTGCAGGTGGTAAATTGTTCCGAGAGGTTTTTAAAAAGTTTAAATTTTTTCTGACTATTCCTTTCTCTCTTTTCTCCTCTCCCTCTTAATCCAATCTTTCTTTCCCTCTATCTAATTTGACTAATTGTTGCTATTTCCTTCGCCAACGTTCCTCTCTTTCGTTCTAAAATCTTTAAATCCCATTGGTTAAGGAGATAGATTGTTGGTCCCGTTGTTCAGTGGCGGTCCCAGGTGCCCCGCTGCCCTCGCTGTTGTCTGCTCGCACTTCCAGCAATTAGCGGCATTGGGCCGGCTATTCCGATCCCTATGGGTGGGTACGCGCTGTGTACTCACCCTGAGGGACATCGGAAATGCCGGTTTCAGGCATGCGCTGAAAACTGGCATTTCCGATCTGTCAAGAAAGCTCTTGACAGATCCTCCGACTGCCCTGGAGAAGGGCCTCTGCGGGGGGAGAGTTCTGCTTTTTGGAGACCCTCCACCCGCAGAAAACCCTTACAATTCTTGCGTCTGGTAAAAGCAGGTGTAAGGCTTGCTTTTACCAGGACAAGAGTTGAAAAAAAGTTTAAAAAAAAACATTTTCCCACTGATTTATCATTTAAAAATACTTTAAAAAAAGGTAAGTTATTTTTAGCCCCGTTAAAAACTTTAATTATTTTTTTAAAAATTAAAAGTTTTGTTTAAAATAGTTAATTTATTGGACTTTCAAGTCATTTTAAAAATGTGATTTAAAAAAAAAATGTTTTTGAAGTTTTACTATGTTTTGGGGGTGATCTCCATTCATAGATTTGACAGGTCTTCCGGTCAAATGTATGAAGGGAGATTCCCTTCTCTGATTGGCTCCCCATGGCCCACGTGATCCCAGGGACGCTGCGAATTACCTGCGCCTCTGGGATACCTGGCCCTGCGCACCGGCAGATTGGAGAGGCCCAGCAGCGGAACTCTGCGCCTCCCGGGAGCCCTCCGGTAAGGGCGCAGATTTTTCCAGACCGCAGCCCTCGGCCCGCGGGAGGCCTACGATCGGAATATCTGGGCCAATGTTTGGAAGAAAGTCATCCAAATTCTGAGTGTTTAATTCCCTTGACACACTCTGAACTACTTATTTTTCACAGCATATACAGTGTGCATTGTTTGGATTCGCTGTACCTGTTTTCTCCATTAGGACCGCACGATGGTGCCTGCAAGGTTTCTCTGGGTGACTCCACTGTAATGATGTGCACTCGTACGCACCAGACTGGACAGGTTCGCGAATGCTTCGGCGTCACTTTATTTTGAACGCTAGTTTTGAAATGCATGCACAACACTGGCTCTGCACGGAGGATCAGTGATCTCATTTAAACCGTTTCTGAATGGTTGCGCTCAATTACTGTAAGCTTATAATGTATTATAGAACATGCAACAATCCCAGAAGACCATGACATAACTATTCTGTGACATTGCGAAAGAAAAATAGACTTGCATTTATATAGCACCATTCGTCATCGAGATGTCTCAAAGTGCTTTACAGCCAAGACCTTTTGAAGTGTAGTCACTGTTGCAAGGAAAGATGTTGGCCTTTGTGGCAAACATTCAAAGACCGAATGGATGAATTACAGAATTTGTTCATCCCAGTTTGGCATAAAAATAAAACAAAAAAGGTGACTCAACCGTGGCATACAAAGGAAATTAGGGATAGCATAAGATCCAAGGAATAAAAATTGGCCAGAAAAGCAATAATCCTGAGGATTGGGAGCAGTTTAGGATTCAACAAAGGAGGACAAAGGGATTAATTAAGAAGGGGAAAATAGAATATGAGAGTAAGCTTGCATGGAACATAAAAACTGACTGTAAAAGCTTTTATAGATATGTGAAGAGAAAAAGATTGGTGAAGTCAAGCGTAGGTCCCTTGCAGTCAGAATCGGGGGAATTTCTAATGGGGAACAAAGAAATGGCAGACCAACTAAATACATATTTTGGTTCTGTCTTCACAAAGGAGGACACAAATAACCTCCCAGAGATGCCGGGGAACATAGGGTCTGATGAAAGGGTGGAACTGAAAGAAATCAGTATTTGTAGGGAAATGGTGTTAGGAAAATTGATGGAACTGAAGGCTGATAAATCCCCAGGGCCTGATAATCTACATCCCAGGGTACTTAAGGAAGTGGCCCTAGAAATAGTAGATGCATTGCTGGTCATCTTCCAGAACTCGATAGACTCTGGAACAGTACCCATGGATTGGAGGGTAGCTAATGTTACCCCACTATTCAAAAAAAGTGGTAGAGAAAAAGTGGGGAATTATAGACCGGTAAGCCTGACATCGGTAGTGGGGGAAATGCTAGAGTCCATTGTAAAAGATGTAATAGCAGAGCACTTGGAAAACAGTGACAGGATCGGACAAAGTCAACATGGATTTACAAAAGGTAAATCATGCTTGACTAATCTACTGGAATTTTTTGAGGATGTAACTGGTAAAATAGATAAGGGAGAACCAGTGGATGTGGTGTATTTGGACTTTCAGAAGGCTTTTGATAAGGTCCCACATAAGAGATTAGCGTGCAAAATTAAGGCACATGGGATTGGGGGCAAGGTATTGACTTGGATAGAGAACTGGTTGGCGGACAGAAAGCAAAGAGTTGGAATAAACGGGTCATTTTCCGAGTGGCAGGCAGCGACTAGTGGGGTACCGCAAGGATCGGTCCTCGGACCCCAGCTGTTCACAATATATATTAATGATCTGGACGAGGGAATTGGATGTAATATCTCCAAATTTGCAGACGACACAAAGCTGGGTGGGAGGGTATGCTGTGAGGAGGATGTCGTGAAACTCCAGTATGATTTGGACAGGTTGGGTGATTGGGCAGAAACATGGCAAATGCACTATAATGTGGATAAATGTGAGGTTATCCACTTTGGTGGCAAAAACAGGAAGGCAGATTATTTTTTGAATGGCAATAGATTGGGAGAAGGGGAAGTGTAAAGAGACCTGGGTGTTCTTGTGCACCAGTCGCTGAAGGTAAGCATGCAGGTGCAGCAGGCGGTTAAGAAGGCAAATGGTATGTTGGCCTTCGTAGCAAGAGGGTTCGAGTACAGGAACAAGGATGTCTTGCTGCAGTTGTACAGGGCCTTGGTGAGACCGCACCTTGAGTATTGTGTGCAGTTTTGGTCGCCTTACCTGAGGAAGGACGTTCTTGCCATGGAAGGAGTGCAGCGAAGATTCACCAGGCTGATACCTGGGATGGCCGGAATGATGTATGAGGAGAGATTGTGTCGATTGGGCTTGTACTCACTGGAGTTTAGAAGATTGAGAGGGGATCTCATCGAAACCTATAAAATTCTGTCAGGCCTGGACAGACTAGATGCAGGAAGGATGTTTCTGATGGCCGGGGAGTCCAGAATCAGGGGTCATAGTCTAAGGATAAGGGGTAAGCCATTTAGGACTGAAATGAGGAGGAATTTCTTAACCCAGAGAGTGGTGAACCTGTGGAATTATCTGCCACAGAGGGCGTTGGAGGCCAGTTCATTAAATATATTCAAGAAGGAGTTGGATATATTTCTTAAGGCTAAAGGGATCAAGGGATATGGGGAGAAGGCAGGGACAGGGTACTGAATTTTGATGATCAGCTATGATCTCATTGAATGGCGGAGCAGGCTCGATGGGCCGAATGGCCTACTCCTGCTCCTATCTTCTATGTTTCTATGTTACCAAGGAGGAAGTGCAGTGAAGATTCACCAGACTGATACCTGGGATGGCAGGAATGATGTATGAGGAGAGATTGGGTCGATTGGGTTATACTCGCTGGAGTTTAGAAGAATGAGAGGGGGTCACATTGAAACCTAAAATTCTAACAGGACTACAGACTAGATGCAGGAAGGATGTTCCCGATGGCGGGGGAGTCCAGAACCATGGGTCACAGTCTAAGGATAAGGGGTAAGCCATTTAGGACAGAGATGAGGAGGAATTTCTTCACCCAGAGAGTGGTGAACCTGTGAAATTCTCTACCACAAAAGGCAGTTGAGGTCAATTCATTAAATATATTCAAGAAGGAGTTAGATATATTTCTTGAGGCTAAAGGGATCAAGGGATATGGGGAGAAGGCAGGGACAGGGTACTGAGTTTGGATGATCAGCCATTGAATGGAGGAACAGGCTCGAGGGGCCGAATGGCCTAATCCTGCTCCTATCGTCTATGTTTCTATGCAATGTAGGAAACCAATTTGCGCACAGCAAGGTCCCATAAACAGCAAGGTGATAATTTAGTGATGCTGGTTGAGGAACAGACATAGGTCGGGCCACTGGGGAAAACTCCCCATCGCTTCATCGAAACAGTGCCGTGGGATCTTTTACTTCCACCGGACGTCCACGAGAGACAATGGGGGGAGAAATTCGGTACCGCCCCGTCTGAAAGGCTAAAACTTTAATAGTTGAGAGAATTAGCACCAGGTGCTAACGTTTCTAAACTCTTAAAAGATTCAGTTTTGCGCTCCAGGAAGGAAGTGAAGCATTAAATCAAGCGTTCCACTTGGAGCACAATCGGCAGCAGACGGGGCGGAGACACTGGGCCGGGCGGGGCCGCCACGTTCAAAGGCTCCTCCCCTCCCTTAAAGGGAAGGGCCATCGCCGCAAGCTCTGCAGTAGAAAAAGTCCCGATCTGGATCACTAGGGCAACCGCGATCCCACGCGAGCGGGCAGGAACCCGCGGCAAAAAACGCAATAAGAATGCTAAGTTTTTTTTACTTACCTCAGCCGCCTCACCTTTAATCATCGCCCCTGAAGCAGCTGCCCGCCCGAAGCGCGCCTCCTGCAGCTGTCGGTGTTTTTGATCAGCACAGCTGCATGGGACGGAAGTCAATTTCGGGTCCGGGGCGCTACCGTCACGATCTCTGAGCGAAGGAGATCAGGGCGTAACGCCGTAGCGCCGCCGCCGCAAAACCCCTGCCAAATATGGCGGGAGTCGATGTCGGCGCCGCGCCCGGTCGCAAAGCCATTTGCTCCCCCCGGGGACACTAACGGGAGGCACAAAGGAGCCCAATCTCTCCAACAGTGAGCTTA
This sequence comes from Somniosus microcephalus, assembly GCF_052327205.1. Classification (NCBI taxonomy): domain Eukaryota; kingdom Metazoa; phylum Chordata; class Chondrichthyes; order Squaliformes; family Somniosidae; genus Somniosus; species Somniosus microcephalus. The sequence goes on along the minus strand of NC_141016.1, from coordinate 4,188,241 downwards.
ACAGCCAATGAAGTACTTTTTGAAGTGCAGTCACTGTTGTAATGTAGGAAATGCGACAGCCAATTTGCGCACAGCAAGCTCCCACAAACAGCAATGAAATAATGACCAGATCATCTGTTTTTAGTGATGTTGATTGAGGGATAAATATTGGCCAGGACACCGGGGAGAACTTCCCCTGCTCTTCTTCGAAATAGTGGCCGTGGGATCTTTTACGTCTACCTGAGAGAGCAGACGGGGCCTCAGGTTAACGTCTCATCTGAAAGACGCCACCTCCGACAGTGCGGCACTCCCTCAGCACTGCGCTGGAGTGTGAACCTGGATTGTGTGCTCAAGTCTCTGGAGTGGGGACTTGAACCCACAACCTTCGGACTCAGAGGCGAGGGCGCTGCCCACTGAGCGAATGGTTTGGTACCAAAATCTGTTGAACTCCAAACCAATATTTTTGCGATACTTAACTTTAGCAGCTGCCTCATTGACTTCATTTCCGAAAATGTTAACAAATGTGACGAGCTTGGTGGCGAAGCGAAGCTTAAGCCCCCTCCTCTACTGTCGCCTCAAGTGAACCAAGACGCTACAGCTCGCCAACACAGGAAAGATGTGATTGCACTAGAGAGGGTACAGAGGAGATTTACAAGGATGTTGCTGGGAGTAGAGAATCTTAGCTATGAGGAAAGACTGGATAGGCTGGGTCTGTTTTCCTTGGAACAGAGGAGGCTGAGGGGAGAACTCATTGAGGTGTATAAAATTATGAGGGGCCTAGATAAAGTGGATAGAAAGGACCTATTTCCCTGAGCAGAGGGGTCAAAAATCAAGGGGCACAGATTTAAAGTAACTGGGGGAAGGTTTAGAGGGGATTTGAGGGGAAATTTCTTCACCCAGAGGGTTGTGGGGGTCTGGAACTCACTGCCTGAAAGGGTGGTAGAGGCAGAAACCCTCATCACATTTAAAAAGTACTTGGATGTGCGCTTGGGATGCTGTAACCTGCAGGGCTACGGACCAAGAGCTGGGAAGTGGGATTAGGCTGGATAGCTCTTTGTTGGCCGGCACGGACACGATGGGCCGAAATGGCCTCCTTCCGTGCTGTAACTTTCTATGATTCTATGAAAAAGCCCATCACTGAAAAGACCCCACGCCTCACTGGCCAAAGCAAAGATCCCCACCTCAGGTTGGCATCACCAGGGGTGAGCCCATCTTCAGACCGAGGTGAAATGATCACAGGGCAAACAAAGGGAACCATGAATCCTATTTAAAGTCAGGAAGGCACGGATGATCGGACTTAGATTTTGTAAGATCGGTTAAAGTTTCCTCGAGGATCGGTTGCGAGCCCTCTGCGCTGGTGGCTCGGAAGCAAAGAAGATCAATTAGAATGTTAATAGTTCCCTAGTCCGTCATTCCCAGGGGCAGTTTTACATTTGATGGATTACCTTTCACTCACCGTGCAACAGATTTACAATTTCTATCGCACTGGGGACAAGGGTTGACAGGCAAAACACAGTCATTATTAAGTAAAGCTTTTCCATTGTGCACTCAGCTTCATATAGCTGCCAATAATGTGTGTATAAAAAATGTTTGTGAATGTATAAGCTCGATCCTGGAGGCAATGCTAATGTGAGCTTGAAACTCTGACGTCCAGTGAAATGCTCGAGGTGCGATGCTGCTTCTGCCAGCATCATTTCGATTCCATTCTCATAAGTGTGAAAGCACCATAGGCGAACTGGGAAATGTCAAGTGTTTTAGGTCCTTCTCCACTTTGCAAGGCGCGACCGGATATTGCGAAATTCCTGGTAATTGCATTGTATATTACAGCGCAGACGCCGCCCGTCTTACGCCTGGGCCCGAGACGAATTTCCAGCCAAGTTTTACCACAAGCGGTTGTTGAGGCAGAGCCTATTTAAATGTGAATCGGATCAGTATTTGAAAAGGGAAGAATGTAAAACGATACAGGAAAAGGGCAGAGAAATAGGGATTAAAGAAATGGCAGCCAACAGACCCAGGCAGGAGAGGCTGAACCTTCCTGCACCAAAATATTCCAGAATACGGTACGCCTTCGGACCACAGTCCCCAACCTTTGATAAATCCGCCCGCTTCAGGTTCACACAGTCTGCGCGGAACGGTTGATCCAGCAGAAATGTGGTCCGGTTTTATGTCCCGGAGACACAGTTCGGATGGCACCCTGTCAACTCATCGCGGCAGAGTGAAGATCGTCAACAGCAGGGGGAAATAGGTGGGAGGGTTCCTCGATTGAGGAGGCACGGACTGCAGCATCAGTGCCCACGCCAGTCAATCCCAGCCTGCAGCAGAACCGGCATTGTGTTACACTGTCGCCTGTCACTTTAATTCTCCGCTCCACTCCCACTCCGACCTCACCGTCCTCGGCCTCCTGCATTGTTCCACGGAAGCTCAGCGTAAGCTCGAGGAACAGCACCTCATCTTTCGATTAGGCACTTTACAGCCTTCTGGACTCAACATAGCGTACAACAACTTCAGATCATAACCTCGGCCCCTATCATATATATATTTTTTGTCCACACTTTCTGTTTGTGTCTGTTCTTCTCCCCCACACGGCAGCTGTCTTTCACTCTGCCAGCGCAATTCACACTCCATCTCGAGCCATCCTTTGTTTCTTAACCTGTCCCATTACCATCTCCTCTCGCCTTGAATATCTCTTAATGTCTCTTAATCTCTTCCACCTTCCATCCTATCACAGACCTTCCCTTTTGTTCTTTCATCCCCTCCCCCCTTTCCCAGCCCCTAAACTTGCTTCAAAATCTGATCCATTTCCTGCTTTTTTCCAGTTCTGACGAAAGGTCATCGACCTGAAACGTTAACTCTGTTTCTCTCTTCACAGATGCTGCCTGACCTGCTGAGTGTCTCCAGCATTTTCTGCTTTTATTTCAGATTTCCAGCACCTGCAGTATTTTCTTTTTGTATTGTGTTACAAAGGTTCACAGCTGTTTATAGATCGACCAGGCAGCTGTGTACGGTTCTGAGGTCCTGCTTTTGCATTGCTGTTGTATTTTCAGCCCACACTTACTCAAGACTTGAAGAAAGACTCACATTTCTACAGCATCTTTCACGACCACCGGACGTCTCAAAGTGTGTTACAGCCAATGAAGTACTTTTTGAAGTGTAGTCACTGTTGTAATTTAGGGAAAGGTGGCAGCCAATTTGCGCACAGTAAGCTCCCACAAACAGCAATCTGCTAATGGCCAGATCATTTGTTTTTGTTATGTTGGTTGAGGGATAAATATTGGCCCCAGGACACCTGCTCCTCTTCGAAATAGTGCCTTGGGATCTTTTACGTCCACCTGAGAGAGCAGGCGGGGCCTTGGCTTAACAGCTCATCCGAAAGACAGCACCTCCGACAGTGCAGCGCACCCTCAGTACTGCCCCTCCGACAGTGCAGCGCTCCCTCAGTACTGCTCCCCGACAGTGCGGCGCTCCCTCAGTACTGCCCCTCCGACAGTGCAGCGCACCCTCAGTACTGCCCCTCCGACAGTGCGGCGCTCCCTCAGTACTGCCCCCCGACAGTGCGGCGCTCCCTCAGTACTGCCCCTCCGACAGTGCAGCGCTCCCTCAGTACTGACCCTCCGACTGCAGCGCTCCCTCCGTGCTGACCCTCCGACAGTGCAGCGCTCCCTCAGTACTGCCCCTCAGACAGTGCGGCGCTCCCTCAGTACTGCCCCCCGACAGTGCAGCGCTCCCTCAGTACTGCCCCTCCAACAGTGTAGCACTCCATCAGTACTGCCCCTCCGGCAGTGCGGCGCTCCCTCAGTACTGCCGCTCTGATAGTGCGGCGCTCCCTCAGTACTGCCCCTCCGGCAGTGTGGCGCTTCCTCAGTACTGCCGCTCTGATAGTGCGGCGCTCCCTCAGTACTGCCGCTCTGATAGTGCGGCGCTCCCTCAGTACTGCCCCTCCGGCAGTGTGGCGCTTCCTCAGTACTGCCACTCTGACAGTGCGGCGTTCCCTCAGTACTGCCGCTCTGATAGTGCGGCGCTCCCTCAGTACTGCACTGGAGTGCCAGCCTAGCTTTTTTTTTAGCCCTATCCATTGAACCAGCAAGGCCATTAACCAGTACCAGTGCAACCCTCTCCTGGATAGTTTTTAGAATCCAAAGCTGTGTTTGATGCCGATTGTGAAATATTTATATATTTATAAAATATTTATATTTTTCACAGCTAATATTTATCCCTCAACCAACATCATTAAAACAGATGATCTGGTAATTATCACATTGCTGTTTGTGGGAGCTTGCTGTGCCCAAGCTGGCTGCCGCGTTTCCTACATTACAACAGTGACTACACTTCAAAAAGTACTTCATTGGCTGTAAAGCGCTTTGGGACGTCCTGAGGTCGTGAAAGGCGCTATAGAAATGCAAGTCTTTCTTTCCATTATATTTTCATGGGAGGTGAGCATCACTGGAAAGGCTGCATTTATTATCCATGATATTATACCTCGTTAGAATACGCCCCAACTCAAATGGTATAAATCAGCGTAAACAATCGGGGCCCAGGGGAAGAGACAGGTCCACTCCAGGATCTCGCTTCTCCGAGTCTGAAAACTTTCAACTCATTGAACCTTCATTCATGCCCATCAGGCTCGGGTTGTTTAAACACCTGCAGTCGGCGAAGCTTTTCAATTATTAACGCCACTTATAAAAAATGCATTGAAAACAAGCAGAAAATACAGTGAGGATAAAGTTAAAAAAAAAGTCAATAAGCAAGACCAGAAAAATAAGCTTAGTTTCCTGCTGCGCAATTGGAGGATACTTGGGTTCAAGGGTTGGGGAGGCGTGGCCAGCTTTATGGTTGGAGGTTAGTTCAGGCGGTGGGTTTGCTGGACAGATGTGAATCATCGAGGAGACTTGGGCGTATTGCAGTTACAACAACAACCTGTATTTATATAGCGCCTTTAACGTAGTAAAACGTCCCAAGGCGCTTCACAGGAGCGATTATCAAACACAATTTGACACCGAGCCACATAAGGAGATATTAGGACAGGTGGTCAAAAGCTTGGTCAAAGAGGTAGGTTTTAAGGAGCGTCTTAAAGGAGGGGAGAGAGAGGCGGAGAGGTTTAGGGAGGGAATTCCAGAGCTTAGGGCCCAGGCAGCTGAAGGCACGGCTGCCAATGGTGGAGCGATTGAAGAATTAAAGAATTGGAGGAGCACGGAGTTCTCGGGGGGTTGTGGGGGCTGGAGGAGGTTACAGAGATAGGGAGGGGTGTAGGGCTGGAGGAGGATACAGAGATAGGGAGGGGTGTAGGGCTGGAGGAGGTTGCAGAGACAGGGAGGGGTGTCGGGCTGGAGGAGGATACAGAGATAGGGAGGGGTGTAGGGCTGGAGGAGGTTGCAGAGACAGGGAGGGGTGTCGGGCTGGAGGAGGTTACAGAGACAGGGAGGGGTGTAGGGCTGGAGGAGGTTACAGAGATAGGGAGGGTTGTAGGGCTGGAGGAGGTTACAGAGATAGGGAGGGGTGTAGGGCTGGAGGAGGTTGCAGAGACAGGGAGGGGTGTCGGGCTGGAGGAGGTTACAGAGATAGGGAGGATTGTGGGGCTGGAGGGGGTTACAGAGATAGGGAGGGGTGTAGGGCTGGAGGGGGTTACAGAGATAGGGAGGGTTGTGGGGCTGGAGGAGGTTACAGAGATAGGGAGGGTTGTAGGGCTGGAGGAGGTTACAGAGATAGGGAGGGGTGTAGGGCTGGAGGAGGTTACAGAGATAGGGAGGATTGTGGGGCTGGAGGGGGTTACAGAGATAGGGAGGGTTGTGGGGCTGGAGGAGGTTACAGAGATAGGGAGGGTTGTAGGGCTGGAGGAGGTTACAGAGATAGGGAGGGGTGTAGGGCCGGAGGAGGTTACAGAGATAGTGAGGGTTGTGGGGCTGGAGGAGGTTACAGAGATAGGGAGGGGTGTAGGGCTGGAGGAGGTTACAGAGATAGGGAGGGTTGTAGGGCTGGAGGAGGTTACAGAGATAGGGAGAGTTGTAGGGGGCTGGAGGAGGTGACAGAGATAGGGAGGGGGCGAGGGACTTGGAGGGATTTGAAATCAAGGATGAGAATTCTGTAATCGAGGCGTTGCTGGACCGGGAGCCAGTGTAGGTGAGCGAGCCCAGGGGGTTTTGGGTGAACGGGACTCGGTGTGAGTCAGGACAGGGGGCAGCAGAGATTTGGATGACCTCAAGTTTATGGAATGTTACACGGTAACTCGCTTATGCCCCAAATTCTGAAATCTTTAAAGCCACGTGATTGGTTTGTGCGATTACGGCCGTCCCTGGTGAGAAACTCCAGGTCAGTGGCCATAGTTATGATCCTGATTAAGAAAAATCAGAAGCAGTAAGTGAACCACGCAAATATTAAAGCTTCAATATGAAAGCTAACAAATGGAAATAACACAGCTAACGCAAGCTGTAAAGAGTATGAATAAAACATAGCTTGGGGAGTGTGTTGAAGACTGCAATGTAATTATAGACTCACACAGCACACAAGGCGGCCATTCGGCCCATCGTGCCTGTGCCGGCTCTTTGCTCGAGCTCCCCAATTAGTCCCACTCCCCCCTGCTCTTTCCCCAGAGCCCTGCTAATTGTTCCTTTAAGTATTTACCCAATTCCCTTTTGAAAATCATTACTGTATCCACTTCCACCGCTCCTTCAGGCAGCGTATTCCAGATCACAACTCAGTGTAAAAAAAAATTCTCAGCTTCCCCCCCTGGCTTTTTTGCCAATTATCTTAAATCTGTGACTTCTGGTTACTGACCCTGCTGCCAGTGGAAAGAGTTAATCCAGCACTTACTACTCCTGAGCATGACAGCATTGTGATACATTTTGGTAGGAAGAACGAGCAGAGGCAATATAAACTAAAGGGTACAATCCTAAAGTGGGTGCATGAACAGAGAGACCTGGGGTTATGTGTGCACAAATTGTTGAAGGTGGCAGGGCAGGTTGAGAAAGCGGTTAAAAAAGCCCAGATCCTGGGCTTCATGAATAGAGGTATAGAGTACAAAAGCAAGGAAGTTATGATGAACCTTTATAAAACACTGGTTCGGCCTCAACTGGAGTATTGTGTTCAATTCTGGGCACCGCACTTTAGGAAGGATGTGAAGGCCTTAGAGAGGGAGCAGAAAAGATTTACAAGAATGGTTCCAGGGATGAGGGACTTCAGTTACGTGGATAGACTGGAGAAGCTGGGGTTGTTTGCCTTAGAGCAGAGAAGGTTGAGAGGAGATTTGTTCAAAATCATGAGGGATCTGGACAGAGTAGATAGAGAGAAACTGTTCCCATTGGCAGAAGGGCCGAGAACCAGAGGACACAGATTTAAGGTGATTGGCAGAAGAACCAAAGGCGACATGAGGAAAAACTTTTTTACGCAGCGAGTGGTTAGGATCTGGAATGCACTGCCCGAGAGGGTGGTGGAGGCAGATTCAATCACGGCTTTCAAAAGGGAATTGGTCAAGTACCTGAAGGAACATTTTTTGCAGGGCTCCGGGGAAAGGGCGGAGGAGTGGGACTAGCTGAAGTGTTCTTGCAGAGAGCCGGCAAGGGCTCAACGGGCCGAATGGCCTCCTTCTGTGCTGTAACCTTTCTATGATTCAATGATTGTCATACACACCAGCTGTGTTATTCTAGAATAGATTATCCCAAATCATGTACAAGTAGTTAAATGGCAGCCAAGATAGCAATCGCAATGCTCCAGAAGCTATCAAGTGGTGTTCTTATCCATCAGCTGAATCAACTCTAAAACAGTTTTGGCCCAATGTTGTGCTGTTTCAGTAAGCAGTCAGTGCACCTGTTCTACAATAATATGACACGAAACATCACTTAAAAGAAAAGTACTACTTAGCATGCATTACCTGAAATGGCGAGAGCATGGAGAGGCGGTGAAGGCCAGCATTGGAGACCAAATGGGGCTAGAAACGTCTTGGGTATTGAGAACACCTGGGTTGTAACCTGGGCTGCCGTGGACTGGAGCAAACAGCAAGGTGCTCTTGGAGGGAGGAGAGCGGCGGCTCATTCGGCCCCTTCACTTGAGTAAAGCATCCCTTCGATGGGCAACTTGAACCCACAAAGACCCAAAGTCCGAAAAAAACGCGTCCAAACTCAGCAATCAAACTGGACTCCCCGGGGATTCCAGTCCTATTTCCGAACTGAATGTTCTTGATCGACCTGACTTGACTTTGCAATCTTGGACAGTACATTTTTGTTTGATGTTACCTGAGAAATGCAGAGATCACTCCTCGTCAGTGGAAGCTTCACTCCTAAATCTGGGGGTGTTGGGGTGACCTTTGAGTTCCCAATATATTGTTGTTCAATTTCTCAATAATTTACGATGAATTGATAAAGGAAATGGGTTTATTTTGATCAAAAACCAACTTTACTTTCAGCAGCATTCAGCCTCTCACCACAACCTCACAAACTCCCTCTTGCAGACTGACTCAGTGACTCCAGTCTGGTTCTAACTAGTTGCTTAATTGCACCGTGGCTGCAGCATTGCCTGGTGTGAAGGGACTATCTCCAAATTCCCATCCTCAAACGGGTGCACTCTTTTGTGCTAATAAATAAACTGTAACTTAAAACATTAAAAGAAACTTAACAACTTAAATTAAAAACATTTTTAAACTGAGATGAGGAGGAGTTTCTTCTCTCAGAGGGTCGTGAATCTTTGGAATTCTCTTCCCCGGAGAGCTGCGGAGGCTGGGTCATTGAATACATTTAAGGTGGAGATTGACAGATTTTTGAAAGGTGAGGGAGTCGAGGGTTATGGGGAGCGGGCGGGGAAGTGGAGTTGAGGCCAAGATCAGATCAGATCAGCCATGATCTTATTGAATGGCGGGGCAGGCTGGAGGGGCCGAATGGCCGACTCCTGCTCCTATTTCTTAGGTTCCGTGGGGTGATGATGCACTCCAGTCCCTACGGTGCCCACCGATTGCGGAGAGCCTCGAGCGTGCCAGCGGACACCGCGTGCTCCATCTCCAGGGCCACACGGGCACGAACATGGCCGCGGAAGAGGCAGGCACAACCCCCCCTCGACCGCCCGCTGCCTGGTGGCCACTTTGGCCAGGCCCAGGAGCAGTCCCATCAGGCGGTCCCCTGACCTGCCCGCTCATCCCCCCCTACCCCCTCCCACCGCACCGTGTGACCAAAGATCAGGGGCATGGGACTGAAGAGCAGCCAAAGATTGAGGCGCAGCCCCTTCAAATAATGGAAAAGGGGCTGCAACCTCTCACATTCCACATAAACGTGGAACACAGACTCCTCAAACTGGAGTATCATTGGAGTCAGCTTCGTGGAGTTGGCAGGACTGTCGCCTCTTGGTCAGAAGGTTGTGAGCTTGTGTCCCACTCCGGGACTTGAGCACATAATCTAGGCTGACGCGCCAGGCTGAGGGAGTGCCGCACTGTCCAAGGTGATATATTGTGGGCGCCCCTGTTCCTGCTTCCCTTAGGGTTGTCTCCTGTGTTTGGAGATATTCCTGGAGGCTTGACCACGTGATGTCTATGAACATTGCTGCATTTTACGTTATAAAGGTCGGGCCCCCTGTAGTTGAGTATCTTTGTTCGTGTTTTCTTGCCGGCGTCTATTGTGTGAGAAGTTCAGAGAACCAGGAGGCCGCCCGTGAACAATAGGACAAGGGAAACCGAGGGTGGGGGAGTGATTTGTGGAGGGAGAAACCAGGTGTGGGAGGAACTTTAGTTCCACCAGTAACTATCGGTAACTCACTGAAATTTCACCGATAACTAATAATAATACCGGTCAGATCCCCCTGATAACCAACAGTAACACTCACTGATATATGTAACTGGTAGTAATAGATGCAGCACCCGGTTATCCTACCTGTAACTGGTATTAATCCTGTAACTCGCTGATATTCACCTGTAACTAGAGCCAGAGTCCGCCCGCTCTGCACAAGGTGCGGTCAGGATCCCCACTTTAACAGGCTCCATCTTCCTCCCTATCCCCTTGGATTCTGGTTCCATGTGAAGGTGACAACCGGGAGCCTCAGTCAGAGCTGATCTGCAGTTGGACAATTCACATGTCAAAACCGACCTGAACCAACCCGAGAGATCACGCAAAGGTGCAGCGGGCTCGCTGTTTGGGGCCCTTCGCACGGGCACATTGTCCTAAACTCAGCTCAGCACCAACATTTCTAAACCACTCCCTGAGCTCGGACTCAATAAAGGAGAGGTTCCATTCAATGATCAGAATTACAGCACAGGTCATTCGCCCCTGGTGCTGGCTCGCTCTCCTGTAACCCCATTTTCACCCCAATCCTTTTATATTCCTTCTTTTCAAATACCTCCCCCAGTCCTTTTACAGAAAGTTCATGGGGGGAAAATGCAGTTGCTTTGTGCCTCCCGTTAGTGCCCTAAGAGGGCGCACAGCAACCAGGGCACGGCGCTGCCAACGCCTCCCGCGAAAATCAGCGGTAGGTTAGCAGCGGCGGTAACCTTTAGCGCCCTGCGGCGCTGTGCCGCCGGCGATGATGTCATCGCCGCGCGCAGCGTCCCGCTCGCGCCCTGGCCGCGATCTTCGGCAGCGCCCCCGGTCTTACTGCCGGACGCAATGTCCGACGGGGTCAGGGGGGCCTACCTGCGGCCGGGGCGGGGCTAATTAAAGGCGAGATGCCAGCACCTGCCCCCTCTGCCGTCCCCGGCCTCCTCTGCAGACCCCCCGCGGAGTGCCGGCTGCGCTCCGTGAGCCCGGCTCTTCTCTTGAGGGCCGGGCTCTTTTGCTGACACTCCGATCCCTGGTGACCCAGCTGGGCCCCGGGTCGCGCTGCGCAAGGCCCCTGCCCTTTAAGAAGGGGAGGAAGGCCTGCAGTACCGCGCAAGATGTGCCGTAGCGCCGCGATATTCCCTCGCAGCGCCCCAAGAGGGAGGCGGGATGCTTCCAGTAGAATCCTGCTTCCCTCTTGGGGTGCTACCATTCAATTCCGGCCGCGGGGGGCGCTAATTTTTTCGGGGCGCTAAAAGTAGCGAAGTTAGTGCCCCAAAGGGGGCGCGACTCAATTTTCCCCCCTAGTGTCTGCCTCGATAGCCTCTTGTGGTGAAGCACCCCATGGTCTGATAGCCTTCAGTTCACAAACCTTCCTTCTGACTTCCTCCTCGGTTCTTCCAGTGAGAATCCTCGGTCTCCATCCCCAGCCCACCAGCGGACACAATCTTTCTCTATTCGCCCACAGTAAGGTCCCCAGGGTCCACCCAGCCCTTTACTAGCTGCTTCTCTCTCGGTGCCTACACTCACCAGCTTGCTGCTGCTCCTGGGTCTGTGGGAAGTGCTGGTCACCACGCCCACTCCATTCCCCAGTCTCCCTCGCCCCAATCTCCCAACCACCATTCCCCAGCCTCCCTCCCTCCCCTACCCAAGCCCCATTCCCCAGTGTCCCTCTCTCCCTCACTCAAGCCCCAATCTCCCAACCCGTATTCCACAGTCTCCCCCTCTCCCAACTCCTAGTCTGCTGTCTCTCTCTCTACCCCCCACCCCAAGCCCCACGCCCTGGACATGCCCAGTAGGACCCCTGGTCACCCACTCTCCCTCCCTGAGCCCCAATCAGCAACCCTCTAATCCCTATTCACCCTTTTCCAACCCAGTCCCGCACCTCTCACCCCTCCGTCTCTCTTTCCCACTCCGCCAGACTCCGGGCTGTTTCTCCATCAGTCGCTCCCGTTTCCAGTCGCCCCTACATTGGGGGCGCGCTCTCTGCTGCAGTGGGGGTGAGGTCAGGGAGCGGAGGAGGGGTGGGGATTACTGTAGTGAGAATGGTTGAGGTTCTCCCGGGGCTGCTAGCAGCAGTGCCCGGGAAATCCGTGGCCCATTTCGGGAGACTCCTGGTGGATGGCCCGACATCCTGGCCAACATTCCTCCCTCGACCAACTCCACCACAAACACCTGAACTGGTCACGTATCTCACTGCTGCTCGTGGGAGCCTGTTGTGAAACAATCGGCTGCCATGCTTGCTGGCATAACAAGACTGACTGCACTCCCTGGGTGCTTCGTTGGCTGTGAAGTCCTTTGCAATACCCTGAAGACGTGATGAGGTGTTCCACAAATACAAATTCTTTCTGTCGTACACCCACCACCATCACCTGATGAATCTGCAGACACACACAGATGATGCAACTCTCTAAAGCAAAGTTGACCCAAAGGAGGCAGTCAAAAGAGCAGGGCCCCAATCCCATCCTAAAATCACCTTTCCATTGAAACAGTGCCATGAAGACGTCTGAAATAAAAACAGAAAATGCTGGAGATACTCAGCAGGTCAGGCAGCAGGTGAAGAGAGAAACAGAGTTAACGTTTCAGGTCGATGACCTTTCGTCAGAACTGGCAAAAAGCAGGAAATGGAACAGATTTTTAAGCAAGTGCAGGGGCTGGGAAAGGGGGGAGGGGATGAAAGTCTCCCTTTTACCTTAAAACTATTTTCCGAGATATCTGCTCTCCTCCAATTCTGAACTCTTGCCCATCCCCGATTTCCATCGCTCCACCATTGGCGGCCGTGCCTTCAGCTGCCTGGACCCCAAGCTCTGGAATTCCCTCCCTAAATCTCTCCGCCTCTCTTTCCTCCTTTAAGACGCTCCTTAAAACCCACCTCTTCGACCAAGCTTTTGGTCACCTGTCCCTCATATCTCCTTATGTGGCTCGGGGTCAAATTGTGTTTAATAATCGCTCCTGTGAAGCACCTTGGGACGTTTTGCTACGTTGGGAATCAGCCAGGTTTTGTCATCTACACTGTGAACTGACCCGAGCCCGGCGTTCTTCCAAAACACCACTTTTAAAAGCAATACAAAACTTGAAAATTCCATTTAGTTCACAGAGCACAGCAAGAGTATGTATTGAAGCACAGGATTTTTGATAAACACACTTAAGTTCACTGGGCTCCGAGAGCTTTTATTCATTGTGAACTGCAGCACAATCAACCCTTCAGATAATTACAACAGTTGCAGTTGGCCCCAGTCAGGCTGAGTGGTCAGAGACAAGCCTCATCAGACTGTTACTTTCCATTATGCCATCTCGGGCACTCAGAACCAAACCCATTCGTGCAGCATCTGGACACCTGACCTTCCCCCTTTTGGACCGATTGTGTTTTAGGACATGACATAGAAACATAGAAGATAGGAGCAGGAGTCGGCCATTCGGCCCCTCGAGCCTGCTCCGCCATTCAATGAGATCATGGCTGATCATCCAAATCCAGTACCCTGTCCCTGCTTTCTCCCATATCCCTTAATCCCTTTAGCCTTAAGAAATATATCTAACTCCTTCTTGAATATATTTAATGAATTGGCCTCTACTGCCTTCTGTGGTAGAGAATTCCACAGGTTCACCACTCTCTGGGTGAAGAAATTCCTCCTCATCGCAGTCCTAAATGGCTTACCCCTTATCTTTAGACAGGAGATAACGATCAGATATCCGTCCAAATACTCTCGCTGGAGTCAGCACGGATAAATCAGGCTCCCTCCCTGCTGTCTGAATGCAGATAACTCAAACCTTATATTTTTTGGGGCGGGTATTTTCTCCACTGTATTTTTTTATCTAACAGTGATCTAGAAACATCGAAGCAGGAGTCGGCCATTTGGCCTCTCGGGCCTGCTCCGCCATTTTTCTCTCCTTGGCATCTCTTAATCTATTGTCCCAGTTCCCCACCCTTTCTCGCTCTGTTCCAATTTACATCGCATCTTTCCTTGCCGGATTTCTTTTCCCTAAATTATTCCGCGAGGAACAACCTCCAACTGAGGTGATTTCCATCGCTCCACCATTGGCGGCCGTGCCTTCAGCCACCTGGGCCCCGAGCTCTGGAATTACCTCCCTAAACCTCTCCGCCTCTCTCTCCTCCTTTAAGTCGTTCCCTAAAAACCTTGTAAGATCAATGGGAATCAATATTCTGCAGTGAATATGATGGGATGCTCACTCACGAGAATAACACTTAAAAGCTTTGCCCAAGCTTTAGGTCGCCTATCCTCATATCTCTTTATGAGGCTCGTTGTCAAAGTTTGTTTGATTTACGCTCCTGTGAAGCACCCTGGGATGTTTGACTGTGTTAAAGGCGCTGTATAAATGCAAGTTGTTGTTGAGCCCAGCAGTGAGCAGACAGTGTGGGCGCTGATTGATTCCCCTCAGCACTCTCTGGCCTTCATGTTGCTGAGTGTCCTTGCCTGCAGTTGGGAGAGATCACCCCAGTAATCAACACCTGTTTCCAATTTCTCCCATTAAGCCGCAATCTGCTCTCTCACGGACTCTGCCCAACCCATCGAATCTCCGGAGGACAAGTCCCGACAAAATTCCTCTTCCCAAACCAAGTTTGTGAAGCTGCCTATCGAATCTCGCGCCCGGCATTATTCATCCCAGGTCTCTTCTCAGCGTGACGCTGTCAGCTGCCCGGGGATCATCTTGTTTCAATGAGCATTCACACGTACTAAACTCTGATAATCCTCAAATGATGTGCACTGAAGGAGTTTCGGATAAGAAAGAAGTTTAACCTCATCCTTGCCCTGCTTTGTGTCCCCAGTGCTTAAGTCGCTCGATCCTAGTTTCAAGCCTTACATTTGACCTGGGAATACTTGACACTGTCAGAGGTTCCATTCACCAGCATGAAGATTCCTGACCTTGATGAACACAAAGACAATATTTTTTTAAAATATAAAGTGTCGGGTGGGCGGTTTCAGTTAGTGTCATGCACTGTCTAATCCAGCCATTATCCTGATCAAGCGCCCATTTCATAGTCAGCTTGCTATTTTTAATCCAAGAACTACCAGGTATTTCTGAATACTGACTATTACAGCTGTTAAAGGATTTGTGTTCTTGCCTCCTGGCACAGACACGATGGGTCGAATGGCCTCCTTCTGTGCCGTAAATTTCTATGATTCTAGTGTCAGCCTGGCTCAGTGGGTAGCACGCTCGCCTCTGAGTCAGAAGGTTATGGGTTCAAGTCCCCACTCCAGAGACTTGAGCACATAAATCTAGGCTGACACTCCAGTGTAGTACTGAGGGAGTGCCGCACTGTCGGAAGGGCAGTACTGAGGGAGCGCTGCACTGTCGGAGGGGCAGTACTGAGGGAACACTGCACTGTCGAAGGGGCAGTACTGAGGGAGCGCCACACTGTCGGAGGGGCAGTACTGAGGGAGCGCTGCACTGTCGGAGGGGCAGTATGAGGGAGCGCCACACTGTCGGAGGGGCAGTACTGAGGGAGCGCCGCACTGTCGGAGGGGCAGTATGAGGGAGCGCCACACTGTCAGAGGGGCAGTATGAGGGAGTGCTGCGCTGTCGGAGGGGCAGTACGGAGGGAGCGCTGCACTGTCGGAGGGGCAGTACTGACGGATGAGACGTTAAACCGAGGCCCCGTCTGCTCTTTCAGGTGGATGTAAAAGATCCCACGGCACAATTTGAAGAAGAGCAGGGGAGTTATGTCCTGGGACCAATTTTTATCCCTAAATCAAGACCTAAAGCAGAAAAGCTGGTCATTATCACATTGCTGTTTGTGGGAGCTTGCTGTGCGCAAATTGGCTGCCACGTTTCCCACATTACAACAATGACTGCACTTCACAAAGTACTTAATTTCGGAGCCAGTAGCTTCAATCTTTGTTTTCGCACTGTTGTCTCCTCAGCCCTCCTCACTGATCCTCAGGTGCGATTCCAGAGGGAGTGGATATCGAGTCAAACTACTGCAGCTGTGCTCAAGGTGCAGGAGAAGCAGCGTGGAAAGAAAAGAAAGAAATTAAGACTCGCATTTCTACAGCGCCTTTCACAACCACCGTCTTATGTTCATTAATAAATAGACATTCTTATTATGAACACAGCTAGCTTTTGCTAGACACTTTTATTGAGCACATGTGGACTAGGTACAGTATCTGTAGAGGCATCCATCTTGACTGCTGCCTTGTGGGTAGCCTAGTGCCTCATGGGTAATGTTGTCTTAATATACATACAGCTGGGTAGTGTAGTCTTATACATACAGCTATATACAGCTCTACACAGCTCTACGGCTCCACCTAGTGTCCACTATAGAATGACATGTTATTGATCATTACATCCCCCTTTCTTTGAGGTTTAACAAAAATCAATATCAATCAACTTTCAAGAAAACAATAAAGATAATATCAGTAACACTTTTGTTAGTGCTCTATAAACATAAACATTTTCAAAACAGTCACCACATTTTCAAAGCTTTACATTGTACTCAAAGATCAGGCTTTTTTACTTCACGTGTGGATCTTCTCAACACGGGTAAGTCTGATGTGTCTTCATGAGATTGTTCTGGCGGTGAATGACAAGATGCAGTTGCGGCATTGTCATCAATCTGCTCTTGAATAGTCTCTTGTGTTTTTAGGAGGGAACGGCGGTTCCTCCTGAGAATCTGTCCTTCCTCAGTTCTAACAGTGTATGACCTTGGTCCTACTTCCTCAAGAACTGTAGCTTTCCTGTTCCATGCATCTGGATCCTCAATCCTGACAACATCATCCCTTGTCAATGGTTTTAGAGTTTTGGATGACTTGTCATAGTATGATTTCTGTTTCAGCTTTAACAGTTGAAGTCTCTGTCTCAGTTCCTCACTTTGCTGTTCTTTTGCACAGCAGGGTAGCGTGGTGTGCAACTTGCGACCCATTAGTAGTTCAGCAGGTGAAGAACCACAGTCTAAAGTTGAGGCTCGGTAGCTCAGCAGGGTGAGATAAGGATCAGACTTGCTTTCTGTCGCTTTCTTCAGTAGCTGCTTGAGAACTTGAACACCTTTCTCTGCCTTACCATTTGACTGAGCATACAAAGGACTGGATGTGATGTGCTGAAAGTCATAATGTGCTGCAAACTGTTGCCACTCCTTACAGTTGAAGCACGGACCATTGTCGCTAACGGCAATCCTGGGAATTCCATGTCTGGCGAAGATGGATTTCACATGCATTATGACACTGCTTGCTGTGGTGCTTGAGAGCAGCGCCATCTCAGGATAGTTAGAATAGTAGTCAATCACTATTAGATAGTCTTTACCATTTAAATGAAAAAGGTCCATACCAACCTTTTGCCATGGTGCTGTTGGTATGTCAGCTACTATCATTGGTTCCTTTGTTTGTTTGTTTTGGTGTTTCTGACATGTCTCACATTTGCCTATCATGTTCTCAATGTCCTTATTTATGCCAGGCCAATAAACAGTGTCTCTTGCTCTCCTTTTGCATTTTTCAATTCCGAGGTGTCCCTCATGAATCTTTTTGAGCATGTCTTGACGTAGAGCCTGTGGAATGACTATTCTGTTCTGTTTTAGTAATAGTCCACTTGCGACACTCAATTCTGACCTTATGTGAAAATATTTTGGACAGGAACCTTTTGGCCAACCGTGATGAATGTTCTCTATTACTGTTTGTAATACTGTATCTTTTACTGTTTCTTCTGCTATTTGCTTTGATTTTGTGTCTGACACGGGCAGCACAGCAGTGACCATACTCACATGAACATCCACGTCTTCTTCAGTAGAGCTCACATGACTCATTGTGGGTGCTCGGGATAGTGCATCTGCTAACACTACGTATTTGCCTGGTGTGTAGATCAGTTCAAAGTCATATCTTTGCAGCTTCATCATGAGTCGTTGAATCCTTGGAGACATCTCATTCAGGTTTTTTTTTATGATGGCAACCAGAGGGCTGTGGTCTGTCTCAAATGTGAAGGTGGGAAGTCCATATATGTAGCCATGAAACTTTTCTAGTCCAACTACCAAGCCTAGACATTCCTTTTCAATCTGGGCGTATCGACACTCAGTATCAGTCATAGACCTGGAGGCATAGGCAACAGGCTTCCAATCTTCACCCTCTGCTTGTAGCAAGACCGCACCTAGGCCATCTTTTGATGCATCCGTTGACACTTTGATTCTTTTTGTTGGGTCAAAGAAGGTGAGTACAGGTGTGGTTGTCAGCACTGTTTTGAGGTTTATCCACTCTTGTTCATGTCTTTCTGTCCATGTGAACTCATTTGTTTTATGTAGCAGGTGTCGCGACAGGCTGTCTTGGCTGACAAGTTAGGAATGAACTTTCCAATGAAGTTTATCATCCCCATGATGCGTAGCACTCCTTTTTTGTCAGTGGGTCGGGGCATTTTGAGTATGGCGTTTAGTTTTTCCATATCTGGCTCTATTCCTTTACCAGATAGATTGTCTCCTAGGAAAGTGACTTCCTGGACGCCAAACTGACACTTGGCTTTGTTGAGCTTCAGTCCATTCCGGCGTATGCTCTGTAGCACTTTAGTCAGTCTCTCATTGTGTTCTTTCAGTGTGGAGCCCCAGATGATGCCATCAACATAGACCCGAACTCCTTCCAGACCTTCAATTATGTGTTCCATCGCTCTATGAAAGATTTCAGATGCAGATATTATCCCAAAAGGCATTCTGAGGAAACAATACCTGCCAAATGGTGTGTTGAAGGTACAGTATTTGGTGCTCTCTTCATCCAGTTTTAGTTGCCAAAATCCTTGTGAGGCATCGAGCTTTGTAAAGTATTTGGCACCTGACATTTCACTGGTGATTTCTTCTCGCTTGGGAATCTGGTAGTGTTCACGTTTTATGTTTGTATTTAAGTCCTTTGGATCCATGCATATTCTTAGATCATTGTTCTTTTTCTTTACACATACCATGGAGTTAACCCAGTCTGTTGGCTCTTCGACTTTCCTGATGACTCCTAGTGTGGTCATTCTGTCCAGTTCATTCTTGAGCCGGTCATGCAGGGGTGCTGGAACTCTTCGTGGAGCATGTACCACTGGCTGAGCATCCTCCTTTAGCTGGATCTTGTAAGTGAATGGTAGAACTCCAAATCCTTTGAACACATCCTGGAAATTATTCACTACAGAATCCACCGAGTCATCTGGTCTGCTTATGGCACAGTTTATACGGTAGACTCTCTTGACCAGTTCTAAGTCCTCACAAGCTTTGTCACCCAGTAGTGAATCAAGTCTTTCAGCCACAACAGAAAACATGAGATGATGCACTTTGTCTTTGACTGTCACTTTAAGTCTGCATACACCTAAGCTATCTATTTTCTGTCCATTATAGTCCTTCAGTAGTACTGACTTTTTCTGTATTTAGGGCTTTTCTTTCATATTGTTAATGTCACTCACACTGATTAAGTTTGCTTTTGCCCCAGTGTCTAGTTTCAAGGTAGCTAATGCTTCATTTACCTGCAGTGGGATCATCCATTTGTCCTCTTTTACTGCATTAACTTTATGTTCAGCATTGTCCATTTCTGAGGGCTGCACATTTTCTGTATCCTTTTTGATATTGTCACATGACACCATTCCTACAAAAAATGTCTCACTTAAATCAGTGTCCTCAATTACATTAACTCGTTGCCCTTTCTTAGTTTTTACTTTTGAAAAGCATTGTTTGGCAAAGTGATTCTTTCCATTACACTTCGTGCACATTTTTCCAAACGCTGGGCATTGTCTTAACTGGTGTTTGTAACCACAGCATTTACAATTAAAAATTTCATCCTCCGATTGCTTTTCATTTCTGTTCTGCCCACGTTTCTTCCCCTTGTAGGACACAGCACCGACAGCAGCATTATCACCCATTACA
This sequence comes from Somniosus microcephalus, assembly GCF_052327205.1. NCBI lineage: Eukaryota > Metazoa > Chordata > Chondrichthyes > Squaliformes > Somniosidae > Somniosus > Somniosus microcephalus. The sequence continues at coordinate 4,168,717 of NC_141016.1, read as the reverse complement.
ATCGCATCATTATTGATTTCACTGAAAGTCTTCGCGTGCTTTCGAGCTAGCTCGCTGGCTTGGCATATTTTCACTGCATTTTCCAAATTTAGTTTGGTTTCTCTCAACAGACGTTCCCTGACTTTTTTATCATGAATACCAAACACAATCTGGTCACGAATCATGGATGATTTCAGCTCAGGGAAATTACATGTCTGTGCTTTCAGTTTCAGATCAGTTATAAAGCTATCAAAGGTCTCATTTTGCTGCTGTGTCCTTGAACAGAATATGTATCTTTCATAGGTCTCATTCTTTTTGGGAGAGCAATGTGCATCAAATTTTTTTAGCACATCTTCTAATTTTTCTCTGTTCTCCTCTGGATTAAATACAAATGTATTAAATACCTCCATTGCCTGTGGGCCTGCAACTGTAAGCAGCAACGCTATCTTCCTTGCGTCTGGCTTCGTACCAAATCCGATGGCTGTAATGTAGAGTTCGAATTGTTGTTTAAGAGTCTGCCAATTGTAGTCGATATTTCCTGTGAGTTTCAAACGCTCTGGTGGCTTCAAATTCTCCATGTCGCTTTTCACAATTTTCAGCAGATCTTCACCATCCTGGTACCTGTAGTGTATGTACCTTTAAGAGGAACTATGTTTTTGAAGCCCCTGTATACTGTAGTACCAGTAGTGACCACTCGGGTATATAAGCCTGTGTAGCGTCTTGTGTAGTTAGTTCACCTCCAGACTTTGTTCAGTAAACACTTGTTAAATCAACTCCTGCATTCCGTGTCTCCATTAACACATGGATCTAACAGTGGCGACGAGTTAGAAACGAACTTACCTGCAATTTGGCAGCACCTCAAGGGGATCGATTCCTCAGACGAAGGTCGAAGCCAGAAGCAAGAAAAAAAAACAAATAAATAAATAAATAACTCGAAGAAACTCGAAAACGAGGGCCAGGCTTGGTCCCCAGTCTGTGGTTTCCCCAGCTAAACGGGCTGGTGGCAGGTAGTGCACTGATCCTTCCTGGGCTGCGGCTGGCTAGAGCTCGATCGGGTGGCTCTGCAAAGAGAGAGGGTGGAGCACTCAGGGCGCGTCCGGTGCTGCAAAGCAGGTCGGCGTTCGGACCGAGCAGAGGGAGGGGAAAGTCCCAGAGGGTCCGCTCCACGACGGGAACGGTTCTCCAAGTAACGGAGAAACTATTGAAGCGATATATTAAAAAAAAATAGAAATACCGCGAAAAAACTGCGGGTTGCAACGGGAACCACGGAGAACAGCGTTGGCAGCAGCGGCGGAAAAGCGCGGGAGGCGCCATCTCAACTCGGCGGGGAAGAAAGAAAAGCGCGGGAAGTGCCATTTTAGATTTTCAAGATGCCAAAGACAGGCAATATTACTGCTTTCGATAGTGATATAGAAGATTGGACCACATATGTGGAAAGAGTGGTGGTATATTGCAAGGCGAATGATGTCGCGGATGATAAAAAGGCATCGGTACTTCTAAATCTGATGGGCGCAAGGACATACGGGCTGTTACGAAACTTGATCACTCCAGCCAAACCGATGGACAAGAATTTTAAGGAGATTGTTGATACCTTACAAGAGCACTTAAACCCAACGCCGCTGCTGATAGCGGAACGATTCAAATTCTTCAGGAGGAATCAGCACAAGAATGAAAGTAACGCTGATTACCTCACCGAATTACGAAAGCTGTCAAAGCACTGCCAATTCGGGGCAGGACTGGCAGATTCTCTACGAGACAAATTCGTCTGCGGTCTCCTAAGCGAAGGAACACAGAAAAGACTACTTTCTGAGAAAGATTTGACACTGGACAAGGCTTTCAGTATGGCTGTATCATACAAAGCAGTAGCAAGAGGAGCTGCAGAGATACAGCAAAAGCCACAGGACTTCCGCACCCATGAAATGACACAGGGTTTCGAGAGATGTTATCGCTGCAGCAGATCCACCCATGACCAGAAGGACTGCTGGTTCAAGGACAAAGCATGCAGGCAATGCGGAAAGATGGGACACATTGCACGTGTATGCAGATCTGGAAAGAAATCCGCTGACAGTAAAAAGGTCAATAAGGAAAAGTACAGAAAGGTACAAATGATGACGGACAGCACGGTGGCATAGTGGTTAGCACTGTTGCCTCACAGCGCCAGGGACCCGGGTTTGAATCCGGCCTCGGGTGACTGTCTGTGTGGAGTTTGTACATTCTCCCCGTGTTTGCGTGGGTTTCCTCCGGGTGCTCCGGTTTCCTCCCACAGTCCAAAGATGTGCGGGTTAGGTTGATTGGCTATGATAAAAAATTGACCCTTAGTGTTAGGGGGATTAAATACGTGGGGTTACGGGGATAGGGTGGGATATGTGTTGGTGTAGGGGTTACGGGGATCGGGTGGGATATGTGTCGGTGCAGGCTCGATGGGCCGAAATGGCCTCTATCTGCACTGGGGTTTCTGTGATTTCTGTGATTTCTGTGACAGTAGCTCCGAAGACCAGGAGAGCGGTAGCGACTCTGGAAACAAGAGATTAAGCTGTCTCAAATTACATAATGTAATTGCCAAAGAAGATTACCAGACCATTTGGGTTACCCTCATGATAGCGGGGTCCCCAGTCAAAATGGAGTTAGATACAGGATCAGCTCTGACCGTCATGAGTCGACGGGATTACGAGCGGCTATTTCCGCATATACCTTTGAAAGACACATCCATTATCTTGAAGACATATACGGGGCTGAAAGTATACCCCAGAGGGAAAATAAGGGTGCCTGTTGTATACAACAGCAAGGAAATACAGAAGTTGTATTTATACGTTCTGCAAGATGGTGGTCCACCGTTGTTGGGATGTGAATGGATCAGAAAGATACGTTTAGACTGGCACTCCATTCAGGCACTGACGGTGACCAGTAAGAAAAGAAACGATGATGACATCATACCTGGACGATTAAAAGAAATCTTGGCTAACGCCAAAGAAGTGTTTCAACAGGAACTAGGAACCCTGAAAGGCGCCACCGCCTCAATAAAAGTGGAAGATGCGGCAATTCCCAAGTTTTTTAAGGCAAGGCCGGTGCCATACGCAATTCGTCCAACCGTCGAGGCAGAGCTGGAGAATTTGGAAAAAGCAGGCGTGTTATCCAAGGTAGATTGGAGCGAGTGGGCAACACCCATCGTCCCGGTCATGAAGAAAACGTTGAATAATGATAAATCTGAAGAACAGAGAAATGTTCGCATCTGTGGGGACTTCAAGGTGACTGCAAACCCGGTTCTTCACACGGTACAGTATCCTCTTCCGAGGATAGAAGATATTTTCGCCTCACTATCCGGAGGGAAACGTTTCACCAAAATTGACTTAGCACAGGCATATCTACAGATGGAGGTTGAGGAGGCCTCTAAAAAGTATCTCACGATAAACACACACAAAGGCCTGTACCAGTACAATCGACTGGTTTTCGGAGTGGCATCAGCTCCGGCTATCTGGCAAAGAGCTATGGAGCAAGTCCTGCAAGGGATTCCGGGGACTCAATGCTACCTAGACGACATCCTTATAACAGGAGAAAACGACAACGAGCACCTTGCCAACTTGGAGCAGGTGCTCACGAGGCTGAGAGAACGGGGCCTACGAGCAAATCGCCCCAAGTGCGAATTTTTCCAGAAACAAATATCACATTGTGGCCATGTCATTAACGAAGAAGGGTTGCATAAGTCACCTGAAAAAATTGAAGCGGTCGTAAAGGCCCCAGCGCCTGAAAATGTCTCACAATTAAGGTCGTTCCTGGGATTAGTAAATTACTATCATAAATTTTTACCAAACTTGTCGACGGTTCTGCACCCGCTTAACGCGCTGCTACAAACGGGAGTAGTTTGGAAATGGAGCGAAGACTGTAAACGTGCCTTCCATAAATGCAAAGGCTTGATCACGTCCAGGGAAGTGTTGGCTCATTACAACCCATCACTGCCAATCAGACTGGCGTGCGATGCATCCCCTTACGGCGTGGGAGCGGTATTATCGCATGGATTCCCTGATGGCTCGGAGTGGCCGATAGCTTTTGCGTCACGCTCATTGAACTCAGCTGAGCGTAACTATGCCCAGATCGACAGGGAGGCACTCAACCTGGTGTGGGGGGTGAAGAAATTCAACCATTACCTACACGGACAAAAATTTACCTTGTTGACTGACCATCAACCCCTCGTCTCCATATTCAACCCTAAAAAGGGCGTTCCCATTATGACAGCGCAAAGGCTACAGAGGTGGTCCCTTTTCCTAGGGGCACACCAATATGACATAGAATACAAAGGAACAAAACAGCATGGGAATGTTGACGGGTTATCACGCCTACCGTTGCCAACGGTGGAAGAGGCGCCTACAGTGGACCCAGTGGAGATGTTCTACTCGACCATAGTGGAATGTCTACCAGTGACAAATTCTAGCATTGAAAAGGAAACGCAAAATGACCCGACTCTCTCACGAGTCTACGATTTAACGGTGAAGGGATGGCCAGCACATGGCGAACCACTGTTGCCAGCATTCTCGCAAAGAAGAGAACAGCTGTCAGTGTGCCGAGGAACCTTGATGTGTGGATCCAGAGTGGTGATTCCACCCAAACTCAAGGATAGAGTGCTAAAGGAGCTTCACGAGGGGCATCTGGGTGGAGTGAAAATGAAGAACTTAGCCAGAGCGTTTGTGTGGTGGCCAGGTATCGATGGAGACATCAAAGAAATGACCAAGAGCTGTCTAGGATGCCAGAAGGTCCAAAACGCCCCACCACAAACCCCTCTACATCCATGGGAGTGGCCCTCATCTCCATGGCAAAGGGTACATATCGACTTTGCTGGTCCATTTATGGACTCAATGTTCTTAATCGCGGTGGATGCACACTCCAAGTGGCTGGAGGTAATAAAGATGTCCTCCACCACCACGGAAAAATCCATCACAGTATTAAGGACCATATTCGCCAGGAATGGGCTGCCTGAACAGATCTGTTCTGATAATGGACCGCAATTTGTATCCGAAGAATTCAGGAAGTTCTTAAAAAACAATGGGGTTAAGCACTACACATCCGCCCCATACCATCCCGCCACCAATGGATTGGCTGAAAGGTTTGTCCAGACCTTCAAGAAGGCCATAAAGGCCATGGGTAATGAAGACATAAATCTACAACTTAAGGTGGATAACTTCTTGTTTGCGTACAGGAATGCAACACATGTGGTTACAAACCAAACCCCCGCCATGATGTTTTTCAATAGAAGACTAAGATGCCGGCTGGATTTGGTCAAGCCAAACGTCAGAAGGGACGTAGAGAACCAGCAATTTCAAAGCATGAATGAAAGGCCAACTAGAACCTTCCAGATAGGTCAACCAGTTTTGGCCCGGGACGACCGTACCGAGAAATGGTAGCCTGGAACTATTTGCACACGACTAGGACCGCTGATGTATACCGTGGACATTGGAGAAAGCATAATAAGGCGCCATGCTGACCAGATCATAGAGTCATCCGAAAAAGGACAACCTACAGCACAACTCTATACGCCTAGTGATGAAGCAGAGATACCCATAGTATCTACCTCCGATCCGGTGATACTGGAACCAGATGAACCCGACACTGGCATTGAAGCCAAATCGACCTTGCCAAAAGAACCTACTACACCACCGAAACCTACTACACCACCGAGGCGTTATCCAGACCGAGTCAGGAAGCCTCCAGAGAGACTGAATTTGTAATTGATTAACTTCAGCAAATGTGTATATTATTGTTCTTGTAAAAATGTTATTTAATGATTACTTAAAATGTTATGTACTATTTATCTAAAAGGGGAGGAATTGTAGTGTATGTACCTTTAAGAGGAACTATGTTTTTGAAGCCCCTGTATACTGTAGTACCAGTAGTGACTACTCGGGTATATAAGCCTGTGTAGCGTCTTGTGTAGTTAGTTCACCTCCAGACTTTGTTCAGTAAACACTTGTTAAATCAACTCCTGCATTCCGTGTCTCCATTAACACACGGATCTAACAGTACCATCTTATGTTCATTAACAAATAGACATTCTTATTATGAACACAGCTAGCTTTTGCTAGACACTTTTATTGAGCACATGTGGACTAGGTACAGTATCTGTAGAGGCATCCATCTTGACTGCTGCCTTGTGGGTAGCCTAGTGCCTCATGGGTAATGTAGTCTTAATATACATACAGCTGGGTAGTGTAGTCTTATACATACAGCTATATACAGCTCTACGGCTCCACCTAGTGTCCACTATAGAATGACATGTTATTGATCATTACACACCGGACGTCCCAAAACGCTTTACAGCCAATGAAGTACTTTTTTGAAGTGTAGTCACTGTTGTAATGTAGGAAATGCGGCAGCCAATTTGCGCACAGCAAGCTCCCACAAACAGCAATGTGATAATGACCAGATAATCTGTTTTACTGATGTTGGTTGAGGGATAAATATTGACCCCAGGACACCGGGGAGAACTCCCCTGTTCTTCTTCGAAATAGTGCCATGAGATCTTTTACGTTCACCTGAGAGAGCAGAAGGGACCCTGGTTTAACGTCTCATCCAAAAGATGGCACCTCCGACAGTGCGGCGCTCCCTCAGTACTGCCCCTCCGACAGTGCGGCGCTCCCTCAGTACTGCCCCTCTGACAGTGCAGCGCTCCCTCTGTGCTGCCCCTCCGACAGTGCAGCGCTCCCTCAGTACTGACCCTCCGACAGTGCGGCGCTCCCTCAGTACTGCCCCTCCAACAGTGCAGCGCTCCCTCAGTACTGACCCTCCGACAGTGCGGCGCTCCCTCTGTGCTGCCCCTCCGACAGTGCAGCGCTCCCTCAGTACTGACCCTCCGACAGTGCGGCGCTCCCTCATTACTGCCCCTCCAACAGTGCAGTGTTCCCTCAGTACTGCCCCTCCGACAGTGCAGCGCTCCCTCAGTACTGCCCCTCCGACAGTGCAGCGCTCCCTCAGTACTGCCCCTCCAACAGTGCGGCACTCCCTCAGTACTGCACTGGGAGTGTCGGCCTAGATTTTTCTGCTCAATCCCTGGAGTGGGGACTGTGAACCCACGACCTTCTGACTCCGAAGCGATGGTGCTGCCCACTGAGCCACGGCTGACACTGCAGGGCTGGAAAGGGCTGAGCAGTTGCTCTAATGCAGCATAGACGGTGTGTAGGCTAGTCCCTACAATCTGATGGAATTTCTCCAGTGAAGAGTTACGGGCTGAAAATCCTAATACGAACGAGCCTCTTTCCTGAAAAGCTGAAACACATATCCTGATTTGCAGCGATCGGGCGTGCATGCCAACTATTCATCTCATAATTAAAATGTCACGCGCTCAAATTTATCTCCTCCCCCACCACCCCCACCCCATTTCAGAGATGAACTAAACACTTTTCTGCGAGTGTGCACAGCTTTTCAGCATTTGTTGCAGACCATGAATATCAAAAGCCATATTTCACGATCTGACATTCAGCATTAAGAAACAGCAATTCTATCGCGGGCCATTGATGAGGCCCATAAATCTCCTGAGGATTACCTTGCCTGAACGCAAGTGCCTCCTAACTCACTGCCACTCAGCTACTTATCTCCTGCACCCCCGTCAACAAAAACAAGACCCGAACGAGCAGCGCTGCGGCATTGCAGGTGCCGAGTGACGTAAGAAAACTACTAGGCACTTGGTCTGAATATTAAACAAGGCTTTAATCAACTGTTTCACAACATGGAAGTCTAGTTATCCTTCACTAGTTCCTGTTTACAAAATGTCCTGAGCAAGCTGGGCCCATGCCCGAGTGTTTATACTCTCCCTGGACAGCGCCACCAGAGGCCGCCCAGTATTATTTCATAAGTCATTTCTACATGAGTGGCAAGATTCATGTCACCGAGCGGGCTTAGAATCATAGAAACATAGAAGATAGGAGCAGGAGGAGGCCATTCAGCCCCTCGAGCCTCTTCCACCATTCAATGAGATCATGGCTGATCTGCAGCCTAACTCCGGTGCCTTTGCCCCATGTCCCTAAATACCTTTGGTTAACAGAAAGCTATTAATCTCCGATTTAAAATTAACAATTGACCCAGCATCAATTTCCATTTATGGAAGAGAGTTCCAAACTTCGACCACTCTTTGTGTGTAGAACTGCTTCCTAATTTCACTCATAGAAATATAGGAGATAGGAGCAGGAGTCGGCCATTCGGCCCCTCGAGCCTGCTCCGCCATTCAATGCGATCATGGCTGATCATCCAAATTCAGTACCCTGTCCCTGCTTTCTCCCCATATCCCTTGATCCCTTTAGCCTTAAGAAATATATCTAACTCCTTCTTGAATATATTTAATGAATTGGCCTCAACTGCCTTGTGTGGTAGAGAATTCCACAGGTTCACCACTCTCTGGGTGAAGAAATTCCTCCTCATCTCAGTCCTAAATGGCCTACCCCTTATCCTTAGACTGTGACCCCTGGTTCTGGACTCCCCGACCATCGGGAACATCCTTTCTGCATCTAGTCTGTCCAGTCCTGTTAGAATTTTATAAGTTTCAATGAGATCCCCTCTCATTCTTCTAAACTCTAGCGAATATAAGCCTAATTCTGAAAGAAACCCCCCCTGGCTGCCTCCTCGATGGCAATAATGATCATAACAGATCGACGGCGGAGCTGGACGGGAGGGTTGGCCAACTCTGGTTGGACGTATTCCTGGAGAGTTCATCACATGATCCTCCCGCCTCATACAGGCCCCGCCCCCACCCTCCCGCCATTGGTCGCTCGACAATGTCCATCCTCACGGCGCCCCGCCTTCCCACGGCCAATCGGAAAGCGAACAGACTCTCCGTCACCCGATTGGGTGATTCTTGCCTCTCCGTCAAACAGCCATGTTTTTCCATCTCTGATATTGTTATCACTCATAAACTAAAGCGTTGCAAGCATTTGCCCCACAATAAACATTTGGAACTTGGGTTGATCGGGTAAGACGCCATAGTCTAGAAATTAGTTGATGTAAGAAAACTACTAGGCATTCGGTCTAAGCGTTAAACAAAGCTTTAATCAACTGTTTTACAACATGGAGGTCTAGTTGTGTCCTTCACTAGTTCCTGTTAAGAATGTCCTGAGCAAGCTGGGCTCGTGCCCGAGTATTTATACTCTCCCTGGACAGCGCCACCCATATTATTTCATAAGTCTCTCTTTCATGAATGACTGATTCATGTCATTAGTTATGCGGTATTAGTATATGAACATCTGGCACATTTAGACAAAATTACCTTGGGGCAGATCTTGATTTAGTGCGATCGTGTAAAACGTGCGATAGCGAGTCGGCAGCCCCTTCCACCTCTCTCCACATTCTCATTTCTGTTGACTTCAAGCGAGATAAAAATGGGGAGGGATGCGAAGCGGGGCTTCCAACCCACGTTACACGATCACACAAGGTCAAAATAAGAACCTATGGGGAGCTCCTTCCTTCAGAGGAGACGTTAAACCGAGATCCCCTCTCAGGTGGACGGAAAAGATCCCGCGGCCACTATTTTGAAGAAGAGCAGGGGAGTTCTCCCTGGTGTCCTGGGGCCAATATTTATCCCTCAACCAACATCACTAAAACAGATTATCTGGTCATTATCACGTTGCTGTTTGTGGGAGCTTGCTGTGCGCAAATTGGCTGCTGCGTTTCCCACATTGCAACAGTGACTACACATCAAAACTCATTCATTGACTGTAAAGCGCTTTGAGACGTCCGGTGGATGTGAAAGGCGCTATATAAATGCAAGTCTTTCTTTTCTTTCTTTCCTGAGCGTGTTTGGCTTCGCTCCACGTTGCCATAACCAGCGAAGCGACTGGTGGAAAGTGCTACAATCCACGGCTAGAAGCAACTTTAATAAATTTAGCATCTACTTAATGTCCAAACATTTACCTGATGCATAAATATTTAGATTAAAAAAGAAAGAACAATTTATTCCCCAAATAACTTCATAACCCACGTGGTTTGCTTTTGCTCGCTTGGGTCAAACACTCTCCTGGAACAAATGGCGGACCCCATTGCTCTTAATTGTCTATTTTCAATTGATAGTAAATCTCGGAATCAAGGACACCCTGGAGTTAATTAATCTCCTGCTCACATGCACCTACTTCGGGGAAAAATAAAATTCTTCTCTTCGTGAGGTAGAATTTTAATATGTCATTATATTATAAACATTATTTCCTCCTTTAGAATGGAGAGACAATTGCGCACATTTGAATTGGGTAATTTTAACAAGTGATGTTTTGAAATGAATATCATTTAAAGCTAATGATAAGATATTGGAGGAATCTGAAAATTAATGCAAACTTTCATAGATGCTCAAAAGATTAATTATGCATCAAATTAAAAGATAAAACAGCTCGCACTGCAAAAAAAAATGATGGAAAAATACATTTGTAATCAATGGAATCACATTTATGTGCACCAGTGTGATTTAAATTAATCTGGTAATAAAGTATTGAGTTTCGTTTGCAGTTGTCAAACTAGGCAAGTGTTTTCCATTACACAGCATCTTCAAGACTGACTTTGTCTGAAGATACACTGCTTTATTTCGCCAGTGTCGTTAGTGGAATGTGTCGAGGCACAGCTCATTTCCTTGTGGCCAAGACCCTTTGTTTTTACTTTGGCGCAAAAAAATAAATCCATCTGCAGCTCCTCCTGGGCTAATGGTCTGCGTCAGCCCAGTAAAAAAAACCCACAGGAATGAGACGGATTTATTAAAAGAATGCAGAGATAATGAAGGATAAAAGGATAAATATTTGAAAAGGAAGGAAAGTAAACAAGAACTCGCATTTCTATCGCGCCCCTCATGATCACCGGACATCCCAAAGAGCTTTGCAGACAATTAAGTACTTTTTGAAGTGTAGTCACTGTTGGGTCTGCGCACACTCGGAGGTCAAACTCCAAACCATCGTCAACACCTTCACTGAAGCGTACGAGAGCATGGGCCTTACACTAAACATCCGTAAGACAAAGGTCCTCTACCAACCTGCCCCCACCACACAATACTGCCCCCCGATTATCAAAATCCACGACGAGGCCTTGGACAACGTGGACCACTTTCCATACCTCGGGAGCCTACTGTCAACAAGGGCAGACGTCGACGACGAAGTCCAACACCACCTTCAGTGTGCCAGTGCAGCCTTCGGTCGCCTGAGGAAGAGAGTGTTTGAAGACCAGGACCTCAAACCCGGCACCAAGCTCATGGTCTAGAGAGCAGCAGTGATACCCGCCCTGCTGTATGCCTCAGAGACATGGACCATGTACAGCAGGCACCTCAAAGCACTGGAGAGGTACCACCAATGCTGCCTCCACAAGATCCTGCAAATCCATTGGCAGGATAGGTGCACCAACGTCAGTGTTCTTGCTCAAGCCAACATCCCCAGCATTGAAGCTTTGACCACGCTCGATCAGCTCCGATGGACGGGTCACATTGTCCGCATGCCCGATGCGAGACTCCCAAAACAAGCACTCTACTGGGAGCTCTGGCACGGCAAGAGAGCCCCTGGTGGGCAGAGGAAACGCTTCAAGGACACCCTCAAAGCCTCCTTGAAAAAGTGCAACATCCCCACCGACACCTGGGAATCCCTGGCCCAAGACCGCACAAAGTGGAGGAGGAGCATCCGGGAAGGCGCCGAACACCTCGAGTCTCTTCGCCGGGAGCAAGCGGAAGCCAAGTGCAGGCAGCGCTAGGAGCGCACGTCAACCCAAGCACCCCACCCACCCGCCCCTTCAACCACCATCTGCCCCACCTGTGACAGAGACTGTGGGTCCCACATTGGACTCATCAGTCACCTGAGAACTCATTTTTAATGTGGAAGCAAGTCATCCTCGGTTCCGAGGGACTGCCTAAGAGAGAAGAGAGAGTAGTCACTGTTGTAATGTAGGAAATACGGCAGCCAATTTGCGCACAGCAAGCTCCCACAAACAGCAACGTGATAATGGCCAGATCATCTGTTTTAGTGATGTTGGTTGAGGGATAGATATTGGCCCCAGGACACCGGGGAGAACTCCCCTGCTCTTCTTCGAAATAGTGCCATGGGTTCTTTACCGTCCACCTAAGAGGGCAGAAGGGGCCTCGGTTTAATGTCTCAACCGAAAGACAGCACCTCCGACAGTGCAGCACCCCCTCAGTACTGCCCCTCCAACAGTGCGGTGCTCCCTCCATACTGCCCCTCCGACAGTGCAGCAGCCCCTCAGTACTGCCCCTCCGACAGTGCAGCACCCCCTCAGTACTGCCCCTCCGACAGTGCAGCACCCCCTCAGTACTGCCCCTCCGACAGTGCGGTGCTCCCTCCATACTGCCCCTCCGACAGTGCAGCACCCCCTCAGTACTGCCCCTCCGACAGTGCAGCGCTCCCTCAGTACTTCCCCTCCGACAGTGCAGCGTTCCCTCAGTACTGCACTGGAGTGTCATTCTAGAGTTTTGTGCTCAAGTCTCTGGAGTGGGACCTGAACCCACAACCTTTTGACTCAAGAGGTGAGAGTGCGACCTACTGAGCCACAGCAATAGCAACCTTGATACAGGCCTGGGCGACCACCCTCTTTGATCAAGCATGTTTAGAAGAAGCGAAGGGAAGAAACTGGGATAAACAACAGAAAATACATCTCTTAATGGAAAACAGTGGAAAAGTACAAGGAGGCAGACAAGAGGTTCAGATTCCAATGCTCCTGCTCTGTAACCTGCGAGTGGAGCGAGCTCTGTAACATTCATTGTGATAAGAGGTTAGAATTTAATCCAGGGTAACCAATTTAGTCATCAAGTTGGCCCAACAGGACAACATTTTGATAAGAAGGACATTGAATGTGATATAAACACGTACAGATGTACAGCTGCTCCTGGTCTAAGAGCAGCCTGAGAATTAGGCTTGCAAACTCTGGTTGGATTTATTCCTGACGGTCTCATCTCATGCCCCTCCCGCCTTTAAGCGCCCCGTCCCCCACGCTCCCGCCATTGGTCACCCAACACAACCATCCTCACACCGCTTCGCCTTCCCACGGCTATTCGGAAAGTGAGCAGACTCTCCATTCTCCGATTGGATGATCGTCACTGTCAGCCAAACAGCCTTCTTCCCTCTCCATCGCTAAAGGTTTCATAGCTAATAACGTGTAGGAAGAAAATTAAAAATAATAGCACATCATTTTTTAAGTGCCCGTGTCAGTTTTCTCCAGGGTTACTTGCAGCTGTGTCCAGAAGATTAATCTTTAATTCATGGAGACTCCAAGGAACAACCCTGGACCCTACTGAGAACCAATAGCTCAGCTCCGGGCTCCAGCCAGGCAGAACCCGGTTTATGCAGCTTCATTCCGATTTGGTTGGAATTTTAATTATCATCTAGATGCTGAGAGGATGTTTCCCCTGGCTGGGGAGTCTAGAACCAGGAGTCACAGTCTCAGAATAAGGGGTTGGCCATTCAGGACTGAGATGAGGAGAAATTTCTTCACTCAGAGGGTGGTGAATCTTTGCAATTCTCTACCCCAGAGGGCTGTGGAGGCTCAGTCGTTGAGTATTTTCAAGACAGAGCGATAGATTTTTGGATATTAAGGGAATCAAGGGATATGGGGATCGGGTGGGAAAGTAGAGTTGAGGTCGAAGATCAGCCATGATCTTATTGAATGGCGGAGCAGGCTCGAGGGGCCGAATGGCTGACTCCAGCTCCTATTTCTTATGCTGTGCTCCTATATCTGGGTGTGGGGGATATCTCTGTGCAGGCCTGAAAACATGCAACCACAGAGTTCTCTCCCAACTGTTGGAAATGTCAATATTTAGAGAGCAGAGAGGGAAAACATCTTTTCCCTGAGTACTGGATTGGCATTCCATGCGGTGTCAATGTAAAATGGTCCCAGGGATGAGGGACTTCAGTAATGTGGAGAGACTGGAGAAGCTGGGGTTGCTCCCCTTGGAGCAGAGAAGGTTAAGGGGAGATTTAATAGAGGCGTTCAAAATCATGAAGGGTTTTGATGGAGTGAATAAGGAGAAACTGTTTCCAGTGGCAGGAGGGTCGGTAACCAGAGGACACGGAGTGAAGATAATTGGCAAAAGAACCAGAGGGGAGAGGAGGAGAATGTTTTTACACAGCGAGTTGTTGTGATCTGGAACGCGCTGCCTGAAAGGGCGGTGGAAGCAGATTCAATCGTAACTTTCAAAAGGGAATTGGATAAATACTTGAAAAGGAGAAATGTGGAGGGTTTTGAGGAAAGAGCAGGGGGGTGTGGGACTAATTGGAGAGCTGGTTCAAAGAGCCGACACAGGCACGATTGGCTGAATGGCCTCCTTCTGTGCGCTGTAAGACTTTATCATCCTAGGTCCTCCTCCGCCAGGTTGGGCCCTGACTTGGGTTGGTGCCAATGGTTTTGCGTTGGTGTGAATCTGAAATTGCTTTGTTCTGATGCTAAACTTAAACCCTTAAATGCAATGAATGTTTTATTGCTTCTGAGAACAAATCGTTTTTCTTAAAAATTGGCGAGTTTGAAGCCAATGTAATGCTAATTGTAATTGAGTTCACTCATAAAACAACTTCAAAACTGAAGGTAGATTTATTGAAATGAGTCTGAATAGCAGCAAGTCTGCAGATTGCACTAAAGTGGACCTTGAAACACTCAGTGATGTGATCCTGATGTAAGGGAGGCAGGTTGGTCGAGAATTTATCTGTTGATGTCCAACCAAATTCAGTAAGGAAGGCTTGAATTCTTACCGTTTGATGGGAATTGCATAAATTTGATAAAGTTGGACAACATTTGTACAAACACGACCCTCCTCCTAGTGTTTCAAAGCATAATTTGCTCTCTGTGGTACGACTGAAAGTGTACGAGAGGAACGTGATGAGAGGAACGTGACAGAAGGAACGTGACGGAGGAACGTGATGGGAGGAACGTGACGAGAGGAACGTGACGAGAGGAACGTGACGGAGGAACGTGATGGGAGGAACGTGACGAGAGGAACGTGACGGAGGAACGTGATGAGAGGAACGTGACAGGAGGAATGTGACGAGAGGAACGTGACAGGAGGAACGTGACGAGAGGAAAGTGATGGGAGGAACGTGACAGAAGGAACGTGACGGAGGAACGTGATGGGAGGAACGTGACGGGAGGAAGGTGATGAGAGGAACGTGACAGGAGGAACGTGACGGAGGAACGTGATGGGAGGAACGTGACGAGAGGAACGTGACGGGAGGAAGGTGACGAGAGGAACGTGACAGGAGGAACGTGACGAGAGGAAAGTGATGGGAGGAACGTGACAGAAGGAACGTGACGGAGGAACGTGATGGGAGGAACGTGACAGGAGGAAAGTGATGGGAGGAAAGTGATGGGAGGAACGTGACAGGAGGAAAGTGATGGGAGGAATGTGACGAGAGGAACGTGACAGGAGGAATGTGACGAGAGGAACGTGACAGGAGGAACGTGACGAGAGGAAAGTGATGGGAGGAACGTGACGGGAGGAACGTGACGGGAGGAAGGTGACGGGAGGAAGGTGATGGGAGGAACGTGATGGGAGGAAGGTGACGAGAGGAACGTGACAGGAGGAACGTGACGGAGGAACGTGATGGGAGGAACGTGACAGGAGGAAAGTGATGGGAGGAACGTGACAGAGGAACATGATGGGAGGAACGTGATGAGAGGAACGTGACGGGAGGAACGTGATGGGAGGAAAGTGATGGGAGGAACGTGACGAGAGGAACGTGATGGGAGGAACGTGACGAGAGGAACGTGATGGGAGGAACGTGACGGAGGAACGTGATGGGAGGAACGTGACAGAGGAACATGATGGGAGGAACGTGATGAGAGGAACGTGATGGGAGGAACGTGACGGAGGAACGTGATGGGAGGAACGTGACAGAGGAACATGATGGGAGGAACGTGATGAGAGGAACGTGACGAGAGGAACGTGATGGGAGGAACGTGACGGAGGAACGTGATGGGAGGAACGTGACAGAGGAACATGATGGGAGGAACGTGATGGGAGGAACGTGACGAGAGGAACGTGATGGGAGGAACGTGACAGGAGGAAAGTGATGGGAGGAACGTGACAGAGGAACATGATGGGAGGAACGTGATGAGAGGAACGTGACGGGAGGAACGTGATGGGAGGAAAGTGATGGGAGGAACGTGACGAGAGGAACGTGATGGGAGGAACGTGACGAGAGGAACGTGATGGGAGGAACGTGACAGGAGGAACGTGACGGAGGAACGTGATGGGAGGAACGTGACAGGAGGAAAGTGATGGGAGGAACGTGACGGGAGGAACGTGACGGGAGGAACGTGATGGGAGGAAAGTGATGGGAGGAACGTGACAGAGGAACATGATGGGAGGAACGTGATGAGAGGAACGTGACGGGAGGAAGGTGACGGGAGGAAGGTGACGGGAGGAAGGTGACGGGAGGAAGGTGACGGAGGAACGTGATGGAGGAACGTGACGGAGGAACGTGACGGGAGGAAGGTGATGAGAGGAACGTGACGGGAGGAACGTGACGGGAGGAACGTGACGGGAGGAACGTGACGGGAGGAACGCGACGAGAGGAACGTGACGAGAGAAATGTGACGAGAGGAACGTGACGGGAGTTAAGTGACGGGAGGAACGTGACGGGAGTTAAGTGACGGGAGGAACGTGACGGGGCTGGAGGAGGTTACAGAGAGAGGGAGCGGGTGAGGCCGTGGAGGGATTTGAAAACAAGGATGAGAATTTTAAAATCGAGCCGTTACCGGACCGGGAGCCAATGTAGGTCAGCAAGCAATGTAGGTTAATGAGCCTGAAGTAAGACAAGAGTTCTCCAGAGTGTTTCTTTCTCTCCACAGAGTACTGAATAAACGTGTAGAATAGACTCCCAGCAAAAGCAGGCAAGGCTAAATCATCGAACTCAGTAAATCAATGAAGAAGCGGGATAAGAATGTGGTTGGGTTGGTGATCGGAGGCTCTAGTAGCCGACTGGGATGAGCATAGGCTGCACGAGACAGAATCGATCCTGTGCTGCCTTAGCTGGGAGAGGGATGATGTTGCTTGAATGACAGAGGGCCAGGGTTGAGTGGCGCAGGTGTGAAGATGGATGGAATGTTCTGGAACTGCTTGATTACTTTCAGCAAGAAAAATAATTACACCGGAGCCTCTGTTATCTGCCTTCCCAATTATTTGCCAGGGTATGTGGGAGAATACAGTTCCTGGCAAATACAACTGCATCCTGTTCCATTTGTGATCTGAATTGTTCAGCTCACGATTCCCAGGGCTGTGTGCAGTGCGAGCAGGATCAAAATGAACAGTGCGGCGAGTTTTCACGATGCAACGTGGTCGCTGAGGCAGGGAGGGGCTGCTCCGCACGGTGTTTAACCGAGGCCCACGCTGCAAGATAAACGACGGCGGGCGTGCAATCTCTCCCTCCGCACGGCCACTGTTTGTGGATCAGGCCACAAAGATTTGTCCGCTCACCCTCTGCAATGCAAATCCGAGTGGCCGCCCACCCCCGCCCCCCCCGCCAGCCCGGGGCTCTCTCTCCAATCACCCGAGCGGTAAAGCTGCTGTGAGTAAAGCGCAGGCGGCTCTGATTAACGCCGGAGCCCGTGTCGAGTGTAATCCATGAAACAAACTCCAGAACTCGAAGACCGTGCCCTCAGAAGAGGGCGGTCTTACACGTTCGAATTACGCCCAAAGGTTCGCGGGTTAAAACCATTCGGAGCCCATGCCACGTCACCCGTGAACAGGGAAGATTAACAGCGCCAATGGGTGGGTTTTTGCTTCATGTTGTCCAGCAGCTGGGAGCCTTGATCATCGATGCGAGATGTCAAATGCACCACACGCCCCCTCACAGGTCTACAACTGAGAGTTTCACTCCTTCACTCCATTTTAAAAGTAGGCGCCAGAGTTTTCTCGTTGGCGAATGAGGGTTTATTGATCCACGACGGTTCCCTCAATAACCCTTTGACATGAATCAGTCATTCATGAAAGAAAGACTTATGAAATAATACTGAGCGGCCTATGGGTGGCACTGTCCAGGGAGAGTATAAATACTCGGGCACGGGCCCAGCTTGCGCAGGGCATTCTTAACAGGAACTAGTGAAGGACACAACTAGACCTCCATGTCGTAAAACAGTTGATTAAAGCTTTGTTTAACGCTTAGACCAAGTGCCTTCTGGTTTTCTTACATCACCCTTCCCGTGACAACTTCCCAACATGGCTCCTACTTCCACTAAACCATTTCAACAATAACAACTTGTATTTATATAGCGCCTTTGATGTCGCAAAATGTCCCAAGGTGCTTCACAGGAGCGATTATCAGACAAAATTTGACACCGAGCCACATAAAGAGATATTAGGACAGGAAACTTGGTCAAAGAGGGAGTTTGTAAGGAGCATCTTAAAGGAGAGAGAGGCGGAGAGGTTTACAGAGGGAATTCTAGGGGTTAGGGCCCAGGCAGCTGAAGGCACGGCCGCCAAGGGTGGAGCGATTAAAAATCAGGGACGCTCAAGAGGCCAGAATTGGAGGAGCGCAGAGATCTCGGAGGGTTGTGGGGCTGGAAGATTACAGCGATAGTGAGGGGCGAGGCCACGAGGGATTTGAACACAAGATTTCAGCGCAATTGCAATTAATATGATAAGGCAGGATCTGGCCAAAGTGGACTGGGAGCAGCTACTTATAGGAAAATCCACATCAAAACAGTGGGAGACTTTCAGAAGGGAAATAGAGAGAGTACAACGCCAACATGTTCCTGTAAAGGTCAAGGGTGGGACCAACAAGCAAAGGGAATCTTGGATGACAAGGGATATACAAAAATGCATTAGGAAAAAAAGGGGGGCTTTTGGCAGTTACAAAAGACTAAAGACGGAGGAAGCCCTAGAGGAGCATAAAAGATGCAGGGGCATACTTAAAAAAGAAATTAGGAGGGCGAGGAGGGGCCATGAAATAACACTGGCGAGCAAAATAAAGGAAAATCCTAAGATGTTTTATAAGTATATTAAGGGCAAGAGGATAACCAGGGAAAGGGTAGGGCCCATTAGGGACCAAAGTGGCAATCTGTGTGTAGAGCCAGATGATGTAGGCGGGGTTTTAAATGAATTTTTTGCATCTGTGTTCACTATGGAGAAAGACGATGCAGACATAGAAATCGGGCAAGGGGGCTGTGACATACTTGAACATATTAGCATCGAGAGGGAGGAGGTACTAACGGTTTTAGCAGGCCAAAAAGTGGATAAATCCCCAGGCCCGGACAAGATGTATCCCAGGCTGCTGTGGGAGGCAAAGAAGGAGATTGCAGGGGCTCTGACACAAATTTTCAGAACCTCTCTGGCCACAGGGGATGTACCAGAGGACTGGAGAACAGCTAACGTAGTACCATTATACAAGAAGGGTAGCAGGGATAAACCAGGGAATTACAGGCCAGTGAGCCTAACATCTGTGGTAGGGAAATTATTGGAAAAAATTCTGAGGGACAAAATTAGTCTCCACTTGGAGAGACAAGGATTAATCGGGGATAGTCAGCATGGCTTTGTCAAGGGTAAATCATGTCTGACAAATCTGATTGAATTTTTCGAGGGGGTGACTAGGGGGGTGGATGAGGGAAATGCTGTGGATGTGGTTTACATGGACTTCAGTAAAGCTTTTGACAAAGTCCCGCATAGGAGACTGGTCAAGAAGGTAAGAGCCCATGGGATCCAGGGTGCCTTGGCGCGTTGGATCCTAAACTGGCTGAGTGGCAGGAGGCAGAGGGTGATGGTCGAAGGTTGCTTTTGTGACTGGAAGCCTGTGTCCAGTGGGATACCTCAGGGATCGGTGCTGGGTCCCTTGCTGTTTGTGATCTACATAAATGATTTGGATGAGAATGTAAAAGGTATGATCAGTAAGTTCGCAGATGACACGAAAATTGCGAGGAGGAAAGCCTCAGGCTACAGGACAATATAAACGGGTTGGTCAGATGGGC